>NC_136387.1:60709380-61980213 GCF_965140285.1 Lepidochelys kempii | reverse complement strand
ACAATCCATTGGTGATCTTCCTGAAAACACCATTCTAGCCACTATGGATGTAAAAGCCCTCTACACCAATATTCCACACAAAGATGGACTACAAGCCATCAGGAACAGTATCTCCAATAATTTCACGGAAAACCTGGTGGCTGAACTTTGTTACTTTGTCCTCACCCATAACTATTTCACATTTGGGGACAATGTATACCTTCAAGTCAGCGGCACTGCTATGGGTACCTGCATGGCTGCACAGATTTTTATGGCTGACTTAAAACAACGCTTCCTCAGCTCTCGTCCCCTAATGATCCTACTCTACTTGTGCTACATTGATGACATCTTCATCATCTGGACCCATGGAAAAGAAGCCCTTGAGGAATTCCACCATCATTTCAACTATTTCCATCCCACCATCAACCTCATCCTGGACCAGTCCACACAAGAGATCCACTTCCTGTTCACTACAGTGCTAATAAGTGATGGTCAAATAAACACCACCCTATACCGGAAACCTACTGACTGCTATACTTAACTACATGCCTCCAGCTTTCATCCAGACCACACCACACGATCCATTGTCTACAGCCAAGCTCTACGATACAACCGCATTTGCTCCAACCCCTCAGACAAACACCTACAAGATCTCTATCAAGCGTTCTTACATCTAAAATACCCACCTGCTGAAGTGAAGAAACAGATTGACAGAGCCAGAAGAGTACCCAGAAGTCACCTACTACAGGAGAGGCCCAACAAAGAAAATAACAGAACGCCACTAGCTGTCACCTTCAGCTCCCAACTAAAACCTCTCCGATGCATCATCAAGGATCTACAACCTATCCTGAAGGATGATCCACCATTCTCACAGATCTTGGAAGACCGGCCAGTCCTTGCTTACAGACAGTCCACCAACCTGAAGCAAATACTCACCAGCAACCACACACCACACAACAAAAACACTAACCCAGGAACCTATCCTTGCAACAAAGCCTGTTGCCAACTGTGTCCACATATCTATTCAGGGGACACCATCACAGGGCCTAATCACATCAGCCACACTAATCAGAGGCTCATTCACCTGCATATCTACTAATGTGATATATGCCATCATATGTCTGCAATGCCTCTCTGCCATGTACATTGGTCAAACTGGACAGTCTCTACGTAAAAGAATAAATGGACACAAATCAGACGTCAAGAATTATAACATTCAAAAACCAGTGGGAGAACACTTCAATCTCTCTGGTCACTCGATTTCAGACCGATAAATGGCAATTCTTCAACAAAAAAACTTCAAAAACAGACTCCAATAAGAGACTGCTGAATTGGAATTCATTTGCAAACTGGATACAATTAACTTAGGCTTGAATAAAGAATGGAAGTGGATGGGTCATTACACAAAGTAAAACTATTTCCCCATGTTTATTCCCCTCCCCCCACTGTTCCTCAGACGTTCTTGTCAACTGCTGGAAATGGCCCACCTTGATTATCACTACAAAAGGATTTTTCCCCCCACTCTCCTGCTAGTAATAGCTCACCTTACCTGATCACTCTCGTTACCATGTGTATGGTAACACCCATTGTTTCATGTTCTCTGTGTATATAAATCTCCCAACTGTATTTTCCACTGAATGCATCCAATGAAGTGAGCTGTAGCTCACAAAAGCTTATGCTCAAATAAATTTGTTAGTCTCTAAGGTGCCACAAGTACTCCTTTTCTTTTTGCGGATACAGAGTAACACGGCTGCTACTCCTTTAGTCCTTAGAACGAGGACCTCAGTTAACCTCCTGAAGAATTTCAAATACTAATCTCAAGACTGATACATCTCAGAGGTGGCTATTTTTTTTCTCTGAATATTTTTGGCTAATATAGATGCCTTGATTACAGACAAACATCTGTAGAATAGCTTTCTAATAGCTCAATGTGAGCATTCTCTCTCATTTACACATTCTGTACTCCTGAAAGAAAATGTAAAGTTCGGTATTTTCTCTTTGTATTTTGCTTTTGGCCAAAAATCAGTTTTTCCACTGGAAGTGCTGACATTCGTTATTTTTAGTTGCTGCTTGACTTTAACTCTAATGATAATAATATCTTCTGGCATTCACTAGTGTGGTTGTACTTTGTTCCCACAAGATATTGACAGATGGTTTTCCACAGACACGGTGGAGTTGATGAATGTAAACCCACTTTAAAAAGTAGTAATAAAGAATGTGAACATCTTAAATATACTGTTCTGTTCTATATGCCATTTTTAAAGTGTTATAAAAGGATTCATAATGTCAAACATTCTGCAAGAGAGTCTATATACAAGATTCATTAACATATTTGTGGCTTTAACGGGCCTAATTCTGTTTGTAAGTACTAATTAAACTGAGTTACAGCTGCCGTTGGTAATTTGCTCTTGCCCCCTATCCTGCAGCAGATGTGGGGTGGCAATCAGTAAACCTATCAATTGTCATGATTTCATTAGTTAAGTGTGGGGTAGTAATCTTACATTATATTCTGTTCCTTTCTTTCCAACTATTAAATATTTCCTACTACTAGGTCTGATTCAACAACACTATTACTCATGAAGAATACTATTTATTCATGTGAGTAGTGTCATGGGATTCAGGGTTTGAACTCAAAAGGAAGAAGTAAAGCGATGGATGATATAGAAAACCCTAAAATAGAGAGTACAATTCTGCGTAAGTTATGATCTATTATCTGCATTACAGTAACAGGGACCCCAGCTGAGATCAGGGCCCCACTGAGCACCATACAAACACAAAGTAAGACAGCCCCTGTCCGGAAGACCTCATAAGTCCAAAGAGAGAAGACAGACATAGGATGGAAAGTCACTCAAACAGGAAAATAAGGCTCAGAGAGACCTACCTCGAACAGGAATTAGTTCAGGGAAGTTCTATGGCCTGTGTTACACAGGAGGTCAGACAAGATGATCACAGTGATTCCTTCTGGCCTTATAATCTATGAAAGTAGGAAAAGACAGATTTTCAGAAAAAGTTCAGTGTTACGGTTCAGAGCTATCTGCATTCTTGACTCTACTCAGTCTCTCTCCAAGTGCAGCCCTTCCAGGTGACAGGCTTTCAGTCTTCACCGCTCTGGAGCAGAATCCTGTGAGTCTCCCACTGCACCCCAGGGCACAGCACCCTCTATACAACTGTGATTCTTCCACAGGCCAGATTGGGTTCCAGCTCTACAAGATTTCTCTTGGGGGCTGTGACCACTCTGTGAATACAGTGACAAATAACAGCCTTTTCTAAGCAAGGTATTGCTTAATCGCAACAGGAGGAATCAAAGCATAACAAGGAAAGGAATTTTAATCAGTCCACAGACATCTGTTTTACCTAACAACTTACGTAAGCTTAGCTTACCCCGACACCCTACTTCTGGGACCTGGGGTTCAGTCAATTTCCCAGCATGTCTTCCTCCCTCTTCTGAGCTTTATTGGCTTAGGTTTTTAACCATTCCCAGGCCTCTATACCAAGCAAGGAGTGTTAAATTCAGCATGGTCAGAAGTAAACTTCAAAAGAGATTGACACCTAGTCTTCCTTCCTTCATCTGCAAGAGAACTGCAATTAACCCGTGGTAATCATGTATTCAACAATACAATAAGAATCAAATAGATCAACATTGTGACAGGGTCGGGCCAGATGGCTACAGGAGAGTAATAGAAGGCAGATACATTAGCCTCAGGTTAAGTAGGTCCCTTTTCTCTGGGTAAGGTAACAGGGAAGGTTCCAGAACAATCAGGAACCTTCTGGAGACAATTCAGACAGACAGGCTGATTAGAACACCTGCACCCAATCAAGAAGCTGCTAGAATCAATTAAGGCAGGCTAATCAGGACACCTGGGTTTAAAAAAAGGAGTTCACTTCAGTTTGTGGTGCGCGGGTAAGGAGCTGCTAGAGGCGCTAGGAGCTGAGTGAGAATGCATACTGTTGGAGGACTGAGGAGTACAAGCATTATCAGACACCAGGAGGAAGGTTCTATGATGAGGATAAAGAATGTGTTGGGAGGAGGCCAAGGGGAAGTAGCCCAAGGAGTTGTAGCGGTTGCACAGCTGTTCCAGGAGGCACTCTAAACATCTGCATTCCACAGGGCCCTGGGCTGGAACCCAGAGGGGGGGGGGCAGACCCGGGTTCCCCCCCCAAACCTCCCAATTCCTGGTCAAACACAGGAGGAGTTGACCTGGACTGTGGGTTCATGAAAACGACCAAACTGAGGGCTGCTGTGAAGCTCCAAGGTGAGCAAATCCGCCAATAAGCGCAAGACCCACCAACGTAGAGGAGGAACTTTGTCACAATATATAATTTTCATGAAATAATATGGGTATCTTCCACACATAGCACATACCAAACCTTTTTGAAAATCTGGTCATAACTGTCACATGGGAGCTGCTGAGTGCTGAGCACTTCTGAAAAAAATAGCTATTATTTAGGTTCCTAAAGGAGAGCTGAACTTTTCTGAAAAATCAGTGTCCACAGTCATATAGGAAGTTCATAGCAGAACCAGGAATGGAATCCAGATCTCATGGGTGTCAGTTGGGTACTGTGGCAGGGCTCTGTCCCAGAGCACACTATGCATGCTCACTCTGCCCTCAGTGCCCTCCTAGTTCTCCCAACCACTGGTCCACAACACAGAGTAAGCAAGTAACATTGCCCTCCCTGGGGACCAATTTGTTAAGCATTTATGAAATACAGTCTCCTTTGGCCCTGCAGGGCCAAGTCCTCTCAGGGTTTATAATTTAAATCTTCTTCCAGGGCTTTAGGTTCTCAGTTCCCCCTCCAGTTACCTCTGAGACCGGCATCTCTGCCAGTCCCACTGCCACCCTTGGCCTCTCTGATGTGAATTCAAATCCCTCCTCTGAATTATGCAGAGAGAAGATTTGAATCGACATCTCTTCCATCCCATGGGAATGCCTTAATCATCAAGCTGCAGAGTCATTCTCATTAGCCCAATGATTACATAAGTATTTATGCAAGGTGGAACAACTTCAACAGGAGAGATTGAAAGCAACCGATCATCGAATAATCTATAGCCAAATAATCTATAACTAGGATGCTTACCTGGGAGGGTGAGAGCTGAGCTCAAGTCCCTGGTCCGAAGTAGGGATTCAAACATGATCCCCCACTGTGACATTCCCCTGGTGTTATCTGGACCAGGGATCTATCAGGTGATGTCAATCCTCGCCTCTGGGAGCCACACTTACCCTGTTCTGGTGTGAGAACCCCCACTCCCAGGCTGTTCACACATAGCCTCTAGCATGTAGGCTGCTCCCAGCTATGTGAGTGAGCACTTTTGGCTGCTGCTTGGATTGTGCAACCGAAAGACATAAGCTAATATCTCCGGTCCCGGACACAACCCAAGGAACCTCCATCTTGCAGTGTCCAGTTATGTCCGCTGGACACTGCAAGCTTATATCAGTTCATCAATTTAACAAAGAAATTGATACATACCAGGCTTGTTATCCCAAGCATATCTCTGATATGCTTCAAACCAAATGCACTGGTTCAAACAAACAAATTTATTAACTACAAAAGATAGATTTTAAGTGATTATAAGTCAAAGCACAACAAGTCAGATTTGGTCAAATGAAATAAAAGAAAAACACATTCTAAGCTGATTTTAACACTTTCAGTGTTCTTACAAACTTAGATGCTTCTCACCACAGGCTGGCTGGTTGTCCTTCAGCCAGACCCTCCCCTTTGATCAGCGCTTCAGTCACTTAGTGGTGGTGGCTGTAGATGTAGGTGGAAGAGAGAGAGCATGGCAAATGTCTCTCCCTTTTAGCATGTTCTTTCTTCCCTCTTGGCTGTGCACCCCCCACCTTCAAAGTCAGGTGAGCATTACCTAGTCACAGTCCCAAACTGACCAAGGGAAGGGAGGTGACTCACTCGAGAGTCCAACAGATCTTTGTTGCTGCCTAGGCCAGTGTCCTTTGTTTCTGTGAGGCTGGTCTGGGTTTGTCCCATATATGCCCTGATAAGTGTGAACTGCCTCTCTTCCCTGGAGAGTTTTGCCTGGGCTTGTTTTAAGCCATGAGGACACATTTTCAGCTTCATAACTATACACATGAAATTAAAACCTATAACATTACCATGACAAAGCAGCTCAGTGCATCATGAGGCTTCCAAATACATTCAATGTGACAAACTTTGCATTAGATACCACACAATCAAATTATAAGGATGAACATAGGGGTGCAAGGTGCTCCCCCAAGGTACAGAGTGTCACATCCACTTCCCTGGCAAATTCCACAACACTGGGTTAAAGGGAACACTCCTTCTGAAGGTGGACCAAAAGCCTTTTTCCCAGCTGAAACTAATGGGGTCAATTACAGAATTGTTTCGGGTTGACCAAAAAAGCATTTTTGGCTAAGAAAGTATGACAAAATTTTGCCCAGCTATTACTGACATTATTTAACATTAAAATAATATTTATCTATTTTCCGTCCTTCTCTGAACTCAATAAAAGTGTTAATTTTTTTATGACCCAAATCAATAGTTTGTATTGAAATGTTTGGTTTTTTATCATTTAAAAATGATATTATAATGATCTTTAAAATAACTATTAACATGTCAAGTCCTGAAAGAATGGTACCACATTTTCAGGATTGGCATTTCTTTGTGTATTTATGTTGACTACAGAGATGTTCCTAAATTAAGATTTTGTTTAAAGGGAAAACTTATTTAGGAGATTGTGACGTTCCCCTCTGGTGTTATCTGGACCAGTGATCTGCTAGGCGACTCCAATCCTTGACTCTGGGAGCCAGCCTTACCCTGCTCTGTTGTGAGAACACCCCCACTCCTGGGCTGTTCACACACTGCCTCTGGCATGTAAGCAGCTCCCAGCTACTTGCAAGTGAATAACACTCGCCAATATCTCCAGTCCCTGATGCAACCCTGGGAACCTCCATCTTGCAGTGTCCAGTAATGCACACTGGATGCTGAAAGCTTATATAAGTTTGTCAATTTAACAAAGAAATTGATATGTACCAGGCTTGTTTTCCCAAGGGAAGTCTCTGACTCGCTTCAAACCAAACACATTGCTTCAGGTAGAATAAACAGATTTATTAACTATAAAGGTAGATTTTAAGTTATTATAAGTCAAAGCATAACAAGTCAGATTTGGTCAAATGAAATAAAAGCAAAATGTATTCTAAGATGATCTTAACGCTTTCAATGTCCTTAAAAACTTAGATGCTTCTCACCACAGGCTGGCTGGTTACTTTTCAGTCAGGCTCTCCCCTTTGATCAGAGTTTCAGTTGCTTGGTGGTGGTGGTGTCTGTAGATGTAGGTGGAAGAGAGAGAGCATGGCAAAATGTCTCTCCCTTTTATCATGGCCTTTCTTCCCTCTTGGCTTTGTCCCCCCACGTTCAGAGTCAGGTGAGCATTACCTCATCGCAGTCCCAAACTGACCAAAGGAAGGGGGTGACTCCCTTGAGGGTCTAACGGTCTTTTGTTGCTGCCTAAGCCAGAGTCCATTGTTCCTCTGAGGCTGGGATGGGTTTGTCCCATCCGTGCCCTGACAAGTGTGAATTGCCCCTCTGTTCTTGGAGAGTTTTTGCACAGGCTTGCTTTAAGCCAGGAGGATACATTTTCAGCCTCATAACTATATACATGAAATTATAACCTATAACCGGGATCTCAAAACTTGAATCACCTGGAGGGCCACATGAGGACTAGTACATTGGCCCATGGGCCACATCACTGACACCCCCCTGCTGGCCCCGCCACCCATTCCACCCCTTCCATGAGGCCCCACCCAATGTTCCCTCTAATTTTTGATAGGTCGTGTGTGCAAAAGATTTCTTCTGTGCAAATTGTTGTGCTTCTGTGCAAATTTTTGTGCACATGGTGTTTTGCTGTGTGTGTGCGGTTTAGGATCTGTGTGCGCACGCACACGCACACAGCTTAGAGGGAACAGTGGCCCCACCCCAGCCCCGCCTCTTCCCACCCCTGCGCCACCCCATTGCAACCCCTTCCCCGCCTCTTCTCTGCCTTCTCCCCTGAGTGCCTGGCTCCCCGTTCCTCCCCCCTCCCTCCTGGAAAGTGCTAAGCACCACCAAACAGCTGTTTGGTGGTGGGAAGCACCTGGAGGTAAGCAGATGAGCGGATATGCGGCATGCTGGGGAGAGGGGGAGGGGAGCTTGATGGGCCACATGAGGCCCATGAGTCACGTGTTTGAGACCCCTGACCTACAACCTTACTATAACCTTACTGTAACAATTACTATAACATCACTATAACAACCATGCTCAGTGCATCATGAGTCTTCCAAAGACACCCAACATTACAAACTTTGTATTGGATACCACACAATCATTTTAAAAAGATGAACATGGGGGTGTAAAGTGTTCCACCGAGGTAGAGAGCATCATAGAGATACAATTCCAAACTGGGTAAAATGCTGGTCAGTCAGAAGCCCAGTTCAAAGATTGTATACGGGAGTAAACCAAAGTCTGGAAGAGTGCTGTGAAGGAGATCCTTGACCTCTTAAAAATGCTTCAGGAGAAGTTGCTGTGACTGTTTCAGCCTTATTAGTAGAAAGTTCTGCTCAGCTTCTAAAGCATATCTGTACATTCCTATCAACCCTCCCCTCCATTCAGTGTGCAACATAAGCAATATTAAACATGAAATTTTAATCTCACTTAAATAAAAATAAAATCAGTGACGATTCCCAGAGCAGTTTTAACTGTGATACCATGTGCATATGAACTGAACGAATGTTTTGATTTGATGCATTTATTATGATTGGATGGTACTTAGAGCTCTGGATAAGCACTTTTTATGAATTTAAATAAAGTTTAAGTGTGTGATCACATGGCATATGTTAATTATTTTTACACATACGCCCCCCCCTCCAACCACAAAAGCTTACAGCCTTAATAAGGAAGAGGTATTAAAATTCATTCCAACACCAAAAGCAGTAAGAGAAAATGCTACATGCTTATACATGCATCTAAGGTTATGTGAAATGCATCTCTTTGAAGACTAACTAAATGGTATTATTTATTATTTGTATCGCAAGAGCACCTATCACCCCCAGTCATGGACCAACACCCCACTGTTTTTGCTGTACAAAACACACAACAAAAAAAATGGTCCCTGCCCCAAAGAGCTTAAGATCTACTGCACACGTAATACTAAAATTCAGCTGAAGAGCATATGCAGTAGTACAAAATATTTTACATGACTGTGCATTTATGAAACTATTTTTATTTTTCAAACTTAAATGGCTTCATTTTCACAATTAAAAGGCATGCTTTGAAAATTTAGCCCAGTGTCTTACCTGTGACTCTCAAAAGAACATTTAATATGAATTGCCAAGACCAAATATAGAGTAGTAAGCCAGTCTAGCCCTGTATCCTGTCTCTAACAACAGCCAGTGCCAGATGTTTCAGAAGGCAACAGGAAATACTTAATTTGCTTATGGGGGAAGTTTCCTCTTAAATGCAAAACTGCTAGTGGATGATTTGTGTTTTGAAACATGACAGCAAATACTCCTTGTATTTTTACCCTAATGTTATTCTACATTCTTATTAAGAAATGTCTAATCTTTTGAAATCTACTAAGCTGTTCAACTCAGTGTTATCATGTAACAGTGAGTTCCATGGGATAATTATGTGTCATTTTAAAAATATTATCAGTTCTTATATTTGTTACCTTTTGATTTCATTCAGTGACCCTTTGCACAGTTACAAGACAAAGATAATAGGAATGTCTAAATGGCCTTCTCCAAACCATTCATTGATGACTGACCTGCCCAAATTCTTCCCTGAGCACCCAAAGTAAAGTTGTAAGCACATTAAATATGGTTAAATGCCTCTGGTCATAACTTTTATCTCAATAACCATTCAATCTGGAGATAGAATTTAACTCATTATCTGTCACTGAGTCCTTTTGATCCACCATTCCTAATCATGGGCTTGATGTCTTCTGGCTCTTCCATGCCCTTACTAACCAGACTGTACATAACCTTGCTGAAGCTCCCCTGATCTTGTCCTAGTGAAAAGAATTGGGATCTCTGAAGGGTAACCTTTTGCTTGGGCACAGCACTGAAGCCTATCCCCACCCTGCATACCCCATTTTAACCATAAACTCCAAAATCCTGATTGTAGCTACTGGCCATCATTTCAATCTCTGCAAAAACCCACCAACCAAGTTGAGAATAAAACCTCTTTGCTACTGCAGCTCACTAGACTCCAGGCCATCCCAGTTCTTTAATGGGAGACCTGGGGTATTTTTAAATATCATGACCAAGTAAATTCTAACTCATAAAAGGTGTCTGTCACCATTTTACTGAAAAGTGCAGAAGAATTAGAAGTCTATTTCATGGGGACAACTATCAAATTTCTATGTTTTTTGGCAATGTTTTGCAACAGAGATACTATACTGAATATTGTCATTTACTTCTTGCACAGCAATAATAATCAACTCTGGTATTTTTATGTGTAACATACTTTTAAATTGCATCTGAAGAAGTGTTTTTTTACCCACAAAAGCTTATGCTTAAATAAATCGGTTAGTCTTTCAGGTGCCACCTGACTCCTTGTTGTTTTTGTGGATACAGACTAACACGGCTACCCCCTGATACTTTTAAATTGAGTTTTTTGTACTAAAAAACAATAAGAAAATCTGCAGTTTAAAAATCTCATTTGGAAAATGCTAAGCTTTGAAACCAGAAGATGATCATAATCATTAATAGTCATTAAATGCAACCACAATGAAAAACTGATTGTTTCTTCTCTTAGCATTTATCACCTCTGTGAGGAGTCTCAGCACTTTCTTGCATGCATTAAGAACATTAATAGTTTATATCTAAACTAGGGGTATGTCTACTCTACCTGCCGGATCGGCGGGCAGTGATTGATCCAGCAGGGATAGATTTATTGCGTCTAGTCTAGATGTGATAGATTGACCCCCGAACGCTCTCCCGTCTACTCCTGTATTCTAGCTCCGCGAGAGGCACAGGCGGAGTCGACAGGGGAGCGGCAGCAGTCAACACACCACTGTGAAGACACCACGGTAAGTCAATCTAAGTACATCGACTTCAGCTACGTCATTCACTAGCTGAAGTTGTGTAACTTAGATCAATCCCCCATCCCCAGGGTAGACCAGGGCTCAATCTGTGTAGATGTTAGTTTGAACTGAGTCTTTAAGGTGCACAACATGTTTAACAGATTTATTTGGGCATAAGCTTTCGTGGGTAAAAAACCCACTTCTTCAGATGCATTATTCAGATGTTGCATCTGAAGAAATGGTTTTTTAACCCATGAAAGCTTATGCCCAAATAAATCTGTTAGTCTTTAAGGTTTTTTGGATATAGACTAAGACAGCTACCCCTCTGATGAGTGACCTTATGGCTTTCATGCTGAGCTTTAACTCCTCTAGCACCACTAGACAAGATTATTAATGTAACAATAATTGAAGAAAGAGGTCATTTCCTACTTTTTCTTCCCATGTACATATTACTTAGTTTTAATGAAACCATCTGTTGCAAGTAAAACAGGATAAGTTTTAGAAAAATGTGTCATACCAATAACTGATATTTATATATCTCATGTACATCATATTACATATAGCAAATGTAGTATTATGACAGAGTCTTCAGAGGTGTCTGTTTACCCCTCAGGTCTATTACAAAGCTCTGAAAACTTAATTTTTTAAAAAAAATCACTACATTGGGAAAGAAAAAGACGTAGAAAAAATTCCAAAACAACTTGTTTTAAACTACTGTATGCAGTAGAACAAAGATTACATAGAACATCTTTTCAGGTGGCAGCCAACTGGCCTATTAGTAAAATTATTTGTTGCCATACAGTAGGGTAAGAATTGAATTTGTCATTCTTCATCCCAACCTTAACAATCAACTAGCTGTCTGATTCCAGCCTACGCATATATCTGCTACTTACATTCATCATTAAAGCCACACATTAGCTTGCTGGTTTACCAGAACAGTTGACAGTTAACCATCAGAATCCTAATGAGATAAACTGGGGCACAGTTAACTTCTCCATCAGACCTATGGTCTCTGGCTGTCTGCAAATCTAGGCAGACACTGATTTGCTGGTTCATATTTTGAAAGCTATGTCCATAAACCTCTTCATTTGTCAAAATAAGAACATATTGTGGGGCACAAATACATGACAATTTTATAACAGTGCAATTGTATGGCTGAAATATATAATCATGATACACATGCAGCCTTGATTATTTCTTACATTTCACAGATATGGTATTTCCTTCTGCACACTTCATTGGAATACCTCTCTTTCTCACACACCAGTTTAAAAAAGGGAAGGACTTTTTTAATAGAATACATAATTGTGGGGTTTTTTTTTAAGTAGGAGCATATGGTTAACTTAAAACCAATGTCTATGAAGTTTAAATGCTAGCTTTTGAAAATGTAAACTCTCTGTTCTGCTGTTAACAGAAATGTATGTGTTCTTTTGACATTAAGAAGCAGGCTGTCAATGCAAAATTCATTAACTTTTAATGACAAGTGCTCCCAGCCTTGTCAGTAACAGGAAGTTAACACAATAAAAATGTTATATTAGCTTTAAATATTATTGTATTTTCTTTATGGGTTAACAGTATTTCTTAACATGCAGAATTGTGACACAGTTAATAGCTCATAATTGAATGGGATCACTAATGTGGTGTGGCTGTTCTTGGTAGGGGAGGGGAGGTTTAAAAGCAACAAGGTTTTGTTCTGCTTTCAATGACTGTATGTGGGGGAAAATCCACTGGAGATAGGTAACCTAGAAGGGAAATTTTGCAGTGATGGAAAACTCTTCTAAAGTCTGAGTCCTTGATGGCTTATGGGATGATACTGGGAAATGTTCCTCTTTATACAGTACCTAGGACACTAGTGTGACTATAACTGAGGTTCATGAAGACTGTAAGTTTTACTACATATAGGTTAGTCAAGTGGCCTATGTGAAATTAGTCCTGGTCCTAATGGTCAGGAATCTATATTATTAAAAAGTACTATTACAAATGGCACTTATAAATGTCTTAGTTGGCCATCTCAGCAGATAAGCCAATGACTGAATAAGGATGGAAGCTAAATTGTCCTTGAGATATCTCTGGACTTGAGTTTCTTGACTTGTTCTAACTTGAGTTAACTTGTTGCCAATTAACTCCAGGTAGCGAATACAATGGTGCACTCCACAAATATCTGTTCCAAGACACAAACGTTTGTGGTTTACCCTAGGCTGAATCTAATCTAGACAAACCTTTGAAGGTCTTAGAAATATTCTCTCTAGATCTTGGTTGAAGTGCAGTGGTAAGTCAATCTGGAGAAAACTGCACTGGTGTGATACATCCTATCCCTGTGCTGTGAATAGAGGACTTTAGTTGCTAGTGCCATCAATCTGGAATCCTTCCCTGCAAACAAAATCCTCCTGAGAAGTGAATATATCCCAAATGTAAAAAGCTTCATAGTTGGAAATGTAAAAGATTCTGAAAGGTCAGATTTTTTTTTGACAAGAGCAATTCCCTGAAGTCTGCAAAATAGAAACCACTATTTTTGTTCAACAAATTAAGCAATAAAAAATAGAACAGAATGAACCACAGCAACCTTTCTGATGCTCTGGTGGATAATCTTATTATGATAAGCATCGGTAGCCCATTCTTGAAGAGTGTAGTGCAGAAAATATAGTTAGTCACCATTTATTCTCACCTGTCTAAACAGACAAAAACCAGTGGTCTAGTAACATCTCAAATTATACAGGGCTTGATTCTCATTTACACTGAGGCCAAGTGAGCATCAATGTTAATTTATACCCACTTTAATGCTCTCTACAATCCCAGAGTGGTGTAAAGGGGTCTGAGTGTAAATATGAATCAGGCCCACAGTGCTTTCCTGAAAAAAGGAAAGGGAAACAATGACTGTCTCTGTGATTTTTTGTTTGTTTGTTTGTTTTTTGCACTGCTGCAAAAGTACACTAAAAATTAGCTTTGGTCAGATGTTTTTTGCCATTGTAGATTATGACTGCTTAGGCTGCTCAAGACTAAGAACAGTCTGTGGCACCTCTCTGCTCTATGGTGATAGCAAAAGCAGCATTCAGCTTGTGCAGATATACACAGTGGGAGCAACTCAGTAAGCCACGAGGAGGAAAAGGGTGACCTAAATTAACAGGGGAGTAAAATAAAAAGAAACTTATTTCCCTTTTAACCTGTCTCTTTTCATTGCAACTCCACTGATATGCTGTACTGCTGGCAAAAAAGATCCTTTGTTATTATACCAAACAGGTTCTCTCTATGTAAAAATATAATATATAAATATATTAAAGATATTCTCCAGGGATTGTCAGAGTTCTGATTCACTTCCCCCCAACCCAAGTGAGTGGGAAGTGGTGGGAGTGAACAGAAAATAAAAGGTTTTAGAGTAGCAGCTGTGTTAGTCTGTATTCGCAAAAAGAAAAGGAGTACTTGCGGCACCTTAGAGACTAACAAATTGAATGCATCTGATGGAGTGAGCTGTAGCTCACAAAAGCTTATGCTAAAATAAATTTGTTAGTCTCTAAGGTGCCACAAGTACTTCTTTTCTTTCTAGAAAATAAAAGGTCATTGTTTGTGCTGTAGGAGGATAAATAGTATTAGATAGTAGATTGCCAAGCATTCTCTCAGGTTGTTCCCTCCCCTTCCACTCTACCTTTCCTTCAATTTCCCTGCCTCCCACCTGTCCTCCACAATTGCCAATGATGTCTTTGCAAGAGGCCTTATTTCTCTTCAGTTCTGTTGTGAGCTTAGTCAGAACCAGAATTCTTTAGCTGATAGCAGACTTCCTTCCTATTCCTCAGTCCCCAGCACTGATATTTACTCACAGTAATAAATCTCTCAGTTATGGAAATACAAAGCTGATGTTCACAGCAAGTAAGGTTTGGGAGAGAGCCAGTTTTTAGATTTTTGAGAAAAACTAGGGCTTGCTTCAACTTGACAAAAAAAAGGTAACTTCTGTATAATTAAGCACAATTAGAGGCTTATCTCTTCCGAAGTGTGAATTACACCAATTGTATTTTTTTCCAAAAAGTGTTGCTAATATGTAATTTCCTTTCACCACAATTCTTCCCTATTACATTCTAGAAACAAATATGGGTAATGGGAAGGTTCATTTTGGGACATACACACAGAGGGGAAAAACTGGCTCCCATTTCCTTTAATTCAATTTCAAACCTTTGGCACATTTTAAATAAAAAAGTAGAAATGTTAACACATGCAATTATCTTATTTTGTAAGTGTTTTGGAAAATAAATTAATTCACATGTAATGACCAGAACCATCTACCGCTTAGGGTAAGTATCTGGTTGGCCCTTACACATCCATGCCATGAAAAACAGGGAAGGAGAAAGGAGCTTCTGCTTCCCTTGCACAGGCCAAATTAGGGTCAGAAAGAATAGCTGTCTGTTTTTCCCAGGAGAAAAGAAACCACTTCCATTTAGTCCAGGGGGTGAACATTGGACCCAAAGCGGAGAGGAACAGAGAAGTTGGAGACACAGTTCTGTTCCCCTCCATACTCCATCCAACACAGCTGAACAGCCACACTGAGGAAGTATGCTGTACCTCTTAAAGTCATGTAGCTGCGCCTCCCCATAACCTCAGGCCTGTGTCCAAATGTCATGATCTAGCCCTCAGGTTGTTGTTGTTTTTAAAATTATGATTAATTATTATTATTATTAATATTAAAGGTAAAGAGTAGAATACAGATAGTGTTACTTTATAGAAATGAAAGCTGCAGCAGGATATTTTTGTTGGTCATTTGCTCAGACTGGTTAAGGACTTGATCCTGCATTCCCCACAGATGGGGACAATATGTGGTGGATGAGGGGATGTGGAAATCAGTGTTTGCTAAATGGAAAAATGCATGCTATTCTCAAGTCAGTTCATATAAGTAAGGGATGTAAAATTGGGCCCTAACTGGAGGGAGGCATTAATGATAACAATGGAAGGACTGAGGAAAATTGAGAAAGGAGGAAATATTTTTGTATAGGTCAGTGTATGACTAGGAAACACAAAGAAATAAGAATGTCAAAAATGAATGTTTCCACCTTTCCCCTACCACACCTCCCAACTTTAAAAAACAAAAACAAACCCAAAGTACACAACACGAAAACAAGCAGCAGTGTGGAGGTTGAGTCTGACCTTACTGATCTCTTCCCGGCCATACAAGTTTGAGCACTGGTAAGGCTAAAGTCATTAGAAGTTCAAAAACAAATCCTTCAGCAATTTGGAACTGTAAGTGGGATTTTCAACTGCACCCAGCATTAATTTAATTTGTAATCCAATAGAGTCAATGGAAGTTTTACCACTGATTTCAACAGGAGCAAAAAGAGACTAATGCTGAGCACTTTTGAAAATCCTGCTTCTAATTTTTCAAAATAAAATAGGTGTCTTTAAAGACAGAAAAGTACATGTCATTTTCAAGTTTCAGACAAGGAATTTTGAACAATTGTATATACCATCATGAGGATCTTTGTACTCACTGAACCAAGAGAAATAGCATTGCAAAGGCTTGGAAACATTGTTCTTTCCCAACAGAATCTGAGTAGCTTGACAGTGTGTGTCAAGTTTCTTGCAGTAGTGGGTAAACTCTCACTAGATGCTAAAAGACAAATAGAACTATATCAACAGCTGCTCTCTTTTTTTCAGCTACATTAAGAGAAACTACACTAATGCGGGAGAAGAAATAATCATAATTATTGTGCTTTTACTTGACATCATGAAATATTCTCGGCAAGCTCTTTGATTCCCTATGGAAATACTAGTTTGCTTTGCTCAAAGAAAAAAAAGAGAATGGTAACCAAAACAGATGTTGTATTAGATTGTGTTTTTCCAGTTTTAATCTTTCTCTGAAAGAGATTTCTATGCTTTATATATCCATAAATACACACATCCACACACATGCACCCTTTAATTTTATATTTTCATTTTCCCCTTCTTTTGGTTATTGATTGTGATAAGTTTGCTTCCTTTCTCCTTTCTTTTGTTTACCGGATGAAAATCTGATTTAATACCCTATCCTATGGACATAAAAGTGGAAGTGGCTAGAGTATATTGTATGTTTGGAGCCAAGACAAAAATTTGCTTTTAATCCCATTGCGATTATAACATTCCGAATTCTGCTGTGAGTTCCCTTGGAAGGAAAAGGAGGGTCCAATCCAGACAAGAGCCTCTGTACTGTGCAATGATGTTTGACCATACAGTGTAATGATGTTTGACCATACAGTGTACAGTACATGCACAGACTTCATTGTTGCTGGTTAACTAAATACATGCTGTAGGGGTTATAAAACTCAACTTTCATTTCCTAAAACATAGGCCTCTTTTCCAAAAAACTAAAGGAGAATCTCTGCTGATTACAAGTAACAATAGGGTCTATATTCCTTTTCCAGATAAGGTACTCAAGGACTAGATAATTACAAGCCAATAAAGACTTGAGCAATCTGACTCCATCCAATGGAACATAAAAAACTAAATGAGTTCAATACATAGGAACTGTTTATTGGTGGTCATTGCTTTCTAGCTGTAGAATCATTTAAACAACCAAAGTCAACCATTTCCTAGACAGAATATCAGATTGTACAAGTTAAGAGCATATTTTAAACGTTCTGATTCCCTGCACTACATTGTATTCAATTTAAGAACTCATGCTAGATTGTTTTTACAATTTTTGCCATAATCCTGTTTTATCATGTAAAGTAACTAATAATTTGCCATCAAAAGCAAAAAGTAAACAAACTGAAAAAAGGAGTAAAAAGTACATTTTCTAATATCTTTTAGTTTTTAGCACTTTTAGAGGTTACTTTTAACAATAGTAAGTACAAACTAATATTCAGACAGAATTATGGGATAGACACACAGAAGGGATAAACAGAGTTGTTCTCTGATGGCTCTATTTCTTGTTTTCTGAAAGTATGCATGGACATTTGTTCTGAATGCTCAGTGTGTTATGCATGGATGTATGGAGCATTATGGGAAAAGGGCTATTTATAGTGTCTATTGTGGACGATTTGATTTATTGTCTAGTTGCAGTTAAACTATGTCATATGCTGAGATGCTATGGTAGTATGCTCGCTACCAGTTTTTAACGAAAATATCAGACATAACTGGCATTTGGGAAGCAGCACAGAGTGAAAAATCTTACCAGTTATGTATCTTGCAGTAGTTAAAGAAAAGCTCCAAATACTGTTACAGTAGTGACATAATCTAGTAGCCTGATTTCCTTGGCCAATTTATCCCCAGCAATTTTGCCAATTTCCAAACCTGCTAATTTGCCTTTCATTATGAATTGCACACTTCGCTAGGCAAGAGCTCTGAGTGGCAATAGGAAATACTCTTTATTACTTTCTCTGGAACAATAGTCCTGTCTTTAATGAAGTATTGTTTGTTTAACAACAGTTCACTTGAACTATAAAACTAATATGATGTCCTTGGGGAGTGGTGTGGGAGGGAGGGTTTCCTCTTCTTTTGTGCAGTGAGCAAATCTAAGTGAAGAAGTTAGATATCAGCAATATTCTGAACTCCTGACTATAAAAAATAACATGAAATTACATCAAATTGTATTAGTCTAATTGTAGAACTTACTACTTACTGTGTGAGACTTCTTCACTCATTAAACCTATTGCAAAGGCATACTCAAGCAAAATACAGTACTGAAGATTCATCTTCCCTACAAGATCCATTCATTAGCTTTTACTGTTCAGTGTTCAGGCAGTTTTTTCTGCTGTTTTTCCTCTTCACTTCAGCTATTTGTCCTACTTAACATATCCAGGTGTAAACTTTGGCCCTTCAGGGAAGCTTTTGAGTTATGTATTTTGGAAATCAAGATGGTGGTTATTAGATTGCTCTCACCTTTATGCCGCTCTACTCTATGAGGAGGATAGGGCCTTCAACTACTGCCTTCCATCTTTGCAAATTTTCTGCTGCAGTCTTAGCTTCTCTCCACGTCATTTTAACAGCTTTCTATTCTGCTTCCATGGTGTGTGCATTTCCATATTATCCTTGGTCTCCCTCATCACCTCTTGCCCTGGGTGTCCCAGTCCAATGGCTGTCATCTTATTTTATTTATGTCTTTCCTCCAAGTGTGGCCTAGCAGTCTCAATTTTTGTTCTGCAAGTTCCTATCCTATAAGTTACTGTTTCGCCCTCCTCCAAAGTTCTTTGCTTATGATATTTTTTTCTGGCCATCTGATATTGAGAATTTGTTTAAGGCAGCTGTTTATGAAAACTTGGAGTTTTAGTAAAAATGTCTTAAGACTGAGCTTCAGCGCCATAATAAGACTAACTTTACAATTATGTAAAATATCTGAAGTTTAGTTTGAAGGACTAACTCTAACACCAATCTGTTTTTCCAGATTGACTTTAGAGTTAAAAAGTCATGTCTAGCTTTTGCTATTCTGGCTTTAAATCATTAAGCATAAGCTTTTTGTAGCTCACGCAAGCTTATGCTTTAATAAATTTGTTAGTCTCTAAGGTGCCACAAATACTCCTTTTCTTTTTATGGATACAGACTAACAGCTGCTACTCTGAAACCTGGCTTTAATGTATTTGTCTGTTCTACCTGTTGTACTTATAATGCGGCCAAAATATGTGAAAATATTGGACCTCTCTTACTTCAGTCCCAGAAAGTGTTATCAGTGTTTCTCGTTATGTGTTGATTCTCATGTTTTTGTTTTCTCTATGTTAATTTTTAAACCTACTAATGTGCATGGGCCTGGAAAACATTTGCTTTGGCTTGCATGTCTCTTTCGATATGGGACAGTAAGTTGATATCATCTGCAAAGTCAAAGTCCTTGAAATTCTAACACTTCACAAGTTTTAGTTACAGTTTCCTTTACACAGTTCCATTTGCCACCTACTTTTCCATCATCTTCAAGCACTTGCAATTCTAAACTCCTTGTGTTGTCATCTATTTTAACTTGGTGATGTTAAAATGTGGGCATTTCTGTTGTTCACATCTCTTCTTTGATTTTATTTTTATTCTCTATTTAGCTATCAGTAGTGTGTGGTCCATTCCCACAGCTGCCCCATTCATCCTATGTACATTCTCCTAGCTTCTCTTCCTTTTATCTTCATGGAGAAGCTGAGGCAGAGTTAACTTCATAAAAGAGAGAAGCTTTATGATCCTGCTGGGTGAAATTAGGAATTTTTGAGTTGGTAACAAGGTCTTTCTGATACATAATGTTTTCTTTCATTAATACATTCATGTCACTGTGTTAAACTCCTGAAAATGAATTCAAGCACAAAAGAAGATGGAAAGAGGAATGGGCAACAAAGCATGTATCACTTGATTATTAGCTGTGATGTTCATTCCCTCTGGGGCACCTGACATTGGTCATTGTCAGAAGACAGGATGCTGGGCTAGATGGACCTTTGGTCTGACCCAGAATGGTTGTTCTTATGTACTGTACTCATAATTTTAACCTCATTTTCATATATATGATACTGAATGTGTTTTTTCTCCTGGACCTTTACTTCAGTCAATGCAGAAGTACAACTTGGTCAGTGAGCAAGACTTATCCTTAGTTACATTTCTGAGACTTTTGAAAAATGTGTACTTGTTTTCCCATACTGTACTCTCTTAATTACTACACATGGATGATCTGAATTTTGATGAAAGTAACTATGGGAATAAGTTACACATAAGAAATGTGGGTTTCTGCTACTAGCGCTCACTTCACAAATACAGATCTCAAAGACTCATGCTTCTGTTATACACAAATTTAAGGTAATTGTTTGATTTTTTCAGGATCGAGTGCAAGACGAAGAAATAGTAAAAATAATTGACCTGAAAATAATAAGGATAAAGTGCCTTTTTAACTACTTAAAGATTTCTGTGTGTTACTTTTGAAGCCACACTAAGAAAAAAAATCCAAACACCCACATTCCTGAGGCCTGATCCAATGCCCATTGAAGTCAAAGTCTTTCCATGACTTCTCCTGAGGCATAAAGGAGTCTTGCATTGGTGTAAGTTGAACATAAAGGAGCCAGAGAAACAATAAATTAACTCTCACCCTATTTTAACTTGCACCTTCCTTTTCCTCTTCTATGAGTAGTTTACACCAGATTAGTCTTTCATTTCCTAACACATCAGGAGAGCTGATGTAAACTGGCCTAAAAGAATTTGAATATGAAGGTGTAACTTGTACATCCCTTATACATCACTTCTGAATTTGGAGCCTTATCTATAAATTATTCTATATACCCATACATCTCTCTCTTTTTCTGTCACATACACACACATATATGTGTTATGGTAGGGGGAGGAGGGCTGGTAGCACTGCCTATTATTAAGGTTGCCCAATACTTCCCACTAGAAGACCCCATTTTCTATTGTTTATGGCTGCTAAACTTTAATCATTTGGGCTGAAATTGTCCTGGCCTGGTGTCAGCCTCAGGCTGAATTTTCCTGTAAAATTTCAGCCAAAGATGTTTCCAAAAATGAACTTAAAAAAAAAAAGAATGTTGTTTTGTCCATTTAAAAAAAAATCCAGCAAACTTTTCTTTGAGACGCTCTAGCACACTTATGCTTTGGAACAGGGACTTGAAATTTGGTAGCGTGTTGCATTTGTGTCAAGAATGTGTGTTCCTTGCAAATAGAACTCAGGGTTGAGCTGGCATCAGAACTTAAAGCAGGGTGACTGTTTCTCCTGTACTCTCAATGTGTTCCTCCTATCTCCCACTGCAATTGACACCCAGACAGAAATGAGGAGGAAGCTGCATGATTTGAACACAGATCCAACACCAATCAGACCTAGGGGATGTGTGGAGAAGATTCGGACAATTGTACTGTTTTAGAGATTGGGATTGAGGCCGGTGTGGGGTAAGGAGAGGAAAATTTGGATGGTGGGGGGAGATGGGGACTGACTGGGAAAGTAGACTAGTACTGGGAGCCCGGGGAAGACTGGGACTGGATGGGCAAAGAAACCAGGCCTGGGATCTGGGAGGGAAATGAGGAGGATGGATTGGGAACCAGTGGGTGGGGTGGAGGCAGAGATTAGAGGAGGAAACAGAGGGAGACTGGGACTAGCTGGGCAAGGAGACTGGGAGCAAGAGGGGAGGAGAGATGGAGGTGGAGGAAGAGAAGAAGATCGGATGAGAAGCCAGAGCATGAGGGAAAAACTGGGATTGACTGGGAAAGAGACTGGGACAAGGATGAACATGCAACCTTATTTCTGGTATTATCTATTAAGGTTGTAAACTCAAGCTCAAAATGTAATGTTCTTTTAACAACTTTTTTGTGAATGATAGGTGTTTTACAAATTAAATCCTTCCATGCTGATGCCAAATCCTAAAGTAAAGACTCTAATTGATTCAGCAAGATACTTAAACATATATCTAACTTTAAGCATATGACTAGAAACATTGATTTCTATGGCTTTCATTTAGGCATGTTCTTAACTGCCTTGCTGAGTCAGGGCCCAGTATTAGAATTTTCCATGGAATCTGTCAATACTGCAAAGTGCTGACATTCTGCATCAACAACAGTTTTGCTATTGCCACAATAAGATGTGATGTATGAACACAGAAAACTGGATGCATTTTTTCTGATCCTTTTTTTTACTGATCTTTGGATTAACTTCTTTGGTGAAGCACTGGAATAGGTTACCTTTGGGAGGTGGTGGAATCTCCTTCCTTAGAGGTTTTCAAGGTCAGGCTTAACAAAGCCCTGGCTGGGATGGTTTAGTTGGGGATTGGTCCTGCTTTGAGCAGGGGGTTGGACTAGATGACCTCCTAAGGTCCCTTCCAACCCTGATATTCTGTGGTTCTATGATCCTTAATCCATTTATAAAGTCTCAAGAACTGGATTGTTTTAATAAAATAGGTCATTACTAATTCAAATAAAAATAGCTAATAAAAGGAAAGAAATTCCCCCCAAAATATACATTAAAACTGGTTTGTAAACTTAGTTTGCTCTGATTTAGTTTAACTTCATATTCTCCCAGAAGTTTTTGAGTGAATCAAAATATGGTAGTAAGTCACACACTGTGTTAAAATATTTTTTCTTCTAAACACTTAAAGTGAAACATTTTCCAAGTAATAAAGAAAGTCAAACATAGAAGAGACCCATTTAAATATAAACACATGAAGGCAAGCAACTGAATACTGACAAAATGTACAAGTGTTATATACAAATGCTAGAAGTCTAAATTCTAAGATGGGTGAAGTCAAGTGAACAGCATTAAATGAGAATATTGATATAATAGGCATCACAGAAAATTGGTGGAATGAGGAAAATCAATGGGACATGATTAATACCAAGGTACAAAATATATAGAAATGACAGAGTAGGCCACACTGGTGGGAAAGTGGCACTACATGTAAAGGAGTGTACAGAGTCAGCTAAAGTAAAAATCTTAAAGCAATCAAACGGTACCATAATATCTCTATGGATTGAAATTCCAAGCTTAAATAATGAGTGTGGGGCAGTAGGAATATACTACCGACCACCTGACCAGGAGGGTGATGGTGAATGTGAAATGCTCAGGGAGATTAAAAAAGCTGCAAAGGCAGAAAATGCAATAATAACCATGGATTTCAACTATCTTCATGTTGATTGGGTATATGTTACCTCAGGAAGGGAAGCAGAGATAAAATTTCTACATACATTAAATGACTGCTTCTTGGAGAAGCTTGTCCTGGAACCTATAAGGTGAAAAGGAATTCTCGATTTAGTTCTAAGTGGCACACGGGTCCAAGAGGTGAGTACAGCTGAACCGCCCAGTAATAACAACCATAATTCAATTACATGTAACATCCTTATAGGGGGGAAATACCAAAGAAACCCTCCACAATAGCATTTAAATCAGAAAGGAGAACTACACAAAAATGAGGAAGCTAGTTAAACAAAAATTAAAAGGAACAGTCACAAGAGTGACATGCCTGCAAACTGCATGAAGACTATTTAAAAACTCTATAATAGGGACTCAAACTAGATGTATGTTCCAGATAAAAACAAACAATAAGACCACCAAAAAACTGCCACCATGGCTAAACAGCAGAGTAAAAGAGGCAATTAGAGACTAAAAGGCGCCCTTTAAAAATTGGAAATCAAATCCTAGTGAGGGAAAAAAGAAAGAAACATAAACTCTGGCAAGTCAAGTGTAATACGGGAGGCCAAGAAAGAATTTGATGTGTACCTAAGGACACAAAAACTAACAGCCAAAAAAATTGCATGTATATCCAAAGCAGGAAGCCTGCCAGTCAGTGGGGGCACTGGATGATCAAGGTACTAAAGGAATGCTCAAGAAAGGCTCGGCCATTGTGGAGAAATTAAATGAACTCTTTGCACCAGTCTTCTCTGCAGAGAATATGGGGGAGATATCCACACACAAGCAATTATTTTTAGGTGACAAATCTGAGAAATTATCAGTAGAGGTGGTTTTGGAACAAATTGATAAACAGTAATGAGTCACCAGGACCAGATTATATTCACCCAAGAGTTCTGAAGGAACTCAAACATCAAATTGCAGCACTACTAACTAACTGTGGTATGCAACCTAACACTTAAATCAGCCTCTGTACCAGATGACTAGAAGACAGCTAATATAACATCGATTTTTAAAAAAGGCTCCAGAGGTGTTTCTGGCAATTACAGGCCAATAAGGCTAACCAGGAAAATGGGTTGAATCTATAATAAATAACAGAATTATGAGAGACATAAATGAACATGATATGTTGGGGAAGTCAACACTGCTTTTGTAAAGGGAAATCATGCCTCACCAATCTATTGGAATTATCTGAGGGTTTCAGTAAGCATGTGGACAAGTGTGATCCAGTGCACATAGTGTACTTGGACTTTCAAAGAGCCTTTGAGAAGGTCTCTCACCAAATGCTCTTAAGCCAAATAAGCAGTCATGGGATAAGAGGGAAGGACCTCTCAAGGATCAGTAATTGGTTAAAAGATCAGAAACAAAGGGTAGGAATAAATGGTCAGCTTTCACAATGGAGAGGGGTAAACAGAGGTGGCCTCAAAGGATCTCTACTGGGACCAGTGCTGTTCAACACATTCATAAGTAATCTCAAAAAAGGAGTGAACAGCAAGGTGGCAAAATTTGCAGAGGATACAGAATTACTCAAGATAGTTAAGTCCAAAGCTGACAGCAAAGAGATCCCACAAAACTGGGTGACTGGGGGGACAAGATGGCAGATGAAATTCAATAAGTGAAAGTAGTGGACATTGGAAAAATAATCCTAACTATACCTACTAAATAATGGGGTCTAAATTAGCTTGGAGTCATCATGGATAGTTTTAAAAACACTTAATGTGCAGCAGCAGTCAAAAAAGCTAACAGAATGTTACAAACCATTAGGAAAGGGATAGTTAACAGAGACAAGATCATAATACCATGATATAAATCCAGGGAATGTCCACATTTCAAATACTCTGAGCAATTCTGGTCACCCCATTTTGAAAAAAAAATGTACTAGAATTGGAAAAGGTGCAGAGAAAGGCAACACAAATGATTAGGAGTAGGAAACTGCTTCCATAACAGGAGAGAGTAAAATGACTAGGTCTGTTCAGTTTAGACAAGGAACAACTAAGGGGGTATATGATAGAGGGTTTTTTTTATAAAATCATGAATGGAGTGGAGAAAATGAATAAGGAAGTGTTATTTATACCTTCACATAACAGTGGAATTAAAGGTCACCCAATGAAATCAATAGGCAGCAAGTTTAAAACAAGCATAAGAAGTACTTTTTCACACATTCACAGTCAGCCTGTGGAACTCATTGCCAGGGGATGCTGTGAAGGCCAAAAGTATAACTGGGTTCAAAAGAAGAATTAGATAAGTTCTTGGAGGATCGGTCCATCAATGGCTATTAACCAAGTTGGTCAGGGACGCAACCTCATGCTCTGGGTGCCTCTACACCTCCAACTTCCAGAAGCTCGGAGAGGACCACTTGAAATTCTCCTGTTCTGGTCATATCCACTGAAGAATCTATCACTGACAACTGGCAGCGACAGGATACTGAGGTAGATGGAGCATTAGTGTGACAGGATAGCCATGCTTATGTTCTTAATATATTATTTTAATCATTTAAAATATTTTGCCCACACAATATGTATGGAAGCTAACAACACTGGTGAAAGTCCTTCATGGCTCATTCTTTCAAGGCCACATTAGAAAAACAACCTCAGCATACAAACATGAACTGTCGATTGCGTATGTCCACACTAAACACATTAAGTTGGCAGAGTGAGTCCTCACTACCATGGTTAACATCGACTTACACAGTTCCCGCGGTCTCCACAGCCCATGGGAATTCCGGGTTAAGCTCACAATGCCCGATGGGGCAAAAACATTGTCGCGGGTGGTTTTGGGTACATGTCGTCAGGCCCCCTCCTGCCATGAAAGCAATGGCAGACAATCGTTTTGCACCTTTTTTCCTGGGTTACCCATGCAGATGCCATATCACAGCAAGCATGGAGCCTGCTCAGCACACCATCACTGTACATCTCCTGGGTGCTGCTGGCAGATGCGGTACTGCATTGCTACACAGCAGCAGCTCCTTAACTTCGCGGCAGATGGTTCAGTAGGACTGATGGCCATCGTACGTTTCCTGGGTGCTCCTGGCAGGCCTTGGTGAGGTCGATCAGGGGCACCTGGACAGACATTGCTATCCTCCTCTTAGAGCACCGAATGGGAGCCAGAAACTCCAGGTCATTCTCTTCTTTAAGTTTCTTTAAGTTTCGTCTTATGGAGATTCAGTCCTGCCTGGAATATCATGCGAGCTGGAGGCTTCTGCCCCAGGCTGCTCTCCCAGCCAGCAGCACCACGTGGTCGCACCTACCCCAGCCTACCCCTTCCTTCCATGGCTCATGAAGCCTGGACAGTAGTAAGAAGCAGTTCAACTATAGGCTGAGCAAGTGCAGAGTGGGGAATCAGGCTCTCTAAAATAGCCATATTTCATGTCATGCAAAAGACTGAATTGTATAGAAGATGCTTCACTGTACATAAGGTAGAATATCAACATTTCAGGACAATTTCTTTAAATAAGATCAGATCCTCAGCTGGCAGAAATCTAAGTAGCTCTGCTGAAGCCAGTTCAGATTTACACCAGCTGAGGATCTGGCATAAAACATATGCATCTGCCACTTATGGGTATTCTGTCCCCTTTTCTAAAGGGATGTCTGTTATCATTGTGATGGCACGCTAGTCACCCGATCCCCTCAGAAAATAGCATTTCCAGATTCATCATTAATCAGGTTTTCAATACTGAAACCTCATTTACAGGAGACTCCTAGCTTAGTACAATACTGAAATATTGTAGTCTGTTTCTCTGACAAGATGTCTGAGAAGATTTTGTTTTGCTTTTACAAACTATCACAGGCCACATTTTTCAATCTGTTATTCTAAAACATATGTTTAAAAATTCAAGTCCCCTTTAAAGTCTAACCTAATCTGCTCTGCAAAATGCTCAGTATGGATAATAAACAAAAGGGCAAACAAAAAACATACACTGTAACATATATGAAAGACTTCAGATGAAAGACAAAAACAGGATCCCGACCCAAATGAAACCTGGACTGTTAATTGATTTCCACTACTCTCATGTGAAAAACATAGAAGAGCTTTTGTAATTGGAGTGGGTTTCATTCTATTTATGCACTGTTCTGTTCTTTTCCTCTATGTACTTCAAAGTAAGTTGGTGTCAGTGCACTCAGAGATATGGACTTCTCTCTCTCTATCTGACTCTCTTTCTTTCTTGTCATCCCTGTCACTCTTCTTTCCTTCCAAAAGCTTTCATTGACAGTTTCTATCTACTTTTATCTGTTCAAACTAACTGGCATTCAAATAACTGAATAAAGTGATCTATTTATATTATTGATCTCTCTTTTGCTAATTGCTGGACCCTTTGTGCCCACTAATGTAGAGACACAACCCTAACCTTGAAAGTTCCATGTTATACACTGTATACAACTTTCTGCTATTTCTTGTCATAAAGAAAGCATTGCATATGGTTCAAAAATGCTGCTGAAATTGTGGGAGGCATTCAGACCAATGCCACTTGTATCGCTTATCACTCTGAAGTTATAACAGCAGCAAGGAAGTATAATGCTCTTTCATCTTTCTGAAGAGTTAAAGCAACATTTCAAAGCTAGTTCTGGACAGTTCTGATGTTTCTTTACAAGTCTCCAGCCACTGTTATAAGGCAGTTTTCCTGTGCAAAGAATATGACATGCTTCTCTTTTACTTGAGTTGTACCCTTTGGGGTAAAATACTTTCTTCTAGATATTCTTTTAGTCTTGCAGCCACGGTTAAGGAAGATCAAGTGTACTCTACCAATGACAGTCTATTTTAAGGCAATGATCCTGACTGTATATCTGGTCTTGAAGTCAAGTACATTTTTCATACTTCATGGGAAGAGGGAGTCTTTTGAAAGTTTATAAAAGGCACAAAATCTGAAAAGTGAGAAAAAGTTGTGATTTATGGTGCAGTGTATAAAGCAGGTGAAAACAAACTGGGATCCTTTGGTGACATGTATATTTCTCCAGATGTACTTGAGATTAACAACAACAAACTGAGTGGGGCTAGTGAGGAAAGAAAAACTGTTTATAACAATTGGGCAGAGACCATAGGAAGAGTATTAATAAAGAATCAAGTGCAGCTAAGGAACAATCTCTGGGTATTGCACTGAGGGGGTACACATACTTCACCTACTTGTATGCCAAAGCTTCCATGCTCAGTTTATACTTCAGTAAATTTCCTTCTCTAAATTAATGGACTTTCCACAGCCAGAGGAGTTGGATATTTGACATAGTCACATGCGTCCTCTGAGTTTCAGTTTGAACTATGTGAAGGTGTTCTCTAGGGCATCCTTTTAGGAAAGTTCTCCAGTACTATCACAACGTCACAGATATGCATTTTGCTAACTCCCACTTTGTATGCCTCCCCTATTTGCACAAAAGTGATGAATGGTCTCATTGACTCTTCCCCGTACAGTAGCCTGTATTCCTTTATCATTCTATTCCTTTATCAGGGGCTGCAATGTTAAGTCCCACTTTGGGCACAGCACCACATGCATGCCATGCATGCTATCACATAGCTGCTTCTCAACATCTCTCACACACTTAGATAAGTTTATTTGTACGCTGCAGGCTCAGGAAGAGGCTGTGGGTACTTCTTACCCACACTGAATTTCCTAGTTTTTTGAAGCGCTCTGGGACTAGTGAACTTGCCAGTTCCTACCAAATCAGCCCCTGCTTATGCCGTGGGACTGAGTTTAGTGTTGATGATGGTGTGCGTGGTTGTGCAATGCTGCAGCAGTGTCTTTTTGCTTCAGTAATTTGTTTCAGTCATGGTTCCTAGTGACACTTGTGCTTTTCTTGCCAGCTTGTTCCTTGCCATGTTGCTGATGGCATCAGCACTATGCACACACAGGAATGGGGTGTGCTTTGCCTTTCCCAGCCTAAGCTTTTCCTTGTTTCCCCTTGGTCCTTGCTGCATTTCTGCCAAGGTAGACATGTGTCTATGTATTTGGGGCATCACCCTGACCTCCTGCTATATTTGTACTACCAAGCCACTGGAGAGGAAACATCTTAGTGGAGCTTCCATGAGCACTGGATATTTATGGACCACTGTCTATGCAAAACAGTGGCCACAGTTGCACACAAAAGTTTGTGACAAGTTATGTAGCCAGAACCCCCACTCGCGATATTTTTTTTAGTTTACAAACTGCGCTCAATCCCAAAATATTTGGAGCATGAATAACATTAATGAAAACACAGAACATTCAATGGCAGAAATAAATAAAAGAGTGCAATATAAGCTAAACACCAAACCATAGTCCTTCCTCTGGGCAAGGGGGTAAGAGGTATTCAGCTAGTAGGGTATGCCTTATGACACTTGTTGTCACTATTGCACTGAAAATTTATCTTAAGGCAGGCAGAAAGGGATGTGTGCTAATGTACACCTCTGGTTTGTGTGTATTACCTCATACATATAAATACGATAGCATCAGTACAAGTGTATTTTTGCCAGAGGGACACTTTCCATCCTTGCTTATGACTCTCATTCCAATGCAACTTTAGTATAGGCTGCCTCAGTGCCTTTCCTCACACTTCCACTCCTGCATACATTGATTGCACACACCTGCCTTCATGAGCCACCTTTTACAAAAGCGCAGGATTTGGCTGCAAATGTATATCTCTGTTATTCACTCTCTAGGCACCTCTCCCTATTAATAACCAGTTTGTCATTGTCCTTCTGACTGCTTATCTATTTCCCTTTTACTCACATTCTCTACTTTGGTCATTCTTCTTTCCTTCCAAGATCTGTCACTTACAATATCTCACTATCTCCATTTATTTGCTTAAATTAATTGGCATTCTCATAACTTTGAATAAGGCATTCTATTATGATTATTATTGATCTCTAGTAGGCTGACTGCTATATCTATTGTGCACATTAATATTTCAATACACAGCCATAACCTTGAAAGTTCCAATTTATAGACTTCACTAATAACTGTTCCCTACAATTCCACCCCCTCCACACACACACATACAATAACTACAAGTTCACATTATTAAAAAATTGAGTGCTCATTCCACAGTTAGCTTGCTGTGATTTACACATATCCATAAGGACATGCTGATAAATCTTTATCTATTTATTTTGTTATATCAGTGTATATTAGACACTGCAGAGTAGTACCTTATTCAATAAGGAGCCACACTGGCTTAATTGATTCAGCCTTCAGCCTCTTCAGCTGCCTCCCACTGTAGTTTTCCTGATCTAGTTTCTCCACAAGTTACCAAGTAGGTAAGCAAAGTAGCCTCTTTTTCCCCCTCTTGAGATTATTTCAGTTGATATTTGTCCACAGAACAAAACCAACATCTACAGTGGAGCAACTGGAGTTCCTGGCTCATAAAAGGTCCAGGAATAAAACAGTATAGATGCTGGGGTCAATATCAACGTGCAATTAAACTTGATAAGCAACTAAGTAAACCTGGCACATTTTTATGCACGGAGTTGTTCTTTTTGTGTATATCTGCTTACTTCTGTGATACAAAGAAGTCAGCCTTTCAGGTTGGTTTTTATTTATTTATTTTTTTTAGATTCTGTTAAACCATTCTGCAGAACCAACAGAGCTATGAGTCAGTGAGCTGGATTCTATTCCATTTCCTATCAACAGAATTGTTAATAAATCACAATCAGTTTCACAGGTACAAGCAAACTGAAGGCACCAGGGCTGCACAAGTGTCCCTGAGGGTATGATCTGTAGACAACAGGATTGCACAGATTTAGCCGAGGGACTAATTTGGCCTACAGAATCTTTATTTCTGGTGGTGATATACAAGATGGAGAGAACTCGGGCTTTTTCTCAGAGCCCAGGCTGAGTACTCAGGGTTAGCAGTTAGAAAAACACATTTTATTTATAAAACTGAACATATTTGACCTGGGAATCACTCAGAGGACAATAAACATAATATCTCCTGGTGCCGTTTTTGAGTCAGTTGCCAGAGTACAACTGTACTTTAAAATGCATTGGTAGCATTACATGAAGAAGTTTGCAAAGCCCCTACCATCACTATTACTAGCTGTAATCAACTGTGCTCATCTCCTATGAAAATAGTCAGTTAAATAAAGAAAAGGTATCCCAGCCAAATGCAAAACACAATTTAACATGAGACAAAACTATCTATTTTTTCCCCAATGAGATCAAAGTCAGTGTAGATAACAGAGAAATGTTGAGAAAGGCTCTGACACAGTTTAGATTTTCATGTAAGTATTTGTTAGCAGATTTCTTATATTGCAGTGGTCCTGATATACACAATTCACACTTCAGCATAACTTCATATTCATTGCAATTGGCAATGTGAAATCCTGGAGTGACAGTGTTCTTCAATGGGGACAGAAAAACAGCATGAGCCTATTAGGGTCTTTTCTGTGTGTGCAAGAAGCGATACTTCATTCTTACTGAAGATTGCTAAAATGAAATAAAGCAAACCCCAGGGAAGAAAATAAAAGGAGCTGAAAGAGAAATCTTAGAGGCCAACAGCAGAGAAGAAATAAGGGAGCATCTGGATAGATTGGTTCAATATGGAAAAGAGAAACAGAACATTCTCTCTAAGCATGCACTTTGCTATATATTGCTACTTACAAGTGTTGCACAAGAAGCTGGGACATACACAGGTCCTAATATATTCTAAGCATTCCTTGGAAAGCTAATATGACAAGAGTGCAAACAGAACTGAAATTCTATGGGTTGTTTAAAGTTTGCCATATGGGTTGATATCACGTGTAGTTGTAATGCACGTTGTATGTAAAGTACGATAAAAACAATTTTTTTAAAATTATTTCATTTTGTTATATTCTGCAGACGGCTCCTTATTTCCCCCCAGGGACATATGTTATCTGAAGATTATTTTCTAGTAGTCTTTCCTGTTGCTGCCAAACAGCATCAAAAGGAAGAAAACATGCTTTAGAATGACAGGAGACACATTTTGCAGGGTCCTTAAAGATTTGCTAATCCTTATCTTTTACTCTTATTTTCTTTGTATTAGGTTCTCCAGTCCTTCTAAGGAAATAACATTTAAAAATGTTTTTAGAGTTATTAAATATACTAAGCACATTACTATTTGGTAAGAGTGGAGAAAGAAAAGAAAGTTTTGTTTCTGTGGTTCCTAATCACTATGGCCTAAATCTCACAACTGCACTAGTGATCATAAGCCTATTCCAAAACCCATTGAAATTAATAGGAGTTTTTTCATTGACTTCAATGGGCTTTGAATAAGGCCCTCAGAGTTACTGGCACATCTGTTCCCTGATCTGGATAATAATAATTACTGATGGCTGAGTCTCAGAATACTTAGAGGCTCAATTTAGATGGCTCAGTCTTCATATTTAGATTGGATGCCTTTGTTGTGATGAAATCCTATGTCCTGTGCTGTACAAGAGGTCAGATCAGATTATCCAATGACCTCTTTTGGCTTTAAGACTATATAAAGATGCTTATGCAAGCCTTAGCCCCAATCCTGAAAAGACATATTTAGGTGTTTAACTTTACACAGTCTGAAGTCCCAATGAAGTCTATTTGAGACTAATCACACTGTACAAAGTTAAACACTTGCGCAGCTTTGCAGGGTATAAGTCCTTATATGAACTCTCAGAACTTTCTTATCTTGAAAAACTGGGGTGAAAATTTAATGGAAAAAAAGCTTGTAGGAGATTTCCAGTGCTTCCTACATCCAGTCACTGTATCTGATAAATATTCATTGTGCTAATGACATTTCTATTTTGAAACCCAGGAATGCAAAATTGTAATTAGATTGCCACATAATAAATATTTATTTTTTTCCTAAGGCCAAGCCTCCATTTCCTCTGTTTTTATTTGAAAGCTGTATTGCTTAATATCAGGACCCCATTCAGACAGAAGAGTAGTGGAATCAAATTGTTTAGAAATACTTTCAGTGTTTCTCTTGGTATAGTTGAAAAATGGAATTAAGTACCATTTTCATTACACATGCAATCCAAGTTATGTGCATTCCCACAATTCACTTTAGTCAATACTATCCAAATTATTTGTCAGACAAGATCCTAAATTTTTAGTATGTGCTACTATGCTTCCAGAAACAGACAGAAGTGGAGGAGCTTCGTCACTGCCCTAAATGCCTGAACTAGTAATGGGTACTAACTAAATAACTAACTATGCTTTCAGAACAGAACCTCGCTGGTCATTTGGTTATATTCACATTTAAAGAGAGTAATTCAGTTTTAGGACAAATTATTCTAAACCTATAGATCTGATAAAACAAAAATAATGAGCAGGTATGGTGCCAAGTTTGCAATGCAGGTTTGTAATTCTAATGCTAGGCTTGCAAATTATCATCATAGAAAGATCTCTTATCCTGGCACTCAAAATAAATAATTAGATGAGAAAATTAGTTCTATGTAGGAATTACTTGCCAAAAACATGTTTTTAAAGTAAAGTTGAGTGCACAGAATTCCTGGTGGGAAAAAAAAAAAAGTTCTCTCGTTGAAAAACAACTGAACCAAATTTGTTGAAACGGAATGAAATAAAACTGGATCCTAGGTTAACATCTTATGTGCCTGGTTCCAAATAGCTGCAATCCCCTGAAAATCAGGCTTTATAAAATGGATGTGCCATCTCCAGATTAGTCAGTGGCACAAGCAAATGCTCCTATAAAATAATCAAAATAATCCTGACTAGAGTATATGTTTGTAAACTTATTTCTTCAGGGCAGGCCATGTGTATAGTGGGGGTTTGATGTACTGTAGATGGGATAAAGCTGAAAGAGCTTATTTTTTCCATTCATGATGCCAAGAACAATTCAGAATCAGAGAATTGTAACACATTTAAAGAGTCTGAGCTCACATTTATAGGGCCTGATTTTCCTCCCACCCTTAAGCTACTCTTTGAAAGACAATGGGCACAGCTTACCCTGCTGCATTTTAAACCTGTGTGTTGAAGGAATGTAGGGATTCACACTTCATATAATCATAGAAGCGTAGGACTGGAATGGACCTCAATAGGTCATCTAGTCCAATCCCCTGCAGACAAGACAAGCCAAGACAACATAATAACTAGACCATTACTGACAGATGTTTATCTAAACAATTCTGAAAAACTTCCAATGACTTTCTACCGAGGCAATTTTTTCCAGTGCTTAATTACCCTGACAGCTAGGAAGTTTTTCCTAACATCCAACCTAAACCTCCCTTGCAGTAATATATAGCAGCTAGGGCTGTCAAGCAATTAAAAAAAATAATTGTGATTAATCGTGCTGTTAAACAATAATATAATATAAAATATTTAAATATTTTGGATGTTTTCTACATTTTCAAATATATTAACCTTAATTACAATGCAGAATACAAACTGAATAGTGTTCACTTTATATTTATTTTTTATTACCAATATTTGCACTGTAAAAAACAAAAATAGTATTTTTCATAGTATTTTTCATTTCAATAGTATTCCCCCATTACAAGCACTGTGGTGCAATCTCTTTAACATGAATGTTGAACTTACAAATGTAGAATTATGTGCAAAAAAACCTGCATTCAAAAGTAAAACAATGTAAAGCTTTAGAGTCTACAAGTCCACTCAGTCCTACTTCTTGTTCAGCCAATCGCTCAGACAAACAAGTTTGTTTACATTTATAGTACATAATGCTGCCTGCTTCTTGTTTACAATGTCACCTGAAAGTGAGAACAGGTGTTTGCATGGTACTATCGAAACTGGCGTTGCAAGATATTTAAGTGCCAGATGTGCTAAAGATTCATATGTCCCTTCATGCTTCAACCACCATTCCAGAAGACATGCGTCCATGCTGATGATGGGTTCTGCTTGATAATGATTCAAAACAGTGCAGACCAACGCAGGTTCATTTTCATCATCTGAGTCAGATGCCACCAGCAGAAGACTGACCTTCTTTTTTGGTGGTTCGGATTCTGCAGTTTCAGCGTTTGGAGTGTTGCTCTTTTAAGACTTCTGAAAGCATGCTCCACACATCGTTCTTCTCAGATTTTGGAAGGCACTTCAGATTCTAAAACTAGGGTCAAGTGCTGTAGCTATCCTTAGAAATTTCACATTGGTACATTTTTTGTGTTTTGTAAATCTTCAGTGAAAGTGTTCTTAAAATGAACAACATGCTGGGCCATCATCTGAGACTGCTATAACATGAAATATATGGCATAATGTGGGTCAAACAGAGCAGGAGGCATACAATTCTTCTCCAAGGAATTCAGACACAAATTTAAATTAATACATTTTTTCATGCGCGTCTTCAGCATGGAAGCATGTCCTCTGGAATGGTGGCCAAAGCGTGAAGGGGCATACAAATGTTTAGCGTAAATCTAGCACGTAAATACCTTGCAATGCCAGCTACAAAAGTGCAACGTGAACGTCTGTTTTCACTTTCAGGGGACATTGTAAATAAGAAGCGGGCAGCATTATCTCCCGTAAATGTAAACAAATTGTTTGTCTTAGCGGTTGGCTGAACAAGGAGTAGGACTGAGTGGACTGATATACTCAACCTTCACTGCAGATTTGACAAAATACAAAAAAGGTACCATTGGGAGATTTCAAAAGATATCTTGACCCAAGATTTAAGAATCTGAAGGATCTTCCAAAATCTGAGAGGGACGGGGTGTAGAGCATTACATTAAATCTACATTTGTAAGTTGCGCTTTCACGATAAAGAGATTGCATTATGGTATTTGTATGAGTTGAATTGAAAAATAGTGTTTCTTTTGTTTATCATTTTTACAGTACAAATATTTAAAATAAAAAATAAATATAAAGTGAGCACTGTACACTTTGCATTCTGTGTTGTAATTTAAATCAATATATTTTAAAATGTGGAAAACATCCAAAAATATTCATATAAATAGTTTTCTATTATTGTTTAACAGTGTGATTAATCTCGATTAATTTTTTTAAATCGCTTGACAGTCCTAATAATCATCAAAACATTTATTTCTTCCTGAGCATCAGACACTCACCGTAGTAGGACACTGAAATATGAAGAGTATGCATCAGGATATTTTCTACAGAGGCTATGACAGCTAATTGAAAAAAACAAACTTTAGTCAAGACTGTGTAAATTTTAAAAAAGCCTCTCTGCATAAATAAATTTAAAAATATAATAAAGTTCCAAGAGAGAGAGAACATTCATGCTATCATACAATTTAGCATCCCTATATTTACAAGGAAAAGACTTCAGTACCAGAAAGGCAGAGCAACAAAGGAATAGTCACTCAACCATCTATTTTCACTGATTAATTCCTTGAATGCTCTTCCTTTGGCATGCCTTGGCCCCTTACCTTCCATAAGAAAACACATTACAGTTTCTAGAGCAGCAAGGGGCCAGAGGAGTGCCTGTTCACTGAAGATATTATGCACATCTTAGAAGCACATAAAGGGTTAAGCAGAATAGCAATTTTGTTAGATCATCACAGAGCAGATACAGGAAAGAAGCAGTCATTTTACTGCCTATGAACGGTATTTTAACTGCACTCTGGATGGGCATCTGAGTATGGCCTTTTCACCTGTACATTTGTTCACTGCACTTATTTCAGAAAAAGAATCAAAAGGCTTATCAGAGAAAATTCTGTTTTTTACGACTTTATAACTCATTTTAAATGGTGAAAATTCTGAGATCTGATGCAAGTTTAAACTGGAAGTGAAAAGGCCAACTCAACAGTTTCCTTTTAAACTTGTTTCTCTCTATTCTAAGCAATTACAGATCATGTTCAATGTATGTGGAAAAGAAGAGATTTAATCCTTCTGTTTATACAAAGGCTAGCACAATGCTACTGTAATGGAACCTTGCTTATTCTCCCTCTCTGGCCCACTTGAAGAAGTTGGTCCAATGAATAAATATATTGATTGTTTGAGCTCTCTACCTTTGCATTCCTATTTCAGTAATTTATGCATGGTTCTGTAAAAAAGAGGAAAAAATAAAATCAATGAATTTTACTCTGTTCCCAAATTATTTGTTAACATTGTGCCTTTTATCTCTGTAGTTAATACATTACTGGATCCATTACCCACAAATATTAATTATAAATTAAAATGCTGTCATTATTGCCAAATGAGTAAATTAGCAATGGCCAGGGATTTTGTCTCCTTTTGCCAAATGCCAGATTATCTGTCGTTCAGAAATATAAACAATGGAACATCCAACAGTAATGCTGAAGGATCCTTTAGAAGCAGCATGGTAATACTGTCAAACTTATAATGTAGGTCGCACTCTTGTAACTAAGGATTTAGATATACAAGGTAACAGAGCCTAGAAATTGCAAGGGGGATGCTATGATCAAGTGGGCTAGAGCTGGGGGGAAGTAAGGAATAAAGTCGGGAACAGCTGAAATTGTGGCTCATACCCTCTAACATTTTGGACAGGAGAGATGCTCTGGCATAAAAAGGAAAGTAAACTGCATCCTACAAAGGGCTGCAACAACTTACTTTCCCTCAGAAGCAAAGAGGGCCAGGGAAGAAACTGTCACAATTTCTTTTAGTCACAATTTCTTCGATGGGCTGCTCCTAGGGACCAGCAGAGCTTCACCCCATCCTTTACATGGGGGGTAGGGGAGAGATGGGTAAAAATAAATCCTAATGCAGCCTAAGGTAAACACGCTAGCTCAGGTGACACTAGTCATCTAGCCATTTGAGGCCTGATACTACAAACACACAGATTTGAATGGGTTTAGTGACAATAGCAAGCCGTACTCTCATTAATACACATTCTCAGGATCAAGCGCTTAGTCTGCTGTGTTACCACACCACATTTGCAAAGCATCGGCAGTACCAATTTAGTCTCTGTACACACAATTTACTACTAGTACAGATTCTCTATCATCACATAACATTTGACCTGCCCTTTTTAGGATGTTTAATTTTCAAAACTTTACATTCAATATTTGAAACTGATCTTATAATAATAATTATTTGCGCTACAATAGTGACCAAGAGCACTGTACAAACACAGAGTCAGACACAGTACCTCCCTGAAGAGCTTACAGTCTAATTAAAGACAAGACAAATTAAGTACAACAAACTGTTGCCCCCTTTTTTTGACCCAAGAAGCAAGTCAAAGTTCAGGACTCCATAGGTATTACAGCTGGGAATAGAAATTAGTGTATTTCTTTGATACAATTTTGTTTAATGACAAGGAATGTACAAAGTCCTGTATCTCTGAATGCACAAGGAACCAATCAAAAAGTGGAGCAGTTTCCCCAAGTCCTTTTAGCTAACATCAGATCCAGTGGCTCTCTCTAGCTTTTTCCAGTCACACTGTGCTCACAGGCTTCTGCTTAGCTTTCTTGCTTCCTTTTCTTTGCCTCTCTCTGTGCTCTTTTTGTGATCTCAATCTTTGTGTTTTTGCTCCCACACACACCTACACAAAACAAATACTCAGCCCGAAAAGCTCTTGGGCAGGTTCACACAAACCTTTTGGTTTTGGTGGGGCTTATGTTTACAGTTATATTAAAGGGTAAATTCACACCTATCAACCTCAGCTGCGGGTTCTAACGCAACCTATAACAAGATTTTACCCACCTCATAAAAACAAACAGTAGGAAGGAAAGAGGAAGGGAGCAAAAGGGAAACAAGGAACTCAGGGCAGGTCTACACTTAAAAAGCTGCATCAGCACAGCTGTAGCACTTAAGTGAAGAGGTTCCTATGCCAGTGGAAGAGCTTCTCCCCTCAGCATAGTTAATTCACCTCCCATCAACAATGCTGCCTCTACAGGGGTTAGGTTGGTATAACTACGTCACTCAGGGGTGTGGATTTTCCACACCCCTAAGCGACATAGTTATAATGATACAGATCTGTAATGTAGACCTGGCCTAGACTTAAACTATGTTATTGGATTCTTTTTTTAAAATCCAGTTATACTTTTGGCCTTCACAACATCCCTTGGCAACAAGTTCTTCAAATTGACTGTGAATTGTGTAAAGAAGTACTTTCTTAAGTTAATTTCATTGGGTGACCCTTGGTTCTTACATTACATGAAGGGGTAATTACTTCCTTTTTCACTTTCTTCACATCATTCATGATTATAGACCACTATCCTATTCCCACCCCCTTCCACACCACCTATTTGTCATCTCTTTTCTAAATTGAACAGTCTGTGTTTTTAATCACTCCTCATATGGAAGCTGTTTCCTACCCCTAGTCATTTTTGTTGCCCTTCTCTGTACTTTTTCCAATTCTAATCTATTTTGAGATAGGGTGAACAGAATTTTACACAGTATTCAAAGTGTGGGCATACCACGGATTTATATAGTGGCCTTATGATATTTTTCCTGTCTTATCTGTCCCTTTCCTAATGGTTCCTAATTTAGCTCTTTTGAGTGCTGCTGCACATAGAGCAGATCGTAGAACCATAGGATTAGAAGGGACCTTGAGAGGTCTTCTAGCCCAGTTTCTAGAGAACTATCCATGATGACTCCAGAATCACTTTCTTTAGTGGTAACAGCTTATTTTGAACCCAAACATTTTGTATGTACAGTTGGGATTATGTTTTCCAAAGTGCATTACTTTTCAGTGTTGACCAACCTTTATACATATTAAGCAGAAGTCATGAACCTAAACTAAAGGAAGTTTTTATACAAGCAAAATAAACTTATGCAAATTCCTTTAGGGATCCATTCAAAGCATACAGTGATATTTAAAAGTCAACATTTACCGCACCAGTCTTGAGATTCTATAATTTTTCTTACTGTAAGTACATGAAAATAGGGCTCCACCTTACTCCTTTTGAATTCAGTTCTAAAACTTCAATTTTCCTTAGTAGAGGCAAGATTAGGCCAATGTTGTGGCATTTTAGAGGCCACATTGTGGTAATTTAACACATTTTGACATTAACACTGATGACTAAATAAGCACAACCCTCCCCCCATCTATAAATCACATTTGTTAATATAATACATATTCAGCGCAGAATTTGATTCAATTTGCTTGACTTTAAAAATCCAGCTTTCATAAGCATTAATGGAGTTGTATGGCTAAAGCCCCAATGACTGAACTGAGAATATACAGTACCTAATAAAAAAATTAAGTTCAATTCACTGAGATATTCTCAACTCAACAGTTTATACTCTTGTGTTTCATAGATCCTGAACTGTTTTTTAGTTTTCTTCAAACAAGAGGGAGAGAAGCAATCTAGATTGTTCCCTTAAAATTAATTACTTTGAACAGCCAGCTCAAAGGAAAAGTGTTCTTCTGCCAACTTAACATCTGTGTACCATAGGGCAGAATTTGACCTGTGCAGACTTCCAGGTTTTCAAATCCAAACTTTTTTCCGTGTTTTTGTTACTGTTTTCAAAATATTTGAATCATATTTATCTGGTGTTGAATTTAATATCTTAAAATGCTGTACAAAACTAAAATTGCTTGGCACTAGGGAGTTTATGTGCATAAATATGTTTAAAAATAATAAAATGAAACTGTTCTATGTATAGGATTCCTACAGGATTTTGTTAATAGTTACTCCATAAAATGTTACCAGTGAATTGGGAAAGTCACCAAGAATATGTTCTTATTTTTCAGTCATAATTAAGTATTTAATAATGTATTAGGATACTGCCAATCTTTGACTTGTCCAATAGCCTAAAGCAGATAGAAGTATGACTAGGGAAATCTATGAAGTATGATTTCATTAAGACCCTCTTTAGTTAGTTTTGACAGTTTTATAAATAGTTAGTGTTTGTCAACTTCTGTCTCAGATTTACACCTGTTTTTAAAAAGAGCCCTCTAGCTAAAGGGTAGTCTGTGCTTCACTACCAGGGATAGATTAAGAAAATCATGCCAGTACAAAGGTCTGAGGTATTCTAGATGGACCCAATTTAGCAAGGGATTAACAAAGCACATGAATTAAAGTCAATGGAGCTAATTTGTTGCAGGTAAGGGCATGCGTCTAGCCCAGAGTAAGATACTAGTCAACATGAGTAAAGATATCAGAATCCAAACCTCTGTATTAGTGTTTTCATTAAAATGAAATTCTTTCCCCCACTCCTGTCTTTATTTTTTCCTCTTTGTCCTATTTTCTCCACTGGGTTATTTCTCTCTGTGCCTCCTCTTTTCTTCTTTTTGAGTAAGATTTTTGAACCCACGATGTAGATGAGGATTTGAATTCAACCAACCCTGTTAAAAAAACAGATTTATCTGCCATGCCATTGCTAATTGACAACATAATTGTCTATTTACTTCAGAGAAGTTGCCTGTTGGGAGAGGGGAGGCGCCGCCAAGTTTTGCTTTGATGTCAAATTAGCAATTAGCAGGTTTTTTTATGAAATAATTATGTTTGCTTTAATAACAAACGTGGATTCTTTTTTTCCTAGAGGTAAAATCTTGCTCCTCTTCTGGCTTTTCAGTGGCCCTTAAACAATACCCTTGCAAGTTCACATGTATCTTTAGTTAAGAGTCCCCAGAAAGCCACTCATTTAGATCTAATACTGTTCTCCTTGCCCTCTGCCGGACTCCCTGTTCCCCAAACTAGTAATTCCCATTCCAGTTATTGGAAAATAAAGACAGAACTAAAAGCTTTTATGATTCAAGGCCAGAATCTCCTCTCACACCAATGTTACCCCATTGGTTCCTCATTTTGAGTGTTTTAAGGGAGAGGAGAATCATGTCCCCCAGACTTTAAAATAAATTGAATAAAACAAGTTTTATGTCTATGTTTGTTACACTAAGATATTAGACTTTTTGAGATCTGGTATGTTACCAAAATGATTAAATCTCTAAACAAGAAAATAAATCCTGGAAAACACTTGGAAATAAAGCCCCAAAACAAATCAAACCCAAAGAAGTTTTAGGTTCTCTTTTTCCAAGAACTTCCAAATTAGAAACCTTTCTGTGAGCTTGATTCTTATTTCCTTAAAGGTGAGCAAGCGGTGCTGTGACTAAATTGAGGCAAAGCATCCAGAAAGCGGACATAACTGGCTGCTTGAGGACTTCTTATGTAGTAGGAGCTGCTCCCCTTCCTGCCTCTCTCCCTACTGTTTCTGTGTCTTACCAAGCCCCACAGTGGCCAGAATGACTTCTAGTGTACCAAGGCAACTGAACATAAAGCAGCTTGGGAATGGCCCTGGGATTGAAGGCACACAAAAACTGTCTTTTTTGAGATGCATCTGAAGAAGTGGGTTTTTTACCCATGAAAGCTTATGACCAAATAAATCTGTTAGGCCATGTCTACACTACAAAAGTACTCTGATTTTACAGAAGTTGATTTTTGGGAACAGATTGTATAAAGTTGAGTGCATGCATCCACACTAGGCACATTAATTCGGTGGTGTGTGTCCACAGTACTGTGGCAAGCGTCGACATTCCAAGCAGTGCACTGTGGGTAGCTATCCCACAGTTCCAGCAGTCCCCCCTGCCCCTTGGAATTCTGGGCTAAGCTCCCAATGCCTAATGGGGCCAAAAATTTGTTGCGGGTGGTTATGGGTAAATGTCATCAGTCAACCCTCCCTCCCTCCGTGAAAGCAATGGCAGACATCATTTTGCGGCCCTTTCTCTGGATTGCCCAAGCAGACGCCATAGCACGGCAAGCATGGAACCCATTCAGCTCACCGCAGCAATTATGACCATTGTAAACAGCTCACGCATTATTGTGCAGTTTATGCAGAACCAACACCTGAAAAACCAGGCGAGGAGGCGACGGTAGCGCAGTGATGAGGACATGAACACAGATTTCTCTAAAACCGTGGTCCCTAGCAATTTGGAGATCATGGTCTTACTGGGGCAGGCTCATGCTGTGGAATGCTGATTCTGGGCCCGGGAAACAAGCACAGAGTGGTGGGACCACATAGTGTTGCAGGTTTGGGATGATTCCCAGTGGCTCCGAAACTTTCGCATGCGTAAGGGCGCTTTCATGGAACTTTGTGACTTGCTTTCCCCTGCCCTGAAGCGCAAGAATACCAAGATGAGAGCAGACCTCACAGTTCACAAATGAGTGGCAATAGCCCTGTGGAAGCTTGCAATTCCAGACAGCTACTGGTCAGTCGGTAATCAGTTTGGAGTGGGCAAATCTACTGTGGGGTTGCTGTGATGCAAGTAGCCAACACAATCATTGAGCTGCTTCCATCAAGAGTAGTGACTCTGGGAAATGTGCAGGTCATAGGGAATCCCATTGCAGCAAAGCCATCTACTAACTGTGGTGGGGCTATAGACGGAACGCATATCCCTATCTTGGGACCGGACCACCAGAGCAGCCCGTACATAAACCGCAAGGAGTACTTTTCAATGGTGCTGCAAGCACTGGTGGATCACAAGGGATGTTTCACCAACATCAACGTGGGATGGCCAGGAAAGGTTTCGCGTCTTCAGGAACTCTGGTCTGTTTAAATGGCTGCAGGAAGGGATTTACTTCCCAGACCAGGAAATAACTGTTGGGGATGTTGAAATGCCTATAGTTATCCTTGGGGACCCAGCCTACCCCTTAATGCCCTGGCTCATGAAGCCATACACAGGCACCCTGGACAGTAGTAAGGAACTGTTCAACTATAGGCTGAGCAAGTGCAGAATGGTGGTAGAGTGTGCATTTGGACGTTTAAAGGGTTGCTGGTGCAGTTTACTGACTCGATTAGACCTCAGCAAAACCAATATTCCCATTGTTATTGCTGCTTGCTGTGTGCTCCACAATCTCTGTGAGTGTAAGGGGGAGACATTTATGGAGGGGTGGGAGGTTGAGGCAAATTGCCTGGCCACTGAATACGTGCAGCCAGACACCAGGATGGTTAGAAGAGCACAGCAGGAAGCGCTGCACATCAGAGAAGCTTTGAAAACCAGTTTCATGACTGGCCAGGATACTGTGTGACACTTCTGTTTGTTTCTCCTTGATGAAAACCCGCCCCCTTGGTTGCCTCTAAATTCCCTGTAAGCCCCCCTTTGATCACAGCTTGCTTGCAAAGGAAATAAAGTCACTATCATTTGAAAAACATGTATTCTTTATTCATTGATTATAAAAATAGGGAGATAACTCACAAGGTAGCCTGGGTGGGGTGTGGGAGGATGATAGGAGGGAAGGAAAAGGCTACTTCAAAACTTATTGAATGACAGCCTTCTGTCACTTGGACTGTCCACTGGGGTGGAGTGGTTGGGTGCCCGGAGCCTCCCCCCCTCCGCCACATTCTTGGGCGTCTGGGTGAGGAGGCTATGGATCTTGGGGAGGAGGGAGGGCGGTTAAACAGGGGCTGCAGCAGCAGTCTGTGATCCTGCTGCCGTTCATGAACCTCCACCAGATGCCGGAGCATGTCCGTTTGATCCCGCAGTAGCCCCAGCATTGCATCATGCTTCCTCTGATCTTCCTGCCGCCACCTCTCCTCACGTTCAATAGGCCGCTTTCCTGTACTCTGCTATTGTGACCCTCCACACATTCTGCTGAGCTCTGTCAGTGCCGGACAACTGCATGAGCTCAGAGAACATTTCATCGCAAGTGTGTTTTTTTCACTGCCTTATCTGAAATAGCCTTTGAGACGGAGAAGGGAGGCTTGAAACATTTGCAGCTGCTAGAGGAAAAAAAGGAGTGAAGTATTTTAAAAGACACATTTTACAGAACAATGGCTATACTCTTTTACGGTGAACAACACTATTCACATTACATAGCACATGTGATTGTGATATAAGGTCACATTTTGCATCTTATATTGAGTGCCTGCGGCTTTGGTGTTAGAAATGACACACACAGTGCCGGGCAACAGAATTCGGCTTGCAGGCGGCCATGGTAAGCCATAGTCTTTCGGCTTATGCAACCTTCATAACAGCAGCACACCCCCCACCTTCCCCATACCAAGCAAAGAATGTTGAGTTGGCCATTTAGTGCTGCAGTTTTCCTGTTAATGTGCAGCAGCAGAAACCAAACTAACCTCCCCCCATCCAATTCTCTGGGATGATCGCTTTACCTCTCACCCCACCACGTGGCTGGTAACAGGGAAGATCCCTGCTAGCCAAACGCAAAACAGCTCAGCGCCAATGCCCCCCCCAACTGCGTGGCTAACTGCGGGGAGGATTTCTTTTCAGCCATACGCAAACAGTCCAGTAGGAACCGCCACCTCTGAATGTCCCCTTAATTAAATTTCCCTATTTTAACCAGGTTACCATGAACGATATCACTCTCCTGAGGATAACACAGAGAGATAAAGAACGGATGTTGCTTGAATGCCAGCAAACACTGAGACCATACGCTGCCAGGCTTTGTCATGCAATGACACCAGATTACTTGCTACTAGCATGGTGTGGTAAAGTGTCCTACCATGGAGGACAGAATAAGGCTGCTCTCCCCAGTAAACTTCTGCAAAGGCTTTTAGAGTATCTCCAGGAGAGTTTCATGGAGATGTCCCTGGAGGATTTCCGCTCCATCCCCAGACATATTAACAGACTTTTTTAGTAGCTGTACTGGCCATGAATGCATCCCAAGTCCTCAGGGCTACTTAATCATTAAAAATGCTTGCTTTTATAACATGTATTATATTTAAAAAGGTACACTCACCAGAGGTCCCTTCTCCGGCTTAGTAGGGTATTTCAGTCAGGGTGATAAAAAGATTCTAGCTGTCGGGGAGAACAGTGTGCTGTGTGCTCTCCTCAAACTCGTCCTCCTCATCATCATCTTCCCTGTAGGCAAAATCCTCAGCCATGGCAGAGAGTACCCCATCATCAGAATCCACGGACAGGGGTGGGGTAGTGGTGGCAGCCCCCCCTAGAATTGCATGCAGCTCAGCGTAGAAGGCCATGTCAGGGGCTCTGTCCCGGAGCATCCATTTTATTCTTTGGTTTTCTGGTACGCTTGCCTGAGCTCCTTAAGTTTCACGTGGCACTGTGTTGTGTCCCTGCTGTAGCCTCTGTCTCTCATGGGCTCGGAGATTTTTTGAAATATTTTGGTATTTCGTCTTTTGGAACATAGTTCTGACAGCATGGATTTGTCTCCCCATACAGCAATCAGATCCAGTACCTCCCATTCGGTCCATGCTGGAGCTCTTTCGATTCTGGGACTGTATGGTCACCTGTGCTGATGAGCTCTGCATAGTCACCTGTGCTGATGAGCGCGCCTGGACAAACAGGAAATGAGATTCAAAAGTTCCCAGGGCTTTTCCTGTACACCTGGCCAGTGCATCTGAATACAGAATGATGTCCAGAGCAGTCACAATGGTGCACTGTGGAATAGCTCCCGGAGGCCAATACCTTCAAATTGCATCCACACTAACCCTAATTCGAAATGGTTATGTCGATTTCAGCGCTAATCCCCTCGATGGGGAGGAGTAAAGAAATCAGTTTTAAGAGCCCTTTATGTAAAAAAAAATGGCTTCGTTGTGTGGATGGGCGCAGGCTTAATTCGATTTAACGCTGCTAAATCTGACAAACTCGTAGCGTAGACCAGACCTTCGTCTTTAAGGTGCCACTGGACTCCTTGTTGTTTTTGCTATTACCAGAGTATCCAGCCTTCTGGGTTTTTTTAGAATTTTTAAGGTGACCATGTGTACAGACTAGGTTTTGCAAGGAGATTAGTACTCTCAAGACACTGGGATCTGAGATCTCTCAGGAGCTAGAACCAGAAATTCAGCACCTCATTGGATTGTGTCCTTCATTACTGTATGTTTTTCCCCCTCACATCAAGCATGATAATCTTCTGGCAACAATCTAACCAGAACAATGAGGCAACTAGTGTGGGATTGTAACGGTGTTTGCTTACCACTCTGGCATTTCCTCAGCCAGTCATGGGAATTAGCTCTGTGGTTGAGTGCACCCCCTTTGGGTGGTGTATTGCTGCCTTGATTCTCGCGCTTGGACCCACATCTCTCCAAGGAACGCAGCATCCTCTTCAGCAACACAGCCCTCAGGCCGTGCCACACACTGTGCTCCCCCCTTCTGGGGGACCTGCAGTCCAATATTCAGCCACTTCCTGCCAGTGGCAAACTGCAGGCCACGGTCTAGACACTTCCCACATGGCTCCAGCACCCTCTTTACCCTTGTATCAGGGCTCCGTCTGCAACCGCCCCCCCCCCCACCCCCCGGCAGCCAGCCAGGAGATGTCTCTGGCTTCCTTGGCCCCTGTTTGCAGCACTGCTCTGTCCAGGGTGCTGGCAGTTCTCTTGGCCCTTCAGGGACACAGTCCTTCCTCCCTGGGCTTCCAGCAGAGAACTGCTTTCCTCAACTTTGCAGCTCCCTTTTTATATGGGCCTACTTGGCCCTGCTTGGCTGCCTCCAGCACAGCCTCCTAGGGCTGCTTTTAACCCCTTTTTTTTTGCCAGTGAGGGGAAGCCACCCCCTCACAGGGATAAAATCTTCTTCCATTTATGGCTCACTAAGCAGGGGCATATGTTTCCTAGGCTCTTGGAGCTGACAATATGTCGGAAAAGTAATATTGCCTTGGTCTTAATAGCAGCTCCAATACTAACCTGTCAGTCAGTCACTGAGCATTCTCAGTAATTTACATGCTCTTCTGTGAGATAATTGGGCAATGGTAGCTGTGTATATGATTAAGAGAGAGAGGGGAAATTGGAAGCAATGTTCGCTCTCATGTTTTCCATCCATGTGCGGAATGAATTTTGTTATGTGCACCATATCGAGGTAATGTGCGGATGTGCGCCACCAGTAGAAAGAAAACACCTAGATTTAAGATGTATTTTTCTAAAAGTTACCATAGGGATAATTACTCCAACCAGGACATGTTGGGCATTTTACAACTCATTATTTAAAGATTTAAGTGTAAGAGAGAAATAAAAATTATGAAATGCATAGACCAGTCAAAAAACTAAAATAAACACACTTAGAAAGAAGTATCAGAAAGTAACAACAATAATACAAGTATCTGTTGGGAGGTGAGTATGAGAGATAAACAGAAAGACAGCGCGCGTGTGTGTGTGTAAGAGAGAGAGAGAGAGAGAGAGAGCCCCTTTAAGTATGCTTTCCTTTCAAGTAAATCCGCACTCACCAGTCTGAAACCTGCTTGTTCAAACACAGTAGTAGCTTCCAGCAAGCTCCCTCCGTCCCACTCCTGAGCCCGGTGCCTCCCCCCATGGAGATGGGGTACCCTGACATGAGTGACCCCTCCCTCCCCACACTCTGCACAGCGAGTGGGAGGCTAGCAGCTGGCCAGGGCCTCCAAGGCAGAGGGCAGGAGCAGTGCAGCACTGGGGCCGGGGGCCCTTGACAGACTGCTGGGCGGCCATGCAGTTTAGACGGAACTTAGGCTGGGAGTGTATGTGTTAGTATTTGTGTGGAGAAGATGACAGCTTGAATATGATAAGAGAGAACAGAAGTGTATGAATAACAGGAGTCAGGTCTAGAAGTTTAGGATGAGAAGAAGACTGATGGGTGGAATTTATGTAATTCATATGCATATTTAATATAATTTTTCCTCAGGTTTTCTGCTGAGCCCAGTAGGCAAGTCTGATGGAAGGGGACAGAGGGTGCATAGCCAGGTGTGAGGGGAGCTCAGGAGAAATGGGTGTGTATGTGGGGAAGAGGAATACAGGGAGAAATAGCATAAAATAGAAAGCTAGCATGCAAACTGAGGGTCTGGGTGAGGACCATGGAGTCGAGCTATATTAACAGTTTTTTGTACAGTGACCAAAAATATATATACATTTTTAAATAGTTTAACCCAAAACAGTTTTTTTTTTAAATTCAGCATGAGTAAAAAAAAAATCCTTTTAGATTAAGTGTATCTGATCAAAAACTAAGTGTTTCATTTTGTTTTAGCTTTTTAACCTTTTAAAATATTTTTATTAAAATTCAGTGAGAATGTGTTTTGATTCAAAAGCTTGAACGTTTCATTTCCAACTGTCAAAATAGACGTTTAAATTTCTTCTGATTTTTGGTTTCTAGATTAAATAATTTGGTGAATTTGACACAAATTTGTGAAATGTTTCGGTCGACCCACATCTGCATTTTTCAGTGAAAAAAAAAAAAAAGGCTAGAGAATGTGGCCCAGGTCTAGTGTGGAGCTGATGCTTCCAGCCTCCTTTGCCCATTGTCATATTGGGAAGAATTAAATAAGGTATACTGTTCTTGGAAATTTCATGCACTCTTTAATCTAATTTGAGAATCTAAAAGGGCCTGAAGAACAAATAATATTTAAAAAACAAAGCCTAAGCTTTTTTAAAAGAAAAAAAGTGACTTCATAAATGTCAGTGCAGCTTAGTTGTTTATTCCCTCTGAACCATATAATATAATTATATTTTTAAATGAAGGAATATTGAAGCAAGAAGAAAATCCAGCAGTTTCTCCTGACCCCATAAAACATTCAGTTTTGTGATAATTTAGAACTTCACCAGAAATTCCAGGTAGAGTGCATGCTTTACCTTTTAGTAGGGCCTAGGTATTCCATTATTCTTTTTCAGTTGTCTTTTACATCTCCAAATAAGGTTTCCCAGCTGTACTATACATACCTATTGTATAAAGTATACTTGTTATGTACAAAGCACAATTACTCATTTAAATAGGTCTATCAATCATTACAGCTGGTCATTTGGCACATAATATGGGCTTGTATTCATTTTTCATTTTTTTTCCTTTTGTCAAGTATGCATTTCAAAATGTTTCACTGTCAAACAGGTCTGTTACATAGCCAGTGCAATATGCTATCTTGTTTATTTATCAGACTTAATGTAATGGGATCCCTTGACAAGTACATTGATGAAAAAGTGAAAGCCATTTTCAAAATGCTAAAATAAATTTAAAGTAAGCCTTCTGTAGCTAATACTTTTCATGCTTCCTATAATGCATAAAAATATGAACTACTTCAATATGTAATAACTTAGAGCAAGTCACAGATTTTGTAAGAGTCAGTGAAAAGTCTTGCTCTAAAGCTTCTTAATCACAGAAAAGTGATATTATAAGCTAAAAGAAATGGAGTACTTGTGGCCCCTTAGAGACTAACAAATTTATTTGAGCATAAGCTTTTGTGAGCTACAGCTCACTTCATCGGATGCATGCAGTGGAAAATACAGTGGGGAGATTTATATAGATAGAGAACATGAACAATGTTACCATACACACTTTAACCAGAGCGATCACTTAAGGTGAGCTATTACCAGCAGGAGAGCCGGGGTAGTTGCAAATTTGTTGGTTAAAATTGCAAGCCAGAGTTTAACCAAGAAATATGAACAGAAAGTATAATTTACTGTATAAGTGTATATACACACACATGCATGTCACTATTCCCCATATCCTATTCTGAAAACGACAAATTGCAGTAACCTTGCAGGTAGGAATACATGCTTATCAGTGTTTCATGCTATGCCTATCAATGAAAATAACACTATATTGTGACAAACTTTTTCAGCTGTGACTTAACATCTAGGTTGTGGAATTTCTCAGTGGACAAACCAGAATATGACATACCTTTGCTAAGTGACATGGCACATGTCACAAAATGTGGTAGTCCCCATATTTTCATAATCATCTTACATTCAGTGTGTTCTCCTATACATTTCATAATACATAACAATAAAATTGAGAGGATTGGGGCCTGTTTTATGACACTGCTTGGGTATTTGCATAAACTACCCACCTCATGGATTACAGCACAGGGTGGAAGGGCAGCCTTCATGGGAAAGTCACTCCCCTACCCATGTAGTTGGGTGGAAAATGGGTGAGCAGGCACAGGAAATGGGTGGATCCTTGACTCTGCCCCAACCCAAAAATACTGGTCCATGTGGCTGAGATGGCCCCTTACACAGAGCAGACTGTAAAATTACAACACAACCCTAAGTAAAGTGAAAAGCATTTTTAACCTACATTATTTCCTTGGACTGAATTGTAATTGGGTAACTATCTTCATTAGTATGATCAGTATTAGAAAGTAAAGAAAGCCTCTAAGGAGGCTCACACAGCATTGTTTATTACAATAAATGTTTTTGTGTGTGTGTGTTCTGAAGAAACCAGAAGTCAACAGCAAGATTCCCATGGAGTTTGGTGGGAATTGCCCAAAATGCGGAAAAAAATTCTCCCTTTCCAGAATATTTGTGTATACAAGAATACTAGACATATTGAGAGGTCCAAATATGCATTTGGAAGACCAAAAGCAGAGCAGAGACTTCTTCATTTACAATATCTCAGTTCAAAATAAAGTAATAAGAAAAGAGAAGAAAGGAAAGCCTCTCATTAAATTAAAAACAAACCAATCCTGAAGTATTTCTACAAAGTATCTCCAAGATGCAAATGCAGAGATGAAAATAAAGGACCCCAACTATCACATTTTAGTTATATAACACTTAATAGTTCTTTCCATCAGTAGATCTCAAAGAGTTTTACAAAGGAGGGCAAGATAATTATTCCCATCTTTGCAAGTGGGGAAATTGAGGCACAAAAAGAGGAAGTGACCCACCCACTGCCACAGAACAGGTCAGTGGTAGAGTCAGAAATAGAACCAAAATTTTTTGAGTCCCAGTTCAGTGCTCTGTCCACTGCGGAACACTGCCCATGTGAGATTAAAGGTTTAAGTTTGATGTAGCCCAAGACACCGAAGTAATTCTCTGTCCGGTGATTTTTGTCCCATTGACTTGTTTGATTGTTAAACCATCAGAAACAGTAAAGAAAGAAAATTCCAATTATAAAACTGAAACTCTGATAGAGAGTCACACATACATATGAGCACACAGGAGAAACCACAAAAAAGAAAGTTGTTCGGAGCCACTGCAGCCCACTATTCCATCAACTGAAATTACCTGCTTTGCTGTTGCTGCAATAACTGCTGTAAGCAGCATTACTAGGGAATTAACGTCTAACCCTAAAAAAAAGCTATGGTACCCATACCGAATGCCAGCACTGAACATTCACTGTCCCCTTCTCTTCTTCCACTGCTAAACATCATGAGTTACTATCAAGCCAACAACATGCAGCTGGTGAGTCCATCTGTGCCTGTTAATTTCCAGCCAAAGCAGCCAAGCTTCCCCAGTAGAGAAAGTTCAGTAGTGGCTCAGATTCTGAGGGGAAGGGAGAAGTCAGAACTGCCTCTGAGCCTGGCAAAGAGAATAAATAATATTAGTTCCTATGGATATGGACCAGTTATCTCCCTCTCTCTCCCCATCTCTCTCTCCTTTTTACAACCCTTTAAAAGTTGTACTCATTCAGTAGGTGAACCCTCTAAAATCTGGGTATTTAATCATGGCTCTGATCCGGTTCATTGAAGTCATTGAGAGCTTTGGCAGTGATATCTCTTCACACAAGATCAGGCCCCATGCCTGCAATAATATGTCAACTCAATTTTCAAAACTCTGTGTAGGATTACAGATATGAAAGAAGCCTATTAGAACACAGTTTAACCATATCCCTCCAAGAACAAGGTACAGTGCCCAGCAAAAGAATTAATCTGATTTTGTAGAGATATTTCCATTGATCTTAACCAAAAGGTTTCACATGCCAATGCCATTCCTTCTGCAGAAAAGGCACCTGCTGGTTATCACTAATGTGCAAAATTCAAGAAGTTTGGTTGTGAAGTTTGGTTTAGCGGTACTCAAAATTCAGGTACTTATCCATAATATTTGAAGCTGCTGATGTGGCAAAACAGGGCAGAAAGGTCATAAGAACAGATCCCTTTAAGGCTGGGAACACACAATGAAATTAAAAATTCTTGAAGTCTGAGGTCTTCATATTGTGTTTCAATGTTGCAATATTGGACCAATTTCACAGCAAAAAATAAAACCCTGAGAAATTTCAGAGGAGATTTAAACTCAAAATGAGCTTCAGGATTTCCTATCCCCTTACACATTATATTTGATTTTTCATATCAGTGAACCATACAAAATCTTGAAATGTGGAATATTTCTTAGTAAAACGCAATCACTACTACACCAAAACATTAGAAATATTTGTGGTAAGCTGTAGCCTGGAGTTATATTTTTTGTATTTATTTATGCTAAATTTCATTTGAGAACTATTATCATGCAAGATTACTGGCACTTCCTACATGTGGTCATGGTACAACATAACATTTTTTCAAGATACTTTAGGATTTCTCTCACAGTTCTGACCAGACTCATGATAAAAACATTAAAAGTGTATATATATATATATATATATATGAATTTTTCAACCCCCAAAAGGGGTTGGTTTGCATTTTGGATGAAAATTCAGGTTCGTTGCTCTTTTATCCAAACCTGTTCATCCGTCCCTACTAGTGGCTTTTTTAGCACAGGTAATAATCCATTCTTTTCAATCAAGAAAACATTCCTGCAGCAGATGCTATTATACTACAGAGTTTCTCAAAATGGTCATTCCAACCATGACATTCCTTTAAGTTGTTTATTAAGAATTATTATTATTGACTAACTTTTACCCTAACAAATAAAAGTCTGCTTTTTGTAATAAAGTGAGTTATAATCTTTAATGCTGGGCTGTTTGACATTATAATGAGTTACCATAAGTTACTTAGAATCATGGAATATTAGGGTTGGAAGGGACCTCAGGAGGTCATCTAGTCCAACCCCCTGCTCAAAGCAGGACCAATCCCCAACTAAATCATCCCAGCCAGGGCTTTGTCAAGCCTTACCTTGAAAACCCCTAAGGAAGAAGATTCCACCACCTCCCTAGATAACCCATTCCAGTACTTGTGGAGACATTCCTTAAGTTTATGATATTACATCACTTCTGTCACTAACTCCTATAATAAATTAGCTAGGGCCTTCCCCCCTCCTGCTTTACAATTCTCTAGTATTTAGTATGTTTCTAGATTTTTCATTCACATTGTGAAATATACCATGGACCTGTTCCATGACAAGCACATTTTATTTACTTTTTATTTTATTTCAAATTAAAACCACATTTTATGTGACTATTGGACCATTAAAAAAACCTATATGACTTTTTTGGGGAAAAACACACATAATAGGATTTTGCATTTGTTACTGCATTTGGGACTTCCCCCGATCGCCATGAGTTTTCAAAGATAATGGCCAATGGCTCTGCAATCCACCAACTCCTTTAGCACTCTAGGATGCAACGCATCTGGCCCCATGGACTTGTGCACATCCAGCTTTTCTAAATAGTCCCGAACCACTTCTTTCTCCACAGAGGGCTGGTCACTTCCTCCCCATGCTGTGCTGCCCAGTGCAGTAGTCTGGGAGCTGACCTTGTTCGTGAAGACAGAGGCAAAAAAAACATTGAGTACATTAGCTTTTTCCACATCCTCTGTCACTAGGTTGCTTCCCTCATTCAGTAAGGGGCCCACACTTTCCTTGTCTTTCTTCTTGTTGCCAACATACCTGAAGAAACCCTTCTTGTTACTCTTAACATCTCTTGCTAGCTGCAACTCCAGGTGTGATTTGGCCTTTCTGATTTCACTCCTGCATGCCCGAGCAATATTTTTATACTCATCCCTGGTCATTTGTCCAATCTTCCACTTCTTGTAAGCTTCTTTTTTGTATTTAAGAGCAGCAAGGATTTCACTGTTAAGCCAAGCTGGTCGCCTGCCATATTTACTATTCTTTCTACACATCGGGATGGTTTGTCCCTGTAACCTCAATAAGGATTCTTTAAAATACAGCCAGCTCTCCTGGACTCCTTTCCCCCTCATGTTATTCTATCAGGGGATCTTGCCCATCAGTTTCCTGAGGGAGTCAAAGTCTGCTTTTCTGAAGTCCAGGGTCCATATCCTGCTGCTCTCCTTTCTTCCTTGTGTCAGGATCCTGAACTCGACCATCTCATGGTCACTGACTCCCAGGTTCCCATCCACTTTTGCTTCCCCTACTAATTCTTCCTGGTTTGTGAGCAGCAGGTCAAGAAGAGTTCTGCCCCTAGTTGGTTCCTCCAGCACTTGCACCAGGAAATTGTCCCCTACATTTTCCAAAAACTTCCTGGATTGTTTGTGCACCGCTGTATTGCTCTCCCAGCAGATATCAGGGTGATTGAAGTCTCCCATGAGAACCAGGGCATGCGATCTAGTAACTTCTGCGAGTTGCCGGAAGAAAGCCTCGTCCACCTCATCCCCCTGGTCCGGTGGTCTATAGTAGACTCCCACCACGACATCACCCTTGTTGCTCACACTTCTAAACTTAATCCAGAGACTCTCAGGTTTTTCTGCAGTTTCATACTTGAGCTCTGAGCAGTCATACTGATCTCTTACATACAGTGCAACTCCCCCACCTTTTCTGCCCTGCCTGTCCTTCCTGAACAGCTTATATCCATCCATGACATGTAGTGTTGATGGCAATATTATGTGCAAGTTCATAGTCTGGAAAACAAGGGAGGTCATGCAGGTGTCAGAAGTAACAACTTATAAAACATTGTCAGAAATAGGCAGAATTAGTTTAAAAGGTTTATTTTATTTAAAAACTGTGAAGGTATTAAAATGATTAACAGATTTCAATAGAAATTTTACTTGCATAAGGAATGTCAAATAGAACTTTGCATAGGAAAAATGAAAAGGAGATTTGAACAATGGGATGGGGGGAGTGACAGAAGCAACAGAAGTAACAAAACAAAACCCAACAATCTCAAAATTGGAATAAGGCAAATGTAGAGCAAAAGAAGAATGAACCATAAACTGCTCTTCCACCTACAAAAACCACCACATAGCCTGTGTACAAAAGGGGCAAGAATGAGGTGCAACAAAAGCAGCAGTAGAAGGGAACAGCAGATATAGAAACAACACCAGCAGTACAATCTAAACATCAATACATTCACCCAAAAAAGCTCTTTAGGAAGCAAAATCATAGGAAAATCATGTCTTACATCTTTTAAATTAGTCCTTGTCCTGAACAGTATCACTGCCACAAAGTGAATGAGCAAAAAAAAAAATCTGCAGGTGCTGTTGAAGGAAAGTGTAATGATGTTATTGATGACACTGCTAATTTATTTAGCAGATAATTTATAATGGTAATGAGGATCAGAATTTACCTGTCATGTTTAAATCATCCATCAGATGTATGGTACTTTGGGAAATGGGCATGCTGCTAGCCTGTAGCTAAATTTAGTGTCTATCTTAGCCTGATTTATTTGCTTAGTTATTTAATGTAATAAAAACCAAAAAAGTTTTGTTTGGTCTGGCCTCTAGAACTGTTGGAATACAGACCCTTAGAGTACATCTACATACTTTAGTTTGGTGTACAGTTTATTTTATGTAGGTACAGTGAGTGGGAAAAGCATGATTTGAGGGTTCCTTATACATATCTTGTTTTATAACTTTGTTAATAAAAAGTTATTCAGATAAATGTGCACAATATTGTCAAAGTCTGAATCACATATTGTAAGCTGGATATTTCCTTTTGAGACTCACTCATCTATTTTAATCAATAAATGACGCTATTGCAGAAGGTATTTTTTCTCATATAGAGGTCTATAATATAGAGAATTAATAATGTATAAAATATGTGTTCAATACAAATTATACTGGGCTGGAAAGTTTTGTATCAAACATTTTATTGACCTGTATTAAGTGATACAGTGTACTGCAGAGAAGAACAATTAAGAAGTTGTAAGCTATATTTCTTCATGGCTTACAACAGTCAAGTCAGCACTTTAATACATGGCATCAAATGAAGCACAGTCTGTGCTCAATAAATCTCTAGCCAAAAATAAATAAAATTAAAAGAAACAGTCACTAAGGCATGAATGCTTATAGCTGTTCTACTAGCATAAATGTATATAGATTTCTTGATGTACACTCAAGTCTGTATGTGCACTTTTGAGCAATGCTTCAGTATTTTTACATTTGGTCCTACTGATTTAGTCAAAAAAGTAATTTGCATATATAGAAGTAAAGATCTTGTATACACGTCAGTATTTCCAAGACATTCTTCCTAATAACTTGTTTCTTTAATTTGTAAGAAGAGATTTGTTTTCCCCCTACATTTCCAGGAACAGTGTTCAGACAAAAATATCTTTACAGTTTTATCTGAGAGGAGAGAGGAGAGAGTGAAGTCTGCATACTTTCCATTGACACGGACAACAAAAAGCACTTGTGTCAAAATTACATGCATTCTCATGTGAATACAGCCTTCCAGAGATGGTACATTACCAGAGAGCACTAATTTAGTATCAGGAATACAGGAACTCCAGCAACTGTGACACCTCCCAGGTGGCTGCTTGCCAGAACATCTTGATGGGTGTATAGAGTCTATCCAATTTGGATTCTTAGTTGACCACTTGGGATTCTCTAGTTTAATAAACAGTAGTGCATGTACAAAAATGCCCTGCTATTTTTTGCATAGTTACTTATGACAAAATAAAGCAGAACAAGGTAAAATTATAGAAAGATTGCTTTCAGAGTAACAGCCGTGTTAGTCTGTATTCGCAAAAAGAAAAGGGGTACTTGTGGCACCTTAGAGACTAACCAATTTATTTGAGCATAAGCTTTCGTGAGCTACAGCTCACTTAATCGGATGCATACTGTGGAGACTGCAGAAGACATTATATACACAGAGACCATGAAACAATACCTCCTCCCACCCCACTCTCCTGCTGGTAATAGTTTATCTAAAGTGATCACTCTCCTTACAATGTGTATGATAATCAAGTTGGGCCCCTGATTATCATACACATTGTAAGGAGAGTGATCGTTTTAGATAAGCTATTACCAGCAGGAGAGTGGGGTGGGAGGAGGTATTGTTTCATGGTCTCTGTGTATATAATGTCTTCTGCAGTTTCCACAGTATGCATCCGATGAAGTGAGCTGTAGCTCACGAAAGCTTATGCTCACATAAATTGGTTAGTCTCTAAGGTGCCACAAGTACTCCTTTTCTTTTTATAGAAAGATTGTCACTGCCAACCTGCTCCTCAACACAGGGTTAGGACTGCACTTGAAATATTTGTTTTCTTCCTAGTATCAACTCCATCTGTTAATAAACTTAACTTTATTGATTCATACTGATTACTAATTCCAATATAACAGCAGATCTCCCAGGTCTACAATCTGTTAGCAGGAACCAAGAACTTTGATCCCACCTGTCTGCCCAGCCCCACTTTATCTGCCCATCTGCACCAGGTCTCCCAACCTCACTGTTCTCATACTTGAATTCTCCCTTCAGCCTGTCTCTTCTCTAGCCCATTCCTCTCCATCTCCCTGCCTTCCACTAATCTAAGACAACTGAATTTAGATTTGGTAATTTTAAAGACACAGTATACCAAATAACCACATTGCTTTAGCTTTGTAACCTTTGTGCCCTTTTCATCTCCCTTCTGTTACGTTTCCTTCCCATCCCCTGCATGTTAATTTTCCCTCCCAACTCATTTCCCCTTTCTTCCCAATATCCCATCTGTGTTCTTATCCCAATACACTCCATTCCAGATCTTCCCTTTCAGATGTTTCCTTCCTTTTCTGAAGCTTTAACATGTTTTGGTGCCCAAACCTCCCACTTCCACTGCTGGCTGCCCTCCCAGATCTGGCTTTCAGTAATTACTCTGAGAAACAAATTAATGCAGCACCTGCTGTTAAATAAGAGTGTCTTGGACTGCAGATGTGTTAGCTTGTCATCTGCTAGCAAAAGGTTAAATCTAAAATGCTGTCCTTACTTGACCCCCTTGTATCAATTCATTTCAACAGCACACCAAATATGATAACATTCTATGGAGATCTCTGCAAAACTGAAGCACAATGTGTTGAGCTAAAAACTGGTCTCGTGCAAAGATTAGTAGCTTATCCCCTTTCTCTTTAATTAGAAACTAAATGAGTTTTTAGCATAAAATAAATGCATGTGTGTCATTTGGAGGGACTCAGTCTAAATGAACCTTCAACACTATGATGCTTTAAAAGACAAAAGCAATCTTACTGCCAAAAATGTGTTATGATTTCCATGGCAAAAGTAGTCACTAATTTTGAAGAGCCAACTAGAGCGTCTGATTCTGAGAGGTTCTGAGCACACAACTCCAAATGAAGTGGACGGGAACTCTGGATCCCGACAACTTATCAGAATCAGATCCACATCTCAGTTTGGGATCCCAAAAACAGAGCCACCCAAATTCAGTGACCCTATGGAAAATTGACTGTTAATGTTTGAAACCTGAGGTAACACCGATAACACTAGGGTATAGCTGAAATGTACAGTTCACATGAAACATACAGTCAGAAAAGTATTTGTCCAATCTATTCAGTGAATGTGAATGAATAATGAACACATTAGAAGAAAATCAGGATTGGTTTGCAAACAATTTTTGCACCAAAGAGCTAAATTAAATTATTTTCAAAATGGGTGACCACTGTTATGCTCCTAAATTCATATTTTGGCACTCATAAGCATCCAGATTTTCAAGAGTAATGGACACTCAGCAGTTTCCATTTAACTCAATGGGGAAAACATTCCTGGTTCTGAAAAATGAAAAGGAGCACAAAGCCAGGAAATAGCCCAACTTGATGATCACTTTAGATAAGCTATTACCAGCAGGACAGTGGGGTGGGAGGAGGTATTGTTTCATGGTCTCTGTGTGTATATAATGTCTTCTGCAGTTTCCACGGTATGCATCTGATGAAGTGAGCTGTAGCTCACGAAAGCTCATGCTCAAATAAATTGGTTAGTCTCTAAGGTGCCACAAGTACTCCTTTTCTTTTTGCGAATACAGACTAACACGGCTGTTACTCTGATTCCTGGTTCTGGACATTCCTGAAGAAAACAATGTAATACCAATGTGGCAGATGACAGAATGAGGAGCAATGCTTTCAAGTTGCCATGGGGGAGGTCTTAGTAGGATATTAGGAAACCCTATTTTACTAGGAGGGTGGTGAAGCACTGGAATGTGTTACCTAGGGAGGTGGTGGAATCTCCATTTTTAGAGGTTTTAAAGGTCCAACTTGACAAAGCCCTGGCTGGGGTGATTTAGTCGGGGTTGGTCCTGCTTTGAGCAGGGGGTTGGACTAGATGACCTCCCGAGGTCTCTTCCAACCCTAATCTTCTATGATTCTATGATTTCATGGATCAAGTATGTTTTAGTACTTAGTACTTATTTGAACAAAGAATGCTTTAAGAATGCTTTAAGAATCAGCCCTTGTTAATAAAAAGTTTCTACCTGATGTGTATTCTTAGGGGATATTAATCATGATGTGACTGCTGGATGCTATTCCAGGAACAAGGTTTCAGTCATGGTATTATCCTCAACTGTAACATCTGTGTGACAATTACAACTCCCTGGACCACTTCCCCATGACCTCCCCCCAGCACCTTCTTTGTCCTCACTGCAGGACCTTCTTCCTGATGCCTCCAGCAGCACATCTTCTCACTCCCAGCTCCTTACGTGCCTCTCCCTAACTGAAGGGAGGTCTTTCTTTTAACTAGGTGTTCTGATTAGCCTACCTACTTTAATTGGTTCTAGTAGCTTCCTAATTGGCTCCAGGTGTCCTAATTAGCCTGCTTGCCTTAATTGGTTCTTGCAGACTCCTGGTTGTTCTGGAATAGTCCCTGTTATTTTACACAAGGAAAAGGGACCTGCTTAATCTAGGACTACCTTCCACCACTCTCCTGTAGCCATCTGGCCTGACCCTGTCACAGTATGTACTTGCATCCTTTTGACTACCAGTGGATGGTGTGGTCTGGCCAAGGAAGGGGAATGATGGGAGAAAATGGCAGCAAGTCAGTGTTAATATAACTAGAAACCACAAAAATATTGAATGAGACCAGTGAACACCTTTTATTTCTGGAAATTTTCAATCTTCACCTATTTTCCTGATAATCTCTACTTTTCTATTCACCTGCACCTTTAATTATTTCTCTCAAACAAGCAAACATTCATACAGTTAAAACTCAAAGCCATGCAAACCTCACCTAGTTTTGTGTTGCATTGTCAACTTGAAGTTCAGTCCAACAATCAAATATTTAACAAGTTTCATGAACTTTCAGTGAAAACAGTCATGATTGCATTGAACTTAGACTGAAAATGAACGAGTGTCAAATCATGTTTAATTTGTGGTTTTGAAAGACTCCACCTCCCCTTAAAAAGAGGTGAAATACAATGGTTTGAAGGAATTTCCCTATGAAATTTTGTGTGTATTTAAATAAGAAACTCAGAGTAAGTCTTGAAGGCAGGATGGTACCTAGAAAATGTTCACATGAAACCCTGTGAACTGAAATCACAGAGCTTTAAATACAACATCTTTTAAATTCTTTTGCTAGATCTCTTCATGGAACTCCAGAACTAGAAACTTTTTCAGTCAATTCAAGAGAAAACCCACTGTTCACCCATCTTGGACAAGGTACAGTTGCCAGTTGGATAATTTTATGAACTATGTTTTATGCATCCGAACCCGAATTTAAAATGCATACACAGAACAAAACAAAACAAAAATCATCTTGAATGTATAAACATCACTTTGAGAATACACATATGGGAAAAGACTATATTAAAATCTTGGTGCCTCTTCAGTGAGACAATAAGAAAACAAAGTTCAATTAACAAGATTAAAATTTAAGGTATTCATATTTTAAAGTGTTTAGTTACAAATGAATGATGATTATAAAGATACTACCCTGTGTTTGAGAGCCTGGCCCACATATTAAATATATTACTAAATTTATTTTTATTATGGTTTCCTGAAGATTAAATTATTTATCTTGATTCATAAAATAAGGCAATTTGGTAGAGGGGAAAAAATCTGCCAGAAAGACATGACCAAAACCATCTGGGGGCTTTGAGTTTTCAATACCTTGAAATGTACCTAGAAACAAACAGTAAGATATGACTATCATATATTCTCAACATCTTATATCTCCCAACAAGCTGGTAGATGTATTCTGTAGTATCTTTAATTTTTGGATTGTCTTTACATATAGTCCCAAGTAGTATTGCAGTAATTCAGTGTAGAATTTACAAAAACATGGTTACTGTAGGCCAGAAAAAAGTTACAAAGCCTAACCAAAAGAAAAAAGGTGGTTTTGTCTATCAATGCCACCTGAGATTCCAGGAGCAGACAGGGTTCAAGAAGCACACCCAAAGTGCAAAGCTCCTGGACAAAGGATACACAAATTCCTATTGTATCACACATCAAATCCTCCACTATACCATCAAGATTCTTCTTTCGAACTATTAGTGTTATCTATGCCTTATTTTGATTAATTTGCAGATAGTTTGTTCTCATCCATGTACCTATTCCAGACAGAGATGTGTGCCATCAGTATACCAGAAATAATACACCTCACCCCAAACTCTCCCATGTGAGGTATTGCAAACAACCCATACTTTTAGTATTTTCCATAACATCCATTGACCAAAATCGTGAATACATTGTAATGCTTCTGAGAATGGCAAAAAATATTGGCTTTGTGTATGCTTGGTAAGCATAGTGCTCATGAAGTCACAATAAGCAGAGTTACTGGGAGGTTTCTAGTAGGTGCCAAGTCATATTACATATTTAGTAATAAGCTAAGCTCTGTTCTTTGTAAATCAGATATCATTATACAACCACACAAAACAACCTATTTCATATGATTCCATCTTAAACACAGATGTCATTGTTTCAGCACGTTTTCTTTCTTCATTATGTTTTGTTGTTTTAAATAATCATAACTTAGAGGAGAAGGCAAAGTTTTATCATATTAAACGTTTTACGCAATTAAAAATGGAATACTTGAATAAATATCTGCATTGCCTGTAGTATAATTAGAGTATGTGGTGACAAAAGCCTTTCAAATTTTCAGATAATTAGGCAGAATGTTTTCTTTTTCTACTTGTATTAATAGCAAATAGCCCCAATCACATTATCCACAGATTATTTTGTTCGGTGGCTCAGAAATAGGTCTGACTCTAGTAAATGTCATATGACAAGAATTAAACACAGTTTCTTAATCACAATAAACATGGAATATTTACCCTAATAGTAAAAGAGAAGTATGAAATTTACTTCTGTAATATTTTAATTTCATACTTTCTTTCACCTGGAACAGTTCTAATATTAATTAAAATCAAAAAGTCAAAGAATATTGAAATTTTTGACTGTCTCAAGAATACACAATTATGTTTAAAACTCTAAAATATTTGCTGTCAAATTCTAGAACACAATCATAACATAAAAAAATTTTCACAGAATGCTGGAAAAATACAGTACTTAAGCAACTCACTGAAGCTTCATTATGTCTGTGTCAAAGTAGTTTAATTTAATCATGAATGCCTAAAAATCTTTCATGAATGACTAAATATTCTTTGTATGATCATTAAACAGACATATACTGGTATAATACAGCTCAAGGTTATTTTTAACAAGTTTATTCTAGTCAACATTTCATTTAATATATTTTTATGTATGTACATATGCACACCCCTGCTGTCACCACTGGAAAAGATAACATTGCCATAGCTTAATTTTTGTTCAGTTAATGAGGGTAAGTGCTTATTCGTGTCTAACAAAGGTTCAGAAGGCATATATGAATGTCGATTAACATAAGAACAATATATGAGCTGGAAAAAACTTGTACTTATGTATACATTATTTGTCTATACAAACACAAAGACCTATCACAGTTGAGAATAACTGGCACCTTTATCAGCCATTTTAGCAGGGAAACCAAGGATTTACTGGAATGGTGACTAAGGCCCCAAATCAGGAAAGTATTTAAGCAGGTGTTTGTGTCCCATTGAAGTCAATGGCTGGAATTTTCAAAGGAAAGAGAATTAAGGGTGCAACCCGCAATGGCTTTCAATAGGATTTGAGTGCCAAACTCTTTTAGGAACCTCTGAAAATATTACCCAGAATATTCTTAAAACTCAGAGGCCCAATTATATTCTCCTCAATGGGACTCGAAAGACACACACACACACAGAAATCTCTTCTTTATAATTGCTACAAGATGCTTTACTCACGGAGACAAATTTTTGGCCTATCTTCTAACCCATGAGCCAATGGGGAAAGGCAGAATTTGACCACTATATCTTGTATGATGTATGGCACTTGCATATACTGAGTAGGGATGTTCCTTTGTAACTGTTTTAAGTTTACCCAACTTTAACAGGTAAATCAATTTTATATCAGATATATTTATTCCAGCCAATGTAGTAGGGTTTGTGTGTTTATTTAAATAAATTTAGAAAGATTCACGGTGTTAATAAAATTGAAGACTGCTGTTAATTATTAACATCAGGGAATGTTTTCTTAACAATGAAAATAAAGTATACAAAAATAAATTCCATATAGCATAGCTGTGGTGTAGCAAGGATAAAGGGAAATATTCAAGACTGCTAGTGCAGCATTTCTTCTTGGATGCCTATTTGTTGCTTTACCTTTTCATTTACTCAAAGATCTGAAAATAGAAAAAATGCAACTTTTTGACATTGCATTATTAAAAAGTAAATATGGTAAATTGGCCTCTGATAAACATTTCAAGCCTTCTTCAAAGTGTCTTTTGCAGTTCTATAAAAATATCAGCATATGAATACTGTACACTTTAAAATGTTAATTTTTGTTGTCCTTTAATTTTTGGCAATAACTTTTCTTATCAAATAAATTTATCTTTACAATATATTTAAAAAGACCCTCTCAAAGGGGACATCAGGACCTAATTTTGACAGATTAATAAAATTCACAAATTAAAACACAATCAGAGGAATTTTTTGAGGGGGGGTGTAAGATTTTTTGAATTAGTGGTATGTAACATGAAAGATGTCTACAAGGTGTTCCACTGACTTAAAATCATGTTTAAGATAAGAAGTTTATCAAAATGTCTGCATCATGTTTTTTTTATCTCAAATGAGTAGATTACAAAAAAGTATATGTACTATAGGCTAGCACCACAGGGCTTTTTTTTTTTTAATTAGAAACTCCATGTGAGCTTTTAGAAACCCACTTTATCTATTACTAATAAAAGCATTACAAAAATAACTTGTTCTACATATTTTACTGTTCAGTTACTTAGAGATAAGGAGGTGAAATGCTGAACACCATTTAGATGTATAGAATCCATCAGTTTTAGTGGAAGGAGTTTGTAGAAATACTTGCACAAACTCTAGAATGTGTAGAGATTTGTATAATTTGTACTACTTCAAGCCAAATAGTGGATCTCATAGTTTAAAGCATTTATCTTACCAATCACACAGAGAAGCTTTATGCCAATGTTATTTTTTCCCATGGAATATTTGTAGCAGGTTTTCAGTTTTATAACAGGAAGAGAGAGTTCAAATATTCATGGATGAATTTTTATCTTTTTCCTATATGAATATAAACTACTATGGTTTCTATGGAGCTGAATATGTATAAAAATATAGGGATCTTACATTATCTAATTTAATTTTCCGAGGTACAGCCAGTCTTTCATTAAAATAAGTTTTGGTAAGCACTGGACATCTGGAAAATAGGGGGAAATAATTAGACACTTATACAGACTAAATTCTGTCTTCTGATGAGCATAGATGGTTCCCATCAGCTTCAGCTACATACATTAATTTGGCTTTAAATGTAAAATCTATGGCATTTTTTATATTTTAGTAACAAGAATAATAATTTCTTCTACAGATTGTCCATGCATATTTGTCATTCTTAAGCATCTTGAAATTCCAAGTTATAAAGCGGGATGAATGAGCTCAAGTTTAGAAGCGTGAGCAACAAGGGTGAAGTCGTGGTGGGAGTATGCTGTAGACCACCGCATCAGGGGGATGAGGTGGACGAGGCTTTCTTCCAGCAACTAACGGAAGTTACTAGATCACAGGCCCTGGTTCTCATGGGAAACTTCAATCACCCTGATATCTGCTGGGAGAGCAATACAGCAGTGCACAGACAATCCAGGAAGTTTTTGGAAAGCGTAGGGGACAATTTCCTGGTGCAAATTCTGGAGGAACAAACTAGGGGCAGAGCTCTTCTTGACCTGCTGCTCACAAACTGGGAAGAATTAGTAGGGGAAGCAAAAGTGGATGGGAACCTGGGAGGCAGTGACCATGAGATGGTCGAGTTCAGGATCCTGACACAAGGAAGAAAGGAGAGCAGCAGAATACGGACCCTGGACTTCAGAAAAGCAGACTTTGACTCCCTCAGGAAACTGATGGGCAAGATCCCCTGATAGAATAACATGAGGGGGAAAGGAGTCCAGGAGAGCTGGCTGTATTTTAAAGAATCCTTATTGAGGTTACAGGGACAAACCATCCCGATGTGTAGAAAGAATAGTAAATATGGCAGGCGACCAGCTTGGCTAAACAGTGAAATCCTTGCTGATCTTAAACAAAAAAAGAAGCTTACAAGAAGTGGAAGATTGGACAAATGACCAGGGAAGAGTATAAAAATATTGCTCAGCCATGCAGGAGTGAAATCAGGAAGGCCAAATCATACCTGGAGTTGCAGCTAGCAAGAGATGTTAAGAGTAACAAGAAGGGTTTCTTCAGGTATGTTGGCAACAAGAAGAAAGACAAGGGAAGTGTGGGCCCCTTACTGAATGAGGGAGGCAACCTAGTAACAGAGGATGTGGAAAAAGCTAATGTACTCAATGCTTTTTTTGCCTCTGTCTTCACGAACAAGGTCAGCTCCCAGACTACTGCACTGGGCAGCACAGCATGGGAAGGAGGTGACCAGCCCTCTGTGAAGAAAGAAATGGTTCAGGACTCTTTAGAAAAGCTGGAAGAGCCCAAGTCCATGGGGCCGGATGCGCTGCATCCGAGAGTGCTAAAGGAGTTGGCGGATGTGATTGCAGAGCCACTAGCCATTATCTTTGAAAACTCATGGCGATTGGGGAAGATGACTGGAAAAAGGCTAATGTAGTGCCCATCTTTTAAAAAAGGGAAGGAGGATCCTGGGAACGACAGGCCAGTCAGCCTCACCTCAGTCCCTGAAAAAATCATGGAGCAGGTCCTCAAGGAATCAATTCTGAAGCACTTAGACGAGAGGAAAGTGATCAGGAACAGGGCAAGTCATGCCTGACTAATCTAATTGACTTCTATGACGAGATAACTGGCTCTGTGGATGAAGGGAAAGCAGTGGACGTGTTGTTCCTTGACTTTAGCAAAGCTTTTGAAACGGTCTCCCACAGTATTCTTGCCAGTAACTTAAAGTATGGACTGGATGAATGGATGATAAGGTGGATATAAAGCTGGCTAGATTGTCGGGCTCAACGGGTAGTGATCAATGGCTCCATGTCTAGTTGGCAGCCAGTATCAAGTGGAGTGCCCCAAGGGTCGGTCCTGGGGCCGGTTTTGTTCAATATCTTCTTTAATGATCTGGAGGATGGTGTGGATTGCACCCTCAGCAAGTTTGCAGATGACACTAAACTGGGAGGAGAGATAGATATGCTGGAGGGTAGGGATAGGATACAGGGGGCCCTAGACAAATTAGAGGATTGGGCCAAAAGAAATCTGATGAGGTTCAACAAGGACAAGTGCAGAGTCATGCACTTAGGACGGAAGAATCCCATGCACCGCTACAGACTAGGGACTGAATGGCTAAGCAGCAGTTCTGCAGAAAAGGACCTAGGGGTTACAGTGGACAAGAAGCTGGATATGAGTCAACAGTGTGCCCTTGTTGCCAAGAAAGCCACTGCATTTGAGGATGTATAAGTAGGGACATTGCCAGCAGATAGAGGGATGTGATCATTCCCCTCTATTCGACATTGGTGAGGCCTCATCTGGAGTACTGTGTCCAGTTTTGGGCCCCACACTAGAAGAAGGATGTGGAAAAATTGGAAAACGTCTAGCGGAGGACAACAAAAATTATTAGGGAACTGGAACATATGACTTATGAGGAGAGGCTGAGGGAACTGGGATTGTTTAGTCTGTGGAAGAGAAGAATGAGGGGGAATTTGATAGCTCCTTTCAACTACCTGAAAGGGAGTTCCAAAGAGGATGGCTCTAGCCTGTTCTCAGTGGTAGCGGATGACAGAACGTGGAGTAATGGTCTCAAGTTGCAGTGGGGGAAGTTTAGGTTGGATATTAGGAAAAACTTTTTCACTAGGAGGGTGGTGAAACACTGGAATGCATTACCTAGGGAGGTGGTGGAATCTCCTTCCTTAGAAGTTTTTAAGGTCATGCTTGACAAAGCCCTGGCTGGGATGATTTAGTTGGGGATTGGTCCTGCTTTGAGCAGGGGGTTGAATTAGATGACCTCCTGAGGTCCCTTCCAACCCTGATATTCTATGATTCTAAGTTTGCATTGGGCAAAATTCTCTAACCTCCTTTACAATTTTACATAGGCCAAAACTAAAGGGATTCATATGTTTCTGCTTCACTAGAGAAAGAGTGATAAGTGAAAAGGTCACACAAGTGGACTTGGCAGTAATGTACCCTACAGTGACAAGCTCAGCAGAGGTTCTCTCCGTGGGATCACAAAAGGGCAGGCAGTGGACAAACCAGGGGAGCATCAGAATTACACCCAAGAACTGTAAGAATCTACTGCCCATAAGTCCTGCAAGGCCACATGACAGGTCTACATGCTACAGTAGTAACCATGGCCCCCCAGTCCAAGTATTCTGTGGCGAATTTTACCTACCCAATTCCTACTTTAGTCTCCCCCCATGTGAATCCCATTTACTCTGGCTTTGCACAGCAAATTTGAGCTTCAATGTGTTAAGAAAGGTTTATTTCTACTGAAGAGAAAAACTTTCAGACATCTGGAGTCAGAAGAATATTGAATCTCAAGGGTAAACTCTGAGATGAGAAACAGTCAGACAGTCAAGCTTACGAGGAATAACATCATAGGATTGGGATGTTTTAGTGACAGCCACGTTGGTGTTTCCTCACAAAAATCACAGGTAGTAAGCACAAAGAGGATTATCACAGCATTCTCCAGATTGAGACATTCACTTCCACCTGAGTGATTGATCCATGATTCACCACACAGCAGGACAATGATCCAAGAAATTTATTCTAGGCTTTGGAGATGCTGTCAAGAAGAGGAACAGAGATTGTTTGTTCATATGCATTGTATGAACTAGCACACTCCATCCTCTCCATATGACCCAGTAAAACTGTCTAGCCTGAATTAGATAAAATACTGGATAAAAAATGGATGGAAGCATCATTCTGAAAAGTTGTGAGGATTCCTGGGAAAAGGCTGGCAATATACGATCATAAGATTATTGTGTGTATTCAGCACAGAAAATTTCTTATTTTCAACATTTAAAAATATTGGCTTTCTTGTATGGTTATTACTGTTCAACACTGTGTGATCTACAGAACACAAGACACTGAATATGCTTTAAAATGACAGCATTAAAGAATGGTCAGAAAAGTGATAATATAAATAGCTTATTTTTTCCCCTCACATGACCACCCACTTATCTGCCTTCTGAATTATATCTGCTCATTTTAGTTAAATAAGACAAGCTTTTGTTACTGTTAGCACTGGAGAGCTAAGGCAGGTGCGTGGGGGGGTGCTACTTTCTATTCTACCTCAGGCTTCATCAAGAACAGAGCCGGATTAACCTTTTGTGGGCCCTGGCACCAAACATAGAATATCAGGGTTAGAAGGGACCTCAGGAGGTCATCTAGTCCAACCCCCTGCTCAAAGCCAGACCAATCCCCAATTTTTGCCCCAGATCCCTAAATGGCCCCCTCAAGGATTGAACTAACAATCCTGGGTTTAACAGGCCAATGCTCAAACCACCGAGCTATCCCTCCCCACATGTAGTCATTGTGGGCTCCGAGCGTGGGCCTGGTGTGGCAGTGCCATTGGTGCCATAGTGTACCCGGTGCTGAATCTCAGAGACATTTTTCATTTTGATCACACACCTCTGCATGACTATCTGCATTGCCGTACACAGCTCCCTCAGCCCCCAGTTTTTCTTATTAAGCTGTATATCCATGTGGATTTACCAGCGTCCACAGTGAGCAGTAATTTCACAGTGATCGGGGGAAAGTCCCCACAGATTTATCTCCTTCCTCATGCAGACCTTCTATAGCCATGTCTCCAGTACCACCCTATGTCACCTGTCACTGTATGTGGTTCTGGTCTCAGCTCAGTAGAGTTTCACAGCCAGCAGATACCTAATCAATTCTGACAAATCCCTCCCTCAGTGCTCATCCTGCCATTTGAGCAATCCACTTGCAAACACCATTTCCCCAAAGTGAGGACTTGCCCCTTCACTTGCCCATGAAGTCACCAGCCTTTCTCCTCTGCGCCCATCTATATGCTAGTCTACTACTTGGTCACCAGCACCTCTCCCTATGCTTGTTTCCCTTCTACCTTGGACATGCTCCCAAGCCAGCTGGGGCTATTCTCCCCCTGAAAGTCTGATCTGCTTCCTCTTTCCCTGCTCCCCTTGACATTCCTTTCCTACTGGTGACCTCTGTTCCTTGAGGTTAACTCCAGTTTCTTTATACGCTCCTAGCTTAATGGCCCCCAGTAGTCACAGAGCCACCTGCAGTTTCTCTGGCTACAGCCATGGGGCCAATTGCCAGAGGCCAGCCTTAGATAGCTGCAGCTGCTAGCAAGGGAGGGGTGGCAAGACCAAGGCTGAGCATGCTTGAACCTTGCAATGGCAGCACTAGGGGTTCTATATTCTCAGTGCTGGCCCTAGGCAGCTGGAGACTCTGGAGTTAGGAGGGAAGCGCCTAGGACATAGCGCCTAGGACATCTCACATACTTAAAGCTAGGCCATGGCTTTAAGTACGTGAGATGCCTCACCTGTAGGAGAGGCAACCAATTCCCACGCACCTCTCAGCTAGCACATAGTCATGCAAAAAGTGCAGCCTGAATGATTTTGGAGGCTGGAGTGCCAGGAGGTTCCCATCCCTGAGCAGCAGCTCTGCAACAAGCTCACATGGGCGCTGTGGGACCAGGACCCTGTGAAGACAGTGGAGTTACCCTGTGTATAACCAGTTCTGTCCAAAGCCTGTTGAAGTAAGTGGGAGTCTTTACATTGTCTTTAATGGGCTGCATATAGAAGCAAAGGATCCCATTCTAGACTCCAGGAGCAAAGTGCATTCTATGCTGCACTGATTTACTATTGTAACAGGAAGGTCTCACGTTACCTAGTGAATAAGCAACACCTCCTACAGCACCTAACTTTTTCTGAGAGGCCTCCTGCCGAATTACTAAATGTAAACCTGCTTTGCTTACCAGGGCTGATAATATCAGGTAGTATGGTCACAAAAGCAAGGCACTTCTGAATTCAGCAGGAATTTTGGATGTTCACAGAACACAGACAGGACTAGTTCCTGCATGGTTTCAGAACTGCAGTCAGGTGGAACAATTTTCAGCTTGTGTGACTGGAGGATTTCTGATCCATATTGTAAGACTGTCCTACATAAATGAGGAAAAGTTGAGGAACCTTTGTTATTCTTTTCTTCCACTCTTCATTTCTGTGGGGAATTTGCCAATGAGATATCATGGTCTTGTTTTTAAACAAACAAAACTAAAAAAAATGGCAATGGCTATTGAAAATAGCAATTCCAGTCCTAGTTAGCACTGGGAAGACCCCAGAATTTGTTGCTAAGTGTTATCCTACTTTTTCTACAGAAAATTATAGTGGATCAGTATATTTGATTTAGGAGAAATGAAGTAACAGTTGCCCAAATTGAGCTTGAGCACTCCTGAATTTTGAGGGTGTTCAAATCTGGAAGGCATGAGCTAGATTCCCTTTCTGAAAATTGGATAAGTCTGGAAAGGAAAAAAAGTCAATTTCTGCTTCCATTGCTCGGAAGTGGAAATCCTCCTGCATGCCTGGTACTGTACCTAAAGCTGCCCAGGTCCTTTAGTAGAGCCTCCTCTCCCTTACTTTTCATTTTAACTTCTCCTGGTGGGGTCCAAATACCTTCCCTGCTATGTGGGTGGCTTCAGATAGAGAGGTGCACTGTCCATTCATTCCACCCAGTTCCTTCTTTGGGGGCTGCCAGGTGAGATCACACCAGCATCCTTAAGCCAGTCTGGGGAAGTCTTCTAAGGGTGATATCTGAGCCACAGCCTTCTAACTCCTTGGGCATACTTGTTCCCCCTCACAGTGCCACCCCCTTCTAGCAGCCAGCTCCCCATTCACAGCAAGCTGCAGTGCATAGGGTCTCAACTTCCGCACTCTTTCCCACTCCCTTTCCTGTTGATAGCAGCCAAGGGAATGCTGGGAAATGTAGTTCCTTCCCTGCTTCAGGGCTGGCTCTCTAGGCAGGGAGCTGGCCGAGGAGCTACAACTCCCAGGGCCCCTTGCATTCTGAGTGCCGATGCTGGATCCCTGCTGCTCCGAGGCTCGCTCTCAGAGCCTCCGCTTCTGCAGCACTGCAAGAGGGGAGGAAGCGAGTGTTATGGGCTCCTTTCTGAGCTTGAACCCAGCACTATGGCACCATTGGTGCCACAGTAAATCTGGTACTGATCAACAATATAACTCAGCATTTGCAAGCTGTAAAGCAGAGATAGTAATGGAAGTTCTTAGTATGAAGGGGACTCATCTTGCATGTGACTTTCCCCCTTTCCACACAGAAAGGAGTCAGATTCCTTCAAGGTGCCAGTCTCTTCTTTCCCCAGATTTGCACTGGGTTCTCCAAGGCATTGCACATGGAGAGGACATGAGTCACAGAGGGCATGCCCCATCATGACTCCTTTCCAATCCCTGTGGGAAATTTGCATAGGACTAGGCTGTGTTAGTTTTTACATAAAGCCCCTGTAATCTGTGGAACACTCCCATCCCCCTATAGCAGTTCCAGCAGCAGACACCTCAGAGAGATTCTACCACCTTGGAGCACCCTAAACTTCTCTGTCCTTTGTGTTTGTATGCCATATGAAGACTCTTGCTATTTCTCAAATACAGGGCTCACACACTCCACATAAGAAGTTATTGCCATATGAGCAGTCTTGGATCACAATGTTTATGACAGGGAAGGATGGCGGTAGGTGTGAGAGATCAGAAGATCATGGCCCAGGGGTGGGGCTACACCAGAACTGTCTCCTGCCCCCACAGCAATAGTCAGACTAAATGAGAAGGGGAGGGGGAACTAACCAATTCTAGCATTTGCATGCCATCATGAGTGCTGCTGCCATCATGTGGCGAATTGACATTGAATCATCTTGAGAGAGACAGGGGCGGCAAGGGAAGAGAAAGAGGATGAGGGAATAAGTGTATCTGAAAGGAGTCTATGTCCCCAGGGAAATCAATAGCCAGTAAGCAAAACTGTGTGTGTGCATGCACACATCCACGCGAGTGCAACTTTTGTGGAGGAAAATGCCATTTGCTTTCAGATACCCTCCCCATCTATATGCACTACCATGGAGAGTCAGAAGAGGAGAGGATGCTCACAGAGTCATGGTGTATCACCTGAATTCTAGCTAGAGGTGGGGGAAGACTGTGGCAAAATCTCTTTTCCACTGGAGAGGTACAAGATAGCAGCATTTCCTTCTCCCTTCCATGCACTTGTGGATCCTGTAGAAGTTCTGAACTTGCACAAGCCTGGTAGTACTAAGGGGGAGAATTCTCACCATTGTTAACAGAAGGGTGAAAGCTTCACTATCCCATTCTCCACCTTACTCTAGTCCCTAGTTACCAATGAAAGCAACAGGAAATCATGATCTTATCTACTGTGGCACTCTTTTCAACAGGAGCCAGGAAATTGGATCACTCATCTTGACCATTAGCCCCTACAAAGTGAGGTTTTGCCACTTTTTAATGGTATATAAATGAATGACAATGAGACTGGTAGCCAACATTAAACTGTGACTAAATTAATCTTGCAAAATCTATTAATGGATAAATAAAAGGACTCTTTTCCTCTTTCTAGATAGAAAGTACTGTAACACCCTTATTTAAAATGTGCCTTTTATAGCTAATCAGTGTTGTTGCTCATGTACATGGATCAGATTAATCCTGTTGTTTAATCTTGCAAATAGCTGAGGACTACAGACAGCAACAGAAATGAAGAAAAAGATGAAACATTCCAGCTATTGAGAGAGAGAGAGAAGTTTGCCCTGATTGTACCCATGCTGTACATTTCCAAACATCAGAAGCAATTAGAATTGACAACTCTACTTCTGCATTGTCTCCAAATAAGGGGAAACAAAACAAAACCAAACCAGATTTTAAAAGGAAACATTTGCAAAGAATTTGAAAAACAAAACCAACCAAAGAAATCCACATGACTGGTAAGTCTCTGAATTCCTTTTGCTGCTATCAGTAATTATAAAAGCCACTTATGAAGGGCTAGAGGGTCGGAGAGAGTAGAAAAAGAACGTAATGGTAGCTTCCAAGCTCCTACCTTTAGCCCAGTGGCTAGACACTTATATGAGATGCAGGAGACACACGTTCTCTTCCTTCCCGCGAACGGCTATAGAGAAGAGATTTGAACTTGGGTCTCCCACATTGCAGAAGAGTGTTCTAGCCAGTGGCCACTAGGACATTCTGGTATGGGACAGTCTAAGTCTCTCCTGTTGAAATAGTTCTATTTAATTTTCTGTTAAAAAAAAAGTCACTGCTGCAAGAACATAAGTTTGGTTCTCCCACATACTAGATGAGTGCCCTAACCATCAGGCTTTTGAATCATTCTCACTCTTTTTTCCTGGCCCAATGATTATTTGTTGTCACTCATAGTAGCAACTCATGGTTATTCATAATGACCTTGAATTTTCAAAATAAGTTTGTCCCTCAGGTTGGAAAGTCTGACATACTGATATAGGAGAATACCACTAGCACAGCCAATCTATACAAAGGAGCAAATAGGAAACCAGCCCCACAACATACTATTGTCTTTGGGATTTGACAGTAGACCTGCTCTATCCTCCATTGTGTTCTAGGGAGTTCTTCCCACCTCCAGGGGTCTGTGCAGGATTTCTCTCTTAAATCACCTTCTCAGTGGGCAATGGGAGAGGATTGTGGGGAGTATAAAAGGGACACCATTAGGCTGGTAGCCTAACACTCTGTGAAAGCATACTCACTTCAGGTGTAAGTCAAACCTCCTGGGGTTAGAAAGAGGAAAAATAGTGGACACCATCATCCAAGAAGGGAAGGCTTGAGGGGCATGTTAATAATGGAGAAGGATGCGGTCATAAATATAAAGGGAAGGGTAACCACCTTTCTGTATACAGTGGTATAAAATCCCTCCTGGCCGGAGGCAAAATCCTTTCACCTGTAAAGGGTTAAAAAGCTAAGGTAACCTCTCTGGCACCTGACCCAAAATGCAATCAGGGGACACGATACTTTCAAATCTGGAGGCGGGGGATAAAGTGTTTTGTTTATCTGTGTGATACCTTTGCCGGGAAAAGATCAAGTATGCAAGCCTTCCAACTCCTGTAAAGTTAGTAAGTAATCTAGCTAGAAAATGCGTTAGTTTTTCTTTTGTTTTTTTTGGCTTGTGTAAATTCGCTGTGCTGGAGGGAATGTGTATTCCTGTTTTGGTGTCTTTTTGTAACTTAAGGTTTTGCCTAGAGGGATTCTCTATGTTTTGAATTTCATTACCCTGTAAAGTATTTACCATCCTGATTTTACAGAGGTGATTCTTTTACCTTTTCTTTAAATAAAATTCTTCTTTTAAGAACCTGATTGCTTTTTCATTTTTTCTTATAATCCAAGGGTTTGGGTCTGTGTTCACCTGTACCAATTGGTGAGGATATGATCATCAAGTCTTCCCCAGGAAAGGGGGTGTAAGGCTTGGGGGATTTGGGGGGAAGACGTCTCCAAGTGGGCTCTTTCCCTGTTCTTTGTTTAAATCGCTTAGTAGTGGTAGTGTATCAGGTTTTTAACCTAAGCTGATTCCCAAGGCAAGAAAGAAATCTGTGCCTTGGGGAAGTTTTAACCTAAGCTGATAAGAATAAGCTTAGGGGGTCTTTCATGCAGGTCCCCACATCTGTATCCTAGAGTTCAGAGTGGAGAAGGAACCTTTATAGATGCACTGCCCAGAGCCATAGGGAATCAGGGACCTGAGGAACATTGGTCAAACAGGGTATTTGATAAGGCCCTAATTCAGGAAAACACATAGTCATGTTCTTTATTTAAGCACGTGTTTATGTCTCATTGACCTCAAAATCAAGAACATACTTAAATGCTTTCCTGAACAGGAGTACTGTGACTTGAGACCATAAGAAGGGCTAACATGGCAGTCTATCCCTAGAAGGAAGTATGAGAATTATGAGAACATTGACTTTTGGATTTCCTGATTTTCAAGCATTTAAAATTTAACCATAATATTACAATCATGAGTTCCCATAATGTTTTATAAGTTGAAAAATACTATTATAGAAAAACATACTTATCTCAACTGCTACAAAGCAATAGTTTCTATTTGTACATGAGTAAACAGAAAAGAGTTTTCCCCAAAAACATCATTTTTACATTAATTTAAATGAAGGATAAGGAAGCCATGCATTGCAGTGAGAAAAGACAAGAAGTTCTCTTTTTGTTGCACCAGATTTGCCAACTTTATCCACAGTTCCTTCTAATTTTCCCTCAGTCTCACAGAACATGATTTTTTAAAACTTAGTTATAAAAAAGAAACCACACCAAATAGCAATTGACACTACATGAGAGCTCTACCATCCAACATGCATGATTTCACATCACATTATTGTACTTTTAATAATCAGTTAGCCCCTAATTTTCCAATAATATTAGACCTGGTTGAAAATACCAATTTTTTTCCCCACAGGAAATTTTTAAAGAAAATGTGTTTCTGTAATTTCACATGCAGATTTTTCTTTTTTCTTCTTTGTTCAAAATGACCAGCCTCCCAAAAGTATTCAGTGTAAAAATGTTTATTTCTATGTTTTCATTGGAAGTTTACTAATTTATTTGTTAAAAATATGTTTTAACAAAAAACATGAACTCCTCTACATATTGTGTTGAATGAGAATTCAAAAATGCTCTTGAGTTCTTTATCATTTATGCCGTTCCTTGCACTGTAATTGATTGTGGGGGTATGATGAGGATAACACTGCATTGTTATTTCTCAATAAACACACAGCATATGAATCCCTGTCCTCTAATTGAGTGACAGCCATTATTAGCCAGAGTGAAGAGATTCGTATTCTCATTAACATGCAAAATTTGTCTACTCTAATTTGCTACTGTAATCTCTTTGCTCTGATTGGCTCCTCTAGTCAATTTTTAAGATGTGTCCAGCAACAAAGACATTGTCTCAGCCTCTCACTCCTTGTTAACTCAGAAATAAACTTCAAGGTCAAGCCTAGGATACAATAATTACCTCATTAACAGGAAACCATCTTCAAGTTATCATTTTAATTATATTAACGAGAGCAAAAGATATGACCCACAGCAGTGTAAAGCTCTAGTTAGCATCTCTGAGCTATTGAATATCCACCAGGGGTTCCAAACTCTCCATGCATTTTCATGGGAAATTTTGCACAGAATTTCGCCATTTGACTGTCAATGTGGACTTGTCTGGTTACAATTATTTGAAAGTTCCTAACATTTAACAAAGCAGCCTTTACTATTCTACAGCTGGATTCCTTTTTCAGCATATATTATCAACATCACTCACATATAATGTATCCTTATCATCCCCTCTATATTCTGAACTCTAGTAACAAGACAGTTGTTTTTTTGTGTGGCCTGATTCCAACTCCATCAGAGAGTCAATCTCAAAACTGTTGACTTCAATAGGGCAGGATTATTTCCTTGATGAATAGTCACCACACAGGCTTAGAATTCCCCAATATGATGACTAATACCAATTTAATACCAAATTAATACCAATCTTACCAATGCTCAGACAAATATATTTACTTTAAATCTCTTTCATAGATTCCAAAGCAAGAAGGTACCATTGTGATCACCTAGCCTGACCTCCTGCACATAATGCAGGACATAGAACTTTCCCAAAATAATTCCTAGAGCACAGCTTTTAGAAATATATCCAATTTTGATTTAACAATGGTCATTGATTGAGAATCCACCACAACCTCTGGCAAAATTGTTCCACTGGTTAATTACCCTCACTGACAAAAAAAGTTAAGCCTTATTTCAGTCTGAATTAGTAATTTCTGTCCATTGTATTGGGTTATACTTTTCTCTGCTAGACTGAAGAGCTCATTATTAAATATTTGTTCCTCATGTTAGACTGTAATCAAGCCATCCCTTAACCTTCTCTTTGATAAGCTAAATAGACTGAATTCTTTGAATCTATAAGGCATGTTTTCTAATCCTTTAATCATTCTCATGGCTATTCTCTGAACCCTCTCCAATTTATCAACATCCTTCTTGAATTGTAGGAACTAGAACTGGACACAGAATTCCAACAGTGGTCACACTAGTGCCAAGCACAGATGCAAAGTAATCTGACTATTCCTATTTAAGATGCCCCTGTTTATGCTTCCCAGGATCACATTAAGTCTCTTAAGCACTGCATATCGATCACCAACCCCTTCTCCCCCCCCCATACACATGAAAAGTTTTCTGCAGCTCATAGCAGTTATATTAAAGCACAATAATGTTACATTTTGAACAAAGAGAAAGCATAATCTGTATTTTTAAACAGTATTCACTGAATTAATGTTTCATCAAATGCATTTCATTTGTGGTTATAGCACAACAGTTTAACACACACCAGGCTCACTTAATCTATGCTAATAGATTCTAGCCCTAAAGCCACTGTAGCCAACTATGGGAGGATCACACGTGTTGGCAGATTACTCAGTGTCAGAGCCAACATAGCACCTCCTATGCCACCATCATCCTCTGAAAACATTGCCAGAGAAAAGAAATATGGCTAGAGCTTGCCTATGTAATGACTGATTTCAAGTTGCCATATCAGCCTCTTAGGCCATAGGCAGCTGGTGTAACTTCAGGTATATCTACACTGCAATCAGGTATATCTACACTGATGCCAGCTGACTTAGGCTTGCGGCACTCAGGCTAAGGGATTGTTCAATTGCAGTGTAGATGTTCGGGCTTGGGCTGGAACCCAGGCTTTTGGACAGTATGAGGGTACCAGAGCTACAGCTGTAGCCCAAGCTTGAACATCTACACTGCAGATAAACAGCCCCTTACCCTGAGCCCGAGACAGCTGGCACGGGCCAGCTGTGGGTTTTTAATTGGACTGTAGACATACCCTTAGAGCAGTGTCACTGAGTAACCAACCCAGCACACATGCAACTCACAGATTCAGAGAGGATAAAGGGCCACATTTGCTTCCTCTGCTCTAGGCTGTGCTGTATACCCCCTAACCAGACGATCTTGGCCAATGAAGTTGGAGGACTGAATTTTCAGTTATGTAAAGGCTCCTTCACAGTGCTCTGGTAGAATTAGTGAAAATGAGAATCAACCAAAAAAATCAGTTCAGAAAATAAACATTTTGATAAATGTTTTTAAATTATTCAGATATAATTACATGTTCATTTAATTAAACACACATACTTTATTTTAGCATTATTTAGTACAGGAATTAACTACAATATATCTATCTATCTATCTATCTATATATATATACACACACACACACACGTATAGATGAGTGACAAAATATATTCAATAATTTCCCTGTTTAAAGAGCATTTTCCTGCTCATATATGTTGATTAATAATTTTATTTCTGTTCTCCTCAGATTAACCTTAATTATTAAAAATTGGTCTTTTCATGCAATAGGGGAAGAGAAAAGTAGAATGACAGAAAAGGTGGTCTTTGGCTACTTTCCAGCTATTCTATATGTAATGAAACATGAGAAATGTATTGCCCTGAGTATCTGCTTTGAGATGTTTGCAAGAAGCCAAGAATAGTGTTGTAACACTATGAGCACGTTTTAGCCTGTCACTTAAATTTGATTTTAGTGTTTACAGATCTTTAAGAGTTCGTATGAAAGACATCCAAACCCAATAAAATCTAATCTAGAGGAGAAACTATTGAGTTAAGGAAACCCATTATGAACCTTAATGGTGATATACTGTTGAACAACAACAAATTTAGTAAGCTAACATTGGGGCGTTTTGTTTTGTTTTTTAAACAAACCACATTAGAAATGTCATTATGTGTATGCTCTGCTAAGAACCTTAGGTAATGAATTAATTCAAGGCTATGATACCAATCAGCTCCTGTAAACACTGTGTACCATAATTTAGCTACACAAAATATGCTACTTTTTTTCCTGTATTGCCATGATGTTTTTCATGATGAAATCTAACAACATGCTTATGTGTCTGCCTCATTATGATAATTGGTTCCATTTATTCTCCCTATAATAGGGAGAACTTCCAAATAGAACTGCAGAGATTGAACCAGCTTTCTCAGATAAGATTTGTAAATCTTTGTACCACCAAATACTTTTACCAGAACCCAACAAAACACTTATTCACACGCTTAGTATTATGCATGAGTATTCTCATTTTCAACAGGACAACTCACAAGCACAAGCTTAAAACTGTGCCAAAATGTTGGCAAGATCTGTTCCATACTCATAAAAAGCTTGGTTAATAGTGCAAGTGCTGTCCCCTCCCCCAGTAGCTCTGTTGCTGATGGGTGGGGTTTGAGAGATGGATGGAAAGTGTAAGAGTGTTCATTTGGAGGGTGGGGCTGCCCATTCCCAGTTCTAGGAGAGACAGGTGCTGCTGTGCAAGGAATCTGGCTTCATTAGCATTTGTTGGATTTTTAGACATTGTGGATTTGGCTCATTCCTTCAGATACCCTGGCTACCTTTACACTGTCTACCAACTACAGAGAGTGTGTGGGGAGGAAGGGACTCTATTCATACAACACTGAGTATCTCAGTATGCATAAGGACATACATAGCAAGCAAATAGCCATGCCTATCTGTGAAACAGTCTTTTTTCCCCCATTTTTTTATTTGTCAGAATCCTTGTGTAAGGTGAGAGGGGCAAGATCTGTAGCTGAACAACAGATAGGCAAACAGACAGACCCACTAATCTTTCTCACTGCACAAATGTTCAACCTAATACTTTCAGAAATAAATGAGAAAGCCAGCTGGTAGCTGTCTCTCTCTGCCTCTCAGAAAAGATTTAATAGCAGAAACTACAGTGACCTGCAACATTAAAGCTTCATTATTTTTACAATACATACTGTGGAACATTTTCTAGGACATTTGAGGTATCAATTAATATTGAACTATAACAATCAAAGTAAATGATCAAAGAGTAATTTAGCATATATTATCCCTGGTGTTTTACCGCGGTTTATTCATTCTTGGAGAAAAACCAAACACAGTTCTTGCGTAGAAACAGACAAAACAATTGGAGGGATCCCCCACTCCACAAACTATGGAGCAGCTGAAGAGAGACTCCATGCAGGCTATCGAAACCCAAGAGTTAAAGTAGTTTCAGTAGGGAAAAAACAGTAAGTCTATGTAACAGCAGATACCTGTCCTTGCCCCATCTTTCCCTATCCAGCTGATCCTGCCTTCACCCCTCAACTACACAAATATTCTACCTCCCCCCACCCATTTTGTGTAGTTGAGCTGGGCCAGTCCTACTACTCAGAAACCCTCAGAAAACTTAATATGTACGAGCACAATTTCCTCCTTACTCATTTGTGATGTCCTGCACTATTTTACAAAATTTAGAGATTTGCAGTGAATCTGTCACTCAGTGTAAATTAATTATATTCTACTTTACATTATCATTATATAGCACCCTTCAGCAGAGGATTTCAAACCACTTACACATAATAATTAAGCCTAACAGCTTTCCTCCGAGAAAGAAAAGTATTGTGTTAGTCACTTTACAGATGAGGAAACTGAAGCACAAAAAGGTCAAGGCCAAATTTTCACAAGCATCCACTAACTTGGGATATCTCCATTTTTGGTTGTCCCACGTGATACTTGTAGAGCCTGCTTCTGAGAGGTGCTCAGCACCTACATTTTTAATTCAAGTGAACTTGGGTTGGCTCATCTCTCTCTCTCAAAAAAAGAATCAAGCCTTAAGTGTGTCAAGTCTGGCACCCAAAATTAGAGGCACCTACATTTTGTGAATGTTCTTAAAAATTTAGACACTAACAACTGCCCAAGGTCACACAGCAAGTTAACAGTAGACCTTAGAAGAGAACCCCCAGAAGTGCCTTCTCTCAGTTCCATGCATTAACCTCTAGCCCACATTCACTTTTTTAGAAAATACCCCTCTCACCTCTGTCACGGTTCCTCCCCCACTCTGAACTCTAGGGTACAGATGTGGGGACCTGCATGAAAAACCTCCTAAGCTTATCTTTACCAGCTTAGGTCAAAACTTCCCCAAGGTACAAAATATTACCCCCGTTATCCTTGGACTGGCCGCTACCACCACCAAACTAATACTGATTACTGGGGAAGAGCTGTTTGGACGCGTCCTTCCCCCCAAAATACTTCCCAAAACCTTGCACCCCACTTCCTGGACAAGGTTTGGTAAAAAGCCTCACCAATTTGCCTAGGTGACTACAGACCCAGACCCTTGGATCTTAAGAACAATGAACAATCCTCCCAACACTTGCACCCCCCCTTTCCTGGGAAATGTTGGATAAAAAGCCTCACCAATTTGCATAGGTGACCACAGACCCAAACCCTTGGATCTGAGAACAATGAAAAAGCATTCAGTGTTTTACAAGAAGACTTTTAATAAAAAATAGAAGTAAATAGAAATAAAGAAATCCCCCCCTGTAAAATCAGGATGGTAGATATCTTACAGGGTAATTAGATTCAAAAACATAGAGAACCCCTCTAGGCAAAACCTTAAGTTACAAAAAAGATACACAGACAGAAATAGTTATTCTATTCAGCACAATTCTTTTCTCAGCCATTTAAAGAAATCATAATCTAACACATACCTAGCTAGATTACTTACTAAAAGTTCTAAGACTCCATTCCTGTTCTGTCCCTGGCCAAGACGACTACAGACAGACACAGACCCTTTGTTTCTCTCCCTCCTCCCAGCTTTTGAAAGTATCTTGTCTCCTCATTGGTCATTTTGGTCAGGTGCCAGGGAGGTTACCTTTAGCTTCTTAACCCTTTACAGGTGAGAGGAGCTTTCCCCTGGCCAGGAGGGATTTCAAAGGGGTTTACCCTTCCCTTTATATTTATGACAACCTCACACAAGGATTCTGACAAATAAAAAAAGATAAAAAAATGTTTTCACAGATAGGCATGGCTATTTGCTTGCTATGTATGTTCTTTCACAAAACATTCTACAGTCTGGGGATCTCACGTTCTAACAATGACTTCTGGATAAACACTGAATGAGGAATGACTAAATCATAAAATAGAAAAGGAGTACTTGTGGCACCTTAGAGACTAACCAATTTATTTGAGCATGAGCTTTCGTGAGCTACAACTCACTTCATCGGATGCCTACCGTGGAAACTGCAGAAGACATTATATACACACAGAGACCATGAAACAATACCTCCTCCCACCCCATTGTCCCGCTGGTAATAGCTTATCTAAAGTGATCATCAAGTTGGGCCATTTCCAGCACAAATCCAGGTTTTCTCACCCTCCGCCCCCCCCCCCCCCCCACACACACACAAACTCACTCTCCTGCTCGTAATAGCCCATCCAAAGTGGCCACTCTCTTCACAATGTGTATGATACTCAAGGTGGGCCATTTCCTGCACAAATCCAGGTTCTTTCACTCCCTCACCCTCCTCCAAAAACCACACACACAAACTCACTCTCCTGCTGGTAATAGCTTATCCAAAGTGACCGCTCTCCCTACAATGTGCATGGTAATTAAGGTGGGCCATTTCCAGCACAAATCCAGGTTTTCTCACCCCCCATCCCCATACACACACAAACTCACTCTCCTGCTGGTAATAGCTCATCCAAAGTGACCACTCTCCCTACAATGTGCATGGTAATTAAGGTGGGCCATTTCCAGCACAAATCCTGGCTTTCTCACACACCCCCTCCCCGCCGGGAACACACACACACACAAACTCACTCTCCTGCTGGCAATAGCTCATCCAAACTGACCACTCTCCAAGTTTAAATCCAAGTTTAACCAGAACGTCTGGGGGGGGGGTAGGAAAAAACAAGGGGAAATAGGCTACCTTGCATAATGACTTAGCCACTCCCAGTCTCTATTTAAGCCTAAATTAATAGTATCCAATTTGCAAATGAATTACAATTCTTGCTGGAGTCTGGATTTGAAGTTTTTTTGTTGTAAGATAGTAACCTTCATGTCTGTGATTGCATGACCAGAGAGATTGAAGTGTTCTCCGATTGGTTTATGAATGTTATAATTCTTGACATCTGATTTGTGTCCATTTATTCTTTTACGTAGAGACTGTCCAGTTTGACCAATGTACATGGCAGAGGGGCATTGCTGGCACATGATGACATATATCACATTGGTGGATGTGCAGGTGAACGAGCCTCTGATAGTGTGGCTGATGTTATTAGGCCCTGTGATGGTGTCCCCTGAATAGATATGTGGGCACAGTTGGCAACGGGCTTTGTTGCAAGGATAGGTTCCTGGGTTAGTGGTTCTGTTGTGTGGTATGTGATTGTTGGTGAGTATTTGCTTCAGGTTGCGGGGCTGTCTGTAGGCAAGGACTGGCCTGTCTCCCAAGATTTGTGAGAGTGTTGGGTCATCCTTCAGAATAGGTTGTAGATCCTTAATAATGCGTTGGAGGGGTTTTAGTTGGGGGCTGAAGGTGATGGCTTGTGGCGTTCTGTTATTTTCTTTGTTAGGCCTGTCCTGTAGTAGGTGACTTCTGGGAACTCTTCTGGCTCTATCAATCTGTTTCTTCACTTCCGCAGGTGGGTATTGTAGTTGTAAGAAAGCTTGACAGAGATCTTGTAGGTGTTTGTCTCTGTCTGAGGGGTTGGAGCAAATGCGGTTGTATCGCAGAGCTTGGCTGTAGACGATGGATCGTGTGGTGTGGTCAGGGTGAAAGCTGGAGGCATGCAGGTAGGAATAGCAGTCAGTAGGTTTTCGGTATAGGGTGGTGTTTATGTGACCATTGTTTATTAGCACTGTAGTGTCCAGGAAGTGGATCTCTTGTGTGGACTGGACCAGGCTGAGATTGATGGTGGGATGTAAATTGTTGAAATCATGGTGGAATTCCTCAAGGGCTTTTTTCCATGGGTCCAGATGATGAAGATGTCATCAATATAGCGCAAGTAGAGTAGGGGCTTTAGGGGACGAGAGCTGAGGAAGCATTGTTCTAAATCAGCCATAAAAATGTTGGCATACTGTGGGGCCATGCGGGTACCCGTAGCAGTGCCGCTGATCTGAAGGTATACATTGTCCCCAAATGTAAAATAGTTATGGGTAAGGACAAAGTCACAAAGTTCAGCCACCAGGTTAGCCGTGACATTATCGGGGATAGTGTTCTTGATGGCTTGTAGTCCATCGTTGTGTGGGATGTTGGTGTAGAGGGCTTCTACATCCATAGTGGCCAGGATGGTGTTATCAGGAAGATCACCGATGGATTGAAGTTTCCTCATGGCCCACCTTGATTACCATGCACATTGTAGGGAGAGTGGTCACTTTGGATAAGCTATTACCAGCAGGAGAGTGAGTATGTGTGTGTGGTTTTTGGAGGGTGTTGAGGGGGTGAGAAAACCTGGATTTGTGCAGGAAATGGCCCACCTTGATTATCATACACATTGTGAAGAGAGTGGCCACTTTGGATGGGCTATTACCAGCAGGAGAGTGAGTTTGTGGGGGGCGGAGGGGGGCGGAGGGTGAGAAAACCTGGATTTGTGCTGGAAATGGCCCAACTTGATGATCACTTTAGATAAGCTATTACCAGCGGGACAGTGGGGTGGGAGGAGGTATTGTTTCATGGTCTCTGTGTGTATATAATGTCTTCTGCAGTTTCCACGGTAGGCATCCGATGAAGTGAGCTGTAGCTCACGAAAGCTCATGCTCAAATAAATTGGTTAGTCTCTAAGGTGCCACAAGTACTCCTTTTCTTTTTGCAAAGACAGACTAACACGGCTGTTACTCTGAAACCTGTCATAAAATAGAAGTATTAGAGCCAGCCCACCTATCATTTCAGAAGAGCTCACAAAAGCAGATATAGTGGTCACCATTCAAAAGTCAGCATTTGCCAACTGTTGCCACAAAGTGGTATTAGAAATGAGAGCTGGTTGAAAACTTTGCAACAAAGTGTTTTTTCAGTCATAAAATAGCAATTTGTTGAAAATTAACTGTTTGCAAAAAAAGGATCTGTTTCAACAATCTTCCAATTTGATTTTTTTGGGGGGTGGGGGAAAGAAGGGACATGCTAAAGTTTTAAAAGTATCCATACTAACACCTACATAACCCTTCTGAAGTCAACTGGGATATACAAGTGCTAATGAGGGCAGAATTCAGCCCCTCCTTTTCCCTGGAAGTAAACTGACTGGCTCATGGGCAGAAGCAGGATCTAATGATGGGAAAAGGCAATGGCTGCACTATTTTAGTGGGTATACAATTTCTGAATAGAGGAAAAGTAAAGTTCCAGTTCTCCCTGTGCAACATGGATCAAGCAACACTGCCAGTGCACGTTATTCTCTTTCAAATATTTTCCTGCTTCTGGACTCTGTCAACAGCTTAAGCACTAAATCCTCTACTGGCATTAGCACAGCAGTGTCACCTTTGCTTTCAAAGTCTATTTGTATTCTCTCCCCCCCCCCACAACCCCCAATGGGATATGCAGATATATTTATAAAAAACACTGTGTGACCAGTATGCCTGTTAGTAAACCTTATTTTTGATGATATACACAGTATATACATTTCACATACGCAATTCACATACAAAATATACATGCAGCACACACTAAAATATCCTATTCAGAAAGAATTACTCCTCCCTCCCGATAAGGGAGTCTCTCTCTCTCACACACATGCACACCTTGTACAGACAATGCACAATAGCTCTCTTCAACCATGGAAGTGTGTTGAGTATTCATCTTGTTGTCCAAAATTCTCAAAGCATTTATATTTCATTACTATCAGTTTGGAATAAGCACTGCTCACCATTACTCAGTCCCTGGCTTATACCTGCATCACTGTTGCTTACTTTGAAAATCATCATTTTAAAAAGACAGGGGATTTTTATAAAACTGGCAATAAGACTGCAGTGGATGAAGGTGAATATATCATCTACTGCCCTCACACACACAGACATGAAAGAAAAAACAATTAATCATCAAGGTTAAACATAGTACAAAGCAGTTTGTGTGTGAATGATCACTATTCTCTTACTAAACTTACTCTCTAGATAACATTCACTAACTCAATAAGTCCCAGCCTTAGTGACTTGAACATCCTAGAAATTGTTGCTGTTTCTCTGGCAGTGATATAACTTTACTGTGGCCTTTAAGATTTCTCAGGAACAGCTGTTAGTTTTTTGATGGTACTCATTTGCTCTGGGCAGGCTAGAGATGATGATGTCAGATTGGAAGACTGGTCATTTTTACGAGAGACACAATGCATCCGATGAAGTGAGCTGTAGCTCACGAAAGCTTATGCTCAAATAAATTGGTTAGTCTCTAAGGTGCCACAAGTACTCCTTTTCTTTTTGCGAATACAGACTAACACGGCTGCTACTCTGAAACCTGACATAATTAACTGTTGTCTCTAGTCTATATGTGTGTGATGTACCCAGCACGACACCCCACAGAGTTCCTCAGCCCAAATATTATGCTTGTGCACACAGTTCCATAAGGCTGTAGAATAATATTTCTGAAGAAGAACCTCTAGTATGACAATTACAATAGAATACAAAAAAAAACCACAAGGTAAGTGAGGTAGTATCTTTTACTCTCACATAGAGCTCTTGTTCAAGTCTGGGAAATATACTCAGTGTGTCACAGCAGACATAGTTCCACTGCTACAATGATCAACATCCCCCACCACCACACTTTTCAAAATCCATGGGTCCTACACATCCCTATCACAACATGTGGTATAGCTCATCCAGTGTACTGTATGCCCCAATAACAACTGTGTGGGTGAAAGTAGACAACCACTACACTCTCAGATGAACTCATGCAGGAAAATGATAAAAGACAAAAACACCATATCACCCATGTATGAACACTTTTCATAAAGCGATCACTCTATATGTGACCCATTGGACCTCGTTTCCAAAGGAAACCTGCACAACACTTTCAAAAGATGAGCCTGGCAGCTTAAATTAAAAACTTTGCTAGACACAAAAAAATCATGCACTTCCAAAAACACTGGATTTATAGCTTATTACAATCACTCCTCTGGCCAGCTGCCTTTCACACACCTCTTTTCCCCCAGGATTGGAGGAGTGTTAAGGGGCCCATTCACTTTGAACGGTCCCTTGAAATGTGTGTTAATTATTTATGCTAAACCATCTGTTCCAACTTGTATTTAGCTGTGATACTCTGAGTACATTTCCCAGACCTGAAGAACTTGAAGATTTGCCTCTCTTTCTTTCTCACCAACAGAAGCTGATCCAATAAAAGATATTGCCTCACCCACCTAGTCTCTCTAATATACTGGGACCAACACAACTGCATGTAATGGAATGCAAACACAAAACAGCAACTCACAGAGTTTATGTAGGCAAACTCTCCTGGATTTTAATGGATGTTATGTTCATACCAAAACTGAGCCCTTAAGCACATATTGGTTCTGATGAATAAAACATGTTGCTATTTTATTTTCCACTTAAATTATTTAAATCTGGTATAAATATGGATCAGGAGATGGGTTGCAGAGCAGCTTAGAAAGCAAGCATGAAGGTAAACATTGAACATCACACTATTTGGATCAAATCTATTTCCTTATAGTATCTCACAGCAGCGTGCAAGTGCTCTCAGACTTCTATACTCATTTACCAGGCTCAGTCACCTTAGACTTTCCTTAACTCCCTTTACTTAGAGCTCTAAATCTATTATTACACCTGTAATCAAGCCACTAAATTCTCATTCAGATTTAAATTTAAGATTGAACTGGGCAAAGTTCAGGTCTATACAATATTGGGCAATTAGTTTAGGACATTAATTATTATACACATTTTTTCAAAGGGGAACAAGAAGCTACTGCAAGTATTTGTTTATATCCAACTCCCAGCATCTCTACCTCCCTGAAGTCTTTAATTACACATAGAGGTTAGCTAGAGAAAAATTACTCTGTGGAACTAGTACAAAGTCAAAAAAGGCAGAGCACCAAACTGAGAGGCCACTTGCATTTTTGAGCCTACTGCTGTAGTTTTGATAAGTCCAAAATTACATTCAAGAGTTTTGGGAGTAAGACCCACTATTGTGTCTCATTGCTCTCATTCTCCTCATTGTCTATCAGTCAGTCATTTTTACTATCTCTTAACTGTAGTATTCATGTGTCATGCGTACAAATTAAAAAGACCAAATTCATCAGAAAGGGTCCTAGATTCCATTCTTCCATTAATATTTGTTTCTTCAGTAGGGTGATCTCACCTTGTCCTCAGGACATCTGCTGCTTATTCTGCAGCTGTCAGTTTTAGGAGAGAGCTTGCCCAGAAAGTAGAATCTCACACAGCTTTCTGAAGGTCATTCATTTTGGGTCTTATCCTGATTTCCAGAGGCAGGGGATTTCAAAGCTTGGATGTTCACCTCTGATTATATTTTAACTCCAAGAATTCCATCATGTTTTCCTTCAACAGTTAGCGTCCCCACTGACGAAGGACATCTTGGCAGTTCAGAGAGAGAGAAAGGTAGTCTCTATTGTACCTTAGACACAGCCCTCTTTAAGTGCCTAGCAGTGGCCCGTGATTGGGGTTCCTAGGACTATTGCAATACAAATAAATAATAAAAATATGAAGCAAGATATCGAAGTGCCCCAATTAAAAGCTGGGCCCTATTAAGGATTAACAATGAGATTTTACCTATCATCTTGAGCACAGAAGGGAAGACACTCTCTAGACAGTGAGATCCCAGGATCATAGATTCTTTTGGTTTCTTGAAGCACTTCTTATTAGCATTCTCTAGATTGATAGTAAGCCAGATGCGTTGAAGTCCCTACACACTTGCCTCACTCAAGCAATGGGACATCTGTGCTTGACGAAAATTAAATGAACAGCAAGGTGGCAATCAGCTTATACTAGGCATTGCAGCCCATAGCATGTCACATAGTTGAATGCTGTCAATATATCTAATTATATAAGCTATACATTTGTCCTCTGTCAAAGGCTGTTAGCAGATAGTCTACCAGTAACTGTTATCTCTCAATTACATTATTGCAGAGAAGCCATCTTCCTATCTGTTCACACAGAACCAAGCAGAATGGGGTCCCAATCCTGACTGGAGGCCTTGGCATGCTATTGTGACAGGGTTCAAAAAAGAACTAGATAAATTCATGGAGGATAGGTCCATCAATGGCTATTAGCCAGGGTGGGCAGGGATGGTATCCCTAGCTTCTGTTTGCCAGAAGCTGGGAATGGGCAACAGGGGATGGATCACTTGATGATTACCTGTTCTGTTCATTCATCTTGATGATTACCTTTTCTGTTCATTGGCCACTGTCGGAAGACAGGATACTGGGATAGATGTACCTTTGGTCTGAGCCAGTATGGCCATTTTATGTTAAGTTCTTAATGCAAATAAATAATAAACCTAGAGCAATTACCTTCCATACCCTGATTTGAAGTCTAATTGGGTGGATCCAGGCTACTGGCAGAAGTCAGGTGTTTTTGAAGTTTGTTCTTTGCTTGGAAGGGAAGATTAGATGCAGGGCACTAGTTAGCAAGATCATTTGGGTTGATTTATGGTTTTCACCTTTTTTTGCCTTCCATGGAAGTTTCTGGATACAACATACTGTGACACTGTGGTACCCCAATATTCACCACTGTCATGAATTAGGATGTGTTTTGTACAAAATATGCCTTGTGCAGTGTTATTCTAAAAGTCTTGATCTGCTAGACATTAATATCTCGTTGGATTTTATGTGCTATCGTTGTATGTGACGTTATGAAGTTTGGCTGTGTATGTGTTACTGAAACATGTTGTGAGGTTGAAAACATCCACAAGCAGCAGACTTTCAGGTACAACAATAAAAAGGCCAAAAAATGTTAATGGCTTATTGAGGAAATGCACACAAGCACAAGAATTACCCCAGGAACTGTGTACAATAGAAACCTCTCAGAGAAAGCACTACACAGTGGGAACTGTTTGACCCAGGTCACAGCAAAAGAGCTTTCCAGCAAGTGGGAAGAAGATATAAAAGGGAGGAAAATGACATCATGATGGTACCTCACTCTCCCTACAAGAACACACCTGGAAACACCTGAGGAATAAAGACTCAACAGGGGAGAAGTGATGGTCCCAAGCTAAGGGACTGCTGGCCTGTGTATGAAAACCTGGGAAACCCAAGCTGCAGAGCCAAGCCAGCTTGTGCCTTAAGAATCTTCCAGACTGTTTATGACTCAGGGTGATAATCTGCTAATTCACATCATCCTACCTATCTAGTCTGTTATGCTCAGTTTGCGGTTTTGTTTATTTTGTAGGTAATCTCTTATAATCAGTTAAAATCTATCTTGTGTAGTTAATAAACTTATTTTTGTTTTGTCTAAAACCAGTGTGTGGAAATCCTAAATGGGGGCAGAAAGCCGTTACATATCTTCCTCCACATTGACGGGGGGGGGTGAATTTCATGAGCTTATGCTGTACATTTCCCTGTGCAGTGCAAGATGTTATAATTTGGGGTTTACCCTTCAAAGAGGGGTGTGCACTTGAGTAACTGGGCAGTTCCTTAGCTGAGCTTTCCCAGGGGAGCTAATCTCAGTATGCGTGTGAAGTTGCAGCTGGTTGTGTCCCTATCGCCGTGTGTGCTGGAGCAGGCTTGAGCGCTGGTCACAGCAGTACAGTGTAAAGGGAGCCCAGTGTAAAGGTGGGTCAGGTGGGCACAGTGGTACCACAGCTCCAAGTGGCACCCCGGGAGGAACCTGTCACACATACCACAGAATAAAATCACAATTTTCAGATGAAGTTCTGCACATCAAAAGTTTCACAGTTTCAGAACTTAGTATAAGCTGCAGCTGAGTGCCCAGTTTTGAAGTTCAGTAGTACCACTTTTTAATCATAGGTTGTTGGACAAGCATATACACCTTCATACTCTCAGGCAGTGCTGCTGCTAAGTTACATAACATTGTCACAGCAAAAAAAAGTGTTTTTGCAGCAACAGAAGCAGCTGAGTTTTTGAAGTTTGAATTAATGTTAGACAATCTGGAGAACCTTTAACATCTGTAGTGTCAATGGTCATTAATATGGTCATCTGTATTTCCCCTTATCATATGGTTAAGGCTAGTCTTTACTCTGCACTAGTGTGCTGTAGCAGTGGGCTGAACAATTCAACTTCATTGTAGTACTGTATCCTAGAAGTAGGCAAAAATTTTTTTTTGGTTCTCTGGAAGTTCCAAAAAATAAATTTTAAGAAGTCATTGACCCAAACCAAATCCAAAAACTTTAGAAGGTCAGCAAATTAAACAAACAAAACAAAAACAAATGTTTCATGTTGCTCAGAGGGATCCCAAACTGATTTTTTCTGGATGGTGATAGTGGCCATCCCTTATAACTTCTAATCATTCAAAGTGGCAATTCATAATGACAATGAATAGTCATTGGGTCAGAGAGAATGCAAGAGTTACTCTGTAGCGTGGTGGTTAGCGCATTTACCCAGTTCCATTCCCCCGGCTTTAGTGACTTTGTATTTATGGAACAGCTTCCGCAGGACAGATTAAAAGAAACCTATTGCAGAATATCCCATAGTTGAGTGGTTAGAGCATTCTACTGCAATGTGGGAGACCCAAGTTCAAATTTCTTTTCCACATGAGGCAAAAGGGGTAATTGAACCTCAGTCTGCCACATCCCAGCTGAGCGCTATAATTTTTAGCCCAGTGATTAGAAGGAAGATGTGTCGTCCTCCATCATTGAAAAGCATCTGAGTCCTGGAAAAAAATGTGGCCAAACTATTCGGCAATTTCGTATCAAATTCACAGTTAGTTTGGGGTTGAACATAACTGTATTTTCTGGCAAGCTATTCGTCTGAAAAATGTTGCACAACTCTTCTTGTATACCTCAAGCATGCCCATCTAAATGTGAGATGAATTGCAACAACAACAAAATTTGGTAGCATGTGACATGGTTGATTTCTTATCAGAGAATAGAAACAGTGCTTGTTAAAGCTTACAAACATGCAGCCAGAAAGGGCCGTAGCTGCCATTGTTACAATTAACATATCCAACTTCATAGAGGTCTCCAAACAGAGACACACTGATATGAAAAATGAATAATGTTTATATGATTGCACAATACCTGTGGAGTGAGTTAGACTCAATGAAGCTTTTAGCATAACATCTCTTCCCATAATGCTTTTTACAACATGCACAACATTCACAACAGTGGGTATACAGTAATTTTCAAAATATTAAATCCTGTAATTTTTAATTAGTGTCTTGGCTGTTTTGTCAAATAAAGAATATGTAGCCAATTCTTTTCTAGTTACATGCATCCATCTATCATCTGAAGTCACTGGTCAGGACTTGGCCCATAGCTTTATCTATTTTCTTTATCTCAAAACCATAAGTGTTATTTTCATTTGCAGCAGGCTTTTTTTCCTTCCCCTCGTATACAAAGGGATCAACCTGAGACAATCCCCTGTCTTATCTGAATCCTAAACATAGGATAAGAAAAAAGGTTATACAGCATTTCTGATTGTGCAGTTACATGTATAAACGGTGTAGCTGTACAGCAATGAATGGGCATCTGGTCATTTAAGTGACGGAAAGTTATCTCAAACTCAGAAAATGAGGTGAAAAAGAAACATGCCATTAGCTGCAGAGCATCAGCAAACCAAACAGGTAATTTTCAGTATTTGTTTACGGGTAAGCAAATACCTTAAACAACAGCAGTCATGGAGCAGGATATTATTTTTCGATGATAAAATGGTATGCGTTAAACACTTAAAGACAGGCATTGACTGGAAAATTTAATTGGGTTTTCCCCCATATAAGATTGTCTTTCGCAAGGAGTCAGTAACTAAGATATTTTTGAACATCATTTGAGTTGCTATGGTCTTGGGACACATCTTAACGCTATTGGCTTTGCAGAAGTGCTCTACTCATCTTTATCATGACATTCTAAATCGTAAAGAAAGGAATTAAACAATAAAAGCCAGTGCTATTTGAAGGTAACCACCTGTAATCAGGCCAAATACTGATAATTATGGCTTCTAACAGGTGTTTTATTACTCTAGTTAAATTGAAGGGGAGTTGTAAAAGGAATGAAAAATATGACTGTTAAAATGCCTTTCCTCTGGAAATGCCAGAAAAATAAGCTACAGTTAAAAAGGAAGCAATCCTCATAATGAGGGAACTAGGGCATTATGGAAAAAGACAGCTAATTGGCAGGCAAGGTTATACATTTTTACTGGTGATTACATATAAAAGAAAACTTAAGCACAGTTTCAAAATAACAAGTCCTTTAAAACAATTTCAAGGGTGTGTTAGAAAACTGTCACATAAAGATGAGATTAAAGTGGATGATAGCTTCTTTAAAATTCTGCTATTCTGCTTTCTTCCCTGAAGAACCATGACACAAACCTGCACCACTTCCTAACTGCAGTAGTATCTAGATTTGATCAATTATTCTTTTTATGATATATTTGATTTATTACCTAAGTCTACAGAGGTGCATTCAGAATATGTATAGATGCACAATACTCTTGATAGGATCATAAAAAATACTTGTGCATAAAACCTTAACGCTAACATATTCTGATTTCAATTTTCCCTTGAAACATCAACAGTGAATCATCAACGTGAGAAATGTCAGGTAATGATCCAATCCTGAAAGTGCTGAGCACCCTAAATTTACAATGAAAGTTGAAGGCACTTGGCACCCAACAGCTGTTCCTCTTTTCATAATTGGGCCAACAAGGTGAAATACTTTCACTGCAGAAAAATATACAAGGCTGTCAAGGTTCCTTCCCCACTCTGAACTCTAGGGTACAGAGGTGGGGACCTGCATGAAAGACCCCCTAAGTTTATTCTTACCAGCTTAGGGTAAAAACTTCCTCAAGGTACAAACTTTGTATTGTCCTTGAATCCTATGCTGCCACCACCAAGCATGTTAAACAAAGAACAGGGAAAGAGCGCACTTGGAGAGTCTCCCTCCTCCCCCTTCCAAATATCCCCCCAAGCCCTACACCCCCTTTCCTGGGGAAGGCTTAATAAAAATCCTCACCAATTTGCACAGGTGAACACAGACCCAAACCCTTGGATCTTAAGAGCAATGAAAAAGCAATCAGGATCTTAAAAGAAGAATTTTAATTAAAGAAAAAGTAAAAGAATCACTTCTGTAAAATCAGGATGGTAAATACCTTACAGGGTAATCAGATTCAAAACATAGAGAATCCCTCTAGGCAAAACCTTAAGTTACAAAAAGACACAAAAACAGGAATATACATTCCATTCAGCCCAACCTATTTTACCAGCCATTTAACAAAAGGAAATTAACGCATTTCTAGCTAGATTACTTACTAACTTAACAGAAGTTCTGAAGAGCATTCCTGACCTGGTCCCGGCAAGAGCATCACACAGACAGACAGACCCTTTGTTTCCCCTGCCTCCTTCAGCTTTGAAAGTATCTTGTCTCCTCATTGGTCATTTTGGTCAGGTGCCAGCGAGGTTATCTTAGCTTCTTAACCCTTTACAGGTGAAAGGGTTTTGCCTCTGGCCAGGAGGGATTTTATACTTCTATATACAGAAAGGTGGTTACCCTTCCCTTTATATTTATGACAAAGGCCTATGCAGCACTTAAGACCTCAAAATAGGGCTGATGTAGGATTTGAAAGGGCCTTATGCTGGACTTCTGCCCAGGGATGGATTTCACCTCTACAGATATCATAGCTGCATTACTGATACCAGATTAAGTGCCATTTAATAAATGCAGTATTGATGGTTTACTGCTACTTATTAATAGACCACATTATGGAAAATTGGGTATAACTAGCTTGTAGACTAAGCTACTATAAACCAAATATCAGCTGGAAAAGGTATAGATTTAATTATCATTCATTTTAGTCATAATCTGATTATTACGAACACGTGCACATTGAGAACCTGAGCAGTGTAACTGGCATGCTGAGTGGGGATAATTTATACCTTCCCCTTAACTTAAATCTCAGATATAGGCTAATCATCAAAGTTGTTAGTATATTTCATCATCGCTTTCTCATTTACAAAGTCAGACAATGCCTTCTTTGTGATACAACCCCAGTTTGCAGTACAAACAGCAAACTGCTGAAGGATAAGAGCTTCATTGCCTGTGCTGGTACCTCCATCTGCTGTGCAAGCCCCAATGCAGTGGCTTCTAGTCAACTCTTCATCTAGCTCTCCCCTCTGTTGTCTCCTAACCCTCCCCCCATGGATGAGCTAAGATTCATCAGACTGGGGCTGGCCTCTGAGGAACTAGGCCAAATCCACCAGCAGAGGCAGTATGTCCATACACCTTTAGACAACTCTGGATTTCAGTCTCGTCCTCTTCTTACCTTCTCCATGTGTCTCATTCCTAAGACATAATGGCAATGAGTGGGGGAGCGTAAAAGCCAGAAGGTTCTCACAAGCTGCTAGGGATACAGTTTTTACCTGGTAGCGTCACTCCTTGGTTCCCCAGCACTAATCACAGCCCTAGCTAAACTCACTAAATGCGAGTCTAGTCCCCTAAACCTCCCGCTCCATCTCTCTCTTCTCCTTATTTCCATACCCATCCTGGTCACCTGCTTCTACTTCAACTTTTAAATGTTTACATGAATTAAATATATGCTTATACATTTGTATTCATATGAACTAGTGAGCATTTAGAAATGAGTGTTATATTTCAGTGGTGGATTAAATAATATCTATAGATTAGAGGTGGACATAATATTTTGGGTGACTAGTTTATTTGCCAAAAAAAATGCAGTTTCTATCAACCCAAACCTATTTTGAAAGTTGACATGAATTCACTGAATAGTTCTGGTCTAAGAAGTTTTTTTTTTATTTCCCCTCCCACCCCCCCATAGAAAGTGGCCTCCTTCCTTACAACCTTTAGTCCAGTGGTTAGAGTACTACCTGAGATGTGAGAGACCCAGGTTCAGATCCCTCTTTCTGCTTGATATAAAGAAGGGATTTAAACTTGGATCTACCAAAGTGCAGAAAATCATTGGATTGTGGAATATGCTGGGGCAGATATCTCAGTCTGTCCTGCTAAAGTTGTTCCATTTTGTATAAATAATCATTAGAGCAGGGACTTGTGTCTAAGTGACTGTCCCAGCCACCGAGCTACAGAAAGGGAAGGTTGGTGAGGTAATATCTTGTACTGGACCAAATTATTTTGGTGATAGAGACAAGCTGAGGAAGAGCACTGGGTAAACTTTCTCTCTCTTGAAATCTTGTCTCTCACCAACAGACGCTTGTCCAATAAAAGATACACCTCCCCACCTTGTCTCTCTACTATCCTGGGACCAAAAAACATTGCATACCAGGCTCTAGAGTCATTCTTACTCTCTTTCTGTGACCCAATGACTATTCATTGACTATTGAGACTATGAATAGCAAACTGTAGCCAGGGTTAGTATCGGCAAAAGTCTGAGCTAAGTGTTCCTAGCTAGATCATAAAGGGTGTCTATCAGGGATGTCTATTAGCCACCTTCCTTTTTATTTTTAATATTATTGAGATTGTGATGGTTTTAGAAAGGGAGAAGTATTTTCCCAAAATAAATATTGGGATCAAGCTGTATCAGTCCTCCTGTACTCAGGTGATATAGCTTTGCTGTCTCAACCACCACAGCTCTGGGCTTCAAGCATATCTTAAAGAATTTTAGATAGTCAGATACTTGTGTTAGCAAAACTACATATAATGGCCAATGGAATAGACATATAGAAGAAATAAAGGGGAGAGCCTATGGAATTGTGCACCTTTGAGCTGGGAGATGAGATTCCCAGCTAGTTTAGGTGTACTTATGCTATCCCTGCTTGAACTAGCACACTAAAAATAGAGTGTAACTGGAGTAGCATGGGCTTGGCTTGGGCTAGCCATCTGGGTATGTACTCTGGCAAGTACATATTCAGGCAGCAGCAGCATGTACCCAGGTGACTAGCCCAAGCCACCACCCATGCTTCCCCGTTTAAAACCCTACTCTTTTGGACATGGTCCACACTACGAAAGTAAGTTGACCTAAATTACACAACTCCAGCTACATGAATAACGTAGCTGGAGTTGCCATAGCTCAGGTCAACTTACTGCGGTGTCTACACAGTGCTAGGTCAACAATAGAAACTCTCCCATCAACTTATCTTATGCTTCTTGTTCCGGTGGCCTACTGGAGTCGATGGGAGAGCGATCTGTGGTCAGTTTAGCGGGTCTTCACTACACCCACTAAATCAACCTCTGGTGCATTGATCACTGCAGCATCAATCCCCGTTAAGTATAGATATACCCTTTGAGTGATCCCTTGAGCACAGATCATGTGCGGGTATGCCTAAATGAGCTGGGAATCACACCTCTGAGATCAAATGTAGATGTGAGCTTAAGTTCTATGCAAGCAGTGCTTTGTTTCACTTGTGTTCAAGAAGGCAAAGGAAATTTTTAAATCAAGACTGGATTTTTTTTCTAAAAGAATTAATCCAGAGTCCTATGGCTTGTGTTATAGAAGAGTCAGATCTATGATCACAATGGTACCTGCTAGTTTTATACTCTACAAATTGCACTGGTTCTTAGAGTATGTAGGTCTACAGTTTGTGCCCAAATTTTATATCATGTGGAAATGTGGAGCTAGAAAGATCTTCGGGTGGTAGAGATCGTGCTAAACAAATTTTTCAGGAGAATAGTCTGCCTCTCATACTATATCCCAGCTGTTTTACTTAGGGCAGAGGAAGAGGAATGCATTATTTTGACTAAAGCTCAATGCCTTTATATCAGTTACTGACTGCATATTCAGCATATGCATTTACATTGCCTTCCAACGTTACATCTGGAGGGACAGTTTAACAAATCACAAAGTTTAAAGTTCCCCTGGCTTTTGTAAGTCTGTCATTTGTTCAGTTCCTTGGGCTTCTCGGAACATGACCTGGCTAGAACTGCTGGCAAGAGTGTGACATTTTTTAACTAAGCTTGGGGGGGGAGGGAGGAGGGAGTGGGAGATATTTGCAAACTGCATATGAAAGCTGTTTGTGCAACTAATATGTCCCCTTAGCTTTGTCATCTAAAGAATATCGTCAGTTATGAGAAATAGCTGGAAAATTTGAACAATAGTGTATTGAGGAGGGCCTTTACATCTCTCCATTTTCAAACTATGCAGCTGGCCCATTTGGAAAACAGGCATGCTTACACTGAGAGACAGAATAGCCTTTGCCCATCCAGGTCTGGCCAGGTTGAAGATTTACCACATTGTCACCTGAGGAAAAAATGGCTAATGCCATTTTTCTTAAATACCTATCAATCACACTGACTGAAAAACTAGAGCATTTGCCAGATAGCAGATATTTTGGTTATATAGGCTGTCACCCTATTTGCCTGGTTAGATGCAAACAAGATAAATGTATGTAAAGAAAGGTATTTTATGACAAAGGAAACAAATGTATTTCTAACCCTTAATATTTTATGGGTTATGATTTTAAATGCGTAACTGATCATGGGAGAGGGGTTGAGTTTTTGGTGAGTAGAGGGGGGCTGTTTGTATCTTAAAAACTCTGTATTTGTTTTATGTCAATTTTAAAGCTTGTATTTATCTGATTTATTCTATTGCAAGCTATGGCCTAAGGCTAGGATACTATATAAATAACAAAGTGCTTAATAAACTTCCTATTTAAACAATGGATTTACATTTAAAATCATTCTGGTTGAGAGGTTCTTTTGTTAAGTGGTAGTACAGTGACAGTTGATCCAGGGATATGCCTTTTGATTGCTCAGTCAAGTATAGCATGGATTTTTTTGTCTATATTTGTAGCTCATCAGAAATAACCTTTGTCATAAAAGTGCATACTTATTCTGTACTATTACTGAGTTAATGTGAGATAAGTTTTTAGTTTTTTACAGATGTTTATGAATAACCTATTTGAGAACCAAGTCATTTACTTTTTAAAACTTATGATATAATTCATCTAAACAGGACTGTCTGACATTACATTTTGTATAGTGAAAACGTATAGGTCAGATTTCCAACAGATGTAAAACCACATAGTTCCACTAAAGTCAATAGAGCTGAGGATCCAAAACACTTTTCAGAGCACAATTCTAAATCCCAGCTAGTAACACTGTACGCTATGCCATTGTAATTTATATGGGTCTTTCTACAGCATTTTAATCAGTAATTCTTAACTGTCAAAATAAGATCTGCCACTACAAATATCTAATGGGAACTGTGTAACTTGCCTTCACAATGAACAGGTAGAATCCCATACTTTCTGTCTCATCAACATTATTTACTAGGTAAAGTATTCACTGTTTGGGCAGGAGGCCCACCATCTGATAGACACTAATGACTACCAACCTAGCAGTTTACTCAGTTTTGAGCCATCCTGAGCCATTTACTCAGACATTCATCCTTGAGTGGTGCAGAAGAAAATAATTTATGAGTTCAGAGAACCATACAGCGAGTAAGAAACCTTAAGTTCTCAATCAAGGAAAACAAAAATTCAGCCTTCCCATTGTTTTATAAAATAGAATAAACTACAGTGAGACAAATCAGACCTTGTTAAGTAGACCTTGTGCTGTAAGAAGCTCCAGGGTCTGTGATTGTAAAAGCTGATCACATCAGTATGGCTCTTCCAACAACTCATCAAATTCATTTAAGTAAATTGTCCTAGGAGGATGGGGCATTACAACAAAATTGATCACCTTGTATTAATGGGAACAATTTAGTGGATGCAATCTTTTCTCATGACACTTGAGCAACATGCCTGACGAAGAGCCACCACAGAAAGCTTTCTGCTTTCCACAGAGAAAGTAGAATGGGAGGTTTTTCATTTCTTTTATGTTCACCTCTCAGACTTTGTGATTTAGCCAATATTAGACCAGAAATTGTCCAGAGTCTTTGTAATCACAAAACCAGTTACTTTCTTCTTGACAATGTCTGCACCTCTGCTTCTTACAAAGGCCTATAAAGAAAACCTCTCCATGCATAATGCTGAGCATTTTCTAATTATAATATACATTTACAAGCTCTGTTTTTGTCAATCTATTGAGTCCAGTGGCCCTGTCTCAACAAACTGACCTAGAAATAACAGCCAACACTGGTTTCTATATATTTCTAAAGCTCTGCATATGGAAGGAGCCAGGTGAATGTGTCATGGAGAAGTCATTAATTTATGAGCTTATGTTCTAAAGAGCTTTAAACTAAGTACAGTTGAAGAGTACAAATTCATATACAGTATATTGCCTAACAGTAAGACACAACAAGTGTCATAATGGTTTTTATCAGAACTCATCTGTTGAAGTGTCTGGAAAAATATATCCTTGATTTGACAGCTCTGGTTATGGCTGAACAACAAGAGATGCATGTGGCATTATTTGGCTGGAAGTGATTCTGTTCTGAAATAGTTACATATTGATGGTCACTAAGGACGTTAAAGTATCATTTGGATACATACTCCTTTTCTGGAGTATACCTAATGACTTCTGGAGTATACCAACTTGAACTTGGCCAATTAAAATTCTATTTTATCTAAGACATTAGACTAACTACCATTCTCTCTCTGAACACCCTGCCATGTTTGTAAGGAGAGTTAAGTTTTATATATGCTAAATTGTGTCTTTGGACACATGCACATAACTCTCACTGAACTTAATGGGAAGACTGCATGTATGTATGTAGAAAAAAGTTTATTCCATAAAGATATTTCAGTCTCTCTTCTTACAAAAGGGGGTTTACCGATTATAACAAAACATACTAACCCAGTAAATGTCAGGAGGCTTTTCAACAATGGTAACCTGGGGAATGTGATCAGCTATACTAAATGAGACTATGACTAACTAATATGAAGGGAAGGCACAATTAATGTTAAATAACCCATACACATGTATCATCATCTTGTGTTTTTTTATATAAAAAGAGATAGAGGGTTAGCAGTAAGGAGAAAATAAGAACAATTTTCCCCATCTCTAATAAGAATAAGATTACCTAGAATGTAGTCCCTCTGGATGGGATCCACAAAGGGACATAGATGTTACAATGCTGAGCATTGTCTCACCTGATTTTTAGGTGATGAGGGCAGGGTAGGAAATCAAACAGGAAAAACAATGCAATCCACAAAGCTGAGTTAGTGCCTAGGTACCCTATACAATGAATGGGGAGAGACAGGTTCTTTAAAATGCAATCCACAACAGCCAGTGTACTAGTCAGGGAGCTGCCTAAGGTAGTCAATGAGAGAGGCTGATGACAGGGGTGTATGCTAAACCCTACTAGTCATCCAGAGACTGGTGTCTAAGTCCAGGATGCAGGAAAGCATTTCTCTCTCTCTCTCTCTCTTTAGCAATCCATGAACTCACTGCCTGGGGTCAGGTGGCTAAGGTGCCTAAGCTGCTTTTTGAGGGAATGAGTTAGGCAGCTGCCTTGCTCCACACAACTACTGAGCTATGGGATATTCAGATGTTGGGATGCCTAAGTCTCTCTTGTTGAGGCTTTTCCACTGTGGGTAATGCTTAAGCATGGTCTACACTACATGGTTAGGTTGGCATAAGCTGCATTGCGTTGACCTAGCTGTGGCAGTGTCTTCGCTTAAATTTGGCTCCCCTCAATATAAGCACCTCTCTATGCTGATTTAGTAATACTACCTCCCCAAGTGGCTTTGAGTCACAGTCAATGTAATTAGGTCAATGCAGTGTCAGTGTAGACACTGTTTCTTACATCAACTGTTTAGGAGCCGTCCCACAGTACCCCCCACAGACAATACAATCGATACAATGACGCACGCCACCGACGGAAGGAGTCAAGTGTGCACACACAAGCAATTTTATAACTGGTGGCTGTATGCCGACATAAGTTGCATTGACATAATTTTGTACTGTAGAGATGGCCTCAGTCACCAGGACAGACAGAGAGTGAGAGAATTGGAGTGGAGAAGCAGTGAGTAGTGAAGGAAAAATGAGACAGAAAACATATCAACATAGTGGGAAAGTAATGGTAAGACATGATCAATGGATGGGTGGAAGATTGGGAGCCAAGGGAGGGGCAGGCAAGCTGAGAAGTTATCTTGACAAATGGTCAATAAATCAGACATAGAAAAAAGAGCAAAGCAGCTGTGCAGATTATGTACAAGGAAATGAGGGGAAATGTACAAGTTAATGGGGGAATCAATAAGTGGATGAAACAAATTCACCTTGGTCAGTGAGTCACAACCACAAGATACATTTAGATCCTGTACTCTCTCAAATAGCGATGAGGCATCCTCTCTCCCCAAAACTGTGGGGAAAGGTTAACACAATAAAAAAGGAATATTCTGCCTTGATTCCTATATATTCTAAGCAGCCTACCCGTATAAGCCCCTTTGTGTTTTATTTTAGACAATTTAATAGCATTGTTAGAGCCTTCCTGTGGGGCTTAGGCCAGGGCCCACAACTATAATTTAAAAAACTCCAACTTCCTACAGACAAGGAGAAGGGTTGGGATGGCAGACCTGTAAGATTACAGTTTTGCTTTTATGTCACAGATGTCAAACCTGTTCCAGCATGCTAATGCCCTTATGACTACATGGGTGGAAAATGAATGTGCATTAATGCACACAATATCTCTTGTGGATCTCCTCAGTTCCTCTCTCGGGAAAAAGAAAAAAAAAAGATGCCTATAGTAGTGGCTGCATGAAGACTCTGGGCTATATTAGCTAAGAGGTAACAATTTTCATCACTACTGTTGTACAAAAGCACCTATCTGGTGCAACCCAGACTTTCAAACCGGGAACAAACTTGTAATTTCAAAAAAACTGGTTGAGCAGGGGCATCATGTGTTTTTTCCAATTCACCAGTGATGAGAGCTCCGTCTTTTTTCTAATGCTAAATCAATGTGATAATCTGTCATACCCAAAAGAGTGGCAGTACTTACAACTAGGAGACTCGCAAACATATTAACTTGGCCCGCACACCCTAGGACTGCCAGAGGCCCCAGAACTAGTGGGAGTTTCATAAATGACCTTGACTCATGCCCACTATCTTTAGTACATTAATGAAGAGGAATTCCATGAGACTGGAGTTCTTCATGAAAGTATGGGAAGGGGATTTATCATAGTTCTTAAAAGAAACCTAGTTGCAGAGCATATTAGGTTACCTTACAAATGCTTCTGCAAATGTCAGGCTACGTTGGATACAACAAAAGCTTTTATTCAAAGTCTACTGGACACTGCAGAGGTTCCACAAGGCCTGATGCTTGTTGGCCCAGTAACAAAGAAAAAGGAACCATAATGCATGTGTTATGGCACTGTCCAACAGCCAGGCAGCTGTGAAAAGAGGTGGACACAAGAATTAAAATAGTGCGTGGCACTGCAGCCAAAATTTATATCTTAAGGTATTTACCTGTTAAGTTGGGTTTAATTCTGCCACAAAGACTTTGGCTCTTGTGGGCTGTAATGATCACCAAGTTCCTGATTTTATAAAAAATACAAGAGTTTGTTTATACCCAGAATTCAGCAGTGGTATTCAGACCTTTCTGATTTAGGCCGCCAAAGAAAGAATAGCTTATCACTGCAGAGAACAATTATATGAATTCAGAGAAATTTGGGCCCGATTACTAGATACATTAGATTAAAAAAATTGAGGTGCCTCAAAGAATGCCACACACCCATTCCCCTATCCTCCTCCTCCCCCCAAAGCAGTTCCCTTTTCCCCCTAGTAATGTATGTCTTCTATTTTATTACTTTTGCCCCCAGCCTAACACAACTATGTAGTATTGCCTGGCTTGTATTGCTTAGTTTTACAGCTTTCTATCTCAGGGTGATTTTTTTTAAAACCTACGTAAAAACTTTTCCTTTTCTTTAGCAACCGAGCAGTGTATTCCACTTAGATTCCAAGCCTTCCCATTTTGAGATCCAGTTGTTCACCCTTTGCAGAAGGCCAGCAGGAGACATACGTCCTACTTACATTCCACTTTGACATAAGACCTCAGTGATACAGACTTTATATTGGCCTTCTGTATAAGGGGTAAAATTTCACCATACTAAACTAGCAGAAGAGACTTTGGGGAAGAAGGAGAAGGATTCCTGCTGTTTAGAAGTCGGCTTCCAGGAGTTAAAAAAATCAACTTGCAATCAATTAAAATAGGATGCAGCAGATTTCTGTCATTTATTATAAAACAGCCCAATTTCTGAGGTAAGATGGGGTGTGATTCTTCCCTGCCCTAGCCTGCTGCAGACTAAAGCTGTCCATATGGACCCTGCTCACACAAATTAATGAACAGTTAATATGTTTTGAGGAGTCCCATTTCAAAGAAAACTTGATCAAAGCACACTAACACACCATTAGTGTGCATCAGCAGGGTTCAGACAGACAGTTAGCCTGGGGAACACTAGGTCAGGGTAGTTTCACACCCCAGCCTACTGCAAACAAAATGCTTGTAGAAGCAGCTCAGCTATAGCATTTTAAGTATAGATGCTACCTATGCCAATGGGAGGAATTCTGCTCTTGGCGTAGGTAATCCTCCTCCTCTAAACGCAGTAGCTAGGTCAACAGAAGAATCTTCTTTTCACCTAACGCTGTCTATATGGGGACTTAGATTGGCTTAACTATGCCACTCAGGGTATGGATTTTTCATACCCCCAAGTGACGTAGTTATGTCAACCTAATTTCTAACGTAGACTAGACAAGTCTAGCATAGACTAAGGGCTGGTCTACACGACCGCAGTAAATCTATCTAAGTTACACAACTTCAGTTATGTGAATAACGTATCTGAAGTCGATGTAGTTAAATCCACTTACCGCAGTGGATACACTGCACTGCGACGACAGGAGAGCATCTCCCGTCGATTTCCCTTATGCTTCTCAGGGAGGTGGAGACCCGCTAAATCGACACTCACTGCATCGATTGCAGCAGTGCCGATCTACTGGTAAGTGTAGACATGCCCTGGAACACCAACAGTTCTTAAAGTTCAAATTCTCTTCATTTTTATGCTTATTGTCTTAAACACATTTCTTTTCAACCATTACTGTCTTGTAGCATCATAGCAGCAAAGGAGCTATCTACAGTGACATCTGCTACACCTACCTCTAGTTGCTGTACTTTCCCTGACATCCCTCTTGAGTTAATTCAAGAGAGATTCTGGAACCCGAAGGTAAGGTGTTACCAAGACCCCGATTACTTAGTGTTAAGTTAGAAGTGATTCAGAGTTCTATTTGTACAATACAAATCTACCTTTCTGGCTACTGTAGTTGACTAGTCATGCAGTCTGTCTTATCTAAGTACCACCTAGTTGAGACCATAGCAGTTTTTCAGTGTGACAATCTTGTACTCAATACAAGAGAGAGAGGCTGAGGTTTCAGCCAGTGGTATGTAACTAAATTTAACCAGTGCGTGAGCTTTAAAAAACATCTGTATGCTCTTGGGGCTGCTTCTTGTTCAGCATTCACTTGCACAATAGAGCCCACTGCATCATCTGCAACAGAAAAATCATGCACGGGGAGAAATTGTCACTGAACAGGCATGGGAAGAAATTGTCACTGAACAGACAAAAGAGGCAGAATCTTGTTTGGAGGTCATCTGAAGTGTGCATGCTCAAGTATCCTATTCATGCATGCTCTCTCAGGCCCTAGTTCAGTAATGTACTTAATGTGCCTAATTTTAAACATGTGAGTATTTCCACTGGCTTCACACTCAGTCAACTGCATGAAATTCCACTTAATCTATGTTAGAAGGATGAAACACTGAACTGAGCCCGTCAGGATTTGACCCTGAGTTTCCAGGGAGTCTAAGTAGTTGAAAGGTAAATGAAAAGCTATAAAAATAAGAACGCATGAGTAGATTTAGGTGCGTGACTCACTAACACTCATGGAAGTCACACAGCTAAATCCACACACAGCAGCTGGAAATATTAACATTAAATAAAGCTGAATGTCATATGCAGAAGACAGGAAAAAATGAAATGATTAATTTTACATTCTCCTCAGACAGTGGAGCCTCAGAATTGCAATTCAAACGTATACACCAATATTTAATGCATGTAGCTGTACAGCATGCTTTGTTTCAATATTCTCAAACAATTATTTAAATATTTTTCTTAAATTTACTTATTTTATGCAGCTATGACAGGTTTGCCCTGTTTGACTTTACCAAGTGATACAATATGTCTCAAAGCACTTAACAGGGTTAGAAGGTTAATGCAATAATTGGCATACACTACTAACAGTATACACTCAAGTTAATGCTGTAGCAGTAGAGTAAAATAAAATAATTCAAGGTAAAATTTACTGATGAAAAATACTGTAGTTAAGTCTGGTGTGGCACACAAATTAAAAGGGTTAAATCTGGACCTTTCTGTAGATCCTGCAGGCTTCTATGCACCAGTTGTTTTCTCATTTTATTTTGCTAAATATTCCTGTCAATGTACTCCATTAACATGGGATTCTGAGAAAACTCCATGTTGAAAGGCTTCATGTTTCATTTCCTTTTTTGCTTATAAACTTTATCAGGCACACTGATTATTTCCATGGCATTCAGAACTGCACAAAGGACACCGTTTTTTCATCTCTAATATCTTCTTTTTGTCTCGCTGTGCCTAAGACACCTGCAAGTATTTTAAGTCTCCTTTCAATGGATTTCTAAAGATAATATAGTGAGTTAAACTTAAGCTGCATTTCTCAAGAGACAGAGAGAAAATAAAAGTCATTACTCCAAACAGACCCATCAAGTAAACAAAATGGGGGTTAGGATAGATCTAATCCCCTAATTTCTAACATTTCCTGTGCAGTCCAGGTCCTTAAATTGAGATCTGCTTTCTGACAAATAAAAGATTTCCTTTGGTAGATTATATACTGCTTGAATGGAAGCAGAAGTAGCAACAATTAATTACCTATGGCCCTTCTAAGCACCTGATGCCACCGTCTTCCTTCCCCATTTTTCCAACCACTGTCATGAAAAAAACATAACTTTACATGAGATTACTGATGGCTCTTCCACAAGGCACATCCCGGACATCCAAACAACAGTGGCCCGTAGTGTGGCTTTTTAGGTCACTATTGACTTCCCAACATTTGTCCACAGCTTTGAACAGTCAACTGCAGATTGAGATGTTCTGATCCAGAACTAGATTCAATTTTCTCTTTTTGTCTTAATCAGGGTTCATTTATAAATCAAATTTTAATCATGATTTAAATCATGAAGCAGTAAATCTTGATTTAAATAACTGATTTAAAACTTGTTTTGCATTTGCACTTTCGTTATTTTCCTAAAGAAACGTTGATTCTCATTGATTGTTAACTATTAAAACGTATTGATTTGCAATTAAATATAGCCTTTACCCTAAATTTGGTGATGCTTTTTGCTAACCAAGATACACTATATCAACACATATTTAAACAACAACATACATTTATTCAGATTTTTAATTTGTATTTTTAGAAAATGGTGAGTGATTATTTCTTATTTACTAGAAGATTCATTTTTATGTGTGATTTGAGTCAGGCTCCATTTGGACAGGTATTCAAATTCAATAAATAATGCACAAGCAACATTTTGAAGACATTTTGTTAAATAAAAGTACCTTAAGTGTTCTGAACACATACGAAAAAAATATCAAAAGGTTTATCAAAACATGTTTTGCATTTAAAACTAATTTATTAAATAAAGGAAGTATCTATAATTATTCAGTTGAACTGTGGTGCCAAAAGAGAGGGCAGCTTTCTCACCACCAGAGCAGGCAGCTGCAGAGAGGGAGGAGACACTCTGGCCTTGGTCTCCCAACTTTGACAGAGGTTCTGGTGCCCTTGCAACAGATCCCAGAAAGCAATTTGTCCCCCAACTTAAACTTGCATCTAACACAAAACATTATCTGGGGCCTCATGTTTTTATATCAGTTACCTAACTATCACACAGTCCATGGTTCTGGGGAGGTATTCTCCCTTACCACTACTGATACTCACAACACATTGGTTCTTTTTATGTATTCAGAGCTATATCAGAAGGCAATGTGAACAGAGAGGGCACAATAGCTTTGCTTGCGTTCAAGAAAAGGCCTAATCTGGCTCACAGAACCTTTATTGCTCATGGTGATTGTCAAAGATCTAGTCCTCTGGGGAACTCACCAGACTGCTGTGAGGGAACAAGCTGCTTTAAGCCTCCATATTCTGAAGAGTCCAGATACCACCTGTCTCTGTAGCATAAACACATTTTCTCCCAGAACTGCAGCTGTGCGGGTGTTCTGGGTCCACAGTTTACCTCTTTAGAGACATGTGGTAGGTGTAACACACAGACAGATTGCACATTATTCTCACTCACCATTGCTCATTCTTTAATAGTACAAGAAATGCTCATCTCTATAGGAAAACAAACCCTACACACATTTCCCTGCCTCAGTTTCCTCACCATTCTGAAACATTCTTTGGGCTGGGACTGGGTCTTCCAGCAACATCCAGGACTCTTCTCACAGCTTGACTTCTAAACCATGGAGCTTCTCTCCATCTCTAAGTCAACTTGCTTTTTCTCTGACCTAAGTTGCTCCTGTAGCTATGTCTCCCTCCTATTAGAAAAACATGTCCAGCTACTCTTCTTTCTTCCTCCCTAAAGCTTCCCATCTTTCTCTTTGAGTCCCTCAAGTTTATATGTCCAACACTCAATACTGCCAGCAGAACAGAGGAACCATGTATTTTTCCTTTCTGCACTTCACCACCCCCTAAAACAAGCTGGAGGCACTGTTCCCTCTAAGCTATGCATGTATGTGCGCGTGCACAGATCCTAAACCCCATGCACATGGCGAAACACCGTGCGCACAAAAATTTGCACAGAAGAATTTTTTTGCACACATGGCCTGTCAAAAATTAGAGGGAACAGACTGGAGGAAGTATCTTATCCCAGTTCTAGTCATCCCTCCTTAGCATACATATTGGCTGGTCAGAGTACAGTCATTGTATCTTGTCTGGGACATTTGTGCTTTCAGCCTTATCAGCAATGGGGGATATTTATACACACAGAGGCATTCCATGATGCACAAGAACAACTTCATATAGCTCAGTGGTTTGAGCATTGGCCTGCTAAACCCAGGGTTGTGAGTTCAATCCTTGAGGGGGCCATTTAGGGATCTGGGGCAAAAATTGGGGATTGGTCCTGCTTTGAGCAGGGGGTTGGACTAGATGACCTCTTGAGGTCCCTTCCAACCCTAACCTTCTATGATTCTAATATCAACCAGAATTCATAAGTTGTGCAGACAGATTCACCTCCTTGTCACAATGATGTGCAAGATTGAGAGAATCCAGGCTTGGCTCTCAGAACCCAGGCTGAGTTTGTAGGGCTGGTTGTTAAAACCAGCATCTTTTTACTTTTATCTTTGCAAGTGAGCTGGTTTAAAGGAGGATTTGGGTCATTTGGATGAAATCATTTCAAGTCAAAATGATTTGCTCCATTTTAGATGTGGGAGGTTAATTGTATACTGTAAAATTAAAACAAAACAGAACCATCTAGACTGCTACTATTTTGTTCTTCTTGTATCAAACATGGCTTTAATTCTCAGTTCCTCCATTCCTGTACTTATAAAAGGAATAGAGGAAGTAGGTGAATGTGGCTGTGACAACTCAGGGAAACTGCACCTGTATTTTTCCTTAGTGGTCCAACAAGTACACCCACTGTCAGGCTTCCAACTTCCCTGGCCATTACCTCTTTTGGGTGGAGACATTGGTCAGAAGGGAGTGAGACATGAGTATCTCCAGGTTGAACATTTCCCTTCCTTCACTGTGTTATTCCCAAGAGAGACAGGCTGCCCAATCAGGCCTGCTTGCTTTCTCTTCAGAGACAGTTAATAGTGTGACTGCCTAGAATTATAGTTACCACAGCTCTTTTTATGTAAGCCTGTTTTATTATTAAGACCTGAAATACAATAAGAGAATCTACATCACAGGGTATTAAGCTGACCAGTGTTCACCCCAACCCTCCTCTGGCAGAAACAGTCCTTCTAAACCACATCCAAGAGGTTTCCTTGTGGTTTTAAATTCATCACTGTTTCAGCTCAGAACACACAAAGTCATACAGGGTCTCAATAGGTCCAGTCCTTCCAACTCTATCCCGAGAATTCGGGACCTCCATGGACTAGTTGTCCTGTCCATTTGCTGAAATGGGAAGAAGGTCCTGAGTTTGTTTAGAAATAGGCTATTGACCCAAAAAGCCTTCCTTTGTCTGTTGGTCCCTCAACAATCCAGTTTGAACAAGTCTATGCAAACCTCACCAGGGGGGTGGCTTCAAAGTGTCTGATATCAGAGGAAGTATATTGGCATCCCCCTCCTCCTAGAGGAGTTATGCACAATTCCACAGTAACACATACACAACTCCATTTATAATACTATACAATAATACTTTTGATACCTTTGGGTATTATATTATTAATTCAATAAGGTTTAACTTAATTCAGTGAAGTTTATTTTAAATTCCATGAGCATTCTCCACAACGTTGCAGGATATTTTCAGTTTGTCACAATGGCTTTAGGCCTCCTTTGACTGACTCCTATTCTGGGGCAGCTAGGGAACCTGCTGTGCCTTGCACCCTGCTTCCCAAGCCCACAGGTGTAGCTCCATGTACTCAGGCCAAGCCTAACCCTGCTTCCAGCATACTCTCTACATGTGGGGATGGGAGAAGGTCCATAGTCCTTAAACTAGCTCTATCCAGTGAGGAAGTTCCCTGCACAGGGGAATAGCATCAGGTGCAGTTTCTGCCCTTTTAAAGACCCTTTTATGCTAAGAGTGACATAAAAGGGACTTTAATGGAACTGAGAAACAGATTCACAGTGCCCAATAGCTCACCTCAAGCAAGTATCTTGTGATCCAAGTATGGAAATCAAATTTCCAGATATCATAATTGGGCACTATGTCAATGGAACACCAGTAATTAATAATTAATGTGGGTATAATTTCTAATGTAAGTACAATATGTAGAATAGAATCACATTTTTATTTGAGAGCAGAAGATTTGGAACCTACAAATCTAATTTTACTGAAATGATCAAAAACGTATTAAAGTGTGGCAACCATAACTAAGTTCTCTGGAACACATTTACCACTCAGCTGAGCAAACTTCTTATCTTCTAGCAGGAAAGCCCATCATGATACAAATAGCTAGTGCAGTACTCCTCCAGCCAGCTGGTTGTCATCATAACTACATTACAGAACAAAATCTGCTGGGAAGTTGGAGATTTATTCTTACTTAAGGTAAGTGTAAAATTAAACAAACATTATATCAAAGTGAAGGGTTCCACTTGAATGAGCAAAAGCAAGGTAAGCCTCTGAGGGAAACAGGCTAACTGTTTGCCATGAACAATTTTCTTCATTCCCTTTTTGTGGATAATGGTGTACAGATTCCATTTGTATGAATTGATTCATAAGTAAGTAATTATTCAAGGCAAGGATGTAACTCTGCATCAGCACAGGGGAGGAGGCAGCATAAAGCACCCTCTTATTCCCCTGTACGGACTACCCTTATTGTGGGTAGCGACATGGTGGGGAAGAACCCCCACCATACTGGTGGATGCAAAAGGGAGTGGGAATTGGACCCACATTTCAGTAGTAAACAAGTTTATCAGAAGGACCCTGGAGTTGACTGACTGATGCCAATGAAAGTAAGCACCTCTCTCATTCCCACTGAGGCTCAGTGTTCTTTTAACAATGAACTACCTTAGACTGGACTGACCCCAGAATGTTTCAGCCAAGAAAAAATGTAATCTTTACAATCCACAGACCTGCTATACCTAAACAAAGATATCTAAAATTATAGCAGCTCTATTCACAGTTTACCATCCCCTGACCTTGCACAATAACTATGTTGAGAGCTCTTCAGGTTTTATCATGAGTCTTGCAATATTTAATACTTTTCTTAAAACCGTAGCTCCTGGAGGCAATGGATTAGAGGAGAATCTCAGCTTTCATTACAAAAGAAAAAAGTTTCTAATCATCGTGGCTGCAGAGGAAAACCCAAAAGCATGAACTGAGTGACCTTAAAGACTCAGAAGCCAGAAAGCAAACAAATAGAACTCAGCACATTTTGGTTCTAAGCCAATCATGATTTTTGGGGAAAATAACAATTTTGAACCCTTGAGGTCAGTAATGTTGCAGTAAACTATCAGATGCTGTCAGGCAGCAGCAACACATGTCACACTTCTACGGATATAGGATCTGATTCAGCTCCCAAAAAAGACAATGGAAGAGATGCTCAGTGATTTCAATGGGTGCTGGATCAGTACCTCTATGCAGCCATTCCTTCACCATGGGTGTACAAGCCAGCTTATATAGATGGTGACCGCATATTTCTTCACATGATGTGGAAGCCAATGTGTACTGCTACTAATTGAGTGCTCCAGGATAATTCTTTAGAGTCACTGTTTTTTCAGCAGCACTCAGAAACCTGTAGGATCAAGTCCTTGGTCTGGAAATCTTGGGACACAAAGCTTTTTTGTGAAATATGACTTTCAACTTCAGTTCCCAGGCAGAAATGCATTAAAAACACGTGTGATACTGTGCGGAGCCAGCTAAATAGTACATGTGCATTGGGGAGGAGAGGAAGAGAGAGAATGCAAATGAAGTCATAAATAAGTGTGATTTGCTGCTATTCTTGAGGTCATGCAATTCACTATTTGTGAATATTCAGAGACCTGACACCTTTCATTAAAATATCCTTAAATCTCAGAAGTTTTACAAATTGACACCAGAAGTTTGTTATTTACTGTTCATCTTTCCCAACTCCGAGTCATCCAGCTAGAGAGCAGAAACAATACACTGTTAATAATCCCATCTCTTAAATTCTTAAGAATTATTTAGAGCAGCTGAGGATCTGCCCCTCTGTGTCAATAGTAAAATGGAGCAAAAATGTTCAGACAAATAGTGAATAACAAAAAAAGCAACAGTTTTGGGTAGAGCTAAGCTATTTGTTAGCTCAGATCAAATTTGATTACTAGTTTTGGAGAAACTTTTCGAAAGTGAAATATTTTCTTTCAATGTTTTTGAATGGAACATTTTGACTTTGTTTCAGAACATGGTTTTGAAATTTAACTAGATTTGTTCAGAAACAAAGAGGATAAAAACACCCCAAACCAAAATAAAAAAGGGGGGCAGAGGTCATTTCAGGCTGAACAAAACATTTGACCCAAAGTGATTTTTTGTTTTAATGAGAAAAAAATGTTCCATTTTGAATAGACCTAGAACTCTAGCCCCCAGCCTCCCATTTTGACCAGCAATCCAAAAATACCAATTATTCCCTCTTGTCTAAACATATTTAGATAGTGTGGCTGCTGTACCTTCCAAATTTAAACTGAATTCTCTGACAATAAATTATAGCCTCACTGTTAAAAAATTAAGATGAGTAAAGTGTTTTATGCATTGCTATCCGCTAGCTCAAATTCTTACATTGTATTTCAGTTTCGTATTTAATATTCTATTTTGTTTCTTCCGATAGGGATGATGAAGAAGTTCCTTTATGTATTTTTAGCAAATGTGAATGACTGTGGGTTCCATTAATCCGGGTGCTCAATGGGGGTGTACTAGCACAACGCTCAGGGTGGACTGAGTGTTGTGCTACTCCCTGGTATAAAATCCTGCATTTTTAGCAGACAATTTTCAATATTCACTCAAAGATCAGCTGAAAGTGGAGACAAGAGTTTGTCAGATCAAAAATTCAATTAACTGGTAACGATTAGTTCTGAGGATAAGGAATTCAAAAAGCTTAGTTTAATACTCTGCCATATGTGAGAAATAATTAAAGCAATATTTTATTATACTGCTCACTCTCAGAAATATTGCATTATCCCTAATATTATTGTTCTATTCATTTTAATTAAAAAAGTGGAACCGCTGACATATGAGAAACGGGATATTTATTATAAGAAACAGACTGTACCAACATTGTCTTATAGGATTCTAGACTATAGCACTGAGTGGTGCTTTAACTGTTATGGAACTATGAAAGATCATTAAATAGGCCAAAGACTATCAGATATAAAATAATTTAAGCTATTGTTTAACCCTGAGCTGAATTTTGCCTGCTGATACACGCATGTTGCTTCCAGTGGAGCAGCACATGTGCACCGAGGGCAGAAGTCAGCCCCACATTTTTCATTTCCCGTTCAGTAACATGAGAGAAATGTTATTTGAACACTAGAGCCTGGACTGGCTTTAAGATGCAGCCCTGAACTGAGGGTGGGATTGAGCTATCCTGAGGGGCACCAAAGAAACTAAGATTAGAATGGAGTAGACTGGCTGTGTTTTGCGTATCTATGATCCTGGCTCCTCCTTGCTCCCCCCTTTTGGAGTCTTGCTTCTGCCAGGAGGTGAACTGGCGTGAGGAGACTTTGTATTCCAGGGACTCTGACTGCTATGGTCGCTGGCACCTCTGCACTGGGGCCACTCTAAATCTGATCCTAAATTGGTTAATGGGCCAGATTTCTAGGACTGGCTGTTTGGTGACCAATGCATCTGAGGAGGAGGTACATAGGTGACTGTAAAATGGCTTCCAGATCTTCTGACCAGTAGGCTTAAGTATTTAGACCACTGTCCATGGTTGTTTGACATCACTACACCTGCCTTGTTTGGCAGCTCTACTCAAAATATGCAGACTGAGAATAGTTTTAGGGCCATATCAAGCCTTTTTTATCCCCCCCCACACACACACACACACACAGTCTTCAGTCAGAATGGTCTCTCCCTAAGGGCAGAATTGGGCCCATGCACATACAACACAGCAGCAAGATAAGCAGAGCAGCAACAGATAACGTTATGAAGATCCATGCGTTCAAGAACCTCAACAAAATATATCGAGGGTCAGCCCAGGGAAGAAGGTTGCCTCTTGTCTAAAGACCTTTAATCTCCCCCTCCCACAAAGATACTCTAAATGGTCTAAGGAGAGCAAGGGCTTACAACTGTACACCAAGCCCAGTGTTAGGGTTCAATTTAAATTATTGATGAGACATCAAATAACCAAGGCTCAATCAGTTTTTACTAGTCAAGGACCAAACAGAAAAATGTAGGAAGGAAAGAGTTATTACTTTACCAATCCAATCTGGAAAAGAGTCTTGCAGCATTCAATCTGCTCCAAACAGAGTTTAATTCAACTTATTTTATAAACTGTAGATTGTTTACATCAAGCAGAAGATGAAAAATAGATATGAAATTACTTTAAAATTAGAAAATATAGAACATGTGTTATTCAACTGAAGAGTACAATATCCTACCATAGGTACGGCCCTACCAAATTCAGGGTCCATTTTGGTCAATTTCACAGTCATAGGATTTTTAAAATCGTAAATTTCATTGTTTCACCTATTTAAATCTGAAATTTCCTCGTGTTGTAATTGTAGGGGTCCTGACCCAAAAAGGAGGTTGGGAGGGAGGGGGAAATCACAATGTTATTGTCGGGGGAGTAAGTTACCCTTACCTCTGCTTCAGAGCTGGGTATCTGGAGAGCAGCAGCTGTTGGCCAGGAGCCCAGCTCTGAAGGCAGAGACACCGCCAGCAGCAGCACAGAAGTAAGGATAACAAAGGTTAGATTATGGGCACATTGCCCTTTACCTATTAAAACAGATCCATGTAGTCACAAGAATTCTTTTCAAATGTCCTTGTACAGCATTGTATTGTAGCCACCTTCACAAAGTAACGAGGCTGATATATATTCCATTATTCAGTGAGTGGAGATTTGCCATGGAACCCACTCCTCAACAAAGACTGACATTCCATAATCTAAACTGATATTTCTAGACCTCATGGTTATGAAGATTAATTTTGAAAGCGTGTGTGACATTGCACTCTATATGATTTTATGAAAATGTGCTAATGAGTGTGAATATAATGTAACTGGAATATGCTTCATGAAAAGGTATCTTGAAAGGTATCAATACAAAGCTTATAATCTACTGAGTGTGGTCATCCTATTTGTATAAATGTATCACTCTTGTATATGAAACTAGAAATATAAAATACAACTCTGAGGTCCTATTGTAGTTGTGCAAATTGTGGGCCATTAATGTGTTTGGAATCTAGATGGCTCCCATCAACCAGGACAATTGACTGTGGATGACTCTGTTTGCTTGCAGGCCTTCCTGTGAGTCAGGCTGGGAGGAATGAGGGCTTGAAGTCTTACAGTGACATGTGATCATGTCACCTGAACTGGAATCCATCTTTAACCTGGTGCTTTTCCATTCAGAAGGAGGGGTGGGAACCCAGAGAGGGACAAAGGATTACAGCCTTATGCAAAAGATATATAAGGAGGTGGAACAGAACAAAGGGGCCAGCATGAGAAATCCACTAGCTACCACCTGAGCTGGAACAAGGGCTGTACCAGGGGAAAGGACTGTGCGCAGACTAGGAAGGCGTCCAGTCTGTGATAGAAGCTTATTGAAACATCTGAGGGTGAGGTTTTATCTGTATTCAGTTTTCTTACTGTATTAGGCATAGACTTGCATGTTTTATTTTATTTTGCTTGGTAACTCACTTTGTTCTGTCTGTTATTACTTGGAACCACTTAAATCCTACTTCTTGTATTTAATAAAATCACTTTTTACTTATTAATTAACCCAGAGTATGTATTAATACCTGGGGGGACAGACAGTTGTGCATCTTTCTCTACCAGCGTTATAGAGGGTGAACAATTTATGAGTTGGGCATCTGAGTGTTGGAGTCAGGAACACTTCTTAAGCTGTTTTCAGTTATACCTGCAGCTTTTATGGGACATGGTTCAGACCTGGGTCTCGGTTTGCAGCAGGCTAGCATGTCTGGCTCAAACCAGGCAGGGCACTGAACCCCCAAGCTGGCAGGGAAAACAGGTTAGAAGTAGTCTCAGTACATCAGTTGGCAGTTCCCAAGGGGGTTTCTGTGATCCAACCCATCACAGTGTAAAACAACTATAAACTGATGCATTCTAGTCTTCCTAAATCTGAACAACTTGAAACAATAGCTCTGAGAGGCATGAACAGCCACATACACAAATAGCTAATTGTGAAGGGAAAAGGGATAAATCAATGTTGTTAAAAAAAAATTCAACTAAGTGCTTATCCCACTATCTCAGACTGCTTCTCTAAGGTGCCACAAGCAGCATCTCTTACCCATCTTCCAAGATGTCCAGCCTCCCACCTGACAACTTCTATCATAGAAAATGTGCCTAAACCAAAATCTGCAGCTTACTGAAAAATGAAAAGGTGGCCACAACAGAAAATTGAGAGTTATATCAAAATAAATAACATGGGGTGACTATGAATTTGTTTCAGAGTAACAGCCGTGTTAGTCTGAATTTGTTATTCCTTTTCATATTTAATTAATTGAAACCCCTCAATCTTCTAAGTGAATTGAATTTCAATCCTGCTATATGGGCATGCCACAGAATTTAGATCTATCTCCTCACAGAGTACCCCACTTCTGTGGGGAGTGGGAAAAGGATCCAACAGGGTATTCTTTGCACATCCCAAATTCTCAGTGTCTTCAACAGGAAGAGAAGCTTAGGATATGCAGAGAGAGTGCAGAATAGGGCCCACCGGAATTTAATTCCTGTTGGACTTCCACAAGATTTGATAGTGGCATTTTGAATGATTTGATAGAAAGCAAACTGATTCTCAGCAGCATAATATGGATGTTTTAATTTGCAGATCCTGCATTTCATATAAGTCAGTCTCAAGGGGCAATGCTTTCAAAGTGGCACCTGGGACCTCAGCAGCATGACAACTATTCATTTCAGTAGGACCCACATGACTAAATCCCATTCATTACTTTGAAAGGAAGTGTTATGTTTAATTTCTGATCCAGAAGTTATAGGAATTATATACAGTAGACTGTCTATTGTAGGGCAGAATTCTCATACACACCCACCAGTCAAATCATAAAGCATCTGCAGTTTTTCAGAAGGAACAAAAATAGATTCCAGAGTGATGCATTCAGCTGAAAACTAAGCATCAAATTCTAGTCCTAGTGAAGTCACTTAGTTTTTCCCATTGCCTTCAGAGGGCCAGGATTTTACCTTAATACTTCATTGATATCTGAAATAAATGTAAGTTATAAATACCCTGATTCTGCCAGCCTCTATACTCTCCCCAATGTACATGATTAATTAGAGTGACTCTCAGCAAAAGTTAATTGCTCAGGGGAAGGCTGCATATTATGTCACTTTACAGTAGGACTGCCAACTTTCTAATCCCCAAATAACGAACACCATTGCCCCGCACCTTCCCTGAGGCTCCACCCCTCCATCCACCCCTTCCCTGTGTGCCCTCCTCTGCCCCCGCATTCCATCCCCCCTTGCTCTGTTGCTCACTCTCCCCAACCCTCACTCACTTGCACATTTTCACGGGGCTGGGACATGGGTGGGGCTCCTGAAAGGGGCCAGAAATGAAGGGTTCAGGGTGTGCAGAAGGGGGCTCCAGGTTGGGGCCGAGGGGTTTGGAGTGCAGGAGGGGGTTCTAAGCTGGAGCAGGGGGTTGGGGCACAGGAGGGAGTTTGGGTACGGGAGAGGGCTCAGGGATGAGACAGGGGGTTGGGGCATGGGAAGGGTGAGGGGTGTGGGCTCTGGGCACCATTTACCTCGGGCAGCTCCCCAAAAGTGGGGACATGTCCCTTGGCTCTGAGGCGGAGGTGTGGCCCGGCAGCTTATCCACAGGCACCACCCCCACAACTCCCATTAGCCATGGTTCCTGGCTAATGAGAGCTGCAGAGCCAATGCTTGGAGTGGGGGCAGTACGTGGAGCCCCCCCGGCTGTGCCTCCATCTAGGAGCCAAAGGACATGTCAGTGCTTCTGGGGAGCCTGGTAGGGAGCCTTCCTTAGCCCCGCTGCACCACCGACTGGACTTTTAATGGCCTGGTCAGCGGTGCTAACCGGAGCTGCCCAAATGCCTTTTTGACAGAGTGTTCTGGTCGAAAACCAGATACCTGGGCAATCCTACCTTACAGACCTGGCATCCTGTGGACAACAAGGAACCCATGTTCCAGTTTTGGCTGTAGTTATGTACATTATGCAGAAACAGCAGGTCTAGATACAAAGAGGATGATCTCTCTAGCTATACCAAAGTCACCATGATGGCATCTGGAACTACTTATTGGGTGGGTATTGCTAACCAGAAGTTGGCAGAGTCAGCAAAGAAGCCAATTTTGCTTTTACCCATAGTAGTTCGGTTATTGTGGGACTGAAAGTATAGGTCACAGGAGGAGCCAAAGGAGAAAACTCTGCCATGTTCCACCATGCAGAAGGGGATAGTGGTCTTTTCTATCCCCATAGAATGAGCTACAGGCCTGGCCCACAAATCTCACCAATCCCTCAGGAGGCTTGTGCTTAAGTGACATCATGAAAGCATGGTTTCCGCACACACCAGCACCACTGGAGCTGCATTGTCAGAATTCCCCCTGGTTATGACTTCAACAGGACACATTTGCCCTGAATATCTAGGCACTGTAGAAGAGTTAATATAACCTGGGATGTATTTCCTGTTCTAATTCCTATGGATCTGAGATAGTGGTATGAAGATGGGGAGAAGGTGAAGGAAAATATACTTGTCCCTCTGAAGCCACTCCTGTCCAACCCAGCCAGTCTGTGTCCCCTCACCACAAGTACAATCCAACCCCATGGAAAGGCCTGCAGGTGAGTTGCTGTGTCATAGAAGCGGTTTATTCCTTTTCTGTGAGGGATAGTTAAGGTCTACACAGATTAAGGTGAAATATGATCTGGTCTCATGTTCTTGCCCTCCATTCTGCCCTTAATCTTAGAATTTAACAAAGAACACAGCAAGAATACTGGCTGTCAGGGATAGCAAAGATTTTAGTTTGTAGCCTAGAACAGAGTTTTTTTAATAATACCATTACTATTGGGTTCAAAATTAATCTTCTAGCAGATAAAAGGGAACAACATAAGAGGGATCATGCAGCATGCAAAAGTTTACCTGAAAGACCATTCCAAATAGGATTTAAATGTTAGGAAATATCTCCTGCAAATGCCCTTCCATTTTGAGTAGTCTGGGCTCAAAGGCCTCTTGGAATCGGAGGCTCTTCCACAACGCCCAATTTGTTTTATTTAGATCCTCCGCTGACATAATATTTCTCCTCATTAAAAACCAGTAAGCTTAACTGAACCTTTAAAACTAGCCATAATTCAACACATCCATTGTACTAAGCAAATCTGAACATACCTCTTCCTGGGTACACACCTGCACTTTCTATAGACACAATTTGTGTCTATTTTATTTTTTGTAACATCACATCATCATAACAAAGCAATCCAACTTTACAAAGTGCTGAGAGGAAAGATGGATTAGAGTTGAGGCACTGGATTGGGATTTAGGAGATCTTGTTTAATACTCAGTTATACCAGACAGACTTCACGTGACACCTTGATCAAGTCATTTGGATGAAATCCTTGCCCAACTGAAGTCAATTAGAGTTTTACCACTGATTTCAATGGGGCCAGGATTTCACCCAGAATTTCTCTGTATCTCAGTTCCCAAAATGTAAAATAGGGATAAATACTTCCTTTCTTCCTCCTTTTGTTAATCCTGTCTATTCAGATCATAAAGTTTGAAGAAGTGAGTATGTACCGTGCTAGCACAATGGAGACTCCATTTCAGTTGGCATTTTTAGGCACTGCTGCAATACAAATAGATAATAAATAGCAATTTATAGCTTCCTAATTTTCACAATGCTCTAACATTCCAATTTCAGTCACACTCTCCATTGCAGACTCTTCTACAGGTAATTTTAGCATTCATTATGGAACTTCATCTCAAGATGCATAACTCTTACTAAATTATCTCATTGTAAAGCCTGGAACAGAAAGGAAACTATCCTTTAAGTACTTCTTAATCTAACACTTGTTGATAAAGACTTTGAACATGGCAATATAAAATAGGAGTAAGACATGGACCACACTCATCAAGAGATGCTGTTGACATTTCATGTTAAATTTACTGTTGTATGACATCATGCTTTTAGTAATAAATAAATAAAGCATCTTCCCTTCCTTCTCATCTGCTTGAGATGTGGCTACTGCCTTCTCAGAGGCAAGATATCAAGGAAAATATACTGTTGCCATAACAACCACATTAAATACTGCAAGGAAATACACTAATGTTTTCAGTTCGTTTAAAGTGTTCACATAAAGAGCACTTGAAACATAAAATGAGATCTACTGAAGTATGAGCATAAAAGCTACACAACACTGTTACTATAGTAACCTCTGTTGTAATGTATTGTTTACACAGTATATTCTTGAACAGATAAATCATCTTCATTAAGAGCAAGGTACATCTTTAGAATCTGTTGGAAGAGTAAATAAGGTTACAGACTTGGCAAATATTTATGTCATTATGCTGGTATCTGGACAAGTATATTAGTAATTAAAAAATCATGGAAAATCTCAAGAATCACAGCTGTGTCTAACACAAAAAAAGTATATTAAACTGATTTAAAAACAACAGACCAAAGAAATTGAGAGAAGGCTTTCACTTCGTCCTTAAGTTGCATCACTTGATCTAAATGTAGTACATAGTTTATGCAATATTATACTATATTCTGAGAATTCTGCTATACCGAGATATGAGTAAACAACTCAACTGTTAAACTAATTTTATTTGTCAATTTAGACTTCAAGCCAACAGCTTTATTCTCCTTTTGACTTTTGGCCAAAGCAAATATTGACTTCAATAGCTCGTCATGGAACAATGGCAGGATGTAGCCATTAGTTTTTATCATCCCTCACGATTTTCTGCATGAGTCCAGCAGATGCTAGAGCCAGTCTAATGATGACCTGAGAAGCTCCAGCCCTCTTGTGAATTTGAGCCCTGTCTGTGGGAAAACTACCTCTGATTTTCTGCCTTCTCCACTCTTACCCTAATAGTATCCCAATGCTAGAGGCTCACTGGTATCTGGTAGCATGTTTCAGCTGGCCTGGCAAATTGAGCTTACTCTGACTCACTAATGTCATAACCTGTATCTAAAAGGTATCACGTTAAGATATCAATAGACAGCTAATGACATTCTGCTCATTAATAATGTGTAGTGTATGTGTGGAGGACAAATTCAAAGTTACCAAAACACCTGGAGACTGTAATTATCAATGTGTTTTGCCAGACAGAGCTAAAGTTACCTTACCCTAGACAAAGGAATATGGTTCTGCTATCCTGACGGTATTTCCAAGGTGCATTATGAGGCAATGGGAATGCCATTTACATAGATAAATATTGAAATTCAAGCTGAGGAGAGGAGGAGATCTTCCTCTGCTGTGAGGCTGAGTGGTTCAGATTGCAGGAAACAGATCAATTTGTATTTTAGCAAAGAGCAGCAGGGGGAGAAACTAGCATGAAACTTCCTTCACCAGGAGACTCCATGTCCCCTTCCTCACAGCTTGAATAAGATTTACTTTGGGAGCTAAGCTTCAGAAGAATCCATTTCAAAAGTTCACTGGACTAGAAAAGATAGTGGTAAAAAAACCCAAGTTATCTTTCACTAAGACAAGAAAAGAACCAAGCATTTTATACTTTGTAGAAGATCCTGAGCAGAGGGGTTGGTCAGCCATCTTGCTGGAAGGTAAATTTAACAAAAGCTGTAGCTAGTTAAGTCTTAGCCACTAGAAAGTGTTTTTCACTTTGTTTGCCTGGAATCATTTCTAACTATCCTTTATACCCAAACTCACTTAAAATCCTATCTTCTTTTGTTAATTAACTTGTTTTACTTTTGGTCTAAATCAAACCACTGCTGTGTTTGACAAAGTGATTGTTAACTCCAGTTAAAATGATAAGCTGTGCATTTTGTCGCTTTAGAGGAGCAAACAAACATTTTTCTGAGTGGTCCAAGAGAGGTCTGGACACATCAGTCCAGCCCTCTCTTGGACAGATGGTTTGGGGGAAATCTGTGAGTGTAACCCCTACATAAAGTAACTGGGTGAGAGAGAAGAGCAGGTCTGTTGTGGAGTAACAAGGAGGCTGTTGGAGTCAGACTTGCTCCATCAGAGCTTGCTTGTCTGCAGGCTGTTGGTGTCCAGGCTGTGAGCCACAGCAGCAGAGCATTTAAGGCACTCAGGGTTACAGGGCAGGCAGTGGCAACCCCTCACTGGTCTGGATTGCACAACACAATGGGGTATGGATCTCCTGGGGAAGAGCAACCAATTGGAGCTGCTGCAGGTACTATCCCCAATCACTCCCAGGATCAGACTTCCATCATCACTGGCTGCAAGCAGGATGAGAGTGCCCAAGACAGCACTGTTACTTCCTCCCCTGCCCCTCAGATAAGCAATGGATGTCTCCTTTGCTCCTCCCCCACTCCTGGGGCACCAGTCCTTGGGAAGAAAAGAAGAGGATTCTAGTGTAGTCCATCCCCAAGCCTGGGATAAGAGGGGTGAAGCACCCCAGGATCTGGGGAGGACAAGACCTGATGGGGGTGGACAAATGCAAGAGCAGAACTGATGGGAGTTTAAGGTAGAATTAATTGTTGGATGTGAGGTGGGGGTGAGGGATAGGCAGATATAGAACAAGGGCTCCTATAGAAGGGGCCACAATCTTAATAAGTTTGGGAGCATTGGCAACACTAGTTGTCATGAACCAGTGGAGACAGACATGTGGGATTCAAAAATCAGACCAACGAAAGAAAGACTTATCTGCCCCCTGCCAAAAAAAAAAAACTGGACCAAACTCATAATTTTTGAGCTTTCGGGGTGGGCAATCCTATACTATTCATTGTCCAACTGAATACCTGACTGAAAGCTCTGGAGAATTCTCCTTCAGAAGGGAAGAAACAACAGAGGCCTTCATTTATTTGCTTTGTAAACTAAAAAGAGAAAAAGCATGTGCTAAAGTGACTGTGTATAGCATCTCTCTCAAATAGGGGGCCTAAAATTAGTGTCCTAATTCTATTTTTAGGCAGCTAAATAAGTAGCCAGATTTTCCAAAGTGCTGAGCACTCAGCAGTTCCCAGTGAGGTCAGAGGCAGCTTCTGGGCACTCAGTACTTTGGAAAATCTGGTCACTTATCTAACTACCTTAGAATAGAATTGAGAGACTAACTTTAGTTTCCTCATTTTTAAAAAATCTTGGCCCCAGAATTTTGTCTCTGTTCAAAGTTGCATCAGTAAGCCAGTGGAAAACACAGATAACATTTTAATTAAAGCTGGTGTAAAGGAGGTCACTCAGCACAGACACAACTCCTTGTGCCAGATGTGGCATAGCAGCTCTCTGTTTGGCACACCCTGCTGAGGGTTAATCCATCACTCCAGTGTCTCTCTTCCTGCAAGTTGGCCCTCAGGCCCAGTCATACTTTAGTCCACCTCTTCCAGGGTAACAGAGTCCAAGTGAGCTACAGTCCAATGATCTTGCAGTAGATTTTCTATCTATCTCTAGGCTCCACGATCCTTACACCCCACTTTCCTCTGTAGCTAGTAGAAGAACCCAGGTCCTCCTTCTGCTTGATGTTCCAGTCCATATATCCTGTAGCTGGCAGCCAAGGTCTGTTCCCTCAATCTCCTTGCTACTTGCTAAAAATGGGCCTTAACACCTCATGGCATAACTATAATCCCATTATCTGCAAATCATCACTTTAATGACTTTGCGGGCTTCAGTAGACCTTATTATGCATATGAATGTTACCCCACCCTAAAGTAAAGGAGAAGATTGTGGATGGAAGGACTGTAGGATCTCTGTATCCACATGTCATTCACATGATAGAAATTCTGAAAAAGCCAATACAATCTAGGATCTAAAATGTTTACACAGATTAAATAGGCATAAAAAACTGTAATATTATATGTAGCACTAACACTGGGAAAATCATGGTCACATTAAAGTCTATTTTGTTCTTGAATTCTCAGAAAAACCTTTATTTCACCAATATACTAATTCTGTGCTTTGTAGACAAATTCCTACATAGCATTGTTAGTAGGAACTGTTCATAAAAAGGAATGTTTCACAAGAAGATGAGTATATTTTCCTGGCAATACATACTAAGATAAGAGGCTTGCACATTTTACATTCAATTTTCAGTAAAAGTTGGCATACTTTTTCTTAGGTTCTTCATAAAGTTTGACTGTGTAATAACAGTGAAAGGAAAGCAGAACTTAAAATTACAATCACATGATGAAAAATTGTGGTCTTCCACATATTTTAAGTTATACGAGAACAGAAAAGCTTTTTTAAAACATTGAAATGTGATGTACAAGATAACCAACCTTTTTTGGTTGGACTATAAATTCTATAAAATTAAAGTTTAAAATAAAGTATTAGGTAAATTGTAAGTGTAATGGGAGTAGAGGACTACAAAATAATAAGATACTTAATAGCACTCTCTCGCAGAAACTTATTTTTGTCCTTTCAATAGGTGGTAAGGCATTAGCATTTCTATAGCTAAAATTATTTCCAAATGCACAATGTCTGGGGATAAAATTGAGAATGATTATTACTTAAAATTATAAACAAGATTACAGTATGTTGATAAGTGTTTCTCAAAGATATCTGAATCAAAATGCATGCAGTCTGGTTGGGTAAGTTTTTGGGCTAAATTCATAAGGAGGAGTAGCATCTAAAGTACCCTTTAGACACCACTGGCATTCACAAAATCCCTGCTCAGCTGCTGCCTAATCTTTGAGGTGCTGAAGTTTCCACTGGTGAAGCCCCCAGGTTGCCAGATTTCAGCAGCTGGTCACGCACTAAGTCCTGCAGGGTAAGTCCTGACCCTGCCCAGCAGCTTTGCAGGTAACTGATGCCTAAGCCCTGGGGGGATTCACAAACTAGGATTGTCCTGCTTACTTTACCTTCAGGGCCCAATCCAGTAGGTATGCTAGAGCATCCCTAAACCTGCATATGACAGCAGAAATGGTGCCCTATTAAAATCAGTAGCTCATTGGTTAGCACACTCACCCACCATATGGAAGACAGAGGTTGATGTAGAGCAGGGGTTCCCAAACTTGGTTCAAAGCTTGTTCAGGGTAAGCCCCTGGTGGGTGCAAGATGCTTTGTTTACCTGAGTGTACACAGGTACGGCCGCTCACAGCTCCCAGTGGCCACAGTTTGCCGTTCCCGGCCAACGGGAGCAACGGGAAGTGGTGGCCTGGCCCACGTTGCTTCCCACAGCTCCCATTGACTGGGAATGGCAAACTGCAGGCACTGGGAGCTGCGAGTGGCTGTCCCGGAGGATGCTCAGGTAAACAAAGCATCTCACGACCCACCAGGGGCTTACCCTGGGCAAGCTATTAACCAAGTTTGGGAATCCCTGATGTAGAGAAGGGATTTGAACTTGGATCTCTCACATTGCAGGTAGTTTCCTTAACCAATGGGTTATGGGGTATACTTCTTTCACTCTCCCCTGTTGGAATTGTTAAAATTTGTATGAATAATATTCTTTGAGTCAGAGAGAATAACTACAGCTTAGTGGTTAGGATAGTCTACTGGGAGGTGGAAGACTCAGCTCCAATAAATATTTTATACAAAGTGGAACAGCTGCAATAGGGGACAATGAAAGAGACCTATCCCAGTGGTTAGGGCATTCTCTTGGGAAGAGAGGCACCTGGGTCCAAATGCCTGTTATTTGAACTTAAATCTCCTGCAGCCTAGGTATAGGTCTGACCACTGACTATTGGGGCAGGTAAGTCATCAAAAACAAACAACTTGGTTGTAAGCACCCAGTTTCAGGAGAGAGTTGATACTTCTGAATCCCAAGTTGAGGCAAGCACACAACAACCTTTGAGGAGAAGGGCATATGGCCTGAGAACTTCCTGACAACTTGCTTAGGTGGCTCCTGGCTCACAGTGTTAGCTTTCATTAACCCTTTTTTTTAGGTGCCCAACTTCTCTGTTGTACAGAGATCCTGAGGGCTTAACTCAGGGTCATGAATTTAATTAAGGCAGCAGGGTACCTAAAAGTTAGGCGCTGCAACACTGAACATTGCTGTAACTAAATTCCCCTTGTTAATCTAGCCATCTGAGGTCAATCCAACACCTATAGAATTCAATAGGAATCTGTCCATTGATTTCAATGGCCATTGGATCATGTTCTTTGGATATTTATAGCTATTCCCCTTTTTTGCCTCAGCCTTCCTCCTGCTGACTTTCTACACACACATCCACACATTGTACTAAAGTATTGCCATCTTAAAAAAAAACTGATGCATTTTAAAAAGTATTTCTTAGTGTTGTAGAACTCTATAAAGGAATTATATATACTGCAGTAGTCAGGCAGATAAGGAATCATTAAGGTTTAGACAGGAATCTGCAGATGCAAAAAAAATCCATATTAAAGTTACTGACAATCACATTTTCAGTAAACTTTGATATTTTAACAGAAATATGACTAAAGAGAACAAAAACAAAATTTAACAATCAGTAGCAAAACATAGAGGAGTCTGACCCCCAATAAGTGCACCTGTCTCAAAAAATTAATATACGGGAAAGTTATAAACTACAAAATTCCCATACAGATCCTCAGTAACAACTTAAAGTGATTTGTGACCATAAATTCAAGAAAATATGCTTTCAGATATTTTTTAAATCCAATTTAGCCTATCAGATTCAAGTAGGTGACCAGACAGCAAATGTGAAAAATCAGGACAGGGGCTCGGGAGGGCAGCAGTGGAGGGGTAATAGGAACCTATATAAGAAAAGGACCCAAAAATCGGGACTGTCCCCATCAAATTGGGACGTCTGGTCACCCTATATTCAAGAGATGCAACACCTCATAAAAATGGCCTCTTATATTAGTAATCAAATAATGTTTTGTACTATAGCTTCTTCCAGTATATTTTTGATCCAGTCTTGACACTAAAGGTCTTTCTGCTCACCACAAGAAAAGGATCCTGCTATCAGCTGCTACTATTACTGTAGTGATAATAAATTCCACTTGGATGCCATCTTCTATACTGTCCCCATCATAATCCCTTCCATGTATCAGGTACATAAAAGGCATAATGGATTCTCCATTGGACAAAAATCTGAAGTGAATGAGGCTGTTGTCTATAAGAACCCTGCTCCACTTGTTGCAGAAGTTGGAAAGCATATAGTAAATAAAGAAGGGTGCTACAGGATGAGAAAGCATGGTGTCAGAGTCAAAGCAGTTGAATACTGCTCTGGAGAACTGGATTCTATCCCTGCCTCTGCCAGAGTTCCTATATGATGCTAGGTAAGTGGCTTAAAAATTGTCACTGGTGGCCACTAATTTTATGCTCTTCATTTCTTAAGTGCCCAACTTGAGACCTAGATTTGAAGAAATACTGAGAATTTACAGCTGCAATGAACTCAATAGGAGCTGTGCTTTGAACATGTAAAGTGAGGTGAAATGCTAAGTACTCCAATAAAATCAGGCCCTAGGCATCAAAAAATGGATACCCAATATTAGCAGATACCTTTAATCTTAATCTCTGTGCCTCAATATAAAATGGGGATAACACCAATATCTTTCACTGGGGTATTGAGAAAATAAGTTAATAAATGTCTGTGAAATACTCAAATAGAAGTGTGATGAGCACCATAGTTAAGTCCCTGAGGAAGTTATTCATTCTATATTCAAAGAAGAGTTTGAAAAAAATTTATTCAAAGAAGGGTTTAAATAGTGTGCAATATGTTAGGTCATCCATTGAACAATGAGGATAAAACAAAATATTGAATAGCTACTTACTCAGTCAACAATGTTCATGCTATAGATTGGATCAGGCAGGAGTCCTGTGCGGAAAATATAGTATGTGATCATGTAATTAGAGACTGCATCATAATGCATATCCAAAAGGGGGCCGAATTAAGGTTTCATGGGCAACCATAATTCTAGCATTTCCTAATTGTTGAGTGCTTGACTTAGAAATCTTAATATTCTTTTGATGTAGCTTTTTCAGTATAATTTCCTAAGTATTTAAAAAGAACCTATACATTTACCATACAGATCTCTGCTACTTGAGCTAATGGAGTAATTGATTGCAGTAGATTGTCATCCCCTACATGGGCAAGCACTAGATGGGGGATGAGACATTTTCTGCAGTAGGTTTCACAGATATTTTTGTTGACAGCAGAGCAATGTTGAGACTCCAGAATCTTGGGTTTCATTGCTTGTTCTGGACGATATATGCTCTAGTGGCCACAGACCCTTCTTCCCCTGCTCCCCAGAAAGCTTGACCCCATCTTCACTTGACCCCTCCAGCCTGTCCTTGTCCCCCATCTAGTTCCTCAGCACTGTCCTCTCTCAACTACTCACCTAGCTAGTTGGGACTGGGATAAGGAGCCTGGGGGTGGACACCTCCAATCAGCCAGTCCAGCCCCTCATCTTCCAGTTTCAGTCACCTTCCTTAGCCTCCTTGTCCCAGTCTACTCCATTTTCTATTCCCACCTCTATTTCAGTCGCACTGCCTGGATCCAGCAGTGAGTATGCTGAAAGCACTGAAGAGAGTCTCCCTGATCTCAGTTGGTAAGGCAGATGCCACAGCAGCCCAGAATAGCAATTGCAGGGAAGAAATCCTGCTCAATCCTTTGCTGGAGCATGTTCAGTACAGATGAAATCCTCAGAGAATTTAGCTGCCAAATTCTAACAAGTTTCCACCGAGAGAGAATTCAGATTTTGAAAAGGCTTATCATTTGGCAAAATTTGGATACATTTTATGAGGATAGCAAAAGGCACAACACCGGCATCAGGGTGACACCCGCTCCTCCCTCCCACCCAAGTCCCTGCTCCACAGCATAAAGTTGCTAGAGCTTCTTAACAAAGCAGATGTGAGAATATTTAAGATGGGCAAAACACTGTATTATTCCCTCATCTCATTCTCAGAAGCATCTGAAATTTTCTTACTGAAACAATGACCGCCTCTGTCAAAATTATATAGACAATCCTTAGGCATACATCAAGCACAGGACATTTCAGCCTGAACAGTTAAAATTTGGCAAAGTTATAAGCAAGTGAAAATTGGGTCTTAAAATAGGAAGTGTCAGGCAATCTTAACTATAGGTGTTGCTACCTGTGCCATCTTCTTTAGATACATACACACATGCATATACATGGAGTGTGTCGTCCAGAGAAACACATTGTCATGGTGTCACTAAAATGGCCTTTTCACATATCTTTCACCTGCTCTTTGAAAAGAGTTTCATAGTTGTCATGGTCATATTAACAGTCTGAAGCTAGACGGATTGTAGTTTTTGTTAACTATCTTCAGTTAACAAAAGCTTTAAAATATTCCTTTACTTTTTTTTTATTGTAGTTCAGTAATTCTTAAGGAATAAGTCTTTGTTCCATATAGAAAACCACAGTACAAAAGCAGCACTGAGGTCTTGTCACAAGATGCTCTAGTCAGCACAGGTGCATCTCCTCCTGGCTGTTCTGGGAATTGCTCTCTTCTAGGTCCGACACCTCCCCTTGCAGTCTCTCCCCTCCCTGTTGTCCCCTCTCTCTCTCTCTGGTCCCCTTTCATTCCAGATTTATCTTAATGACTCAGCCCTCCAGCCAGGTCACTATGAGATTTCCCCTACCAGGATATAGTGTCTCATTGGACCCACTGTCCAGACACTGTCAACAGCTGGTAGGGGAACCCAGGCCCACCCATTACTCTGGGTTCCAACCCACCTCACATCCAAGGTCTTCTCAGTCCCACACCTTGCTGCTCTCCCTCTAGACTGCTTCCTACCTGCCTCCCGCAGGTTCTCTTCTCCACCCTTCTCACTTCTAAGTATGCCCTACCCTCTGGACCAGGATCCCAGGGTCTTAACTCTGTGCCTGGGTTCTCTCCTCCCTTTTGTAATGCACCAAGGGCAACTACAAAATTCCTCACTGGAGCCATTTCTATTGCTGGCATCCTGCCTTTATACTAGCCCAGCTCACAGCTGCTCAGCTGAGCTCCATCTTCCAATCAGGGATTGCTTCTTTAGCCTAGTCCCTTCACCTGCAGCCTGCCACACTAATTGAACCTTTTAAAGCTTCCTTAACTCTTTCAGGGCTGTTTGGGGTGAAAACCCAATCACAGGTGCTATTGTCCCTATAATAAACTAAGTCCATAAAATAATATGGATCTCATAGGCTCCAATACATAGTATGTTATTTCACTGGAATTCCTTTATGGTTCTCAGTGCTTTGTTTTAAATATTGTATCTTTATATTAAGTGCCAAATTGATATTTTCAAAATTAATATACTCTGAAAAATTGCTCAAACCTATGAAGAATAAAATGAATATGCCCAGAAATGAAAATCCTCACCTCCCAATATCTTAATTAATTATTGTTTAGTCCACATAAAGATGAAGTAAAGACAAAATTGCACATAAGAATAACCCTTGAACATTTTTTTTTGGTGAAGCAAAATCAGGCACATTTGGAGGGATAGGAAACCAGATCAGATGCTGAGGCTGTTGACTCCTATATCTATAATGAGATGAACCAAAGCTTCATACTCAAACACCCCTGACCGTTGTAAAATCTGTAACCTAACCCAGGCATCATTGCTCATATTGTATACTGCCTTGAAAAATGAGGCCATGTTTATGATTAAGCCCAAATATTTAGTAAATTTGGTTTCCTCTAACAAGTGAGAGAACAGTACTGACATGCTTGAAACATCTTCATTTTTGCCTAAATTAACATCTCTTGGAAGAACAACCTTTGGCTTTATCTATGTGTCATCAGTTCGATAAACCAACAGTATAGTCTACTTTAAAACGCTGTTCTCCCGGATAGCATCTTAATGTTTATGATTCAGAGTGTGGGTTATATTCAATGGGACTGTCTTGGGGGTTGAAGTCATGCATGTGGGTGTAGGACACAGAGCCTTTATTTATTTTATTATTGCACCTGGACACCCTTTAATTCATTCTCCAATTTGTAGGTAAATCCTTGTCCCTAAACAAGGATCATTAGTGATACAAAACAAGTTTCCTTTGGTGACAAAGCTCTCTGATGGTTTTGTCTTAAGGGGCAGCCTGTAAATGATTCCTTTTTAATTAAAATGTTGATGCTTATAAAAGGTCAGCAGAAAAACAATGATGTGCTCTAGCTCTGCCTCTGCTGGCTCGACCGCAGCGAATATCAAGCACTAGTCCCCAAGCTGCACTTGAAATAGTTGATGGTACCAACACACAAACAGGAAAGAAAAAGGGGCGGGGGGAGGCATGTAGGTATTTACCAGCATTGTACTCTAGGAAGACAATTTTGGCAAGATGAATGAATATATCTGTTTATAAAATTAAATGTATTTTCAATCTTTAAAATAAGATATCAGACAATTGAGAATAAAGTGATAAATTGGGGTTGAGGGAGGACAAAATTTAAATCCATCAACTTCCCCTTAAATTTAAACTGTGATATACTACAGAAATCCAATTATCTGAACAGAATGGGGAGATATGAAATTTAGTCACAGACCGGGAACTTTTCAATGCAAATGATTCATGCTACAGGACATAAACTAATTTCAAATTATGGGACAGAAGGATAAGAAGAGTCTGGATTAATACATGGGGTAAAGATATAAAAAATGACCCACTTGCTTGTAAGTTTTTATTCTTCCCTTTATAATAATGACTCGCCACCTTTGAGAACTGATATACTTTACAATTTCATTTTGAGTTTATAATTTCCTTGTATTATTGCTACTTCAAATATGAAAATATATAAGAAACCATAAAGAACATATGAAATGTTCAAAATCCACCCACCCTTCCCAATGTTTATCCTGTAGCAAGCTGCTTTTCTCTGTGTATTCATATACTGCAGTCATTTTAGGATGACTTTATTAACCCTCAGTACTGTAAAGCTGTCACTGAATGTTCTACTCATCACAGGTGTATATTTCAAATTATAGGCTTGTAAAATAACCTATTCAGGCTTAATTACAAGAATTCATAAACACAAGAGTTCAGTTTACAAAAGGACATAAATTCCAGTTTATTTGAAATAAAATAGCCAAAATATTTGGGCATGATCCCCTGATATGGACAAAGAACACAGTGGGAAGGTCAGGGGAAGGTGAAAGTTAAGGCAAAGGTCACATTTGCACTTCTCAGACCCAGGAGCAGCTGTGTGCTGGGCCAACACCACAGTGCAAGATGGAGCAGACTTTGATTGCAAGTAGCCAGAACACTCAAAAACAGCAGGTGAGGATATCAGAGATTAGGGAACCTCCAGTCACAGCTTGGATTGAATGAATGGACTATAAAGTGGATAGAAAGCTGGCTAGATAGTTGGGCTCAACAGGTAGTGGTCCAGGGCTCGATGTCTAGTTGGCAGCTGGTATCAAGCTGAGTGCCCCAGAGGTCAGTCCTGGGGCTGGTTTTGTTCAACATTTTCATTAATGACCTGGATGTTGGGATGGATTGCACCCTCAGCAAGTTTGCAAATGGCACTAATCTGGGGGGAGAGGTAGATAAGCTGGAGGGTAGGGATAGGGTCCAGAGTGACCTAGACAAATTGGAGGATTGGGCCAAAAGAAAGCTGATGAGGTTCAACAAGGACAAGTGCAGGGTCCTGCACTTAGGATGGAAGAATCCCATGCACGGCTATAGGTTGGGGACTGACTGGTTAAGCAGCAGTTCTTCAGAAAAGGACGTGGGTATTACAGTGGACGAGAAGCTGGATATGAGTCAACAGTGTACCCTTGTTGCCAAGAAGGCTAACGACACATTGGGATGCATTAGTAGGAGTATTGCTAGCAGATCCAGGGAAGTGATTATTCCCGTCTATTCAGCACTGGTGAGGCCACACCTGGAGTATTGCATCCAGTTTTGGTCCCCCCCAATAGAGAAGGGATGTGGACAAATTGGAGAGAGTCCAGTGGAGGGCAATAAAAATGATTAGGGGGCTAGGGCACATGACTTATGAGGAGAGGCTGAGGGAACTGGTTTTATTTAGTCTGCAGAAGAGAAAAGTGAGCGGGGATTTGATAGCAGCCTTCAACTACCTGAAGCCAGGGGGGTTCCAAATTGGATGGAGATGGAGCTAAGCTGTTCTCAGTGGTGACAGATGACAGAACAAGGAGAAATGGTCTCAAGATTCAGTGGGGGGAGATCTAGGTTAGATATTAGGAAAAACTATTTCACTAGGAGTGTGGTTAAGCACTGGAATGGGTTAAGTAGGGACGTCATGGCATCTCCATCCTTAGAGGTTTTTAAGGTCTGGGTTGAGAAATCCCTGGTTGGGATTATTTTGTTGGAGTCGGTCCTGCTTTGAGCAGAGGGTTGGACTAGATGATTTCCTGAGGTCTCTTCCAACCCTAATCTTCTATGATTGTACAGTGGAAGAGTAGGCCCCACTATGCTGGTCCTATTCCCGTGAAGAATTCCTTACAATGGGGTGATCTTCCCATGACATTTTATGATGGATCCAAGCCAAATTATGGGTGGCAGCATGGTGCTGTTTTAAAATTTAGATTGTAACAATGTTTGTCACTTAATTACCAGAGAATATTTAGTACTTTCCTCTGCTCTAGATCACAGACATCCAGGGGTGCAGGTGAGATATGTTCTATCCCTCAAACCAAGCAAGTCAGAGAAGATAGGATCACTCAACAGGACTTGGCTTAGAAAAGAGTGATGATTGGATGGTCATGTTCATATTAGCATAGCCAGACAGCAAAAGGGTCAGATGCTCAGCTGACATACATCAACATTGGCTGCTGTAGAGCTACTCTGATTTAAACTGGCTGATGATTGGGTCCCACCAACTAGTTTTCATTTTACTCTTATTTTCCCTTCAATGATCTTGAACTGAAACTTTATAGAAGTGTGTTTGTATTCATCCATATTTTTGTATTTGATGCTATAAGCCTCTCAGTGAGATTCTCCTGTAGGGTACATTGAGGGAAATCCTCAGCTGCTGCAAACCATAATCAATGGAAATTTGATGGTTTATACCAACTGGGGATCTGCCCCAAGTGAATTCATTGGAACAATGTTTTCTTATGGTATTTACAAGTCTCAATAGATATACCTTTTAAAGGGATATGAATAATATCTGCTGATGGACCAATAAGTCAAAACATATATTTTTTTCTATTTTGTTTTGGTAACTTTTGTCTTTTTATAGAAATTTAACTATTTTATTTACCTTTGTAGAATTCAAAGGAATGACCACAAAGAGATGAGTAAAGAAAGACACCCCTCACAGATACATTTTTGACATTTTCTGCATTTAAGTTGTGTCCTGAAATCTGAGACCAAAGGTTCAACCTACACATCAACCAGATGAAATGGGCCAGTGGAGAGAGTCATGGCTGCCAGAACTACTCACCTTTACATCTATTACACGGGTTGTTTTGCCTTTGGTTACCATTTATTTCTTTGGATTTATGGTTTATTTTTTTGTTAATAAAAATGTTTATTGAATAGATACAGCCCAATCTAATCCCCATTAAAGCTAATAGGAGTTGAACATACTAATAGATACCATATAATAAACATAAAGGACACCTTACTTATAAAGCCACTCACCAGTCTGAATGTGTAGTCTGTTGTAGTTACAACTATCATAAGACTATTACATAAATTAAAAAAAACCCAGGGACTTTGTGAATTTGATAGCACTTTAACTAGTCACAAAGTATAGACCATATCTGTGTTTTTTCCTGCATACTCATTGTTTTCCCTTATTATATGTGAGAAGAGAGAAGCATTTACAGTCAGAAAAACTGGAGGATTCTGGGGTAGGTGTTGTACCTAAAACTAGTTTCAGGTTTGGGGTTTTTTGTTTTGTTTTTTTAACTTGACTAGATTTCAAAATGGTGTCCCTTTAAAGAGAGTGGATTTAATTCCTAAGCTTTTTCCTCTAGCTAGGAAACAGTTATGGCTCCCTTCAGATCCATCTCAGTAGGTACGTATTTGACTTGTCAGATTTTCCATTATTCTTATGATTTGTAGTACAGTAGCCCCTAGAGGCCCTGAACTGTTGTGCTAAAATCCATTGTGGCAGAGCTGCGACCTTGTCCCCCGGGTCCTGCGCTTCCAGACGGTTTATGCTAGCCTCAGAGGCTCACTGCAACCCTCCACATAGTCCTTCTCTCTCTAGGGCCAGGGTTACAGTCTACTGAGCCCTTTTCATCATAAGCCAGCAGGAGATTGGTGAGAGAATTCCCACGGTCTCGGTTGTCCCGAGGGACTTATTCAAGAACTGTTTAGCCTCCTGTCCTGACAGGGACCTCCAGGAGATGTTTCTGTAGTAGCGGGTTGGGGGGAACTCTGGGTTCCAGTCCAGGGACCCTAATAGCAGCAGCTGTTGGCAGCTGACCTTTTCACCGCCAGAGTTGCTATATTTCCCTGGGCCACTTCCCCACAGCTCTCCCGCTTCTTTCTCTTAATGCCTTCTTCACCCTTACCTTAGGGCTCCCTTTCCAGTGGCTTGAGGGTGTCTTCATTACCCAGACCTTCAGCCACATTTCCACTCACCTTGACCTGACCGGAGTGAGTCCTTTTATAGTATCAGAGGGGCCTTCATTAGAGTCATGTGTTTGCATTAGCTTAACGGCCTCACCTGACTCTTTGCATGTTAATTGGAGTCAGGTGTTCTCATTAGCCTAACAGCTTCAACTGACTCTTTGCAGGGTAACTGGAGTAATGTGTCCACCCTTGCCTGGAGCAGCCTCTGCTCTGGTCAGTCAGGGAACAGAAAACTGCTTATCCAGTGGCCAGTATATCTGCCTTCTACTTCTCTGCTTTACCCAGCTGGCCTAGGTCTATCACACCATATACACAAATAGTAAGAGGAAGTCCCTGCCTTAAAGAGCTTGCCCTCTAAATACACAAAACTGGCAAAAGGTAGGAGAGGAAATAAAGTCACAGAAGAATGAAGTGATTGGCCCAAGATCACAGTACAGATATTATGGAATCCAATTCAAGATACTATTCTTTTAATCTGAAAGCCCTGCTTTGAGATTGCAGGAAGCTGTAATAAAAATAAAGGTATAAAACTAACAATCAATGGACAAAGCTATTTTGAGAAGACTAGCAATCAGGAAAAGCACTAAGACATCAAATTGATTGCATAGAAAAATAAGCTTGATTAAGAAACATCAGGTTGATGAGAGTTCTTGAAGACATGGAAACAGCATTTTTTTCCATCAAACATTAGGCCTGTACAGTAGCAGAGTCTATTTACAAAACCAAAGAGACAAGATCCTGCATGGTATATGAAATACAGAATGAAAGATTTCAAGTATTTTGATGTTATTTGGGAACTATAATTAATCTTTTAGAACCAGATATTTGGAAGTTATTTAGGCACCTAAAGATGCAGTTAGGTGCCTTGTGGGATTTTCAAACCCACCTAGGTGCCTAACTCCCATAGGCACTTTTAAAAACCCTACTAAACACCTATCTGCTTCTTTAGGTGCCTAAATACCTTTTAAAAATCTGGATCCTAGAGCCTCATTTTATCTTGAACTTTTTTCCATGTGGCATCAACACAAATAGATGAAGCCTAAAGGCAAAATCTATTAATGTTTTTGGTCTTGTACACTCACACACATCACTCTGGTTAACATCTTTATCATCAATCTAAACAGTGGAAGAAAATGGACTCCTGTCTAGGGCTTTTATCTTTCCCTGGGCTAACTTCAATTAAACGTTTTTATCTGCTTGTTTTCTTTCAAAAGGCAACCTAAAAAATAGTTAAACAAGGATTTAATGGCATCTTTGATGTCCTTAAGTTTTATTGCTTAGCACTGTAATATTATTATCTGTACTTAATCCTGCTCACAGTGGAAATTAAGTATTTTACTAGCGTCTATGTCTATGTTTGTGTATAGACAATCTTGACAAGAGATCTATCTATGGAGGAAAGATAATGAGAAATCTAGTCAAAGGCATTGGAGGTGTTTCGGTTGCAAGATTAATTGTGTGCAACAAGTGAGAACTAGTAGTGATTATTGGGCCTGATTCAAAGCCCAGTGAAAGCAATAGAAATATTTCCATTGATTTCAGTGGGCTTTGGATCAGCCCTGCTCTAAGCTCATAGAATATGCAAGTTACTGTGGAAGATATATTTTGTACATGGGTCTTTTATGTAGAAGTTACATGGTTCGCCAGTCTTATGACTCTTCCTTTGCTTTCGGATACATTTGGGAAGATGCAAATTTTTGCAGGAAGAAGAACTATCAAAACCTCTTACTCTCTCTTTTTTTTATCTATACATAAACATGCCAAGGAGAAATCTGTCGTTTGGGTATTCGACCCAGTTGTAAGTTATTTCAGCAGAAGATGGAACACTCTGCACCCACAATGGATATCGCTGTAATTTAGCATTACTATTTGATTCTTAGTGTCTTTTACATGTATTGTTCATCCCTAGTGCCTGAGGGTATGTCTACACTACGGAATTAGGTCGAATTTATAGAAGTTGTTTTTTTAGAAATCTGTTTTATATATTCGAGTGTGTGTGTCCCCACAGAAAATGCTCTAAGTGCATTAAGTGCATTAACTCGGCAGAGGGCTTCCACAGTACCGAGGCAAGCGTCGACTTCCGGAGTGTTGCACTGTGGGTAGCTATCCCACAGTTCCCGCAGTCTCCGCTGCCCATTGGAATTCTGGGTTGAAACCCCAATGCCTGATGGGGCTAAAACATTGTCACGGGTGGTTCTGGGTACATATCGCCAGGCCCCCGTTCCCTCCCTCCCTCCGTGAAAGCAAGAGCAGACAATTGTTTCGCGCCTTTTTTCCTGAGTTACCTGTGCAGACGCCATACCACAGCAAGCATGGAGCCCACTCAGGTAACCGTCACCGTATGTCTCCTGGGTGCTGGCAGACATGGTACTGCATTGCTACACAGCAGCAGCAACCCATTGCCTTCTGGCAGCAGATGGTGCAATACGACTGGTAGCCGTCATTGTCATGTCCGAGGTGCTCCTGGCCAGACATGGACGCAGAGACTAAATTTGGAGTGACTTGACCAGGTCATTCTCTTTAGTCCTGCAGTCAGTCCTATTAAACCGTTTTATGGTGAGCAGGCAGACAATACGGATTGCTAGCAGTCGTACTGTACCATCTTCTGCCAGGCAGGCAAGAGATGAGGATGGCTAGCAGTCGTATTGCACCATCTTCTGCCAAGCAGCCATGAGATGTGGATGGCATGCAGTCCTTCTGCACCGTCTGCTGCCAGCCAAAGATGTAAAAGATAGATGGAGTGGATCAAAACAAGAAATAGACCAGATTTGTTTTGTACTCATTTGCTTCCCCCCCTCCCCCGTCTAGGGGACTCATTCCTCTAGGTCACACTGCAGTCACTCACAGAGAAGGTGTAGCGAGATAAATCTAGCCATGTATCAATCAGAGGCCAGACTAACCTCCTTGTTCCAATAAGAACAATAACTTAGGTGCACCATTTCTTATTGGAACCCTCCGTGAAGTCCTGCCTGAAATACTCTTTGATGTAAAGCCACCCCCTTTGTTGATTTTAGCTCCCTGAAGCCAACCCTGTAAGCCGTGTCGTCGGTCGCTCCTCCCTCCATCAGAGCAATGGCAGACAATCGTTACGTGCCTTTTTTCCGTGCGGACGCCATGCCAAGGCAAGTATGGAGGCCGCTCAGCTCACTTTGGCAATTAGGAGCACATTAAACACCACACGCATTATTCAGCAGCATATGCAGTACCAGAACCTGGCAGAGTGATACCGCACGAGGAGGCGACGTCAGCGTGGTCACGTGAGTGATCAGGACATGGACACAGATTTCTCTGAAAGCATGGGCCCTGCCAATGCATGCATCATGGTGCTAATGGGGCAGGTTCATGCTGGGGAACGCCGATTCTGGGCTCAGGAAACAAGCACAGACTGGTGGGACCGCATAGTGTTGCAGGTCTGGGACGATTCCCAGTGGCTGCGAAACTTTCGCATGCGTAAGGGCACTTTCATAGAACTTTGTGACTTCCTTTCCCCTGCCCTGAAGCGCATGAATACCAAGATGAGAGCAGCCCTCACAGCTGAGAAGTGAGTCGCGATAGCCCTGTGGAAGCTTGCAATGCCAGATAGCTACCAGTCAGTTGGGAATCAATTTGGAGAGGTCAAATCTACTGTGGGGGCTGCTGTGATGCAAGTAGCCCACACAATCAAAGATCTGCTGATATCAAGGGTAGTGACCCTGGGAAATGTGCAGGTCATAGTGGATGGCTTTGCTGCAATGGGATTCCCTAACTGGGGTGGGGCCATAGACGGAACCCATATCCCTATCTTGACACTGGAGCACCAAGCCGCCGAGTACATAAACCGCAAGGGGTACTTTTCAATAGTACTGCAAGCTCTGGTGGATCACAAGGGACGTTTCACCAATATCAATGTGGGATGGCCGGGAAAGGTACATGATGATCGCATCTTCAGGAACTCTGGTCTGTTTCAAAAGCTGCAGGAAGGGACTTTATTCCCAGACCAGAAAATAACTGTTGGGGACGCTGAAATGCCTATATGTATCCTTGGGGACCCAGCCTACCCCTTAATGCCATGGCTCATGAAGCCATACACAGGCAGCCTGGACAGTAGTCAGGAGCTGTTCAACTACAGGCTGAGCAAGTGCAGAATGGTGGTAGAATGTGCATTTGGACGTTTAAAGGCGTGCTGGCGCAGTTTACTGACTCGCTTAGACCTCAGTGAAACCAATATTCCCACTGTTATTACTGCTTGCTGTGTGTTCCACAATATCTGTGAGAGTAAGCGGGAGACATTTATGGTGGGGTGGGAGGTTGAGGCAAATTGAGTAGCTGCTGGTTACGCGCAGACAGACACCAGGACGGTTAGAAGATCACAGGAGGACGCGGCGCATCAGAGAAGCTTTGAAAACCAGTTTCATGACTGGTCAGGCTATGGTGTGAAAGTTCTCTTTGTTTCTCCTTGATGAAACTCCCCGCCCCTTGGTTCACTCTACTTCCCTGCAAGCTAACCAACCTCCCCTCCTCCCTTTAATCATTGCTTGCAGAGGCAATAAAGTCATTGTTGCTTCACATTCATGCATTCTTTATTCATTCATCACACAAATAGGGGGACGACTACCAAAGTAGCCCAGGAGGGGTGGTGGAGGAGGGAAGGAAAATGCCACCCAGCACTTTAAAATTTACAACTTTAAAATGTATGGAATGCCAGCCTTCTTTTTTTTTGGGCAATCCTCTGTGGCGGAGTGGCTGATTGGCTGGTGCCCCCCCCCACCGCGTTCTTGGGCGTCTGGGTGTGGTGGCTATGGAACTTGGGGAGGAGGGCGGTTGGTTACACAGGGGCTGTAGTGGCAGTCTGTGCTCCAGCTGCCTTTGCTGCAGCTCAACCATACACTGGAGCATACTGGTTTGGTCCTCCAGCAGCCTCAGCATTGAATCCTGCCTCCTTTCATCATGCTGCCGCCACATTTTAGCTTCAGCCCTGTCTTCAGCCTGCCACTTACTCTCTTCAGCCTTCCACCTCTCCTCCCGGTCATTTTGTGCTTTCCTGCACTCTGACATTATTTGCCTCCACGCATTCGTCTGTGCTCTGTCAGTGTGGGAGGACTGCATGAGTTCAGAGCACATTTAATCACGAGTGCATTTTTTTTCTTTCTAATCTTCACTAGCCTCTTGGAAGGAGAAGATCCTGTGATCATTGAAACACATGCAGCTGGTGGAGAAAAAAAAAGGGACAGCAGTATTTAAAAAGACACATTTTATAAAACAGTGGCTACACTCTTACAGGGTAAACCTTGCTGTTAACATTACATACATAGCACATGTGCTTTCGTTACAAGGTTGCATTTTGCCTCCCCCCACCGCGTGGCTACCCCCTCAACCCTTCCCCCTCCCTGTGGCTAACAGCGGGGAACATTTCTGTTCAGCCACAGGCAAACAGCTCAGCAGGAACGGGCTCCTCTGAATACCCCCTAAAGAAAAGCACCCTATTTCAACCAGGAGACCATGAATGATATCTCACTCTCCTGATGGTAACACAGAGAGATAAAGAACGGATGTTGTTTGAATGCCAGCAAACATACACTGCAATGCTTTCTTGTACAATGATTCCCGAGTACGTGTTACTGGCCTGGAGTAGTAAAGTGTCCTACCATGATGGACGCAATAAGGCCGCCCTCCCCAGAAACCTTTTGCAAAGGCTTCGGGAGTACATCCAGGAGAGCCGCGAATGCCAGGGCAAATTAATCCTTTCACATGCTTGCTTTTAAACCATGTATAGTATTTTAAAAGGTACACTCACCGGAGGTCCCTTCTCCGCCTTCCGGGTCCAGGAGGCAGCCTTGGGTGGGTTTGGGAGGTACTGGCTCCAGGTCCAGGGTGAGAAACAGTTCCTGGCTGTTGGGAAAACCGGTTTCTCCGCTTGCTTGCTGTGAGCTATCTACAACCTCATCATCATCATCATCATCTTCTTCGTCCCCAAAACCTGCTTCCGTGTTGCTTCCATCTCCATTGAAGGAGTCAAACAGCTGGGGTAATGGTGGCTGAACCCCCTAAAATGGCATGCAGCTCATCATAGAAGCGGCATGTTTGGGGCTCTGACCCGGAGCGGCCGTTCGCCCCTCTGGTTTTCTGGTAGGCTTGCTTCAGCTCCTTAAGTTTCACATGGCACTGCTTCGGATCCCTGTTATGGCCTCTGTTCTTCATGCCCTGGGAGATTTTGACAAAGGTTTTGGCATTTCGAAAACTGGAATGGAGTTCTGATAGCACGGATTCCTCTCCCCATACAGCGATCAGATCCCGTACCTCCCGTTCAGTTCATGCTGGAGCTCTTTTGCGATTCTGGGACTCCATCATGGTCACCTGTGCTGATGAGCTCTGCATGGTCACCTGCAGCTTGCCACGCTGGCCAAACAGGAAATGAGATTCAAAAGTTCGCAGTTCTTTTCCTGTCTACTGGGCCAGTGCATCTGAGTTGAGAGTGCTGTCCCGAGCGGTCACAATGGAGCACTCTGGGATAGCTCCCAGAGGCCAATACCATCGAACTGTGTCCACAGTACCCCAAATTCTACCTGGCAAGGCCGATTTAAGCGCTAATCCACTTGTCGGGGTGGAGTATGGAAATCGATTTTAAGAGCCCTTTGAGTCGAAATAAAGGGCTTCATCGTGTGGACGGGTGCAGTTTTACATCGATTTAAAGCTGCTGAATTCGACCTAAAGTCCTAATGTAGACCAGGGCTGAGTTACCTACTTAAGTATGTTTTAAACTTTCAGCTTTAGAAATATTTGACATCCCCCAAGATTAGGTAGTGTACTGACAAGGAGAGCTCTCTATTTGTCATTCTTCTCATGAAGGAGAGATGTTTTACAGAGGCTTTCAATTTATTCATTAATGAATATCTTCTCTTTACATCAATCATATATTAATCCAACTACACCCTCATTTCCCCACTCTGGTGCCATATACAAACAGATTTTTGTAATGAAGAATCTTTTTAAGATGAAGTGTTATGCCCTGTAGAACACCACCAAAAACTGTTCTCCTTTATACAATCCCACCCTCTGTTTCAGTGCTATGTCTTCTAAAAGTAACTATTTTCTTTCTTGCAACTTCAGATGAACATTCCCATAGGGTATCAGTTATGTAACTAAATTTAATTACAATAAATTCTGACAGCTGGATACCAAAAGTGTAACCAGAAAGAGCAAAAACTGCATATCAGTGAAGTCAAGCACTCAGCTATTGGACCAGACCTCAATCAGTGTCAATTGTTATAGCGTCATTAAGTTCAATTAAGTTAATACAGCTGGTCAAAAATTTTCCAATTTAGACTGTTCTGACATAAAATTGGGTTTCCAAAATGAAAGTATCTGCTTTCTGATGAAGGACAACTCTTTTGGGAGGAAGGGGGATGTACAAAAAGCACAGAAACTGAAAACTTATTTAAAAGTCACCACAATGCCTCACACCACCCCTGAGTCTCCTCACTGGGAGGGTTCCTCAGAGAGATTACGTATTCCACAGTGCACTAGGGCCAGCGATTTACATCATGCCCCATGGTGGCTTAGCAAGAGGTGAGACAGTGGTACATCATGGGATAATAGTCCAGCCAAGAAGCCTAGCCCACAGAAGACATGGAACTCCTGAACTACAGCTCCCATGAGACATGACATTTCCTAATCCTTCATTATGATTTTTCACTCCCCGCTTTTTTTGGCCAAAAAGTCAAAAAAAAGTGTCCATGGAAAATATAACATTCAGATCAACTTTGGGAGCCAGTCTGGCTCCTATCAGCTGAGGATTTTGTGTAGGCAGTTAGAAAACTAGAAACCCGGCTAGCCTAACTACAGTGAAGTGAAAGTGCACAATATTTTAACCTCTTCAGGCCAGGGTCTGTCTGCATTTTGTGGTACCAGCACATTGCCAGTCAACTAATAATAATCATAATATATTGATATCCCCATTATGAGTGTATAATTATAATTAAAAATGGATAGAAAAACTTCAGCTAAAGTGAGAAAGTTGAAGGCTATAAACTACAAGCCAAATTCTACCTTCATGTATCAATGGGAATTGCACATATGCACCTGCAGGCTATTTGACCACTTGTGCAGGAGGAAACTACATGTTTAAATAGCTCACTTGCCATTCTAAAAGTGACAGTTACTGAACTTCCTCTATTCCTTAGATGACTCAAGATTCTAAGTTTATAAAACTATAGTATCTAGGTAAAATAATTTTATTTGAGTGCTACTTTGAAGATTAAATGTCCATTTGCACTCTGCAAATATCTGTTAATTTACAGCTGAAATATACGGAACATAAGTTACAGTTTATCATAATAAATAACAGTATTTAGAGGCTTTGCAAGAGAAACAGCAGCAGATTTTAAATACTATTTTCTGATTTTTTTTCTGTAGTAGACAATTGTTCAGTTTCTCTTCCCTACCTTATCCATCCCCCCCCCCCACACACACACAAACACACACCCAGTCCCTATACACTTTTCAGCATTTGTATCTAACTCCCACTTCATTTAATAATGTGCTCCTTATTGGCCTCCATGTTCCTCAAAAAAGATATGTAAGAGCTACCAGACATTCTCAGTACTACATTAAGAAAGGTATCCTACTGTATCCCAAACACCACTAAAAGTATAGCTAGGGCTGTCAAGCAATTAAAAAAATTAATTGTGATTAATCGCACTGATAAACAGTAATAGAATACACATTTATTTAAATATTTTTGGGTGTTTTCTACATTTTCAAGTATATTGATTTCAATTACAACAGAATACAAAGTGTACTGTGCTCACTTTATTTTTATTTTTGATTACAACTATTTGCACTGTAAAAAACAAGAAATAATATTTTTCAATTCACCTCATACAAGTACTGTAGTGCAATCTCTGTCATGAATGTTGAACTTACAAATGTAGAATTATGTACAAAAAAATAACTGGTGGCTGAAACATGAAGGGACATATGAATGTTTAGCAAATCTGGCAGCTAAATACCTTGCAATGCCAGCTACAAAAGTCCCATGTGAACACCTGTTCTCACTTTTTCGTGACATTGTAAAGAAGTGGGGAAAGTTATTTCCCCTAAATGTAAACAAACTTGTTTAATTCATAGATTCATAGACTTTAAGGTCAGAAGGGACCATTATGACCGTCTAGTCTGACCTCCTGCACAACACAGGCCACAGAATCTCACCCACCCACTCCTGCAATAAACCTCTCACCTATGTCTGACCTATTGAAGCCCTCAAATCCTGGTTTAAAGACTGCAAGGCGCAGAGAATCCTGCAGCAAGTGACCCATGCCCCATGCTACAGAGGAAGGCGAAAAACCCCCAGGGCCTCTGCCAATCTGTCCTGACGGAAAATTCCTTCCCGACCCCAAATATGGCGATCAGCTGAACCCTGACAATGTGGGCAAGACTCACCAGCCAGACCCCCCAGGGAGAATTCTCTGTAGTAACTCAGATCCCACCCTATCTAGTGTCCTGTCACAGGCCATTGGGCATATTTACCGCTAATAGTCAAAGATCAATTAACTGCCAAAATTAGGCTATCCCATCATACCATCCCCTCCATAAACTTATCAAGTGATGGTCAGAAACCTTTGTCTAATTTCAAGTCTAAACTTGCTGATGGCCACTTTATATCCATTTGTTCTTGTGTCTACACTGGTACTGAGCTTAAATAATTCCTCTCCCTCCCTAGTATTTATCCCTCTGATATATTTATAGAGAGCAATCATAACTCCCCTCAGACTTCTTTTGGTTAGGCTCTTTGAGTCTCCTTGCACTTTCACAATAAAGAGGTTGTACTACGATACTTGGATGAGGTGAATTAAAAATAATATTTCTTTTGTTTATCATTTTTACAGTGCAAATATTTGAAATAAAAATAATATAAAGTGAGCAATGTACACTTTGTATTCTGTGTTATAATTGAAATTAATAAATTTGAAAATGTAGGAAAACATCCAAAAATATTTAATAAATTTCAATTGGTATTCTATTGTTTAACAGTATGATTAAAACTGTGACTAATCGCAATTAATTTTTTAAAGGTGATTAATTTTTTGAGTTAATCGCGTGAGTTAACTGCAATTTATCGACAGGCCTAATTATAGCCCGTTGACCTACTGGATCTTAACATGTCTGATGCTAGTAAAAAATACGTTTCTTATTAAGAACGGACCAATCTTACAGGAGTTTAGGCTGTCTAGTAATTCCATACAGTGTTCTCCCAAGTTTCTTATAGGAACCTATTTCTGCATTATGATCTCTTAACTACATGAGGAATTGGTTTTGTTTTCCAATGGCTTGTCCAAGATAGTCAGTCAGGTTTGATTTCCTATTTATGTCTACCGCACCCAAGACTTATTACTATTATAGAACACACAGTCTACAAGCTGCAGATTTTTATACTTGGAAGTATACCACAAGAGGAACAATGCAGTATCTATAAACCTACCAGAACAGGGAATTTTCATGCAAACAATTCTTTCATTGGAAGGCACGGCAGTTCAGTCATAGGACAAAAGTATATATGGTACAAAAAACACAATCTATCACTCTTTCTTCCCACCTATTGCTTCTCCAACTGAAGTAACCATCTTCCAGTATTATTATTACCAGGTGCAATTGATGTAACAGTAAAAATCAGTCTTTCAACATCATCCACACCAAAAAATCTATTAGAAATAAACTATGTGGAACAGAATTCAGCTTCTCAATGAGAAACAATGACAGGACCAACATGATCTTTATATCAGCTTGATAACTGAAGTTATTAACAAAACCTCTCAATAAAGGACAGCTGACAGGTAACATTCCTCCTCTCCTACCATTATATATAGCTAGCACTAAGTGTGCATTTATATTCCAAAGTGGACTGAATGTGGAGGAAATGAGATTTGGGGACACCCAAATCTCATTTCCTCCACATTCAGTTCACTGTGGAATGAAGCACACCTACCCATCCCTCCCCCCCACACACACAAATTGAATATTTCCCCCCATTTTTCAGTGTAGTCGTCCAGAACAAATACCATTTTGTACTTCTTAAAGACAGAATTCTAGTCAGATCTTTACTTAGAAAAATGGAGCCCTATTCAAAATAAGAAACTGGAACACATTCATCTCTTTTTTAGAGAAATGTAAATTCCAGGACCACAAAATCTACTTCTTGCTCACGTATTCACTTGTCCCTGCAATGCCTATACATAAAGTGCTTCCACTGAAGTCAAAGGAGATTTTGCCTATGTTAAGAATTCAGGATCAAACTAGTCATGATTTTTAATGGTTTATTTCATAGTTTGTATTCCTCTTAATGCTCCACTACATTTCTAAAATGGTTATCAGTTTCCCACTTAAGAATTATAACTCTAAAATTTAGATGTTTAATATGTAAATAAGTTTAACTATGGCTTTATAAAATCACTAGTTGTATTACAAGTTAAACATACCAAACACTTATTTTAATTAAAAATCCAAAAAAAAAAGTCACAAATCTACATTTTTCCCAGAGAGCTAATTTGCCATCTTATATCACACCTATTATCTCTTATCACATAGCATTGTACTGTTCCATTTCAGTATATATAATTGTAATTGAATTGTAAAGAGAGCATGTCTTTAAAATATTATTCTGTCACTGAAAAATCAAATACAATGGAACTATGCCCGTATAATGTCAGGCCTGTGTGTGTTTGTTGATCAAGGCCTTCACTTTCAGTTTCTGTAAACAATTATCCGTGATTGTGTTTGTTACTTACAAAGTATGTTAAGTTATACTACCACTGCATAGCACTTTAATTTTGTATCTTTCCTCAAACTTTAATTTTCTGGAATGATCCCAACATGGATAAAAGAGCTTATGGGAGCCCAGAGTTCAAAACCTCTTACCCTAAAGGGAAGCTGGTTACCTATCACCAATGTGGAATGCCTGGGCACATAAGGACAAATTGTCCAACATTCCAAACCACTGCACGACCTGATATCCCTGTGAGTGCCAATGCCATAACTGTGAGTGCAGAAGCTAACCCTGTAAATGTTAATGTTGTCTCCCTAGCCCCAAAGGAGAATGCAGGGGAAGGACAGGGTTTTGTGAATTATGTCAGAACTGAGTCTTGGAGGGATAGGGATGAATTTATTCGGAATACACAGATGAATGGTGTGGCTTGTCATGGGTTGGTGCGACACAGTATCAGACATTACTTTGGTTAAGGAGTGTTGTGTCCGAGAGGAGGACAAACTGGCAGGCAAGAACATAACTGTTCTGGCTCTAGCTGAGTTTCCTGTAACTGTTCCTTAGCTAAGATCCACCTGGAGTGGGGGGGACTTTAGTGGTGAAATGATGATAGGCATGTTGAGGAAAGAGCTTTTGAAAATGGGGACATGATTCTTGTGTTGATTCCTGTGAGGAAGAATAAAATGCAGAACATTTGGAACGAACCCTATGAGGTAGTGGAAAGGGTTAATGAGGTTACCTATAATGTCAAGAAGCCTCATGGAAGAGGAGCTATGCAGACAGTGCATGCTAATAGACTGAAAGCTTATCATGAAAGGGAAGCAGGCGTCAATATGATTTGTTGTACTGATGAGAGAAAAGTATCTGTCCCTTTGATTGACCTAATTACAGAAAGCAAGGAAGAAACCCGGCTGGAAAGCATCGAGTTTGGGAAAGGTTTAAGTCCTACCCAAAAGCAAGAGATGTTAGCCTTGTTAAAACACCACAGGCAAACATTCTCCAACCATCCAGGTTTAACTAATATGATTGTGCACTCCATTCAAACCACAGGACCCCTCACAGCACCTAACAGAGCATATTGGGCCAAGGGGGAAATGCAAAGGCAGATCCAAGAGGTGGTTGAAAGCATGTTGGAAATGGGAATAATTACTAAATCAAATAATTCCTGGCCTTCCCCCATTGTGATGGTGCCCAAGAAGGATAAAACCATGAGGTTTTGTGTGGATTACAGAAAGCTAAATGCAATCACACAGCCTGAGCCATACCCCACACCCCACATAGAGGATTTATTGGACCAATTGCAGGTGCAACTTCCATAAGCACTCGAGGATACTGCCAAATCCCCTTAGATGTTGATGCCTAGGAAAGATCTGCTTTCATAGTGGATTCTGGTCTGTATGAGTTCAAGGTTCTACCATGTGGATTAAAAAAATCCAGAGCCAGCTTTATGAGACTCATTAATAAGATTTTGCGTGGGTTGCAGACCTTTGCCAGAGCCTGTATAGATGACTTGCCCTTTTTCAGCTGCTCCTGGGAAGATCATCTATAACACAAAAGAGTTGTGTTACAAATGTTAAGGGAAGCCAACCTAACTGTTAAAATCTCCAAGTGCATCTTAGGAGCTGTAGGGGTATCATACCTGGGACATAAGGTGGGAAGTGGATTGGTATGCCCTGATCCCCTGAAAGTAGAAGCCATAAAAGGATGACCTGCCCTTAAAACAAAGAAGCAGGTCCAGTCCTTTATTGGGCAAGCCAACTATTATCACAGGTTTGTAAAGGGATTTAGCGACATTGTGGCCCCCATAACAGACCTTACCAAAAAGGGGAAATCGTACAAGGTAAAGTGGACCGAGGCTTGTGAAAAAGGCTTCCAAAAAATAAAAGTGGCCTTAGCTAAGGAGCCTATATTAGAAGTTTATAACAAGAAGTTTACCGTGCTCAGTGATCATGCTCCCTTGGTGTGGTTACACAAAGCAAAAGGAACCAATTCTAGGATACTCCATTGTAGTTTGACTTTGCAAGAGTTTGATATGTACATAATTCATATAAAAGGAAAAGAGAATCTTGTGGCTGATGCCTTGTCAAGGTTGGGAGACCCTTAAGGTGTATCCAGGAGCTTTAATTTCTCCCTTCCACACCAGTCTCACATTGGGAGTGTGATGCATGGCCAGAAAGGGTTAAACATCTTGCAAAATAAATTATTCAAATTGAACCCTTAAAGACCTGGGGGGAGAAAATATTTGTGTTTTTGTGTATTTGCAAATGTATGGGTAGCGGTCAACAATGTAATCAACAGTCCTTGTCTATGCTGTATTCTGATAATTCAAAGATCAAAAGAACATCCTAGAATTTAAATGAAGTGTAAACACGGGATATCTCTGTATTCATCTTTCTTTGAAATGTATAGCAAATTGTTAGTGAATGGTGGAGGAACAGGTGATTGTCTTATGTTAATTCAAATAGCTAAGTACCAGTGATATACTGCCTTATGTTAATCTGTGTGAATAATTAACAATGATGTTTAGGAAAGAAGAGCCCGAGGGACTCCAACTTGTCAAAGAAGACCTGAAATCATAAAAAAAGATCCTTGGGCCCTGATCCTTTTTTATCTCAGATCTGCGTAAGCTTCATCAGGGGAAGTGTGAGTCACAAGATTAGATCCCAGTTAAGCTGGTACACCCTGGATATGATATTGGACATTGGACTATAACCTATGAACTAAATTCTAAAAACTCTTTGCAATTACAATGCTCACCATCTCTGGTATGAATCTGAACAGCAAGAATTGAACACGTCTGTATGCATATTGATCTTTTAACCATGCTCTCACCCTTTTCTTTTTAAATAAATTTTAGTTTAGTTAATAAGAATTGGCTGTATGCATGTATTTGGGTAAGATCTGGAATAGTTAATAACATGGGAGGTAATGTGTCCAATCCTTTGGGATTGGTAGAACCTTTTCTTTTATATGATGAAGATTTTCAGAAATCTCTCTCATATTTGACTTGTGTATCTGGATGGAGGCCTGAGATTGGGTTACTTCAAGGGAACTGTGTTGTTTGGACTTCTGTAAGTCAGTAAGGTATAACGGAAGATTTTTATTGATGGCTTGGTAAATCTAAGTATTGAATTATCCACCAGCTTTGGGGTTTGTCTGCCCCATTCTTTGCAGTTCACTCTGAGTAACCTCAGCTGGCCCCCACTGGGACCCTGGTCACAATAAGCCATTGTAAAATATACCTTAATTACTCATCAAATCTAAGATTTTGTAACAGGCCTAATTCTGCAACCTTGGACTTTCCTAGGACTACTTCCTTAAGTAACTATTTATTGCAAGTAAAGATTGCTGAAATGAACCCACTGGAGACAAAACAGTGGCTATTGATTCAGTGACTGGAAAAGGTCTAAGTAAGGAAAAGGCAATACTACCAAAAATCCATTAAAGCATCTGCATTTGAAGCTTCTTGAAACCTAACACATAGCAGATTACAAATAACCATAGGAATCAGCTCTGCTTTGCGAGATCCCTGTTATGCTGAGCAAATGACAGTGCAAAGTGGCAGATAACCAACTCAGGCATGCATAAAGATTGCAAATTCATAAAAAGATGATGGCAAATGGAAATGCTGGGCACAAATTCTCATCATGAGAAAAGTTTCAGAGACAATTTATATTTTCCCCATGTGCCTGTGAACATTATTCTCTATTCCCAACACTATTTAGTTAAAGAACATACCAGAGAATAGACAATGTTAACAAGGACATTCAAATAATTGTACTTTGTATTACTAGACTTCCACTGTTGGACCATGTATTCATTCTTTATTAACAAGTTAAAAAGAGAAATAAACAAAGACAAGTCTCGATGAGGGTTGTGTGTCCTTGGCTCAAGCACATACTGTGGCAGTACCCAATGTGTGGGGGAAGGCACCACATATATAAATCTATTATCCCAGCAACTCAGTGAACTCATTCAACTTCCCTGCAGTCTGAATCCTCATTGTTCTGAAGAGCTCTCAAGTCTCTTGAGGGCAGAGTACAGCAGCGTCCTGAAACTAGATTGTAAAGAAATAAAGTGGCGCTGTGTACCATGCACCTAATAATTGAACAGAGCATCACAGACAAGATAAAAGGAGGAGATCTCCTCTGAGAAATGTTAATAGTTATAAGAAAAATCAAGATGTTTACTGTGTCACCAAAATCATGCATCCCGTCAGTGGGTTTGGCGATTCTACAGTGGCACTGTGAATGGTTGCATCCTCATATGACAAATGGGAAAGTAGCTGCATTGCTGCTAGGGCTACTCTTCAGTTACTGACTTTTTAAAACACCTATTCTGGAGTGAAGCATAGACCTTTGACCAGGCACTTAGGTTGCCCTCAACCAGAAAGCAAGACAGAGGCACACTACACATGTTCTCTTGCTCCCCATTACTTTTCTCCAGAGCATCAACATATTCTCTTGTGCATTGCTATCATTTTGAAGACCTTACTCATTTTCCTATATACTCCATTCTGTTAATGATCAGGTCAAGTAGAAATGGCTTGAGAGGCCAACAGCACAATGGCATGCTATTTATTGCCTTCCTCGCAGTCCCACCGTGCCACACTGCCTCAAGTCTGTGAGATGTGCAAGATGAAAGGGACCAGGACCAAGGGAGAAGCCAGATTTGTGGCATGATTTCCTCTGAGCCTGGCAAATATCGAAGAATGAATGAATGTTTCCCCACAAAACTTAACTCAGACTCCATGTTTGCAGCATTCTCAGAGAAGTGGGGCTGTGATGGTAAAATGCAGAGGAGCAAAAGGCAGCATGGTTCCTGGGATTGCCTTGCGACCAGTACAGCTACTAGAAAAATCTATTAACATGTCTGGAGATGAAGCAGGAATCCTCTAGGGACATCTACATGAAGCTTTCCTGGAGGTACTCTGAAAGCCTTTGCAGAAGGTTTCTGGGGAGCGCTGCCTTATTTCATCCTCCATGGTAGGACACTTTACCATGACAAGCCAGTAGCAAGTAGTCTGGAATCACTGCAGCACAATCATGGCAGCAAATGGCCTTGGGTTTTGGTTGCATTCAAGCAACATTCGGTCGTTATTTTTCTGTGTTAGCCTCAGGAGAGTGATATCATTCATGGTCACCTGATTGAAATAGGGGAGTTTTTATAAGGGAACAGTAAAAGGATCCCATTCATGCTGGGTTGTTTGCGCTTGGCTAATAGGGATCGCCCAAAAGAATAGCCAAGTGGTCGGGTGGGGGTAGGTGTGTGCTGCACATCCACCTGAAAACCACAGCCCCTCCTTTTAAATGTGAAACCCAACCAGCATTGCTTGCTATGGAAAAGGATGGTGCTGCAGTTTGAAACCATTCCCACATGTTATGAAGGCATAAGAAGCCAGCCCCGCATACCAAAAGGCTTACCATGGCTATCTGGAAACCAAATTTTGTTGCCCAGCCATTTGTGATGTGGTACCATACCAGCATGCACTCAATATAAAAGGCAAAATGCGACCTTGTACCTAAAGCACATGTGCTGTCTGCTGTGAATTGCTTGATTCACTGTGAAAGAGTCTCCCTTTTGTTCTCAGAAATGTATCATCTTAAATTTTACTCTCCCTTTTTATCTCCCCACAGGTGCAAATGTTTCTATGCTCCCCCTATCATCTCTGTCCCTGAGGTTATCGCAGATTAGAAGGCGAAAAAAATGCACTTGCGATGACATGTTCTCTGAGCTCATGCAGTCCTCCTGCACTGATAGGGCACAGCTTAATGCATGGAGGCATTCAGTGGCAGAGGCCAGGAAAGCATTAAGTGAGTGCGAAGAGCAGAGCCAGGAGGTGATGCTGAGGCTAACGGGGGAGCAAACGGACATGATGAAGAGTCTGTTGGAGCTGCAAGAAAGCCAACAAGAGCACAGACCCCCCACTGCATCCATTGTATAACAAATTGCCCTCCTCCACAAGTTCCATATCCTCCTCACCCAGATGCCCAAGAACGCAGTGGGGGAGGCTCCGGGCATGCAGCCGCTCCACTCCAGAGGATGGCCCAAGCAACAGAAGGCTGTCATTCAAACAGTTTTGGTTTGTAGTGTGGCTTCAATAAGCAATGTGCCCTTGTCCTTCCCTCATCCCACATCCCACCCCACCTGGGCTACCTTGTCAGTTATCTCATTTTTTTTTAATTAATAAAGAAAGAATGCCTGGTTTCAAAATGAAGAGTGACTTTATTTCCTTTTCCAGCTGTGATCGAAGGGGGGCGGGTGGTTGGCTTACAGGGAATTAAAATCAACAAAGGGGATGGGTTTGCAGCAAGGAAAAACAAACAGAACTGTCACACCGTAGCCTGGCCAGTCATGAAACTGGTTTTCAAAGCCTCTCTGATGCGCAGTGTGCCTAGCTGTGCTCTTCTAATCACCCTGGTGTCTGGCTGCTCAAAATCGTCCGCCAGGTGATTTGCCTCAACCTACCACCCTGCCATAAACATCTCCCCCTTACTTTCACAGATATTATGGAGCACACAGCAAGCAGCAATAACAATGGAAATGTTGGTTGCGCTGAGGGCTAACCTAGTCAACAAAAAGTGCCAGCGAGCTTTTAAACTTCCAAAGGCACATTCTACCACCATTCTGCACTTGCTCAGCCTATAGTTGAACTGATCCTTACTACTGTCCAGGCTGCCTGTGTACAGCTTCATGAGCCATGGGAGCAACGGGTAGGCTGGGTCCCCCAGGATAACTATTGGCATGTCAACATCCCTAACAGTAATTTTCTGGTCTGGGAAGTAAGTCCCTTCTTGCAGCTGCTCAAACAGCCCAGAGTTCCTAAAGATGCGACCGTCATGCACCTTTCCTGGCCATCCCATGTTGATGTCGGTGAAACGTCCCTTGTGATCCACCAGTGCTTGCAGCACCATTGAATAGTACCTCTTGTGATTTACGTACTGGTTTGCAAGGTGGTCTGGTGCCAAGATAGGTATATGTGTTCTGTCTATCGCCCCACCACAGTTAGGGAAACCCATTGCAGCAAAGCCATCCAGAATGACCTGCACATTTCCCAGAGTCACTACCCTTGATAGCAGAACGTCAGTGATTGCATTGGCTACTTGGATCACAGCAGTCCCCACAATAGACTTGCCCACTCCAAATTGATTCCCAACTGACCGGTAGCAGTCAGGCTTTGCAAACTTCCACAGGGCTATCGCCATCCACTTCTCAACTGTCAGGGCAGCTCTCATCTTGGTATTCCTGTGCTTCAGTGTGGGGTAAAGCAACTCACAAAGTTGACTTCTATAAAATCAACCTAATTTTGTAGTGTAAACATACCCTCACTTTGTTCTGTCTGTTATTACTTGAAACCACTTAAATCCTACATGTTATACGTAATAAAATCATTTTGTTTATTAGTAAACCCAGAGTAAGTGATTAATACCCTGGAGAGCAAACAGCTGTGCATACCTCTCTAACAGTGTTATAAAGGGCAGACAATTTATGAATTTACGCTGTATATGCTTTATATAGCGTTAAACGGATTTATTTGGGGTTTGGATCCCATTGGGAACTGGGTGTCTGGGTGTTGGAGATAGGGGACCTATTGAGCAGTTTTTAGTTAAAGCCTGCAGCTTTGGGGGTGTGGGCCAGACCTGGGTGTGTATTGCAGCAGGCTAGCATGTCTGGCTCAACAAGGCAGGGTTCTGGAGTCCCAAGCTGGTAGGGAAAACGAGCTCAGAGGTAACTTCAGCACACCAGGTGACAGTCCCAACGGGGTCTCTGTGACTGACCCGTCACAATTTCAGTGTACATAATGGTGCTGTATGCATAGCATGGAAAAAGTTATTTTAAACTATTGTCTGAACAAATAAAAAATGAAACTGTTGCTGATACCATCAGAGCTCTTATTTCACCAAAAAGAGACGGCCAATGTAAAGATCATCTTTACATTTCCTACATTTTACATTAATGTTATTATTTTATAACAAAGGTAAAGGACCTGGCTAGTGTTGCCTTGAATAAAGAAAAGTGCTTTATATTTATTCTGAGCTGCTGGATAAAGCTATATTTTTCTGCAGTTCATTCTGTCTCTCTTTTCTTCTTCAGTGGAGCTGAAATTCTGAACTCAAAGCATGGGAAAAGTGAGTCATTTCAATTTAAACAACCAGTTAGTTAGTATCCATTTACACTGGTTTGTTACCCAAACTCTGATGCTGAAACCCAAATCAGTTCTGTTATTAATCCAGGGCTATATTGTGGACCATCCTGAATATCTATGCAGGGCAACAAATGAAGGAAGGCACTCCCTTTCTCCCCTACACCAGATACCCATATCATATAGCAGCATGGAGTAGAGAGCACCTCCATGGGGTGGCTGTGTTCCCTTCCTTATTCAGTTAAACCTCAGAGTTACGAACACCAGAGTTACAAATTGACCAGTCAGCTGCACACCCCATTTGGAACTGGAAGTATGCAATCAGGTAGGAGCAGGGGTGGAGGGGTAGGGAGGCAAACACAGTACAGCACTGTGTGAAATGTAAACTACTAAAAAAAATAAAGGGAAAGTTTAAAAAAAAGATTTGCCAAGGTAAGGAAACAGTTTATGCTTGTTCTATTTAAATTAAGATGGTTAAAAGCAGCATTTTTCTTACTTCTGCATAGTAAAGTTTCAAAGCTGTATTAAGTCAATGTTCAGTTGTAAACTTTTGAAAAAACAACCAACCATAGCATTTTGTTCAGGAGTTACGAACATTTCAAAGTTACAAACAACCTCCATTTCAGAGGTTGTCATAACTCTAAGGTTCTACTGTATTGGGGAATAGGGTGGGGTGAAATGAACAGAGCTCTGGCTCCACCTTCCAGTGTGCTGACCAGGGCGGCTGGCCCAGTTTACTCCTCCCACAGAGAAATAGTAAACAGGAAGTAGATTATGAAAGCTTCCAGTCTGCTCCTGAGGCAACACAATTATGTGGTGAGCTATACATGGGGCATAGCCATATAATACATACCAGAATAACCACTTTTAAGAAAAAAGAAGAACGCAAAATATATTAACAGAAAAGCCCTGAGCTAAGCCTACAGATTCACCCCTTAACTTTTGGGCCAAATTCCATCCTGGCTGAAGTAAGCACAGCTCCTTTAATTTGAGAGGGGGCAATAGCATCTTATGCCGTAGCTGAATTTGGACCCATATCTCCAGAATGGGTTCAATTAAATCCTTGGATTTGGAAATCCACAGATGGAGAGTTCAAAACCCAAATCTGAACTTTCACAAAGTTTGGGGTATTTTGGACTTGGTCCATTATAGACAGAGAGATTCCAGCTACAAACACTGATTTGAACCTCCATCTATCATTTTTATTTTAAAGGATTTATAACATTATTTCTTGATTCATGATCTTTGCTGGACTTCACAAAAGCCCCCAGATTACTGGTGTACAGACTGAGAAACAAACACCAGACTTCAAAGTTACTCCCTATGGACCTCCCGCTGTAAATAATTACACTTCTGAGCAGTCACATTGAAATCAACAGAGCTGTGCTCAAGTATTTCCCTAAAACTAAATGTTTGTAAGGCTGCAAACCCAATCACCTCAAGCAAGTAGTTCCCTCCTCTGGCCTCCAGGGTTTTCCTTTCCTCAGGTGAGCGTGATGGGGATCACTCACCACAGGCATCGCTTAGTGCAGGGGTCTCAAATTCAATTTCCCGTAGGGCCAGTGCCAGTCCTCAAATCCTCCCCATGGGCCAATAATGTCACTGAAGAGGGTGTTCAGAAAATAAACCATTTATACTGTATTTTTTTATTTCAAATTTCTTAGAAATAATAGAACTGTCATACAACTTTATACGATTCATTTCCTGCCACAGAGTTTTTAGTTTTCAGAAGAGCAGCCATGTTAGTCTGTATTCGCAAAAAGAAAGGGAGGACTTGTGGCACCTTAGAGACTAACACATTTATTTGAGTGTAAGCTTTCGTGAGCTACAGATCACTTCATCGGATGCATTCATGCACTTTCCACTGAATGCATCCGATGAAGTGAGCGGTAGCTCACGAAAGCTTATGCTCAAATAAATTTGTTAGTCTCTAGAGTTTTTAGTGTTTGCCAGACCCCTGGCAATGCTTCAGTTCTGTCAGTTTGTTGATTTTTGGCCTCAGTGACTGAGCAGTTGAAACCTTCAGGATTGCAGCAAGGTGTGCGTCAGATAGTTGTGTTTGGTATTTTGACTTGTTTATATTCATTGTGGAAAAAAGTGATGCTGTCTCCATGGCTGACTCTGCCCGGCAACTAATGATGCTGCCTCCATGGCTGACTCTGCCTAGCAACTAGTTATGACAGGTTTCAGAGTAACAGCCGTGTTAGTCTGTATTCGCAAAAAGAAAAGGAGTACTTGTGGCACCTTAGAGACTAACCAATTTATTTGAGCATAAGCTTTCGTGAGCTACAGCTCACTTCCTCAGATGCATATCGTCGAAACTGCATCTATTTTGAAACTGATTTGTGTCCATTTATTCTTAAATCAGATGTCAAGAATTATAACATTCATAAAGCAGTCGGAGAACACTTCAATCTCTCTGGTCACGCAATCACAGACATGAAGGTCGCTATCTTAAAACAAAAAAACTTCAAATCCAGACTCCAGCGAGAAACTGCTGAATTGGAATTCATTTGCAAATTGGATACTATTAATTTAGGCTTAAATAGAGACTGGGAGTGGCTAAGTCATTATGCAAGGTAGCCTGTTTCCTCTTGTTTTTTCCTACCCCCCCCCCCGATGTTCTGGTTTAACTTGGATTTAAACTTGAAGAGTGGTCAGTTTGGATGAGCTATTACCAGCAGGAGAGTGAGTTTTTGTGTGTATGGGGGTGGGGGGGATGTGAGAACCTGGATTTGTGCAGGAAATAGCCCAACTTGATTGTCATGCACATTGTGTAAAGAGTTGTCACTTTGGATGGGCTATCACCAGCAGGAGAGTGAATTTGTGTGGGGGGGTGGAGGGTGAGAAAACCTGGATTTGTGCTGGAAATGGCCCACCTGATGATCACTTTAGATAAGCTATTACCAGCAGGACAGTGGGGTGGGAGTAGGTATTGTTTCATATTCTCTGTGTATATATAAAGCCTGCTGCAGTTTCCACGATATGCATCTGAGGAAGTGAGCTGTAGCTCACGAAAGCTTATGCTCTAATAAATTGGTTAGTCTCTAAGGTGCCACAAGTACTCCTTTTCTTCTTTCAACTAGTTATGGTATCTCTGTCCCTCTCCCCCAGCCAATGGGAGCTGCAGGGGACAGCAATGCCTGCTGCAGACATTGCTGGCAGCCTGTCTGCACGTGTCTCTCCGCCCTGGGCCTCAGAGGGGAGGTTCTCGGGCTGCAGATGGCCCACAGGCCAGGACTTGGAGACCCTGACTTAGACAAGGGCATGCCAGGACCTTCTTTCCTGGCAACCCCTAGTGACAACAACTCCAGCCCTACAATGATCTTCTTTTCCATGACTCAGTCCTCCAACCAGGCTGTGAGTTTTGTCCATGCCTTTCAGGGTATACTATGAGTCTACCAAAGGATAGTCCTGCTGTCAGTCAAGGGGTTCCAGGCTTCACAGAGTCATGATCCTCCAGGTTATAATCCTCCTAGTCCAGATTCCCCTGGATCTGGGGTGGGCTTTTTGCCTTCAGCCCCATACAGAAGCTTTTAAGGGAAGCCAGGCCCATACTCTCCATCAGGTTTCAATCCAGGGCCCTTTGGTGGGCAGCACATTTTTGCACCCCCAAAAGGTGTTGAACCACTGCTCCTCTGGATTGCTTTCTATCAGTCTCCTCTGACAAAAGGACGAAGAAAAGATATATGACCAGAATAAATTACAGGATAAACCCCAGGCCTTTCAAGTGATCAAAGTCATTTTTCCCCTCAGCAGGTCAGGTAGGCTCTCAGTAGTCCAGGTCACCAGACAAATGGACCTCCCATAGCACTTCCTCTCATGAGGAAAGAGTTCACCTCCACTGGCTGCCCAGAACTGACCTGCTCTGCTCTCCTTTTAAGCCCCAGTCCATGCATACTTTCTGTGTGTGCGGGGAAAGCTGCCTGGATCCAAAGTAGCTCTTTAACCCCTTTGTAGCCTATAGGAATAGTTATTTGATGAGTAAGGACTAGGTATAAGTTAAGACAGTAATGAAATGAGTTTACAAGCTCAAAGCCTATATGACAACAGCTTAGCTAAACTAATAGAGGCATAATGCCCCAAAAGCCTTAGCAAAAACACTTACCCAGGATAATCATAGATCATAAGTTATCACATGACAGAATTCTGTAATAAACAAGTATGACTAAATTGCTGACAAGATGCCAGTTTGTACCAACTTGAGATATTTTAAGTTAGCAATATCAGCACATGTTCAACCACAAGAATGCCATGGTAACTAATGGATGTATATGCTAATGACCTTGAGGTAAAAGGCCTATTAACCTATGGGAGAAAGGTGTAGAGGTTCAAATAAAGTAAAGGGGCTGAAATCCTTACTGAATATGCATTAGGCATAGTGGGCAGCAGCATAACACGATAAAAGTTGTATCCCAGCTTGCGTGCCTTGAGACACACCAGCATGATACCCATTGGGGATGATGGAGATGACAATGAAGAAGATAATGATGAACACTTCTCCACAAGAGATGGTAAGAGTTTATGGATGCTCATTGTATATTACCTCTAGCTTCTTTGCTGGGTTGTAGTGTTTACGATTTTGCTAACTATGTTAATAAAACTAATGCAAATTCAAAATGCTTTTCCTAAGTGTGAGTATTGCTCCTGTGCACATCAGAGTTCTCAAATTAAGTAATTCTAATAACTCTGGGCCTGATCTTGGGACGAGACCCTGCCAAAAAACACAGTGTTATTTGGGAATTCTTAATTATTATAATTAATATATAACCAACAGACCAGGCAACACCTTCCTTTCCAAGGGAGGGTTTGTATATCCAGCCACAATGCTACACACTTGGCAGAGAAAAAGGGCTCTGGTGCTCTTTCTTCCAGTCATTTTTGGTGCTGCTGGCTCAGGGTGGTGCAGAGGTGTCTTAGGTCTGGAGAAGGGGTTTCAGGATACTTTTGCTGTTGCCAGCTCTACAAGAAATTTAGAGCAGGAAAGGCCCATAAACCTTAGTGAGGGTATGAGAAGATCTCTGGCTGTTCCCTAGAAACCACACACTGGAAATTATGGAAAGTCTCTCATCACACACAGAACAGAGCTGGTTGAGATTTTTAAGGAGATATGTGTTGATTAAACAAATAATAATATCTTAAGTGTCCACCATGGGGACTGAGATGGCTCTTAAGTCTGTGCTATGCTCATTTAAAACTCAGTTTAAAAATGTGAAACTATAGCACTAATTGCAGTTTTACAAAGTTTTTAATGACAAATTTCAGAGTAGCAGCCATGTTAGTCTGTATTCTTAGTCTCTAAGGTGCCATAAAGTTTTTAATGAAATTCCTTTCACCTTGTAATACTTAGGAAGACAACACAATCTCCTATCTGACAACACCATTTGTAAACTATATAATACACAACTCAATTTAAAAAAAAACAAAACAGATAATTCCCCTTTCTTTTATACATGAAACAATTAAAATGGCAACTCAGATATTCAAACTGTGCTTCAACTCAGGCATGGTATGCTGATTATAAACAGTAATTTTTAAAAAAAAATTAATTCTAATTAGCACCAGTTTTCTGTCAAATTCAGTAATTAGGGAAGTTGTCAATGTCAATCCTATTCTTCTTCTTGATAATGAAATTATTTAAACATCAAGCAAACATAAATGTTCTATTTTTACTTGGAGTATGGTACATTAGTATGGAGAGTGTAATTATTGCTAACATCCCCATAGTACTTAATAAACATAGCTCATCAACCAACATTATCTACCTAAATACCTGAACACAGATGTTCGTGATTAAGTATTTAAAGAGATACGTGTGGCCTACTCAGGAACTGAGCTAACCTGCAGGTTTGTGATTAGCTCTCCATGAACAGAAGTGATAGAAGATGTAGTATTTATTCTGAAGACTTCTCATGACTAAAAAATCCTCAACAATAAAACAGCCAGATTCTAAGAGCAATAATGGTTTTCGATTAAGCCAAGTAAAGCATTGAAATACACAGTAAAAGACTACAACTCTATGGTATGATCCTTTTGAGAGCATGCTGCAAGTCTCATTATTTTCTAAAGGTCTTGCCATAAAAACTGAAAGCAGAAAAAAAATCGCCCCCTTTCACCAACATTTCCCCCGATGCACAAATACCTGAACAGAGAAGATGGTTCTTTGAGAGGAACTCATTCTCTTGTGGATGTTTCCTTCAGTGTGGAGTTTAAGCCCATTCAGTTTTTCAGAAGAAGCTGGGGTTCACCAGGGAAACTGTAATAAGCAAAGGCATATGTACACGTGCCTTGTTTTTGATTTGGCTACCAGCTGCTGATGGGCCTTGGACTGCCTCTGCCATGCCTGTTACTTGTGTACTCTATATAGTGTACAGGGGACATTTAGTTTGTTGTATATCATATCTGTATTTAAATGTGTGTCTTTGAGTGCACATAGGTGTAAAAGACAGATACAAAAAGGGAAAACAACAATTCTAGGAGAACTCTGGATTCTCCCCCTTCAAAGTTTCAGCAATACCCTGAAGAGGTCTGTTACAGTGGCACAACTTGGGACTAAAGCATGAACAAATCATCTTAAACAGATCTGGGGTCTGGGTGCTTGGAAAATAAAGTTTTCACGTGTATTTGTCTCTGGTTGAATGCTATGTATGGACCCCTAATTCTTCTCTCTGTGCACTGAATATACTACCAATTATTTTCAGCTAACTCAATACTCAGAAGATTTCCCCCTTTTAAATATATATATTCAAGTACATGTAAAGATCTTACAATACAAATCAAAATCACTCTAGAGTTCAATCAAAAGAAAAGTACAATAAAATAGCCCTAAAACATAATCAGAAATAGTAACCACATATTTAAAAGTGGAAAAATGAACTCCTGTACCATTTATGAAGATCAGCCTTTCAAAGACACCAAGTCCAGAGTTTCAGAGCAAAAACATCTACAATCTATCAACTCACATATGATAGAGCCGTAGCTGTGCCACTCCTCATTACTGAGTGTAAAAAAGGAACTGATGAAAAAACTTTAAAAAAAAAAACAGGGAAAATAACCTTTTCGTGTTCTTTTGAGCCTTTTACTGTAACCGTGTGTATTCATGAATTATTCATCATTTAGAAATATGTTTGGCTATTCAAGTGGTACTTGTCTAAAATATTTCACTCTTGGTATAGATAAAACGACTCCTGCAGAACAGGATTGTAAAGAGCTATCTCCAAAATCTACTGTACATAGATTTAGTTTAGCTTTTTACAGTGCCTGTCTCATACTAAAGGATTGAAACAAAGCACAAAAATAATCAAACATTTTGTCAAGAAAAACACTTCCAAGATTTTTGCCCACTTGGTTCAGTGATAAAGTATTATTGTACCTGTAAAACTGTGCATTTTAAATATATAAATTAATTACATTGTGAGTGTAATGATTAATTATATTAGGATCATATGTTCTAAAGACATACATAGAAAAGGTCCAAATTCTGGCAGTTTATACTTCCATATGCTTTTTTACATTTCTCTGGTGGTCCTTCTTCATAGCGTTATAAAAGTGTATAGTGAACAGCATTCTGCCTTATGACTTTTATAAATAGTTTAGTGTAGAGGTGGAACTGGGCAGAGTGCATTAAAACATGGCTTTTAAAATATGATAGAATGTGATTGTACAGCTAAAACACAAAGTATTGAAAACGGTAGAGTTTTATTGCTACAGAGTCATTTTTGCTTCACTTTATACTGGAGAAAGAATATTTGGAGTGATGTTATATTTTCTCCCTCAAGCAACTTTTCTGCTCTGGAATTTTTAGACAGCTTGAATTATTTTAATGGTCAATATTCCAAAGCTGCTAGGTAGTAGCTACACAGTACCCAGATGCCCTGTTCATTATCTAGTTGGGGTAGGCATGGGTCTCCACATCTATCCATCAGTCTACTGTGCAGAACCTTAGGGTATGTCTCCACTACGAAATTAGGTCGAATTTATAGAAGTTGTTTTTTTTAGAAATCGATTTTATATACTCGAGTGTGTGTGTCCCCACAGAAAATGCTCTAAGTGCATTAAGTGCATTAACTCGGCAGAGTGCTTCCACAGTACCGAGGCAAGCGTCGACTTCCGGAGTGTTACACTGTGGGTAGCTATCCCACAGTTCCCGCAGTCTCCGCTGCCCATTGGAATTCTGGGTTGAGATCCCAATGCCTGATGGGGCTAAAACATTGTCAAGGGTGGTTCTGGGTACATATCGTCAGGACCCCGTTCCCTCCCTCCCTCCGTGAAAGCAGCAGCAGACAATCGTTTCGCGCCTTTTTTCCTGAGTTACCTGTGCAGATGCCATACCACGGCAAGCATGGAGCCCGCTCAGCTCACTGTCACCGTATGTCTCCTGGGTGCTGGCAGTCGTGGTACTGCATTGCTACACAGCAGCAGCAACCCATTTTGCCTTGTGGCAGCAGACGGTACAATAGGACTGGTAGCCGTCATCATCATGTCAGAGGTGCTCCTGGCCACGTTGGCCAGGAGCACCAAGGCAGACATGGGTGCAGGGACTACATTGGAAGTGACTTGACCAGGTCATTCTCTTTAGTCCTGCAGTCAGTCCTATTGAACCATCTTATGGTGAGCAGGCAGGCGATACGGATTGCTAGCAGTCCTATTGTACCATCTTCTGCCGGGCAGGCAAGAGATGAGGATGGCTAGCAGTCCTATTGTACCATCTTCTGCCGAGCAGCCATGAGATGTGGATGGCTTGCAGTCCTTCTGCACCATCTGCTGCCAGCCAAAGATGTAAAAGATAGGTGGAGTGGATCAAAACAAGAAATAGACCAGATTTGTTTTGTACTCATTTGCTCCCCCACCACCCCGTCTAGGTCACACTGCAGTCACTCACAGAGAAGTTGTAGCGAGGTAAATCTAGCCATGTATCAATCAGAGGCCAGACCAACCTGCTTGTTCCAATAAGAACAATTACTTAGGTGCAACATTTCTTATTGGAACACTCCATGAAGTCCTGCCTGAAATACTCCTTGATGTAAAGCCACCCCCTTTATTGATTTTAATTCCCTGTAAGCCAAACCTGTAAGCCATGTTGTCAGTCGCCCCTCCCTCCGTCAGAGCAATGGCAGACAATCGTTACGCGCTTTTTTTCTGTGCGGACGCCATACCAACGCAAGCATGGAGGCCGCTCAGCTCACTTTGGCAATTAGGAGCACATTAAACACCACACGCATTATCCAGCAGTATATGCACCAGAACCTGGCAGAGCAATACCGCGCGAGGAGGCGACGTCAGCGTGGTCACATGAGTGATCAGGACATGGACACAGATTTCTCTGAAAGCATGGGCCCTGCCAATGCATTCATCATGGTGCTAATGGGGCAGGTTCATGCTGGGGAACGCCGATTCTGGGCTCGGGAAACAAGCACAGACTGGTGGGACCGCATAGTGTTGCACGTCTGGGATGATTCTCAATGGCTGCGAAACTTTCACATGCGTAAGGGCACTTTCATGGAACTTTGTGACTTGCTTTTCCCTGCACTGAAGCGCATGAATACCAAGATGAGAGCAGCCCTCATAGTTGAGAAGCAAGTGGCGGTAGCCCTGTGGAAGCTTACAACGCCAGATAGCTACCGGTCAGTTGGGAATCAATTTGGTCTGGGCAAATCTACTGTGGGGGCTGCTGTGATGCAAGTAGCCCACGCAATCAAAGATCTGCTGATATCAAGGGTAGTGACCCTGGGAAATGTGCACGTCATAGTGGATGGCTTTGCTGCAATGGGATTCCCTAACTGGAGTGGGGCCATAGACGGAACCCATACCCCTATCTTGGCACCGGAGCACCAAGCCGGCGAGTACATAAACCGCAAGGGGTACTTTTCGATAGTGCTGCAAGCTCTGGTGGATCACAAGGGACGTTTCACCAACATCAACGTGGGATGGCCGGGAAAGGTACATGACGCTCGCATCTTCAGGAACTCTGGTCTGTTTCAAAAGCTGCGGGAAGGGACTTTATTCCCAGACCAGAAAATAACTGTTGGGGATGTTGAAATGCCTATAGTTATCCTTGGGGACCCAGCCTACCCCTTAATGCCATGGCTCATGAAGCCGTACACAGACAGCCTGGACAGTAGTCAGGAGCTGTTCAACTACAGGCTGAGCAAGTGCAGAATGGTGGTAGAATGTGCATTTGGATGTTTAAAGGCGCGCTGGCGCAGTTTACTGACTCGCTTAGACCTCAGCGAAACCAATATTCCCACTGTTATTACTGCTTGCTGTACACTCCACAAAATCTGTGAGAGTAAGGGGGAGACGTTTATGGGGGGTGAGATGTTGAGGCTAATGGAGTAGCTGCTGGTTACGCGCAGCCAGACACCAGGGTGGTTAGAAGAGCACAGGAGGGCACGGTACGCATCAGAGAAGCTTTGAAAACCAGTTTCATGACTGGCCAGGCTACGGTGTGAAAGTTCTGTTTGCTTCTTCTTGATGAACCCCCCCGCCCATTGGTTCACTCTACTTCCCTGTAAGCTAACCAACCTCCCCTCCTCCCTTCGATCACCGCTTGCAGAGGCAATAAAGTCATTGTTGCTTCACATTCATGCATTCTTTATTCATTTATCACACAAATAGGGGGATGACTACCAAGGTAGCCCAGGAGGGGTGGTGGAGGAGGGAAGGAAAATGCCACACAGCACTTTAAAAGTTTACAACTTTAAAATTTATTGAATGCCAGCCTTCTGTTTTTTGGGCAGTCCTCTGTGGTGAAGTGGCTGGTTGGCCGGAGGCCCCCCCACCGTGTTCTTGGGCGTCTGGGTGTGGAGGCTATGGAACTTGGGGAGGAGGGCGGTTGGTTACACAGGGGCTGTAGTGGCAATCTGTGCTCCAGCTGCCTTTGCTGCAGCTCAACCATACACTGGAGCATACTGATTTGATCCTCCAGCAGCCTCAGCATTGAATCCTGCCTCCTCTCATCACGCTGCTGCCACATTTGAGCTTCAACCCTGTCTTCAGCCCACCACTTACTCTCTTCAGCCCGCCACCTCTCCTCCCGGTCATTTTGTGCTTTCCTGCACTCCACGCATTCGTCTGTGCTCTGTCAGTGTGGGAGGACAGCATGAGCTCGGAGAACATTTCATCACAAGTGCATTTTTTTTCTTTCTAAGCTTCACTAGTCTCTGGGAAGGAGAAGATCCTGTGATCATTGAAACACATGCAGCTGGTGGAGAAAAAAAAAAGGGACAGCAGTGTTTAAAAAGACACATTTTATAAAACAGTGGCTACACTCTTTCAGGGTAAACCTTGCCGTTAACATTACATACATAGCACATATGCTTTCGTTACAAGGTCACATTTTGCCTCCCCCCACCGCGTGGCTACCCCCTCAACCCTTCCCCCTCCCCGTGGCTAACAGCGGGGAACATTTCTGTTCAGCCACAGACAAACAGCCCAGCAGGAACGGGCACCTCTGAGTGTCCCCTGAAGAAAAGCACCCTATTTCAACCAGGAGACCATGAATGATATCTCACTCTCCTGAGGATAACACAGAGAGATAAAGAACCGATGTTGTTTGAACTCCAGCAAACATACACTGCAATGCTTTATTGTACAATGATTCCCGAGTACGTGTTACTGTCCTGGAGTGGTAAAATGTCCTACCATGGAGGACGCAATAAGGCTGCCCTCCCCAGAAACCTTTTGCAAAGGCTTTGGGAGTACATCCAGGAGAGCCGCGAATGCCAGGGCAAATTAATCCTTTCACATGCTTGCTTTTAAACCATGTATAGTATTTTAAAAAGGTACACTCACCGGAGGTACCTTCTCCGCCTGCCGGGTCCAGGAGGCAGCCTTGGGTGGGCTAGGGGGGTACTGGCTCCAGGTCCAGAGTGAGAAACAGTTCCTGGTTGTCGGGAAAACCGGTTTCTCCGCTTGCTTGCTGTGAGCTATCTACAACCTCATCATCATCATCTTCTTCGTCCCCCAAACCTGCTTCCGTGTTGCCTCTATCTCCATTGAAGGAGTCAAACAACACGGCTGGAGTAGTGGTGGCTGAACCCCCTAAAATGGCATGCAGCTCATCATAGAAGCGGCATGTTTGGGGCTCTGACCCGGAATGGCTGTTCGCCTCTCTGGTTTTCTGGTAGGCTTGCTTCAGCTCCTTAAGTTTCACGCGGCACTGCTTCGGGTCCCTGTTATGGCCTCTGTCCTTCATGCCCTGGGAGATTTTGACAAAGGTTTTGGCATTTCGAAAACTGGAATGGAGTTCTGATAGCATGGATTCCTCTCCCCATACAGCGATCAGATCCCGTACCTCCCGTTCAGTCCATGCTGGAGCTCTTTTGCAATTCTGGGACTCCATCATGGTCACCTCTGCTGATGAGCTCTGCATGGTCACCTCTGCTGATGAGCTCTGCATGGTCACATGGTCTCTGCAGCTTGCCACGCTGGCCAAACAGGAAATGAGATTCAAAAGTTTGCGGTTCTTTTCCTGTCTACCTGGCCAGTGCATCTGAGTTGAGAGTGCTGTCCAGAGTGGTCACAATGGAGCACTCTGGGATAGCTCCCAGAGGCCAATACCGTCGAATTGTGTCCACAGTACCCCAAATTCGACCTGGCAAGGCCGATTTAAGCGCTAATCCACTTGTCAGGGTGGAGTAAGGAAATCGATTTTAAGAGCCCTTTAAGTCATAATGAAGGGCTTCATCATGTGGACGGGTGCAGGTTTACATCGATTTAACGCTGCTAAATTCGACCTAAAGTCCTAGTGTAGACCAGGGCTTAGAGAAGCTGCATGGGACCAAATAGCAGGCTTACAGTTCCCAAACAGAGCTGGAAGATAAAGAGCTCCCTCACACGTGCCTGGGCAATTTGGAGTGGGAAGATGGTATAGCCTTCCCACACTCAACCCTCTCCTCACCCCAAGAGGGAATCTCCCCTCTCCACTGCAGTGGTTACTGCAGTCCCAGGGTGGTGCTAGGTTTTACAGGGAGACAGGAATAGCATGTGAAGAGGCCCAAGAAGCATGCTCACATGATGAGAAGGATGGTTCAGTGGTTAGAGTAATGCGCTGCAACTCTGGAGGCCTGGGCTCAATTCCCTGCTCCTCCAGAGACCTTCTATGTGACCTTAGGCATTAGGTGCCTACATACCTTTACATATCTGGCCCTTAGTCTCTCTGGGCATCCATTTCCCATCTGTGAACTGGGATTTCCCTACCTCAACCGAGTGTTATGATATGAAGTAAATCCATTAAAGACTGTGAGATGCTCAAATTCTCGGATAATGCAGATTCTATAAATAACAAAGCTTATTGAGACAGAAAGGCAAGCCCCATTTGGCAATGCTGGGGTTAAAGAGACTGACAGGGAATGAGAGAGATAAGGAGATTCTATGCATGCCATTAATGCTGCTGTGCTATACCTGCAGCCAATGATAGCAGAGCTAAAAGGAGGATAAATAGCAGAGCTACAGACTGACAAGGAAGGAGTGCAGAGTTCTGCTTCTCTTGATGGAAGAGAAACCTGGTTGCAGACCTGAGTTAGAGCTTTATGGCTAGCTGGATCAGCCCTGGTGGAAGGGACAGCTGGGATGGGGGAATCAATGGAAGCTGAGATTGCTTGTGAGACAAGCTCTGAACAGATGGGTGGGGGTCCCACCAAAATTTTGTGGGTTGCCCCTGTGTTTGAGTTGTTTGTTCCTGCTTACCTTTGAAACCTAATGCCCTGGACGGGATAATAATGAAACGTACATAAGTAATTTACCTGAATGCATGGATGCTAAATATCTAAACTGTATTTTTAAAATCATTCACCTAAATTTGGGTTATTGCTGATTATGCACTATATGTATCTTAGGACTTTGAAAACAAACTTTGTATTTGTGGATAATCTAAGCACTATACCCAGATGTACACACACTTTTCTCAACCTATGTATTATGTAATATTTTTCACATTAGCTTTAATAAAAATGTTATAGCTGTAGGGCCAAACCACAACTACACCGGACCTCAGAGATAGAGACATGCCAGTGGGGTCACACTGATGAGTGAATTGTGCCCTGAAGAGCTATAGCAAGATGCTACCTGGGCAATACGGTTACGCTAAGATCTTCTTGCCCCTCTCAGGAGCTTTGTGGAGATAGTTTTATGGCTGCTTCTGTAACTGCTTGATCACAGGATTGGTCAGACTAGTGCAATACCAATTTGTGGGAATAAATACCCTACCTGTATCCCTATACCCCTTACTCCAGAATTTGGCCCTAACTGCTGCAATTAATGTTGCAGTTATGCCAGGGCTGAGTCCTATTAGTTAACTAATCTCCAATTCCTTTTGTGAAGGTCCTTAAGACGGATACCAGAGTTCTCCTAATTTTGAAGCTAAATTCCCGTAATGATCTCACTACCTACAGTAGGCTTAATGGAGTGGATCCAAGCCAGAGGCTATGCCTTAACTTTGATATTTTTTGTAATGGTTTTATATCACATCCTTTACTTGACTTTACAGTAGAATATCCTGGCTTAATACATACCAATACCTTTCATCAATAGAGATGGAGAAGTATAGATCAAGAACATACCACAGAAGAAAGGAAACTGATGTATACAAAATTTCTAATCCTTCATGGATATAACAGGAAAAAAAAGTGTAAGATACAGAATTGGTGTTTAATACGTGACTTAATTCTCACTTAGGAATCCATTTATTCAATTGACTGCATATTTCACATACAAATTATATGGGAGGGGACAATTTATGCATTCAAACTGTGCCCGAGTGAATTTATTGGGAAATATGTGCCAGACCTCAGTGACCTACCATCAATCTGCTTTCCATCCTCCGTCCCCATTGGCAACATAACTGTTGGACTTGCCCAGCCACTGCTGCTTCTGAAACCTCAGCTTCCCCCTTGTGTTCTGTCCACATGTTTTAGGAAGCCATGTCAAAAGAATTAGTACATAAATTGCATTATAGAAGCTGTGCTCTGAGGAGAAGAGCTCCTAAGAGAAGTATTACAAAAGGAACAAACACTGTACTGTGGTGCTCTGCAGTATTAATTCTTCTTTAAGGCTCTGATTCAGCAAAACAATTAAGGACACGCTTAATTTCAGCCACATGCTTAAATGTTCTGCTGAAGAGGGCCTATAAATGTGTTATATCGAGCTGGTGTTGCCAATCTTACTAGTATAGTTAGATGATGCCATTTTTTAACATTAAAGTCTTTAACATTAAGTGTCACTGGCATTTTAAGAAGTAATTCATTGGACAAACTAATTCAGTCTACTTACTTAAGACAAAGGAAAAACATGGAGAAAATTTTTTCTTTTGCTGATCTTGTGTTTCTTTTTTCAGTCTTTAAACTCTGTTTTTGACTTAGAAAGATGTTCACCTTTCTATGAAATGGGTTACTGACTCTCACTCCATCTAAAAGAATTATCCAGAATTTTTTCTCTCTATTATATCTTTTATAGCAAACATATATTGGAGAATGGGTAATTATTTCTTTCAAGAGCTATGGAAATATTACATTCATAGAGAAAATGTACTTAGCTTACCTTGTACAACATTGTATCAGCATCACATCAGATCACCTTTACCATTTTTCCATCTAGATGTAGCTTCAGGACCTACTGGTTGCTGCAGTGTAAGAACCATTGGAAACTCATAAGTCACATACCAGCTGTTAGAAGACATCAAAGGAAACCTTGAAAGGAATAATCAAAGTGATAGATAATGCTCTGAGGGTTTTTTTTTTTTTGTTGTTGTTGGCTTGTTTTTGGTGGAGGGAGGGAGCTAGGGGTGAAAGGGACAGATACTTAACTACTATGCATATCATTCCTTCCTGTATTTCATCTATAAATCCTCTAAATATTGATATTCATTTGCATTCCTGAACTAGGGGGAAAGGGGTGAAATGGAGCCTAGCAAGGGCCACTCCTGTCCTCAGGTGCCATGGGCCCAGAACTGTGCAGGGAAGACCCCCTCACCCCCATGAATACAAGGATCCACCCCTTCTCCTTGCCATGTGTGCTTGGGGGGCGGCGGCCAGGGAGGGGGGATCCTCAGAGAGGAGCCAGCAGAAGCATAGACCTTTTTATCTCAGGACATTCCAGTCCAGACTGTAGCATGTTCCCTATCTTTCTCTGCACTGTGCTGATTGGCTCTTTTTTCTCCAACCCTCTCCCTTACCATCTCATCACTTCAACACCACTCCACACCTGTCCCTGTTTACCCCCTTCTCCCCTTCCCTTCCCTTTTCTTTCCATTTAGTTGTTCCCCTCCTAAGCAACTCACCCTCAACCAAGCGCAAAAACAAAGGGGGGCTAACATGATGTTTGCCACCATTGTATTTTTCACTCTGCTGGTGTGTTCCACCGCTTCTCACACCCTGTCTCTGTCTAGAAGCTCTTATAGGCAGAGACTGTATATTCTGTGTTTGTACAGTGGCTAGTACAGTGGGGCTCCATTCTTGGTTGGCACTTAGACACTGCCAAAATAAACATAATTGATAAATAATAATTTATGGTCAGATGGAGGAAGAAAGTTGTTTCCTCTTGATTTGTAGGCAAATCAAGAGGAAAGGGAAGGGGAGAAGGGGGTAAACAGGGACAGGTGTGGAGTGGTGCTGAAGTGATGAGATGGCAAGGGAGAGGGTTGGAGAAAAAAGAGCCAATCAGCACAGTGCAGAGAAAGATAGGGAACATGCTACAGTCTGGACTGGAATGTCCTGAGATAAAAAGGTCTATGCTTCTGCTGGCTCCTCTCTGAGGATCCCCCCTCCCCGGCCACCGCCCCCCAAGCACACATGGCAAGGAGAAGGGGTGGATCCTTGTATTCATGGGGGTGAGGGGGTCTTCCCTGCACAGTTCTGGGCCCATGGCACCTGAGGACAGGAGTGGCCCCTGCTAGGCTCCATTTCACCCCTTTCCCCCTAGTTCAGCAGTCCCCAATTTGGCTGTTTCTGTTCCTGCCAGCTGGAGTAAGTCCCTCTCCCTGTAAGCAATTTTTAATTCAATATGAAAATGGTCTTTTAGCCTGGGCTGCTCACTGCACTCCATCACCACCCCTCCTCTTTCACCAGAAGAAAAATGTTCACTAAAAGTGGATTTTTTTTAATAATATTGGTAACAAAGCTATGCAAAAAGCAGGTGGCTTGGATTGATATGAAACTACAATAGAATGTGGAAATTAAGACAACTTTAAAAACTAGCACAGTTGGCAGAGTAGCTGAATGCTTTGGAACATCTTCATTTGCAAGTAATTATTATTGCAGCGATCCCCTCTTCTTCCCACACCAGAATGTTTGACAACCATAAACATTTCGGTTCATTCAGGAGACATTTTTCTCTTCAGTATAAATTGCCACTTTTAAGTCTGTTATTGAGTGACCAATAACAGTGACCAACAACAGACCTAACAGTGGCAATTCTTCAATGAAAAAAACTTCAAAAACAGACTCCAACATGAAACTGCAGGACTGGAATTGATTTCCATACTGGACACCATGAAATTAGGCCTGAATAAAGACTGGGAGTGGTTGGGTCATTACAAAAACTAAACCTAATTTCCCCCTACTGTTACTCACACTTTCGTGTCAATGGTTTGAAATGGGCCACTCATTGCCACTATAAAAGTTATTTTTCCTCCCTTGGTATCCTACTGTTAATTGAATTATTTTGTTAGACTGACCTCACACTTGGTAAGGCAACTCCCATCCTTTCATGTATTTATACCTGCTCCTGTATTTTCCATTCCATGCATCTTATGAACTGGGTTCTAGCCCACGTAAGCTTATGCCCAAATAAATGTGTTAGTCTCTAACGTGCCACAAGGACTCCTCGTCATTTTTATTGTAGTGTCAGTTTTTCATACTGTATTTATGAGCTTTCATTACTACAATGTGTGGCAAATGCCGGTACAATTATGATGGGTCCCACGCTTCCTCTTCTTGTGGGTCGGGGTTCAGGGCACAGTTTCCTGCCCCTGAACTAGGGTATCCACTGTCCCACTAGTAACCCAGAGAAGGCTAGTGGAGAGGGAGAGACCCGGGCCTGCCCTCTATTCCGGGTCCCAGCCCAGGGGCCGTAGGGATAGTGGTAAACCACTTGAACTAGTGCTTCCTTCCCCTGGGCTACTTCCCTCTCCTGCTCTTCAGCTTGTGGGGCTTCCTGCCCTCTCTCTCTGCACAAGTCGGGTGTCTCTTTACCTAGGGTCTTGGTCTTCTAGCCAGCCACAGCACTTCTCCAAACTCTCCTCTGCTCCAACTCCTTCGAACTGCTCTCTGCTCCAACTCCTTCCCCTGGCTGAGTTTTATCCAGTGACTAGCTTCAGGTGCTTTTAATTAATCTATAGAAATCTTTCTTCCCTCTACAGGGAATAAGGCTTCTCCTCATCCTGGGACTTACATATCTCTCCTATATCACTCTTCTGCTGCCTTCTGGCCAGGCTCTCTCACAAATGATGCTGTCCTTTACTCATATAGGACATTTATATTGTTCAAGGGAAATTAACTTAGATATTGCAATACCAACAAACTATCTAGGAAATGTATTCCCATAGCTGAATCTCCCTACATTCAAAGCCACTGTCAGCCTTTCAGCTGGGTAAAAGTCATAATGATGCTGAGAATAAAACCTACCTAATATCACTATTTCATCTAGAAAAAAAGCTTTGTTTTTCCATGGTTTGAGTTACTTTATCACATCTGAAATTTTAATATCTCAATAAAACAGATTATCCCACATTATCTCAAGACTGTAGGGAAACCTGCATTTAGAGACATATAGAGGATTGATTTAAAGTTGTTGTTGTATGCCTTGTTAATAATTTAAATATCTCTGCACTGAAAACACAAACCAATTTGTGTTCAAACATGTTCCTAATTTTGCAGTTTACAATTCAGCGGTATTCATACCAATGCTGTCAAAAAGGCTCATCAACAATGAGTCTAACACACATGTACATCTTACATTTTAAAAGTTGTGGCCTTGTCATATTGATATTAAAATATGTTGATATTTTAAGTGACCAAATGTAAGATTTCACAATGCCACTTCTTTGGATTTCTCCTGTTAGGTATATTGTCCTACAATTTTGCAGATACAAATAGGAATAGCTCTCCAGAAGGGATTTATCTTAATACATAAAGAGTAGGAATCCCATACTAGTCCCTGTGAAAGACCAGAAGGAGTGTGGGGGAAAATGCGGAAGAGAAATATATCCTCAAATCAACATCCATCATATGATAGCTCATTTTTACTACTTTGGGCCACTTTTGCCTAGGTGCTGGAACTAGGGGTGCTGCCACACCCCCTGGCTTGAAGTGATTTCCATCATGTAGAGGATTTACAGTTTGGTTCAGTGGCTCTCAGCACCCCCATTATACAAATTGTTGCAGCACTCCTGTATGTCCTTAGTTGTATGTGCACTATTCCCATTAATCCATGATCTATCCCAAGAGATTACATAAAGAGAACACTAACACTGGTAGCAAGCACTACACTACTTGTAACAGAAAAGATTACTCAAATATTAGTTAAGAGACATTAAATAAGAGTAATACAATAGGAAAAAAAGACATCAATAAAGGTGGATTTTTAAGAGAAAGTAAAATAAATCTGAACACTGTCTGACTAGCCACATGAGAAATACAGTCATCCCCTAGAATGTTTATTACCTGGATTGCCTTACTGCTAACGTGAAATTGAATTTATAAATGAAAATAAAGGACAGTCAGACATGCATATATTGTGATTAACTTTAATATGATACTACTGTACAGCAAAGCAGCTCTCTTTTAAAAAAAAATAAAGATCAAGAGGAAGACTAGACTCTTCATCCTGAGTGCCTGCAAGATCTATGGTTAACTTCCAAACCATATTAAATATCATCTCTGGATCTCTGATGGAATGAGAAAGCAAGGAAAATAAACATTGATTAGGAAACTGGTGGCAGTAATAGAGTCTGAGCAAACATCTAAAAGGCTACACTATTTATAAAATTGTAGATCATTTTCTCCATTGCGGGTTTCTTTATGTGATAACTGGATCCAAGAGTTCATAATGTTCTTCCACAGGTTGGCATATTCCCAGTTACAGTGCACAGCTCCAAAATTGTTTTAACTTGTGAGATTGCCTTTGCACAAGAGATTTTGCAATCATTGTTAGAGTGAGAACAAGGCCTTTTGGACAATTGTATAACACAACAATTTTGCTTTCCAAGAGAAATTGCTCTCAGTAGCAGCGCTAAATGTTTCATACTTTTGTGCTTATGCTTACTCTTGAACCGGATGTTCAACATTGATTTCTTGGGGCAACAGAAGATACCTAGGTCTTCCTTAAAAACAGAAACAAAAATGTCTGCATATTTCACTAAGTTTCTTGCACCTTCAAGATTCAGTAATTTGTCAGAACAGATTTAACAGTCCCACAAATAGACGATGGTATTTTTCAAAACAACGTAATTTTATCCTGGTGGTTCAGGGAATGGTCATTCAAATTTAATTGTGATGAAGTTGAAGAGTTTGTAAATGGGCTTTTTGCTGTAGGTGACACCACATTTATGCGTTTAGATTTAAAATAAGCCTATAAACAAGAGCTGCAACTTTCAAATTTGCCTAAGGGAGTTTGGTGCTCAGATCTCACTTTAAGACAATGGAAGTTGGACACTTGCTTAGGGCCCTTTGAAAAAAATCCCACCCAAGTTTAGGGCCTACCTACATTGTGGAGGAGAATATTAATCTGCAGATTTTTGATGTGCATTGGGTAACACACAATACACCAGTCACACTAATAATGTGCACAAGGGAAGATGTGCCCTCTTTCAACGTGCATCATTGTGTATACATGTTAGTGACTTGCTGTTTACTAAGGCTGTGGCATTCTCAGAAGGAATTCCATAGTTCTTCGCTTTGCTGTTGAGCAGTGTGCATGCTGGGATTTTTCTCACTCTTAATTGTGGGATGCATAACAGAAGCCAGGTGAGTTCAAATTAAAATTAAAAATCCTATATTTCCTGTATCTGCCTCATACTTCCTTTCTGGGAGGGCTAACACCACTTTCAAATCGCTGTCAGTCAGCATGGACCCAGCAATACTGTGCCATTATGCTGGAAACCTCAAATATGCAGAGGCTACTTGGGCTGTATTTAAGCACTCAAAGCCAGGTGAATTCAGTTTTGGACTCTGCCCACTGCACTAATGAGCAGCAGGAGCTTCTGTGGCAGAGGAAGCAGGATGAGGAAGAAGACAAGGACACTGAGCAACTAATACAGGATCAGTTTCTCCAACCAATTCAATGTGGGGAGGTTGACGGTTGGGGCCATTTTTCCATGGCATTATACACCTGCATGACACCATGGAAAAGTTTTGTTGCAACAGGTTATAAAGCTCGGTAATGCTCAGGACATTGATAGCTTTGCATGCACAGGCTTCTCAAAGTGTACTAGGGCAATTGATAGGCACATGGTCCAATCTGTACCCCACCCCTCCCCATTGAAGATCTCAATTTATAACCAGAAAGGGCTATTTCTCCATGGTGCTCCAAGGGTTGGTTGACCACTGTGCAGGTTTATGGACAGAAAGGAAGGGTGTTCTAGAAGAGTCCACAATGTGAGGATCTTTCAGAGCTATTTACCTTAATGGAGAAAGAAATATTTGGCCACCATAACAGTATGGACATTGGATAAGATGGGTCTCCCAGAATAACTTGAGCACTGCTTCTCTAGTTAGTGAAGCCATTCACAGGTCACTTGGACAGAAGGTAGGAATTGTTAAACTATTGCCTTAGTAGTTGCAGAATGGCAATAAACTTACCATTTGGCCATATGAAAGGAACAGATTGAAAGCAGTAGAGAAAAAAGTGCCATGATTATAGCAACATGTTGTATTTTGCACAATATTTGTAAGGGAGGAAGTGTTAATGATGGTGGGAGGTTGAAGTGCAGAGACTGGCCTAGTGGTTTGAGGAACCAGAAAGGTGTCCCATACAAATTGGAAACATCTGGAGGAATATTGTCAGGGATGTCTATTGCTCTTTCTTTGAGTCTCAGGCATGAAACAGTGCATCTATACAGTCAGCTGTTAACAGATGGAGGTGCTAGTGGAGAATGATGGATTGTGAGGAGCTGAGTGCTGTTTATGGGAAGCGGAAGCAACACTGAGGCAATCCTTATTTTACCTCTATTCTCTGCCCATATACTTATGAATTATATAAATACACTGTAGACTCCTTATGAATGAATTTGTCATTTTTATTATTAATCCATTATTTAACCACCAAAAATAAAATTAAATGAAATTTTGAAATTATGAAACAATATACTAAATCTACTAATAACTACAAAGAAACCTTTAATTAAAACAGTAGTCAAACAAAGCATCAAAGTGCAACAAAGTGTGCAGGGCTCAACACAACAGGGAGGGGAAGGATTCCTTAAAGTCACAGGAGAACATATATTTTTGCTCTTCTCTTGTTGAGCCTTCTGCTGTTGAATGGTGAGGCTTGAAGTTCCCTGGGTGATTGGGACTCAAAAGAGTTGAGTTCCCAGGGCAACGGTTTTCAGTGGCCTAAGCGTGGCTTTGAAGGGAATGGCCTCTGGCAGCACTCTTGCGGGTGTACATTGGGTAGGAGTTACTGGAGTTCCCGGTATTCTGGATAGTGGGCTCCAGGCTCTATAACCTTCCTAGGTTGACAGTTGTGTAGGCCTGAAAAATCCTGTCCAGCTCTTCAGAAAAAAAAATACATTATATGACCCCTGCCAGATTTTATTTCCTAGCATCCATGCTTTTAATATAGATCCTTCTGAGCTGTTTGTCTTTATCCAGTTCTGGTCAGTGTGCAACTCATAACCCTGCATGGACATCTGCCTAGGAAAGCTCACCAAAAAAATCTTTATTCCATTAGTTGGCCACAAGAGTTTTCTGAACAGGTGTTTCTCCCCCGGTAGTAATGAGGGTCTCAGCATGCTCTAGGCATGTTGTAGGGCTTCTGGAGTAATATTGCTGCAATTGAAATATGCTCAAATCCAGGAGCATATGGGCAAAATCTGGCCTCATGACAATTTTTTTCAATTAGTGAGGGCATCTCCAGTCAATATAACTCCAGAGCAGTGGAGAGCACACAGGTAAACCAACAAGTCAGTTGCCCACATTGTGGTGTGGAACAGCTGTTGGAGGACTGCTGAAGCAGCATGAAGCAACATTGTGTACACAAACAGTGAACTAACTTGATTCACAGCAGAGTTATTTTACTTTAAAAGAGGACTCCAGGATTTGCAATAAATGTGGAGTTAGTATACTGTAACAGATTGTGTTGTGTGTACACAAGTGTTTTCAGACCAGATAAACTTGATTTAAACCAGTTTAATCCCATGTGTACCCAAGACCCCTGTCAGCCTAAGACAGGTTCCCACTGTCTAAAGTCCAGATCCTCAAATTGATTTCAGTGGTAGTTAGGTGCCTAAATACCTTTTGTGGATCTGGTCCTAAGTCACATCTGAGAGTGGGGTTTAGGATCCTATGTCACTTTTCAAAAGAATCTAACATTTATATGAACTACAGTATTATCAAGCATATTTAATTATTGTATAACTGTTAACATTATCGTTCTGATACTGATGGTCTGAGAGGTGAACATTACTTTCTCATGTCATTAAGTCACAATTTATAGAAATGTAACGAGTGCAACTATAAGTAATCTAAGACTTTACATAAACAAAGATTATTAATGTATGTTGCTCTTACCATAAGGTACACTATTCATGTCACTTTTTTCACCAAAAGGAAGAAAACAAATTACTTAGCTGCATCAAGGGGAAAAACAATTATATGGTTATATACGACCTTCTTGCACAACTCAGAAATATCCTCCAGAGATATTATTTTGGCAAACTGTTAGATCTCAGACATTTTTACTATAATTAGGATGATCTAATGTGCAAAAATTAAGAAAATTTACCACATATATTTTGTAGAAGATTATTCCCAATAAACATTGGGAATATAAAATCTTTCAGCAATTTCAGAATGAATTTAGAATATATGTAATTCAAAAAAATATTTTACCAGTTTGAGAGAAATTAACAGTTCTACCAGTATTTTCTCTTAAATATATGGAATCTCCTGCTTTTAAATATTCCACGGCTTTAGAAGAAAATGTTAAGTGCTATTAGGAAAAAGTTAGATGAAGAAAGTTTCAATATAGTAGCTATTTTACAAACTTAGAGAAAGCTCTTCTCTAGACAGAGCTTTATTTATTTCTTCACTCCAGTTTCATTGCCAAGAGAATTAATCTTCTTTATAGGAGCCTGCTGAACATTGTATTTTTGTTGATAGAGATAGAATTTTAACAACAAATGTTTTAAAAAAGGCTTTCTTGTAGCTTAATATCCCATCAGCTCCATTCTCATTTTCCTCAGTACTGGTATTAAGTTTTTGTAAGCTGCTTGGGCTTCTCATTTTTTTTCTCCACAGCCTGACTCAGATCTCTCTTATATAAAAGATACTTTTTGATACACATTTAGACCTAAACACAGAAGTGAACATGCTAAATATATGATATACTTAATACATTGAAAAACAGACATTTCAACTTCCCTGCGCTAATATAGGAGATGCTTATTTAGGACAAGTTATTTTTGTCAATGAAAGACATCAAGAATAGACTGAGAATTGGGTCCTTCATATCATCTCCATTCAGATACCATATGATCCAGAAAAAAAAAAAACTGTTAGCTAGGTATTCTCCTACTTCATAGTATGCAGCATGAGGTGGCAAAAATTTAGCTGGTAAATAGAGCTTGCTAGAAAATAGAGGCTTTTCTGTGGAAAACTGACTTTTCAGCAAAAATTCTAAAGTTGAACATTTTCAGCCACAGATTTTTGATTTAACACACAACACTTTAATTTGGAAAGCCAACACAGCATTTCATGGAAGTTGTAGTTTGGCTGCCTCCTGTCCCCATTCCGCTCTTGAATTCATATGGTAAGTTATCTCAAGTCTGGCATTCTGCATGCCCTATAAGGGTGGAACTCCTATTGATATTCATGGCCAATAGGCTTTTGTTTGCTGACCTATGAGGTGCTGAGAGCAATGTTTGAAAAGGAGTCTATATTTTTAAATTAAATTTTCTTCTTTGTTTTGATTTTCTACTCTGTTTAAATTTGATATGAATCCCTCTTACACTAGTCATAGTTATCACAGAGGAATATTGAGATACTGCATTAGTTCCATCCATTTAGTGTAGATTACAATTGGAACTATATGCCTGTGTAAGGGAGTAAGAATTTCCTATATTCCTGCTATAGGTTACCTGCACCTTGGGTCTGGGCACACGAGTAAGAAGGCATTGAGAGTGTGTTCAAGGAATGGAGAGAGCCTTAGCTCCACCATAACCCCTAAGTCACGTGCCATTGTAGTGGAGTCAGCATAGGCAGTGTTGTAATTTAATGCTGGGATAGGCCAACAGGAAAATCACTACCCCTAGAAAAAGGAAGAATCATGTTTAGGACCTACATCTGTGAATGGCAATGCCTTCTGAGGCTGTTCTCAGGTTATTTATGTACCTCTCCTTGCCCAGACCTGTGAGTAAAATCACAGCCATTTTTTGAAAAATGCCACCCACCCACAACAACGGGTGGGGGAAATTGATGGGGCCAGTGGTAAAAGGGGGGCAATCCCAGCGGCAAAGGAGGGAAGACACTCGCCAAAGGACAATAGGTAGTTCCTCCCCTTAGGAGTCTCTGGAACCTATTAGACAGTTGGGGGAGAGGGGTGTTGATTGGTCAGCATTCCCCAGCTCCCGGGATTTAGCCTGGTGCATGGGCCATGTGAAGCCTCTTTTGGCTCTATTCAATTTTCGCCCTTGTTACCTTTGTGACCCTGCTTCTTGAGTCTGTGCAGTTTGTCTCACTCTCTGCTCCTGCATATTTTAACCATGAGGAAAAGTGAAAATAAACCTACTTACTCAACCAATGACTTAAAGGGGTGGTGTTGCTCTGTGTGTGTTTGTTTGTAAGGTTTTTTTTTTTTTTGAAAAAAATATTAGTCATTATTATTATTATTGAAGTGCTAGCCTTATTATACAAGTCTTGTCATGCTTCCATCTAAAGAACAAAGGATGCTACCCAAGTGAGAATACACCTTGACTCCTTCCTTATGCCAAGCTACTCTTCATATAATGTATTCCATGCAGTATTTGTCTTTTATTCACCCATTACATGATTTTACTCCCCTCATCAAATCATTTCCACTAGCTCTCTCTATTTTAGAGATCACCAAGTGACCTTACTGAGCTATCTAGCATGAATGGGTCATACAGCATAGTGAATTGGCAGTAATTCTAAGAGAGTGTACCAGTGTAACAGTCATTCTATGTTATGCACTGCAATCTTCAGTTGGCTGCACTGCATTAAGTTGTTATATCAAGGACAATGTAGGATTTTTTTAACATTCAGAATAAGATGAAAGATTTGTGGAGGGAAAGTACATACCTTCTTCTGTCATGATCCCTCACCACTTTTGCTTATTTACACTAATTCACAATCCTGTCTTTGTGATATAAGAGCTTTTACCAGTTTATATTGTAAAGAAAAAATGTGAACACATAGGAGTTTGGCAAACAGTCCCAGTTCATCTTGATGAATATGTACTGCTCCACTGGTCAAAGGAAGGCAAAAAGACAGGTAATGGCAGGAACATATTTAAGGCTAGTTTGAGTCTGACTATATATCTGCACAAGAAAGTACAAAGGAGGAAGACAGGCTTCCACATGTTACCTGGTCTTTGGGTCTGGGAGCACAGTAGTAAGCTGGGTTCTTGTGTTTTTATTTAGTGCAGGTACAGGCTACGAATGGGTGGAGTCTTGACTCAGCCCCCCATTCACTGGACAGAGTATCTGAGGAGATAGTAACCTACTGCTGGCATAGATCACAAGCAAGTTACTACCATCACCATCATCATGAACAAATAGTAATTCAGAATTTCCATGCCCACAGGCCCATTTCTAGCATGAGAGTTTAGGTACTATCTGCTGCTCAAGGCTGTGCCTAAATCTTGAATCTATCCCTGCATGGATGGGGGAGGGGTGTGCAGGAAAGAGCTAAACCAATTTAACTAATTATTTCCTGTGTGGAACTGTATGAAATGCCTTACTGAAATCCAGGTAGATTAAATCTACTTCATTTCCTAAGTCTTAAAAAAAATCAGTTCTCCTCTCACAGAAGGAGATCAGGTTGGTCTGGCATGATCTACCTTTTGTAAAACCAAGTTAAGCATGGCTAAAGTCTTCACAGGATCAGGGCCTTAGACATGCACATCGCTATACTTGCCTGAATGGTCCAATTAGTTACAAACCTGCCTAAATATTTGGGGGGGGGGGGGAGAAACAGGGCCAAAACTATGAAATACAAATGTAAAGCATTATATATATATATATGCCTGTCTTCCTAAAAATCCTGCCCCAAGTAAGTCAAACATGATTACACTTATGGCTGTGCTCCAGCTCTGCCTGCAGAAGCAATGTAAGAAGCCCATTATTTTTCTCAAAATACCCATCCTGTCTCAGAGCTGGCACAATAATTAGTGCTTTCTGCACAAATAAAATATTTTTAATTTTATAGTGTCATGCAGTTGGTTACAAATACTGGAAATCATGCCTATGACCTTTTAAAAAAGAAGTCTAGAATTATCTATTTGGGCCATGCCTTACCAGCAAATTCAATTTTCTTTGTAAATTAGAATTTTAAAGGGACACAATTGCTGTCTTGAAAAGAAATCACTTGCTATTTAATTTCTGTATGTGCAAACCTATACATTTACATAACAAATATAGCCCCAAACTAATCTGTAGAACCAGGTTAGTTACAAAACAAGTGTTATTAATATAACAGATTAAGCTAGAAACAAAACAGGAATTTTTAATAAGCAGAGTCTCACAGTCCATACTTTTCCATCAGACTAAGGTTGTCACATTCTGCAGTTTGGCATTCACTATAGGTTTTTCATCAGTTTTATTATGTCTCACATCCAATAGACACTTTACTGATACTCCCTGTCTCATTCTATCAGAATAAACATTATATTTGCACACACTGCACCTAGGAATATTTCATTACACTAACAGAAAATTGTACGCTGATGCAATCAGAAGTGACATCTTCCATATTTTGATGCCAACCAATTAGGAGGCTTCACAGAAAGAAAAAAAGGTAGCGAGAACAAATATGAAGTCCTCCAAGCAGAAATGCAGGTAGTAATTATTTGAACCAAACGCTTTTAACACAAGATTTCAAAATGTATCAACATAACTATGCTATTAAATGACTGCAGAAAACAAAGAGACACGGTCTGTTGTGTAGAAGAGATTCAAGATTTGACAATAAGATTCAGCAGGCAGATGTTTTTGAACTTTCATAAGGTTAAGAAAAAAATATACAAATAATCATGTGGCTTTTTAAAAAATTAGTGTGCACAACACAAAACAATGCATTAGATTAGACTATGAAATGAAAGGGGAGAAGCAGAAACCAAAAATGGTTTAACATTTTAACACTGTCAATGCTCTCTATAAAAGCAAAGAATGTGGAAAATACCACAAACATAAAATAATAAATGAGTAAACAGGTTCTAACATCACATGGATACCTGCAAATATTGCTGCTGGTTTAATTGTGAAAGCTCAGAAGCAAAAACACAACATAAAACCAGAAGTATTTAAACATCTTCCACTTGTTTATGTATAAAATAGGGCTGTCAATTAATTGAGGTTTACTCACGCAATTAACTCAAAAAAATTAATCATGATTAAAAAATTAATCGCAATTAATTAGTTTTCATCGCACTGTTAAACAATAGTATACCTACTGAAATTTATTTTAGATGTTTTTCTACATTTTCTATAAGTTGTATTCTTGTTGTAATTGAAATCAAAGTTTATATTATTTTTATTACAAATATTTGCACTGTAAAAATGATAATCAAAAGAAACAGTATTTTTCAATTCACCTCATACAAGTACTCTAGTGCGATCTCTTTGTCATGAAAGTGCAACTTACAAATGTAGATTTTTTTTTTGTTACATAACTGCCTCAAAAACAAAACAATGTAAAACGTCAGAGCGTACAAGTCCACTCAGGCCTACTTCTTGTTCAGCCAATCACTAAGACAAATGAGTTTGTTTACATTTACAGGAGATAATGCTGCCCTCTTCTTATTTACAGTGTCATCAGAAAGTGAGAACAGGTATTTGTATGGCACTTTTGTAGCCAGCATTGCAAGGTATTTAGGTACCAGACATGCTAAACATTCAAATGCCCCTTCCTGCTTCAGCCACCATTTCAGAGGACATGCTACCATACTGACGACGCTCATTAAAAAAATAATACACTAAATAAATAGGTGACTGAACTCCTTTGGAGGAGAATTATATGTCTCCTGCTCAGTTTTACCCGCATTCTGACATATATTTCATATTATAGCAGTCTCGGATGATGACCCAGCACATGTTGTTCATTTTAAGAACACTTTCACTGCAGATTTCACAAAATGCAAAGAGGGTACCAATGTGAGATTTCTAAAGATAGCTACAGCACTTGACCCAAGGTTTAAGAATCTGAAGTGCCTTCCAAAAGAGGGACGAGGTGTGGAGTATACTTTCAGAATTCTTAAAAGAGCAACACTCCGATGCAGAAACTACAGAATCCAAACCACCAAAAAAGACAATCAACTTTCTGCTGGTGCCATCTGACTCAGATAACGAAAACAAACATGCATTGGTCCGCAATGCTTTGGATCGTTATCGATCAGAACCCATCATCAGCATGGGCATATGTCCCCTGGAATGGTAGTTGAAGCATGAAGGGACATATGAATCTTTAGCACATCTGGCACATAAATATCTTGTGACACTAGCTACAACAGTGCCATGAGAACACCTGCTCTCACATTCTCATATTATAAACAAGAAGCTGGCAGCATTATCTCCTGCAAATGTAAACAAACTTGTTTGTCTGAGCGATTGGTTGAACAAAAAGTAGGACTGAGTGGACTTTGTTTTATTTTTGAATGCAGTTTTTTATATAAAGTGAGCACTTTACACTTTGTATTGTGTTGTAAATGAAATCAATATATTTGAAAATGTAGAAAACATCCAAATAAATGGTATTCTATTATTGTTTAACAGTGCAATTAATTACGCGAGTAATCAAGATTAATGTTTGTAATCGCTTAACAGGCCCTAGTATAAAGTCCTTAGAAGCCTCGTGGGGAAGTGGGGGAGCCAATAGGTGGGGGACGAAAACTGAAATAATCAGATGGCGAGCCAGCAGAGAGATTGGGACTGAGAACCAGGAAGGCAAGGTGAAGGATATGTGGGGAAGAGACAGACCTGATGAGGAGTCAGGGTTCTGGGGAAGAACTGGAACTGTCTGGGTAGATAGAATAGGACAAAGAGCCAGAGGAGAGCAATAATGTGATTGGACAAAGAGCCTAGGAAGGGAAATTGGGACTGGGAGCCAGTAGGGACAGGGAACATGGGCAGGCGGGAGCAGCAACTGGTGGACAAGGTAGGGGAGGAGAGAGAGATCAGAACTGTGAGAAGGAGGACTGGGACTGGGACAAGAAGTCCTGGAGGGGTGAGAATAGGATTTATTGGGCAAGGAGAATGAGATTGGGGCAAGTAAGAAGGAGTGGGGAAGTGTCAGGACTGGGACAAGGACATGGAAGGTATGGGGAAAATGGGGTTATGCTGGGGGGAATGGGCAGAAAGTCTATTCCTACTAAACAGCACTCACTTCAGAACCTAGAATGGAATTCATGAGTCTCAACAGTCCCCTGCTGTCATCAAATATCTATTTAAACCCACGGGCAAGTGTCCCATCTCCCTCTAGTACTGGTTCACAGAAGACGACAGCCTACTACTGTTATCAGTTATGCCATGAGCTCAAATGACAGAGGTCTGTGTAGTGGATCTAAAGGTTACAGCCCTCCTATTTACCCATGTGGGCATCAGTATGATATCACATGATGGAATTTTTTTTCTCCAAAAGCCTAGGATATTACACACAAAAAAATATGTTAATAGAACATTAAGCTTGCAAAGTCAAGCACTCAAAGTAGGAAATGCCAGGATTAAGATTGCCTGTGCAACATTAATTCATCATGTGCCTTATGTTACAGTCTTCAATTGCATAATCACACCCTGTGGAAAACATAGTGATACCTGCCTCATTCAGTTCAGAGGATGGACTTGTTCTGGAGATGAATCAGGGTACTGTAGTAAAAAGTTGTCATCTATAGCAGTGTTTCTCAACAACCGATTCATGCACTGGTGTCAGTTCCTGAGATTTCCCTAACATAGTTTAGGAAGGCTGCAAGCTGGCCCCTGGAATCAAAAAGGTTGAGAAACACTGACCTACAGGACACCTGTTTCATTTACTGTAGAAACTGGAAGCTGTGTAGTGAATGACCAAGGGAATATCCAGTGATGAGCTGCCAAAATCTTAACAACTGGTTCCCTCCTCATCCCATGAGGGGGTTGTTGTCCCCCGGGACTCCTGCCCCATCCAACCCCACGTGTTCCTTGACACCCCCCTGGACCCTTGCCCCATCTACCCCTCTCCCCTGACTGCCCCCAGAACCGGGCAGGAGGATCTTGTGGGCCACCGTAGTGGGTGCCCACCCTACCCCTAAGAGCCAGAGGAACCTGCCAGGGGATGAGGGGGAATCCCAGGGGTGCTTACCTGGGGAAGCTCCCAGGAAGCATCCGGCAGGTCCCTCTGGCTCCTAGGGGTGGGGAAGCAGCCTCTCCCCCACTGATCACATCAAAAGTGGCACCTTAGGTGCCGACTCCGTGGTGCTCCGGAGCTGGAGCACCCACAGGGAAAATTTGGTGGGAGCAGAGCACCCACCGGCAGCTCCCCGCCCTGCGCCTGGCCCCAGCTCACCTCACCTCCTCTCCGCCTCCGCCCCTGAACGCACCACCCCACTCTGCTTCTCCGCGCCCCACCCCAGCTTCCCACAAATCAGCTGTTAGGCAGGAAGCCTGGGAGGGCTGAGAAACAGGCGGCAGCTTCACACTCAGGCTGAAGGTGGCGGAGGTGAGCTGGGGCGGGGAGCGGTTCCCCTATGCCCCCCCGGGTTACCTGCTGAAGCGTGGGTGGCCCTCCTCACACCCCCCTGCCCCAGCTCACCTCCGCCTCCCTGGGCCTGAATGCGAAGCCGCCACCTGCTTCTCAGCCTGCCCCGGCTTCCCCCGCGAACAGCAGATTCGCAGGAAGCCTGGGCGGGGGCGGAGAAGCAGAGCGGGGCAGCGTGTTCAGGGGAGGAGGCGGAGACTGAGCAGAGGTGAGCTGGGGCCGGGGGTGGGGTGGGGCAGGGACCTGCCGGTGGGTACTCTGCACCCACTAAATTTTCCCCTTGGGTGTTCCAGCCCTGGAGCACCCATGGAGTCAGCGCCTAAGGCGCCAATTTTGGCCGGTTAAATTTAGAAGCCCTTTTAGAACCGGTTGTCCCTCGTGGAACAACTGGTTCTAAAAGGGCTTCTAAATTTAACAACTGGTTCTCGCGAACCGGTGGGAACCGGCTCCAGCTCACCACGGGAATATCCACATGTCCTGAACCTTTCTCTGAAGCACTTGGCATTGGCTACCATTGGAGACAAGATCCAGACTGGGTGGCCCACTAGGCGGATCCAACAGGGCTATTCCTAACACTCAGCAGCATACTCTTGATTTTAGTTATTTCATGTAGGGACAACTGATGTAACATTTCTTGTGATTTTTATTTAAAGATCAAGGACCCATCCTCCACTTTTAGTTAAAAACTTTTCTATTTTGCTTCATGGTTATTGGAAACAGACCACAAAGGGGAACCAGGGTCTATTCTTCCAAGAGTTACACAAATGTTTAACTATACAAACATGAACAGTCCCACTGAAATCTTTGCAGTATTGGGGCTTAAATATATTAAAGCATTCAACAGTTTTGGTTAAAATTATCCACATAGGGAATTTTGTTTGAAGCTTGTGACTGAAAAAAATCAGTTAAAAGGTGAGGAAAAGAGCTTTAGTCCAATATACCCTGACAAATTAGACAGAGGAAAAAAATATGTCTCAAAGTAATCATTTCCCCCCCCCCACATGGAGAAAGATTGGTTGCAGCATAGTGTTTTTATACAATGGATACCATTCTTCTCCTCCTACTTAATTTCCCCCAACAGTCACCTTTCAGGCGTTAAGCCCACAAATGTGAACAGCATTTAAGTTGGCTATGCAAGATCAATAGTTTTACTAATGTTAAAGGCAAAAATTGGGATTTGTGCTACTTCAAATCTGTTCAAGATGTAATAAGAAAAAAATTCATCTCATGTTGACAGGAAAAGTGTCATAGTCAAGTCAGAAAATAATTTCATTTCAGACTCCTTTTCCCAGATGATGAATTTTCACACTTTTAGTTATCAGCTGGAGCAAACTGTAGCCAAGGACATATCAGAGGATAAACCTGGTGTTGACGGTGGCGTGATTCTGCTTTATGTCGCAGCAACTCATTTTATTTAGATAAAGCAATTCAAGTGGAGCCTGTAATTTTCCTATCTTCAAATGCTGTAATGCTGTGTGACAGGTTAAACTGTATCTCTCACAGAAGTAACAGGAACAAGAAATTACATTACCTGTATTTGGAATGACAGTTTTTATATTTGAGAAATGTAATTCTATAGCTGTAAGTACTATTTATTTTTTGTTTTAGAAAAGCAACATAGCTGGAATACATTTGTTTCCCTTTATGTAAAACAATTCACAGAGTAAGCCTTATATAGTCCTAAACCATTTTATCATTCTTAAAATACATCATTGTACAAAGGAACCTCACTAATACAATCATAATTAATAAACTCTAGAGTCCAAAATCCAGCCTGATGCCATTAGTAAGACTTTAGAAAGATGTAGGAAGGCATCTTTCAGAGATATTCACAGCTGGCATTTACTGACTGAAATATTTCCGGATGAATGGAATAATGAATATAATTCTAAGAAAACAGCCAGTTTGATAGTCATTTCATAATACAAATGACCTTTCCAGGTCACAAGGACAACATTCATCATGGCAGATGGAAGAAGAAATGTGTCAGACACCGTTTGGCTTCTAAAAATAGTTTAGACATTATTTTTCCTTTTCAAAATATTATTGGCAAGTGAGATATTAAATTCACCATTTGAACTTATTTACGTGTCTACCTCCCTCTTTTTAGTAAAAACTTCTAAATATTATTAGCCTAAAAAAATTCCTTTGTTTAGCCGGTTCATTAATAATAATTCCAAACCCCACAAAGCTTCAATTAAAAAAATTAAGCTTGCTAGGTGACAACTGCATTATTAAAAAAATCCAAGCACATATTGTGACATTGCACTCCATATGCTTTATAAAATATGCTTATGAATGTGAATATGATGTACCTGGAATATGCTTTATGCAAAAGGTCTCTTGTAAGGTATCATTACAAAGCTTATAATCTACTGAGTGTGTTCATCCTATTTGTATGCATGTATCATTCTTGTATCTGAGGCTAGAATTATGAAGTATAACTCTAAGGTCCTATTGTAATTATGCAGTGTGGGCCATTAAAGGTGGTTTAGAATCTTGATGGATCCCGTTGACTAGGACAATTGGTTGTAAATGGCTTTGTTTACTTGCAAATCTTCCTGTGTACATGTGGGCCAGCCCAGGAAGAATGGAGGCTGGGGTCTCACAGGACATGTCATCATGTCACCTGATACTGGAATCCATCTTAAATCTGGTACTTTTTCATTTAGAAGGAGGGGTGGGGACCCAGAGAGACAAAAGATTCCCACCTTGTGCCAAAGCTATAAAAAGGGGTGGAGCAGAACAGAGACAGCCAGTCATGAGAGAGCCACTGCTTTCCACCTAAGATGTCTGCTGGATCTAACAAGGACTGTACCAAGGTAAAGTATTGGGCCCAGACTAGGAAGGAGTCTAGTCTGTGAAAGAAGCTTATCGGAACATCTCTGAGGGTGAGATATTACCTGTAACCAGTTCCTTAATGTATTAGGCTTAGACTTGTATGTTTTGTTTTATTTTGCTTTGTGACTTACTTTGTTCTGTCTGTTATTACTTGGAACCACTTAAATCCTACTTTTTATACTTAATAAAATCACTTTTATTAGTAACCCAGAGTAAGTGATCAATACCTGGGGAAGCAAACAGATGTGCGTATCTCTCTATCAGTGTTAAAGAGGGCAGACATTTTATGAGTTTCCTCTGTATAAAGCTTATACAAGGTAAAACGGATTTATTTTGGGTTTGGATCCCATGGGGAGCTGGGTGCTGGAGTCAGATAACCTGCAGAGCTGTTTTCACTTAAAGCCTGCAGCTTTGGGAGCATGTCCTGGACCCTTGGTCTGTGTTGCAGCAGGCTAGCATGTCTGGCTCAACAGGGTTCTGGAAGTCCCAAGCTGTCAGGGAAAATGGGCTCAGAGGTAATTCCAGCACATCAGGTGACAGTCCCAAGGGGGTCTCTGTGACCAAACCCGTCACACATATATTCAAGGAAATGAGTATTTAAGGACACCCGAAGTTGTATACTACTTGCATAAACTAATTGGCCCTTATCTTGAGCTGAGCAATGCTGAGATTTGTTCATCACTAGCCTCACTATGAGGATGATGAGCTCTCAGTGCCAGATTCTCTTCTTCATTCAGAGGGTGCAAAGGGGCCATACTCTGGCTGTAGCTTGTCAATAGAGAACACTTCTGGCATAGAGGACCTCTCTGCTGGTGTAAAGCTGGCAGAGGCAGTAGAGCTGCCTTCTGCACATGTCACCCTGCATGTGGTGTAATGAGAGGGAAGGGTTGTGTCAGGGACATTCAGGGGGAAAGTGGCTGAACCTGCAGGGTTAGAGTTGGAATCTGCAATAGATGAGGGAAGGCCTGTAGGGAGGAGTGTAGGGTATTTGGGGAGGCTTTGTGGTGGAGACTGCAGGGCAGGGATGGGGTCTTTAAGGGTCCTGTGGTGGGTGAGAGCTGCAGGGCAGGGGATCAGTTTTGCATGGGGTTATGTCTTTGTAGGATGGGGTTAAAATGTTATATAGTGTTATAAGCAGCATATGCAGAAGTTACACTTTAAAAAAGGAATCATTTACATTTTAATTCCTATTTAAATGAAATACTAAAGAACATGAAAAGAAGCCAAATTAGTCCTTGCCGAGTGACAGGCATTTCAGATAGTTCAAAATCAAAAAGAAAACGTACATCTTCTACCTTTCTCTGCGAAAGATAAGAATATGCTAAATAGCTGCTCATGTAAGAAACACATTTTTAATTTTTATATATATATAATTTAAAATAATATGTCAGGTATATGCAGCTTGGATAAATCACACTACACAGAAAAATTAAAAAGTGAATTTGATATTCTAATGATGACTCATGTAAAAGTGATAAAAATCATAAATAGGAAATATTAAACACTAATTAGTACATCAAAAGCTACAAATCCATGGCTCTTGGAGCTAAATGTACGTCTCCCTCTTCAGCGACAAACCAAAATATCCATACTAATCAGGACATTTATATGAGTAAAACAACCTCTGTTCCTTATGGAGTCATAATTCTTTATAAGTGGTTAATAGATAGACTAATAGCCCACATAAACAAACAGCATAATCTTATGGCAACAACTTAACAATTTTTGTCATGCACAGCAGGATCTTAGAAGCAATGTTTTGTACTCCCTGGAGAGGACCTCATAACCCTGACACTCCGCACCCCAGTTAGGTTCAGAGAAGTCCTCATCAAGCCAGAAAGTGGTCATGGCTTTTTGGGTGTACTTCCACCAAGGGTCCCAAGTCACTCTAAGGAAGCATTTTCAACTGGGTCTAACTATGTGCAGCACCATAATGAGTGGTGGAGTTAGACCCAAAGGAGAAGAGGAGTACTGCACCTTCAGGAAATGTGTGAACTACCCTGTTTGTTGCTTTGGATTTTACTGACTGTAGAGTTGCATGGAAGGAATGCATACCAGTTTCCCTAATTAAACCGTAAGTCCTGCAGTGTGTCTGGCACCCCAGAGATGGTTTGTGTTTTTCAGCCTGAGACACTGACTTTTCTTTCTTTGGCTGTTCAGACCCTCATTGTGTCTGCCACACTCCCAATATTTTCTCTGATTCCTACATCATGCGGTCTCTTGGAACCTGACTCTACAAACACCAGGCATAATGCTTAAGACTGTCAACATCTCCACTGACCACTCAAGAAGACTTATGCGTCTCAGTGGTTACTTCCAAGGTGCAAGGCCCACTGTAAGCCCAAGAGTTTAGTCAAAAAAGAGTGTCCCAAAAAATGAAAATAGATTTGGTAATTCTGCTGCCCCAGATATGGTTTGGCCATGTAGAATAGACAAGATTACTTATTTGAGGAGTGTCCTCAAAACATGCATATGCCTTAGAGCAGCAGTTCTCAAACTTCAGCAACTCGAGGACCCCCATTTTGATTTTAAAAATTTTCCAAACCTCAAGCTAGGCCCAGGCCCAACCCTCACTCCACCCCAGTTTGAGAAATATTGCCTTAGAGCATGCCCTGTCTACTCTATATGACTAACTGAGTTGTGTCAGAAGAGAATTTTCATTCTTTCTTTCTACTCTGCATTTCAATAACTCTTGATTAATAGGACCATCCCCATGTTAGTAAGCACTGACTCAGTAAGTGTTTGTAGGATAGGTCCTTCCTGGATTTGAAAAATCATTATTCCAACAGAACTCTCCCCAAAAATGAGTTCTTTTATTTTGGATTTAAGCTATCTACAGGTCTTGCCTACATCGTGGAGCCATGATAGTAACTCAATGACCAATTTTTACCCACTTTTTAAAAAACAAAACAAAACTCATTTTGACTTTCATGGTCCGACTTGGGCAAAAGGAGAATTATTTTGATATAAACCCTTCATAATGGATACCTAAAAGATAATATTGCACAAATATATGAATGTTTGTAAATTAATTGATGAATTAATAGTTCGAACATTAATCTGTAGAATGTAATAGCTGATAATGAAATATTTCAGCATTTTTCAAAGCATCTGCATAGGGCATCCAAGAAAACCCCATGAACAGCTATTCTAAAGTACAAGCTTAAAAGGGGAAGTATAGAGAGAACTGTTAATAAAAATAAGACAAATTGACTTGGGGAAAATGGCCTTGAAAAATATGGAGGAAGTAGTTTATCAAAATATATACTGAAGTAAAGAAGTCTGTCCCCTGCCACAGCTTAGATTTGTAGTATAGATGGCATATCTCCCAGGGCCTTATAGTACAGATCAGGATGCAGTGAACATACATTTAGGTTTTTCATGCCCTATCATACCATACTTTAACCACTTTGGAGAAAAATACATTACATGTATTGCGGGATCCAAAAACAGTTTTATAGTGGAAATAGGAACTTTGATTAGCGTTTGATTGAATTTACATTGAAAAAGGAGACAGGAGACATATTTGTGAAAGAGTGAACATATACAGTAGGAGCATGAGGGTTAACCTGCCTTAAGGAACGAATCCACTGCCAACTGAAGTCAGTGGATGCACTTCCATTGACTTCTGTTTGCATTGGATTATGCCCAAAAGGAACATGTTTTACAAACAATAGGGATCATGTATTTTTTGCATACAAACTTCTTCCATATTTTTATACAGGTTTTGGGAGACTTTTAGCCGACAACGCTAGCTACTCACTTAGGAACTTAAAATCATTCCTCTCAAGGCAGAGGGGGGCTCTGAGATATTATAATAAAAATATTCCAAAAATAAGGAAAGGAGGGCATATGTGCTGAAGGGTTTGGAATGCCCTTGTGTAAAATGAGTGAGAACACAGAATCCCAACATTTGTATATAAAATGTTGGTTCTAAGTGTTTTTTATGTGTGTAGAAAACACAAAAAGGCAACAAAGACCTTCTAATTTTGGTGTAGATCACTTGTTTCTGTTTTAAACTCCACAATTTGCCACTGGCAAGTTATTTGAATATGGAATTCCACTTAAATAATGTACCTGGCTTCCCCTCAACCAATTACAGTTTGAAATTACTCAAACCAGCGGTTCCAAAACTGCAGGTTGGGACCCCAAAGTGGATCACAGCCCTGTTTTAATGAAATTGCCTGAGCCCCACCGCCCAGGGCCAAAGCCTGAGCCCAAGCCCCACCACCCAGGGCCAAAGCCCTTAGGCTACAGCTTTGGCCCTCACTCCTTCCCCTACCCAGGGTGGTGGGGCTCAAGCTTTGCCTCCCCCCCCACACACATGGGGCAGCGGGGATCAGGCTTTGTCCCCCTCCTCAGGTCATGTAGTAATTTAGTTGTCAGAAGGAGGTCCTGGTGCAATGAAGTTTGATAACCCCATCACTCAAACCCATTTAAGATTAAGGAAATTGCACTGTGTGTTTCAGAAGTGTATAGAGAAGAACCCACAGAATCCTTGGCACTCTCCACTCAGTTCCCCACTTCTCATTTTTATTTAGTGTGATGGGCTATCCATCCCACACACGACTGAGCAGAGTTAAGGTGTCTGAGTAGGCCAATTACTTCCACAAGCTGCACCTGGAGCAGGAGCTTGATAAGGAACAGGCTCACCTGTGCAGGAACAGACAGGGTCTATGGAGCCAGATAGTGGACTTCAGACTGGGCAGCTGCTGAAAAAGAGCTGTTACTCTCTGGGAAGACGGAGGAGGGAAGATATGATTCCTCTCTCTAAATATATCAGAGGGATAAATACCGGAGAGGGAGAGGAATTATTTAAGCTCAGTACCAGTGTGGACACAAGAACAAATGGATATAAACTGGTCATTGGGAAGTTTAGACTTGAAATTAGATGAAGGTTTCTAACCATCAGAGGAATGAAGTTTTGGAATAGCCTTCCAAGGGGAGCAGTGGGGGCAAAAGACCTATCTGGCTTTAAGATTAAACTCAATCAGTTTATGGAGGAGATGGTATGATGGGATAACATGATTTTGGCAATTAATTGATCTTTAACTATTCATGGTAAATAGGCCCAATGGCCTGTGATGGGATGTTAGATAAGGGTGGGATCTGAGTTACTACAGAGAATTCTTTCCTGGGTATCTGGCTGGTGAATCTTGTCCACATGCTCAAGGTTTCAGCTGATCGCCATATTTGGGGTCGGGAAGGAATTTTCCTCCAGGGCAGATTGGAAGAGGCCCTGGGGGTTTTTCACCTTCCTCTGTAGCATGGAGCACGGGTCACTTGCTGGAGGATTCTCTGCACCTTGAAGTCTTTAAGCCATGATTTGAGGACATCAACAGCTCAGACATAGGTGAGACGTTTATTGCAGGAGTGGGTGGGTGAGATTCTGTGGCCTGCATTGTGCAGGTCAGACTAGATGATCATAATGGTCCCTTCTGACCTTAATATCTATGAGTCTATGAGTGTTTGGGAGTTGCTGGGAAAGGCTGCAGGAAGGCAAGCAGCAGTCACTCCCTGGGAAGAAGGTTCTTGGAACTGGTACACCCAGAGAAGGGGAACTAGGTAATAGGAAGCAATCCAGAGAAAGAGCAGTGAGGGCAGAGAGGAAGTCCAGAACTGCTGAACTGAGGGTTCCTGGACTGGAACATGGAGTAGAGGGTGAGCCCAGTTTCCCCTACCAGCTACTGAGGAAGTGGCACCAGGGCAACGAATGGGAAGACTACTTAGGACTGTTGATGGACTGAACCTCAGAAATGAGAAACACTGAGTGACCTAGGCAGAGGGAACAGGAGTACTTGTGGCACCTTAGAGGGCTAAGTCATGAAGAGGAAGCTGTGGGTCCTGAAGTGAGGGGAGCTGCACACCAGAGTCAGAGTGATGGCATGCAAACTGCAGACTGGGGGTGTCTGCCTTGAGGGCTAATGCCAAGAGTCACTAGGTGAAGATGCCAGACCAGCAGTGAGTGGAGCACCCCAGGAAGCTTAGCTAGGTTTGAGCCAGAGAGAAACTGACTGGCACAACGTAAGCAACAATGGCAGATACCCCACACTTATCCCTGAATATGGTCATAACATTACAAGCAGCTCCCTCGAGCTCGCCAGCGTAACTATAATAGGAAACAAGACAAGAAAGACAAACCTCACACTATAATTGCTAAATGGGGGAAAAGAGTAAACTATACTCAACTGCATCCAGAGAAGCAAAGCCCTCTTTTTGTCTCCCAATACCATGTGATTGGACTCATAATCCAGTCCCTCTTCTCAAAGATAATATACAGTTTGAAAGAAAGGTGGAGCATAATGTATATACTCTGTTATATCCCTGATAACAGAGAGGAGACTGGCTGGTTGCAGAAAGATTTCTGTACTGAAAACTTTCCACCAATGCCCCCACATTTCTCACTCAGACTAGCATGCAAATTCAACCCAAACAAACACCAGGTTCACTAATTGTGATACAATCAGCCAGATATAAGCCATAGCAGGTTTCACTCATTTGAGCTCCATGGTACCAGTAATATGAAGGAGATAATTCTCCGATCTGATCCTCCCTCTCCTGTAGACGGACAGATGCCATATAAGAATGCCAATACTGCCTTTAATTACTACACCAGTGGCAGACAGAACTCTGATAGCTTGTAACGGGGTTCCACTCTCCATGCTGGTGTCTCTTGCTGGCCATCTTGGAGATTAGCTCAGCAGGTCAGCATGCCCTCTCCTAATGGTGCCTCTCTCTGGCTATGTCATGATCTGTGCCCCCCCTTCCAGGGGGGAGGGTTGCAGTCCAACTGACCCGCCACTTCCCCAGTGGTGACTGCAGCCAATTGTTCAGCCACTTCCCCACAGCCCCAGCACCCTCCTCACCCTTGCCTCAGGACCTCAGCCTGCAAATCCCAGCAGCCAGCCAGGAGCTCTCTCTAGCTCCCCGAGTCCCTGCTAGCAGCACTTCTCTGTCCAGGGTGCTAACTGTCTTCTGCCAGCCAGACATGCAGTTCTCCCTCTTTGAGCTCCAGGGAGTAACTGAACCTGTTCTGCAGCAATTCTGATATGGGCCTGCCAGGCCCTGACTGGCTGCTCCTCTCAGTCCCTCTCTAACTGGTTGCCTTCTTCACACTTAGAGACCATTATGGGGCCAACACCCTACCACATAGCTTGTCCAGTTGGCATCTGACATGTATCTTGATTTTTATTTTTTTGAAATTTATCCAATGCTCTAGGCACATATACAATTCAGTTATTTAACAAAAGAGTACCAGCTGACCAAATGTCAACATTAATACACACAATCAGACCTCAGAATTCACGAACATCAAACCACCCTTTGAACACACAGGTCCTATTAAGCTGAGTAACCAAAACCTAAAGCATTCATCAATCATGAGTCACTTTTGAAAATCTTGTATCTACTACACCATACTGGTCTTTATATGTAAAGGACTGTCAGGGATTGTTTCTTGACTTTAGCAAAGCTTTTGACACGGTCTCCCACAGTATTCTTGTCAGCAAGTTAAGGAAGTATGGGCTGGATGAATGCACTATAAGGTGGGTAGAAAGCTGGCTAGATTGTCAGGCTCAACGGGTAGTGATCAATGGCTCCATGTCTAGTTGGCAGCCGGTGTCAAGGGGAGTGCCCCAGGGGTCGGTCCTGGGGCCGGTTTTGTTCAATATCTTCTTAAATGATCTGGAGGATGGTGTAGATTGCACTCTCAGCAAATTTGTGGATGATACTAAACTGGGAGCAGTGGTAGATACGCTGGAGGGGAGGAATAGGATACAGAAGGACCTAGACAAATTGGAGGATTGGGCCAAAAGAAATCTGATGAGGTTCAATAAGGATAAGTGCAGGGTCCTGCACTTAGGACGGAAGAATCCAATGCACCGCTACAGACTAGGGGCTGAATGGCTAGGCAGCAGTTCTGCGGAAAAGGACCTAGGGGTGACAGTGGACGAGAAGCTGGATATGAGTCAGCAGTGTGCCCTTGTTGCCAAGAAGGCCAATGGCATTTTGGGCTGTATAAGTAGGGGCATAGCGAGCAGATCGAGGGACGTGATCGTTCCCCTCTATTCGACATTGGTGAGGCCTCATCTGGAGTACTGTGTCCAGTTTTGGGCCCCACACTACAAGAAGGATGTGGATAAATTGGAGAGAGTCCAGTGAAGGGCAACAAAAATGATTAGGGGTCTAGACCACATGAGTTATGAGGAGAGGCTGAGGGAGCTGGGATTGTTTAGTCTGCAGAAGAGAAGAATGAGGGGGGATTTGATAGCTGCTTTCAACTACCTGAAAGGGGGTTCCAAAGAGGATGGCTCTAGACTGTTCTCAATAGTAGCAGATGACAGAATGAGGAGTAATGGTCTCAAGTTGCAGTGAGGGAGGTTTAGATTGGATATTAGGAAAAACTTTTTCACTATGAGGGTGGTGAAACACTGGAATGCGTTACCTAGGGAGGTGGTAGAATCTCCTTCCTTAGAGGTTTTTAAGGTCAGGCTTGACAAAGCCCTGGCTGGGATGATTTAACTGGGAATTGGTCCTGCTTCGAGCAGGGGGTTGGACTAGATGACCTTCTGGGGTCCCTTCCAACCCTGATATTCTATGATTCTATGATTGTTTGACATTCACAGACAAAATACTGCACACCATTTCAGGAAATTACAAGCAACCAAAAACAGCAGGCTATGATCTTTTTCAGCCTGAAATAGAGTACATGCAACTCCACTTGTACAATACTATTTTTCAAAATGCTGTCCCCGTATTGCATGCATCAAATTTGACCTGCAGTACCAGATAGCGTGTTTGTGCATGAGCACATCTTTCCCTCTACATATGGGACTGACGAGTTCTACAAATTCCAGAGAGAATAACCCATCATTAAGGACATCTATATCTCGGGGAGGGGAGAAACATGCCTGAAAGCATGTTCCTACTGCATCACTTGTCAAATAGGTCAGGAAGGAAAATAATCCCTGGTTATGACTCTCGACAAAAAAAGTTTTCCCCCCTTTTCCAATTCAACTTGTAGTCCTTTTTGTCAGTGTGATATCACCCAGGTTTTCCAATCTAATCCCTCAACCAATCTTCAAACACATAACAAAGTTTGAGATTTAGAACCGACAAGGAAGTCTAAGGAATGTAATTTTATAAAGGAGAGAAATCTTAGTATAGTACACAGGGATAAATGCAGAATGAGTGCTAGATTTGGGGGTATAAATTAAAAGCTTCCTGATGGACTAGAACAGGAATCAGCAACCTTTGGCACGCAGCCTGCCAGGGTAAGCCCCATGGCGGGCCAGGCCAGTCTGTTTACCTACCATGTCCACAGGTTCAGCCGATTGCAGCTCCCACTGGCCACGGTTCGCCGCTCCAGGCCAATGGGGGCTCCAGGAAGCAGCGGCCAGCACATCCCTCAGCCCGTGCTGCCTCCTGCAGCCCCCATTGGCCTGGAGCGGGGGAACCGTAGCCAGTGGGAGCCACGATCAGCCGAACTTGTGGATGTGGCAGGTAAACAAAACGGCCCGGCCCGCCAGGGGGCTTACCCTGGCGGACCGCATGCCAAAGGTTGCCGATCCCTGGACAAGTAATAAGTATTAGTTTTTTTGATGCAGTGTTCATATGGTGAAGATGGTTAAGTGTATGGGAGGGGGCCATCCCCTTCTCAGAGAGTAAGTTGGAGGAGAGGAGTTGTGGAATTTTCTCCCTATCCTAGGTCCTGAAAGTTTACCCTGACTAATTTTTAAATCAGCGGAGAATTAAAGGGAAGAATAAAAGTGGATAAATTTGTGACATACTATACCCTGCAATGAGACAAAAAAATCTTTTGAAAAATAAAACCTGTGACAGGAGCGAGTCACAAAAATATAATCAGGGAAAGCCACAAAACAGAAAATAAGACAGAAGTGGAAACTCAGCTGCTGAAAGAGGGGGAAAAGGCGCTTAGACAAAGGTAAAAACAATGGCAGAACACGAAAGACAGTAATAATGGATTCTTCAAAGCAAATATAGCAAACGTAAGGGCTACAGCACTGTTTTATGTTGTACTGGATGCAATAAACATGCGGGGGGCAGATTCTCACTTGGTGTGAATCAAAAAACCTCTACTTCAGTGGAGCTAGGCAGGTTTACATCAGCTGAGAATATGGCTCAAGGATTTTCACTTGGTCACTAAACTGTCCCTCTTAGACAGTCACAGAATTTCAGTTTGCCCTCTGATCTCTTTCAACTTTCTGGTATTTCTTTTGCTCCATTCCCTGATGAACAGTGTTAGTTCCTTTGAGATGTGTACAGATTGCTAATAAGCAATCTGGAAAGATGGTGGTGTTTGGATCCAGGGGTTTTCTATGGGACCAAGCTCTGCTCTACTCTACAGCGTTCAGATCCTCACCATCTTCCATGACTTTTCCTAAAACTTGCCAAGCCAAACCTACAGGCTAAATATACTTCATTTTAATCTAGAACAACCACCACAACACCCAGAGTGATATGTACATATCAAGACTGCTAGAGGTATGCCTTTGAATAATGCCTTTTTCTGTAACATGCAAAACAGAAACTCTCATTTAAGATTTTCATTGCGATTTATAGTGAAAATTTAGTGATTGGACACTTCAAAACCAGTCTAGTAGCTCCGAGCTGCACAGGGCTGACCTAATGCTGGCTCCCAAGTACAACACAGTGTAGGTATGAACAATTCTTAGATCTTACAAAAAGTTTCACTTCCTTGTGTAATGTCACATTTGTCACACCCAACTTTGCTTTTCTATTAGATATATCAGTATACTTCTTGACTCTGCACTTTTAAACACACATGATGTGGCATGCCTGAAGAAGGTTCAGTGAGGGAGAGAGGGACCAGTTACTACCCTATCATAGATCTCTGCCAATCCCATGGAGGTATTAATGGTAATGGTGCTTCATGGCTATAATATATTGCATAATTTAAAAAAAAAATTCAGGCAGCTCATGAAGAGATGATGCACTCCCTTCAATACAGCCTAGAGTCTATTTTCCTCAGCATGCTTCTATGGTGAAGATTCCAAGCTAGTTTCAGATCTCATCCAGATGCAGAAGCAAAATAAGCAGGCAAACTGATTTGACCATTTCCTCCTGTCTTCTCTACAGCTGAGCAGTAATCAATCAGTAAACAGAAGGGAAGGGGAAAAATCAAGCTTCAGAAAATCACTGAGTAATTGAGTAGCTGGGCACCAACCTTAGAAAAATGAAAAGCTTTCAGTAGAAGCCTGGATTAAAAACCAAAAGAATAGTGGAAAGTGTTGGCTTAAAACCACAAACTGTCAGCTTTGAATGGAGCTGGTCAAGCTGTCTATTGCAAAGGACATGGGTCAGATTTAGTCCTTTCTTCTATTATTCAATTGTCTGAACAGATCCTGATTGTTATGAGTCTGTTATTTGTAGCTGTTTGATGAAGGGAGGGAAGTTGCATTTTGGTTTGAGAGTTTAACAAACATTTAAGCCCATAGGCTTTTCATGAGCTGGTTGTAGCAAGTACTCTAAATAGTCACCAGCTATAATTCACTGCTTGAGTTGTATTATTGGCCACCAAAGTTATATGGCATTGTTTATGCTCCCTGATTGGATGACATTATATTTATAATATAAATAGGAGGGAGTCACTGGGAGATCATGGAGAGAACTAATGGAAAATAAGAAGGCTGTAAAATGCATTAACATGCAGTGCATGGACACAACCATTTTATATTTCTTTAATTTTTAAGGGGCTTTTTAGGGTGTGGATGGAACTTGGGTATTAAGAATGGGGAAGTGAAAAGCTATCTGGGAGTAGAAAAAGAAAGGTGCAGAGATGGATATAGTGAAGTGGGATAGGCATCAGGAACAGGAGGAGGTGGAGGTGAAAAGGAACAGAATGGAGAGAGAAATTAAGGCAGATGAAGGTAAGAGGCATGGTAAGGCAAATGCATGTAATCAGCTACAGTCACTGAACAGACAGAAATAGCCAGGTGGTAACAGAGACCCTATACCTTCTGTAGCATTTTCTACAAAACTAACATACCAGTTAATGAAAACAAGGACATATCTGCCACTGTAGAGGATTAATCTTTGCTTTTTCTATAAAAATATATAAAAATAACCTAGTCGTCAGGTTAGACACAGGTCAGTGCAAACAAGCTTCCTGCTTTTGCTGAGCTCTACCACAGCACACAAAGCATGATGTAACAGCATACCAGAAAAATACAACTCCAAGAGTTTGCGGACATAAAAACTTGTTGTTAACGATTCTCCTCATGCCCCATGATCCAGAATAAAAAATGTGACTAGCTCCTCCAGCAGTAGCATATTTAATCACGCTGTAACTTCCTTTAGATACCTCAGTAGTTCAGACTACACTGCAAGCTGGTATTGTCCCTATCCTGCACATAAGACTAGTTTCTCCACTCCCAAGTCATTCCCTCTATCAAATCTGATCGCTATTTTGGCTTTTGCAATGGCAGTTAAATGTATAAGTGCAGGCTGCTAGAGAAGTCTCTTATCCTGCCTACCACAATGATAAATGATGGGGCATGGGGAACTTGAGTCACGAGAAATAAATACAAAGCAGTGAGAAGCAAACACCCGATATCTTTTGCAGCAGCAGGATTTAATGTTTTTAAATGTTTACATTAAAAAACCTTTTTGTTTAAACCTAGCAGCTTGCTTGGACAGATGTGTTTGTTCACTTCTCAGAAGAAAGCAGCTGCTCAGATTCAAAAATAATAGCTATAGGTGATTTTCAGTAGCAAATCTGACCGTTTTGTTTTCTAACCGGACTCTAACCTACAAAGCAGCTGGGTAGCCATAAGGCACACTGACCTCAGCTGGTGTCTATTCATTGCTGTGTGTTCACGTTAATACCCTGGATACCTTAGAGTGATCAGCTACTGAATGGACACTATTTGGGATCTGACTAATGACTCTAAAGGCCTCTCTTACAAAATCACAACATTCCATTTTAATAATACATCATCAGAAATTAAAAATAAAACCATAACACTTTGAAGTAAATAGTCTCCATTTTGGGTGAAATTCTGGCTCTAATTGTTAAGTGTAATTGTCACAAATACTAAGTTATTCAGGTACATTAGTTAGTATTTGGGGGGTTAGGGTCAGGCCATGGTGATAGTATTTAGGAAGGTGGAATGTTGACACCAAGAGTTCAATTATTGACATTTAATAAATACTTAACAGTAGTAATAAAAAAAACTGCTCAGCATTTACATAATGCTTTGCAGCAAAACAGTTTACCAATATTAACTAATTAATCCTCACTAATACCCCTCCTGACTTCCAAGTCTTCTGATCAGATTGTTATATGACACTTTTCACTTGTAGATCTCAAAGTGCAGGAGAAGCATAAAAGCTGGAGAAGCATTTGACATTACAGTATTATACATTTCCCCATTTTACAGACTGGAGAACTGAGGCAGAGAGGTGAAGTGACTTGCCTAAGATCACTTAGTTGGTCAGAGCCAACAGAATCTATGAGGTGAGAGCCTTATGACCACTCCAGTCTTTTTACATTGCATCTGAAGCCAGAGCAGTGTAACTGAGTCCTAATACCCATGTATCCAGTTGAGGGAGGATTTGCTTCCCCCAGTGCAGCACTGTGGAAGACTTCTGAGGATCATTTCTCAAGCCCTGGTGCAGGTTGTCTGTGGGAGGCAGAAAGGGAATTCCAGAGGTGTGCTGCAGCACTGTGAAGAATCTGGGCTGTGTTACAATACATAGGGACCCCTGGGGAGGCTGCTGTAGCTTAGCTAGACCCCCAGGATGGTCTATATTACACTGAGGGCCTTTCCAGCTTCTGAAACAGCCAAGTTGGGATGGTACAAATTTAGAGGAACAGCACAGAATCTCCCAGTGTTTTTTCTTCACTACCAGTGCTAGACCACACTGCTCCTCTAAATTTGCTGTATTTATACCACACCAGTATTATGTATTATCTGTCCAATTCATCTAAATTACCTCTTATGGCACAGCAAAGCTAATTACATTCCAATAGTACACAGTATATTCATTTTGACTACTGTATTCTGGCTTTTGGAGCAGCTAGATGTGCACCTACTTGAGTCTGGATGGAAGGAGGTTTAGACCATTACAGAATGCAAATACAGTCAAGGGAGAATGAGTTTTATTATTGGAACTTGCTCCCTGACCAGATATGTAATTCATCAGGAGGCGGGACCCTCACAAGCCTTGAATTAAGCACATGCTTAAGTATGTTGCTGGATTTGGGGCCAGGGTACTCAAGAACTTTCAGGAACAATAACTTTGTTCCTGGGTAAGACATTCAGTAGAATCCAAATGGTTTCTAGCAGATTGCCAAGGTAGTTTAGACCATAAGCATCCTGAGTCAAATTCTATAGATGGATATACTTGTGTTGTGATCCTGTAACCAGTGACAACTTGGTAGAACGGGATAATCAAATCTCATCTAGCCACATGGATTAAGTAGTAATTCTCTTTCCCGTCTCACTATTTATTGCACTGCACTGTTGGTTGAAAGCATTATGGAATTTTTTCAGCTTCTTTCCAAGAATTGGGAATGAGGTATATTTAATAAGTAACTCTACACATCTCAACTGCCCTGTAAAATTTATTATAGATATCTATGTATTTATATGACCCCCATTACCATTGGATCCAAGCACCTCACAATCTTTAATATACTTATCCTCAAAACCCCTATGAGGTAAAGCAATGCTTTTATCTCCATTTTACAGATGGAGAACTGAGGCACAGGGAGACTAAGTGACCTGCTGACGGTCATAGAGGAAGTTTGTGATGGAAAGGAATTGAATCTGGATCTCCCATGTGCCCATCCTAACCTCTGAACCATCCTTCCTCTGATAGATGTTATTATTATTAATAATGTTAATTATTATTATGTTATTATTATTATTAATAATATTATACATTAATTGCATTAGTAATCAGCTTGTAATTAGCACCAAATCTGCAAAAAACAGATCCCATGAAAAAGAAACTTAGAAACCATTTAAAATACGGCTAAATAATTCCAGCTGACTTTTCTCTGTGGATATTAAAAAGAATGCTGTATGCCAACTACCTACTTTTGTTATTTAAAGGTAATATAATTAAATCAGGTGTCAATTACTGCCTGCCATGGTTGACTCATTTCCAATTAATGTTGCTGCACCAGTGGAGTGCAAGAGAGGATTTGGGCAATATTCAGTATACTATTAGGATTATTTTGCTTGAAAATTAGAAGTGGTCTTTAAAAGGCTACATTTTAGTGGGATTAAAATTTATAATAATAGAGAAGCTGCTGTATTTTGGCTGTAAAAACAGGGTTGGTTTAAAAGGGAACATCCGACTAAAGATATAAGGCAAAGTGAAAATAATAAGGAGTCAATATGATGGACAAATAGGAAGACTGATGAAACTGCCTATCTTCTGAATTTAAAGAAATCACCCTTGTCACATACCCCAACATGAAATACTAGCCCATATTACATCTGAAGCAGTATCTTAAGGCATTTTCACTCTCCAACCCCCAAGAGAATTTAGGGGAATGTGTTCAGTACAAATATAGGCCACCACTAAGAAAAGCTTTACATTGCAAAAGAGAGAAGGTCCAAAAAATAAAATAGTCAGAAACCTGATTGCATCTCTCTGATGTTAGGAATTTCCCCTGCATAGTTTCTCTCTCTCTTAATGAGTTGTTTTGGTGCTCCTAATAATTAGAAAAATATTGAAAAGCTCACATAATACTGTTTACTTTTCATTATTGACTTGTTCAACTGCAAGACAATTCCTAATATAAACAATACCATGAATATCTGTATGCCATGTTGTTGTAGCCATGTCGGTCCCAAGATATTAGAGAGACAAAGTGGATGAGGTAATACCTTTCATCGTACCAACTGAGAGAAACAAGCTATTGAGACCTGAAGAAGAGCTCTGCGTAGCTTCAAAGCTTGTCTCTCAGCAAGCTAAATTGGTCTCATAAAAGATATTACCTCACCTACCTTGTCTTTCTAATACCATGAATATCTGTCATTTGTTTACCAGAATTATAGCTTTCAGTTACTGCCTGCCATTGCAATGCAACACATGTAATTCCATGCTTGCTTAGATGAAAAGATAGATAGAGGTCATCTGTAAATTAGTGATGATTTAGCCTCTAACGGCCTGATGTTCAAGTAAGTATTCAATTGATTGCATGATTTTCTATAGCATAGGAGAACTAACAGCCTATTGAATCAGAAACATTTGGCTGTGAATTAGGCAAGAACAGTCCTTTGCAAAATTCTAGGTGCTTTTAGTTAAACTGGAAATATGGCCTATTCTGAAGGCCAGACTAAGGGCAATCAAATGCACACCCGACACTGGGCCACCCGTGGCTCCCATCCTGTGCCATAGCCTTGCCCATCAAGACAGGGGTGGGCAGGGATAACTCACTCAAGAGCTGCCTTCTGGTCTGGTGGGGGATCCACCACCACTTTGGTCAAGATACTTTACCCCCTCCCACTCACCCCATGCCCCCTCCCACTACACCCTATCTTCTGGAAATCTGGAGTCTGTCTTGGAGGAAGTGTGGGAGTGGGAGGGATTTAGCCTCCACCCAACCCAGCAGAGGTCTCTGTATCCGCCACTACTACAATACAGCTATGGTAGGGAGGGTTCTCGTGCACACAGTCCTCTGCTGGGATAGTGTTGACAGGGAACCCTCAACAGCAGCTTTCAAGGTTAGCTACCCATTCAGAATTGGGCAGTTCAAACCTCACAGAGCTATTATTATTAAACTGTTTGCAATCTCAGGTAGATAGCAGTGTTTGGGTTACATTTGTCCCTCTCTTCAGAGCCATGATGTCTAGAAACATAGCATTTATTTAAGGAATAAAAATAAGATTTCTATACCATCACATGGTTCTAGAAGCTAAGGGCCAGATATTTTGAAAGTATTTAGGTACCTAAAAAGGCAAATAGTGAGATTTTCAAAAATACCTATATGCTTACGTGCCTTTTTTGAACCCTACATAGCTTTGAAACTGGGCCCCAGGGTTCTAGGCACAGACCTATGTAGACTGTGACAAAGTTCCTCCTCTGCCTTGGTGGGTTCTGCGCTTTCTGGCAGATTTCTTTGCCTCAGAGGTTTATGGCAGTCCTCAGTTTGGCTCTTTCTGTTAGTGGCACAAACCTGCCGTTCACTCAGCTAACCTCATCACTGGCCAGCATGGGGAAAAAGAGGAGAACAATCCCCGCAGTCTCTGCTGGCCTACCTAATGGGTCGGGGGACAGGCCAGAGACGTTCCCCTCTGGTAGGACCCACAGTCCAGAACAACTCCTCTTATATCAAATAGGGAGTGGGGGGATGGAGGGGAACCCAGGTCCGCCCTCTACTCCGGGTTCCAGCCCAGGGCCCTGTGGATTTCAGCTGTCTATTGTGTCTTCTGCAACAGCTGCATGACCGCTACAAATCCCTGGGCTACTTCCACATGGCCTCCTCCCAACATCTTCTTTGTCCTCACCAGTGGACCTTCCTTCTAATGTCTGATAATGCTTATACTTCTCAGTCCTCCAACAGCACACTCCCTCACTCTCAGCTTCTTGTGCAACCCTCACTGACTGAAGTGAGGTCCTTTCTAAGCCAGGTGCCCTGATTAGCCTGCCTGTCTTAATTGAGTCTAGCAGCTTCTTAATTGGCTCCAGGTGTCCTAATTAGCTTGTCTGCCTTAACTGGTTCCAGCAAGTTCCTGATTGTTCTGGAACTGCGCCTGTTACCTTACCCAGGGGAAAGGGGTAATATAACCTGGGGCTAATATATCTGCCTTCTATCACTTTCCTGTAGCCATCTGGCCCGACCCTGTCACAAGATAAAATGTAAAGGTGCAAAAAGATGACAAAATATGGAAAATATATTCCTGAAGTCTGTTACCTAGAAGTGTTGGTTCAGTTCAAGAAGTGGAAAAAGCTTTTTTTTTTGTTTTTTTTTGTTTTTTTTTGTCTTTGTCTTGAACCAATTGACCTATTCCTATTGTAAGGGAATCAAGTACTCTCTTCCATAGTGACATAGAAATGTTAGCAACTGAAATAAGCCCTAACCAAAATCCTGCCTCTGAACAGCCCTGAACTTTCAGCTGTCCCTGAACTTTTGTAGTACCATGTGGTTCATGTTCTGGTAGAAAGTAATTGAAAAGGTAACTGGGAACTCCCCAACCCAAAAGAACCCAAATCCTGAGGTCTTCTGACAAATCTCCATGGTCTTATCCTCCAGTAAGGTTATAATAAGTTTAAGGCTTCAACTCATACAAAGTCAAAAAACTGACTTAAGTCTTTGCACAGAAACCCAGTGATACTGGTCAGACTAATATTCCAAATTCCAGTTGAAATTCTCTTCTCCAATCCACACTGCACCTTTCTTGGGGCAAGTTCTATATTCTTTTTCAAAGCACACTTTCTGCTGATGGCACTGAACGCTCTACCTAAGAAACAAGCATAGAACATGCCTTAAGAGATCTGCATGCAGTGCAGTCCCAAGCAGAGGATTTAACCTGTGATGAGGTTTATGCACTTACAAGGATTATCAATTTCTTTCAACAAAATCTAATAAACTTCTTTGTACTCCTATAGTACAGAATCTTGAGATTAGAAAGGTTTCAGAGTAACAGCCGTGTTAGTCTGTATTTGCAAAAAGAAAAGGAGTACTTGTGGCACCTTAAAGACTAACCAATTTATTTGAGCATGAGCTTTCATGAGCTATAGCTCACTTCATCGGATGCATACCGTGGAAACTGCAGAAGACATTATATACACACAGAGACCATGAAACAATACCTCCTCCCACCCCACTGTCCTGCTGGTAATAGCTTATCTAAAGTGATCATCAAGTTGGGCCATTTCCAGCACAAATCCAGGTTTTCTCACCCTCCCACCCCCATACACACACAAACTCACTCTCCTGCTGGTAATAGCTCATCCAAAGTGACCACTCTCCCTACAATGTGCATGGTAATCAAGGTGGGCCATTTCCAGCACAAATCCAGGCTCTCTCACACCCACCCTCCCTGGGGGAACACACACACACACACACAAACTCACTCTCCTGCTGGCAATAGCTCATCCAAACTACAGGACAGGCCAAAGAAAACAACAGAACGCCACTAGCCGTCACCTTCAGCCCCCAACTAAAACCCCTCCAACGCATTATTAAGGATCTACAACCTATCCTGAAGGATGACCCAACGCTCTCACAAATCTTGGGAGACAGGCCAGTCCTTGCCTACAGACAGCCCCGCAACCCGAAGCAAATACTCACCAACAACCACATACCACACAACAGAACCACTAACCCAGGAACCTATCCTTGCAACAAAGCCCGTTGCCAACTGTGCCCCCATATCTATTCAGGGGACACCATCACAGGGCCTAATAACATCAGCCACACTATCAGAGGCTCGTTCACCTGCACATCCACCAATGTGATATATGCCATCATGTGCCAGCAATGCCCCTCTGCCATTTACATTGGTCAAACTGGACAGTCTCTACGTAAAATAATAAATGGACACAAATCAGATGTCAAGAATTATAACATTCATAAACCAATCGGAGAACACTTCAATCTCTCTGGTCACGCAATCACAGACATGAAGGTCGCTATCTTACAACAAAAAAACTTCAAATCCAGACTCCAGTGAGAAACTGCTGAATTGGATTTCATTTGCAAATTGAATACTATTAATTTAGGCTTAAATAGAGACTGGGAGTGGATAAGTCATTATGCAAGGTAGCCTATTTCCCCTTGTTTTTTTGTTTTTTCCTACTCCCCTCCCCCCCAGACTTTCTGGTTAAACTTGGATTTAAACTTGGAGAGTGGTCAGTTTGGATGAGCTATTGCCAGCAGGAGAGTGAGTTTGTGTGTGTGTGTGTGTTCCGGGGAGGGGGGGTGGTGAGAAAGCCTGGATTTGTGCTGGAAATGGCCCACCTTGATTACCATGCACATTGTAGGGAGAGTGGTCACTTTGGATGAGCTATTACCAGCAGGAGAGTGAGTTTGTGTGTGTGGTTTTTGGAGGGGGGTAAGGGGGTGAGAGAACCTGGATTTGTGCAGGAAATGGCCCACCTTGATTATCATACACATTGTGAAGAGAGTGGTCACTTTGGATGGGCTATTACCAGCAGGAGAGTGAGTTTGGGGGAGGGGCGGAGGGTGAGAAAACCTGGATTTGTGCTGGAAATGGCCCAACTTGATGATCACTTTAGATAAGCTATTACCAGCAGGACAGTGGGGTGAGAGGAGGTATTGTTTCATGGTCTCTGTGTGTATATAATGTCTTCTGCAGTTTCCACGGTATGCATCCGATGAAGTGAGCTGTAGCTCACGAAAGCTCATGCTCAAATAAATTGGTTAGTCTCTAAGGTGCCACAAGTACTCCTTTTCTTTTTGAGATGAGAAAGAAATATATTGTTTTAACTTGGATATTGATACTAATAGCTATTCTGTCAATGTAACCTATGCAGAGGGCCATCCCTAATAGACCCCAAACTGTCTTAAGAGAAGGTTCCAAAGAACCCCCAAATGTACGGACTACAATTCTACTTCACCTTTAATAGAGCACCGCCTCCCTTTAGCAATTGATTGTTGATGATCTCTTGAAAGGTTGCCTGAAACTGGTTTCATTTAGTGGCGTGAACCTCAAATGTAATTTAATTTGAACTATATGTATTTGATAAAGTATAAATCATATCAATACAGTACAAGCATTTACCCCTTTATTTCCTGCTGTACAGAAACTTCTGTTTGAAATTAATGTGTTTCCAGATGACCTCAATTGATTTCAAAACATAAATAGGACATATTCCATGTTAAATCCTGCACATAATTCAAACTCTCTATCACATACTGTTTATAAAACTCATGAAGACTGCAACTGGACTACTAACCGAGTATAGATATTTTAAATGAACCTTTAGAAATACCATGGCATTACTAAATGTACACAGTTCAATAAGTAGGCCAAGGCAATATGCATTGTACAACAGGACTTCACAGGGGATGAAGATTTTTCAAATTTTGATACAAAAACAAGCTTGCAAAGTTAATGTAGGCAGGAGAAATTTGATTAGGAGACAAATTTCTTCCTACGGGGTACTTGATTTCGCAGCAGTTGGTCTGAGGTGCTCAGTAAAACTACACTTGAAATAATATAATCCCTACAGATCCATATACAAGTGCTACTCTCATCTGTGCAGCGTGTTGAAAGAACGGAAGTCACAGTCGTGTTAAGTGTCCTTCTCATATACATGCCAAACAATTTTTGAGCTTCAATCTTCACTAACTTGACAGGGTGCGTAGCAGAGAGAGGGGAGCATTTTGTCCCTGTATTAAATTTAATACAGTATCAGGTAGCAAGACAGACAAATGGATATCACAAAACATCCTTGTTTGTACACTTTGGAATTCCATATCAATCACATTCAGGAATTGTTATAGTCCTGTAACAGAGTGGAAGGATCTTCAACCCATGTAGGCATGCAAGGCTCTTCTGTTGTCCAACTCTATTATCAGGATTTAGAGCCCTGCATATATCCGCTGATTCATTATGAAACTGCTGCTAGTTAATGATTCCAGGATAAGAAAGATGGGTCAGAGGAACTAGAAATCATAGGAGTTCCTTGGCTTAGGCAGAAGTTTGTGTTCCATTATTATCTGAGTCACTAATGAAACCATGGCCCCAGGAAAGTGGTGTTTGACTTTATAGAGAACACTTAGACTGTAGGTTAAGTTCTTGTATGTGCTAGCACAGAGCTCAGTGTACCCTTAGGGGTGACCAGAGGCAAAGAGGAAATTAAACTTCTTTTCCACACCTCCACCCAATCCTGGGCTGGTGAGGGATGAAACCAGCCACTGGTGGACAGCTTTAACTTATGCTGGTTTGTATTGGTCCCTTAGGACAAAGTATTTAGGCCTTGCTCCCTCCATCCTGCCACACACACCCTTGACATGCACCCATGTAAAGCTAGGAGCAGGTGGTTCAGAGGCAGCCCTGCCAGTTCTACTAGCAATGTCTCCATATATATGGGGAGACCTCAACTATCTATTTCAGGCAGCTCTCCAGTGAGGATCTGACCCTCTATTTCGAGCAGCATGGAATGACTGCCTGCTCACAAGCCGCAACAAATTGGGATTCCTCTTATTAAAGCTTAATTCCCACATGTAAAGCTCCACTTTACTTATGAGGATAACAATGAATATAGACTTTGTCTTGCAGTGACAGGAGCAGCAAATCCCCATCACCACCCACGCTACATCTCAGGTTATATATACACACAAGTACCAGAATCTTTGAAAAGGTATATGTGGCACTTATAAATGGCACACGTTAAGAATATTTTAAATTAAAATTTCTTAGTTATTTTTCCCCAATACAGTGGGAAACTATTAAGGAGACATATGACAAACTGTACAGGAAATTACTGCCAAAATGTTTTAATGCAGATCTGCTTGACAGTTCAGAAAAAGTGTAAAAGCCTTTATAGATCTCATACAAGGAAATCAGTGCATTTAGATTAGAACTGCAGTTTCTTTGCCACTGAAGGTCTCTTTAACCATCTTTTTTTTTTTTCCAAAAATCACACTCTATATTAGTCACTAAAGTGAGAGAAACAAAGTTCTACATTCAAACTAGTCTAACTGGATTTAGTCCCAGCAGCTTGATGTGAGGACATACTGCTACTCTTTTGCTACTGTGAAACAGTGCACTCTTTTCATTACCACTACCCTGGACTGCTGGTAGTAATGGTTGCCAATATTACAGGATAATGACAGTGTATTGTTGATATAGTTCCTTTTCCAAGAGTTTGAACGCTGACAAATCCATAAATTCATCCCTGCCCAATAAGAATTCATCACTGAAATTCAGAGATTTGTAGCTGAGATCCATCAACATTCTTATGTTTAACTGAAGGCCTATTTCCTTCCCAGCATGCCGTCTCAGGTTCTGTTTATATTATAGACTGCTCCATGAAAAGGGATTAAGTAACTACTCCTCCCCCACAAAGCAAGAGGGGAATAACTGAGAATTATCTACTGTGACGGGGCAAGGCCAGATGGCTATAGAAAAGTAGTGGGAGATAGATATATTAGCTCCAGCCTAAACAAATCCCTGGTACCAGGTTAAGTGAAATGGAAGCTGCTCCAGGTCAATTAGGACACCTGGGGCCAATTAAGAACTTTCCAGAAGGCAGGGAGAATGCTAGGTTGATTGGAACACCTGAAGCCAATCAGGGGCTGGCTGAAACTAGTTAAAAGCCTCCCAGTCAGTCAGGTGGGTGTGCATGTCAGGAGCTGTGGGAGGAAGTTGTGCTGTTGGAGAGACTGAGTAGTACACACCATATCAGGCACAAGGAATGAGGCCCTGAGGTAAGGGTGAAGTGGAGCTTGAGGAAGCGAGGGCTGCTGTGAGGGAAGTAGCCCGGAGAATTGTACATGTCATGTTTCTTAAAGGTCAGCTACCATAGCTGATACTATTAGGGTCCCTGGGCTGGAGTAGAGGGTGGGCCTGGGCTCCTCCTCCCCCAACCTTTGTCCCCTGATTAAACACTGAGACTGGGAGACAACAGAGACTGTGCAAGGAAGGATAACTTCTCCTCACCTCCCTTGCTGGCTTATGATGAAAATGGCTCAGACTGTGACCCTTGTCTCTAGAGAAAGAAGGGTTACGTGGAGGGTCAGTGAGCCTCTGAGGCTAGCAAAATCCACCAGGAAACACGGGACCCACGGAGGCAAGGACAGAGCTTTGTCACACTACACAGGAAAATTGACCAGAATAGATTCAGCAGAATTACAGCCAAAGAAAAGTAATTTTATAGCATAAAGTAATTTTTTCCCAGAATAGATCAACCACAGTGGGAGTTATACCAGCATAAGATATACTAGAATAGTTATTGTGCTATAGACATGCTGGCAAAATTCTGTGTGTGGGGAAAACCTTCAGTCATAAATTGCAGTCTACTCTGCTCCTTGTGAGATACATCTTGTGCTTCCCCTTACTAAGGGCAGATTGTAAAGTTATAATCTAGTCTTATGTTTGAAATAATCCTTATAACTCACTACACTGAAATTGAATTTTTTTCAATGCATCAAAGGCACTAGTCCTCAGGCAACAAAGATCATGACCAGTTTAAAGGTTTTAAATGAGGTTTCTGAATGATCTAAGCACAAAGACAAAATTGGGTCTCTAAACACAGGATTATCACACCACGATACCTCCAAAACTGATTTTTACCAATTTTCCAAAATTATTTGCTTCTGTTCTGAAAATAAGCAGGAGAAATTTACAGTTACAGGGTAAATGTTTCAGAAAGCTATAAGCATCAGAAAATAGGAGATTGTAATGAAAAAGCCTTCTCAACTATAACTGTAATGGTACTAGCACATTGCTATAATAAGGCAAAATATAAAATACAGTGAAATCTCAATGATGCAATTCACACAAATAATTTGGAAAGGGTTCTGAACAGAACCTCTGCAAGTTATTGAAGAAATTATGTAATGCATATAGTACACAGATTGTTTATCTCTAAATAGTTAGATGTTATATAGTAGGTATACACTGGCCTATGCACTGAAAACAGACACTTGGAGAACTGTGTATTGATGAGATTTGACCTAAGAATCTAAACTAACAGACGCTCATATTTGAATGCATGATGTATCAGTAATGGATATTGTAATTGATTAAAATCTCAAGAAACTGAGGTCACAGATGTGATTTAACTGAAAATGAGATGATTTTAAATGAAGAACAGCCAGCATTCATTAAGATCTAGTAAGGAAAAAAGGGTCAACAGCTAATATGTTACTGCTCGGTTCTCATATCTGGCAGCAGAAAATAAGAATAAAAATAAAAATCATACTCAGAAGACATCTCATTGGATCTGAGCTTAGCCGAGCTGCTTATAGAGCAAGTTGGCAACTAATCTTGAGAAAGGGTAGCAGAATCTGGCCCCAAGTGATTCAGTTGCAAGTTCTTGTGAAAATTTTGGACTACAGAAATAGGGAGAGCTAGTGGAGATGGATTTTGCATCTAGATTTCAAACATGCCTGAGTTAGTGGTGTTTGAAATGGGGATTTTGGCTTGGGCCTAATATCAAAAAGCAGTGAGCATCTGCAAAATCCAGTTCTGGGTTGTCAAATCTTTTTCCACCTTCTCAATGCTCAGATTTGGAGCATCGTCATCAGGTCTGTCATCACCATGTGCTGGAACCCAGGAATTTACCATCTCACCATGAGACCCTCATTAACTGATTCTAAGAGAGTGTTTTCCCCAGACCAGACAGGGAGAGTGAACTAGCCAATATCACCATTGCCATGACTGAGTTCTGTTTGTTGAAAGTTTTTTTTTTTAAATAAAGCTCACAATGCTTAGCCATTTTATATATATCCAGAGGTAATTTCTTCTAGAAGTTGGCCTGAAACACAAACTTTGAACCCCAATTTTGAATCCCTCAAAAAATGGGAGGGGAATCTGGCTCAGGCCCACCACTAAGTTCTGCCTATTCAGAAGATTAAGAGCAAACATAATACTTGCAACATTTTTCACATGCTCTTTCAAATATCCTCTTCTCTATTCCAAACCAGATTGCTAGTCCTGAACAAAGGCTTATCATTATAAAGAGAAAAGTTGATAAGTGGACAGTTTCCGGTTGACTCAAAGTCTTCACTGCTTGAGATATCTGCACACATGTCAGTCATCTGCCTCTGTAATACACTGAGAGAAATTCAGAATACCAGTTACGTATGTCAGTCTCAAAACGTTCTTCCCTGAGAGCTGTGCCCTCTGCCATCACCAAGCAGCTTCTGGGAAATCTCAATCAGGCACTATTTGTGGGTCACAACTGTTTTTTCACTGTGAATACTCCCAAGACTGTTTGCTCTAAAGTAAAGATTTTGCCAGGATCAGCTCAGAAAAATCAGAGCCTGCTGGTGGAAGTGACAACATTCTGATCTTGATCAAGTCTGGGAGTCTCGGCAACTCTTGTGCACCTAAAACTGCTATTGAAATCACTTGTAGTTGACACTCAATTATTCTGTTCGAAAGATCCTAAAATGACCCTTAGAAATATCATATATTAAGTCAATAAAATACTGTGTGACCATGAGCACCATTTTCTGGCTGAAATAAGAATTTAAAAATTTTCAGGAAGCTATTGTTCCATCATTTCTAAAGTCACTTTTCCCCATTGTATTATCTATATTAGGCAATAAAAAAAATACATGCCTTACTAAATTGCTAGCACTCTCTACCAAATGTGGAATTAAGTGGAATATTAATCTTTCCAGGGCAACAATAGGTGTTCAGACCAATAAATAGCTGTTATAACAGAGTGGCTTGCGAAAAATTGTTGCTATTGGCATAAACCTTTTTGTGTACTTCACACAGATCAGTATTGAGCATGAACACTAGGAAGACTTCACAGTTGTACAATAGACAATTTTATCATAGGGTGTCACAAAATAAATATCAGTCAACATTGTTACTGTTAGTGTTCATATTAGTTTCCTACTGTACAATGCTCACCACTGCTCTGGATCTTTTATGCTGGTCTGGCCTTTCACTCAACATAAAGTGATCCTGAAAGTCCTATATCTAGCCAAGGATAATTCTTGCAGGATAGGCACGGATGTAGACAACCATATGGTGCCTTCAAAGGTGTGACTCAAAAGGGGGCATGCCAGGGTCAGGGCTGGGAGTGGAAGGGGAATGTTGGGAGCCATAGTGCACACATGGCTGTTGCAATTCTAGGCAGGCTGGTGTCCCATAGGGTAGCCTGCTGGAGCTGTCTAACTTTGACAGAACCCTAGGGCCATTTAAGTTAATGCAGGGGCTGCTGCAGCCTCTGGAGCAGCCTGAGATCAGGGGGGCATAACAGTGGGTTAAAACCGCTATAGGACCTGCAGTTCCCCAAGCTGCAAGCAGTGGCATTGGAACCATTTTTATAGTGGGGGTGCTGAAAGCCATTGAACAAAATTGTAAACCCTGTATATGATGGAAACCACTTCAAGCCACAGGGTGCTACTGCACCCCCAGCACCCTGGCTGCAAGTACTATGTTGTGCCTCTTAAAGGTGCAGCACAGAATCTCAGGTCTGATCTACACTACAAAGCAAACCAGTGCTGCATCAGACTGTGAACAGAGTTCCTGGAAGGTGAATATAGCAGACTGCCTGGAGAAGGGAAGACAGACCCAGGAGTCCCAGCAGGAAAAGGAGATGGAGAGGCACCAGGACATAATGGGGCTTGTCAGACAACAAACACAGATGCTACAGACTCTTGTGGACCAGTCATGGGCTTGTCTCCTTTTGCAGCCATTGGAGAACTCCATTTCAGCAGCCCCCTACATACAGACACCCCATCATTCCATGCAGCATCATGGACCACAACCCTACCCCTACCACATCACACTGGGGGACAGTTAGGAAAAACAGAGTTTCACATACTTTGACCTTTGAGAACTACAGGTGGTGTATGTCAGCACGAGGCAAACTGACAGAAACTCTAGTTGAAAACAGAATTATCAGACACAGATAAACATGACTTGTTGGGGTAGAGTGACCTTGGCTTTTATAAACAGAAGTCATGCCTCACCAATCTATTAGAGTTATCTGAGGTGGTCAACAAGCATATGGATAAGGATGACCCAGTCAATACAGTGTATTTTTAATTTCAGAAATCCTTTGACAAGGTACCTCACCAAAAGCTCTTAAGAAAACTAAGTAGTCCTGGGATAACAGGGAAGGAAGGTCCTTTCATGGATCAATAACTGGTTAAAAGATATAAAACAAAGGGCAGGAATAAATGGTCTGTTTTCACAATGGAGAGTGTCAAACAGTTGGGAAATCTCCCAAGGATCAATATATTTATTAATGATCTAGAAAAGGGGGGTGAACAATGAATGGCAAAGTTTGCAGATGATACAAAAAGTTATTTGAGATAGTTAAGTTCAAAGCTGACTGAAGAGTTACAGGAGGATCTAAAAATCTGGGTGACTGGGCAACAAAATGGCAGATGAAATTCAACAATGATAAGTGCAAACGAATCCCAACTATACAAATACAGTGATGCATTCTAAATTAGCTGTTACCGCTCAAGAATGATCTTGGAGTCACTGTGGATAATTCTCTGAAAAATTCAGCTTGATGCACAGCAATAGGCTAACAGAACGTTAGGAATTATTAGGAAAGGGATAGAAAATAAGACAGAAAATATTATAATGCCACTACATAAATCCATGGTGCACCCACACCTTGCATATTATGTCCAGTTCTGGTCAACCCATCCCAAAAAGAATATAGTGGAATGGAAAAGGTTCAGAGAAGGACAACTATGATCAAAGGTACAGAACAGCTTCCATATGATGAGAGAATAAAATGATTAGGGCTGTTAAACTTATTCTTTTTTCGAACTAAGGGTGGATATAACAGAGGTCCATAAAACTCAGGAATGGTGTGGAAACAGCAAAGAGAGAAATGTTATTTAGCCTTTCCCACAACACAAAAACCAGGGGTCACCCAATGAAATTAATAGGTAGCTGCTTTAATACAAACAAGTGGAAGTACTTCACCACACAATCCACAATTAACCTGTGGCCATAGGATGTGGTGATGGCCAGAAAGACAACTGGGATCAAAAAAAGAACTAGATAAGTTCAGAGAGGATTGGTCCATCAATGTCTATTAACCAAGATGGTCAGGAACACAACGCAACGCTCGGGGCTACCCTAAACCTATGACTACTAGAAGATGGGTGGAGTAGATCACTCCAACTGCCCTGTTCTGTACACTCCCCTGAAGCTCTAGTACTGGTGACTACTGGACATAAGATACTGGGCTAAATGCGCTAGATACAAACCCAGTATGGCAGTTCTTATGCTCAGCTGAGTTAGTTACAAATGTTTTCTACCTTTCTAATTTTAAAGTTCTGTTCCATTTATTTATTTTGTATGTTTGCACTGAACTGGTTTTTTTTAAGTGAAAAACATTAATGTTTTCCACTGATTTTGGTATGCAATTCATTTTTATTCTTTGGAAATGCATGCATTCATCTTTATTTCTGCACAACATATTGTGCAGAATGTCTGGTGCTACTCAAAAGTATAGATTACCTGTAATAGAAATGGGATCACAGAAATCATGGGTTCAGTGAAAAATAATGTAATAATTGTAAATATAAAGTAAGAACCACATAATTAATAGGTTTATTTAAAAAGACAGTGAGATATTCATAAATGTACACCAAGCACTACACTGTTTCATTACCACCCCCAAAACTTCATGGCCAGATAAAGCACAATCCACCATACCCCATTACTGTGGCTGACTGTTGAAATGCTCTCTTAAGGCGTCCATCAGCCTCACAGCTCTGCACTGTGCTCTTCTATTGGCCCTTGTGACTGGCTGTTCAAAGTCAGGAGACAGCCACTCCCTCAACCTCAGCAGCAACTTTTCCCCTTTTGCCTTTCAGATGTTATGCAGGAGTCAACAGGCAGCTATAAAGAGAAGTAAACAAACATCACCAGCACCCCTTCAATCTGCCAAAACTACATTCAACTGTTATTCTGCACCTGCAGAACCAGTAGCTGAATCTTTCCTTGCAACTGTCAAGGTGCCTGGCTCCTTCATGAGCCAGAGGAGAAAGAGTAGCCTGGATCCCCCAAGATTACTATTGGCATACAATATTGCCAGTGGTAATCTGCCAGTTAGGAAAAATGTCCTTGTTTGCAGCTTCCTGAGTAGTCTGTTCTTAAAGATGTGAGCATCCTGCATCTTCCCCAACCATCCCACACTGATATCACTGAAGCATCCCTGGTGATACACCAACTTTTGCATAACCACAGAAAATTAGCCCTTTCTGTTGATATACTCTGTGGTAGGGTGAGCTGGGGCCAAAATAGGGATATGCATGCCGTCTCTCTCTTCACCTCAGTTCAGGAATGCCATAGGTGCAAAACCATCCATGATGTCCTGCACGTTGCCTAGAGTCACTGTCCTGCATAGTATGATATGATTAATGGCCCTGACAGTGGCTCCCCACTGTGGATTTTCCAGCTCCAAAATTATTTCCCACTGACTGGTAGCAATGTGGCATTGAAAGCTTTCACATTGCAAGCACCGCTCATTTCTCAATTGTTAACGTAGCTCTCATTCTGGTGTCCAGAGGGCTGGAGGACTGGCTCAAGCTTGGTACACCGATCCAGTAACATACTCTTTCACATGCAAAAGTCCAGTCAATGCTCATTTCTCGGGCCCAGAAGCATCGCTCTACCATTGCAGCTGCTCAGTGAAAGCCAGCAACAACCTTGAATTGTTTTTCACTATGTCCCTTACCAACCTATCCTCAAAGATATAGCCGTATCCCACACAGTTGCGGTACTTCCTGTGAATCTCCAAATACCAGAGGATGGTTCAGCCTGTGTTTGCAGTATTCATTACAAGAATGCAGAGTTGTGTAGGCTCCATGCTTCTGTCAGAGATGGCAGCCAGTGACACGTACTGCACAGATTTGTGGGATTAGAAAAAAAGGCACAAAAATTATGAGATATAGATAGCATTAAGGGATGGAGAAAGGTGTATGATGGGAATTTGACTTATTGTTCCCAGCCCCTTCTGTGGGACTCGTCTGCATGCCTGCAACTCATTGTAAAAATCCCCCAAAAGACCATTGTGCATGGTACAGTAGGATATTTACCCCTGGTGCCCTGCACTTTGCATCCACACAAGCACTCCTGCTGAGTACGTGCAGCACACCTCGGACACCAAGTATGCAAGCATATGAGCAATATATTAACTGCAGTGTCTTTATGCCAATGTAATTTGGATCTATCAAGTTTGTAGCGTAGACATGGCCTCACCTCCAGTTCATATCAGGCACAGGAGAATGAACCTTTCCTTGCTTTATTTGTTTTCCTTTTCAATTCACTGTTAAAGTTAGGGAACAGAGATATCAGAAGCAGAAAGACGGTGAGTGGGAGGTAATAGAGCTAATATGGAGGTGCAAATATGAGAAATCACGTGGTACTTTTAAATGTCACCGAGTACCTACCCTCCTTTCATCTTCCTCTTCCACTCAGTGATCTTGCAGCAGGTGTTCAGTACCGAGGCACTGAGCCTCCTGTGCCTGTATCATTCTAGACAGAACAATTCTCTCTGCAGTTAAAATGATGCAGGTTAGAGATTCTGACAATATTTTCAGAGCAGTGGGAGGAGTATATGGTGGTACAGGCTAAACAGCTTCTGTTTTAAGGGAAGATTAGTTCTGCCCCATTTATCCCCTCTCCCAACAGTGTAGCTGACTCCAAAATGTAGTTTGCTGCTACCTAACTAGACCATATAATCAAACGGCTGTGTGCTCCATAAGTAACCTTTGGGGTAAATCTGCAATACAGAATACACTGCTTTGCAAAGTTTATAGAGTAGGGATGGAGACACTGTTTCCCAATGAAAAGCAGTTTTGACAGAAGGTTTTCAATGTCCTCTAGTGAACTGATTGGTAGGGTTTGTAGCTAAGGCCTGGCCTGACGTGTAATTAACACATGAAGGGAGGCCTTATTTTTTGGAGGATAGAATTGGGAGTAAACAGTTCATCAGGCTGAAAACAGAACATTTGTGCTAAATAAGATAAGTAATAGATCAGTAGGCTAAAAAGACAGAATGTCTGAGCCAGCTAAGATAAGAGGGAGAAAGCCCGGGAAACCATTTCCTGACAATGGGCAAGATAAGTTAGGAATGTAGAGATGAGGTAAAGACTAGTGTGGGCAATGCACGGACAGAACATGCTACTCAGGGATTTGTGTATTTGTTTTAACTATGGTCACATAAAATCATATTGCATCTACTCCATAATCTGTTCAGACCCCCACAACACTGAGTTACTATGACACACAGGGAAGATGCAGCTTCCTTCCTTCAATGTAATTTACTGTAGTCTACCAATGATGTGCTCTATCACAGATACTAGCACTATGCTGAAACCAGAACTTCTGTTTTTCAAAAGATTCGGGGATTTTTAAATTTGGCTTCAATCTAAATTGGAGCAAAAAACAAAAATAAAAAGTTTAAATCCCTAGGCAATAGAGTTTAATCCAATCCAAGTTAGTAGTAATGGAAAGTCATCATTGCCATCCAAAGCATTACATTGACCTATGTGAAATGAATTTTTAATATCTGTCCAGTTAGAGTCTTCACATCATAAAAATTACCATCACAGTTGACACCCCCATGTTATCAGTTTCTGCAGAAGACAGAAAGGTTTTGAATAAACAGTTTCCTTTTAAAGTCATGGTCAGAGAGCATGGATAAGACAATGTGAGGAACTACTCTCTTTTGTAAAGAACTTGCATTTCTATGGCACTTTAAACAATATATTCTGTACTAAGTTAAGTGAATTGGAACCAAGATCTCCAAAATGAAAGTAGTACTCATCTGTGCTATTTTCAACCTGCTGAAAAACCATATTTCTAGCTAAAATAAGTAGTATCTGAGTCTATTCATTTCCTTTCCTTTGACTTTAATTCATGTCAATGACTTGACTGACTTCTCCCAGCAGAATTCTTTTTCATCTTACAGTAAGGAATTTGAGAGAAACACTATCTTTCCTTCTCTTCCAATCTCTTATACTGCTTATTGGACCAGTTGTTGGAACACACTCAATGAGGTGTCTGTCCATTGGGCAAAATAGAAACTAATCTTGCAACAAGTACCGATAGGCCAAAACTGTCACTTATGCTGGAGGAAATCTCAGCTGGCTTTTCAATAAAAAGGCAGCATTTCTACAATGGCAAGTTTTTATAAATCTGAATTTTATATCTGCCATCTTTACCTACTATGGTTCACATACTCATTTGTCATAGGCTAGCCTAACAATCATATGCTCTGTGGACTCAAAAAGTAACTTAGGGCTTCGAAAAAGTATGATTCCAGATAATCAGAAGGCACCAGAATTGAAGCCCCTTTTATGACTGTGTTCATTCAAGGGGTTGTTCACTTGCACGCCTGAGCTAATTATTTGGATGTGACATAGTCTTGGAAGACAGAAATGAAAAAAAGCCCAGGCTTTATTTAGTTATACTACAGATCTTCTCTCTATGAACTGGGAGTTTGGTGGAGAGAATCATAACAAGGTAATTAATCAAGTGTTTCATTAAAGCTGACATTCATTTCAGCTGGGATTTTCAAAGGAGCCTAAGGGATTTAGGTGCATGGGAGCTGTATAACTCCCTCAGGTGCCTGGAAAATCCCACCTTTCCTTTCCAAAAATTGATGTGGGCACCAGTAATCAGTGTTTAGTCCCCTGATTTTAATGCCCTGTGAGGACCTGATCCAGAGCTCATTAAAATCAATGGAGAGCTCAGAACAAATGAGCTATTTAGTAATATATGAAAGATGGGGAGACCCTGGACATAGCAAAACACACAGAACACGTCTTTTACCTCAGCTGGTATGAGTACTGTCTTTGATTAACACAGTCATTAATTGCCCCCTACTAAGCAGAATCTATTTGGCATTATTACACATCTCCCAATGCTGTTAGAGTCTATGCAAAGCCCCTTTGTCAGAGGACTTCACAAGACAGTAAGGTAATTGTAACTGGGTCATTCCTGGGCTTGTCACAAACCACTCCTGCGTCCCCAGTGCAAGAGAGCTTTATTTGCCCATCACCCCCCTCAGATAAGGCCCCACCTGCAGCAATCTTAGTCAGCAAGAACAGGCAAGTGACTAGTAGTGTAGCCATTATTAAGATACTTCACATATATTCAAGACAGAGAGGTACTTTGATTAATGCTCTCACAAGTAGAGTTGTCAACCCTCCAGGACTGTCCTGGAGTTTCCAGGAATTAAAGACTATGTCATGTGATGAAACCTTCAGGAATACATCCAACTAAAATTGGCAACCCTAATCACAAGGCCCACAGACAAGCCAAACAAGGACTCAGGCCTAAAAATAGGCTGATAGCTAACCGGTAAGTGACGCCATGACACAAAATGAACCAGTTACAGTAATAGATGTGTTAACTGCTGATGTTTAGGAAATATATATTACAATGTATCAGTTAAAGCCAGTAAAAATATTTGGAGGATTTTTGCAGACATGGGTTGTCACCAAAATGCTAACCACGAATTATTACTTTGGGTATAAATGTTAAGGAATATAAGAGGAACTAATAAGTTAGCCTCTGAAAAACAGGGCAAATTTAGTGGGGTGTGGAAGTATAGATAAGGAATTTCATAAATGTATGAATCTTAGTGGGCATCAGTGTAACACATTATAAAAGATGTATCCCAGTCTGCATGCCTTGGAAGATGCCAGGATGACATACACAGGTGATGATGATAAAAATAAGGATCATGAGGTGGAAGATAACATACTCTGGAGTGCCCCAGTGGGAGATCTGAGGTCTGAACACCTTGTACTTTCTCTGCTCTTGTATTTCAGTGTTTTTGAGGTTGTTTATCTGCTGAGTGGATTTGTTTATACAGGGACTTGTGATAAATTGCAATTGTTTCTCTTTTACTCCTTGGGTCTCTCATTCTAATGATACTAGTAATTATCTTCCTGATGCTGTAGGCATTCAGGAGACTGAATGCTTATTGACAACTGCAGTCTAAGAGATTAATCAATAATCAATCTACCAATCCATCAATTAGGCTACTGTAGCAAATCCAAAACAAAAGTCCTGTGTCAGGCCTACCTTCCCGCAGGGAGGTTCTGGCATACCCCAGCCAGGCATTCTCTCACAGAGTAAGCTCTGGAGATCTACTCTCACTCCCAGCCATCTCCCAGGGGATCTGATCTCTGTCCTTTTAATCCTTCACACCAAGCCAGCCACCTATTGCAGGTGTAGCAGGATGGCATTGAGTCCAGAGCAGCTCATTAACCCTCTGCTGACCAATGTTGGGTTTGTACATCATATCACAGTGAAAATGCAGCTAATGGCCCCATGATCTCAATATAATGCACTTGTTACCCATGAAGTTTCAACAGAACATGGTTTAGTTCATCAAATAAACTTTGATTATAGCCAGCTAACTCAACTACATATGGGAGGATATATATTCTCCTATCTCTCTTGCTAATCATCTACGTGGAGATATGAATCGGACTTCTTTTTTTTTTTAATTTGTAGCAGAAAAGGCCCTTCACCTCCATTTGCATGCTGCACATTTACTGAAAATTCAACTTGAAACTAACACAAAGTGCATACACGCAAATGACCTGAAGAAGAACTCTGTGTCGCTTCAAAGCTTGTCTTTCTCACCAACAGAAGTTGATTCAATAAAAGATATTACCTCACATACCTTGTCTCTATTATATCCTGGGACCGACACAGCTATAACAAAACTGCAAACACACAAATGGTTCACTGCATTTCTGAATGCTGGGTGGGTCTGCCCCCTAGTTGTACTATAAAGAGGGGAAACAGTAAGGCCACTATATGTGCCTGGCTTGGAGGTGGAATTGGCATTTCTCAATTTCTCTGCTTTCCTTGGCTACAACATCTCAGTCCCACCCTGCAGGCAGTGAATGGCAGTGCACAGAAACTGCAGCAGCAGATACACAGTAAATGGAATAGCAGCCTTTGGTGGCCAGCACCAAACTGTGGTAAACTGCAGGCAGATCACTCACTCAGGCAGGCCATGCAACTGTTTTCATGATTGGGAGCAGTCTTCAAAAATGCCCCCAAATCACAGAACTCACCCTCATATCATGAATGTTGCCAACACAGCTTACAATGCAGTGGCTGAATGCTACACTGAAGAAGAAAGCGGCGGCAGATCCTGTTTAGGCAGACTGTGAAAATGGTAGTAATTGAATTCTTGATACCATTTATTGTCTCATCACAACAGGGGAATATATTCTTTTCCTGAATGAAAAAAAAATTAATTTATTCCTGTGACAAAGAAACCTACAGGTAGGAGTGTGGGAGCTGCAATCCCAAGAGTTTCCCTTTCTAGACTGCTACACAGAGATCTGTGCTATGTCACAATGGAATGGCCACTTTTAGCCCTCATCCTGCTGTTCTCCTCTAACCCTATTTCCTTTCCTTGGTCTCCATTCCCCAGTCTCATCTCTAAAATGTTGAGAATGTGACTGTTTGTGCCAACATGTTCCCTCACTCTGGTAGAGAATCCAGAGCGAATACATCTCCATTCCTCCTGCCATGGGCTTGTATCTCCTAAGTATTGGTTTGGCTCCATGGTCAACTGCTGCCATCAAGCCTATTAATATCAAGCGGCCTGGAAGCAGCAGACACACTTTAGTGCTGAATCTGGGGTTGTGCTTTAGGAATTGGGCTGCTTACCCAAAACATATGGGGAGGGCAGGACACAACCGTGGATCACGGGCTCGGAACGGGGGAGGAGGGGATTGAAGGAAAACAAGAGAACAGCAGCAGCAAAGTTGTGTGTTGAAAGCAGCCCCACAACAGAGCTGTTCAAATACTAGATAAAATTATTTATTGAATGATGTAGTTATAATGCATTATTAGTTGAATAGAATATTCAACCAGCTGTATTTAACTTCCTGAAGTGGCAGCATCTGCAATTCACATGATTGTTTAGAGCCCAGAGAGCACCGGATCAAATATTTTATAATTTTAAATTGCGTTTAAAAATTTACAGCTAAATGCTACTTTTTGAAGTGGATTTCAAATTAATGTGTTTTGTGAAGAAAAGTAATGATATAGCTGTCAAAGAGTCTGTACAGTCCTGAAAATCCTTCTAGCAGTGGTCTCTCCCACAAGCCCCTTTATGTGAAAGGAATGCCCACAGAGCTAGAATCTGAGTCATATGGAGGTCAGTAAACCTAGACTAGGCTTCAGAAACCCTGTCTTCCTCTGCACAGTGGTATCTTCCTCAGCTACAGAGGGACAGTGTGATTCCACCCTTGCAGTCAGAACACACTGCTACTGTCAGAATCCAATTTCCATCCGAGCTATTTTTATTATAAACAAAGCATTAGGGAAGAAGTGGTGCTTGAACAGACACAGAAAGGATTGTCTTTGAAACTCAGTGTTGATTACTTTCATTCACTTCTTTAATGGAAAGAAAAATGTAAGCATTTTTTAAAAATAAGGCTATAATATGAGGTAATGGCTGGCCATGTCAGAAGCAATCTGCTTCTCAGCTCTGGCTTCAAAATAAAAGATTACAAGGAAGGGCTAAATTTAACTCTGATAAACATATTGAAAAATATGTGCAGTTCTGTTTCTCTGTGCTTGAGCAAACTAAGCATTTATTAGACTGTCACTTTCTTTAATACTATGTATGTCAAGAACACCTGTTTGTTCTTCTTGAGGTCAGCATCTCAGCTAAGCTTTTGTCAGTACACTTCAAAGGCACCCTTGAATTCAGTTGAAGTGTACCTAACAAAGCTTTATTCCTAACATTGGATTTACTGGTGACACGTGGACTATGCACAGCATACCCACTGACATAATTTTTTAGACAGCCTTAGCTACACTATCTTGTCTATGGGTATTTCTGCACTGTGCACTCCTTACTGCAGTGTGTAAAGTACATACGCTGCATGTCCCCCTAGCATGGATATAAATAGCAATGTAGACCGTGAGGCACCACTTAGAGAAGTAAAGACATGCCTGAACCTTTAGGGTATGTACCCTACATAGCTCTCTAGATGCCCAAGCAGCATAGGGTCCTGCTCCTGGAGCCTTTTCTTGACACAGAGAAAGACTTTGGCAGTAGGGAATGATTCCAGTGGCTCTCTGCTGCCAGAGCCTTTCCCTGCATCAAGGAAAGACTCCAGCCGCCGGGAGCTGCCCCTGCAGGAAACTTTCACCACTGCATGAGTTACGCACCACAGTGTGGACACAGCCTTTTTTCACTGTTTCATGTAGCTACACATACTCCAGAGACACTGCCAGTGGCGTGCAATGTAGATGGACCTTATGTGGCTTTGGCAGAGGTGCTTTGTTCACCTTGCAGTTCACAGAGGTATATATATCAATTGCACTTTAACTATGTCTGCACCGCCGAAAGTCTGGGCACACAACCTGTGACAGAAGCAAATAAATGCTCATGAAAATGTAAAGGCTGTGTTGAAGTCAGCAGCAAAAATGGACACTTAAGATTTTAGAATTACAAGTTAGAACCCTAAACCTCTTCCAGCTTAGGTGCAGTTGGTCTCTATGAATGCTGGGCAAATGGAGGAGTCTCAGACCCCTTAGCTATGTTATCAAAGGTGGTGCTCCCAGTTCTGAGGAGGTACTTTCCCATTAGTAGTGGCCCAGTCACAGACATACACAATGGCTATGGAAGAGAATCATGTCAATGGCGATACTGAGCATAGTCCACATGTCGCCCAGTAACCCAATGCTAGGAATAAAGCTAGTCAATTTTTTTTTCAACTGAATGTTTTTCCATTGGAAAATGCTGAATGATCGAAAGTGAAAGGCTCCTTGGGGAAGTGTCAATTTCAATTATATTTTTTTGTTTAGAAAAATTTGAAGTGAAGCATTTCAAGAGAGTCCAAATATCTTGCCTTCACATTTTTGGAATGAAACGTATCAATTGGTTGTTTTGAAATGACTTGGTTTGAATGATCCAAAACAAAAATGGGATTTTATTTTGCAGAAGATTTTTGGTTTTGTTCCTTTTTGGAACGAAAAAATAATAGAACTGTGGAATTTCCCTCAAAATAAAAATTTCAGTTCCTGAACAGCTTTATTTAGGCATGGGTTATTCTCTAGTTAACTGACAGTCAATTGAAAGATCTATTTAAAAGAAATGTGCATCCTGAAGAAAGTGAGGTCTCACTGGCTGATAGCTGTGTTTGTGACCCAAGAAAAAAGAAAGTGCATCTCTGGTCTGATTGGTCCTTTTTCTTCAATTCCCATCCCCTAAAACAAGCTGACTGAGCTTCTCTTCTAGCAATAGGGTAAAATCTTTCTATATTTGGGGTTGAAGTAATCATAAGGAGAAAGATCAGTTCCAGCACCGGAATAAGGGACTAGGAAAAGCAAAGAGCTCATTTACAGGGCCTTGCCTTCCATGAGCTGCTCTGTAAAGCCCAAGTACCTGAGTTTATTAAAACTTGTGTTTGGTCTTATGCCGCAGACTGACTTTTCTTCTGAATAGACAGAAAAAATATCCACAATCTTCCAAAGCTTTCATGATCTCAAAAAACACAAAAGGTTGCAGATATCATTAAGGGGTCTATCCATTAAAAGGTAAATGTAACTTTTTAGTTTAGTCCACTGACACTAAAAGTCAAGCTGAATGTACATCAGTGTGTGCTTTAAAAAAAAAAAGAAAGCAGCTCTGTGATGGACTCTAGCCTGAAGTACAGATGGAACTTGGTGGATGGATAGCCTAAATCTTTCCAAATATAATTTAAAGAAACAACACGCACCAAGTTATCCTTGGTAGTCTCAGACTATGCAATAGTAGCTCAGAGTGTGAAGTCAAGCCATAGGCAAAATTAAGTTAGATTACAGGTAATATGACTATTTTTTGTAACTAAATGAATGTATTGAACCAACTGAAATAGATGCAAAGAATGGCTGAGAAGCTATTTTAAAGCCTACATTTTACATTGAAGACTACATGAACTGCACCTTTCTGGTTGACAAATAGTTTTAAGTATCAAGGAATTAAGGAACAAACAACATTTTTGCTATAATGAACAGGTGTCAAATGAAAACCAACAATATGTTGTATATACTGAAACCCTTTGTCATTGCCCTTGTGGATAGAATAATAGAATGGTTCTAATAACTGAAATTAACTTCACTGTACAGCAGCCAGTTGCTACAATGGAAAACATTCTTTAAAACTGAAAAATTGTAGCGATTCGTTGTCATGGAAAATGAAAATTACATGTGTCAGCTTGGTAATAAAATTGAAGCATCCAGACTAGATCCCACTATTCAGTATAACAATTGATTTAAATTGATCTGATTCATGATGAAGCTACACAGAATTCACATGATGGGTGCTAAAGTAAATTTTGGAGACTTTTGTTGGCCAAAACTAGAGATTCCAATAAGATGTTTGAGGTCCACCTGGGAAGCTGCTAATTCACCTCAACTCATCCAGAAAACTTGTAGTGATGGTAGAACTCAAGAGGTTCAGATAAGTAACCAAATGTTCAAACAAACTCTCAGAACTGTCAAATTCTTGAGTGTATATAACTGATGGCATATACTACAACAATGCTTCATTCTATTTCCAGGACTTTCCGGTTCTGTTTGGGCCAGAAATCTCACAACAGCCATTCCTGCAATAATTTTGCACTTCTACTTCTGGTCTAGGTAGGAACTCATAAGGGCAGAAGGCCATATAAATAAAATAAATCCAGAAAAGTAACCAAATTTTCTATCCCCGGGCAAAGTTTTGGAGGGGTTGGGTGCCTTATAAGTGAATCAATTAATTTGAAGTCGTGTCGAGAGAAGGATTAACGGAAATAATGAGATCTCAGCTGAGCGTCCATGCTGCTACTTAGAGCAGAGTTTGAATTGAAGAGGGATTAAACTATCTCTAAGACATTTCCACCCAAGAGCTTCTATAGGTCAGTTCAGCAAAGAAGCTGCCTGCAGCACATTAGGAGAGAAGTAAAACAAAAGGAGGCTTTTACCAATAGCAGAGAACCTAGCAGTACAAAAATATTTTTTCTTCTAAGCATAAAACCAAATGATTTTATAAAAATAAGATTTCCAATTAACCATTCTCTGGAACATTTTAATGCAATATAAAATTGGGCCTGGGAATTCAGTGACATTGCATACAATGGCCTTATTGAACATTCATTGTGGCAAAAAGTTTTAAGTTATTAAGAAACTATCAGTTTTCTAGATAAGAACTGCCCAACTTCTATAACTTCCAGTTCTCTCTCTCCCACCATCCCTAATATGTATGGAATCAGCTGCTCAGCTGATTTAAATTAGCATAATTCTATTAAAACCAAATGTAGCCAATACAGTTTACAGCAGCTGAGAATCTACCATAGGGTCTTTGATCTCCTCCTTCTTCTATGGCCACAGTGAGAGAAAAAACAGCAAGACTAAAATAAAAAGCCTCTGTGCCTAAATAAAAATCGCAAAGACATCCATATGCCCACATACACACACAAGCAGCCTGTAAAAAAACTTGGCTGAAGGAATGAGATCAGAGCAGTGTCCTGAGCTGAACTTGTCTGCCAGGGGTAGGAAGCTAACTAGAGCCTGAGGGAGAGAGAATAGATCGAATCACTTTGGCTGCTAGTAGTGAGGAGAAAAGCTCTGCTATGAATGACTGGGAGGGAGACAGGACCATATCTGTCTGATGGGATACCAGGACTCAGAATTTCCTTAGAATTTTTTTCTGGGGAAGTGGAAAAGTAGCATGATTAAATGGACAGGGCACTGGAGTGGAATGCTGAACAGCTAGGACCTTTTTCTAGCTCTGCCATGGACTTGCTACTTAACTTGACTGTGCCACAATCTCCCAGTTTGTAAAGTAAGGATAATACTATATACCCAACTTTATGAAATGTTTCAAGATATATGGATGAAACCACTTGTCATAACCATACAGCTAAGGGTAGCCTAGAATTCCTCTTTACCTGTAAGGGGTTAAGATGCTCAAATAACCTCATTGGCACCTGACCAAAAAGGACCAATGTTTTTTTTACCTTTTGTTTTCAACTTGTGAATTTTCCCTTTGCTAGAAGGAAGTTTATCCCCCCCGCTTTTTTTAAAAAAAAAAAACTAAGGATTTGCCTAGAGGGGAATCCTCTGTGTTTTGAATCTGATTACCCTGTAAAGTATTTACCAACCTGATTTTACAGAGGTGATTCTTTTACTTTCTTTAAATAAAATTCTTCTAAGAACCTGATTGCTTTTTCATTGTTCTTAAGATCCAAGGGTTTGGGTCTGTGTTCACCTATACCCATTGGTGAGGATATTATTCTCAAGCCTTCCCCAGGCAAGGGGGTATAGGGCTTGGGGGAATAGGACTCCAAGGGGTCCTTTCCCTGGTTCTTTGTCTAAATCACTTGGTGGTGGCAGCATACTGCTCAAGGACAAGGCGGAATTTGTGCCTTAGGAAAGTTTTTAACCTAAGCTGGTAAAAAGAAGCTTAGGGGGTCTTTCATGAAGGTCCCTACATCTGTACCCTAGAGTTCAGAGGGGGGGGAAGGAACCTTGACACCACTATATAACTGTGGAGAATAATTATTCTCCTCCTCCCCTCCCCCACCCCTTCTCTTAACTCTGGAAACTTTCATGCCCCAAAGGGCATTTTAGGGAGGTTAACTTTTTTTTTGTACAATAGCTGACTGAGGCTGGAGTGTTTGTGTTCCTGCCTGTCCAGGCAATCAAACTGAAAGAATGATACTAACAGCTGTTTTGAACAGAATTTCACCAGCACTAAATTGGAGTAATAGAATGGTTCTTTTCTATTTTGCTGTTTGGTTAATATCAGACAGTCACTTGGTTATTCTGGCTGTATGTATGCAAGGTTGCTATTTACATATGGAAAAAATCATAACATGTACTGACATCAGATTTCATCCCTATACTTTGCATCACCTAGGTATACTCACTAGTTTTTCCCCAGTTAATCTCACAGGATTCCTAAGTGTCTCCTACAGGGACGTCAGCAAATCTACATGCACACAGTAGGAAATGTCTTTTTTCCTGATCAGAAGCAATTTTTCAGAGGATTAAGAATCCTTTTCTAGAATCCCAGCAAAACATTAGATTGAAGTCTGCTAATATTCCATCTGCTCTTGCTCATGGCAATCTGTCTGCAGTGTAAATAGTTTGTTCTTAAAAAACAAGGAATCTGTCCTTCATAGTACAGGAAAAATGAAGTTATTTATAACATTGCATGTCCTCCTCAAATGTAACAAAGCCATGGGCTGCCAAGAGACAATTATGTGACAATTCACAGATGCACACCAAGAGAGCCAGGAATGGAATCTGATCCTCCCTAGGACTCTGCCCATTGAGCTAAAGTCAAGTAAATCTTCCATAAGTGACAGTAGTCATAAGTTCCTTGGCTGGGATGTTCAAAGGAGCCTAAAGGAGTTTATGAATTTCAATGGGATCTGAGTGCCTAAATCTATTAGGAGCTTATGAAAATCTGAGCCCTTATTCTGTCTCTGAGCAAGCCACTAGAGGGTAGAAGTCTGTCTCAGAAACACACTTGCCAATCAAATTTGTTAAATTTCTCATGGATAATTTTTACCTCTTCACGGGTTGATGTGGTCATATGCTGGTATTTTCTTCCCAAAACTTTACTTGTGCTTTGTACCTCCTATCATCATTGGTAAGATTTTTTTTTAAATAAACGAGTCGTATGCAGTCTGCCATCCTAACCCTTCCAGATCAATATATGGGGAATATGTTCAATATTAACTCATCTAATATGGTCTTCAGAAGACCAAGCTCCTCCCTGGTGCATCACTTCATCAGTAAAGAATGCATCCATTGCTGTGTAAATACACAGACAAACTATTTTAATGAGAGGTAAAAACCACTACTTAGCATTGTAACTTTTAATGCCATGTGTATGCCACCCCCACCCCTACCCTCCGCACCCCCGGTCATTAGGCTTTTCCACAGCTTCAGTGAACACAGCCAGAGACCTGCCAGGTAAAGGTAAGTTTTGTGAAGAGCTTGAATCACTATTTCAATTATTTTACTTCCTTGGGCTACAGTGCTTTCCTTAACTCACTAACGGCTATGGTAGAGACAGCTTGGCTTTCTCTCTGCAGAAAGAACAGGTGTGATCATTAAGTTTAAAGTGTGGCTTTTAAAAATGAAGCTACAGTAAAACTTAAGCTTCATTGCACCATAATTATTTAGTTCTTTGCAGACAACGTAATGGGGGAAAATCAAATCATATTGTCTTAAACACTTTACAAAGAGATCACCAGATTTTATTTGATCAACTCACCCCTTTACAGACACTGAATTCCCCATTTCTATTATGCTTATTGGTTACACTACCATATACCAGTTACACTGATATCATGCAAAAATTCTCTTTTATGAGAGATGAACAGGTCAGACTGAAAAAAATCCAAACCAGTTCTGTGATGAATGCATTTTTATAACACTTAAAAACTAACCATCTTGTATCATGACAAAGTGCTATTAGATCAATGCTGTAATTGTTTTCATATGTTGAAAAAGATATGTATAGCAGCGTCAGAATATTGAAGTACTAAACAGCAAAATAGTACCAAACAGCAAAATAGAAAAGAACCATTCTAATATTGTTTGCACAAACACTGAAAAATGCACTAAAACCCAGTTCCAGTCAGCACATTTAATACTGCAGTATTTTTATTTCAATGTGGAATTTTATATACTTAAAAGCCAAGATTTTCAAGAGAGACTTATGATTGGGGTATTGCAGCGATGCGAAGACTCACCACCATGGCGCCTTCTGCTGGTCGTCTTGGGAATTAGCTCTCCAACGTATGGAGCCCTCCTCCCGGCTGGTGTCTCACCACCACTGGCCCCTGGTGCCCCTTTACCTTGGGGTGCTGCCCCCTGGCAGTGCCCGCACACTCTGGGTCTCCCCTCCCAGGGGAACCCGCAACCCTGTATCCCTACCTTGCCTCAGTGGTTACTGCCAGTCATCATTTAGCCCCCGCTCACTGGGGCAGACTGCAGTCTGTCCTGGCCACTCGTCATTGGCAAGGAGGTTGGACCAGCTGCCTCTGCCTATCTCTGGGCTGCACCTCCTAGCCTCAGTACCTGCATAGGCCTTTATCAAGGCCTCAGCTTAGGGAGTTGCCAGGCGGGAGCTCCCCAGCTCCACTCCCCCTTTTCTCCCAGGCAGCCAGGTCCTTCTCTCTCCACAGCTAGAGAGAGACTGACTCAGCTGCTGGTTCACAGCCCTTTTATAGGGCCAGCTGTGGCCTTATTGGGGCATGGCCTCAGCTGTGGCTGTTTTCCCAATCAGCCTAGCCTTTTCTCTCAGGAGCAGGGTAACTGCCCCCTTAAAGGTGTCCAACTTGAAACATTGTAAAAGGGGCCTCATTTTCAGAGGGTTGTTACTCAGCATTTTCTGAAAGTCAGGGAACTTTAAGGCATCTTAAATCAAGCACTCACAATTTAAGGCAGCCAAAAATCACTAGTTAATTTTGAAAATCTTGTACAAAATATATACCTGAATAACTCAAGGTAAATCATAATACAATGCCACTTTAATTGCAACAAATTTCTGTATATCTGTTGATATTTCTATAATTCTCACCTCCCTAATATATGGTTGTCTCACAAACACTACTATGTTAAGGTTCAGAGTACACTGTAAGGAAAGGAAGGATTATTCTTCCTGTATTACATATGGGGAAATTGAGGCACATAGTGATTTGCCCAAAGTTACACAGGAAGTCTGTGAAAAAGAAAGTGAAAGAATCCAAATATGTCAACTCCCCATCCTGTGTCTGAATGATGTTAAGCCCTGATCCTGTGACTGTACACAAGTAGGTTCTCATCCAGACCCCTAGTGAGACTTAAATGGGTTTGTGTGTGGGTGCAGGGATTTACCTATATGGAATCCATTGCAAGAGCAGAGGCTGAGTTTGCCCACCCTCTACTGATTTGTCACACTAAGCAGATAGGCTAACAAGTTACAGTGGTAATGGTGTAGAATCTAAATAAAAATTCTCTCACCTGCAGAGATTCTATATGACAGGCAGAAGAATTGACTAGCTGCGTGTGTTTGTGAACATTATGAGCCTGTTTACTTGCGATACTTTAAGGGATTTCTTTTCTCTTTTTTTAAGTAAAGAGGGGGGCTAAAAAGATGAAACTTTTCTGTGAAAAACACTATTTTATTAGCATCTTTCTAACTTTTATGAAGATAAAAGACCCCTAGAGAGGAAGGGTGGTTAGGGTGTTAGCTTTGGACATGAGATTCAGGAGTTCAGTTCCTGTATGACCTTGGGGAAGTCATTTAGGGTATGCCAACACAGAAATAAAACACCTGCAATTTACACCAGTCAGCTGACTCATGTTGCAGGGCTGTAAAATTGCTGTGTTGACATTCAGATGCAGGCTGGAGCCCAAGCTCTGGGACCCCACAAATAGGGAGGGTTCTAAAGCCCAGGGTCCAGCCTGAACCTGAACAACTACACCACAATTAAACAGTATCACAGCCTGAGTTTCACAAGCCTGAATCAGCATACAAAGGGCAGCCCTGGGTGTTTAATTGCAGTGTAGACATAGACTAGAGGTATCTGTGCCTAAGTTCCCCCATCTATAAGAGTGGGAATAAAACTTCCTTATGTCACAGACGTGTTATGAGGATAAATAAATTAAAAACAGTAGCTGGGGCTATATAAGTACCTAAGATAGACATAAAATAGACTGTGACGGGGTTTGACTTACCACCGCAGCACCCGCTACTGGCTGTCCTGGGAATTAGCTCAGGGTTGCCACTGCACCCTCCTCAGGTGGTCTCTCTCTCTCCTATTGCCACTCCTGTCTGTGTGTCCAGGACCACATCACTCCCCGGACTGCGTCACTGTCTTCTGGACACAGCCCTCTGGCTGTGCCCCCCTTGCTTCTTTTCCCCTTCTGGGAGACCAACAGTCCTCAGTCCAACCACTTGCCTCAATGGTAATCTGCAGTCCAGGTTCTAGCCATTCATCTCAGTGGCAGACTACAGTCCATACCCTGGAGTCCATACCCGCAGTGGGGCTGAGCCCGGGGACCACCCACTACTCCGGGTCCCAACCCAGGGACCCTATAGCTGGCAGACACTTACTGCCCCTCCTCCAACTCTGCCACCTCCTTCTCTGGGCCACTTCCCTGCAGCCCTTGTATTAGGGCCTCAGTTTGGCAGCCCGGAGCTTTCTCATACTCTGCTGACCCTGCCCAGCACTGCTCTGTCCATGGTGCTGCAGCCCTCTAAGCAGCCACTCCTCCCACCTCAAATTCCAAAAAGTGACTGCCTCTGCTTTGCTCAGCAGCCCCCACTAATATGGGCCAACCATGGCCCTGATTGGCTCCTCCAATAAAACTTCCCCCAATTGGCTGGCACTACAAGCTTTTTCCTTATTGGCTGCCTCCCACGCAGCCTACCCAAGGTTGCTTTAAACCTTTATATATCAGTGAGAGACAGCCACCCCATCACAGACATTGAAGCCATCCTGATTGTCATTTGTATTGCCAATCACGGCCTCACTATGCTAGGCACTATACACACACAATACAAAGATGGTCCCTTCCCTAAAGAGCTTGCTAGCCATATGAAAGACACAGAGTTGCTAAGATGAGTAGGAACTGGAAAGCGTAATCTTTATCCAAATGCTGAAGACACTGGGAAAGTGGACAAGTCTGGCTGAAAAAAACTGACTGTTAGCAACCCTACATTAGCTTTCAATCATCCAAACTTTGTATCAGCCTTGCCCATTGCTGGTATACAAGCACTATATTTTAAACAAACTGAAGGTGCAGGGGCAGAGGAAATGTGGTTCTCTGCTGAAGATATTTCCTAAATCATTCCATTTAGCATTTATATCATTACTTACAGATATAAACCTGAAGCTTTCAGTAATATAGTAAACAGTCCCTACTTGTTCCTTATCTTCTATTAGCACCTGAATGTCATGGTGAGCTGTGAAATCTGCTTGGGTCAGAAAATCAGTCTGGCCATGAGAGGAAAGATGGAATTCTACATTTGAGAAAATCCTGATAAAAGATAAAGGCCTAACTCTCCTGTATTTTGTTCCTAAAATGACAGGAGAAACCTTTCCAATAATTTAGATTCACCGCCCTCTCCAGGAGTCTAAACCTTGATAAATTGATTTGCTATTAGCTTTAATATCTTTAATACAAGGCAGAGTTGTTTAATGGAAAGTTTTAATGGCTTCTGTGCTGGCAATTTTGTAACAACCATGATCAAATAATATTGAACATATTACACGCAGGCCTCTTTTGGAAATAAACAAAGTGCTTTTAACTTAAAATATAATCATAGGCTGAACCTACATATGGGGCTTACAGAAAGGTATGAAAAGTCTGATGGACTATTCCTTGTAAAGAGAGGACACGACTAAGTCTTATATATATTTCAATTCGCACCCACAACCTTTCTGGAAAAAAATACAGTGAGAAGAATTTTGCATGGGAAAACCAAGACACCAGATCTTTCTTCCTTATGATGTATTCTGTTAGTTTCTGCCACATTCCATTAACCTTGCTCACAATGAGCGGCAACTTAATCTATAAGTGGTTCCATCAAAGACAATGGGACTACTCATTCATGGCAAAGGCTACAGTTCTTTCATGGGAGGTCATGGAAGTCACGGAATCTGTGGCTTCCAGCAACCTCAATGACTTCAGTCTGCAGTGGCTAGGAGGTGCAGGGTCCCCCACTTCCCGTAAGCTGTGGAGTACCCCTGTCACACAGTGGGGGTACCCCAGAGCTCTGAGCCCCCACAGATGGTGGGGGCCCCCGAGCTCTGTGCCCCCACAGCTGCCTAGCCACTCAGGGTGGTGTGGGGACCCCACAGCTGAGTTCCCCATTTTGTCATGGATATTTTTAGTAAAAGTCATGGTGAGGTCACCAGCAATAAAGAAAAAATCACAGAAGCCTGTGACCTGTGTGTGACTTTTATTAAAAATATCCATGACAAAATCTTAGCTTTATTCATGGTAAATAAGGGAATAGGAGGAATTTGGCTCTTATGCATTCATATTCTTTATGTCTAGTTATTTGAAAAAGTGTTCATTACTTACTTGTTCTGAGGAAACCAGGACCTTTGATAGCCTAGAAAGAAGATGGGCCACCAAAACATTTGGCTGAATCTCTGCAAGTATTTGCAAACCATGAGCTAGATCTATCTGCATTTACTTTTATATATTCAGGAGGTGAAACTGGATGGCTTATCAAACTATGTCAAACACATGAAAAGAATTCAGCAGAGATTCATAGTAAATTGGATGTGATCCAGACCACAGTGACCTGGAGACTGATTACAGAAGTAGGAAGTTAAAGATATGGAAATTGCTCTTGATGGACATGACACAATTTTAAATCAGAATACTAAGGATTCTAAATCTACAGAAAAATCAAAGTAATGGCATTGAGAGAAGTGGAGAAATCATAGAAGCAAAGTGCATTGGGTTTTCTAATTTTCAAGATTAGGTTGAGAGGGGGCAGAAAGGAGGAACATTTTTGTTAGACTTTTTATGTCATTCACCTAAGCAAACCAATCAAGATCTAGATCCAGATCTAATAGAAGGTGGGTCACGTGACAAAGGAAACAGGAGTCTGAAACTGAACACAGTCTTAATTGTTTAAGCCTGACATACCAAGTAATAATGTTGCTTACTCATATTAAAGACCTGATCTTCTCATTTTTGAAAAAGGCCCTGGCATTTAATACAATTAATACTTTAAGAAAAAGTTAGCTAATAGTAGAGGTATGTTTATTAGAATTTCTGGTCTCAATTAGATAGTGTACATTTTCACATTTAAGATTCCCTGTTAGGACATTACAAGTAGGGGTGTGGGTGGGTGGGTGGTGTCACTTTCCAAGACTTTGAAATGTTTCTCATTGCCATGCAGGTTGGAGAAACATCTGCGAAAGTGTAGGCAATGATGTTTCTCCAAGCAGCATACATACTTGAAATTAAACAAGTCCACCAAAACATGGTGTCACTTTCCAAGACTTTGAAATATTTCTCATTGCTATGCAGGCTGCAGAAACAGCTGCAAAAGTGCAGGCAATGTTGTTTTTCCATGCAGCAGGCCCAACAATATTTGATATATATAATGCTCTGGAAAAGGATACACCCTTTGTCCTGAAATCATATTTTCTATTGCTTGGAGTTCTTACTTGGAAACATGGAAGCCATCTAGTCGTTCCATCTTTAAGCCTATGAATAAAAGGAAGGAATTGCCTAACATTCTAAAGAGAGACACAATTAAGAGCCATCCGATGAAAGTGGACTATAACTATGCAGACAAATGTAATAAAATGAGCACAGGAGTGGGAGCTGGTTTTGGGCAACTCATTTAATGAGTCAGATCCTGAGCTGATATACATCTACATCTCACCATTGGTTTCACTGATATATGCCAGTTTACGCCCTGGCCCAGTATCTCTGTGGGTATATCTACACTGTAGATGGGGGACAAAATTATAGCATGTGTAGACATACCTGACCTAGCTTTAATCTAGGTACCAATAGTAGTGAAGCTGTGGGCAACCTGTACTTCAACACCAGCAATATAAGCCATCCCGGGCCCTGGGTAATTACTCAGGCGGCTAGTCCATGCTGAAATCCTATCGTGTTGAGGATTCACAGCTATCAGTTCCTGAGCTAGCTAAATTAAAGCTAGTTTGGGTATGTCTATGCATGCTGCAATTACACTCCCCACTTGTAGCATACATATACTCTAAATTTCAGTGCCTCTCCCCCATAAGTAAAACTTTGGATGATGCCTGCCTATTTACCTCACAGGGGGTCCACAGTGATTACTTCTTCGAAGAGCTGTACAAATTTACACTAATTAAAGCACTATATAAAGGATAAGTACTCTGTTATTGAAAGGAAGATCTTCTACTGTATCTCTGGAGAGTTTCTCTAAAATATGTATGTGAAAAAACAATGTAGTAGCTGATAATGTTATGTAACAGTTTATTGAGCAGGACATCACAATTAACATTACTGAAGAAATAAGAGGCACAATATCAAAAGCAAGTCCTAAAATAAATTTAAAATATTGTATGTGAACAAATTCTAAACACTGTCCATTTATTATATATATATATAATTGTATTATTCAGTGTGACTACATTATGCATACACATTAGACAGGAAAAGCAATTATAACTGTACATAGATTGCAATAAATGAGGGGGGAAAAGGCAAACAATTTTCTCTATCTAAACAGATACTAACAAGGGGTGGTTATTTAATTTTATCTAGGCAATATCTCTGAAAATTAAAAAAAAACTTAATGAATGAAATTACTGAACCATAAGCAAAAGAATATTAAAGTCTGGTGTAATTTTTCATTGTATGAAGGTTTAAAATTGTTTTCCTTCTTGATTCTACAGTGCATTCAAGGAAAGTTACTAGGGTTATTATTATTATTCATTTTTGTATATAGTTAGAGAACAATCTACATACATAAGTCACTGGGGAGTAAACCAAGGAACTATAAAAGCGCAAAAATGATTGTTGTAGAACGTGCTAGAGTGTTTTAATAACTGGGATGAGACTTTTTATTAACGATATGCAGAAAAAAAGTAGTGCTTAGGGTTGCGGGCAATGAAGCATTAAGTTTCATTTTGATACTACTAAAAAAGTTACTTTGCACTATTTCATATAAAAAGCTCTTCAGTTTTAAAATGACCAGTATGACATATCAATTATTGCAGTTTGTAAAAGTCTAGTATCTGGCCATTTAAGACTTATTTTTGACATGTAGGTAGTCCCCTAAGAAGTTGGGAACAAAAGGAAGACATTTTAACATGCACTACAATTAACTTTTTATTTATATTTATTTGTACATAAGTTTATGGTTTTAATCAATAGAAATCTGAGGCTGAAATTCAAAACTTAAATGATTTTTAAACCCATTTAAATGGATTATTTATATGTTGATTGTTCTGCACTAAATATACTCTCCTGCATATCATTGTGGAATGGCAACAGTTAATTGGAGCTTCTAAACACCTATTAAAAAATCCCAACCATATATATATGTTGAAAAGCAAACTTTCATGTGACTTTTTATTAGCACCACACCTGCCCTAACTTAAACCACCACCAAGCAATGAAGGGCTGACATGTCAATTTACTTCCATACAAAAATGTGCATTTAACATCTTTTGCATCAGGGAAACAAAAAAGGAACTGAATTTAGAGAATGAGAGAAATTTAATTTTCTATAGAAGCAGCAATATTCAAGTCAATGTATTTATTTGAGCAGGTAGAGAAAATGGCACTGTATATTTAAAACAGGAAAGAAAATGCATCTCCATAGCTTGATAGGATTATCAATTACAATGAAAAAATGCAAACTGAAGACAAACATTAATCTCACTTGTGAATTACCAATTATCAAGATTTATCTTTTGTCCAAAAACAGCAGTCAGGTCATGGGGGATCAGTAGACAAGACCTAGTTCAATGGGAGTTACAGGTACTCAAAACCTAGATGCTATATTACCTGAAGATGACTGCCTGATGTAAAGATAAGTATGGTTTTAAAATCAACACCTGCCATGGGATGAAGGACAAAATGGTGATAAATAGAAGAGTTAAAATGAGACCTCAGAATAGAAAAAACTTGCATTTCTCATCTGGGTTGTGGACTGACATATTTCTCTTCCAAACTCAACCCCCTCAATCATCCGGCTTATGGTGCCTAGCACAGTGCATGTGGATCAGTAATGCCAATTTTATGGCACTAATTTGTTTGTTTGTTTTGCCCTCAATCTATAACTATTATAAATCTCCTAAAAACAAGTTACCATTCATAGGCCTGTTTACTATAACTAATGGAGATGCTGCTATGTGTGTTACTTTTTGATGTTAAAACTAGTTTGAGAGTCTGTGGGTCTTGCCAAAACCCCAACTGAGGATGCCCCAAACTGGTTCCAAAGTTAACACACGTTATTGATTTGTTTTTGTTTTTTTATTTCCACATCTCTCACACACATCTGGACAATGTTATTGAAGTATATAAGTTCAGGCCCAGCAATATAAAACACAGAATACAATCCAGGGTATTAAATGATTTAACTCATTTTTTTTTTTTGCTATAAATTTAACATGAGGTGCTTTTAGACCTGCAAGGACCTTCACTGGGTTTCCATGCAGGCACAGAAGTTCATTCAAATGGAGCTCGTTGCATGATCAATGCTTAGAAACAATGACACCACATAACAGCCCATCCCCAATCATCAGTTAACTCTAGGTTCTAGGACAAACTCTGGATATTAAAATATTTTGCCCCTCTCAACAGTAATAGTTTATTATTAAAAAAAGAAATCAATTATTACTTAGAATTTACTGTCCCATGCTGCCCAACTAATGTAGCTGTTGTGTATTGTTTCTATTATCTGCATTCAGTTCAGTATAGATAGAGATAAGTCTACACAAATAACTGGAGGTTTGTTCATCCAAATGAGTGTCATTTTTTAGTGTTGGAGCAGATATGAAACTATTAAAGAAAAACTGCAAAGTAATGTAAAATATGTTCTAATCACTTTCTCTAATTAAAAGGGGCATAAAGAGTTGACCCAGGACCATTCAGAATTTGTTGTATCTGGTGATAAAATGATTTCACTCATTTTATTCATCTGCAGTATTTTTCTATTTATAATATGTTCTACAGTAAAATGCCTGGTGTTATCTGCCCAGCTTTCTAAGTATCCCAGAAGGATGCCATTCCTAACATCATTCAGCATGTCACCTCACTCCCTGAACCTGCCCCAAATATATTAAATTTGCATTATAATAGCAATAATGAAATTGCCCTTAACTTTATTCAGCAAGAATCCAATTCTCTTGTTGTACTAAACTGGATGGCCAAAGGACAAGTTGTTATTCACTTAAGAATCAGATTACTGCTGAGGAAAATGGAAACACATTGACATTATCATGTACCAATACAAAGCTTTTTTAAAAAAGAATAAGTCAGTCTTATCATCTCCATTAGCTCTATTTCAAAGTTTAGTAAAATAAGACATTTTCAAAGTATTTGTGAGATAAAAGGTATCTTTATTGCTCTTTTAAAAAGCTGGTTAACTTTGTGATGTGAAACAAACCAAAACATAAACAAGAATAGAATTTATCTTGCAATAGATCTGAAGGAAACCTGGTCTCACATGAATTCAAATAGAATCAGTTTTACCTGACTGCTAAGCTACATGATCAGATTAGCTCTTCTAGTGACAGTGGGAGTCATTAGCAAAATGGTAGCTGTGTCGAAGACAGCATTCTGAGTTATGAAGCTGGGTAAAACAGGCAGGTACCTGTCTTTCTTAGAAGTGTTTTGAAAATACATTATATTCAGAATTCTCTCGTTCTGAAGTGTGTACACATGAGGGGTGAGGGGGAGGAAATCCTGTGGAAGCAGAGGGACTGGGGACTCCCATGTGTTTGAGACAAGATTTGTGCAGATGTTTAGGATCTGCCAGAGGCATAGAGATATTCACTTCAAGTCTTTTATTTACACATCGCCTATGGACTTGTGTCTGCCAGTCCTCTTCCTCACTTGGTTCTAATGTATCTACAAAGCAATGGGAACCTACAGAAAAATGTGTCTCTGGAACCCTCCTTTCAGGGAAGTTTTCATGTACGGAAGGGGTTAGGGCCTGTGTTCCATTTTGCATGGGCTCCTGTGGCCTCCACACACACAGATCCCAATGCTCAGCTTCCACCATCAGCCCCATTTTCTATGCCCTCCCCACACACAGATCCCAAAACCTGTGGGGAGTCCTGCTTTGGGGCCAGTGCCACAGAGGCAGCAAAATTCCCCATCTGTGAAGGCTGGCAGAGAACCATAAACAGAGGTTCCCTCTGTGAACAGATCTGAACAAACAAGTGGGCTCCGAGGTTTTATGTAATCAGAATCCAGGAATTCAGATGATGGGAATCAAAGTATCAAAAGAAAGAAAGAAAACAGTCACAGAAAAACAACATAAAGCCGCCTTTGGTCAAAGAGTCTTGTAAAGTTGCAGAATCTACTGAAAAGCACACCAGCTCCACAGGATTCTTTGATGATCCTCTGCCAGACAAGATAATCACATAAATTCAGAAGCTATACTTGGAGTTAAGATCAGACCTTGTTGTCTTCCATTTGTACAATATACAGGCAGTTATATGCTCCACTACTATACCTGCAGCACTAGTCTGTGGAAATTAAAGTCCTTTTCTTAACCCTGAGGAGGTGTGATAGCATGTGTACTCCTGCACATACTATAAGTTCTGATCAAACTAGCTTGCTAAAAATAGCAGTGAAGCTGCAGCAGATTGGGCAGCAGCACAGACTATCATAGAATCATAGAATATCAGGGTTGGAAGGGACCACAGGAGATCATCTAGTCCAACCCCCTCCTCAAAGCAGGACCAATCCCCAATTTTTGCCCCAGATCCTTAAATGGCCCCCTCAAGGATTGAACTCACAACCCTAGGTTTAGCAGGCCAATGCTCAAACCACTGAGCTATCCCTCGATCTGGAGTACAAGTCTACCAGGACCCTGGATTTGTACTCAGGTGGTTAGCCCATGCTGTCATGGATTACTGCTAATTTTAGCAAGCTAGCGTAATCAAAGTTAGCTCAGGTATGTTTATACATATGGTGCAAATCACCCCCCTCAATTGCAGTGTAGGCCTAAAATTAATGTTGAAATCCTTTTTTAGTCCTAGGTCATGGATAACTGTAAAGTCTCCTAAGAACATGGCCATGTATATTCTTCAATCCCATGACCAGGGAATTTGGAATAAAATCAGTCAGCAGCTACAAACTTGTACAGAAGAATCCAAGCACTCATTTTAAAATTAAGTTTCTGGTCCTTATGTTTGTGAAGAAAACCTTTCAGATATAAACTGACCTATTCCCTGTTGCCTTTCTGAGTATATAGGTAGTAGCTCTGCAAATTCTGAAATGCCCTCATTTCTCTCAATGAGGTGTTAACTATGAAACCCAATGATGACAATTTAAACTGTCTACATTAAACATTCTACTTACATAGCGAACTAGGAGTTCTAGACCCTCCAAAAATTTATATCTCCTCTGACCCAGTTGAAAGGAGATTCACCAAAAGCATGCCCCATTTTCAAATTCCTGTGCCTCCACAGGAATAGAGCTATATGATTAACTGATTTTTTTTCCATTTCCTGATAGTTAAAAACATTTTTTAAAAAAGAAGTTTCAGGTTAACCCAAAATAAGATTTTTAAACAAATTTTCAGTGAACCAAAATGTAAGAAACATTTGGTTTGGGACAAACAATTTTTTTTTTACCCAAAACAAAACATTTCATTTTTAACCTTTTTAAACTGTAGAGAAAGCTTCAATATAAAATGTTTTGAATAGAAAAATAATGTTTCAAAAATGAGAAAATTAACCATTTTGGGGGGGTAATATATGTTTTGGGTTTTTTACTGAAACATTTTGGCAACAGACACAAAGTTCATGAGTCAAATCTGCGTTTTTTTGACAAAAAACAGTTTTGGCAGAAAAGTTTCGCCCAACTCTACTTAGGAACATACAGTGGATCTTGGAGTTTCCCAGTAGACAGGAGAAGTACAGAGATTACATCATCCCTGGAAATGATGCACCCTGTTCTCCATAGCCCGCTATTTCTACCAGCCAATGCAGGGATCTGTGGGTGATCAGCGCCATGGCCCCCACTTCCTAGCTGCCCCTTTTAGGACGGAATGCACTGGTGATGGGGCACATAGGAATCATTCATATAGGAAGCACAGGAAAGGCCTGGCATGTTCCTTTAAGGTGTGTGTCTGTGAAAAGGACATGGACAATCTGATCTAAAGCATTCAGGGGAATTTGCTACAAGTAGCTCAGCCCAGCTACCCTGACAATCTCATTAAGCAGGGCATATAATGGTTTCTTCACTCAGAAAAAAGAATGAGGAGTACTTATGGCACCTTAGAGACTCACAAATAAATTTGAGTATAAGCTAAAGCCCACTTCATCAGATGCATGCAGTGGAAAATACAGTATGGAGAGAGAGAGAGAGAGAGAGAGAGAGAGAGAGAGAACATGAAAAAGTGGGCATCGCCATACCAACTCTTAACGAGACCAATCAATTAAGGTGGGGTATTATCAGCAGGAGAAAAATAACTGATAGTATAATCCATTGGTGATCTTCCAGAAAACAGCATCCTGGCTTATAAATGCAAAAAGCCTCTACACCAACATTCCACACAAATATGGACTACAAGCTGTCAGGAACAGTGTCCCCGATAATGTCTTGGCAAACCTGGTGGCTGAACTTTGTGACTTTGTCCTCACCCACAACTATTTCACATTTGCAGACAATGTATACCTTCAAGTCAGCGGCACTGCTATGGGTACCCGCATGGCCCCACAGTATGCCAACATTTTTATGGCTGACTTAGAACAATGCTTCCTCAGCTCTCGTCCCCTTATGCCCCTACTCTACTTGCACTACATTGATGACATCTTCATCATCTGGACCCATGGAAAAGAAGCCCTTGAGGAATTCCACCATCATTTCAACAATTTCCATCCCTCAACCTCAGCCTGAACCAGTCCACACAAAAGATCCACTTTCTGGACAGTACAGTGCTAATAAGCGATGGTCACATAAACACCACCCTATACCGGAAACCTACTGACCGCTATACTTACCTACATGTCTCCAGCTTTCATCCAGACCATACCACATGATCCATTGTGTACAGCCAAGCTCTATGATGCAACCGCATTTGCTCCAACCCCTCAGACAGAGACAAACACCTACAAGATCTCTATCAAGCATTCTTACAACTACAATACCCACCTGCTGAAGTGAAGAAACAGATTGACAGAGCCAGAAGAGTACCCAGAAGTTACCTACTACAGAACAGGCCCAACAAAGAAAATAACAGAACGCCACTACCTGTCACCTTCAGCCCCCAACTAAAACCTCTCCAGCGCATCATTGAAGATCTACAACCTATCCTGAAAAATGATCCCTCACTCTCACAGATCTTTGGAGACTGACCAGTCCTTGCTTACAGACAGCCCCCCAACCTGAAGCAAATACTCACCAGCAGCCACACACCACACAACAAAAACACTAACCCAGGAACCTATCCTTGCAACAAAGCCCATTGCCAACTGTGTCCACATATCTATTCAAGGGACACCATCATAGGACCTAATCACATCAGCCACACTATCAGAGGCTCATTCACCTGCACATCTACCAATGTGATATATGCCATCATGTGCCAGCAATGCCCTGCTGCATGTACATTGGCCAAACTGGACAGTCTCTAAGCAAAAAAATAAATGGACACAAATCAGACATCAAGAATTATAACATTCACAAACCAGTCGGAGAACACTTCAACCTCCCTGGACACTCAATTACAGACCTAAAAGTCACAATTATTCAACAAAAAAACTTCAAAAACAGGCTCTAACGAGAAACAGCAGAACTGGAATTAATCTGCAAATTGGACACCATTAAATGAGGCTTGAATAAAGACTGGGAGTGGATGAGTCATTACACTAACTAAAAATCTATTTCCCCATGCTAATTTTCCCCCTACTATTTCTCACACCTTCTTGTCAACTGTTTGAAATGGGCCGTCCTGATTATCACTACAAAAGTTATTTTTTCTTCTGCTGCTGATAGTAGCCCACCTTAATCAATTGGTCTCCTTAAGAGTTGGTATGGCAACCCCCATTTTTTCATTTTCTCTGTGTGTGTGTGTGTGTGTATATATATATATATATATCTTCCTACTGTATTTTCCACCGCATGCATCTGATGAAGTGGGCTTTAGCCCATGAAAGCTTATGCTCAAATAAATTTGTTAGTCTCTAAGGTGTCACACATACTCCTCGTTCTTTCTGCTGTTACAGACTAACATGGCTACCGCTCTGAAACCTTTACTCAGAAAGTGAACCCTCTCCCAGCCAATTCCTTTTCACACCTCCCTTTTCCTCTTCCTGCCACTTTCTCTTCAACTCTGACTGTTCCATTCAGCTGTTTCCTTCTTTCCCAAGTTCTGGGTCATTGGATTCATCAACTCCCTTGAGTCCTCTGGCTGGGTCTATCTTTCTCTTCTCACCTATTAAGTGATTACCTCGACCCTCTGCATAAAGAGAATGTCTCTTTCCAAATAACAACCCAAATCCTTTCTTAATTCCCTCAACCAGTGCAGGCCTCACACTCCCTCAACTCCTCCAGACATATTCACCCAATAATTTACCTAATCCCATTGCTAGCTGCCAGTCAAGACCTGATTCCTGGTAAATACAGTGGTAGACAAACTGACTCAGGTCCTGATCACACTGTTAACCAGCCTCCACAACCATTAAATTTATCTCACCTTCCCCCAGTCAATGGTTAATGTTGGCCACACCAACATTTAGAAGACATTGCCAATTTGACCTGAAGACACCTCAAAGGTTTCTGAAACGATATTTGAGCATCTGTAAAAAAAAATCCTAAAAGAATTAACCACAGACATTAAAGATTTTCCAATTCAGAAGATTTAAAAAATATCCAAGACAATGTAAATAAGCCAGTATTTGCACATTAACTCCGTTTACTCCATGCAGTGAAGTAAAGATATCAAACAGCTTGAAATAATGCAGATTTCTTTTTAAAAAAACGGTGTTTCAAAGAATGTATTTACTGATATGAAAGGGATTAAAAGAATCCCAAATGTATAAATATGACAGGCAAATGCACACATTGTGGAAATAGTTTGTTTGAAACTAGGTTAAGCAAAGATTCATAAACACATTGCAGAGATTAAATGGAAACAATTACATGCAATCACCATTACAGTATCACTGCTGCCCTGAATTTGCTATGCCCTCCTTACACACCTTTAGAATGTATTCTATTAATTTTACACAAGCAAGCACTTGAATGATCATAGTTTAATTGTGCTGGTTTATTTTATTTTTTTAACAGCTTGGAAAGGACTCTTATAGCAATAGGCAATCTGAAAGTCTTGTATCCCCAAAAGAGAGCTAAGCATTCTCACATTGCTCATGTTTCAGTGACCTACCTTTGTCCTTAAGATTGCATGTGTTTACAGCAGCTCTACATACAGCCTAAATGCCACAATTACTACAGCATTCTTATTACAGAGCCAAGCATTTCTGACAGTGTCATACAGTCAATGCAAAAACATTTCAGTCCTTCATAAAAAAGGTTTAAAATAATTTTGATTATGAGACTTAAATTGATCAATATTTTCTTCAAAAAAATATGACTGTAGAATGCCTAAAACAATGAAAGGTTAGAGCTAACACTTGAAAAAGATTAAAAATCTCATAATTGGAAGACTGCTCTAATTCATACTGATTGTTAATGGCTCCAAGAACCTAATACTTTGTCCAAGAATCACCAGGACATACAGACCAGGCCACGCCTGACCTATCCATGCCTCCTTTTCCCAACCAGTAGGAGGTTGGAGGTGTGGAAGAGCTATTACACTGGCTCTGTACTGTAGAGATATGTTTGTGGAAGATTATAATTTAGAAACACTCCTGAATATCAGAATTAAGAGATGAGCCCTGGAAGCTGTGGTTAAGAACCCAAAGTAACTGTACAGCAGTTCACCACAGAAGCTTTCTAGTTTGGGGTTTTTTTTAAGTTTTATTCCTCTCTCATTCACTGGTTTGTTGCCTAATGCAGCCTACGATCATTACATGTATCACTGGAGTAAAACTGGGGCAATTCTCCCATGACTAGTTATGCTAGTGTTGGAACAGCACAAAGTGACCTTAGCAAAGGGAAGAAATTGAGCCCATTTATTCCATTGTAGCCCAAATGGATGAGTTAGAAACACAGTCAATACAGCTTCAGAGTGAAGGACTTTTTTCCTTCGATCCCTCTTCTGAACCTTTCAACTTCTGCTGCACATATTAATTCAGAACCCATAAAATAGCCAATTCTGCCTCACTCAACTGCAAAAATGTACACCAAAAATATAAGCTTCCTCTGTGTCCTAAAGCCCAACTGGTCTGGAGATGATCACTCCACTTCAAGGAAGAGGGATACTGGTGGAGAAGCTTCTACTGCTGTTTCTCACATTCTGCTTGACTTGTGGCTGAAGATCTTTAGTTTCCAGGATGGTCAACTTTTGGCAGTATCAAATTAAGAAATTACCAAAAAAAAAAAAATTTAGCCACAGTATCATTTCCACATACTATCTACCATATTGTGTGTAAACAAAAGCAAACACAATCTGTTAGGAAGCTGTGCTCATTTCTGTCCTAGGACTTGGTCAGGACTATTTTCAGAAACTGAGATACTGATCACAACAAATCTAGATAAGTCCCTAACAGCCTATTCCAAATATTCCCATTGACTTGTATAGTTTTTGGATTAGGGCAAGTGCCGTCGCTGCTGGAAACTATGTTAATTATATGAATATTGAGTCTTCTGTAAATTTTAATCATCCAGACTTTATCAGATAGTTTTGTATCTTGACCACATATTAAGTAAAAGAGGGACTGGAGAAAAGCAGAATTGGCCATGGCTCATTGATTTTTCTATTGGTCATCTCATTAATAATTTGTTTCATTGGTAACTATGACTACAATAAGTACAAAGTAAGGACCCAGTTCTGCAAAGACTGATCCATATGCTTACCTTTAATTATGTGAGTATACCAATGAAATCTAGAGTTCCTGTTCTCTTTTGATAATAAAGTTAAAAATGTTAAAGTCACTCATTTAAACTTTGTATCTGTCTTATTACCATCTTTATTTTACTTTCAATTCTAGTTTGATTTAACAAAACATACTGATTTTAAGAAGTCCAAAATCTACACATTAGTAACCCCAAAATTCAACAAATGTAGCATCTAAGTTCTTTGGGGCAAAAACCATCTCTTTGTTTTGTGTTTATATAGCACCTTGCACATCGGGGTCCTGGTCCATGACTACTGTTCTTCAGCATTATCGTAATACAAAAAAGAAATAAAAAAATAAGAAAAATGATGGTTAATTAGGTAATTAAAATTGTTTAGCCAATGTGATTTTTGTACCTCATCTACGTCACATGATGTTGACTTGGCATGAAACACTACAGCATGCTGAAGTTCCAATGAGGAGTAATGTGATTTCAGTGAAATATCATGATATGCTTCAGACCACAAAACTATTTAGTGTTATACTATAAGCTTTAGGTCTACAAGGATACAGAGTTGTTCAGGCAAAATTAAGACAATACCAGAAATTATGCAAGTGGTGATGAGAGTAGGCAGTCCATCTTCTGTCGCTGAACCCTGTACAAAGAGCATTTTCATGGGCCATTTGTGCCTATTGTATCAGAGATCAGCCTTGGTCACTGCCTGTCATCTGTCTTGTCTCACATTCACATTCTTAGATACAAACACACACTGAACATAATTCATTTATTTTTTGCAGCTAGGTGTTTATAAAATGTCTGTCAGAGACTCCCTGAACAACAAGATCCATACAGGGGGTCTACTGCACCCATGCAGAGCTCCACTGACTTCCATAGTGCTCTGCAAGGATCCACCTGCACAGACCTCATTGCAGGACCCTAAAAAGGTTTTAAAAGTTCCATAGTGGCAGCAGCTTATATAAAGAGGTTAGTATGCTGCAGCATCTCCCAAAGAACCCAACCTAAAACCTCATCTGAGCTTTAGGAGACAATGTGGCTGCTGCACTAACTTGAAGAGAATGAGAACCACAAATTCTTTCTCAGTTGAGATCAAACCCCTTCTCCACCTTTTTTCTGTGATCCACTATCATACCACTACTTTAGGAAACTCTCTCTTAGCTCTCCACACCCACCAGCCCTTCCATCCCTCTACTCACACCCTTTTATTTTTAAACTCTCTCAGCTGTGCCTCTGCAGCAAAGTTAAAAGGTTTAATAAATCTTAGACTATTATTAAAAGCAGTAGCCTCTGCACATTTTTCTTTTAAAACTTTCCATGGCTGTTCTATTTGCTACTCCTTGTGCCTTTAAAGCAAGCTGTTCTTCCATAAAGGCTCAGCTGGGGGAATCCTCCTCACGCGGACTCAGATTTTCACATCAGTTAGGCTAATTGGCACCAGGTTTAACACAGTTCTTGGGGCCAAATTGTAACCCCATATGAATGCAAGTTGCTCCCAGTGCATCCAAGGACAAGATCAGGTCTCGGGTCTCACTCCAAGTATTTAGCCATCCATAAAAATCTTCCATAATTAAACAGTCTTTAAAAACATTTATAAAAGTAGATAGTATGAAAAGGCCATCCCTTCCCAAAAGAGAATAAATAAATTAGAATCCATTGACAAGGGGACCATTCCTTCCCACTAATTTATTACTTAGAAAAAGAATTGAAGTCAACATTTGTTTTGGAATACAATCTCTAGAGGCCATTTTTACTTTAGTAAATTGAGCTTCCTTTATGCCTGAGCATTAGGCCATAAAAAATCATAGGCCTGGATTTTTAAAGATATTTACAGGTTTCAGAGTAGCAGCTGTGTTAGTCTGTATCCGCAAAAAGAAAAGGAGTACTTGTGGCACCATAGAGACTAACAAATTTATTTTAGCATAAGCTTTCGTGAGCTACAGCTCACTTCATCGGATGCATTCAGTGGAAAAAAACCATTATTTAGATATTTAGGCACCCAAAGATGCAAATAGACACCCATTTAAAAATAGGATTTAAAAAAACACCTCGACACCTATCTGCAACTTTGAGTGTCTAATTACCTTTAAAAATCTGTCCCACAGTAATTAATGGAGTTGGATTAGACACAGGGCCATTGGCAGGTTGTAAAAGAGCCTTCTCCTAGCCTCAACCAGACCTGTAGGTTATGAGAAGCTGCTACTGCCTCTCTCTTCTAGGCAGAAGTTCCTGTATGAAACACAGAAAGAAGCTTTAGGGAGGATGCAATTTTCTTTATTCTAAGGGCATGATGTCTATATGGAGAGTTAGTGCATGGCAAGCTGGGATGTAAGTCTATAGCACTGTCCATGTGGGTCCTGCAGCTGCACACTGAAAGTTCTGTAGTGTGCTTTGACCTACTGGTACTGGGAACAGTGGTAGGTCAAAGCACACTATGGAACTTTTACTGTGCAGCAGCAGGGCCCACCTGGACAGTTAGAAAATGGCATGCTAGAGTGCTATAGATTTAAACCCCATCTTGCCACACACTAACTCTCTGCATTGACAAGCCCTAATACAGTTCTTCATTACATAGGCTTCTTTATTCTTCACACAATATGGTGTCAGACATATTGCAGCACCATCAAAAGGAAAAGAACCCTAGAACCCAGGAACTTAGAGTTGCCAGAAAATCAGAAATAATGGAGGAAAAAGTTAAAGATATTTCAGAATCTGATGAATGACTGAGTTGAGATAATAAGTAAGTATGAAGTATTTATTCAGATATCAAACCTACTGCTGAATCCTTGACGCATGACTAATTAAGCCTGTTCAAGTCTGTGCTGTGTTTAAAATAAATGGCAGCAAGCTATTCATTCACCAAGCCTCTTGTAAGGCTATTTATTAAAAAGGTCTTCTCCTATGGTCCATCCAGTAATTGTAGGCATAAGTCATAGGGAAATGGGTAAGGGCATATGCTAAATCTGAAAGGGCACTCTTCCAGATGTATAGTTATGTAATTATCCTGTGTAATCTTTTTATACCTTCTCAATACAAAATTTTCACAAGAATATAAGCATGGGGCTAGATCTTCAGCTAGTGTAAACTTGTACAGTTCCCCTAAAGTAACTGAAACTAAATCAGTTTACACCAACATGATGTTTTCCATAAAAATGCTGTCCCGTGGCTGATGTTCATTTGATCTGATCATGTTTCTTACTTCTTAATCTTTGTTGTTGTTCTTTTGCTTTTATAATTGTATACATTACAGGCATTTAAACCAGTAATTGGTAATAGTAAAAAAAGACATCAAACTAGTTAGAGATCTAACAAAATGCAACAAGCTAAAAGAAATTCACAGCTAAGAGTTTCATTGTGGCACCAAGGAAGCCTGGGCCACTGTGCCTGGGTATCAAAGGGGCCTCAGAGCATTGTGGGTGACTTTATTTTCTGAGTTCCACAATAGGGATCACAGGCCTGATTCTCTCTTGTCTTGCATCTTATGTAGTCCCTACCACAGTGCAAAGCGGGAGTAAAATGTGAACAAATCAGAATGATAGCATTTTGCACTCACTTTGCACAGGTGTAAATGATTACATCAGGCGATGGAGGACAAATGTTTAATGGCACAATGATACATATGGTGCAACAGCTATTGCACCAGAAAAGGTGCCCTTTAGTGCCTTTAAAGTGGAAAGGCAGGGCTAGCCTCGCAGTCCAGATTTTGCACTGAAATGCAAATTAAAGATTCAGGATTGTAATGTCTGCCCTCCCCATTTCCCTTTTCCTCAGTAAACATGCAGTATATTTTGTATTCTGGTAGACAAGTACAGAACTGAGAAGGTGGATGATTGCTGGTTCTGAGGGAATATCCTTTTATTTCTTTGGCCTCTAGGAAAGATGCACAAAGTTATTATATTTTAAACATGTGCCCTGAAAATATAAGAGTAGATTCCGTCTCTCTAAAAATAAATTAATTATAAATAAAGACTTTATATTTATTACCAGCAAGTGAACTAAAATGTGCCTTTCAAAGCAGTAGAATACTCCAATGAAAGCAGCATCCCAGAGATTGAAAAACTAGTACTGTACAACAAACTGAAATGTCACTGACTTGCAGTTCACAAAACAAGTTAAGAAATTTAAGTAACAACTATCTTTTTGAAACTACTAGCTTCTGAGACCCTTACAATCTGGAGCCCGATCCAAAGTCCAGTGAAGGGAATGGAAGTCTTTCCATAATAACAAACCCATCAGCAATACCTTTGAAGACTGTGGGGCTACTTGCCTAAGTAAGGATTCCCAAGATCAGGCTGTAAGTACTCAAAGGGAAATCCTGCTCCCACTCTCAGTGATTTCTCAGACAGACTATTCTCAGGCAACTCAGGAGGCATTAGGATTACCTTATATTTCTAATCAATTGGAATCACGTTTTCAGAAGCATTTAAGTGCCTACAGATATAGATAGGTGCCTATAGGCTTTTGAAAATTCCACTAGGCACATAACTCCCATTAAAATCAATGCAATTCCAGTGGAAGTTAGGCACCTAGGTGCTTTTGAAAATCCCACTATATGCCTATCTGTATATTTAGGCACATAAATATCTTTGATAATCCTATCCTTAGACTCAGTTCAGAGAGACATTCAGATGGAAGCTTTCCAATTTCCTTGGGATGCTAGTTCTGTCACGTCTGTATTATGTTTAGCTCTCCTCATCACTTGCTCTAAAAGACTTTCAAAGGTTCAATAATCTCTCTTCCCATAAGAAATTAATTAGATGAAATCATCAGTTGAAAACTCTTTGGGACAGTATCCTAAACCACCTCACCACACAGAGGGATTATTTTATTTATGTGCCTTATGAAAGAAAGAATGACTGCAATTGGATACATTCCAGAAAACCTGAACTATTCAAATCAAACAGGCAAGACACTCTCTATCATGATCTATTGCTGTGGGACAGAGGACAAAACTGCCAACAGGAGCACCCTGAGGGAATATTTCCTGCATAATTCTGCCCACGATTCCCCTGCAAACAAAAATTCCTCTTTGGTGAGTTTCATATTAGAGCTTGTCAGGAAAGTGTTGTTGTTTGGCTATTTATTCAACTCGCATTCTATTCTCCCAGCACATTAATTGAAGGTGCACTCCTCCACCCCAAACTTTCTCCGTATTTTCCCAGGGCCAAGTAAGGCGGAAGACTACTTTCTCTGTGTCTGAGGTTTTGGTCCTCCAGAGTTAGCACCATTTGGAAACACCTCTTCCTCTGATCTCCCATTGGCTTGGTATTGGGGCAATGTGTATATGAGTTTGGTCTGGCAACTCTGCATGCACTGAGATGTGAAACAGCCAAAGTTGATTGAAAGCTATATCAAACCATTCCAATTGGCTACAATTTCCCAAGAAGACAGGGAGGAAGTAAGTAAGGCAGCCAATCAGAAGGGGATTTTCCTATAGCCCTTCAGTGCAGAGACCACCTCTTCTGTGTTCAAAAAGCACCTAGCACATGTAGGTGCTACTGCAATCTCAATACTAATTAATAACAGATAATTGATTTGCTTATATACCCTCTAAAAGTGTCTTAAAAGTAGTCATATGTGAAAACCCATGGAATTAGGCAGCCTGCTCTTTAGTAGCCCACATCTATTACATTCACCTATAATACAGTAACTATTATTGATTTTAATTATTGTTACCATATGAGACTATTACACATCAAGCATTAATATTTACTTGTTAGAGGTAATCTCTAAATGCTCTTTATGATACTCTCTATATTTGTGCATTATGAAAATGCAATCAACTTTTAATGATCCAAAAAGATATATACACAGACATGTCATCATGGAGAGGAGAATATGATACAGACAAGACCTTGTAGCTAGGTATTCAACATTATTTCAAAATTTGTTTTTTAAATTAGGCAATAATATGTAATATAAAATCTTTGAAGACAAACTTTATTTACAGTTACAATATGCATTGCTTTATAAGTATATTGGACATAAACTATATCCTTTGAGTATGTAGTAACTTGTCATAACTTCTAATTCATCAGTGGCATTGTGAAATCATCATAGATTGAGAGGACAATATGATAGATGGGAAGAACTTGTCCTTTGTTTGTATCTGCAGGTTTTCAGATATCTTTGCCTTCCCTGCTGCAACATCTGCTGTCTAAACAAGACTGTAAATAAATTTTCATTAGCTGCCAATCTATTTATATTACATTCAGTCATATCACATCACTACACATACTTCATCATACTAATCATCTCCCAGGTCCATTAATATTAAATGATCCTGCAGAATCACTTAGTCACATGTTTAAATATCTTAAATTGGAATCTACTCCTATCTGTGGCTGCACATTTATGAGATTTTTTTGAGGACCAAATCTGATTTCATAGAATCATAGAATCATAGAATATCAGGGTTGGAAGGGACCCCAGAAGGTCATCTAGTCCAACCCCCTGCTCGAAGCAGGACCAATTCCCAGTTAAATCATTTACAGAGCCATGATCATGTGATGAAAATATATTAGCACTCCTGATTTTCTAGGACTCATTCCTGCTCCTGTTCAAGTCAATGGCAGGAGTCCAGCTTGCCTAACATTTGTTGTTAGATAATTGACCAGAAGAGAGTCTCTACTGTCTATGTGTTTGGCATTCTGAACTTTAGCTTTCTCCACTTCTTCATTTTAATGTTACCTACCAGCCCTCTGTCCTACCTGCTCTAATCAGACACCTCCTTCTCTGAAGGGACTTTTGCTTAAGCTGCAGCAGTCCGTGCCTCCCTTTGGAGTGCCTCGGAATCTTTTCCTCTGGCTGTCACAGTGGTTTTACATAGCTGGCTGCCATACACCGTGAAGAGGATCCTGGGATACTTATCAAACCCAGCAGTGTTATGTTTCAGGAAGATCAAAGCTGTTTCCAAGGCATTTGAGGTTACTTACTGAGACATAGCTTACTACAGTATTAAACAAAAAAAAACAAAAAAAAATTGGCTCATCTCTGATCAGCCCATGATGCCAGGCCTCCATTACCCACCTGTTAAATTAGCACAAAGGTACTTGTTTGAATTCTCCCACACTGCCCCCTTAAGTTTGGGAAGTGGTCCCCTTAAACATCGCAAAGCTACCTCATTATCCACTTTCAAATCCCTCCTCAAATCTTTGCTTTGTTACGATGCTTACAAAAAACTTGAGAACAGTTAGGCTGCTAGTGTGCAAAGACCACTGCCTAGCACTTTCAGGATAGTCACATGTAGTATTTATGTATAGCAGGGCAGTGGTAGTAATGTGATAAATGAAATGTGCTTGCTACAAATGAATGTATCATACCCATAACTTGAAAAAGTGCCTAAGGTTACAGTTAAGGCTGTGAGCAGAGACAAAATTATTTGATAGATCAAAGTTACAGCCTCTCTATTTCGTGTTTCTCAGTAGCTGAACAATTAAGGTTTCTGTTATTAACCATCTGCTCATTTTTCTTAAGCTGAGACTCAAGAACAGAACATTCTGTCTTATCAATGTATTTGACTCCTCACTGAAGCATAATATGTTTACTCAAGAATGATAGTTCTTTGAGACAAGCTGCTTAACTCAGGATGATGTCACCTAATCAGAAAAGTCATGAGACACATTCAGGCAGTATAATAGCGCAGAAAAGAAAATTTGTTGAGTATAAGAACTCAAGAGGAATGACACCTGGAGGTGCATAAGCCACTAAGTCTCTAGTTCCCTGTGTTGTCTGAAAGCAGCAGGGGTGGGTGAAATATCTGATTCTGCAGGATATTTTGCTGTGAAATGAACAGTAGTATTTGTAATACATATAATGAGGCAGATCCGCATCTGATGTATACCTCTGTAGCTCCACTGACTTCAGCGAAGCTGTTCCAATTTACACTAGCTGAGGATCTGGCTGAAAATTTTATGTTGCTAAATTTGATCCCGTTGTGTAAAATTTCAAGAATTTGCCCCTCCTTTAGAAAATGAGATAGAAACCAGTATCACAGAGTTGAATCATTATCTGTGGTAACTATTGAAACCAAGAGCGTAAAATGATGTAAATCCAGAGCAGCCGATGATCAAGTTTGCCATTTGTAAATTTCACCATTGTACATTTTGCATTTACAAAAATTGCCCTACAGTTCCATGACTTTCAGTTGTTGCTATTAAGATTGTTTTTCACACTTAGGAAAATTTGAGAAACAGTATAAGCAAAATTTATTGTTTCCTCCCTCCATTTTTACATACACTTATATAAAGCCAAAAATAATGATTTTTCACTTTCAGCCAGATTCTTCCCTCATGTACATTTAATTTATTTTTAAGTATTTCAATTTATAACCAATACATTAAAAATTGCCTATCCTGGATTCTAAATGCCATGGTCATAACAAAAGTATTATGAAATAGAAGGTAAGGCCAGCAGCTTTGTCTCACCCCCAAAATAAGGAAATAGCCAGCCAGAACTGAAAGCAAAGCTCAACAATACCCCGCCTCACTCGCAAATGCCAGCCCTTCTTGTGTCTTTCCTTCCCCAAAAGCCTGGGTAAAGAAACTGGTCTTGCAGAGGTTTGAAAACTCAAAAACATCCCAAATCTGTCCAAGTAGGGAGGACTACAGTTCATAGTGGAGGATTCCTCACAGAGCATGCCCCACCAATATCTTCCTTTATCTTATACAGGTGTTCTCAGGTAGGCAGGTCCCCCAAAATTTAGAGCTTAAATCAAAATCAAAGCCTTAAACTCCATTCAAAAGCCAACAAGGTAGCCAGTTCAGCAGATTGGAGCACTCGTGTCATGTTCTTACAAGTTATACCACTTAATGAGAAGACTTCTGCATTTTGCCCCTGCTTCTTTTTCTGGTATGAGTTAAAGTTTGCCCCACATAGAGTATATTTCAGTAATATAATCTTGAAGTAACAAAGGCCTGGTTGTTGGTGATAAGAGCCACATCTGAAAGAAATGGTTACACTGTGTTGATTATATGAGGATGTAAAACAAATGTCTCCCTAGACAATACTACTATAATGATCATCTAAGAGCAGCTCAGGACCACTGGAGCTATAACCATTTTTTTTTTAGCCTGTAAGTAAGTCACAGCGACCTGTGAGAATGAAGTCAGAAGTGGACATCTATCAGTGCTACTTCACTGATAATTGAGAACAAGGCTATATTGTAATACCAGCTCATAGATAGATCAGTCTGTTGCAGGAAAAATATCATCCCCCTGAGCCCTCCAGAGACACTCAATTTCCATTAACCTCTTCGGGCTGACCGTCACAATAGGTTCAATACCCCAATGGGAGAGGTTCACTTTAGCCACAAATTGGTCCCTAACATGGATCAAGAGTCTGTTGGGTGTATGAGCTGAGCAACCACCATTAGTGGTAGTTCCTTGGTTGGTGCAATGAAATCCTGAGCTGCCTCGGAAGAACTGCCATCAACCTGAGTGTGAGTTACCAAGTACTGGCAGCATTTGCACAGCAGGCTGTATGCTTGTCTATCCCAGGACTCTTATGTTCGTGCTATACCACATACCCACTTGGAGTCAACTGCACCAAAACTAGTTCAACAGTGTCCTCCAACCAGGATTCAGTAATACATGCAAAAGCAGGAGCCTAATCCATTGTTAAATTCTGATTTTGATACATTACTAACCACCAATCTCTCATTAGTCAACACGAACCAAAGACTGAAACCCTTTTCTGCCAACAACGTGATCTTCTGAGACCTGATTAAAGGTGAAACAAATGAAATCTAGACTCAAAACTTTTTGTACATCTTACACTAGAATTTTTTTCTGTCTTGTTTTCTCCTTGCATACAACCGCAGGGACTGAGTAATCCAAACCCTCACAGCCAACCCTCACACAGGCCTCTATGACTATATCTACACTGTAGTAAAACACCTGAGGCTGGCCACATCAGTTAACTCGGGTTCTCGGGGCTTGGGCTGTGGGGCTAAAAATTGCAGTGTAGAGGCTCTGGCTGGAGTCTGGGCTCTGGGACCCTAATGTCTACATTGCAATTTTATAGACCCACAGCCTGAGCCCTAAGAAGCAAAGTCAGCTGATGAGGGCCAGCTTCGGGTGTTTTATTGAAGTGTAGACATACGCTAAATTTCTAAGATGTAGCAGCATTGTTAATCCTTTTCAACCATCCAGTAGATGCTGCTGCTGCAAATAAGGACTTCCAAGGCAATCTGTGAAGTCCATCTACAATACAGGTTTCAGAGTAACAGCTGTGTTAGTCTGTCTTCGCAAAAAGAAAAGGAGTACTTGTGGCACCTTAGAGACTAACCAATTTATTTGAGCATGAGCTTTCGTGAGCTACAGCTCACTTCATCGGATGCATACCGTGGAAACTACAGAAGACATTATATACACACAGAGACCATGAAACAATACCTCCTCCCACCCCACTGTCCTGCTGGTAATAGTTTATCTAAAGTGATCATCAAGTTGGGCCATTTCCAGCACAAATCCAGGTTTTCTCACCCTCCCCCCCCGCCCACACACACACACAAACTCACTCTCCTGCTGGTAATAGCCCATCCAAAGTGACCACTCTCTTCACAATGTGTATGATAATCAAGGTGGGCCATTTCCTGCATAAATCCAGGTTCTCTCACTCCCTCACCCCCCTCCAAAAACCACACACACAAACTCACTCTCCTGCTGGTAATAGCTTATCCAAAGTGACCACTCTCCCTACAATGTGCATGATAATCAAGGTGGGCCATTTCCAACACAAATCCAGGTTTTCTCACACCCCCCACCCCCATACACGCACAAACTCACTCTCCTGCTGGTAATAGCTCATCCAAAGTGACCACTCTCCCTACAATGTGCATGGTAATCAAGGTGGGCCATTTCCAGCACAAATCCAGGCTTTCTCACCACCCCCCCTCCCCGGAACACACACACACACACAAACTCACTCTCCTGCTGGCAATAGCTCATCCAAACTGACCACTCTCCAAGTTTAAATCCAAGTTTAACCAGAACGTCTGGGGGGGGGGGTAGGAAAAAACAAGGGGAAATAGGCTACCTTGCATAATGACTTAGCCACTCCCAGTCTCTATTTAAGCCTAAATTAATAGTATCCAATTTGCAAATGAGTTTGTGTGTGTATAGGGGTGGGGGGGTGAGAAAACCTGGATTTGTGCTGGAAATGGCCCACCTTGATTATCATGCACATTGTAGGGAGAGTGGTCACTTTGGATAAGCTATTACCAGCAGGAGAGTGAGTTTGTGGGGGGGGGGAGGGTGAGAAAACCTGGATTTGTGCTGGAAATGGCCCAACTTGATGATCACTTTAGATAAACTATTACCAGCAGGACAGTGGGGTGGGAGGAGGTATTGTTTCATGGTCTCTGTGTGTGTACAATGTCTTCTGTAGTTTCCACGGTATGCATCCGATGAAGTGAGCTGTAGCTCACGAAAGCTCATGCTCAAATAAATTGGTTAGTCTCTAAGGTGCCACAAGTACTCCTTTTCTATCTACAATACAGGCTCCCTTCAAATGCAAAAACTCATCCTACAAACCTCCATGTATTTAATTTCCATTTAAGTCATGCTTATACCACTCCCAATGTGTCAAGGTAGCTTTTGGCTCTCTGTTACACTCTTGAATCAGCTGTGCTGATCATATCTGAGCAACCTGTAGGCTGGTGTAAAATGTTCCAGATTTAGTTCAAAGAGTGCCTGAACCTGCAGTATATTTATAAACCAGGCAATTTATAGGTTTTAAAAGTGATTATCTATAATTTGTATCTAATGCACAGATTCTGCATTAGAAGCCTCAGGCCTCCGTCTGTCCCCACATCAAACTGCTTCAGCCTGCAGATTACCAAGCACTTTGCAGTGACTGACCCTCTCACACAGATTTGGGAGAAGTAAAGTAATCCTCACAGATCCTCACAGTATGCATACATGCAGTCTTCCAAACAGGAGGACACATTTATTCCTACCTCTTTTTTTAAAGTGATCTTTTATAACGATATGGAAAATGTTATTTTTTCCATTTGGATGATGACAAAAAGGGTTCACTCTTTTGGGGAGTGAAGTGGTAATATATAGTGCAAACAGGTCTGAGCATATATATAGAGAGAGAGCATTCTGGCATGAGGTTGTGCATACAGACTGACAATGTGATTTCAGCTTTTCAGAATTTAGTGCTGCTTCAATCTAGGGTCTTATAACTGGGTGTCCTAGATATTAATAAGGATATACATACTAATGATGATGAACCAGCTGTCCATGGAAAAGCTGATTTAGAGAATATTCAGTTTTATCATTCTGACAGCTCACATGGGACCACATACAGTATTCATTTCTTTTCCTTGCTCTAGAGTCAAATTAGAATTTTGTTTAAAGATAAGGGGACAGTATCAGAGCATTTTCATTCCCATTTGTGTGACCTATTTATTTTATTTAATACTTTCCGTAAAATATCTTCCAGTGTTCAGCAAGAATGGCTTGGATACTAAAGGTCAAATTCCGCATTTACTTACTGCAATTTAAAACTGGAGTAATTCCATCAATATAAATGAGTTACTCCAGGTTCACACAACTATAACTGAGAGCAGAACTTGTCCTATTGGGGGTGCTCTCAAAAAATTATTTTATCTTTTTACCACTATTACCAGTGTCAGTGCTTTACAAATGTTAATTAAGCCTCAATACCCTGATGATGTAGGTTTTAAACTAATTTTATAGTTGGATATAAAGAGAGAGATAGAAGGTCTAATTTTGATCTCACTTTCACCACTTTTATTCAGGGGTAATTCCATTCACTTCAATGGAGTTTTTCCTAAGTACTGTACAATCATGTAGATGAGGGCAAAATCAGGTACACAGATGTTAAGCAACTTAACCTATTATATTGGGCCAGACGCTTTTCATTTACTTCCAGGGCTTTGGAGCAGAGCCCGGAGCTGGAGCGCAGAGCAGCTCCAGAGCAGTGGAGCTGCAGGATTTTGCCTGGAGTTGGAGCAGAGCCGGAGCACAGCTCCAAAGCCCTGTTTACTTCACATCAATAAAGTTATTCTATATTTACATCAGATTAACTGAGATCTGAATCTGGTCTACTGAGTCAGTGGCAGAATTGGAAATAGAATCCAGGGGTTCTGATTCTCAGTCACTTGTTCTAATCACTGTCAAGACACACAATCTTTATAGAAGTACTTACTCAGTATGGCAGCCAGGAACATTTCAAGTGTCCCTAGCATAGTCACAAGAAGGGAAACATTTCTTTGTTGGTTTGGTGCCTTAGAGATCAATCAGAAAAAGTAGATTTCATGAATTATCCACAGATAAGTCAAAGTTACCTTTAAGCAAAAATCCAGTCCAATAAAAATCTAAAACAGTTTGAATCAGATGTTCCCTTCCCCAATTTCTAGGCAACATCCACTCCAAAAAGGGTGTTTTATAAATGACACATCACCCTTGGTCAGATTGCTTCATGTCAAATGGCATCACAGTAGTTTTTGGTGATGAAAGCTTGCAAAGAATTTTAAAATAAGTAGCTCTCCAAGTTCAGAAGCCTGAAGAGAGTTGAAATAAAGTTACTGGCTGTTTGAAATACACTTTGTATGTCTGTTCCTGTTCTGAAATAGCTGCAAGAGACTCTCGCTGACACTGAATTAAAGTGCTGTTCTATTGTAAGAAGTGACTACATAGAAATAGCACCTTCTTTCTGAGCAGATCTGCACTCTGTATGCTTTTAGAGTTGTGTCTTACTAACTAAAGTCAGTTTTTACTCCTTTTGTTAGCACAGCAAAGCTAACATAACAAAGGAAAAATGAGCTGCATTCTATTCTAGCTCACACATCAACAGACCTGTTAACGAAGGCCCTGCTCTTGCTCCCACTGAATAGGAAAACTCCCACTGATTTAAAGTAGTACAGGTTTATGCTCTTAATTCCAGTTGATGATGCAGACACTAGGAAGAACCCAGCTTGACTTTCAGATTCCAGGATGAGTGGCTGTTAGGGGGAAAAAGGCATTTTATTTTAGTAGTATTAATCTGAAGTACAGATAATAAATATGGAACCCAAACGTGTCATTCTTTACAAAGTCACTTCTTTGTAACTAGATCCATAATTCTGATATATGGAAGCTTCCATACTTTAAAATGACAGATGCAAAAAACATTTACTACTTTCTCTTTACTCTTCTCCCAGCAACAGAGTCACACAGTGAATGATCCACCATGATTGATTGAAACTAAAAATAGGTATTTATCCATCTGTTAGTCCTCTCATCCTGATCCCAAGCCTGATCCCAATTCTGCAATAAAAACGGATTTTGTTTTAAACAGCAGCAGTGACCTTTTTGGGCCCTCTATATCTCCCTCCATCCCTCATGAGCAGATTCATATCCAATTACCATTTATTTTTTCTCCAGTTCACGTCTCTCACATAAGAAGATAGACAACTAAAAATTCAATCTTTCCTGGTGCTTCCTTTAAGGTTGGCCTTGGCATGGACTAATATTGTCAGTGATGTCAACTGTGAGTTGTAGCAAATCACATAAACACCAACAGGTGAGCAAAGAACCAACCCAGTTTCTTAAGGCAACACTATTTATTATTTTAGCTGGTAAAAAATGAATTCCTGAAGTGTTCTAGGTGTTACACTCGAACAAAAAGAAAAAGTAAAGCAGTTCCCTGGAACCCTTGAGATCACCCAGAAGTCCTCAGTCAGATCCACTAGTTGATTATTACAGCCAAAGCCATTGAATGAGCTGGTGTACAAAGCATCATAGTAATGCATGCTTGGCCAAATCCTGGCCTTTCTGAATATATGCCCTAATAACTAGAGCACGGAAGGTATTCACTCAACAGACATAAGTCATACCCACTGCCTGATAATTAGTGATTCTCCTAGACAACAGATGAAAGTGCAAGATCATCTCTTGATGCAATCTGACCTCTGGGATACTATCCAAGGGGGTTTTCTTAAAAGATTTCCAGCCTTACCTCTATGGAAGATATCAGAAAACACCAACAAACGCTGGTGGGATGTTGAAAGAAAAGCCTCGGTTTCAGGACCCAGGTAGTACTGATGGTCACGTTTAGATATGCAGATAAACAAAAGACACATTTGCCAAATCTCTCAGCCTAGATTCATTAATAAACCCATTATTTATCAGCAGAACCAACATTTCTTCATCCTTCATCTCCTATGATGTCATAAAATTTGTGTGTTTTTCCCAGGACTCCAGCAACTGGAATATACAAAGCCTGAGCTGAATGCACAACTGTCTCTGGAAGGCCTTTCCCTCATTACATGGAGACAGCAAATAGGCCCAACAAGGAATCATCTAGTAACGCTAAACGCTCAATCAACGGATCCTCCTCTGGCTCAGCTGTCAAATGGAGAGATTAAAAAGATACTCCAGGCACTTGATATTAAAAGGCAACTGGAAGCAGAAGATGGTGGTGAAGCAGCTCTCTTACCCTTCTTTTTGGAGAGATGCTCTTTTGAATCCATATTTCAGACCCAAACCTGCACCCAATGAAGCCAGTTGTGAGATGGGTTTTTTGTTGTTTGTTTGCTTGCTTGTGGAGTTTTTGTTGAGGAGACAGGGGTAAGAGGAGGGAAGACAAAAGTTAAGAGGTGGGGGTAAAAAAATCTCAAATTCTGAACTAAGACTCTCTGTGATTTGGAAAAGCACCATTTGAAAGCACAGTTCATGGATGGGGAAAATCCTTTTCACTCCCTTCCAGTGTGTCTATCATAAATCTGTAGTTTTAGGGAATAATCATACTTTATTTATATGCACTTTTGATCATTCTCCTTCCCAAGTGTTTCCCTAAAAAAGACTGATTCTTCATGGTCCTGCTTTTCCCTAAGATACTTAACATACACATTTCACTTGCTGGATTCCCGCTAAGAAAATAGGCAGGCTTTCAATCAAGATTTTTTTCTCAGAAAAGTCTCCAACTGATAAAAAATTACTGGAAAAGACAAAAATAATTAAACTCCCTACTGGGTGCAGAATTCTCTTATTATGATTTCATTTTATTAGTAAAAGATTTTGTACTGAAAGCTCAATAGAGCCACAGCATATTTTGTATGTTGTCATAATCAACTCTTAAATATATATAGCAGCAGAAAAATTAGAGATCATCAACACCACCACAATCCATGTTATAATATTAAACTATAGAAATATTGCAATAACAAAGGACAATGTCATTGCTCTAGTTAGAGAAAGGAGCCAAGAAACATGAAGAGGAAATAATTCAACAACAGATTTTTAGCTAGCACTATTCTTCACATTCAAAATACAGTATTTGTAAAGAGTTGGCATGGCACTTACTGTGAGATAATATGCCATCTCTTCAGAAATAAAGAAGTTGGAAACTAAGAGCAAAATATAACAAGATAGTTTTTTTTAAAAACTATCAGCTAGAAGACAGGGAAATATGACAACCAGTAGCAAAATGGTCATGTTAGGCATACATCTGGTTGGCTTCCCAGATTTAAAGGCCAGCTCAGGGAAGTAACACTGGGGAAATAATTGATGTAAGAAACAAAAGGAATAAAATTTTCATAAAGGACAGTGCTCCTGGGGAATGTGTTGTTGGGTGTTTTCTACTGCTTTATCACACTTACAATATGAAATAAAAAACAATAAAACTGATGATAGGAAAACAAAAACCATGCTCAACAGACCCTCAGGATGTCCAACAGGTTAAAAAAATGCATTTATCTGTGAACATAAATGTTCTTTTGGGACAGAACCAGATAGGAATTGAGTGATAGTTAAAGAAAGTCAAGCCAGCATATGGATTATACAACATTGGAAGCTAGATTACCAGAAAATGGAGGTTAACTTCAGCATAAAGGAAACATACACACTTAAGTGAACCCAGTAGAACTTGCATTTATTAGCTGTTGCCCTCTGACTGGTGCTCGTCACTCTAGATGGAATAAAGACAGACCCAGGTCCCAGGCCTTGGCTGCAGCCAAATGAGAGCAAATCAGAAGGGGCAAGTGCAGCTGTGGCATGAAACACATTTACAGTTCACTCACCTTGGGCCTTCTATGCAATGGGCCAATACCCATCTGAAGTTGGATTTGACTAAAGGCTGGTGAGCCTACATTCTACCAGCACTTAATGGCTCAAAGGAAATAAACTGAGCGTAGTAAAGCTCTGGCCATGTAGTCTTCCCTGCCATTCCCCTACACGTTTTTTTTCCCGGAAGGATAGTGGCACATTGAACTAGTATGTTGGTTCTACACCACCAGAAGATCTATGAACAATGGGTGAGCCTCCCATATCCAGTTATGCCAGCTTTAAGACCATCTGTGCCAATGAAGACTGCGGTCCAAGTCTCTTCCTGAGAACCTTATATTCTAAAAAATAAACAATAGATACATACAGACAAGATGAGCTCTTCTATTCACCACACTGATAGACAGTGTTGGAACCCTGCAAAAACTGCTTATTTATTGTTGCAGTGGTGACTCATTAATTCTACTCTAGGAACATGCAAGCTTAGGGGAAAGTATAAGCTGATTTTACATTGTTTTTTGAGTTACCAGTAGAACCAAATGCCAGAAAAGTGGTATATTTGAATCAACCAAGGAAAATAGAAAATACACTGATACAAATTACAGTAAAGTCTACCAGCCTACAAAGGAAAAGAAAAGTATAGAAACAAAAAGGCAATTGTGTTACATTTCCAGCACGGAACACAAATAATCTGGTTTTAATTACCAGACCTGTTTTCTTCCTCTGTCCCTCCCAAAAAAGTGATTATATGATATTACTGAATCACAGTTCAGCCAGTTTCTTTTTCTAAGGGGCCTATCATTCCTAGAATCTAGATGCTGATGCTGATGCTGTACTACCCAGAATCTGTTAATAAAATAATTAAAATATTTTAAATTGTATGTTAACTAAACAGATGTTAAAGCATATGTACTATAGGAAAATATCTTCTATCACACAGCAGAAAAAAAAAGTCCTGTAGCTGATAAGCCTATTGCTTCTTTTATCAGGGAAACTCCAGTAGTTTGGACTATGTGATGAAGTGGATTAGTGCAGTAGGCTTTCAATTCTCTAACCAGAGTTCAGAGCCGATCTTAAGTCACAAGTGAAAATGCCTTTATTGGTCTCATCCTATTCCCCTTATTCATTATCTATGCAACCACATACACCCTGTCACAGATACACACTTTGACCTGGATGACAGTCTCTTTCAGTGTGTTAAAGGACAGGCAGCTTGCAAAATGTTCTAACCACACGACACGTAGCTCAAGTCCCTCACTTTCAATGAATGCACTCATCAGTTTTTAAATTACAAAATAAAGAACCACGTCCTCAACTGATATAAATAGGTGTAACTCTACTGAAGTCAATGCAGCTCTCTCTTTTATACCAACTGAGGATCTCACCTATCTCCACCTAGTCCTTAGTTTTATTGCCAGTAGCAAATTCCACAAATGATCTTTCATATGAATGGAACAAAATCATTTAGCACTCTGTATTTTGTGACAGATAATTCAGCAGAATATCTTTAATTCTTGACACCAGATATAAGCAACCAGTCCAGCCAAATTTGGATTCCTGCTCTCTCCCAAATGTTTTCAATTAAAGGCAGATGTAATCAATCCTATTGAGTAAGCACTATCTGGCAGAATCGTATTTAACGTTTATTTCCTTTTGCTATGGAAGGACAAGAGAGACCAAGATACGACTGTAGTTTCGTAATAAAATTGTGAGGTGTATGTTCACAAACACCCAATGAGTTAAATAACATGCAGAGCTCCAGGCAAGCAATGGCTTTTCTTTCATGATCTTTTCTAATTCCATGAAAATGACCAACGGCATTTGTGTTTTAGATTAAACCATTTTCTGTCATCATGCTGCCATGCCAACAAACCAGCAACACATAAAAGAAGTTTCTCCATACACCTATAGTCTTTACAAGACTGTGTCTTTCTATTTGTGGTCACAACACATATTGTAATTCTGAGAACAGAAGCAATATCATTGAAATTCTGAAACTCTATTCTTCTACTCAGCCAAGCCTTAGGAATCAATTACAAAGCAGATATAGGCATTATACATCACCTCAATATCAAAATGATCTAATCTGCTCTGCTGCAAAAGTCTAGAGGAAAAATAGTTGTAAAAGCCCAACAAATTGAAGTTTTGTTTTTCTATTCCAGTGAATGAAATTAAAGATGCCTCGGAAATATCCATGCCTTCTCATTAATTTTACAAGAAAATAGAATAATGCAGGAATGGGCTTTAGACTACTTCTACGTGGAAAATAGATACTAATGGCATTTCACAATTCTAGATTCAAAGACTATAGTTACTGATCCTTAATCCCAATCTAATGGTTGCATGTTTTTTGTGGTCAAATGCCTACCTTACTTTGTGAATTTCCAGCAAAAGCCAGTGAACATATTGTAGGATATGAGGGGAGGGTTAAGTGTTCTAACATCTTTGCTGTGGTTGTTATTATTATTTGAATTATGGTGCATCTAGAGTTCTAAAACACACTGAAGCCCCACTGGGCTACATCCTATGCAAAGACAGTAAAAGACAGTTCCTGTCCAATGGTATTTACAATGTAAGTACTTTGAGCATTTCATAAAGGCATGAAAAGATGTACAAAGGCAAGCCCAAACCCATAATTTTTGAGGCCGATTACAGGGATTATAAATCCCATTGGTATCTTGAAAATACTTTGAAATGTTAGGGGAAAGAAGTGTTGGAAAAACTCAGTCATCCTGCAAGCATAAGTCCCTTCAGTAGCTATGCAGTAGCAACGGTGGAAGTTTCAGTAAATGTTCAGAAACTCATGAGCAAATAAGCCTAAAGATCTATAAATCAGGTTTAATGGGAGACACTCTTCAGTACTAGAAATAAATCAGATATATTTATTACAGTATCACTACCAGCAATCTGAGACCTACTGGTACAACATTTGATTATTTCCCCTTTGGGATTCTTGTCTTATCTATGAACAGGTAGGTTCATCCTGAATTTGATTATTTCTGGAACTACTGCCATCACATGATCAGTACATTCTAGATGGTTGATGCTATATATTTCTGGCTTGAGTCACACCTCCTGAGTTCTTTGAGGGTGACTTCAAAATATAGTAACCATCCATACAAGGAGGATATCAGAGTTACAGTCGGTTTTGATTTTTATTTTTTATTTATTTATTTACTTTTGCTGGGAAGGGAGATTCTGCAAAACAAGAGTTAACTTTTTCACAATGCAACCCAATCAAAACGAAAAATTCAGTACAACTGCTACCATGGATTGCAGTGCATAGCTCAATCAGTGTAGAACTGGTACAGTGACAGTAAGTTTTGTTCTTGAACTTACCATATCAGTAGACCTGGCAAAAAATCTGAAAGTTTGATTTTTTTTTTAATTTCCTGGTTTTTTTCAAATTTTGAAATTTAATTTTTAATACTGAATTTCAAATTTGTTGAGAAATGGGGGAAAGGGTTTTCACAAGAATTTAGTCAAAATTGTATCCACATTTTTTGTTTTGTTTGCAAGATTTTGAAATTTTGAAAACTGTTGGCAACCTGTACAAACAGGATACATCTATGCAGGTTTATTTTGACAATGTATCCTAGAGGGATAGGGTTTTCACTGTAGGTATGTCCTGCTTACAAAGGGTCAGTAAGTGAGCAGAAAATACACTGGTGAACAAATGTGGTAGGCCTGAGAAATTCTTAACAAGAGATTCAAAACAATTGTGCACTGCATTGTGTCAACAATCTTTAGAGCTGAGAGAGATATTTAACTTTGCTTTGGAGAGGAGGGTACTTTTACAGTGTCTATAAGCTAGAATCACAAAGAATTTTGTCTCCCAGGAACACAATCCCAGACTTTAAGCTTGTGGATATTAGTGTCAGTTTCTGTCATCTGAGCAAGGATGAATGGCCTCAGTTCCTCGGAAAATTAGTCTAGTAGCTAGAGGGAAAAAAAATAAATTAAAAAAGGCTCTTTGCTTATGAAGCCTAAGGCTGTGACATGAAATGTATCACAAAATTGCTTATTTATAAAACATTACTTTTTAGATTTACATTTGTATCTCACCACTGACCAGGCTTGTTCCCTGGAAAATTAAACTGTTAGATTTTGGTTTTCATTCTCCAATTTTGTTCTCCTCTTTTTTCAAACAATGAGAAGAAAATGAAAAGAGAGGTGGAGAAAAAGAGAGAGAGAGGAGGACAGTTGGCAACCTAAAGTACTAAGTAAAACTAAAGTACTGATATCTACCACAGCGCTTAAGATAAATGCTTTTTCCACAAACATGCTTTTTCATCTGTTTCTTCAAATGACATTGTTGATGAGCAGCAGTGTGGTGCAACATAGAGCACTGGATTTGAAGCCAGAATATCTGGGTTCTAATCCTAGCTATCCCCTTGATCCTCTGGGTTCTCATAGAATCATAGAATATCAGGGTTGGAAGGGACCTCAGGAGGTCATCTAGTCCAACCCCCTGCTCAAAGCAGGACCAATTCCCAATTTTTGCCCTAAATCCCTAAATGGCCCCCTCAAGGATTGAACTCACAACCCTGGGTTTAGCAGGCCAGTGCTCAAACCACTGAGCTATCATCATAATTTTGCCATGAGCAAGTTAAGATGGTAATATCTTTGGGGCAGGGATTGTCTCTCACTATATGTTTGTGCAGTGCTCACCACAGAGGAGTCCTAGTATCTAAGTGCTACCATAATACAAGTAATGAGACCTTTTTTGTTGTTATCTAGCTGATAAAATTTCACTTTGCTTCACCTGGCTGGGAGACAAGGGAAAAATCAATTGGGAGGTAGGATAGAGAGAGAGGGGGGGATGATCTGTCAGTGGTGGGTGCTCTTAACCTCAGAGGAAGGAGAACATATCTGGATTCCTCACATCATCTGGAGATGGCAAGAAAAATAAAATCTAGCTTGGATAGGAGAAGCGAGGTAGTTGATTCTGGGAAGGTAAATAGCCAGGTGAAAGTCCTACCAAAGGCTTCCCAAACTATGGCCTAGTAATTGTTTCTCATACAGCAAGGTCTACACAGTGTGTGATCATATAATTATCTAAAATATTCCCAATAGCCCTGTGGCATGCACACGGGAGATAGATGTGTGCAGTAGAGCTAAGTAAAATTTTTCAGCTGGAAATATTTTTGGAGAAAAATGGAGATTCAGTGACACTGAAATGGTTCATGAATTCATGTGAGTTTTGCCAAATGCATTCAGTCAGAATCCTCCCCAAAATTCTGAAAGTATTGAAACATTTTAACATTGTCAGAATGAAATGTTTTGATTTTTTTGGTCTGAAAAACCTTTGTTTCTCAAAATTTATTTAAATTTTATTATTTTAAATCAAAACATTTAAAAATGGTTGAAATTGAAACAACAAATTTTGTCAAAATGAAACATTTTGTACAACTCCCCCCCCCATTTATTTTTTACTTCTTGATTTAAAAAAAGCGGGGGGAGGTTATTGGTTCAACCCAAAATGAAATATTTTACAATATTTTAGAATTGCCAGTAAACCAAAATATCCATTATTCACACCGTTCTAGTGTGTCATATATGTTAGTTTCAAGCCAAGGATTAGTGTTTGTCTGATGAACTCAAACTGCTTCCATAAGAGAAAAAACAAAAACGTAACAGTGGATTAGCATGAGAGCAGTCTCACAGCCCTATAATACTTCTGAGGCCCTACTTGCTTCTAGCACACAAGGACAAGCTCCCTGCTTAGATCTCACACAGGCATACAGCGTGGAGTAAATACGCAGATCTGGCTGGGGCTGCAGGTCAAATAGGGCTCTCAGAAGGAATACAATAAATGCTTTAAAAGGGTATTCAGAAAAGAGAAGACAAAATTCCACATGCACTGGGACTGGATACCATGCTATGGGTTTTCTGTTTATTTTCACTTTACGTCATGTATATGTTATTTACAAACAAAAAACCTTCATTTAATGTTAGTTAAAGTGGCACTCATCAATATACTAAATTATTAAATTTTAGGAAATACCAAATTAAGGATTAAAATGAATTAAAAGGTTTCAAAGTCAAGCACTCTCAAGTTAGGAAATGCCACAAAGAACTTCGCCAAGGCAACTTTAATCTGGCCTCCCTCTGCATATGCATTCTAATACAGCCTTTAATTACAAGCAAAAGCGAATACCTCTGAAAAGTTTGATGCACATGACTTGCCCAGCATTATGTAGGAACTCGGTGGCAGAAGCAGAGATACAGTCCAAGTCTCCAGGATGGCATTCAACTTCCATAACCACAAGATCATCCTTTTCTTCCTTCAGTTCCCTATCTCATAACTACAAACCTTTTAACTCTTTAACAAATGAGCCAGGAGTCACACAAACAGCAGACTCCTTCAGTCCAACCTTGATTCAGCTACAGAACAGATCCGTCTTATGCACTGAGTGAACCAGGGGTCCTGTGTAGAAACTAATATGGGATAATATAATTAAAGGCTGTTTATAATGTATATGCACAAAGGCTCCAACTAAAGATTGCATGGGTAATGTTCATCCTGGCCCTTCCTATCTTTAAATCTTTTAATCCTCAAATTTGTATTTTGCTACTTTCTTACAGTTTAGTTTAAGGTTGCTCTAATCAATAATGATAAATTATTATTTTTTGTAAATTTCCTTCATTTTAGTAGAAAGAAAATGTATATGTGCTGTTTAAATAATAAAAATTTTTCTTCAGTGTATATTTGTTATCTTTGTGAGACTCCAAATTTCACCAACTAGTGTCATGTTGACCAACTGTAAGGGTGTGTACCAGGCCCTTTGAAGCCCCCCAGAAGGCCCTCCGGTCCTACCACACCTCGCCCCAGAAGAAAGGCAATAGAGTGGAGTCCTCCAAGTGGTCTCCAGAGGTTGCAGGGAAGGAAGCCAATCAGAGTCTGCAAGGCTCATATAAAAGGGAGTTGCAGGGCCTGCACAGCTCAGTTTCTGGCTGGAACCAGAGGAGGAAACTTGCTGTTGCTGGCTGGCCAAGGAAGCTGCAGCAGCTGGACAGAGCAGTCACTGGCTGGGACACTCAACACAGAGACTGGGGAGAAACCCTGCTTAAGCAGAAATAGGACTGTGAAGCTCTCCAAGCACAGAGGCCTGGGAGAGAAAGCCTTGACAAGAAGGCCAGGGACTGTTATAAGTTCACCAGGTGAAGGGGTCTGTGAGAAAGAACCCGGAGAGAACAAAGCAGAGACTGTTATGGACTCTTTAGGCAAGGAGGCCTGCAGGAGATCCTGCTTAAACAGGCAACAGGCCAAGGACCCAAGAAGCTGATCGGAAAGAGTGGGAAACAGGTCAAAGAATGCAGCAATAGACACTAGCAAAGGAAGCAACAGGTGGCTGCTAATCATAGGATCCCTGGGTTGGGACCCGGAGTAGTGGGTGTGCCCGAGTTTCTCCAATCAGCCACAGGCTGAGTGGTGAAGGGCCCAGGAAGCAACAAGTTTCATTTGGAGCCCAAAAAGGTTTAAACAGGCCCAGAGATGGGACTGAGGACTTTGGGGAGGGGCCAACCATTTGTTGAACATTGTTACCCGGTAGGGGGTTGTTTCGTTATTTCACATAATGACTGTGTATGACTCGGCTGGAGGGCTGAGTCACTGAAAATCCACTTGAAAAGAGAAACTACCTGCAGAGGGTACTGCAAAAAACAGAAGAGTGCAGGCATGCAGCCGGCCAGCAGAAGGCGCTCACGAGAGAGGAGTGGCCATGCTTTTACACCAATATCTTGAAAGTCATTTAAATTAAACTGTATTCAACCAAAATACAATTTAACGCAACTGCAGGTTTATTGCAACTTCTAAATTACACTTATTTTTAATTGTGGAACAGAGTAGGGACACTCAGCTATAATTTCCCACCTCTTACAAAAGGTACATATTGAGAAAGCCACAGCCTTTCTAAGATGCTATAAACAGTATACAGGAATTCATGTAACCCTTTCTGAGAAAAGTAATAAAACACCCTTCGAAAAGAAATAGTGTAACTTACCCCAATACAAACCCAAACAAGTGAAGCAGGAACTTATCCAACCCCAGACTGCTCTCACTGCAGCTCCTCCTGGGACCCTTCTTTGTAATGATATCATGGTTGTCTGAGGGAAATCAGTTAGTAAAAGCAGCTGTTGCCATGACAACCATACCACTAGTGACTCCCCCAGCTATGCAAATAAACTGGAAGGAGAAGGTGATGAGTAGCTGATTACCTCTGATGTCACAACCTCTCAGGCAGTCACAGGGGGCAGCAAACATGCACTGTGTAAGTGGGAGGGAAAATAATCAGGCTTTGCTAGTGTTTCTGTTTTTCCAAATTTCCCCAAAACCAACAACATACAAACACAAAATACACATTGGTGATCACTCCATACATTAATTAGTGGCTGAAATATGGTTTAAAATCCCCTTGGCTTGTTTACAAAACAGAGTTCTGAAAAAAGCTGAGGTACAGACCCTGTACCTGACGCAACCTTAGCTTTGTCCCACTAGTGCGAGCCCACGCTATTGTCAGGAATTGAGGATAAGATGCATCTCAGAGGCCACATGGTAGGCCTCAGAATAGAGGTGTTTCTTTCGTTTTAAAACATTTTACCTGAAGCCTGAAAAATAAAATTTTCTGGGGAAAACTTGCTGATGGAGGGCCAGATTCTGCATTTAGATTTGCAAAGTGAACTCATGGATATAGGCAGAATTCCACAGACTTCAGTTGGATACCCACACAGTTCTCCTTCTTGGACCAAGCCCAAAATTTTCTGTTGTGCATGCTGTTCCATGCCATCGGCTTCTCTGTTATATTGTGCAAGGTCTGTTTAGAAATTTGCTCACAAGTCTGGCTTGCAAATTTGGGCAGCATTTAATTTAGAAAACCCTGCAATGCACAGCCAAAATAATGGAAACATTTACTTTATCAATTACCTACTGTCTGAACAATGATTAGGGTAGTAGACTTTTTTAAAATCCCTTTCTCCCTCAAACCATAGTTTCTTTTAACTTCAGTTCTGAAGATATTATTTGGCTATTTAATTCTGTGTCTGTGTTCTGCTACGATACATCTGGTAGTCTTAGCTAGGCTGCATTATCACAACATGGCTCCAACAGCAGGGTTCTTAAAACAGAATGTAAAAAAGCTCCATTGTTTTGAGTTGGGGTTAAAAAATAAGATTTTCATCTGAAAATAGTTAGATAATTAAAATGATTCATAATAACAAGCACTAAGCAACAGCCCATGGCTCAAACGCAGTGGTGGGTAATCTATACATCTCCAGTGGGTTTCCATCATTGCAGGATGATTTCAATGTCTGTGCTTACTACTTATATTTACTAAAGGAACTGACAGTATCTTTTATCTATTTGGCCTTCTTAACTGTCACTGTTTCCTTTCTCAAGTACCACCATTATATCTTAGGCCAGCAGGTGAGACTAAGCTTCTGCTGTGATAGCCCTTGGTGCTTGGAATTTGGTTCCAGTCGTGTCTCTACTTTCTTGTCTACCTCTCTCTGTTTAAAATTATTAAAACACAATAGTTGCACAAACATTTCTTTGTTAATCACTTTCAGCTCCTGTACAGTGAACCACCCTTCTTTAATGATGCTGCTCTGATTTATGTTTGTTGAGGGTTTATGTTTAACTTTATGATTTTAAAATATTATTTAGGGAATGACATAAGCGGACTTTATACAGTGCATTGTTACTATGTAAAATAACCAGAGTCCTGTTCAAAGGAACTTGCCGTACAACACAAATACAAACTCTGGGTTAACAATTCAAAGGAATGGAGATATGGGCCTAGGTCCTGAAAATGCTTCAGCTTGCATATCACTTTACTTAGGGGATATTTACTTCTCTGGGAGTACTCATGTGAATAGAGTTACCCTGTCCTCAAGTGTTGGTTATAGAGTCGACAAGAGGACAGATCATCACTGAAATATTTTGCAAAAGAACAGTGTTTGTTTCTTTGTTTGAAGAAGATGATGAAAGGTAGGGAGCTATTGTTTCTTTAGAATATTTTAATTTTGTAAAGCACACCAAATGCTCTAGGGGTGAGGAAGATGGGGACACTGTGAAAAATAGTATTTTGTATTGCTTTATATGATCTAAGAAATGCAGGGAATAACTTCAAGCTGAGAAAGTTTACTACAATTGTTAGTGGTTTTGAGACTCTTTGGATCTTAAATACAAAAGTGTAATGTATTTACACTAAACTTTAAAACTAGATACTTGTATGCAGATCCAGAAACAAATTTAAATTGTAAATCCTCTCCCAACCTTGGCTTTACCTATGTATTTTATAATTATTGTGACAGTTCTCGGGTCATTCAGGACTGTGAGTCACCTTGTCACCCACGCCTCTAGCGTGATGGAGTCCCTAACACTAGCCTTTCAGCCACTTAAGCACTTTCCTCTATGCTATGCTAACCCTGTCTTTGCCTTGCAAGTTAACAGTAGGTGCACCCCCATCCCTGAATGCTTTTGAATCATTCCCATGTGATATCTAGTCCCTGATTCTGGCTACTAACAGATATCCCAAATCCCTCTGCCTCCAAAGAAACAGCATACCTCAGTTTACTAGTTTTACCTTAAACCACTGTTCCTGAAAATGACACAGCACTTGTGAGCACTTATAATAAAACAAAAGTAGGTTTAAGAAAGAATAAAGATTTAGCTAGAAACAAGGGAGAGTGGTGGAAACAAAGGATTACAATACAAAAGAAAATAATAAAATGCAAATCTGGGTGTACACTTCTGAATAGTTACCTTTCCTATCTAATAAAGTAGGTTTTCCCCCCAAACTTCAGTCTGTTGCAGAGCTGGTCATCCCATACATACATCATGATGTGATCCCACACCACTCAGTGCTTGTTTCCCAAGCCCAGTACCAATGGTCCACTGTGACAAGCTGTTCCATGAATGCCAGCAGTAATCTTGAATTATTTGTTTCCATGGCAGCCAGCAGGTCAGGCATCACCGATTCACTCTCTGAGTCACAGCTCATGAAATACTGGAGGACTAGGCACATTGTGTTCATAACCCTCATCACCAGACTGGCACACTGCTCGGGATCCATGCTGTCAGGCAGAGATGACAGGCACACAGTTTATAAGAGCTGTTGAAAAATGGCATGAAATGAAGTAGGAAGCCCATGGAATGACGAGATAGAAAGAACTGCATTACGGGATGGCGAGCATATCCTCATGATGCATGGCAATCCATTCCAGAATTGCCAACAACAGAGAGTGGTGGTTGCACAGTGGAAAAGCTACCCACAATGCAACACTCTCTCTGCCAATGTAAGAGCAACAAATGTGGACATCCTTCACCGACACAAGGAGTGTTGTGTGGATCTGCACAACCAATGTTATTAAAACGACATAACCATCAACATAACTTAAGTCAACTTAACTGTAGTGTAGATGTGCCCAAAAGGAATTAAAGGTAGAACAGATTGTTTAGCATAAGTAGTTAGCACATATTTCAAGGGACCATTCTCGATGAAGTGGCCTGTTAACATCTCTCTAATCATAGGAGGGGATAAAAGAGGGGGAGGAAAGTGTGTGGGGGGGGCAGTTAGTGGGTACAGATTGTTGTAATAAGCCATAAATCCAGTTCTTCTGTTCAGTCCATGATTTTTAGTATCTAGCAAAGCTATGAATTTAAGCTCCCAGGTTCATCTTTTCAAGGTGTCGGGCGGGTTTTCTTTAAGGATGAGGACTATGAGGTCAGATGTAGAGTGATTACTTTGTGAAAAGTGTTCCCCCACAGATGATAGGGTGTTTTTGTCTTTTATCATCTTTCTGTATTAGTTCATTCAAGAGCATAGTGATTGTCTCATTTCACCCACATAGTTGTTATTGGGACATTTAATGCATCAGATGAGGTATATCATGTTGTGATAGGCATGTGTTCATAAATCTTGAAAAGTGTGTTTAGGGGATGTTAGTCATAGTAGAAGTGGAGATATGTCTATGAGTTTTGCATCTGTTGTTCTGGCAGGGCCTGGTGCTACTTTGAGTTGGTGTGTCCAGGTTCGTGGAGAGCTTGCTTCAGATGATGAGCTTGGAGAGGTTGGGGAGTTTGAAGGCCAGAAAAGGTGATTCAGGAATGATTTATTTCAGGATGTGATCCCTATTGAGTATGAGATTTAATTGTTTGATGATACCCTGTATGGATTCCAGTGTGGGTTGATAGGTGACAACTAGACGGGTGCAGTTGGAGAGGTTTTATTTCTGTATTGAAGGATGTTCTGTTTGGGTATTTGGACGGTCTATTCCATGATGTGATCTACTTCTCTGATGCAATATTTTTCTCTGGTAAAGGCATTGTTAAGTATTTTAAGGTATTTATCCCGTACTTTGTCCTTGGAGCATATTCTGTGGTATCTGAGTACCTGCCTGTAGATTACAGATTTCTTGGTGCATTTGGGGTGGTTACTGGATCTGTGAAGGTAAGAGTGGTGATCCATGGTTTCTAGTATATAATTGTCTGTAGCGTTACATTGTTCAAGCTGATCACAGTGTCCAGGAAGTTGATGCTAGTGTGGGAGTGTTTCAGAGAGAGCTTAATAGATGGGTGGTGGTTCTTGAAGTTGTGGTGGAACTATATGAGGGAGTTTAGGTCTCTCCAGATGATGAAAATAACATTAATGTATCTCTGGCAATGGTTTAATAGTGTATTTGTCCAGAAATTCTTCTTCAAAGTGGTCCATGAAGAGGTTGGGATACTGGGAACCACCCATAGCTGTTCCCAAGGTTTGGACAAACTGTTGTCGAACATAAAATTGTTAAGGATGAGGATGAAATGGATGAGTTTGGCTATGTATTTGGGGTGGATATCTGATGGTTGTCCACTGTCTTGTAGATATTTGAGGCAGGCAGTGATCCATTATTGTGAGAGATATTGGTATATAGGGAGGTGGCATCAGTGGTGGCAAGGATGGTGTTCTAAGGGAGGTTGTTAAAGCTGCAGAGTTTCTGGAGGAAGTTGGTTGTGTCCTGGAAGAAGCTGGCCCTTTGTGTGGTGAGTGGTTTGAGGATGGTTTCTATGAGTCCCAGTGTTCCGTCATTAAGAGTGCCGTGGCAAGATATGATGGGTCTGCCTCGGTTCCCTTGTCTGTGTATCTTGGGAAGCATGTAGAAGGTCCCTTAGGTGGGCTCATGGAAAATGAGACTGCAGAGCTTCTTTTGAAGTTGTTTGGGGAAGTATTTCATGATATCCATGAATTCTTGAGTAAATTGTGGTTTGGGGTCATCTTTGAGTTCTTCATAGTAGGTGGTGTCAGAAAGTTGTTGGTTTTCCTTGTTAATATAGCCCTCACAGTTGAGGACTACAATGGCACCCCCTTTATCTTCTGGTTTGGTCACTATTTGGTGGTTGGATTTCCTGGGCTGCATAGCTGTCATCTCAGGGGCATAGAGATTGTGGTGGATGTGATGTTTGTTAAGGATTTCACCTTCTTTTTTTCCCCTGAATTAATCAATGTGATGATCAAAAGTGTAGTTTCATCCACTGTGGGGTACTCAGATGATTTGTTTTTCTTATAACTGTCAGTGGGGATGTGGCAATTGTAGGTGGTGTCATCATTGCTGTGAAAGAATTCGTTGAGGCAGAGTTGGCGGAAGAATTCTTCTAGCTCTCCACGTTATTATGGTATCAGGTTCTGTGATGGGGCAGAAGTTTAGTCCTTTGGAAAGTACAGATAATTCAGCTCTGGTTAGGGGTAGTCTTGCTAAACTGATTATACTGGGGTTTCTTGTACTGTCCAGGTGGTGGTTCCCTGTGCCATGGTAGCTTTCTGTGGGTCTGGAGTTGTTGTAGTTGGTTCTTATGTTCTTATGCTGGATAGCTGTCATGCAGCGGGATGGGGGCAGGGGGAGTTATAGCCGTTTTGGATTTCTTGAAAGATTTCCCAGTAAGTTTCCTGATTTTTTCATTCTTTTAGCGTGATGATTTTTTGTTTGAGGTTTTCCCTTCTGGAGTATGTGAGGCGCAGTAAGTGGTTCCTCAGTTTTTCTGAAGTCCTTCTGCAGAGCTGTTTGGCATATTTGGAGTTTTATGTAGTGGTCAGAGGGTTATAGAAGTTGAGACCTCTGGCGATAATGTTTTGTTTCTTGCATTTGCTCAGAAAGCAGATGTCACATTTTATAGCCATAGACAAGGTGAACCCTCATCTTGTTGTAATGTTTCTTTTTTACCTTCAAGAGGTTTCAGTTGTATGCAGTGGTCTCTGATGAAAGTCTTGAGATTGAGCAAGACTAAACAATTGAGCCTTGCATTGCATCACTGCTGAACACTGTGAGATGACAATTCCCTTGTGCCTGAATGGGACATCACCAAGAATTATTATCTCCTGGTGACTAATTTTTACACCAAGTCCATAAAGCATATATTCAATATAAATAATTCCTTATATATTTCCCATACATACAAGTCACAATGATTATGAATCTTGACAAGTTATGAGCTTTCTGTAGATACCTTACATGTTACTTTTTATGGACAAATATCCTGTAAGACATGTATTTGGTGTAGTGAGTTTGTCAGATGTGAGATGAGACCCTTTGCCAAGGGTCTTTGTGTGTGTCTCTGTCACACACACACACACACACACACGGTAAGGTACATTGAACTTTAAAAAGTTTAATAATTTAATACATGCAGCGCAGTCAGTATAAAAGCACATTCATCTTCAACCCCATAGACACATCAAAGCATCTCACTGACACTTAGAAAAATGTCTTCAAAAGTTATCATATTCTGCAGTTTGCAGAGCTGTGTGGCATAAGGAGGTGTCTTTGAAATAACTGAATTATTTACCATTCATTGTTCTTTAACAAATGTAATTGGGACTACTCAACATTCCTAGGGACCCACAATGAATGCATTGAAGGCCACTTCTTCTCTCATTCTTATATGGATTTATTCCAGATTTATACCTGTATCACCAAGGGCAGAATTTGGCCCCAAAAGCAAAGAAAAAGGCACAGGCCTGTGACTGGTTTTTTTTGGCTTCCCTTCAGATGGATGATGCAGTTCCTCACATATTGTAACTGTCATCAGGGCAGACTGCTGCACTCTAGCATATTTCAGATGTTGAAGTGCTGGAGATTATAATGGCAGAGAACTGATGAAATATATAAATGAGTATATGTTTACTATAATCATGGCACAAACAAATTAAACTTGAAGACATTAAAATAGCAAGGCACAATTATTTATGCAAAATACCACATACACTGCAAAAACTCTTACAAACTCCTTTATAGGTAGGCTCTTTGACACATGTTTGCAACATACATTATATTTCTAATTTATTTATGACTTGATGGATCTCTAATTGACTCAGGATAGTGAAAAACAATAAAAGATTTTCTGAATCCAAAGCTATCATTTATAAAGCCTTGGGCAGCAAAAAAAAAAATAATAATAATCAGGAGTATAATTTTCAACATCACACAGTGTGTCAGTCTAAGGACCACATTTTTGCAGTGACTTGTGAATTTATAAATATTTAAGATGCACATAACGTGTTTTTTCAATATACATTTTTCCTCAAGTGACAGAGACATTTCTCATGAGAACTATAGCTCAGAATTTTGAATGTTCTTTTGTCAACTTACAAGAGAAAAGATACTGCACAAGGAAGAGGAGAATCCTATTAGTGATATTTCTGTTTTATTAACATGTTTCTCTACTAATACGATGTGAAATTTTTACTAATGGCAGTTTTTGTATCAGGCTACCACCTCTCTTAGGTAGTTATTTTAGCATAGTTTACTATTTTCACTGCTACAAGAAAACCAGGGAGTAACAGAGACCAAAAACCCAAAGAAGAATTATTAAAACTAAATTGATTTTTGTGTTAAATATTATACATAGCTACAATTTTTACCACCTCTACAGAGCCAATAGAACATACAGGTTTGATTTACATGAGCAATACTTGCCTGATTTCAGATAATCTAGTTAATAATTTTGTCTCCATTTTTAATAATACTATCTAAGGAGCCGAAATTAATGTTTCTGCAGGGATTGTCAATTTTCCTCTGGCAGATATTGTATCTCACTTTATTCTAATGTTGGTGCAGCAGAGAGGGCACTGAAATATGTGTAAGGAGTCATGAGACCTGAGTACTGCTCTTAGCTGTGACTTTGACCCACACAGGCATTACCTGCTCTTAGGGTTACCAGATGTCCCGATTTTATAGTCAACAGTCCCGATTTTGGGGTCTTTTTCTTATATAGGCTCCTATTACCCTCCACCCCAGTCCCGATTTTTCACATTTGCTGTCTGGTCACCCTACCAACTCTTTGCCTTAGTTTCCCTTATTAGAACACTTTGAGGTCTACAGAAGAAAAGTGCTGTGTAAGAGCAAAGAGTGACAGTGACTCAGAAAGGATGCTATGCACCTTCTGTGCAATTTTGAGTGCCCTCAATTCCCAATGAAGTCACTAAGTATTCAGGATCCTCAGTGTCATATAGGAGCAGAAGCCCAGCATTGGTAATGAGATACTGAACAGAGCCTTTCCATTTATGTTGCCCACTTAAATTCATCCCAAGTTGGTATTAACTAAGGCTATGTCTACACTTAAAACACTACAGCAGCACATCTGTAGCCTTTCAAAGAGGTGGTAGCTAGGTCGATGGAAGAATTCTTCCATTGACTTTGCGCTGTTTACACTGGGGGTTAGGTCGGCATAGCTATGACTCTCAGGAGTGTGGATTTTTCGCACCCCTGAACAACTTAGACAAGTTGATGCAAGTCTGCAGTGCAGACCAGCCCTAACAGTTACTATCTGATGGCTGTTCCATGACTGATATCTGCAATCTCAGTCCATTGCCCAGTGAATGTTATAAAACTACTCCCATAGTTGCTACCATTGTTTGCATTTGCGCAGGTGAAGTCAAAAACAGATTGGGTAATGAGTCTGATCTGCTCCCTCATTCCTACTGGTGTCACACCCAGGATAAGTTTCAGGCACATTGGAGAATCCTCCACTACCCGTTGTCAGTGGATAGAGGGTTTTAATGTATCAATCCAGCAAAAAAACTAAAATAGCATAAAAATGTTTGCTTCACAGAAACAATGCTTCTTATTGATTTCCTTTTCTGTATATCCAAATGAGCAATAATGAAAATACATGTTCAGTAGAGCACCTAAACTGTTTTGACATAAAATTGGGCTTTTTACTTTTCTTTTCTTTTTTAAGTCTATGGTTTCTACAGAAAAATTCAATTTTCTGTCAAAAAATACATAAGAATCAAAATAGTTTGATTTAGAAATGCTGCCGTGGGTCTTCTTTGGAGCTATAGTTCAGTAGCCTCATGTCCCCATTCTCCTTTTCTAGGTTGGACCCTGTAGCCATGCCTTTTGTGGGTCACCACTGAGAATGACAAATTCAGGATGAACTGCTGAGAAATAGGGCAAACACAATCCAAAACTGGTGGTTATTCTTTTATAAGATATACCAAACCAGCCACAAAAGTAAATTCCTGTTTCACCACACTGGCTAACAAGAAAACATAAAGGCAGTTTCCTCAGGCATTCCAATTCTTATATCACCACTAAAAATACTGGATTCAGAGATGAGTGGTTATTTACAACAGGTGTCATGAAATAATAGGTTCTTCTGATCTCAAAGGACCAGCCATACATCCAGGTCAATATGTAACTTAGATCTTACCCAAAAATCACGCTGGTGCCAATCCTTTAGTATCTAAAAGTTTATTCATAGAAAGAAAGAAAAGAAAGAAAATTAAAATTGGTTATAGGGAACAATTACATCCGGTAATGCCAAAGTCCTTGGTTCAGGTTTGTAGCAGTGATGGAATAAACTGCTTGCTTAAGTCAAGTCTCTGGAGTACATCCACAGCTTGGATGGGTCATTCAGTCCTTGGTTCAGAGCTTCAGTTTGTAACAAAGTCCCTGCAGAGGTAAGAAGCAGGACTGAAGCTTTTTTCACGTGGAGGGCACCCTATTGTTCTTACTGTGGAAAATTACAACAACAAGATGGAGTTTGGAGTCACGTGGGCAAGTCACATGTCCATGCATTTTGCCTAGTCACAGCAGGAAATTTCATTAAGTGTAGACCGACATCTCCCATGGTCCATTGTCAGTTAAATGTTCTTTCGATGGGCTACTCAATTTGAATAGTTTCTCCAAGATGAGTTGGATAATTACTTTGTGGATGTTCCCCCACGAGCAAACATTTGAAATCCAAGTATAGAGCCAAGACTCAGAACTTCACATGCAAAAATGATACGTGCATAGAGATAGCATAATCATAACCAGCCAATCATAACGTTTTCACAGACACCTCACTCAACAACCTTTGTACAATATTTGCTGCAAATATATAACAGTGGTAGCAACAATGATCTATATGGTCATATTTTAATCAAATAATGTCACAGACCCCCTCTCTGGACTACATCTCCCAAGCATGGTCAGGGACTCCCATAATGCATCACCTACTCTCTCCAAGAGTTGAAACCATGGTTCACCATGGGAAATGAAGTTTGACTGGGGAGTCTGGCCTCTAGAGGAGAATGGGTGCATGGGGCATATGAACTACAACTCCTATAAGGCAATTCAGCAGCACTTCCAAACTGAGATTGTTCCATTTCCAGGCAAAAGTTTTTAGTTTTTGTATTTCCACCTAAACATAGCAATTTTCTGCTGGGAGGAAAAGAAAACACCCAAGCTTTTGGATAAGCTCTGGTGCTCAGCTCTAGAAATATTATTTGTTAGTTAAATGGAAAGCTTTCCCCCATTATTTTTTATTTACATTTCTTTACATTTATTTGGGAAAAAATAGAAACATTCTGAAATCTGAAAGACATTAGTCTTCGGATAGTTTTACTCTCAGGAATGTTACATTTAGGGTCTGAGACGCACTCAATATCTTTTTAGATTGGGACTTGTCAATTATTATATTTAATAGACTATTCTTGATGCATTGCGCTGATAGTGGGAAAAATTTCTCTCTCTGTTGAATTATATCTAGCTGGATCATCTGAAGTGATTTGAAAAGTATTTAATGGGATATTTCATCAAACAAGATCTGGAATGAAGCTGTATTGGAGAGGTCTGCAAGCAGCACAACAAAAAAAGATGAAAACGACTTTTACTTTGCTTAACATTTGTAACAAAACCAAAAACTGTGATGCAGTCATGGAATTTGGAGGGACATTCTAGTGCTGTGACCCATACCAGAAAATATACATTGTTCTGTGAAGTTAACAAATGAGGGAAAATTAAAGGAAAAATATTCTGGTTTTCACTATACTGGTGGTAAAAAAGTAGGTAGTTTGAAGAAATATGGAAGGACAGAGAGCTCATTGATAATGTTCACTACCTAGTGCAGCATAGGACAGTAATTGGAAGAGAGCTAGCAACAGCTGTACCCAAACAAAATTTATAAGTAGGTGTCATGGGCTGTATCAGTCTTAAAATCAAGCCTACATAAGAGGAACTGTGGAGCTGTGATACCCCAGGATCACAGTAGGAAAAAGACTATTTGAGTCACAGTCTGGTAGTCCCTTATTTAGTTGAGGGAGTAAGCTGCACCAGCCCTTTTGCTGGCTTAGGTTACTCTTCATTCTGGTCTGGCTCATCTGCACTGCTCAGTGCATTTGGAATAGAGAGTCCATTCGTTGCCCCTCTGTGCAGTAGGGGAGTAGCATTTTAATTTCACCATGAATCTGCAATGGTTAACAGTGTTTTATAAAAATTAGGAGGGTTTTCTGCATTGGTGATGTTGTTTTGTCAAAATAGGCCTCTTTCTGCCTCAAAATTGGTCTGTTTTTCAAGAGAAATCTTTTTTTAAAAAAATTAATTAAAATCTGACGTTTTATCTTAGTTTTGATCTTAGAATCTTAGAATCAGTTTTGATACCAAAACACAGTGGTCAAGATTTTTAAAAATGGGTACCGCAAGTAGTTTGCTAATTCCACAATTAGACACTTAAATGTGTGATGTAATTTTCAAAAGTGCTTTCCCCTCTTTCAGTCCCTAGGAGCATTTAGTGGGCTTAGCACATTTGAAAATCAGGCTGCATATTTTGATGTCCAAATAGGGATGTGGGGGCCTGGCTTTTGGGACATATTTTTTGAAAATCTTGGCCTCTGTTATGAAATTTCATGTTTTCTACGAGAAGCTGCCATTTCACAAAAAAAAAAAAAGTTTGGTGCTCCTGAGCTGGAATTAAATTTTGAAATTTTTTCCACCAAATTTCACAAAAATATGTGTTTTTGATGTTTGTTTTTTGCAGAACTTTAGGGAACAGACACTGAACTCAGTTCCATGGGTGCATATTCAGAATACCTCCCTTACAGTTGATGGAGATGTACACCAGAGTAACCAAGAGCAAAATCTGGTTCCAAATTTGAAGCAACTTTACAGATTTTTAAATTCCCCAAGAAATCCACCTCTGGATCAAATATGATTTTTGAAGAAACAAGACAGGGAGGGAAGAATTAATTGTATTAACAAACATTATCATCAAAATGATTATTTAAGAAGAAAAAATAATTTCCAAACTCATTACTTATTACCATTTTATTATTGAAATGAAAGGGAGTTGAGTAAAGCAAATGGGATTTGGCCTTTAGTGCCTGATCCAATGTCCATGCAAATCTAGGGGAGTTGGATTGGTTGCTTAAAGCTTGATCCAACCCTCACATGTCAAGGGGAGTGTTTCCATTTGCTTTATATGCAGTAGAGTCCATCCCTTACTGAGCAATAGCTGCCTGGCACGATTCAGGACACAGAGGTGGGCAGTCTCTGCCACAAGGCACTTAAATGGTAAAATACTTGAAACACTAACAATATGAAGTTAGTTAAGGAAAGCAAATCTTGTCTGAAATCTTGTTTCTGAAAGTTAAATTGAGGAAGCAGTTTTCAAACAACCATCCCAAGCTGACGTGTAAGAAGGAAGCATACCCTTGCTGCTCATGGCCAACGTGAAAATGCAGGTCTTTCTGCAACAGATCGGCATATCTCCACAAGAAACAACTGATGTGCCTTCTGAGCTCTGCTTCAGGAAGGCTTTATACTCCTCCAGAACTAAAATGAATACACACTGAATAAATAAGATCCTTATTTCTAACTGGCCCTCCATAGGAAGCTGTGTATGGATGTAAAGGTCTCTTGGATGCCATTTTTGCCAAGCCTAAGTCACGAGGGGCAGAAAGCTACAACTGAGATGTACGCTTTTTCAATTTTCAGAAAGCAGATTGACAGTGAAATCTATGTTTCTCCAAAACCCACAGTTTCACTGATATGGATCCAATTTCATAGTGTGTATTCTGCATTACCTGTGGTAAAAATAATAAAACGTGTTTGTGTTCTCTGCTTTAAAACCAGGCAGCCAGGTATGACCTAATTGTGAAGCTTTATTGACTTTGTTGGGTGTCTCTGAATATTTAAAGTCAGATGATCAGCTCAGGAATTTTCATATTGCAGTTTATTTATGGTAACATTATCAGCTATAAATCAATGGGAAACATTACTTTCACATGGAAACTGGAACCAATATTGCTCATATTTACTCAGCAGACAGGTGACAGGTCTAGTAATTTCATATATATCTTCTGTGTTGGGAAAAATAAATGTTTCCCTTTCACAGGATAATTCATTTTTATATACATTCGGTCATACAAAGTATCATGGAACACTTTACTTTGAGATAGGAGAGAAAGCTTTACTGAGTCTGGTGCAATAACACTCAGAGGCAGAAAGGGAAAACAACACAGAGAATAGGAAAGGAAAGCTGAAATGTAAAAGCAATAATGATGCAAGTAAATATGCCTAAACACTGATGGCAGAAGAGAGAAAGGAAGATTGAAGTAAAGGTTAGGGAGGAGGGGAAAAGAGTATTCACTGATTAAAGCAAAAAAGAAGGATTTTAAAGCAAGCTTTGAAGACAAGTGACTCAGTGGCTGCAACAAGGGATGGTTAGATTTGTTAATGTGAGGAGAAATTCTCAAGCGTGGATGTATAGAAGGGGACTAAGAAAGGGCCATGACTGGAAGACTGGAGAGATTGGGGAAAGGCTGTACATGGGTTCTTGTTTCGCTTCAGGAAGGTTTTGCATAGAAGCTTTTGGAAACCAAGTATTGAATTGGTTCTCTTGATGGCCAGTAAAACTCTGAGGTAGAGTAGAAAGATGGTGGCGCTTTCCTCCAGCACATCTAGGAGGAACAACAGCTTTTCATTTTTAATGTTTCATCTCCTTACTCTAGATTTGAGAGCACACACCACCAGGTCCTATCTAGAATCTGATGGAGCACCTCTGATCGGTGTTCCACTTCTATTGGGACTGATAAATATTTTTCACAGGTACTTGGAGAGGTGATGCGTTAATCTGGAGTTCTTGTCCAACTAACATGTAGGACAAGGAAAGAGTCCATAATCAACTTTCAGGCATTTGTCCTAGTTGCAGGGGGAGTCCTCTTCGGTAATGGGAGACAGTATGGTCATTGCTTATTCCAAACTTGAGTACTGGATCAGGCAACAGGAACGGAAGTATCAGGGCCTTTTGAATCAAGCACATAACATAGCACCTATCTCGTTCATGACCAGTTCCTGACCCAAAGAAGGAGCTGACTGGAGGATTCTGGTGGCGGGTAGTGACCTGTCCAATCCTTCCCTGTTGTTGTGACCTCCCATGTCCATTGGGTGATGAGGTAATGGCATAGGACCCTAAGCTATGTTATTAAAAAGTATTATTATTTCCTAGCTCAAGTAACCAAAATTATAAAAAAAAAAAAAACAGTGAAATTCAGAGCTATGTGGGTATAAGTGAGGCAGACTATGACCCTGTACTGCGCAAGGTTTCCAAATCCATCAACTGGGGGAGGAGGGAGGACTGGAGGGAGAGGGAGAATCAAGTACCAAAAAAAACCAGAAGTCTCCTTTGTAAGCTCAGCTCTACATAGAGTGAGCTGTTGTTATGCTAAGGCTCACGTCCTCAACCCTTCTACTCACTGCAGAATAGCTCCTGGCTGCTGTCAGGCATTTGTTTGCAGCATAGATTAACACATAATGAAGGTAGCTGTTCAGGGTGCAGCTGTAAATAATATTAAAACAAAAGAACACACTTCACAACTGGCTGCAACTCTCCACGGGCATGTTCTTAAAGAAATCTGATAAAGAATTAGACATAGTTCAAGCTGTGCAACATTCAGCACAATTAGCAACACTCTTGCTTGAGGGAAGACTTTTTACTCAAGTTTATCTCATACCACTAGCAATCCTAAAAGCCCCCTTCTTTGTTGTTAGAAACAACAGCCACTTTGCCAATTACCTTTCATGACTGTGTAATCAAAGCTGATGCCCAGAGTTCCCTTATCCATGCCTGTGGCTTTTAAATAATTATGTATTTCACCACAGAACATATAAGCAACATGGTCCTTTCCACAAAACACAAAAGAGACTTTGAAACAAACATTTCCCACTAAAAGAAAAGGAGGAACAAATATTCACCAGTCTCTCTCTCTTTGACAGCATACAAGCGTTTTTAAAAGCCATTTTTTTTCTGCTTTAAAAACACCACACAACTAAATGCCATAGGTGCTATGTATGTCTCTATAAAAAAGTTTGCCATAATATCTGACAGCTTAATCACATTGCTATGCTCACTTCTTATGTTGATTCATACTTTAGTAATCATAACTAATAGTTTTAAATCCAACTGATTCTACCACCATGAACTAACAGTTTAATGTTGTTGAAATAATAATTAAAGTCCATCATATTTTTCAGTCCTCTGACAACTTCATTATATGAAAAGTTTGATTTAGGTTTCTTTCAAGTAAAGCTGTGAAGAGCAAAGGGATGTCAGCAAAATATGTCCCTGCATTTGATAGCGTTTTTCGTAGAACACCTGTTTTTAATGTAAATATTTTCTGCCACTCAAACCCAAGAAAAGGGACAGTTGTAAATTATTGTTTGAGAGGTTAAATTTGTCTTAGGGCTTGGTGTTCTAAAATGCTAACATAAATTCTACATTTCGGGTGCAGGGAAACTTTTTTTGTGAAAATTTTAATGAAATATATATATCACTGTTCAACCAACTGGTCAAAAAAAGAATACATTTTTCTTAATTTTAATGAAAAATTATCTCATTTTCTGACAAACTTTAATATTTATTTATATCTCACAAAGATACTAAGAGGCTTAATATAGTGCTTTGCAGAGGATAAATTCAACAGAAGTACAAACTATTAGTAACATTATATGCAGTTGTACAGAAGTGTGACCACTGATGTTTTGTAAATCATTTCTGTTTTATCTTGTGCATTATGAGAGCCCAATTCTGCTCTCTTTGAAGCCAACGGGGATTTTGCTTTGGCCTTAATGGGAGCATGGCATTAGTGATGCTCATTATACATTTCTGATAGTTCAATTTTCTTGTATTTAGAATCTAAGGTTTGTTGTTTTGCTTTAAACTTGTACCATGCAGGATTTTGGATAAAAATAGCTGTCCTAAAAATAGCTTACATTGGGTGGGATTTGTTTGTTTCTTCAACTACATTGTTCAGACTATTTGCAATGTTTTTTAGGAGATATCAGCAATGCTTGATCCCATTATATCATGGCCACAGTAGTATAATTTACCAGAATTACACAACTCACTGTACGATGCCATGTGTAAAATTTAATTTTCTACAGTAATAAAAGGCTTCCCTTAATATGCTTAAAAATTAGTTTGGGCATTTGAGTTTTCATATGCCCAACTAGAATGAGATGATTATAACAGTGAAATGGAAGGATGGATAAATATACTGCAAAATTCAAGAAGACTGCAAATAATGATGGGTGTGTTTCAAAATGTTCATAAGCACTATTCAAACTGGTTAACCAACAACAAATTTTATATTATATCTAAACCTTATCCATATTACTCAGACCTCTTGAACGTGTAAAACTGAGCTGGAAATATTACAAAGAAATCATTTCTAAAGATTTCTGGTTGTAGGTGAACAGACTTTCCACAGTATTTTACCTTTCCTTTTCACGGGTTTCTTTGGCATCTCACTTTAACATCTCATTTGATTGAATGTTTTTGATCCAACCCATTTCTATTAGGCTTGGATCCAACAAATCACTTAAGTACGTTTAACTTTAAGCACATCACTTTGATGGCAACATCCATGTCTGTAAAGTTAAGCATGTGTTTAAATGCTTTGCTGGATCAGACCTTAGTGATGAGCTTATTTCAAAGGATCAGGTGAAATTTAGATGCTTATTTATCAGGCATTTTTAAGGCTTCCTCTGTAGAAACTTCTAATACCTCCCAACTCTTCCTGTCCTACAAACTTCCACTCAATTCCAAACTTCCAATCTTCTCCCTAGCCCAGCCCCTTTTTCAATAGACTCCAGGGAGAAACTGCTGAATTGGAATTCATTTGCAAATTGGATACTATTAATTTAGGCTTAAATAGAGACTGGGAGTGGCTAAGTCATTATGCAAGGTAGCCTATTTCCTCTTGTTTTTTCCTACCCCCCCCCCCCGATGTTCTGGTTTAACTTGGATTTAAACTTGGAGAGTGGTCAGTTTTGAAGGGGTTTTACTAGCAGGAGAGTGAGTTTGTGTGTGTAAGGGGGTGGGGGGATGTGAGAAAACCTGGATTTGTGCTGGAAATGGCCCACCTTAATTATGCACATTATAGGGAGAATGGTCACTTTGGATGAGCTATTACCAGCAGGATAGTGAGTTTGTGTGTCTGGTTTTTGGGAGGGGGGTGAGGGGGTGAGAGAACCTAGATTTGTGCAGGAAATGGCCCAACTTTATTATCATGCACATTGTGTAAAGAGTTGTCACTTTGGATGGGCTATCACCAGCAGGAGAGTGAATCTGTGTGTGTGGGGGGGTGGGGGGTGGAGGATGAGAAAACCTGGATTTGTGCTAGAAATGGCCCACCTGGTGATCACTTTAGATAAGCTATTACCAGCTGGACAGTGGGGTGGGAGGAGGTATTTTTTCATATTCTCTGTGTATATATAAAGTCTGCTACAGTTTCCACGGCATGCATCCGATGAAGTGAGCTGTAGCTCACGAAAGCTCATGCTCAAATAAATTGGTTAGTCTCTAAGGTGCCACAAGTACTCCTTTTCTTTTTGCAATTCAACCTGTTAATGCAAATCCTGTCAAGGGGTTCAAAAGCTCAGACAATGTCTGTTTTCAGTCCCAGCTACCAGTGTATTGCATTACGCATTCTGGGGTACCTGGGAGTGCTGGGTGCTGCAGGCAGAGCCAGAGCCATTTCAATTTAGGGAACAGAGCCAGGCAGTGTGGATGGGAAAGGTACATTCAAACTGAACAGAAGAGAAAGGTTTTTGTTTGGTTCAGAAAGTGGATGAACTTTCAGTTCTTTATTTCTAACTGTTCCCATTCCTGGAGCTTGTTCCTGTGAGGGACTGAAAGCCAAAGCCACCTAGACCTCAGCACTTTTCAAAAAAAGACCCCTAATCATTAGCTTCATGTATTATTTCTTTTGCCTAAATGAGTGATATTCGTGGCCAATCAATAGTATAGAAACAGGACTGGGGATCAACCAGAAGACAGAGGAAGCCATTGGAGAGAAGGTACTTCTTTGCCAGAGCAAATGACTGATGTTCAGAATTAAAGACATATCTATTAAAGACATATCTATTACAGGCTACTCTGATCAGCTGCAGCAGTGGCAGCTTATGTAAAAACAGAGTCAAACTTTGAGAGGTGCTGAGCACCTGCGACTTCCCCTCTAGTCCATGGGAGATGTAAGTGCTCACTGTGTCTCCGGATTTGGCCAACAGATGATGACTGAAAACCAGATTTATTAACTTTATTTGAAAATTTTGTTTGATATTGCTTTTGGGGAGTTCTCAGTGACAACAGACAATCAAGCAATTGGCACCATTTGTTGATAGTGTGCTGCTAACAATTGCACAGACAGAGGAGGTGGTTAGCTCTATACATTGCTGTTAAAACAGTTGCTGTAAGTCTTGTTCTCTTGTGTGAAAGTCACAATCAAGAAGTGCTGTAGTGCTAATCAATTCTTTCAATGGAACATTTTTGCTAATCTAAAACATTTTAGAGGATATCTGCATAATTATTCATTGGCTCGCTGACAGAGTAATGTAAAAGGAAGCTGCAGTAAGGGTAATAAGAAATAATAAGCAATCTGTTGCACAGTCCTAAAAATCTGACCTAAAAATAGGAAATGAAGTTGAAAAGTGGAACAACAACATATGCATTAAAGATCAGCAACATATGCATTAAAGATCAGCATACGTCTAAATCACTGAAAGACCAGAAATGAGGGAACAGAAACATTTTTATTATTATTTTATAATTCATAAACAAAGTTACTGAAATATTGATATACATGTTAAGAACCCTGAACTTAATAATTACTGACCAAATTTACAGCTCTCTCTTTGTTAGTGAAGTAAAGTACAGGTAAGACTGAAAAGCATTCTGAACCTATTAAGTACAATTGACAAGTTCTCTGGGGAAGGTGCAATTACTTGCTCCACGGCATTTTTAAGACACAGCCCGTTCAGAGACTATGTAAGTAAAGAAAAGGATTAGTTGATCTGTGAACAGTGCTACTTTAAATATTTCTGTGTTGCTTCTAGTGTTGAAAAAATGCAAACACATCTTGCAAGCTAGAAAATACTTATTGAGAGTCTTGCTGTCATTATCAGTCTTGTATTTGATAGTGTTAAGGAGACTGCTAGTCTGTCTTCAGAGTAACAGCCGTGTTAGTCTGTATTCGCAAAAAGAAAAGGAGTACTTGTGGCACCTTAGAGACTAACCAATTTATTTGAGCATAAGCTTTCGTGAGCTACAGCTCACTTCATCGGATGAAGTGAGCTGTAGCTCACGAAAGCTCATGCTCAAATAAATTGGTTAGTCTCTAAGGTGCCACAAGTACTCCTTTTCTTTTAGTCTGTCTTGGTTCCTAGGAGTTTGTGGTGCAGAAGAAAAAAACATGAACACTTATAGGATGCTTTTCAACACAGTCTTTTCCTGATACCAGTAAAGAGATATGTTACAAGTGAAAATGTCTGTGTATTCTCAAGTGTAGGAATATGGGCCTTCAAGCAGGTAGAAGAAGAAGATAGAAGATAGAAGATAGAAAGTACAGACCTTCTTCAAGAGGGTTATAATGCACTTTTTCTGCCAGACCCAAGTGCTGAACAGAAGAGGCTTTTAATAGCTAAAGAAATGGCATGAACATTTTCACTTTCTAAATGTAAGCACTTCAGACTCTTTACTAACTAACAATGGAATACAAATATTTGCAGGTTCAGGGCTGCGAGAAGGAGCAATAATACTTGTCTATAACACAATAGACAAATACATCAATAATAGACACTATGTGGTAAAAATGAATGCACCGGTACTGTATTTACTGTTTTACCACAGAATGTACAGTACTTCTTTTAGAGGTTGCAGCTCTCACAAAAGAAATATATGTTTTTTGCCAATGCACTTGAAATAAAGTTGCATACTTTCTTTTTTTTTTTTTTTGCATACAGTCAAGCCACTAGAAAATTAATTCCACTGAATTGTGTCACTCGGGGTGCAAAAAATCCACACCCTTGAGTGGCATAGTTAAGCCAACCTGACCCCTTGTGTAGACAGTGCTAGGTTGACAGAAGAATTCTTCCTTTGACCTAGCTACTGCCTCTCAGGGAGGTGGATTACCTACACTAATGGGAGAATCCCTCCTGTCAGTCCAGGTTGTGGCCACACTAATGTGCAGCTGCAACAGCACAGCTGTGCTGCTGTTGCATTTTAAGTGTAGACATCTCCTCAGCCATCCCAATGAGATTCAGGGCACTTTAAAGACAGCATTCCCTTTTGCTGTTAGACATTGTGGGACTCAAATAAATATAACTGGAATTTCAGATCACATTCGTTAGAAGGAAGTAGTTGTCTCTTGTTATGCTTCCTTCTGGGCTATTGCTCATTTCAGAATGAGGAGCTGCGCCATCTTTGCAGCCAGATGTAACAGAACAACTTTGGAGCCCTGTGTTTGCCTGTACCAGGCTCGTGGGACCAGATTCTCCTCTCACTTGCAACAGTCTTAAAATGGCTTTAGGGTTAGTGAAGAATTTGGACCTTGGAACTTAAGATTGTCAGTTGCTAAAGAAAATCCCCCCCGCCCCCCAGGCCCAAATATCATGAAAAAATTCAAAATTCGCATTTGAGAAGAAACAGGAGGACTGTCAGACCCACAGTGTCCTACTGAAGTCAATGGGGCTTATAGAGCAGCAGTAGTACTCTTGGAAATTGTAAATTGTGGCATTGGGGCCTGAATTTGTAACATTCTTTAAGAGAACAAAATTTGGAAACAGCATTTTAAAAATTGCTTGTTGAGAAAAATTACTGAAATTAAACAGACAAAAACACCATAAAAGAGATCACAATTGCCTATAATAGAAAAAAAACCTCTGCACAAAATGAAATATGCTATCCCTATACTGGTACTGTTGCTTTAGTTTCAATCTTAGTGAAAGCCAGGTCCAGGTTTTCAGAAGTATTCATTAGTTGCATGTGCCTCCATTTTGTCAAACCTGAGACACCTCGTATCTGATTTTCAGAGGTGCTAGGAACCTGCAGCCCCCAGGAGTTGGGATGTTTATGGTTCTGCGATTATTCCCTCTGCAGCTTCCTGAGCAGGGGAATACAAGGGCCTCTTCTGCTGCATCTAAATGTTATCACTTTGATTGCCTTTTGTACAAAGTGAGTGAGGTTCCAGGTTCTATGGGACACTTTTTAGTCTGACTTGTACACCTGTATTAATGATTTTCAGTATCATCTTTTCTGAGAATCATGCTTGTTTATTTTATTTTATTTCCCTAGCTGCTTAATGCTGAACTGGAGACTCAAAACTGCAATGTACTCACACTTTTGTTAATGGCAGCCACTTATGTGTTGTTTGTTTTTTCTCTAAGACTACTGGTTTTGTTTGGATATCAGTCCCAAGTGCTCTAAACTCCAATCTTTGGTGTCAGCTTTCATTGGACACGCACTCTTCTCTTTTTTTGCTTCATATTGCATCGCCACCACATTGTCCTTTTTTGCTAAACTAGAGCAGTTCTAATGGATGCAAACATTTTTTCAGACTCTTATTCTTCCTGAAGGTAGTCATCATATTATCCTCAGAAAATTCTGAGGACCAACTGAGGCAGTTCCTGCTGTGACCTCTTGGATCCACAAATAGAAGAGGATGATGGAATTATTTTTAATGAAATTCAATCTGCATGAGTGTCTTGGAGTTTACTACAACTGCAATATCAAAACCTGTAAGAGCAGAGATATTCAGAAATAATCTGAAATGAGAAAACTGGGCCAGCAAATTTATCAGATTTGAGACTAGCGTTGTCGGCTGAGTAACAGGTAATTGCTCGAGTGAGGAAGCCACATTCTTTGACACTGACATCTGCAATGATAGACTTCTACCAGGCTTTTCCTAGCTGCTAAGAAGGGCTGCTAGCACCAGGGCTTTCCTTTAGAAAGATAGAGACAATAGGCTGTTGGTTTGGTTTTTTTTACTAACATAAGTAGTAGTGCTTGTATTAAGATGTGAGAGTGAGTTTTTCCCCCTCCCCTCACCCCCATCCCCCCAAAAATTTCACAGTCATAGAAGGAGGGGGAACATTTTAGTTAAAACCAATAGAGTTCCATAGAAATTACTCTAAAAATTATAAATCTAATTGAGAATTCTGTTTTCTGTAGTTTTTTTAACCAACCCATAAAACTTTAAAGAAAATATTATTTATTTTAGTGCATCCTATAATTCTACAGTAAGGACATAATTTTCTATTAATTGCTCTCATATAGGATGGTTAAATACCACCTATTTAAAGTTTATCATTTTCAATTAAATTCTGTAGAACTTTTCCATTAGAGATCAACTGAGAAAATGAAGTCTGTGTACAAATCAGTGCTGAAGGGACAGACTTATTTCAGTGGGCACTCATGTGAACAGTGGCTCACCAGAATAAGTGAAACTACAACTGGACCATAAGAAAGAACATTCCGAGGTTTAGACTTCTCCAGAGCCTGTTGACTTACACCTCAAAAGTGACTTGGTCTCCAAAAAGAACTCAGCCAAACTCATTGTCTTTTACTTGTACTGGAGTCCAAGTGTGAAACCTCCACACTTCATGGGAAATGCAAATTCCTGTCTTGCAGTCTTACGTATTTTGTTGGCTAAAGAGGAGGGAATATGGGCTTCGCATTCAATGGGAAAGCAGAGTTTTCCAATTGTGTCTCATAATTACACAAAAAATAATCAGAGTTACACAGAGCATATGGTTTTCTCTAAATGTAGCAGTAAACAGAAATAAATCAGGCATGATAAAATATTTCTTAAGAATCAAGGAAAGCAAATAGCTCTTTTAGCCACTGGGTGGACTTTTAAAAGGGAACAGACGATGAAAAATATTTGAGACATTTTAGAGCCCAGAGCAGCACAGATCTTAAGATTCTGACATTTCATAAAGGCTCCAGACTTTGATAAACAAGTCAAATTGTGTAAACATTTTTTTTATATTATTCAAGTTGTCATTCTAATGGTTTTAAAGCAGAAATGTGTGATCTTCCTTTTTCTCTTGAGTAAAAGAAAATCATCTATTTCTGAAAAAAATAGGCTGTTTTGCCTGATTCCTCACCTCCCCATTACATTTGTTTTGAAAATATGCTATGGGATACAAAATTGATTGAATCATTCCACACTGGCTTGGGGCCTTCTGGCTCCCGTACAGACAATGAAAACCTTCTAAACATACATTATTCCACACCAGCATGGTGTCTTCTGACTTCAAGATAGATTCTACATCAAGCATGGAAAGCCTTGTAAGCATACATTGCTTGAAAGCAATTTACCATGCTAACTACTTAAGCATCCACAGTGAAGTCAAAGGAATTTTTCTATAGTAATGGAAACGTCAAATACCTTAATATAATGCCAATTTCCTTGGCTTTGCTGATATCTTTTCCAGTCGTGTATTATAGGAAATTTAGTGCTTCTTCTGATCTGTACAGAATGAAGATAATATTTATAATTAGAATTGAATACCTACCTTGTGATGAGGTATATAAACACAACACTGGGATAGAAGGAGAAGGGGTCAAGGAGTAATTTGGGGCCCAAGTGACCCCACCCCAATGCACCTGTAGAGGCTGCTTCAGCTGGAGATGGGGTTTAAGAGAGAGTCAGACAGTTCAGAAAGAATGGGGTAGCAGATAGGATGGGGGGTGAACCTATCCCGAGAGTAAGGGTACAGTGGGAGTCTTTCCTGAAGGAAAAAGAGGTACCCAAGCGGCAGCTACCCCAAACCCCGGAAGAGGGACTAGCTTGTCCTTAAGGATTAAGGAACCTTTCAGTCTATCTTTTCTTGGATTGTTTGTGAGACTGTGATAGGAAAGGGCGGGAAGTGCCCAGGGAAGCAGGCTGACATTGGAGAATGTTTTGTTGAACTCTGTGGCCTACGTAATCCTTGCTTTGGAGGGTTTGGGGGTCACTATTTCCACATAAGGAAAAACAAAAACTGACCTGGAAATCAAATGATGGTTTTGCCCAGAAAGAGCTTGATCATGTTGCCATTAGTAGGCACTGAGAAGATCACGCAGTATGTATATGAATCAGAAGTGACCATGAACTTCTTAATGGGACAATCAAAATAAAATTAAAGAAGATAACACCACACAAGGCAGAAAGTACATAGGATGCTAGAAAGTGAAGTGAAGGTGCATTTCAAACTGTAGCCTAGCAATAGATATGAAGAGATAAAGAGTCTGATGGAGTATAGAGAAGAACAATGTCCGTTTTTCAAAGAAGCAGTGTAGATACAGCCAGGATTACAGTGAGGTGAGACTATATGGATGTATGGATGCTTACTGAAGAGAGGAAAGAAATAAAAAGATTTCAACAAGAATGAGACAGCTGTAAAAGGGCTATTCTTCAACAAGAATATGTGGACAAAGACATTTGGAGTTAAAAGATCATCCAGAAGAGGTTGGATAGACTAGATATAAAATAAACCAAGAGAAACTAAGGAGGCACACAAGACAGGGGACTTTTGACACTAAAATATATTTTCTGAACAACTGACATCACAATTCTCAAAGTGTTGTGGCATTGGGAAGGCTCAAGATGTACAATTCTAGCCACAGAGGAAGGACAGAGAGCCTGTTGGATGGAATATTTCCAGGCAGTGCTCAAGCATCTAGAACCACTAACACACACTGAAAGACATGAATAAATATCAGACTTCCCTATATTACTAGAAGTAATCACATTTGAGGAAGTAAGTGAGGCTATAAACTAAGCAAAGGTAAAGCAGCAAGCTCTGATAAGACAGATGATGAAATGTTAAAAGCTAGAGAGGAAGTGATGGTGAATTACATGCACAGATTGTATATATTCATTTTGGAAAAGAGATCTGTCCTAAAGATTGGAGAAGAAATGTCATCTGTAAAATCCCTAAAAAGTGGGATCAGCTTATTTGTGATAATTGGAGAGGCTGAAACCCCTGTCTGTACCTGGAAAATTGTTTTGCATTATCATTTTGAATGGGATGAAAACTGCTGTTGATTAAAGTACTCATGGATGAAAAGGCTGGATTTTGATATGGTAGCTCAAGTTCACACCAGATTTTCACTTTGAGAAGACTTATGGAAAAAGGCTTATAATACCAGCAGAAGATGGTTTCTAACTTCTGTAATTTTATGAAAACGTTTGATAGAGTCCATAGAGAAACCCTTTGGAAGATCCTGAGACACTGCTGAATTTCAGCAAAGATTGTTAATTTGATAAAACCTTTGTATGATAAGTGAGTATGCTGCCTCAGGTCAGAGAGAAAGGAGACACAGAATGGTTTAAGATTGTTAATGGCATAAGGCAAGATTATGTACTATCTCCATGCCTCTTCTGCATTATCATAGACTATAGACTTTGTGATGAGAAGAGCAACAGCTACTGCTGAGGACACTGGGATTAGCTGGGCAGGAGATAAACTGCAAGTTTTATATTTTTCAGATGATACAGTCATATTGGACACCAACTTGGATGGAATGAAAAGACTGATTATAAAAACAGAAACTGCTAAAATGGGACTTTGTATCAGTATGCCGAAGACCAAGCACATGGAGACAGGAGAGAATGCTGTCAACATGGTGGATGTGTGATTGATAGAGAACAATACAAAAGAGTTGATGACTTTGTCAACCTGTGGAACTCTTTGCCAGAGGATGTTGTGAAGTTCAAGACTATAACAGGGTTCAAAAAAGAACGCGATAAATTCACGAATGATAGGTCCATCAATGGCTATTAGCCAGGATGGGCAGAGATGGTGTCCCTAGCCTCTGTTTCCAGAAGCTGGGAATGGGTGACATGAGATGGATCACTTTTTTCATTCGCTCTGAAGCACCTGGCATTAGCCACTGTTGGAAGACAGGATACTGGGCTAGATGGACCTTTGGTCTGACCATTCTTATGTCTATCTTGGAAGTAAAATAACTGTTAATAGCAGCTCATTAAAGTGAATGCAAGAATTGGTAAAGCCCGTGGATCATTTTCTCATTTGTCAAACATCTGAAAGAGTAAGAAGATAAATCTACACACTAAAATGAGATTGCACCATGCTATTCTCTTTTCAGTACTATTGTGTGCCTAAGAAACATGGCAGATGGTGTCAGTATATAACAGGAAACTGAATGCATTCCACCAGCATTGTTTAAGAAGAATTTTAGGAATTCATTAGAGAGACTGCAACCAATGTGGAAGTGTTGCACTACATGGGTCAGCAGACTGTGGACTCAATAATTAGACAGTTGGCTAGTGTTGTTCAACCATGTTATCAGACTACTCGGTGTTAGAAGCACAGGTAAGTCTTGGAATGGATTTGACCTGAAGGAAAGAGAAGGTGTGGAGAAAAAAGAATGACCTATTACGATCAAAATGGATGCTGCCATCATGAAGATAACTTACAATGGAGTCAAACATCTTGCTCTGTCTGGACAGCAGTGGGAAAAATTGGTTACCTCGTGTTTCAAGGCCCAGGAGAATCTAAGAGAGTCTTTACACCACTCTGGCAGGAAGAAGGTGGAAGGATGTTTCAGTGGATAAGACCTAACCAAGAACTCCTAAGCCTAGAACTTAGGAGACCCAAATTCAATGTCTTGCTTGTGAAAGGTACTGTGTGGAGAACGAGGAGCGTTGGCATTTTAAGAAGTACAAGGCAATCCTAGGCAAAAGTGTGGTCTAAAACAGGGGTTCTCAACAGGGGTTCTCTTTTTCTTTCTGAGGTCCCGGCCACCATGCTATAAAAATTCCATGGCCCAGCTGTGCCACAACAATTGTTTTTCTGTATATAAAAGCCAGGACCAGCATTAGGGGGTAGCAAACAGGGCAATTGCCCGGGGCCCCACACCACCGGGGGCACTGTGAAGCAAAGTTGCTCAGGCTTTGGCATCAGCCCTTAGTGGTGGGGCTTGGTGCCCCAGGCTGCAGTCCCATGCATAAGGACTTTGACTTTCTGCCCTGGGCCCTACTGAGTCTAACACTGGCCATGCTTGGTGGATCCCCTGAAATCTGCTCACAGCCCCCTAGGTGGCCCTGGACCCCTGGTTGAGAACCACTGGTCTAACACATAGAAATAGGGTTGTCTAGATAGGTAAATAAGCAGATGCCCTGAAAATGCGTCCAAGCATAGACAAAAAGCCTTAATATATATATATATATATATATATATATATATGGAGCAGAGATTAAGAAAGGCGCTGAGCGCTCCCTCAATTCCTATTTATGTTGGGAGTGTGCAACACACTGTAACACAGGGCCTTGGTTTGGTAATGGAGTTTATAAAAGAGAAACAACTGCTCTATCTGGGAATGAGACATGCTCAGGATTGCCCAAGATGACATGGCAGAGTAATATGTGGTGCCCCATTTATAACTGATTTGACTGGTTTCAATGGGATCAGACCCATTATCTATTAGCCTCTGTTTGTCACACACCTGAATTGTGCAGCTCTTGATGTTAAAAAACTACTCATAGACTTTAAGGTCACAAGGGACCATCGTGATCATCTAGTCTGACTTTCTGCACATTGTAGGTCACAGAACCTCGCCCACTCCTGAAATAAACCTCTAACCACAGACTGAGTTACTGAAGTCCTCAAATCGTAGTTTAAAGACTTCAAGTGACAGAGAATCCACCATTTACATTAGTTTAAACCTGCAAATGACCTGTGCCCTATGCTGTAAAGCTGAGGGACGTACTGGCCGCCGCTTCCAGCAGCTCCCATTGGCCTGGAGAAGCGAACTGCGGCCACTGGGAGCTACGATCAGCTGAACCTGCGGACGCAGCAGGTAGACAAACCAGCCGGGCCCACCAGGGGCTTTCCCTACACAAGCAGCGGAACAAGTTTGGGAACCACTGCTGTAGTGGAAGGCAAAACGCCACCAAGGTCTCTGCCAATCTGATTCAGGAGAAAATTCCTCCCCAACCTCAAATATGGCGATCAGTTAGATCCTGAGCATGTGGGCAACACCCACCAGGCAGATACCTGGGAAAGAAGCCCTCCCCATTTGGTGTCCTGTCTCCAGCAGTTGGAAATTTTTGCTACTGACAGCTGCCGAATGCCACATGCCATTGTGGGCAGTCCCATCATACTATCCCTTCCATAAACTTATCAAGCTCAGTCTTGAAGCCAGTTAGGTTTTTTGCCACCACTGCTCCTTTTGGAAGGCTGTTCCAGAACTTCTGTGATGGTTAGAAAGAAACCTTTGCCTAATTTCAAGCCTAAACTTGTTGATGGCCTGTTTTATATCCATTTGTTCTTGTGCCAACATTGGCTTTTAATTTAACTAACTCCTCTCCCTCCCTGGTATTTATCCCTCTGATGTATTTATAGAAAGCACTCATATCTCCCCTCTCCATTCAAAAACTAACAAAAGGAATTGTCCATTCCTAAATAAATGCTGATTACGATAATTTAAGTATTCTGTGTGTGCTGTCTATTCATTTATTCTTTAAAATAAATATCCCACTTCTCAGGTCAAATATCTGCTAACAACTCAGCAACATGACAGCACTAATATTTGTGTATGCATACAGAGCTATCATTATACCTCTTACCAAGCACAGAGTGACTGCTCAACGGTTTGCACATACTTTGTCTGACCTGCTTTATACCTAATTTTTTTTTTTTACTGGAGCAACATTTTCCAGAAAGGAAGGTTATGGCTTCAACCACGACAAACACTCTATCTTTTAAAGACTCCACCCAACACTCTGAAGATACTTTCCATTCATTCCTTATCTCAGTGTTTACAAGTATCATACATTCCCTGTATTACAACAGAATCATTGGACCAGATCTTCAACTGGTGCAATTCTATGGAGCTGAACCAAGTTATAGTGGAGGATCTGGCCCAATGATTTTTTTAGGACCATTTTGTTTCAAAATTTTGTCATCTTTCCAATAAAATGTAATGTACACTGGGAACACAGTTTTGCAATTTAAAAATTCAAACCTGTTTCCTCTTCTCTTGATCAGCACTAATTCAGTCAGTAACAACCTCCATGAAATTTGGAGGGAGGAACACAGATTGCAGGAGGGAAGCATCTGAAGGAAGTATGAGGCGGTCAGTCTGTAGGCACATGGCTAGAATTCTAGCTGTAGTTGCAACATCTCTGTAAATAGTTCTCTTAATGAGAAGCCAGTGTAATTTATAAGCATGAAGCCCTCTCATGTTACTACCTAGAAAATGGTAACTAAAACAGTATCTATCTGCTACCAATTTAACAGCTAAATAAGCCATCTTCATAATACTTCACACTTTCTTTATCAGAGAGGGTTTTGCTGTCAGAATTGTTTCCTCACTTCAATAAACTGAATTTAAAATTTCAAAAAGCATTTTTCACACTGGGAAATTTAAAAAATATACAAGAAACTGTTTGAATAATATGTCACATAGTACACATTTGAGAATGAGAACAAAAAGAAAACTGGATTATATGTATGCCCTCCATCTCAGACCATGAATTACTTATTTTACTCATGCAAGTATTCCCATTGGTTTCAGTAAGACTACTGCATGAGTAAGGCAAGCAGGATTTGGATCAATGCTTACTTTAAATGCAAATTAAAAACACAGTACTAAATTAGGAAACAAGACCTTCTTTACATTTGCAGTGGTGTATGTGGTACATGCAGCAGTGAAAGGCAGGCTCCATCCACATTCATTGGTTGATATTTGCACCTGCACTTTGGACAGATTGAAAGGTAAGCCATGTCTACACTGGCACAGTTACAGCACCAGCAGTTACAGCACCGCTCAGAGAGTGCTGAAGGGAAACCACTGTTCTGTGTTCACACTGTCAGCTGCCTGTGCAATAGCGTGTTCACACTTGCAGCGGTATTCGGAGCAATGCACTCTGGTCAGCTATCCCACAGAGCACCTCTTTCTTTTCTGCCGCTAAGACTTGTGAGAAGACAGAGGGGTTGCGGGGCATCCTGGGTCCTGTCCCAATGACCCATGATGCATTGCTTTGCATCCCAGCAATCCCTGTGCTTCCATCCTCATTTGCCGCCATCTTTCAATGGTTTCTGTACTGCGCACTCTTCCTCTTCGGGCTGCAGGAATGGATCCCGAACTGTTGACCAGTATGCTGCTCACTCTGACCAACACGTCACGAGTGGCAGTGGAATTATTCCTTAAACTACAAAGGCAAGAGGAGTGTGACATTGATCTCGCCATGCATAGTAGCTATGACACAAGATTGCTTGTGGCATTAACGAAGGTGCTGACCATAGTGGAACTCTACTTTTCGGCTCGGGAAACAAGCACTGAGTGGTGGGATCACATCATCATGCACGTCTGGGATGATGAGCAGTGGCTGCAGAACTTTCGCATAAGGAAAGCCACATTCATGGGACTGTGTGATGAACTCACCCCAGCCCTCCTGCACAAGGACACGAGAATGAGAGCTGCCCTGCCGTTGGAGAAGCGTGTGGAGATTGCACTGTGGAAGCTGACTACTCCAGCCTGCTACTGATCAGTTGCTAATCAATTCGGAGTGGGAAAGTCTACCGTTGGAGTCATGTTGACGGAAGCATGCAGGGCCATTAATCGCATCCTGCTCCTAAAGTCCATGACTCTGGGCAACGTGTGACATTGTAGATGGCTTTGCACAAATGGGTTTTCCTAACTGCTGAGGGGCGATGGATGGCATGCATATTCCAATTCTACCACCAGACCACCTAACCACTGAGTATATCAATTGCAAGGGATATTTCTCAATGGTTCTCCAGGCCCTTGTGGATCACCGTGGGCATTTCACAGACATTAACGCAGGCTGGTCCGGAAAGGTGCGTGACACATGCATCTTTTGGAACAATGGCCTGTTCAGGAAGTTGCAAGCAGGGACTTTCTTCCCAGACAAGAAGACCATAATAGGGGGAAGTTGAAATGCCCATTGTGATCCCACATACCCCTTAATGCCATGGCTTATGAAGCCATACATGGGGCACCTTGACAGCAGCAAGGAGCGGTTAAACAACAGGCTGAGCAAGTGCAAAATTACTGTTGAGTGTACATTTGGCCATTTAAAAGCCTGTTGGTGATGTCTGTATGGGAAGCTGGACAAGGCCCATGACAATATTCCTTTGCTTATAGCCATGTGCTGTACGCGCCATAATATTTGTGACGAGAAGGATGAAAGCTTAACTCAGGTCTGGACAGCAGAGGCTCAGCACCTGGAGGCTGAGTTTGAACAGCCAGAGACCAGGGCTATTAGAGGGGCACAGTGCAGGGCCATAAGGATCAGGGATGCCTTGAGGCAGAAATTTGAAGCTGAAAGACATTAATATTTGTTGCTATGCTCGGGAGTGCAGTGCTTTGTAATGCTAAGAGGTGATTGGTGCACATGATGCAAATGTGGGTTTAACATAATTGTATGTTGCTTTGCAGGACTCTCTTTGCTTTCAATTAATAAAATAAAGATTGCTTTCAAACCAACACAGTTTTTTATTAAAAGACAGCAACTGAAGGAGAGAGTCAAACAAAACAAAAAAAAACCCAGAAGCAGTGAGGGAGATGGGGGAAGGGAAGGTCCCAGGAAAAAGAAGGGTCCCGGGATGGCTAAAGATTTGTAATCATATCCAACCCTCTCCTTTGGAGTACAATGCAACGGACACTGTACTTCAGCAGGGCCAAACTGTAGAGGGATGGGTGTTGAGTGCAGTGGATAGTGGGAATCCGCAGTGCTGGATTGTGAGGGGGAGGAGTGGAATGCCACGGATATAGACTGCAGCCAGGAGGTTGATAAGAGTGTGTTGGTGGTGTCTGGGGGGCACATGGGAAAGAGTTTTGCGACAGCAGCTGCAGGGGAGACCAAGTGCAGAGCTACTCGGTTTGAAGAACTAGTATCGCCTGGAATGTGTCTGCTTGGTGACCCATAAGCTTTAAGAGCTGCTCTGTGGCTTTATTCCGGCATGCCGCGTTCTCCATTTAGTCCCTCTTCTCGCTGTCCCGTTACTCCTTCAATTCCTGTTTCTCGGTGGCAGAGATGGCATAACATCACACAGAAAGGCCTCCTTAGTTCTTTTTGGCTGCTTTCTAATTCTGCACAGCCATTCTGCTGCCGATAACAAAGAGGGAGGTTGGGCTCCCAAGGTCATCTCTGTGAAGTTTAAACACAACATTTTACAGCAGCAGTATTGTTTAGCATTACAAAAGTAGGGTTGCAATTTTCTAATTGCACAAAACCGAATGCCCTAGCCCCACCCCTTCCCCAGGACCCATCTGCTGCCCCTCCCTTTCCCCGAGGCCCCATCCCCCATTCACTCATTCCCCCTCCCTCAGTGGCTTGCTCTCCCCCACCCTCACTCACTTTTATGGGGCTGGGGCAGGGGTGTGGGAGAGGACTCTAAGTGGGGTGCAGGCTCTCAGGTGGGTTCAGGGTTCTGGAGAGTGCTCTGAGGTGCAGGACAGGGCTCTGGGTTTGGGCGGGGACTCAGAGCTGGGGTAGGGGCTCAGGGTTGGGGCACAGACTTACCTCAGGCAGCTCCCGGTGGCACAGTGGGGCTAAGGCAGACTCCCTGCCTGTCCTGGCACTGCGCTGTGCCATGGAAGTGGCCAGCAGGTCCAGCTCCGAGGCCGGGGGGCCAGGAGGCTCTGCATGCTGCTCTCGCCCACAGACACTGCCTCCCCAGCCCCCATTGGCTGCAGTTCCCAGCCAATGGGAGTGCAGAGCCGGTGCTCAGGATGGGGGCAGCGCGTGGAGCCACATGGCTCCCTGCCTAGGAGCCGGACCTGCTGGCCACTTCCAGGGCACAGTGCAGTGCCAGGACATGTAGGGACTAGCCTTCCTTAGCCCTGCAGCACCACCAACTGGACTTTTAATGGCCCAGTCAGGCGTTCCAGTAAAAAATTGGACACTTGGCAACCCGAGGGAGGAGTTGATATTAAAATATTGAAGTCATGTCCTGTTCAAAGAACAGCAGCTTCAGGGACTGTACATTGAGGCATAGAAAAAACAGTCCTTTTGACAGACTAGATATCAAAAACATTGACAAGATGAATGTGACTTAGCCTAGGGCTGATTTAAATGTATTGCCTTTTCATCGAAGGACTATAAAGGTTTTCTGTCTGGAGTTCACTGACATTTTGAAATATGTAAAATGATTCCATAAGACAATTTCTGCTCATGTATACACAACTGGGAAAAAAAGACACCGCTGACATCAACCAGCAGTAGTTTCTCTTTCTGTGCCATACTTTCTGTAAAGCTGAATGTGTTCTCTGAAATGATTGGATAAAAGTTATTGCTTGATTTAAATGGTCCTGCTTCACTTAATTTCTTTCAAGACCTGATCCCATGACATGTAGAGCACACCCACTGAAGTCAACAACACTATGCTGATGTACATCAGCTGAAGAGCTCTGTGTTGCTACCTCTCTGGTCAGACACTATATTTGTTTTGTCGGTAACCCATTTAGCTAGCCACACTCGTGAATTTCTCCTTTACAGGAGGTAGCTAAAACTGGCCTGCCTGTATGGGTAGTTTTTGTAATATGTATTTGTTTGTTCTCAATTTTTCACAACTTGTCTAGATGGTCTGATGCAGGGTGTGGGAAGGTGGGGATGAAGAAAGCCATAAAATATAATTAAAATAACACATAGGAGAGTAGTTTCTGTGTTATGGCTGGGGCAAAACAGATTGAAATTTGTCAAATTTATTGTTGTGTGAATGGAGACTGGACAACTGAGAGATGACTACTTCCTTAAGCACTGTGTGAGCAAGCAAAGGTTAAAGGTGGAGCTGTAATTAGAGGAAACGTCAGAGGATTAATTTTATGCTAGACCAACAAAAATTATCGTTCATTAAGAGGAAGAGAACTGGAATTATCTTTGCATGATATGAGTGACTTTAATCCATTTTTATATTCAGACTTTTGGCAGATTTTATTAAAATAAATTTGATTATAGTTTTTATTACTGGGCAATTGTATACTTGTATGACACCTGTACAGCAATTGTCATTGCTACCTAGCAACCTAGCTATCTTTGCCTTTAATTAAATAATTATTTCAGTTTGATAACAATGACATATTCTAGGTGATCCCTTAAATACTTAAGGAACTTGTCTGCTATAGCTCTTGAACGATGTAATTTCATTTTTTAAAATAATAGTTTTCTGTCATCATGCTAATATTTTTTCAGCCAATTCAAAAATGTAGGACACTAGAATTTTAGATGGATTAGTAATACTTTAAACATTATTGCTTATGGAAGTTGAAGCTAGACAAATTCAGACTGGAAAAAAGGCATAACTTTTTAATGGTGAGAGTAATTAACCATTGGAACAATTTACCAAGGGTTATGGTGGATTCTCCATCACTGAATTTTTAAATCAAGATTGGATGGTTTTCTAAGAGATATCCTCTGGGACTAATTTTGGGGAAGTTCTATGGCCTGTGTTACACAGGAGGTCAGACTAGATGATCACAGTGGTCCCTTCTAGCCTTTGAATCTATGAGTGAATAGTAACAATCATATAATAAAACTTTGCCTTCGGTATTACCTTTTGTCAAGGTTCCTTCCCCACTCTGAACTCTAGGGTACAGATGTGGGGACCTCCAGGAAAGACCCCCTAAGCTTATTCTTACCAGCTTAGATTAAAACTTCCCCAAGGTACAAATTATTTTACCTTTTGTCCCTGGACTTTATTGCTGCCACCACCAAGCATCTAACAAATATAACAGAGAAAGAGCCAACTTGGAAACGTCCTTCCCCCCCAAATATACCCTCCCACAAGCCCTACCCCACCTTTCCTGGGGAAGGCTTGATAAAAATCCTCACCAATTTGCATAGGTGAACACAGACCCAAACCCTTGGATCTTAAGAACAATGAAAAAGCAATCAGGTTCTTAAAAGAAGAATTTTAATTAAAGAAAAAGTAAAAAAATCACCTCTGTAAAATCGGGATGGTAAATACCTTACAGGGTAATCAGATTCAAAACACAGAGAATCCCTCTAGGCAAAACCTTAAGTTACAAAAAGGCACAAAAACAGGAATATACATTCCATTCAGCACAACTTATTTTATCAGCCATTTAAACAAAACAGAATCTAACGCATATCTAACTAGATTGCTTATTAACCCTTTACAGGAGTTCTGACCTGCATTCCTGCTCTGGTCCTGGCAAAAGAAATCACAGACAGAGAGAGCCCTTTGTTTCCCCCCACCTCCAGCTTTGAAAGTATCTTGTCTCCTCATTGGTCATTTTGGTCAGGTGCCAGCGACCTTTAGCTTCTTAACCCTTTACAGGTGAAAGTGTTTTTTCCTCTGGCCAGGAGGGATTTAAAGGTGTTTACCCTTCCCTTTATATTTATGACACCTTTCATTTACGTTTATCAAAGTTTTTTTCTGTTTGTTTACAGTTCATGGGTAAATATATTCCTGATACATTGTCTTGCTACATGAACTTGGGCAAATAGCTTAACTTCTGTGCCTCAGTTTCCTCCTCTGTAAACAAACAGAAAAAAGCTTTGATAAACTTAAATGAAAGGTAATACCAAAGGCAAAGTTTTATTATATGATTGTTGCTATATATATACACACACACACACAGGTAAATACACACCAAAGCTGCCTAATTATACATTTGCTTGAGAAATTCTTAGACGTACAATTTGATGGCTAATTTTTTGCATATCTGGCCCTAAATTTTGGAGTGCCCCCAGAGGTCTGCTGAGATAGATGGAGCAGTTCATCCCTCTCAGAGTTATTGTTTTATGTGCTCTTCAGACATTACTGCATTAGTTAGTTTAAATCAGGTTTTCCCTTGTGACCATAAGGACTAGGAACCTTTTTAAATAAAAGCCAGCTGAGGTTCTGATTTCATATTAGGATTTGAGGTCCTAACCATGAGCCTGCAGTGCCTCTGTCTTAATTGGGCCCTGTGTTCAGCCATGTGGGAATCAGCTAGCAGTAACATAGCTCTTTAAGCAGTCATGCTGCCAGCAGGAGTGGGAGGCCTGAAGGCAGCTTGTTACAGGCACTGGGCTTCAGCGGGAGTGATGAGATTTATGTGGATTCCTGTAACCAGTAACAACTTAGGGAACTCAAACCCTTATCCATTTCACCAGGGAGGTTGGATGATTACCTCCTTTCCCCCCACCCCCCCAATAAAATGATAAACACATTAATCGGAACAGGGTCTTTAGACTGTAAATTCCCTGAGCTAGGCAGTGGGTCTAACCTGTTGTGTGACCTTGGGAAAGTCACTTAACCTCTTTACTTCAGGGTCCCTCTCTGAAAATAGTGGATAATAGTAATATCTTTTGTAAAGCACTTAAGTCTCCAAATTAAAAATCCAATGTAAGAGCAAAGTACCATATTCTGTTTTGTATGCTGCGTGCTCTCATAACATTTTGTGTACCCGTAATTTATTTTCTAGAGCCAGATTTTCATACAGTGATGTCAGAGATCCAAACATATTTCTTGTGACTATTTTTGCATATATAATTACCACAGTTGTGTCTATTGCTATTCCATTTGCATGAGCAAATACCTGATTTGCATGGTAACTGTGTATACAGTGATAGGTGCAAATATTCATGGAGGTCTCAGGCCTCACTTAATGAAAAATCTGGCCCTAAAAGTTAATTGTATTTATAGTCCTCTTCTGGCAAAGGGATGAACTATGATGATGGCATAGGTCTTTTTGATCTTTAACTTATACTGTGATGAGCCTAAGCATGATATTCTTACTCTGTTTAGGAGTGATTTCCTGATAACAAATACAATGAGATCACATCATGGGCTAATTCTTGCAGAGTTTCATATGTGGTGTTATACCACTGAATCACAGAGTATCCACAGCTTTTCAGATTCTTGTTTTATAGTATTGCATTCATTTAATTTAAAAGATAATCAAAACAGGTTTTCATAGTATCATAGAACCATAGAATCACAGAATATCAGGGCTGGAAGGGACCTCAGGAGGTCATCTAGTCCAACCCCCTGCTCAAAGCAGGACCAATCCCCAATTAAATCATCCCAGCCAGGGCTTTGTCAAGCCTGACCTTAAAAACCTCAAAGGAAGGAGATTCTACCACCTTCCTAGGTAACGCATTCCAGTGTTTCACCACCCTCCTAGTGAAAAAGTTTTTCCTAATATCCAACCTAAACCTCCCCCACTGCAACTTGAGACCATTACTCCTTGTCCTGTCCTCTTCTGCCACTGAGAATAGTCTAGAACCATCCTCTCTGGAACCACCTCTCTGGTAGTTGAAAGCAGCTATCAAATCCCCCCTCATTCTTCTCTTCTGCAGACTAAACAATCCCAGTTCCCTCAGCCTCTCCTCATAAGTCATGTGTTCCAGACCCCTAATCATTTTTGTTGCCCTTCGCTGGACTCTCTCCAATTTATCCACATCCTTCTTGTAGTGTGGGGCCCAAAACTGGACACAGTACTCCAGATGAGGCCTCACCAATGTCGAATAGAGGGGGACGATCACGTCCCTCGATCTGCTCGCTATGCCCCTACTTATACATCCCAAAATGCCATTGGCCTTCTTGGCAACAAGAGCACACTGCTGACTCATATCCAGCTTCTCGTCCACTGTCACCCCTAGGTCCTTTTCCGCAGAACTGCTGCCTAGCCATTCGGTCCCTAGTCTGTAGCTGTGCATTGGGTTCTTCCGTCCTAAGTGCAGGACCCTGCACTTATCCTTATTGAACCTCATCAGATTTCTTTTGGCCCAATCCTCCAATTTGTCTAGGTCCCTCTGTATCCTATCCCTGCCCTCCAGCGTATCTACCACTCCTCCCAGTTTAGTATCATCCGCAACTTTGCTGAGAGTGCAATCCACACCGTCCTCCAGATCATTTATGAAGATATTGAACAAAACCGGCCCCAGGACCGTCCCCTGGGGCACTCCACTTGACACTGGCTGCCAACTAGACATGGAGCCATTGATCACTACCCGTTGAGCCCGACAATCTAGCCAACTTTCTACCCACCTTATAGTGCATTCATCCAGCCCATACTTCTTTAAATTGCTGACAAGAATACTGTGGGAGACTGTGTCAAAAGCTTTGTTAAAGTCAAGAAACAATACATCCACTGCTTTCCCTTCATCCACAGAACCAGTAATCTCATCATAGAAGGCGATTAGATTAGTCAGGCATGACCTTCCCTTGGTGAATCCATGCTGACTGTTCCTGATCACTTTCCTCTCATGTAAGTGCTTCAGGATTGATTCTTTGAGGACCTGCTCCATGATTTTTCCGGGGACTGAGGTGAGGCTGACTGGCCTGTAGTTCCCAGGATCCTCCTTCTTCCCTTTTTTAAAGATTGGCACTACATTAGCCTTTTTCCAGTCATCCGGGACTTCCCCCGTTCGCCACGAGTTTTCAAAGATAATGGCCAATGGCTCTGCAATCACAGCCGCCAGTTCCTTTAGCACTCTCGGATGCAACTCGTCCAGCCCCATGGACTTGTGCATGTCCAGCTTTTCTAAATAGTCCCTAACCACCTCGTTCTCCACAGAGGGCTGGCCATCTATTCCCCTTGTTGTGATGCCCAGCGCAGCAGTCTGGGAGCTGACCTTGTTAGTGAAGACAGAGGCAAAAAAAGCATTGAGTACATTAGCTTTTTCCACATCCTCTGTCACTAAGTTGCCTCCCTCATTCATTAAGGGGCCCACACTTTCCTTGGCTTTCTTCTTGTTGCCAACATACCTGAAGAAACCCTTCTTGTTACTCTTAACATCTCTTGCTAGCTGCACGTCCAGGTGTGATTTGGCCCTCCTGATTTCATTCCTACATGCCCAAGCAATATTTTTATACTCTTCCCTGGTCATATGTCCAACCTTCCACTTCTTGTAAGCTTCTTTTTTATGTTTAAGATCCGCTAGGATTTCACCGTTAAGCCAAGTTGGTCGCCTGCCATATTTACTATTCTTTCAACACATCGGGATGGTCTGTCCCTGTAACCTCAACAGGGATTCCTTGAAATACAGCCAGCTCTCCTGGACTCCTTTCCCCTTCATGTTAGTCCCCCAGGGGATCCTACCCATCCGTTCCCTGAGGGAGTCGAAGTCTGCTTTCCTGAAGTCCAGGGTCCGTATCCTGCTGCTTACCTTTTTTTTGTGAAAAGGGTTAAAGAATCTTTGCTCCTAAGTTGGCACCTTATGTGCCACTTTTCAGCCTTATGTAGAACATTTCCAGCAAATTATAAACTTTTTATCTGATGAAAAGTATTCCCAGAACTATAGTGTAACTGAGGGAACAGTGAAAGAAATGTTTGTAGATTCTCCCTCAGGAGATATTAATAATCTAAGGTAGATTTTAAAAAATTTAAAAAAGGAAAAGGAGGGCATATTATTATCTGCTTTCCAGATCTTACTAAATTTTGACTCACAGGTCAAATAAGGGAGGTAACCTTTGACGAAAAATAAGGCTAAGAATTAAGTGAAGTAAAGCGGTGTTATCTTTGGCGCCAGGGAGGAAAAAGGAAAGCAGAGTTATGGATTTTTTTCTTTTCTTTTTTTAATTTTCAAGTGAATTTCAGTGTTTACAAAAGGGTTTCAGATTCATATCCCTGGAAAATTAAGTCTACCTTGAGCCACCAAACAGTTACTTTATGGGAGGCGATGTGGGAAAGCAAAAAAATAAAACAAATGAAAAAAATTGAACTCCAGAAGGTGAGTTCAGTTTCCATGCCCTCTCAAAGAACACTTATGGTGATGGGTTTTGTGACTTGGGAAAAGGACCGAGATCACACAGGTGATGTCTCAGACTGAAGCATGGGCAGTCAGGATTAGTGGTCAGAGCAGTAGCAGTGAGGACCAGTGGTCAGAACGTGATTGGTTGGAGCACCAGGTAACCAGGCCTAATTGTCGGAACTGGAGTCTGAGGCCAGGAACAGTGCTCAGGGTCAGAGCTGGTGTCAGAAACCAGGAGTCAGAGCCAAGAGTCAGAGCTTGAGTCAGAAACCAAGCAGGGATGGAGTTGAATGGAGCTGGGAATGAGGCTGGGAACTGCTGCAAACACCCAGTGAGAGTCAGCTGAGAATTCCCCTATGAATTGGAGCAGTGCAGAGGGGAGTTTGGAGGGTCCAAGGGTCTGATCCACTGAGTATTGCAAAAATGTTTTCTTTTGTTTCTGTTTCCTTCTGGCAATGCTGCTGTCCTCTCTCTCCTGCAAGCTTGGTTCATTTTTTGATTTTTCTTTACTAATTGCACAATACAGATACTGTTGCTATATCATGCAGGTTTTTCCTCCTCATCTCAGGCATCTGGCCATTCCGCTCCATTCCAAGTACAAAACTCTTGTCCAGGACCTTGGTTAACTTTTGCCTCAATTACAAGAAGTTCCTTCTCCCTGACATCCTAAACTCTTGACTCATTAAGGCCCTGTCTACACTAGCAAGTTTCTGCGCAGTAAAGCAGCTTTCTGTGCTGTAACTCCTGAGGTGTACACACGGCCAAGCCACTTAATGCGCAGAAACTGCTCAGTTGTAGTGCTTTAAAAAAAAACACCCCCAATGAGAGGCTACAGCTTTCTGCTCTGGGACGACTATGCTGCGGTGCCAGTGTAGACACCATGGTCAATTACAGCGCTGCAATTGGCCTCCCGGAGGTGTCCCACAATGCCTGTTCTCACCTCTGTGGTCACTGGTTTGAACTCTACTGCCCTGCTCTCAGGTGACCAACCATCAGCCCCACCCCATAAATTCCTTTGGAATTTTGAAAGTCCCTTTCCTCTTTGCTTGGTGATGCATGCAGTGATCTCAGCGCAGGTGAGATGGCCATGCCTGCTCCACACACCGGGCGATCCCCTGCTTAGAGCAATGCAGACCTGCTGGACCTCACTGGCATTTGGGGAGAGGAGGCTGTCCAGTCCCAGCTGTGCTCCAGCCGTAGGAATTATTATACCTATGGACAGATTTCACGATGCATGACAGAAAGGGGCCATGACTGGGACACGTTGCAGTGCAGGGTCAAAGTGAAGGAGTTGTGGAACGCGTAGGCCAAGATGAAATAGTATTTAGACTAGCTGACTTATAGGGACCAGTATTGCAGATAAAGAATTACTTATGAAGTAGCTCTGTGTTCTAATAAGGTCTGTAATCATAATTAAATACAAATTTGCCTTCATTTATTTTGTGAAAGAAAATATGGTTGGTTTAGAATCAACTAATGTGTTACAGCTGCTATTTACAAAAGAAGTATTTAACACAATGTAAGGTTTTCTTTAAGCCAAAAAAAAAGTTTCATTTCTCATTAACTGTAATTCCGCAACATTAAAGCTCCAACCCAGCAGAAAGCAGACTCCACAGACCTCCTAGGCTATGCAGCCACAGTGGTTTCTCCCTGTTCTAGGGGAGCAGGGGCTGGTGGGAAGTGTGGGGGGGTATGAGAGGGCAAAAGAAGCCACTCTTCTTCCCAAACCCCGTTGTTGTTTTTTTTCCTTTTCCCCTTTCTGGCCCACACCTGGGAAGATCATAATACCATTCCCTGCTCAAAGGAATGTTTTGGTCGTAGCTCTCTGTGGGAAGCAAATCACCCCAAAAAGTGTGGAATGGAGGTGGAATCCTAACCCCACCCTCTGCACTGGTGAGCCAGTGTACTTGGTGGGACAATCTATACCAGTGTTTCTCAAAAGCAGCTACCAGGGGCTTTTCTTGTGGCCACAGCCTGCTGGGCTGTGATGGGGGTGGGGGGGGGCAAGTAGCAGACCTCTCCCCCCACTGTCCCTCTTGCTCCTGGGTGCACCATCTTGGTGTTGGTTGCTGGGACCACCAGCAGGGGTTGGGCCCTGCCCCCCTCTGGAGACATCTGGGGCACACTGGAGGAGCAGGCAGCCAGTAAGTTCCCCACCTTCCCGGCGTGGTTGGGCTCAGGCTTCAGGCTCCATCCCAAGACCCTGTCCCCTGGCTACAAGGCTTCAGGCTACGGCCGCAGGGCTTCAGGCTCTGGCCCCCGCTGCCTCCTTCGACCGCCCCAAGGCTTAATTTGTCCACAGGCTTGCCAGGGCTGAGTAAGTGTGTTGTGAAAAGTGATATTTGTATGTTTAATATCACTTTTCACAACAAACTGCATGATATAGCAACAGTATCTGTATTGTGCAATTAGTAAAGAAAAATCAAAAAATGAACCAAGCTTGCAGGAGAGAGAGGACAGCAGCATTGCCAGAAGGAAACAGAAACAAAAGAAAACATTTTTGCAATACTCAGTGGATCAGACCCTTGGACCCTCCAAACTCCCCTCTGCACTGCTCCAATTCATAGGGAAATTCTCAGCTGACTCTCACTGGGTGTTTGCAGCAGTTCCCAGCCTCATTCCCAGCTCCATTCAACTCCATCCCTGCTTGGTTTCTGACTCAAGCTCTGACTCTTATTTGGACATGTCTATGTGCAGATTTATTTGTTTTTCCTAAAGCTAATTAAGTATTTTAGGAAAAAGTGTGAGAGTGGCCACCAGCAAGAGTTGGTGGCAGCATTCTGAGGCCACCAAAAATTCTGTAGTGAGAACCCCTGAATTATACCATTCTCATGGACAGTGGGTGCAGAGTGCACACCAAGTAAGACTGTGCCTCTCAAGTGCTCCCACAAAGGCTGTGAGGCCCAGCTCTGTTCCCCACACAGGGCTTTGTGGGAGCACTACAAGGCGTACCTTCCTCTGTAGCTGCCACACACTGCCTCAGTTCACATTATGTGGACATTTACAAGTGGAAAGCAAATGTTTTCTTTTACTTTTTTCCTGTAAATAATCCATTATGCGAGCACCAAAATGTAATGCCATGCATTTGCCAAACTATTGTCAGCCAGATCATCATCCTGGAGAAATTCAAGCTTAATGCAGGCCTGACTGCCCCTCCCCCCAACAAACTGGTTATTTCAATACTTTACATGTGTAAACATTTGTTATGCTTCTTGACTTGACCAGATAAATTAAGCTCAAGCTTTTTTCCCCCTCACCCAAGAAAGACTTACACATGCCAACATGTCCATGCAAGCATGCCCTTCCTGCCAACAGCTTTAAATTTTAAAAGCAAAATTCCCCAACACCTGAAATTCCCCTGAGTTGGGATTAATTACGAGGTGCTCCTGAAAGCTCATCATTGCCGCTGAACAGTCTTCACCTCTCACAACAGTGACATGTTTTTGGACTTTACAAAATCTCCAGAGACTGCCTCAGAATGGAGCACTCTGATTCCTCCTTCAGAAAAGTTGATTTTCCAGGCTTAGCCTTCATTACTGAGATAATCTGCACTATTTAGAAATGTCTTTATTCTACCAATGTGAAAGCCATTTCTTTTCACCATACGTCATGAAAGCATGAACTGGCCTTATTCTGATCTACCTTACACATTAAACAAGTTGATTTGAGTTTATAAATTCAAGAACAAAAGACTTTGGATTCTCAAAAACAAAACAGCCACAGTGCCCTTCCCATATAGCAACTAGCAGAAGATAACATGACAAAATGTAAAACAAGTCCTTTGCTGGTGCTCTTTTTATACTGTACATTTGCTGTTAGGACTGAAGGGGAGAAAAATTCTTGAGAGAAATATGTTGTGTGACGGGGCAAGGCCAGATGGCTATAGAAAAGTAGTGGGAGATAGATTTATTAGCTCCAGGCTAAACAAATCCCTAGTACCAGGATAAGTTAAATGGCAGCTGCTCCAGGTCAATTAAGACACCTGGGGCCAATTAAAAACTTTCCAGAAGGCAGGGAGAATGTTAGGTTGATTGGGACACCTGAAGCCAATAAGGGGCTGGCTGAAACTAGTTAAAAGCCTCCCAGTTAGTCCGGTGGGTGTTGATGTCAGGAGCTGTGGGAGGAAGTTGTGCTGTTGGAGAGACTGAGCAGTACACACCATATCAAGCACAAGGTAGGAGGCCCTGAGGTAAGGGTGAAGTGGGGGCTGCTGTGGGGAAGTAACCCAGGGAATTGTACGTGTCATGTTTCTAAAAGGTCAGCTACCATAGCTGATACTATTAGGGTCCCTGGGCTGGAGCCTGGAGTAGAGGGTGGGACTGGGCTTCCCCCCACCTTTTGCCCCCTGATTAATCACTGAGACTGGGAGACAAGAGACTGTGCAAGGAAGGATAACTTCTCCTCACCTCCCTTGCTGGCTTATGATGAAAATGGCTCAGTAGACTGTGACCCTTGTCTCTAGAGAAAGAAGGGTTATATGGAGGGTCACAGTGAGCCTCTGAGGCTAGCGAAATCTGCCAGGAAATGTGGGACCCATGGAGGCAAGGACAGAGCTTTGTCACAGTTGCTTAAGAATTCGAGAAGCTGTGAAAGGAATTCAGCAGTTTTTTTTGAAAAACTACCTAGCAAAAGACAAGGATGTGACATGAGCTGAAGATCGAGATCACTAATGGAGTTTGTATTCTTTGTTTGGGATGATTATGAACACAGTTTACACTGAAAGCAGAGCAGAAAATGCTTGAAACATTATACAGTAGTCTTTGGGAGCACTTGTGCTACTATATCAATGCAAAAATAAATGAAAATGCAGAAGACTTCAAGAGGTTCTTTTAGTCCCTAAATTTGCAAGCAATGGGCCAAATTCACTAAAATGGCATACCTTTCTGTGGAAGCCTGTTTCCCCATCTTCTTATAGAAGGAAGAAGCAACTGATTTCAGGGCGGTCAAACAGTTTTGCTGCTGTTGTTGCCTTTGCCTTAGGGCCCCATTAGGGATATGAGGGAGCAGGGACAGATTTAGTTTACAATGGAGGCTTTACAGGAATCTTGTACCAGAGGCTATGGATAGGGTTACCACCTTTCTAATTGCTGGTAACCAGACCCTGAGGCCAGGCCCCACCCCCTGCTCCACCTCTTCCCCCAAGGCCCCACTCCCGGCACTTGCTCCTCTTCCCCCTGTCGCTCACTGGATCATCTCAAAGAGCCTGCCTGCAGATAGGAGGCACCCCAGCTGAGCAGGGGCCGGCATGCGTTAATGACCTGATGCCTTCCCCTGGCCTGCAGTAAGCAGACTTTTGGTTTGGGTGCCATTTAGGGTTGCCAGGTCCCCTTTTTGACTGGACTTTCCAGTCAAAAACTAGGCACCTAGCAACCCTAAATGGCACCCGGATACAGAAGCCAAAAACTGGACTGTAAAACCCAGACAGGTGGCAACCCTAGCTATGAAAGAGCTACACTGCTCAGTGTCTCTCTGTTCACTCCTTCCCAGCCAAGTCCTCACACTCTGGTGGCCCTTACAATAAATAGCTTCTCAATAGGCAGTGCTATAGTATGATTGGGAAGTATATGGGAAGGTAGAAGGTATATGGGAAGTATATGGGAAGGTAGAAGGCTTTCAGGAAGTAATTGATGAGAAACAGTCGCATACGTGGAGAAAGGCATAAAGCCTAAATGATGTCTTGGCATTCTCTCTTTTTATGCTTGAACACTGAACAGTAGCTTTGCTAGCCCCTTAAAGCCTCCCAACAGGAGGGCTGTTTCAGTTCCTCCCTTCACAGGGTCTGTGCCTTAGGGGCCCAGTTGCTGAGTTTACACTGGCAAAAGCTGGTATAAATCTATGATGAGTCTGACACAGATATGTTTATAATTTGCAGTAGGAAAACATTTGCATTTCTTCTAGGACCTATTCCCCAGCATTATTCCTTTCCTCTATAGTGTCAATCTCTTCTGTTTAGCCAGCTCTTCAGGCCAGGGACTGTCCTCTACTCTGTGTTTGTGCAGGGCCTGATACACCAGAGCCCTGTTCTGACTTGGGCCCTAGGCACTACCATAATAAACTTAATACATGATAATTCTGTGAGGCCTTGAAATCAAGGCCAATTTGACTCTGGTTCAAACCCTGCAGTCCTTTTTGCCTCAGTTGGAGATTTGCCTGTGTAACATATGAAAGATTGGCCCCACCTCACTAATTTATTTTTAAATTCTGAACTGAGGTATCAACAGAGTTTCTGGCTGTAATTAACAGATTAGTTACCTGAAATTGCCAAGATAACGTGCTTCATTGTGGTACGGCTGTTATTTATGATCCCTCTTGCTTCATTACACAGCTTGATCCCTCTTACTTCATTTGTTTTTCAATTTGTCAACTCAGAAACTCCATGTCCATAAAGAGAAAATATAACTAAATTAACAGAAATGTCAATTTAATAGAAATTCAAGTCACACAAAAATAGCTCAAACCGTCTCACATCACTCCCAGAAGGCAAAAGCCTGGAGGACAGGACGGGTCTGTGGGTAAGGCACAGGGCTGGAACTCAGCAGATGCGGGTCCAGAACCTAGTTCTGCCAGAAACTGTGCCACTCAGTGTCTCTGGGTGAACTCTGCAGTGAACTCTGCCACTCAGTGTCTTTTCCCCATCTCTAGAATGGTGATCTTAATCCCATGCTTCACAGGTGTAATGCAAGTACAAACTCATTGATGTTTGTGAGTAGCTCAGACACTACAATACTGCGTGCCATATAAGCACCTAGATAGAAGTAGACCTTGCAAAAGGAACAGCCTGCACTCTGGGCACCAAAATCTAACAAGCTCAGGCTCTTTTGCACCAAAGGGGGAAAACAAATTCCAGAGCATGTAACCACATACTGAGAATGCTTTGCCACCAGATCCACTGAGTGCATTCTTCTACTATTCCATAAAGAAGGGTAGGTTAATAAAAAATGTGTTTTCCAACTTAAAACAAAAATGATTAAAAGAGACAGTGGTAGATCCAAGTAGCAGAGCAGGTGGATATGAATGACGAGTGACAGTAACCATGAAGTGAAAAGACTGTGCCCACAGACGTTCATTCCTCAATGCCATTCTGTTTTCTTCTTATCAGTAAAATTGTATGATGATTCTGGAAAGGTTCAACAAACTGGTACCAGGAAAATTTCCTACCATTCCAGTTACACAGAAAAAAAAGCAGGGGGAGGAGGGCAGGGGAATCTAACCATGAATAATTTTTCCCATTGCGTATATATTCATTGTCTCTATTCTTTGACAAAATGATTCAACATGAAATCTGCCTTCATAGATGAAGGAGTGAAAGTACTGAAGCCAATGCACTTCTGAGAGTCAAGCCACTTCTTTAGGTGCCTAAATATGAGCTAGGTGACTGTGTTTGAGATTTTTGACCTGAGGGTCATATATTTCTCTCACTAAAAATACACAGTTGAATTCTAGTTGAAGTAAACAGATGTTGTTTTCCTGAGTGTGGAAAAATGAATCTGGTTCAAGGGCTTATATGGGGGGGAAAAAAATGGGGTAGGAGAGGGGGGGAAAGGAAGGAATTCTTCTTTAAGTGAATGCATAAATGTTCTGATCTGGAGGTTTGGCTCAAGCTTTTCTGTATTTCTCCTTTTTCTGCATTGTACGCATCTCTCTTTTTCTGGTCCTGCCCTGCTTTTTATTGCCTTGGCTAGTTTAGTTTTTCCCAACCCCACTCCCAAATACCCTATTAGTATCAAGGGCCTGATCCTGAAGGGAGCTCCATGCAGACAGCTCTAACATCTACTTTCCCATGAGATTATCTCTGAATTTTGCAGGTCTTAGAGATCAGTTGATTTTGGGAGCTGAACGACCTACTTCTTAACTATGTGGTATACTCCCCCTCCCAAAGGGAAGAATTCATAGGAAACTCCACAAGGGAATCTTTCAGCGTAGTTTGTGTAGGAGACTATAGTGCCTTATATTTCTTAATTATTTGTATTTGCATGAAGTGTAACAATATGACATCAAACATTAATGGAGAAAGTAAGTAAAACCTGCCATGCCCAATGGCCTTAATAACAACGAAAAGATCAACTGCAAAGCATTATTAGAGTCACAGCAAGACAAGTCCTAGTGGGTAATATTTCTATACTTCACTTCCTTCTAGGTTGGCTAATGAAAAAATAGCTGTTCTCTCATTCCAATCAATACATTGTGCAATATCTAGAAAATAAACTTTTAGTAGTAAAGTAGAAACATGACCCTTTGATCGTGTCTCTGACAATGAATTTCCTGCAAATACTACAGAAATGTTCTCGAGGAGTGCACTCTTAGAGGTCTGTGGTATTGGCAAATCATTTGAAATCTCTGCTATTAGAGTAAGGAGGCCAAACTCATTTCTGGTTTACACCATTGAGGGTCTGGCCCGTTCAAGACCAACAGTACAACCCACAGTCCCACATCCATGCTGTTATTCATCACACACACAAACACACACATACACACAACCCCTTCAACTCCACTAATTATTAAACTGAGTGACACATTTAAATCTTCTCAGCCTCGGTGTTCTCAGTCTAACTGTGCAAATGCACCTACATTGGATGATATCATTCACAAGTTAAATACATGCTTTGCTTGAGTTCAGTTTTCATTTTGAAGGGAAATCTGCTCCTACTTGTGGAGTCTTTGGTTTCTGTTTTGGGAGCTCAGTCTCCTTCCTGAGAGCTGCATTTTACAGTCTGGTAGGGGAAGATTAGGTTGTTTATCTTTTGGAAGTTTCTCTAATGGATTTGGAATGTTTTCAATCAAATGTCAAATACCGAGTACCCAGTATTGTCACACAGTACTGTAAACCAACACTGATCTAGAATACACATTATATAGTCACATCACAAAAATTCCACCCATCAGATATAACAACAGGTTATTCATTAACCTTTTTTCTTCACATTCACCACACTCTTATGTTTTAACCAAATTTCTGAAAACACTTTTCATCTATAGATTTCTCATGAGCAGTTTGTTTTATGAATAGTCAACCTTTAAAATTTGAATGGTGTTGGTTAATTTCAGTTGGACACAAAGATCATCTGGTCTGTTTTCCATTTAGAGTAGATGAGTATATCTTAGAATCAGGTGCCTAGTTCACATACTCATGTTTATTCATTCAGAATTTGCTTTCCACAAGTATTCTCCAATATTTGTTTAAAATGTGGTGTTCCCACAAACATTCCTACCAATAAATTCATGTATTAAAATATTTTCAGAAAACAAGTCAAAGAGGCACATACACAGATTAACCAAATTTGTTTGAACATGGACAAATATCCTCAAGAATGTTGTAACTAGACAAGGGTAAATACTTCAGTGATGTGTGTTCTGGTCATGTGCTATGAAGAAGTAATTGGGAAATTCAGTCTTGGTTAGGCAGTCACAGTAAGGCATATAGTAGACACAAAATTGCTCAAGCTGAGATATATGTATGGGGGAAACAATGACAATATTTAGCTGAAATGAAGGTTGGAATCTCTGCTTGGAATCAATTAATGAAAATCAAAGGAAATTATCTGGTGAATATTTTGCTTGTCTTATTGCATTAAGAGTTCTACAATTATTTGCAGTTTACTCATATTGTTTTCAAACTAGAAGAATCTGAACCTCCATAACACTGAATATTCCATTCATGAAAATGTTTACAAAAATGATTTCTGGGTCAATACATTACACTCTCTTGAGATGTGATGAAACAGCATTGTTTTCGTACCGTAAAAGACAGAAATCTTCATGATTTACCTGACTCTTCCTGTGGTGTCATCCAGTGCTTTGTTTTGCAGCAGTGATAAACCCCTCAGAAACCCTTGATTGCTCATCCCACACATATCAGAAGTTAGCTTTTAATCAGTACAAATGGTAGTACATTATTTAATGTTCAACGTTCCAGTTTGTTAATTATTGATCATTCATGATCTAGAGTTATGCCACACTAATTAGTCATAGTTTTTAGAAGTTGGAAGTATTTTGCTCTTCACTAGTTGAGTTTGCAAATAGAATGTACTTTTAAATCAGATTAATCTTAATATAGTGCACCTTCTTTTTAAAAGGACAGACTGGGTGGGGTTGTGGGGTCTGGGAGGGAGTTCCGACGTGGGGCAGGAGGTTTGGGGTGCAGGCTCCAGCTGGGCGGCACTTACCTCAGGTGGCTCCTGGTCGATGGCACAGCAGAGCTAAGGCAGGTTCCCTGCCTGCTCTGGCTCTGCGCTGCTCCTGGAAGCAGCCACCATGTCTGGCTCCTAGGTGGAGGCGTGGCCAGGTGGCTCTGCACAGTGCGCACTGCCCATGCCCACGCCCACAGATGCTGCCCCTACAGCTCTCATTGGCCATGGTACCCAGTCAATGGGAGCTGCCGAGGCAGCACTCGGGGCAGGGTCAGTGCACGGAGCTTCTTGGATCACATCTGCATGCACCTAGGGGCTGCAGGGACATTCCGGCTGCTTCCGGGAGCTGCATGGAGTTCGGGCAGGCAGGGAGCCTGCCTTAGCCCCACTGCGCCGCCAACCAGACTTTTAACGATGCAGTCAGCACTGCTGACTGGAGACACCAGTGTCCCTTTTCCACCAGGAATTCTGGTCGAAAACCAGACACCTGGCAACCCTAAACTCTAGTCTTAGTAGAGAACCTTGTGGCATCAGCTATTAACTTTTTGCCTTGATGAATACTGACCATTTATTCCTGTTTAGTATCTATGATGCCCAAAGTACCTTTAAAAAAAATCACTATTTTCTCAATGGGTAAAACTCACCCCTGTGCAAAAGGCCCACACAAGATTATGCACCACCTAAATCCCACTCATGCCCTATTTTCAGGTGGCCCTTTGCACACAGGTAAATTTAACTCCATCTATGTAGGAACAAAGCCTGAAAAACTAAATTCCACACAGCGGAACCACAGTGCTGTGTCATTCAAAATAATGGGCTCTTTCTCTCCCTTTCTTTGTCAGTGACAGTGTGAAGGAAACAACTGCACTGAATGCAATGCCTACAGCAATTGCACAAATCTGGTACCCTTTATGAATATGCTAGACATGGAAATGATACCAAATTATTCCCAATTGCATGCTCTCTCATAATGCATGAAAGTTGCTGAAGGAGTCTCCCCCTTTTTCCCCTTCCCTCTGTAAAGTGAGAATATAGAAAATTGCTGAAAGGAGAACAAAAATTTAATAGAAGCTTTTTTTCTAAATCGCTTTGGTTTTATTAATTGTTTCCATTCATCTTCTTGGCTTTTTTCCTGCTAATAACTGGGCTGGAGAAGTAACAAAATTCAAACTATATGGAATTATAGAACTTTATATTATCGCATGCAATTTTACGATTATATTATAGTTAAGAAATTACAAAATGACTGTAATGTTCTCAGTCAAAGAATGAAGGAACTCTGTTGATTTTTTCCATTAAGCTAACATTACTAAAATCACAATGAATGTCTTAATCAGAGATCTTTATGAACTGGAATCTTTCATGTATTAAAAGTAGGCCTTTGGTTCATAAAACAATTATGCTGAGCTTATTTTTACCACAGCCTACAAAGGAGATAATCCCTCTTATTAACGGTTCAAATATCAAATGCAGAAGACAGGTTTAATGGAATTATTTTTTTAATCTTTTCACTGTCACCACAAGTGCCACCTGACATTAATCCCCTGGCACCAATAATAAGATTAAATGAGAATTTTTACCTTTGGCATTGTATGATAGACTAAAGCGTAGGAAGAAATCTCATCACTGGTTTAAAAAAGATTTAGTGTCAGCTGCATGGCAATAGAGCAGAAACTGTCTATGGGAAAATAGCTAGGTATATAGTAAGCAACAGGAAAACATAAGCCTTTATATCTAGTGCTACATCATATTCCAAATACTGCCCCCCCACCCCCCCAGAACACCATATCATCTGAGAAGACATACTTGTTAATCACTAGAGTTTCCTTCTCAACAAGCTAAATGTATTGCAGAGTGGGACATTTTTTTCTGAAGTAACCTCCATATATCTAATCAAACATCTAAATATGTTATACTTATGGCAGCTTGAGTGAAACTGCCACAGATCAGAAACTAAGGGCCCATCCTGCAAGGTGCAAACTGCCTGCTATGAATTACTGAGCCCTCTTAGCTTCCACTGAAGCCAAGTTGAAGGAGGAGCTCAGCATGTTGAATTGCGGTTAGGCTCCATGTTAGAAACAACTTTTGCTCTGATACATCAAGGGGACAGATTTTCAAAAGAATTTTATCTTTTAGTATTAAGCTATTTCTAAATGTACCCCATGAAATTGTCATGTTTGTTGTGTAGTGCAACTTTACATTTCTAATAATAATTTCTAACACTTTCTGTGATGAGTTGTTCCTAAACAGGATCAGAGGAGAGCCTCATTGTGCTCTCCCTAGTAGACTTTACTTTTGTTCTTCCTTGTTGTTTTCCTTAATCTACAGTAAAAGCCATTTTTCACAGCAAGTACATGTTCTTCTATTTGTTCATTGAACATTATAGCTTCTTACTTGCAGTGAGCTGAGTTCTGTGATCTGCATTGCCTTTCTGTGTGTTAATGATATCAGGAACAGCTATACCAGAGCAGGGAGAAGAATTTGTTGTTTTGCTTTGGGTATTTGACACCTTCCATTTTTTCAAGAGAGACAATGTTCCCTTAATTCCAGTCCTGGGATTAAGAAATAAGAAAATGATTTCCAAATATTCCATTTGAAAATGCATTTGTAAGTTTTAAGTCTCCATGTGTTCTGCTAATATCTTAAACAGTTTTTAGTATGTATTTATTTAAAATCATTACAATTCCCCTTTGATCAATGTGTGCAAGATATAATTAGGCCCCCACCTTGTAAACATGCACATAATTAGCCCAAGACTAAAACTGTGAAGTTAGATTAGTTATGTGCATAAATGTTTGCAGGATTGGGGCCTTAGATACCAGTTCTTCAAGCTACTCTGCATGGGCAGACTGTAGACCTGCATTGAGCCCCATTGACTTCAATGAGATCCCATGCAGACAAGAGCGGGCTCTGGTTTGTAAATGCTTTGGGATGAATTGTGTCTTCCTAATTTTGCTACCTGATGTGTAAAACATTTAAGACCCAATCCTGAGTGGCACCTTTGGTCACTACTAAAATACAAATGTTAAATAATTATCAATCAGTAAAAAAAAAAGCTGTATTTTCAATATGCTGGTATGAGATGCTTTAACAAAATCAAAACCCACACAAAGCGTATATCCACACTACAATTAAAAACCCGCGGCTGGCCTGTGCCAGCTGACTCAGGCTCATGGGGCTCAGGCTAAGCAGCTATTTAATTGCCGTGTAGCCATTCAGGTTTCGGCTAGAACAGCAGTTCTCAAATTGTGGGTCAGGACCCCAAATTGGGTCGTGACTCCATTTTAATGGAGTCGCTAAGGCTGGCATTAGATTTTTTTGGGCCCAGGGCCAAAGCTTGAGCCCCATTGCCCAAGGGCTTCAGCCCCAGGCAGTGGGGCTCGGGCTTCGGCTTCAGCACTGGGCAGTGGGACTCAGTTTACAAGCCCCTTGCCCAGGGCTGAATTCCTTGGCCTTCTGCTTTGGCCCCCCACATGGGGCAACGGGGTTCAGGTGGGCTCAGGCTTTGGTTCCCCACCTTGGGGTCATACAGAAAGGGGTCGTGGTGCAATGAAGTTTGAGAACAGCTGGGCTAGAGCTTGGGCTTTAGGACCCTGCAAGATGGGACGATTCCAGAGCTCAGGCAGCAGCCTGAGCCAGAACATCTACACCACAATAAAACAGCCCCTTTGCCTGAGCCCCATGAGACCAAGTCCGCCGGCACAGGCCAGCCATGGCTTGCAGTGTAGGCATTAATTGCAGTGTAGACATACCCAAAGAGACTTGGCTGGTGGTACTCTCCCCACTTGCAAGAAGGCCATGAGTTCAAATAGTACCTCAGAGCCTAGAGTCATGTCCATAACAAACACCATAGAATATCAGGGTTGGAAGGGATATCAGAGGTCATCTAGTCCAACCCCCTTCTCAAAGCAGGACCAATCCCCAACTAACTCATCCCAGCCAGGGCTTTGTCAAGCCTGACCTTAAAAACCTCAAAGGAAGGAGATTCCACCACCTCCCTAGGTAACGCATTCCAGTGCTTCACCACCCTCCTAGTGAAAAAGCTTTTCCTAAAATCCAACCTAAACCTCCCCCACTGCAACTTGAGACCATTACTCCTTGTTCTGTCATCTGCTACCACTGAGAACAGTCTAGATCTATCCTCTTTGGAACCCCCTTTCAGGTAGTTAAAAGCATCTATCAAATCCCCCCTCATTCTTCTCTTCCGCAGACTAAACAATCCCAGTTCCCTCAGCTTCTCCTCATAAGTCATGTGTTCTAGTCCCCTAATCATTTTTGTTGCCCTCTGCTGGACGCTTTCCAATTTTTCCACATCCTTCTTGTAGTGTGGGGCCCAAAACTGGACACAGTACTCCAGATGGGGCCTCACCAGTGTCGAATAGAGGGGAACGATCACATCCCTCCATCTGCTGGCAATGCCCCTACTTACACATCCCAAAATGCCATTGGCCTTCTTGTCAACAGTGTGCCCTTGTTGCCTCATATCCAGCTTCTCTTCCACTGTAACCCCTAAGTCCTTTTCTGCAGAACTGCTGCCTAGCCATTCGGTCCCTAGTTCATAGCAGTGCGTGGGATTCTTCCATCCTAAGTGCAGGACTCTGCACTTGTCCTTGTTGAACCTCATCAGATTTCTTTTGGCCCAATCCTCTAATTTGTCTAGGTCCCTCTGTATCCTATTCCTACCCTCCAGCATATCTACCACTCCTCCCAGTTTAGTGTCATCTGCAAACTTGCTGAGGGTGCAGTCAACGCCAGATCATTAATGAAGATATTGAACAAAACTGGCCCCAGGACCAACCGTTGGGGCACTCCGCTTGATACCGGCTGCCAACTAGACATGGAGCCATTGATCACTACCCGTTGAGCCCGATGATCTAGCCAGCTTTCTATCCACCTTATAGTCCATTCATCCAGCCCATACTTCTTTATCTTGCTGGCAAGAATACTGTGGGAGACCATGTCAAAAGCTTTGCTAAAGTCAGGGAACAACACGTCCACTGCTTTCCCTTCATCCACAGAACCAGTTATCTCTTCACAGAAGGCAATTAGATTGGTCAGGCATGACTTGCCCTTGGTGAATCCATGCTGACTGTTCCTGATCACTTTCCTCTCCTCTAAGTGCTTCAGAATTGATTCCATGATTTTTTCAGGGGCTGTGGTGAGGCTGACTGGCCTGTAGTTCTCCGGATCCTCCTCCTTCCCCTTTTTAAAGTGTCATACTAGTAGGGTATAGATTGTGAGTTTGCCATTGACTTCAGTTGACCCAATATTTGTCCCACAAATTGCATGGAATAAAAGTTATCCTTGGCCATAATTTGCTTCCTTTCTTTTCCCACCATCTCAAGCATCCCTTCCTTCTTCCAAGGCTGCGTGTGAGCTTGTTGTTTACACAGTGGCTACTTTGTCAGCTGACAGAATTTCTGCACTACAGATATATAACTCATAACATTATAAAACACTTCCAGATTATTGTGAGAATAAAGGTGCAGTTCAAAGCCAAGTTCTAATCTGTAAAGAGAAATACTATGAAGCCTTTTCAAAGAGATCACTTCTGAAGGAATAAACCTGTTCCACAATATTTTTTAGCCCATTTATTGCTACTAGAAATAAACTGTCCATTAAAACATGGGACAATCTAGTAATAGAAAAACTGACTCATCTACAAAAAAAAGAGAATCATCTCTGAATTTGGTATCACTTTACTGAATATTCGTAACAAAACATGCTTGGATATCTGCTGGCTATCACAATCTTTTAAATTCCTTCTGAATATCTTAACCTCAAAAAAAAAAAAACTTTAAGAAAGCCTTACTGAGGTTAATAAAATGTAACTTTTCAAGCCTGCCTACATAGTATTGTAAATAAGGCTTCATTTATTTGAACTATACACATTAATTATCACCTTACTAACACCAATAGTCACAGCAGAGAGAGCAGGTGCTCTCCCACTCTTACTCCTACAACCAAACCTCAAGAAACCATGTAGCTTTCCCTCCTCTACCTCCCTCCCACAGCCACCTGGAGCAGCCGGGCTAGCACAAGCCTTCTGGGGAGAGCCCCTAAAAGGTCCCAGCTCTTCTGGAAGATCTCTATTTAGGAATAGTATCACACCTTCAGTTCATAGCCAGGGCCAGATTAATCCATTGCTGGGCCCTAGGCAAAAATATACTTCTGGGTCTGTAATGAGGTTGACATCCACCTCTCGCAAGTGCCCCCTTCTGGTTGGGTGTGTCTGTGTTCTTTCAGTTCTGGTGACGCCTTTTGGTGGTTCTCAGGTGGTTTTTTCAGTGACTCAGCCCTCTGGCAGAGTCATACACACTGTCTGCATGTGAAACAAAACAGACCCTTTCCAGGGTAAATAGTCCACCAGGGTCCATTTCAGTACCCCTCTCAATCTTTAAATAGTCCCAGCCCTGGTATGGGACCATATCCCCAGGATTTCCTCCCTGGAGACAGTATCTCCCTGCAACCCTCCCCAGGCTCAATCCCTACTCAGTCCCAGCAGCCAGCCAGCAGCTCCTTCATTGCTCCCCTGGTCCCTGCCCACACTAAGCTGTCCATAGTCATGCTGTTCTTCCAGGCAGCCAGGCACACAGTTCTGTCTTCTCCAGCTCCAATCAACAACTAACTGCTGCTCTGTTCTGCAGATTTTTTTTTTAATATGGCCCTCCTGGCCCCTGATTGGCCATTTCAGCAGCCCCTCTGATTGGTTGCTTCCTTGCAACCACTTCAGGCCATTTGTAGGACCTCTCCACTGCTCTTTTCCTGGGATGGGTGTGGCAGAACCCTGAGGTCTCCAGCAGGGGCCTTTGGGCCTAGTCCACCCCATCTCAGGGCTCCTATCTTCTAATATTAATAACGACAAACAGTCGTAGAGTACATTCACCATGGCCATACTGTGGATCCACCAGGATTGGCTTCCCATCCTGCTGCTGCTTGGGGCACTACTCACCATGGTGAAAGGGCAGCAAGGCCAAACCTGAGTGGCATTGTGACCCCGTGCACCAGGTTGCAATGCCATTCACTCTAGTTTGGCCTGGTTGCCCCTCCATCGTGGTGGATAGACACATTGATAGATTCCGGTGTCTGTGCAGCGCCTCACTGAAGGCAATAAGGCTTCAGGCAGATGAGGACTCAACACATACACATCATGTTCAGGTTCCATGACTAATTTTCTATTCCCATTATTTTTTAAAAAAGCAAATATGTTTGTAAATTTTGCTATATTAAGCTTTAAGTTTCCATTGTTTTCATTGTCCTCTAATACTTTCAAGATTTTTATATTTGCTCCAGGGGTAGGATATTATAGTAAGGCTTACCAGGACTATGGTATAATAGCTATGATGCACTGGGTCTGATTTCAATGTATTCAGATTTTCCAAGATTTTCTTTAATAGCAGCTGTTCTTAAAGGTTTTGATTACTTCCTAACTTCCCAAATATCTTCACTTTACATATTAAAGAGAGGTATGAAAATGGTTGAGACATAGAACTCCTTTTCAACAAAATTAATTGTATCTCCTGCCTCATTTATTTGGGGCTACTTTTACGCAAATAAATGTTTGACTGAGTACATAATGAAACTTAAAACCCAACTTTTTTGTTTGTCATATATGTATTGAGTTCACCGTGGCTCCTGATATACTTATGAAAAATGCTCAATAAAACACATTTTTGGAAGAAGTTACTTTAAAAATCTTTCTTGGGATTTCACATACTAGCTTTTGATGTAAATTATGGTAAGCAGATCTGTGCATTAAAACTTTGCTTATTTCTAGGACTAATAAGTGTTGGGGGGGTGTTTTTGTTTATTTGTTTTGTTTTTCCCCAAAGTATCTATACATAATTTATGTTTTGCAGAATACCTTCTTTTAACTTTCCTGTATAGATCTGAAACAGTCCAAAATAATTTTCCTACTTACAGGAAGAGCAAGAAAAACAAAACTACCTTTGGCAATGTACTTAGCTCTTCAGTGCACTAATACATCCTTAAGACACCCTACACATGTAGTCCAAACATCAGTAGAGCCAAAAATGAAAAGAAAACAGAAATTGATTATTAGTCTTTTGGGCTTAATTATTTCAAATGTCTCTCTGCTGCATTATGAAAAATAATCTAGACTGACAGCCAAATGCTACCCCATGAAATAGCTTAAATCATATCCCAAGCAGAGAGGCATGGATGATGAGAGGCTTGGTTCTATCAATATTATGATATATTTCAGTAATTGGCCCAAACCTCTTCAGATTTAAAAGTTGCATAATTATGGGGGGGTTAGCATGTCTACAGAATACTATGGTATTGTAGGGTAGTTAGAATTATTTTCTTTATTGCTTTTTTTTTTAAAAAATGGCACTATCTCAATCTGGAAATCAACAAAAGCAGCAGACAGAAACTACAGTATATATAAATATATACAGAGATACGGAGCGTCTGATTTTTCCATCACCTTATACCAGTTGTACACACTGTGACTCCACTGAAAGTGTGCAATAGCTAGAGGGAAAGGAAGTAAAAATCAATGGAGTCAATGATGTAAGGCTGTGGAAAATGCAGCCCACAAACTCTGCACACTTTATACGATGTACTTGCTGTAATTACTACTGCTCCTGGCACTCAAAGATGTAAAAATATTCAGATTACTAATACCATGTATTTTTGCTGTATGCTAGAAATCCTTCCAAGTGCTGTCTGTTAACTGGAATATGACACCAATGTGCTATTTGGTATGAAATTAACATAATAAATGCCCTCTTGTTCAACATGAAATGATCAGAATGCAATATTAATGCTGCTATTAGCCTCATATGCACCCTTATAACAAAATTTTGTAAGAAAGAAATGGAACGTCCTTATTTTAGAGACAGCACTCTTGAATGTGTCATTAATTCAAGACTTTACAACACATTTACCCGTTAGCTGTACAATCAATAATATCAGTGCATCTGTACAAAGGGTTTCTATACAAAAGGCACGAGCAGATCACCAGACTTGCTTACCACCCACTTCTGGATGAAAATGAAGAATTGTGGATTTATAGCACATCACAATAGGTTGTTATAGTCTCTGTTCAAATGTAATGAACCTGTGGCTGCTGTATACAGATACCATGTTACGGCTGGCTACACCTCAGGCATATGGTATCAAGGACATAACTGAGATCCCGCTGGTGTCAGACCACAGCATCTCTCACAGTTGACAGAGAATGTAATATAGGATTAGAGCTTTGCAGAAGAAGATATTTTAATAGTTCTTATCCAGGAGACTTCATAGGTAGGAAGGCAGCATGGCACAGATAAGGCATGAGGGTGGGATTCAGGAGAACTGGGTTTTACTTCTAATTCTATCCTGAACTGTGCCACAGACTCACTTGAAAGAGTCATTGAAGCCCAAGCATACAAATTGGCCTCCAGTTTTGAAGTGCCTCATTTACTGAGTGCATGTGCTCACCACTTCTGAAAATCAGTGTGTCTAAAGCAGACGCACTCAAAATGTGGGCTTTAACTTCTCTGTCCATCAATTTCCCTGTCTGGAACACAATGAAAATCACCCACCTTTGTGCAGTGCTTTGACATCTACAGATGAAAAGGTCTACAGTATGTCAGTGCCAGCTATTATTACAACTGCTTGTGCGGTGGTTAAGGTTACATTAAGACTTTCAGTATAGCCCCTGTTTTCATGCACTCATTACCTTCTGAAAAATTATCCTTTGGGACTGAATCTTTCCATGATCAGTCTCAGCCCAAAGGTTAATTTGTTTGGAAAGCTGCAGTGAAATACTTTTTCATTTTAGTTATTACTGAGGAACAGGCCCTTTGCTGGGGGGAGGGAGGGAAGGAGAGAGGGAATAGACATAAAAAGCTTACAAGCAATTTGAACATCATCTCTGCATGCTCTATAGCATCTGCTAAAAGCAGAGCAGAGTCTAATGAATCCCCAGCTGTTCATGACATTACAATAATCAGTTTTCCATCCTTGTCTTGCAAGCCTAGAAGCTGATAAAGCAAAATGCAGGACAGAGACTGTAGGTGTCTACGCTTGGAAGGATTTGTTTTTTTATTGCTAAATGTTGGTAACAGTCCATGTCACTGCACACACAGAAACCAACAAAAAATATTTCCATCGACAATCAAAATTTTCACACAGGCAAAATAAGAAAAATGCTGCTTAAGAACTTATTAGAGTTTGATTTAAGGATCTTTACTTTCTATGCTTTGACATGGGATGTTGACAACTTGTATTTTAACAGTTATAAAGCTTTACATTTTTTAATCTGAATGGCTACTGTCGTTAAATAATTATTGCCTTCTTCCCTACTGTCTGACTTTCACCTTCCCCATAATTTTCCACAACTATGAAATTTTAAATTGATATATAATTTAAACGTTTACAATCCATAATTTTCCAAAACTCTGAGAATTTAGATACTTTATCTGTCAAAATTATAAATAAAAAGGAAAAGTGAATTCTGCCAAGCCTATATACATCTCACTAAAAACACCACAAAGTCCTCCAAGAGATGCCAATTAAAGGCCCAATCTGCCAAACACTCACTACCAATTTTTGGGCAAGTTCTTCAGCGCATGTGTTCAGTTTCAACCAGATGAGGATCTGGCCTATAGAACTTTTGCTTGGAGTAGACCCATTGATTTCTATTTCACTGAAACCAATGGGACTATTTCCAGTAATCCGTGCTGCTCTTATAATTTGCAGACCCAGGCCCTAAGCTTCTATGGGTATGTCTACACTGCAATAAATACCCATGGCAGGCTCGTGTCAGCTGACTCAGGCTGTGGGACTGTTTAACTGTGGTGTAGACGTTTGAGCTCAAGCCCAGGCTCTGAAACCCTGCAAGTGGAAAGAGTCAAAAAGTCTGGGCTCCAGCCTAAGCCCAATGGTTTACACTGCAATTTTATAGCCCCGCAGTCTGAGCTCCACAACCCTGAGTCAGCTGACACAGGCCAGCCCAGGGTATTTTTTTTAACTGCAGTGTAGACGTACCCTATATTTCTTTGCTGCCACTTTTCTCGCCTATCACATCCTCAGCCTTGTGAAGACATGCCTCCAGCCTAACAAGGAAAGCAGGGAAGGTGTGAAACTCACCCCTCTGCCATACCATTCACCTGAATGTGCTGTCATTGCTTCCCAAAGACTATTCATTAAATGGTGTATTTCAAAGCCAAATGGGACCATTGAAATGGAGCAGCTATAGCCAACAGAATCCCAGGGCATTTGTCTATGAAAATAAGTTGTGTTTTAAAAGATAATTTAGCTGGTAATGGCTAACTCTAGTTTAGACAAACTCAGTGGTGAGCTGGAGCCGGTTCGCACGAACTGGTTGTTAAATTTTGAAGCCAGTTTAGAACCGGTTGTTAAAGGGGTGGGCAAACTGTGGGCCACATGCAGCCCGCGGGACATCCTTTCCATCCCACCTGAGCTCTCGGCTGGGGAAGCTCCCCTGAGAATTTTTACTCACCCAGCAGCACTCCAGGCCTTTGGCGGCACTTCGGCGGCGGGTCCTTCACTCGCTCTGGCCCTTCAGCGGCATTTTGGCATCAGGTCCTTCAGTGCCACCAAAGACCCGGAGCGACTGAAGGACGTGCCGCTGAAGTGTCGCTGAATACCCGGAGCGACTGAAGGCACTGGTTCTTCTGGCAGCTCATCACTGGACAAACCCCAGCTGTCACAGTCCTACTTGAGCTCCCCAAGCTGGACACTCACCAGGCTGCTGTGTTTGAATTCCATATGTTAGACCAGTATGCTCTTAAGCTTCCCTTGCTCTGGGTAGGTGGCAGCACTCCTTCTTGGAAACACATCCTGGTCACAGGCTCTCTGTCTCTTACCCCTTGAAATGGGACCTCTTGGCCCAGCTGCCCTAGACCCTGAGGATACCAGGGCAGATTCCCTAGTGGCTTATACACACCATTTCCCAGAGTCCCAACCTTGTGGGGGGCACTCTGGGTTTACAGTTCACATCTTCAGCAACACATGGTAGTGAAGCAAAGAATCATACAGGCTTTGTAAGGGTTCAAAAAAAATCACTGTTTACTTTAGCTAGCACAAAGAATAAACAAATCTAGACAAAATGATTAAACACTGTACATGTTTTCCTGACTCTGTTTCCGCACCACTCTTGAGTGTTTATTGACTGCAAAGTCAGTTCCTTTCCCTCCCCCTACCCCCTCTGGCACTTGGTTTCTCCTCTGAACCATGCAGTCTCTCTCCTCTGCAGCCAGTTCCCTTTTTCCTTGGCCAGTCCCATAGTTTAAAAGGACCCATCTGCTACAAAAGGTTGTTATAAGGAGGAGGAAGAAAAATTGTTCTCCTTAACCTCTGAGAATAGGACAAGAAGCAATGGCTTAAATTGCAACAAGGGCAGTTTAGGTTGGATATTAGGAAAAACTTCCTGTTAGGGCAGTTAAGCATTGAGTAAATTGTCTAGGGAGGTTGTGGAATCACCATCACTGGAGGTTTATAAGAATAGGTTAGACAAACACCTGTCAGGGGTGGTCTTAGATAATACTTAGTCTTGCCCTGAGTGCAGGGGACGAGACTAGATAGCCTCTCAAGGTCCCTTCAAGTCCTACAACTCTAAGAAAACATGCCCATGTTCCTCACTCCTGCCAAGCTTCATCTCTGTGAGAACTTCTGAGGTCCCCTCAAGTCTGTCAGTCTCCGTGGCTTTTAAGACCCAGCCCAAGCACATGACCTCTTTGTTCTCCTGTTTGGATATTTTCCACTCTCTGAACCCCAGCTCCCCACAAAAGTTTGAGAACTGGTTTCGCTTCGGATGTGGCCATCTCATTATCCTGAGGTGCTCCCATTTGAATGAGACCCATCAGGGTTTTATGACCCTTAATTGTCCCTGGTATGGGAGATAACAGCAGATGATGGATTCCATATACACTAAGGCATTGGGTGATACAGTAATTTCATAACCTCAACCAGAATTCACAAATTGTACATAGACAGATTTCTAAATTGTCACATCAGTGATACAAAGTACTTTGATCCATGAAGCCAGGGCTGAGACAGCCATCCCATGAAAGTCCAGGGAATGTTCTGGGGAAATGATTGGGTTTGGGGTCAAGGCAGATAGCCTGTCCCTCATCTTCTCCCAGCTTTCTCCACCCCACTGACACACACAATTACTAACAATAAATGGGAAGAAATCTCATTGTTCAAAACCTTGCTGAAATTTCCACCCCTTTAGTTCCCTTCCACTGGATGGGGAAATTGGGTCATATAGCACTGAGGGACCAATCACACAAACATTCATCACCATGCATAGTGATTTCCACTGTGAATTTGATGGGACTAGCTGTGGTCATAAGCACTGTGCCCAGCAACAAGTCTTTGCAGGATTGTGTGCCCTACATTAGTAGTGAATATCTATGCAGAAAGTCTTTAACAACAGAGAGAACTTTCTCTGTAAAGAGACTTCAATGCAGAAACACATTCTATATTTTAAACTATACATTCCCACAGAACTTATAAATTCTGCAAGTGGAAACCTCTCCCCACTCCTGAGTTTAGCATTGCTCTGGGTGAAATCCACTGTCCAGAAGGCCAGCACAAAACCTATACACCACTGTCATAAATATAAAGGGAAGGGTAAACCCCTTTAAAATCCCTCCTGGCCAGAGGAAAAATCCTCTCACCTGTAAAGGGTTAAGAAGCTAAAGGTAACCTCACTGGCACCTGACCAAAATGACCAATGAAGAGACAAGATACTTTCAAAAGCTCGGAGGAGGGAGAAAAACAAAGGGTCTGTGTCTGTCTGTATGCTGCTTTTGCCGGGGACAGAACAGGAATGAAGTCTTAGAACTTTTAGTTAGTAATCTAGCTAGGTATGTGTTTAGATTATGATTTCTTTAAATGGCTGAGAAAAGAGCTGTGCTGAATAGAATGATTATTCCTGTCTGTGTGTCTTTTTTGTAACTTAAGGTTTTGCCTAGAGGGATTCTCTGTGTTTTGAATCTAATTACCCTGTAAGATATCTACCATCCTGATTTTACAGAGGTGATTCCTTTACTTCTATTAAAAGTCTTCTTGTAAGAAAACTAAATGCTTTTTCATTGTTCTCAGATCCAAGGGTTTGGGTCTGTGGTCACCTATGCAAATTGGTGAGGATTTTTACCAAACCTTCCCCAGGAAGTGGGGTACAAGGGTTGGGACGATTTTGGGGGGAAAGACGTGTCCAAGTTACGTTTTCCCAGTAAATCCAGATAAAGTTTGGTGGTGGCAGTGGAAATCCAAGAGTAAAATAATTTTGTACCTTGGGGAAGTTTTAACCTAAGCTGGTAAAAGTAAGCTTAGGAGGTTTTCATGCAGGTCCCCACATCTGTACCCTAGAGTTCAGAGTGGGGGAGGACCCTTGACAACCACTTAAGCTCTTTGAGACTAAGTCCGTGTCGACACTGCCCTGCAGTTCAGACTACTGGGGTGTGAATAGCAGTGCACACCAAAGTGCTGCGCTGTATCTCCCCTGTGTGAACAGCACAGGTGAAAACTAAAAGCTTCCTGGTTCTCTTTAGTGTAATCCTTGAACTATGAATTTCTTAGTTCACACCCACAGCATCAACACAGGGGAGTTACAGCCCAGCACTTTTGCGCACTCTGCTATTCATACGTGTGTAGTCCTAATCACAGGGCAGTGTCAACATAGCCTATCTGTGCTACTTCTCTGACCAGGAGAAAATTTCACCTTACAATAGCAAGTTGTCAGCCTTCCTGACTCTCCTGCTAAAGGATAGAGCACAACACCAGTAACAAGTTTTTAAGGGACTTAAACTACACTACAGTCTACAGTAGTTGCAAAGTAAAATTTTAGAATGTTAGCTATATGTACTCAAATATGACCTGGTGTAGACAAACCCATAAACGATTAGGTTGATGACTGATTAGCAGCTATAGCGAACAAGAATGACAGATGTAATTCTAAATCTCTTACACCAGTGTATTTTAGTGTTAGAAATTACTAATATTATTATTTTGATATTAACATTTGCATTTAATTCGTTTATAAACTGATTCCATGAAAATCACAATGGACACTTGAAGGCACTTAAAGAAAGTTATTCTCCTATATATGTATTTGTGGGCTCAGGCCTGAACAGAGTCCTTGTTTACTGGTAGACTTCACTGCATTTGATTCTTAGGGTATGTCTACACTATCATTAAGCACCTGTGACTGGCCTGTGGCAGCTGACTTGGGCTCAGGCTACAGAGCTGTTTAATTACAGTGTAGATGTTATGGCTTAGGCTGGAGCCTGGGCTCTGGGACTGAGCCCAAATGTCTGAGCCCATGGGGTCCCATACATGGGCCAGCCATGGATGTTTAATTGAATTGTAGATATAACCTCGTATTACTACCACAGAGACATACAGCAGGAACTTCCTGGGCTTGGAGGAGGAAAATACACAATGTCTCAAAGTTAGTCAGGGTAGGGAATGTGTCTTCCTCTATGTTCTATATGCCAGTGAGCATACTGCCCCTTCCCAGTAAGTATTAAAAATTACTACTAGATAATTATAATAATAAGAAAGAGAAAAGATGGCCTTGTGGTTAAGTCACTAGACTGGGACTTGGGAGATCTGAATTCATTTCCTGGCTCTGGCACTAACTAAATGTGCAACCTTGTACAAAAAGAAAAGGAGTACTTGTGGCACCTTAGAGACTAACCAATTTATTTGAGCATGAGCTTTCGTGAGCTACAGCTCACTTCATCGGATGCATACCGTGGCTATCTGCTGCAGTTTCCACGGTATGCATCCGATGAAGTGAGCTGTAGCTCACGAAAGCTCATGCTCAAATAAATTGGTTAGTCTCTAAGGTGCCACAAGTACTCCTTTTCTTTTTGCGAATACAGACTAACACGGCTGTTACTCTGAAACCTTGTACAAGTCGCTTAATCTCTATGTATATCAGTTGCCCATCTGCAAAATAGGGATAATACTTCCTTTATCCTACCCTTTTGTCTGCTCTGTTTTGACTTCTCAGATTTTTAAGCTCTTTAGGACAGACAGTCTATTGTACTCAGTGTTTCTACATTGCTTCACCCAATGCCACTTAGATATTGGTTGGGCATTCTAGCTGCTACAGTAATACAAACAAATAGCAATAAACAATAAAGAAGAACTGCACACAGAAGTAAAAATAGTATGCCAGGATATAGTTAGCAAATATTTAGAAAATGGGAAAATCCATTATTAAACATTTAGAGCCTTGTAAGAGAGAGTGTCTAACTTTAGAGGAGAAATTTTCTTGGCTTTCCCACTATAAATAAATCACTGCATAGATAGAAGGTTTAGCAGGTGAATCAAAAAAGGAAGCTGCCTCCTATCTGAGTCAAAAGGAGTCAGGATAAACTTGTGTAATCTAGGTCACTCCTTGCACATACAACCACCTTGTGCCAGGATAGACTGAGAGCACTGTTTAAAAAATAAATAAATAAAAAGCAAAGATAAATGTGAGAGGACTGCAGTGATGAAATGTGGTGGCACAATACAATACAGGCTGCATGAGACAACGATACTGTATATGTAGAAAGATGCATTAAAAGAAACTTCCAAAGTTATCCAACAAGACAAGTTCCACCAGATAGAAGCAAAATGTTTTTCTATGTGACTTTTATGTCATGCTTGTTCCATTTACCAGTCTAAATAAGCTTGCTGTTATTCTTAGCCCACAGGGAAAACTAAATCAAGCTGTCTTCTACCTTAAAATCAGCAACTCACACACTACCGTATTTGTCATTTCCGTGTTAATACAGCCATTCCATGCCCTTTTGTGATTTTTAATGCAGTCATACCTGGTTAATCCAAAGCAGTTTCTAAACTATATTTTTCTTAGCTGTATATACTGCACCTAGATTTGTATTAGTCTGAATGTTTCTGCAAGTCAAGCATCTGCCAACCGAAAGCCAGGACAACAATCTGATAGACATTTTTTTTAAAAATTTATCAATAGATTTTTTTAAAAGACAGCAGATAGATAGATAGATTAGATAGATATTGCAGATGAAGTAAAAAAGAAATATAGCATAGAAGATGAAGGATGATGCTGTAATTCAAGCACTGTACTACTAACTCATAAGATCTGCATTCAATTCCAGTGGCAGATTTACAGTCTCATCCTGGACAAGTCACATCCTTTTTCCATTTCTCAGTTTCCCATCTATACAATGGAGAAAATAACTTTCCCCATTAATAGGCAGATATTGGGTAGACAATTTTGTTAATGATTGTAAGATCATTAACTCAGATACTTGGATGAAATCAATGGCCATGTTAGCAGATAAATATTATAGTGTTTGAAATGTAGAACTGTTCAGAGATGAGAAGATCTACTTATTCACATGTAGGAGAAGTAGGACAAATGGAGAAAGTAGCTGGCAACATCCCCCTGTATAGAAGTCAAAGTGATCAAGCCATCTATTTTTCTGCATATATTTTCATTTATAGTCCACCTGTTTTTCAGCAGTACAATGTAGGAGTTTTCCCAATTTGCTACAATTACCCTAAAGGTTAGTGTTATGAGTGAACAGGTTTCCTTCTGAAAGCATTCTCCATAGCTCAGATGCAACAAGTTGCTGTGACTGCCATGGCATGCATTTATTTCATATCAACGTAAAACTAATGTGCCAGATTGTGGGAGGCCCCACAAAGGTACCAAGAAAATAATGGACAGCAGGCACATTCTTTCCCCCTTCTGCTCCTTGCACAGGAACTGTCCACAACTGCAGTTCCTGTGCTCCCCTGAGAGCAAGAACTAATCCTAGCTAACACCACTAGCCTCTTTTAATGGAGTTACATGTTAAATGAATTTGGCTCATTGTACTGGAAATTGAGGTGAGTCTGTAAAATAGTTCTTTAGAACAAGGAATTGCTTTTACAGTGCATTCTTAGTAGGTGTCATAAATATAAAGGGAAGGGTAAACCCCTCTAAAATCCCTCCTGGCCAGAGGAAAAATCCTCTCCCCTGTAAAGGGTTAAGAAGCTAAAGGTAACCTCGCTGGCACCTGACCAAAATGACCAATGAGGAGACAAGATACTTTCAAAAGCTGGGAGAAGGGAGAAAAACAATGGGTCTGTGTCTGTCTGTATGCTGCTTTTGCCAGGGATAGACCAGGAATGGAGTCTTAGAACTTTAGTAAGTAATCTAGCTAGGTATGTGTTAGATTATGATTTCTTTAAATGGCTGAGAAAAGAACTGTGCTGAATAGAATGACTATTCCTGTCTGTGTGTCTTTTTTGTAACTTAAGGTTTTGCCTAGAGGGATTCTCTGTGTTTTGAATCTAATTACCCTGTAAGGTATCTACCATCCTGATTTTACGGAGGTGATTTCTTTACTTCTATTAAAAGTCTTCTTGTAAGGAAACTGAATGCTTTTTCATTGTTCTCAGATCCAAGGGTTTGGGTCTGTGGTCACCTATGCAAATTGGTGAGGATTTTTACCAAACCTTTCCCAGGAAGTGGGGTGCAAGGGTTGGGAGGATTTTGGGGGGAAAGACATGTCCAAACTACGTTTCCCAGTAAACTCAGTTAGAGTTTGGTGGCAGTGGAGATCCAGGGACAAAGGATAAAATTAATTTGCACCTTGGGGAAGTTTTAACCTAAGCTGGTGAAAGTAAGCTTAGGAGGTTTTCATGCAGGTCCCCACACTTAGAGTTCAGAGTGGGGGGGAACTTTGACAGTAGGGATGTGTGAAACATTCATAAATCAACCCAACACTAGTTCCCTAACCATCTTGCAAATGGACAAGGTTTATCTTTCACCAATATTATAATAATAATTAATTAATTATTTATTATGCTCTCTGTGGATTTCAGCAAAAATAGAAAACTGAGCAAAATAGTCAACCCAAACCAATCACTTTCATTGCTATTCACTATGGTCCCATTACCTAACTGGTTTGTCAGGAGCCTTGCCTCAGACCTGCTTGCCAAGGGGGTCCTTACCAGGAGTATGAAAGCTCTGGATGATGTAGCTCAAAGGGTCTTTAGCCCATACAAGCCTCTCCACCACGACAAGGTCCAAACTTCAGAAGACCCCAACAGCGGATCAAACACATATAGAGGACCTTTTAGTACTCTTCAGCTGTGAAGGCGGATGAGGGCTGCAGCAAGAGTGAGGCCCCTGGTTGTCTTGGATCTCCTTGCCACTGGGTCAGGGTTTTCCTCCTGTCCAGTCTTGTGTGGTCACCACCTGCGCACCAGTTTCCCCAAGTTAAAAGATTTCACGTACAGGCTTCTGCCAAAGGGTTCACACCCGCACAAAGCCCTGTGGTGACGGACGAGTGATAGTGAAGACAGGAGCAGTGATCTCTGGGAGACTTTAATCACAAATCTGCATGCAGGCGGCAGCCGTGTGACGGTTGTCTTCTGCTTGAATGAGATAGAAGTGCACTTCGGCAGCAGCAGCTGTGACTGAGCAGGCCTTTTTAGGATCTCCTCTGCTCACCCCAAATGGGGAGGGGCTAGAAAAGGTGCTCCAACATAGGCTGTCTCACACTCTTCCGATTGGATGGTCGCATCCAGTGGGATCACTCAACTCTGTGGCTGAAACAAGAGATATAGGACAATGAATTTCACCACCCAAAATGTCCGCACCCTTATGGACTCTTAACAGAGTGAATGCCCAGAAAGAAGAACTGCCATAATTGCCAGAGAGCTGACAAGACTCAACATTGACATTGCCGCTCTTAGTGAGACACGCTGGGCTGATGAGGGCCAATTAAAAGAGGATGGAGGTGGCTACACCTTCTTTTGGAAAGTAAGCCACCTGAAGAGAGATGCATTGACTGGATTGGCTTTGCCATCAAAAATAAGGTCTCCAATCAGCTTTTGGAACTTCCCATGGGGATCAACTAGTGGCTCATGATGATTTGGCACAAACTCAGCAACAACCATTATGCCACAGTCATCAGTGCATATGCCCCAACACTTGATGATGAGGAAGACAACAAGGAACAGTTTTATAGTAAGATTAGTAAGATCAATCATGTACCTGCAGCTCGCTCCACCACACTGTAAACACCCAAAGACTAAGTGAAAACAGTGCAACGTCAAAGCACTTCAAGACCAAGCCAGCTGTGAGACGTTCCAGCAACACCTGTCTGAGAAACTGTCTAACTTGCCTGTTAACATCATTTACATTGAAGAGCACTGGGATCAACTTAAAAATACCATTCACAGTGCATGTGCTGAAACTATAGGATATTCCACTCATTGGCACCAAGACTGGTTTGAGGAAAACAATGAGAAAATCCTAATATTAATTCAACAGAAAAGAACTGCATTCTGTAACTGGCAAAATGATTCATCTAATCAACAAAAACATGAGGCTTATCACCTGCTCAAAGCCAAAGTTGGCTACATGACATCAAAAATAAGTGGTGGCAAGAGAGAGCTTCTGAGATCCAGGGTTTCATAGACCAGTATGACATGAGAAGCTTCTTTCAAACAACAAAAGCTATATATGGGCCAAGCTCCAAAGACCCAACACCCTTACATTCCCAGGATAGCTCCACCCTCTTCAAGGACAATGCGGCCATTAAACAACGCTGGAAGGAGCACTTTGAGAGCCTATTAGACACCTTGCTGATCCCCCATCTTCTGAGGAAGTCTGGTGTGCCATCACCCAGACAAAAAATTACAAAAATTACCAGGCCCAGACAGCATCCCAGCTGAGGTTTTTAAAGCTGGGGGAACAATGCTCCAGCACAAACTTTACCAACTTCTCAACAAAATCTGGACCTGAGAAGAAATTCCACCTGACTTTAAGAACACCAACATTGTTACAATGTTCAAGAAAGAGGACAAATCTTTGTGTGGGAACTACAGAAGTATTGCCCTCCTCTCCATCATCAGAGGGAAGATTCTTGCCTGAATCTGACTAAACCGTCTTCTCCCCCTTGCCAAGGAACTCCTCCCTGAATCACAGTGTGGCTTCAGGCCATCCTGAGGCACAACTGACATGATCTTAGTGGCACAACAGATTCAGAAGAAGTGCAGAGAGCAACACTATTCATGGCATTCATTGATCTAACCAAGGCCTTTGACTCTATCAATCGTGATGCCCTATGGAAGGTGTTGTGTAGGTTTGGTTGTCCATAGAAGTTCATTTCCATCATCAGACTACTCCATGATGGGATGACTGCCATCATTCTCAGAGACCGAACCATTCATCATTCGCACTGGTGTCAAGCAGGGCTGTGTCACTGCTTCAATACTCTTCTCGATTTACCTTGCAGTGATCCTGATGCACATCCGTGACCACCTTCCTGATGGAATCGGGATTGAGTATAATGTGGATGGCAAACTCCTCAATCTCAGACGTCTCCAAACAAAATTTAAGATCACGAGAATTGGCATCACTGACCTTCAGTATGCAAATGACTGCGTCATTCTCACGCACACAGAGGCCAACCTGCTAAGTACAGATGCTTATCACAGCCTGGGTCTCTCTGTCAACATCGGGAAACCCAAGGTACTCTACCAGCCCTCCCACGCACAAATTATTCTTTGTACTCCACAAATCACCATCAGCAGAGAATCCCTGGAAAATGTGAACCATTTTCCATACCTTGGCAGCCACCTCTCCCAAATAGCCAGCACTGACACAGAAATTGAATACAGGATCCTCTGTGCCAGCACATCTTTTGGAAGACTACTCAAACGAATCTTCAATTATAGGGATCTACAAAGAGGTACCAAGATCCTGATTTACAAGTCAGTTGTCATCCCCACCCTTCTCTATGGATGTGAGACATGCATAACCTACAGACAACATCTCGAGTGGCTGGAGTGGTTCCAACAGCACTGCCTCAGGAGGATTCTCAGGATCAGCTGGGAAGACTGACAAACTAACATCAGCATTCTCTCTGCAGCCAACATCAGCAGTGTAGAAGCGCAGGTCATGAAACACCAACTTTGCTGGGCTGGCCACTGTGTACGTATGCCTGACACTCACCTCCCAAAGCAAATGCTCTTCTCTCAGTTAAGTCAGGGAGGAAGGACTTGCGGAGGGCAGTGGAAGTGCTTCAAAGACATACTGAAAGTACACCTTAAAAAGGGAAGCATCAACCCAACAAACTGGGAGGACTCAGCGTGGAACAAAACACAGTGGTGCCACATCATACACCAGGCCACAGCTCACTTTGAGGAGAAGAGATGTGCTCATGAGACAGAGAAGTGACAAAGGAGGAAAGAAAAGGGCACAACAGTCCAGCCAACAGCTATGTCTCCTCCAAGATTACACCTGTCACTTCTGTGGGAAAATCTGCAGGGTACAAATTGGGCTTCTCAGCCATTTAAAAACCCACCAACAAACCCCCTTGGCAGACATTATCCTCACATTGGGGGATAGCTGAAAAAGATTACTCTTTTTTTACCAAACTCTGTGGTATCATTTCATATCAGATGAAACTCACTAGTTTTATCCAAATTGAACTCCTAACTCAAAGTGAAACTAATGGGCCAAAAATTCCTATGAACTGAACACACTGGACAGATCTGCTGAAACCTGGTCAAGCTAAGGCCAACAGATTTCACATAGCTCTAATCTGATTTCACTGCATGTATTTTGTGCTTCAGACCATACACTGAGAAGAAAGGGAAGCCGGTAAGTGATGAAACTGCCTGCTTTGTCTGGAAAAATGCTTGCACTTGCTGCCTTTTTCCTCAGTCACATGATATCATGATAGATGCAGTCCACTGAATGAATGGAGAAATAGGGGCATACACTATTCTCTGGGATAGAACTACTCTGTTCATAACCCTTAAAAGAGACTGAAAGGGAGGCATAGCTTCCAGAAATCCTTTACATTCAGGACATCTCTTTGGAAGTTATAGGGTCCTTTTCTCTTTGGGGACATCCTCTTCTCTTTGGGGACATCAAAGTGAAATTACTCCTGCAACTGTAATCTTAACAGCAAGATTTATTAAACACCGAGAAAATGGAATTAAAACAAAAGAAGCTGTTTAACATATCTAGATTTACATTTCTCATAAGATAAGGCATTCTCAACTTAGTTATACAAGGGAAAAAAGGGAACACTAAAAACTTACTTCTCTTGAAAGCAATCTCTTCTCTCACCCTCCTCTGGTCAGACTGTCCACTAGACATTGCTTGCTGTTGTCTAGAGAAAAGAAATGAGACCCTCTTTTACTCATCCTCCTTATCAAGTCCCCCTTGATCCAGGCCATCTATCCCCACTTTCCTAATGGCATGTCTACATTTGTAGGGCATGTCTAGATTTCTTTGGGGCATGTCTACATTTGCCATTTAAAGCACAAAATGCCCCTTTTTTGCACAAAAACTGTGGGAGCATCTACACTTGTTAATGACTTTTTATGGTGAAATTCAGAAGTTTCACCGCAAACAGAAAACCACCTCCATGAGAGGTATGCAGCTCTTACTGCTGATCCTTTTTGCATGATGTGCAAGCGAAGATACGTTCTTCCTGTGTAAACACCTTTTAGCCTCCAGAGGCTATCCCACAGTGCCAAAGTGACCATTCTGGCCAGCACCTCTGATGCTCTGACGCCAGGTTAACAGATGTCCGCCCCTCCCCCTGTAAAGCCCCAGGAAGTCTGAAACTCCCTTTCCTGTTGCAAGTGCTCATCTGGCCAGGTGACCATGACTGCTCCATGTAGCAAAGATCCCCAGCTTGGAGCAATGCCAAGCTACTGGACCTGATCAGTGTTTGGGGAGAGGAGGCTATGCAGTGCCAGCTGCGTTCGAACAGTAGGAATTTCAATATCTAAGAGCAGATTGCACACAGCTTGCAGGAGAAGGGGCATAACAGACACCCTGCAATGCAGAGCGAAGGTGAAGGAGCTAAGGAACGCCTACCACAAGGTGAGGGAGGCAAACCATTGGTCTGGTGCTGTGCCCCAAAGCTGCCATTTTTATAGTGAGTTGGGTGCAATCCTAAGTGGTGACCACATTTCCATTGCAAAGAGCCCAGTGGATACTTCTGCATGCATTCTACACACACACACAGAGAGAACAGATGCATGACTTACCTTGCAAGTGACAGCCCACTGAAGAGCATTTGACTCTTTAACAATGTTAATAGCTGTCTTTCAGAAGCTTAACAACCTAGCTCGCATTCAACCTTAGAATCATCATAGAATCATAGAATATCAGGGTTGGAAGGGACCGCAGGAGATCATCTAGTCCAACCCCCTGCTCAAAGCAGGACCAATCCCCAACTAAATCATCCCAGACAGGGCTTTGTCAAGCCTGACATTAAAACCTTCACAGACCAGCTTGCCTGGTTGTGTCTAGTGCAGACAGCCCTCCTTGGTAAACCTGCAGTTTTCCCCCTATGTCTTAAACTATAAATAATGGAGAGCGGCCCAGACTTCCTCTATCACACATGTGGTGATAATTGTATTCATATGGAATACCCCCCTATGCATGTCATCTTCTCCTGATGACTTTTCACCATTTTCCTGATTTTTTTAAATTATATTTATTATGGTTTTCAGTGTAATTAACACTCTCAAAAAATACATCAATAACAGCAATGGGCACATCAAATATTCAAGGCAATGTTAGATACATTGAAATAATGTCACGATATAACAGTTTGTCAGGACTGATAAAACAACACTGATCAAATATTTTACATTGTTGCTCTGACTGCCTTAAGAACTTCAAGAGATCATTTTAAAACTGATCATCAATATTTTTGGGACTATGTGCCTGTAAACTGAAATCAAACAGCAATGTAGCTAAAGTTAGCTCTACACATCATAGGTTCAAACAACTGAAAAATGCTCATTAGTTCCAATATGGGGCATATTGCATAATGTAAATGTATTTAGTATGTAGCAAACATTCTAAAGGTGAGCAGATGACCACTTCCAAGGAGTGGGCTATACTTCAGTGATCATGCCCCAACTATGTATCCTTTTTCTCTACAAGATTATGCTGTGTGCAATCAGTTTGGATTCCAATCAATTTCAATTCCCTTTTACCAGACAATATGGGCTGCTAATGATTAGTTAATTAACCACAAAGCACCATAGTAACAGGTGAATCTCAGAGAAATGTAATGACATAATTGCATTCTAAGCCCATTGAATAATAGGTTGCAAATGAATTTCATTAAAATAAAATGAAAGCTCCAGCAAACATAACATTCTCAACTCCCTCCCACTCCCCAACTTCTTTCAATAACAATTTACTCTGAAAGGGGAAGCACAAAACAAAGAGTGCTATTTTGTGTCTAGGTCAAGCTAGCAACAAAGAGGTCAATGCATGGTAAATGGTCTTAATTTTTTTCTGTGTCCAAAATATGACTAACAAAGGTTTTAGGTGCAGATATGCAATTTATAAAAATATAGTAAATCAAAACCACCAGTGAACTGACAAAATTTCAGCTAAAGAGCTTGAGGACTGTTACAGAATTCCCCTTCAAGCACCCAACTCAAGCAAAAGACAAATGCTGCAAAACGTTCTGAAGATCAATAAAAATCAGACTAAAAGTAGAGTCAGATTCTAGAACTGGAGACCCTCCACTCGTGCACAACTCCCAACACTGCAAATCCTGACAGTATTGAGCAAAAGTAGCTGTAAACCAAGGTGCAGCTGACCTTAAAATGTCAAGATGAAGGAGAGAGGCAGTCTTTGAGGCACTATTTTCATTAAGTATATTTACACCTGCATAACTACATTGATGTAATTTGTCTGCCTGAGTCTGCGGATAGACTAAAACAGCTCTGAGGAGTGTGAACTGCTGCTGCTATCTTCACTGGATGTTAATTTGGAAGGCAATGATAGCGCCAAGTTTGTTAGCTATTTCACTACTGAGTAAAACAGGTGAAAAACAGGAATGAGATCAGTTAGTGTCACCGAATGCAAAACACATTAAAACAGAACAGACACATTAATATACCTGAAGGTTCCTTCCATAAGATATAATAGAAGGTCTGTAAGATACCATAGTTGATGATACATAGTAACAGGTCATACATAAGTGGTCCAAGCAAACAGTGTGCTACCTTGAAGATTACCCCCTCTGTTTCTTGTCTGTGAAAGCCTCCACAATATTCACTTTGTCTGTTTAGACTGAAAAATTATGGACAGACATACTCTGCAGTACACTCCATGACAAGAATACATGCTATTATGTTTTACTTTTACTTTCCACCCTGTATTATTTATGATTATTTCTTAATATTTTATCATACAGAAATATCTGAACGCATTTGCTTGAGAATAAAAAAAATCCATTAAATATTTCTAAATAACTCATACAGTGGGCTTTAATGCATTTTTCCTATTGTGGTGGAGGGGGCAGGGGTTGTTTTATCTGGTTGCTAACCATATCAGGAAAAATGTACTTGGTAAAGAGATCAGCTGTTTGGATCATTGATAGGATGCAGGGCTTATGCCAAAGGATGAATAAATATCCTTTTGATCATGAAAAAAAAAACAGGAGTACTTGTGGCACCTTAGACTCGTTAGTTTCTAAGGTGCTACAAGTATTCCTGGGTTTTTTTGCAGATCCAGACTAACACAGCTGCTACTCTGAAACTGTTGATCATGAATTATCTTTGTGTTTTCACCCACACTAAAATCTTTTCACTTATGCATTTCTCTTTGTAATATTTTGGCTATTCTCCATGGAATTACAAATATTTTTACCCTTTGAATGTATCTAGTATACAGCATAACAGATCATAGAATCATAGAATATCAGGGTTGGAAGGGACCTCAGGAGGTCATCTAGTCCAACCCCCTGCTCAAAGCAGGACCAATCCCCAACTAAATCATCCCAGCCAGGGCTTTGTCAAGCTGGACCTTAAAAATATTTAAGGAAGGAGATTCCACCACCTCCCTAGGTAACGCATTCCAGTGTTTCACCACCCTCCTAGTGAAAAAGTTTTTCCTAATATCCAACCTAAACCGCCCCCACTGCAACTTGAGACCATTACTCCTTGTTCTGTCACCTGCTATCACTGAGAACAGTCTAGCTCCATCCTCTTTGGAACCCCCTTTCAGGTAGTTGAAAGCAGCTATCAAATCTTCCCTCATTCTTCTCTTCCGCAGACTAAAAGATGTGGAGCAAAGGAATACTCAAATGGCCAAAATGATTTACACTGACTTTCACACTAGTCTGTTCAAAGCTATGAGGCCATCTTTGACAGCATGACCTGTGGATATAGCAATGAAAGAGAATCTAGTGTATTTTGGTTCTGTCTTTAGCATCATTCTGGGGGGGCAAGGGTGCCAGAGGACTACAAAATTCTTACACTTCATACACTAGCTTGTTTGCTTCATATTCATGGTATGTGCTTAAAAACAGAAAGCTGGGTTCTTTTAACTGTGTTGTTGGAAATGTAAGAGATGGATTAGTAGAAATTAGAGACGGAAAATCTCCATCATGCATTCTAGACTAAATCATGATTATTCCTACCATATATTCTACAGTGCTTTATCCAGGCTAGTGCTGTATGTCCAAATGCAGGGGTTTCATACCCTTTTTTTGGGGGGGGGGCGGGGTTTTTTCCAAAATCTAATAAATTGACCTGTTAAAAAAAATGGAAAAACAATTTCATAACATTTTTGTGGAGCTAGTAACTAGCTGAGTTCAGGTCATGATCTCAAGGCAGTGTTAAGTGTCCCAATTCACTTGTCTGGTAAATGTTAATGTTATTGACTACAGTTGTCTGTAATCAACTGAATGCTATTCGCATTGTATATGTATCCTGTTTAATGTGTACTAAAGTAACTAAATTAACCTGTTGTTGCAATGTCTTTTTTCCTGTTTGTATCGCGTACTTAATTAATCTTAAGATCAAAGCTGTGTAGACACTGCATGAAACTAATTGTACCTGTATTGTCTTCACTTATCTGTCACTGCATCCGATGAAGTGAGCTGTAGCTCACGAAAGCTTATGCTCAAATGTTAGTCTCTAAGGTGCCACAAGTACTCCTTTTCTTTTTGCGAATACAGACTAACACGGCTGCTACTCTGAAACCTGCTTAATGAATGGCCAGCAAGAGCCTTATGTAAATCAATGTAATTGAATTTACTTGTGTATGCATGGAAAGCAGAAAGTTAACTTCAAAGTTGTGGGGTGGGGGTGGGGTGCAATCTTTGTGTGTTCCACAATGGAAAGTCTACAGACACATGTGGGGCTAAGGAAAATTGCTAGGCCATCTTCAACTATAAGAAAGGACTCAGAGCAATTCTGCACCTCTGATCCATCTTAACACTGACAGGATGGTTCCAGATGCCAGACAGAGGTCCCCAAAATTCATTTTTGGGAAGCCCTGAGGAAAATTATGAAAAGGCTATGAGGCTGGGGCAGATTACTACAACTCCACTTTTATTTTGAACCTATGAACTCTAATTCACATGTAATGTATTTATCTGTTTTAATCTTGCTATAATGCTCATTACTTTTTCTTAATTAATCTTTAGTTTTAGTTTACTAAAGGATTGGCTACAGCATTGTCTTTGAGATCTAAAGCATATTTTGACTTGGGTAAGTTACTGGCCCTTTGGGACTGGAAGTAACCTAATCTGTGGTGAACTTTGATTTTAATAACCTTTCATCATAAATTTCAGTCAGTATGGCAAAGTAGGAGCTGGAGTGCCTAAAGGGTACTGTCTGTAGCTCCATGGTTACTGGCTTGACAAAATCAAATGACAGAATGTACTACCAGTCTGGAGTGTCTGCCCAGATTTCTGACAGTCTGACCTGAGTTTGGCACTCTTAGTTGTGAGTCACTCCAGGCACTGTGACAATTTCCAAAATCTCTGTGTTTGTTTGTCCGGGTTCAGAACTGAACTATATTTTCATATGATTTTTCACCTATCCCCTCCTCTGTATTCATGTTTTTTCCCTGTTTGCCACTAAGTGCAAAAATTAATGTCCAGACATTTTATTTTTCCTTTTTCCCCCTTGTCCACTCTGTAACTATTCAAAACTTCTTCAATTTTTGAAAAGTTACAAAGTGGCAAAGTTAGTCATTTTCCTTTTGTCATTTTAACTTTTCCCAGATTGAAGATATTTTAACAAGTTACAAAGTGGAAAAAGGAACAAAATAAACAAAAACAAAAAAAGGAAAGTGGAAAAAAAATCTAGACATTCATTCTATTGAATTCAGTAGAAAAAAGTGGGGGAAGAAACAAATCTGAAATTTCAAAACTTAACATTTTCCAATTTTTGAAAATTGAAATGAAAATTCCAAGTAAAAACAAAACAACAAATCTTTGTGAAGAATTTCATTTTCATTGAACACTCAGTAAAATGCAGGAAATCTTTCCACTGAAAAATTTCTACCAACTCTCTTAATAACCTTAGATAGCCTGAGCCCATACTGTTACTGTACAACAAATTCATATACAACCAGTCAGATGTCATCGAAGATGCCATGGGATGATTAAACACAACAGTCTGATGCAGGGAGTCAGGCTGCATACAAGAGAGAATCACTAATGCAAGATGTAGATGAAGTCCTGTCCAGGCCCGGCAACAGACCTTAGGAGGTTGCGGGGTCCAGGGCGGCAGTGACAAATCTGTCACTTCCGGGACCAATCCATCACTTCTGGGACCGACCGCACTAGCCACTTGCGCTGGCCCGTGGGGGACCCCAAAGTGTGGGACCCAGAGCGGTCGCCACCCTGCACGCGCCTAGGAGCCCTGCAGCCCACCCGGGCAATATAAAAGGGCACAGGGCTCTCCTGGATGCCACCGCGGCCCTGGGCAATTGCCCTCTTGCTGCCTCCCTCCACATCAGCAGGCCTGGTCCTGGCCAAAGGGTTAAGTAAAGGTCTTAAACTTAGATCACTGAAGGGGCAGGATGAGGCCCCTTCTATCCTTTCAGCAGTTAATGGAAAGTAGGGATGTGTGAAGTGGTTTGAATGAAATAACATGCTTGAACCTTCGCTCAAAACTCAAACCTAACCCGACACTTTTTGAATTATTTGATATTTGTTAAATTTCCATACACCTTTGCCATTCTTGATTTCAGTTGGCCCAGTGGCAGAGGTGATGAAATATTGGAAGAAAGATTTTCCTTGTGATACTTCTGGGCCAACCAGAAGAAAGTAGAACTGGAAATGCAATAAGAAGTCTCACCTTGTAAGATTTCTACCCCAATGGTGCTTTATATATAGTACCAGGGCCTTTCAGGGTTCACCATCACCCAAAATGGAATGTATTAATGTTATTAGAGAATTTAGGCCACAGTTGGACTTTTCAATATCCAAGACAAAATTTAAAAGGTAGCTCCCCTTCCAATTTGTCACCAACACCCATCACCTTGATCTTTTCCCCTGTTCATGTTTTTCCTCTGCTAACATCCCCCATTTTTTAAACCAGCTTATTTAGTAAGGTATTGTCTTTAAATCATATTATATTTTCAGGACAGTTTTGTAACCGTCAGTCCCAAACTGTTGGACATAGCATTCCATGGACAAGTCAAAACATTTGGTAAATGCCTCTCAAACCTGACCTGCAGCACACCTCTCTGAAATTCCAGTCCTAGGCCCTTGAACAGAGAATGCCAGTTCATTTCAAAGTACACCTTGGCCTGAGACAAACCATGACTAGAGCCATTAATTCATCCACTTTTACTTGATACCTGAGCAACAATTTGAAGACACTTCTCAAAATGACAGATTGAAGCAAAACACCAGAGACCTACCTTAGAAGTGAGGGTCCCACACACTGAGGATGAGATTCACCTCTATGCAGAGAGTCAGCACAAGGCCTGTGCACTGCTTAAGACCTACTTAAAGCCATAATCTGAGGATTTAAGTGGGACTTCAGTGGTGTATATCTCTTCGTTCTGGCCCTCTGCACAGGATTAAATTTTACCTTCTGATGACATAGTGATGGCCAGGTTATAAATATTTTATTAAATTCAAGAAATAATTCAATGGTGTACTGTGAAGTGTGTCTCACCGCTCTTCCCCCCACGCACACACACACACACGATCCTAATATTCAAAGCCTTAACAGGATGAATTTCAGGTAAATGTTCAGCTTTCCTAGTGGAGATAGGTAGAATTTCACCCTTTCTTCACCAAGTGTTTATTTAGGAATTTATGAAGTGTTTATGTGAATTGTGTTCCTATTTTCCCTCCTGCACAAAAAAATTAGAACGCATTTGATTGTCACACATACACAATGTTAGGCTGATGCTGTTAGGCATCAACTACACAGCAATACATAGTGTATTTCATAAAACTTTGTGCTATATCTCTTTAAATCTATTTCATAAACATAAAAGACATACTAAATTACAGCCCTTTCTTTACAATTCCACCACTTTTTAGACTGACTTGCTCAGGAGCTTTGTATCCATAGTATCTAATGGGTTAAGAATATTAAGAGTACCCACAGAATTACATAGCTTCCTAAAAGCTACCAGTCAGAGCAGGTTCTCTACATTTTAAACCTTCCCTTTAGCAGTTATTAGGTATTCATCCATCCATCCATCTCCCTTGAAAAACTATAAAAAACATTCATTTAACAACCTAAATATTTAATACCAGCTTAAAAAGTCTTTTTCATTTCAAGCTTCAAAAGGAGTTACTCATCCGAGTTACAGCAGCAGAATCTCGTAGGAGCAACAAGTGTCGCTTCTACTGTGTGTGGAGTTGGATGACAGGAATCCAGTTCTCCATTTAGAGCTCCTCCGGTATTACTACAGAACTCTCTCCTAATGCTCCAGATAAAACTGTTTCGTTATATTTTCATTTTCCAGTAATCATACTGCAAACATCTACTGGCTTCATTATCAATACATTTAAACAGGAAACATACAGTACAAAACAAGAAAAAGATCTGGGAAACGACAATCATCCTTAGAAATACATTGAGGAATGGAACATTAATCTATTGCTTCATCATTATAACTCCCACATAGGTGTCCAGCTACTAGTCCTCCTCTCTTCCACCTCAAAAAGTTAGCCAGCATCATCCCACCATGGCCTGTATCTTCCAGCTCACACCCTGACTCCTTGCCCATGTGTTCCACTTGGCCTGCATTTAAACTGCTGGGTCCTGAACAGAGAGTTGAAAATCATCACCAAAGCACCCAACTGCATGAGGAACATGTCTGAGGAACTGTGGACTGTCTCCAGAAAGAGGAGGTAAGACAAGGTGGAAGAGACTTGAAACAAGAGTGCCAACACTGCTATATCGTCCTACTTCAAGAGAGCGGTTTGTGACCTTTGGATTAGGTTAAGTCTACACTGCACTTCGTTGATAAAATTTTTTGAAGGTCGGGGGGGTGAAACAAACACCCCTCTCACTGACAAAAGTTTTACTGACAAAAACCTCTGGTGTGGACAGTGCTGTGTCAGCGGGAGATGCTCTCCCGCTGACAAAGCTATTGCCATTGGTTGGGGATGGCTTTATTTTGCCGGCAGGAGAGCTCTCCTGCCGCCAGAAAGCAGCTACACATGAGATCTTACAGCAATGTCGCTGTAAGGTATGCAATGAAGATCCAGCCTTTAAACACTTTGTAACAGACAATTTTTCTCCCTTCTCCTTGTAACAACCTTTTATGTACTTGAAACTGTTATCATGTCCCCCCTCTCAGGCTTCTCTTTTCCAGACTAAACAAACCCAATTTTTTAAATCTTCCCTCATAGGCCATGTTTTCTAGGCCTTTAATAATTTTTGTTGCTCTTCTCTGGACTTTCTCCAATTTGTCCGCATCTTTCCTGAAATGTGGTACCCAGAACTGGACACAATACTCCAGTTGAGGACTAATCAGCGTGGAGTAGAGCGGAATAATTACTTCTTGTGTCTTGCTTACAACACTCCTGCTAATACATCCCAGAATAATGTTCGCTTTTTTTTGCAACAGTGTTACTGTTGACTCAAATTTAGCTTGTGGTCTACTATGGTGGTCTACCCCAGATCCCTTTCCGCAATACTTCTTCCTAGGCAGTCATTTCCCATTTTGTATGTGTGCAACTGATTGTTCCTTCCTAAGTGGAGTACTTGCATTTGTCCTTATTGAATTTCATCCTATTAACTTCAGACCATTTCTTCAGTTTGTCCAGATCATTTTGAATTAATAATCCTATCTTCCAAACCACTTGCAACCCCTCCCAGCTTGGTATCATCCACAAACTTTATAAGTGTACTCTCTATGCCATTATCTAAATCATTGATGAAGATATTGAACAAAAACAGACCCAGAACTGATCTGTGCAGGACCCCACCTGTTATGCCTTTCCAGCATGACTGTGAACCACTGATAACTACTCTCTGGGAACGGTTTTCCAACCAGTTATGCACCCACCTTATAATAGCTCCATCTAGGTTGCATTTCCCTAGTTTGTTTATAAGAAGGTCATGTGAGACAGTTTCAAAAGCTTTACTAAAGTCAAGATATACCACATCTACTGCTTCCCCCCATCCACAAGGCCTGTTACACTGTCAAAGAAAGCTATCAGGTTGCTTTGACATGATTTGGTCTTGACAAATCCATGCTGACGGTTACTTATCACCTTATTATCTTCTAGATGTTTGCAAATTAATTATTTTATTATTTACTCCATTATCTTTCTGGGTAAAGAAGTTAATATGACTGGTCTGTAATTCCCCAGATTGTTCTTATTTCTCTTTTTATAGATTGGCACTATATTTACCCTTTTCCAATCTTCTGGAATCTCTCCCGTGTTCCATGACTTTTCAGAGATAATTGCTAATGATTCAGATATCTCCTCAGTCAGCTCCTTGACTATTCTAGGATGCATTTCATCAGGCCCCAGTGACTTGAAGACACCTAACTTATCTAAGTAATTTTTAACTTGTTCTTTCCCTATTTTAGCCTCTGATCCTGCCCCCTTTTCACTGGCATTCACTAGACATCCCATCATCTCCAAACTTCTTGGTGAAAACAAAAACAAAGAGGTCAGTAAGCACCTCAGTCATTTCCACATTTTCTGTTATTGTTTTTTCTCCCTTATTGAATAATGGGCCTATCCTGACGTTGGCTTCCTCTTGCTTCTAATGTATTTGTAGAATGTTTTCTTGTTACCCTTTATGTCTCTAGCTAGTTTGATCTCATTTTATGCCTTGGCCTTTCTAATTTTGTCCCTACGTACTTGTGTTATTTGTTATATTCACAAAAAGAAAAGGAGTACCTCTGGCACCTTAGAGACTAACCAATTTATTTGAGCATAAGCTTTCGTGAGCTACAGCTCACTTCATCTGATGCATAAAAGTGGAAAATGCAGTGAGGATGTTTTTATACACACAGACCATGAAAAAATGGGTGTTTATCACTTCAAAAGGTTTTCTCCCTCCACCCCACTCTCCTGCTGGTAATAGCTTATCTAAAGTGATCACTCTCCTTACAATGTGTATAATAATCAAGGTGGGCCATTTCCAGCACAAATCCAGGATTTAACAAGAACATCTGAGGAATGGGGGGAGGAAGGGGGGAAGGGAGTAGGAAAAAACAAGGGGAAATAGGCTACCTTGCATAATGACTTAGCCACTCCCAGTCTCTATTCAAGCCTAAGTTAATTGTATCGAATTTGCAAATGGATTCCAATTTAGCAGTCTCTCGCTGGAGTCTGGATTTGAAGTTTTTCTGTTGTAATATCACAACTTTCATGTCTGTAATCGCGTGACCAGAGAGATTGAAGTGTTCTCCGACTGGTTTATGAATGTTATAATTCTTGACATTCTTTTACGTAGAGACTGTCCAGTTTGACCAATGTACATGGCAGAGGGGCATTGCTTGCACATGATGGCATATATCACATTGGTAGATGTGCAGGTGAATGAGCCTCTGATAGTGTGGCTGATGTTATTAGGCCCTATGATGGTGTCCCCTGAATAGATATGTGGGCACAGTTGGCAACTGGCTTTGTTGCAAGGATAGGTTCCTGGGTTAGTGGTTCTGTTGTGTGGTATGTAGTTGCTGGTGAGTATTTGCTTCAGGTTTGGGAGCTGTCTGTAGGCAAGGACTGGCCTGTCTCCCAAGATTTGTGAGAGTGATGGATCGTCCTTCAGGATAGGTTGTAGATCCTTGATAATGTGTTGGAGAGGTTTTAGTTGGGGGCTGAAGGTGACGGCTGAAGGTGGCGTTCTGTTATTTTCTTTGTTGGGCCTTTCCTGTAGTAGGTGACTTCTGGGTACTCTTCTGGCTCTGTCAATCTGTTTCTTCACTTCAGCAGGTGGGTACTGTAGTTGTAAGAATGCTTGATAGAGATCTTGTAGGTGTTTGTCTCTGTCTGAGGGGTTGGAGCAAATGTGGTTGTATCGCAGAGCTTGGCTGTAGACAATGGACCGTGTGGTGTGGTCTGGGTGAAAGCTGGAGGCATGTAGGTAAGTATAGTGGTCAGTAGGTTTCCGGTATAGGGTGGTGTTTATGTGACCATCGCTTATTAGCACCGTAGTGTCCAGGAAGTGGATCTCTTGTGTGGACTGGTCCAGGCTGAGGTTGATGGTGGGATGGAAATAGTTGAAATGATGGTGGAATTCCTCAAGGGCTTCTTTTCCATGGGTCCAGATGATGAAGATGTCATCAATATAGCACAAGTAGAGTAGGGGTATTAGGGGACGAGAGCTGAGGAAGCGTTGTTCTAAGTCAGCCATAAAAATGTTGGCATACTGTGGAGCCATGCGGGTACCCATAGCAGTGCCGCTGATTTGAAGGTATACATTGTCTCCAAATGTGAAATAGTTATGGGTGAGGACAAAGTTACAAAGTTCAGCCACCAGGTTTGCCATGACGTTATCGGGGATAGTGTTCCTGACGGCTTGTAGTCCATCTTCCACACAAAGATGATCACTTTAGATAAGCTATTACCAGCAGGAGAGTGGGGTGGGGGGAGAGAACCTGGATTTGTGCTGGAAATTGCCCACCTTGATTATCATACACATTGTAAGGAGAGTGATCACTTTAGCTAAGCTATTACCAGCAGGAGAGTAGGGTGGGGGGAGAAAACCTTCTGAAGTGATAAACACCCATTTTTTCATGGTCTGTGTGTATAAAAATATCCTCACTGCATTTTCCACTTTTATGCATCAGATGAAGTGAGCTGTAGCTCATAAAAGCTTATGCTCAAATAAATTGGTTAGTCTCTAAGATGCCTAAGACTCAAGTACCCCTTTTCTTTTTGCGAATACAGACTAACACAGCTGCTACTCTGAAACTTGTTTATATTCATCCTTTGTAATTTGACCTAGTTTCCACTTTTTGTAGGACTCTTTTTTGAGTTTCAGATCATTGAAGATCTCCTGGTTAAGCCAGGGTGGTAAATAGGAAGTATGGCAATCTGTCCTATGCAGTGGGATAATTTGCTCTTGTGCCCTTAAGAAGGTCTCTTTGAAAAACTCTCTTCACATTTTTCCCCCTTAGACTTACAGGGTTGTGGTAGGCTACCTTCCGTGCCAAGAACATTACTATTGGAAAGGTGGCTGTCATAAATATAAAGGGAAGGGTAAGCACCTTTAAAATCCCTCCTGGTCAGAGGAAAAACCCTTTCACCTGTAAAGGGTTAAGAAGCTAAAGATAACCTCGCTGGCACCTGACCAAAATGACCAATGAGGAGACAAGATACTTTCAAAATCTGGAGGTGGGGAGAAACAAAGGCTCTATCTGTCTGTGTGATGCTTTTGCCGGGGACAGCACAGGAATGGAGTCTTAGAACTTTGTAAGTAATCTAGCTAGATACGCATTAAATTCTGTTTTCTTTAAATGGCTGAGAAAATAAGCTGTGCTGAATGGATTGTAGATTCCTGTTTTTGTGTCTTTTTGTAACTTAAGGTTTTGCGCAGAGGGATTCTCTATATGTTGAATCTAATTACCCTGTAAGGTATTTACCCTTCCCTTACCTAAGAGCAAGTAGCGGGGTTTTCTGCCTATTTACCTGGAGACAAAGTTGTTAGGGTTTTTTTTAAGGATTTTTCTGTAGGCTGACAATCACTATCAGAGAACATAGGTATCCCAGACAGCATAGCAAAATTTTACAAGCCAAGTTTTTTTTTGTTTGTTTTATTTCTAACTCTCTGGTGTAAAGTTAGTTAAAAACAGAGAGGTTAGGATGGCAGACTGCACTTTTCAACAGAAGCTGGAATTAGCCAGTTTTGAGGCTGAGAAAAGACAAAAGGAATATGAAAGACGCGTAGAACTCAGACAGATGGAGATGGATGCACAAGCGGCCAAAGAAAAAGAATTGGAGGCTGCCCACAGGAGAGAAATGGAGGCAAGGGAAAAAGAAATGGAGGCAAGGGACAAAGAACTGGAGGAGAAGGAAAAAGAGAGGTAGCATGCAGAGGAGGAAAAGGAAAAAGAGAGGAAGCATGCACTGGAGATGGAGAAGGCAAAGGCTCAGCAGAATATACCAACAAACCCTAGCAATCCTTCTCCAGGTACCACTTCCCATCCCAGAAAGTTCCCCACCTATAATGCAGGTGATGATACCATGGCCTTCTTAGAAAACTTCAAAAGGGCCTGCCTTAGATACAGCCTCTCTACAGACCAATACATGGTAGAGCTGAGGCCGCAGCTCAGTGGACCCTTAGCTGAGGTGGCGGCTGAAATGCCTAAGGAACACATGAACAAGTATGAACTGTTTAAAACCAAGATGAGAGTCAGAATGGGGCTAACACCCGAGCATTCCCGTCAGTGGTTCAGAGCCCTAAGGTGGAAACCAGACGTGTCATTTACCTGACATGCCTACCACATTGTGAAACATTGGGATGCCTGGATATCGGGAGCAAGTGTTAAATCTCCAGAAGATTTGCCCTTCCTAATGCAAATGGAGCAGTTCTTAGAAGGTGTTCCTGAGGAAATAGAAAGATACATCCCAGACGGGAAGCCCGAAATTGTAATCGAGGCGGGGAAGATTGGAGCCAAATGGGTGGAGGTAGCAGAAAAGAAAAAAACTGGTCACAGTTGGAGTGGATACCAGAAGGGACAACCTCAGACCACACCCTATTACCGGGGGCAGCCCAAGGCCCCAACTACCCCCCAAGGAACCCTCCAGACACCTTATCGTCCCACCACACCATTCTCCAGCAACCCACCTCGCCCCAGTGACCTGTCAGCTGGACGATGTTTTAAATGTAATGAGCCGGGGCATGTAAAGGCCAACTGCCCCAAGAACCCCAACAGATTACAGTTCATTGCACCGGAATCACACCAGAGGTCCTCAGGCCTAGATACCTCCCAGATACCCTTGGAGCGGAGGGAAACGGTGAGTGTGGGTGGGAAGAAGGTCACTGCATGGAGGGACACCGGAGCACAAGTGTCAGCTATCCATGCTTCCTTAGTGGACCCCAGTTTAATCAACCCAGAGACCCAAGTGACAATTCAACCCTTCAAGTCCAACTCTTTCAATTTGCCTACAGCCACGTTGCCTGTCCAGTACAAAGGCTGGTCAGGAACGTGGACTTTTGCAGTCTATGCTGATTATCCCAACCCCATGCTGTTGGGGGAAGACTTGGCCAATCATGTGAAGCGAGCCAAGAGGATGGGAATGGTCACCCGCAGCCAGGTTAAACAAGCCGTCACGCCTAGCTCTGTTCCGAAAACTTCTACCAGGACCCGGTCAGAGGTGATAGACCCGGACCCCAGGCCAATGTCTGCAACAGCAGTAGCGGATCCAGTCCCAGAGACCCAGAAAGAGCCAGTCCCAGAACCTGAACCGGCAGCAGCCGATAACCCTACACAAGAGGCTCAGCCAGAGCCTGAACCCCAACATAGTGCACCAGCGGAGAGCAGTTCACAGTCAACGGAAACAGCCCCATCCCCTACATCACTTCCAGAGGGACCAAGCCTATGTCCCCAATCCAATGAGGGACTGATGTCTCCAGCATCAAGGGAACAGTTCCAGACCGAACAGGAAGCAGATGAAAGCCTCCAGAGAGCTTGGACGGCGGCACGGAGCAACCCACTGCCTCTCAGCTCTTCTAATCGATCCAGGTTTGTTGTAGAAAGAGGACTTTTATACAAGGAAACTCTTTCTGGGGGACACCAGGAAGACTGGCATCCTCAGAGACAGTTGGTAGTTCCAACTAAGTACTGGGTCAAACTCTTGAGCTTAGCCCATGATCACCCTAGTGGCCATGCTGGGGTGAACAGGACCAAAGACCGTTTGGGGAGGTCATTCCACTGGGAGGGAATGGGCAAGGATGTTTCTACCTATGTCCGGTCTTGTGAGGTATGCCAAAAAGTGGGAAAACCCCAAGACCAGGTCAAAGACCCTCTCCAGCCACTCCCCATCACTGAAGTTCCATTTCAGTGAGTAGCTGGATATTCTGGGTCCTTTTCCGAAAAAGACACCCAGAGGAAAGCAGTACATACTGACTTTCATGGATTTTGCCACCCGATGGCTTGAAGCAATAGCTCTAAGCAACACCAGGGCTAAAATTGTGTGCCAGGCACTAGCAGACACTTTTGCCAGGGTAGGTTGGCCCTCCGACATCCTCACAGATGCAGGAACTATTTTCCTGGCAGCAACTATGGAAAGCCTTCGGGAAGCTCATGGGGTAAATCACCTGGTTGCCACTCCTTACCACCACTAAACAAACGGCATGGTGGAGAAGTTTAATGAAACTTTGGGGGCCATGTTACGTAAATTCGTAAATGAGCACTCCAATGATTGGGACCTCGTGTTGCAGCAGTTGTTCTTTGCCTACAGAGCTGTACCACATCCCTGTTTAGGGTTTTCACCATTTGAACTTGTATATGGCCACGAGGTTAAGGGGCCATTACAGTTGGTGAAACAGCAATGGGAGGGATTTACACCTTCTCCAGGAACTAACATTCTGGACTTTGTAACCAACCTACAAAACACCCTCTGAACCTCTCTAGCCCCTGCTAAAGAAAACCTACAGGATGCTCAAAAAGAGCAAAAAGCCTGGTATGATAAACATGCCAGAGAGCGTTCCTTCAAAGTAGGGGACCAGGTCATGGTCTTAAAGGCGCTCCAGGCACATAAAATGGAAGCATCGTGGGAAGGGCCATTCACGGTCCAGGAGTGCCTGGGAGCTGTTAATTATCTCATAGCATTCCCCACCTCCAACCGAAAGCCTAAGGTGTACCATATTAATTCTCTAAAGCCCTTTTATTCCAGAGAATTAAAGGTTTGTCAGTTTACAGCCCAGGGAGGAGACGATGCTGAGTGGCCTGAAGGTGTCTACTATGAAGGGAAAAGTGCTGGTGGCGTGGAAGAGGTGAACCTCTCCTTGACCTTTGGGCGTATGCAGCGACAGCAGATCCAGGAGCTGTGCACTAGCTACACACCAACATTCTCGGCCACCCCAGGACTGACTGAACAGGCATACCACTCCACTGACACAGGTAATGCTCGCCCAATTAAAGTCCAACCTTACCAGGTGTCTCCTCACGCTACAACTGCTATAGAATTGGAGATCCAGGATATGTTACAGATGGGTGTAATCCACCCCTCTGGCAGTGCATGGGCACCTCCAGTGGTTCTAGTTCCCAAATCAGATGGAGAGATACGTTTTTGCGTGGACTACTGTAAGCTAAATGCTGTAACTCACCCAGACAACTATCCAATCCCACGCACAGATGAACTATAAGAGAAACTGGGACGGGCCCAGTTCATCTCTACCTTGGACTTAACCAAGGGATACTGGTAGGTACCATTAGATGAATCCACCAAGAAAAGATCAGCCTTTACCACCCATGTCGGGCTGTATGAATTTAATGTGCTCCCTTTCGGGCTGCGGAATGCACCCGCCACCTTCCAAAGACTTGTAGATGGTCTCCTAGCAGAATTAGGAGAATATGCAGTCATCTACCTTGACGATGTGGCCATATTTTCAGATTCCTGGGCAGAACACCTGGAACATCTACAAAAAGTCCTTGAGCACATAAGGGAGGCAGGACTAACTGTTAAGGCTAAGAAGTGTCAAATAGGCCTAAACAGAGTGACTTACCTTGGACACCAGATGGGTCAAGGAACTATCAACCCCCTACAGGCAAACGTGGATGCTATCCAAAAGTGGCCTGTCCCAAAGTCAAAGAAACAGGTCCAATCCTTCTTAGACTTGGCTGGTTATTACAGGCAATTTGTACCACAATACAGCCAAATCGCCACCCCACTGACAGATCTAACCAAAAAGAAACAGCCAAATGCCACTCAGTGGACCGAAGAGTGTCAGAAGGCCTTTAACCAGCTTAAAGCGACACTCATGTCTGACCCTGTACTAAGGGCCCCAGACTTTGACAAACCGTTCCTAGTAACCACAGATGCGTCCGAGCATGGTGTGGGAGCAGTTTTAATGCAGGAAGGACCGGATCAAGAATTCCACCCTGTACTGTTTCTCAGCAAGAAACTGTCTGAGAGGGAAAGCAACTGGTCAGTCAGTGAAAAAGAATGTCACGCCATTGTCTACGCTCTGGAAAAGCTACGCCCATATGTTTGGGGATGGCGTTTCCACCTGCAAACCGACCATGCTGCGCTACAGTGGCTTCATACCGCCACGGGAAATAACAAAAAACTTATTCGGTGGAGTTTAGCTCTCCAAGATTTTGATTTTGACATCCAACACATCTCAGGAGCTTCTAACAAAGTGGCTGATGCACTCTCCTGTGAAAGTTTCCCAGAATCAACTGGTTAAAATCGTCCTTGAGATGTGGAAAATATTGTTAGTCTTTATATACTTGGTAGTATAGTTAGAGGTACATGTGTCTATTTAACTCTGTTTTTTCCTAGAGCTCCAGGAAGAAATCCCAGCCAGTGTTTCACCCTAGCTGAGATTTGGGGGGCGTGTCATAAATGTAAAGGGAAGGGTAAACACCTTTAAAATCCCTCCTACTCAGAGGAAAAACCCTTTCACCTGCAAAGGGTTAAGAACACCTGCAAAGGGTTAAGAAGCTAAGATAACCTCATTGGCACCTGACCAAAATGACCAATGAGGAGACAAGATACTTTCAAAATCTGGAGGTGGGGAGAAACAAAGGCTCTCTCTGTCTGTGTGATGCTTTTGCTGGGGACAGAACAGTAATGGAGTCTTAGAACTTAGTAAGTAACTTAGCTAGATACGCATTAGATTCCATTTTGTTTAAAATGGCTCAGAAAATAAGCTGTGCTGAATGGAATGTATATTCCTGTTTTTGTGTCTTTTTGTAACTTAAGGTTTTGCCTTGAGGGATTCTCTGTGTTTTGAATCTGATTACCCTGTCAGGTATTTACCATCCTGATTTTACAGAGGTGATTCTTTTACTTTTTCTTCTATTAAAATTTTTCTTTTAAGAACCTGATTGTTTTTTCATTGTTCTTAAGATCCAAGGGTTTGGATCTGTGTTCACCTATGCAAACTGGTGAGGATTTTTATCAAGCCTTCCCCAGGAAAGGGGGTGTAGGGTTTGGGGAGGATTTTGGGGGGGAAAGACGTTTCCAAGAGGGCTCTTCCCCAGTTATATATTGTTAGGATATAGATATTCAGGCCTCTCTGTAAAGGCCTGTACTCTAAGAATTTAGATGTATTCTTATCACTTGGCTAATTATAGAGATATAAAAGAAAGAATCAAAATCACTGTCTGCCATTGTAAGGGCCTTCTCTTACTCTGACAGTCTGAGGCCCTGTTCTTAGGCTAAGGCCTTTGGCTAAGCAGCAGAGGCAGCCATAAGCTGGGAAGCAACCGGTCACATCCTCGCATTCCAAACTAGTCACATTGAAAGAAGGTGCTATTGGGCTGTTAGGCACTATCAGGACAGGATTGTATTCCTATCACCTCCAGAGAAAGGGAAGTGTCTAGAAAATGTAAAAGGAAACTTAGTTTGATAGCACCCTGTCTGGCAAGAACTCACTTATCAATAGCTGGGATGTGAAATCCTCACTTCTCTATTGTTTTGTCATTATAGTTCCCACTTTGCTATTGTTTGTCTGTATAATCTCTGTCTGGTTCTGTGATTGTTCCTGTCTGCTGTATAATTAATTTTGCTGGGTGTAAACTAATTAAGGTGGTGGGATATAATTGGTTACATAATCATGTTACAATATGTTAGGATTGGTTAGTTAAATTTCAGGAAAATGATTGGTTAAGGTATAGCTAAGCAGAACTCAAGTTTTACTATATAGTCTGCAGTCAATCAGGAAGTGAGTGGGTGGGGGGGGAATTGGAATCATGTTTTGCTAAAGGAGGAAATGGGAACAGGGAATGGGGGTAAGGAAATTGGAATCATGTTTGGCTAAAGGGGGAAATGGGAACAGGGAATAGGGGTAAGGCAATTGGAATCATGTTTGGCTAAGGGCAGGAATGGGAACTGGGACACAGGTGTAAGGCTCTGTGGTGTCAGAGCTGGGAAGGGGGACACTAAGGAAGGAAACTGGAATCATTCTTGCTGGAAGTTCACCCCAATAAACATCAAATTGTTTGCACCTTTGGACTTGGGGTATTGTTGCTCTCCGTTCATGCGAGAAGGATCAGGAAAGTAAGTGGGTGAAGGAATAAGCCCCCTAACATATATCTGTTAGACGTTTGGTGGTGGCAGCAATAAAGTCCAAGGGCAAAAGGTAAAATAGTTTGTACCTTGGGGAAGTTTTAACCTAAGCTGGTAAAAATAAGCTTAGAGGGTTTTCATGCAGGTCCCCACATCTGTACCCTAGCGTTCAGAGTGTGGAAGGAACCTTGACAGTGGCTTAAAGCCATCTTGGCCCCACTCTCCTCTGTTCCTGTCCCAAGTCCAGGTGCAAAGGAAGTCAGAGTCATGGCCACCATATGTCCTTCACTAACTTACTGACATGTAATCTACAACCTTTCAAGGGGAGCAGTGATGGCAAAAAACCTAACTGACATCAAGACCAAGCTTGATAAATTTATGGAGGTGATGGTATGATGAGACTGCTTACAATGGCCTGTAGACAATCTATGACTGCTAGCAGCAAATATCTGCCCTGGCTGGTGATGGGACACTAGATGGGGAGGGGTTTGAGTTATTAGAGAGCATTCTTTCCTAGGTGTCTGGATGTTCGGTCTTACAAAAATGTGCAGGGTCCAACTATTTGGGGTTGGGAATGAATTTTCTCCCAGATCAGATTGGCAGAGACCCTGGCAGGTTTTCACCTTCCTCTGCAGCACAGGGCACAGGTCACTTCAGACTTCTGAAAGCATGCTCCACACCTTATCCCTCTCAGATTTTGGAAGGCACTTCAGATTCTGAAATCTTAGGTCAAGTGCTGTAGCTATCTTTAGAAATTTCACATTGGTATCTTCTTTGCATTTTGTCAAATTTGCAGTGAAAATGTTCTTAAAATGGGTCCTGGATCATCATCTGAGACTGCCATAACATGAAATATATGGCAGAATGCAGGTAAAACAGAGCAGGAGACATACAATTCTCCCCCAAGGAATTCAGTCAGAACTTTAATTAACACATTATTTTTTTAACGAGTGTCATCAGCATGGAAGCATGTCCTCTGGAACGATGGCCGAAGCATGAATAGGCATATGAATCTTCAGTGCATCTGGCACATAAATATCTTGCAACGCCGGCTACAACAATGCCTGTTCTCACTTTCAGGTGACATTGTAAACAAGAAGCTGGCAGCATTATCTTCTGCAAATGTAAACAAACTTGTTTGTCTGAGTGATTGGCTGCACAAGAAGTAGGACTGAGTGGACTTGTAGGCTGTAAAGTTTTACATTGTTTTGTTTTTGAGAGCAGTTATGCAACAAAAAAAATTTACCTTTGTAAGTTGCACTTTCATGATAAAGAGATTGCAGTACTGTACTTGTATGAGGTGAATAGAAAAATACTATTTCTTTTATCATTTTTACAGTGCAAATATTTGTAATAAAAATAATATAAAGTGAGCACTTTACACTTTGTATTCTGTATTGTAATCAATATATTTGAAAATGTAGAAAAACATCAAAAAATATTGAATACATTTCAATTGGTATTCTATTGTTTAACAGTGCGATTAATTGCAATTAATTTTTTTAATTGTGATTAATTTTTAAAGTTAATCACGTGAGTTAATTGCGATTAATTAACAGCCCGACTAAGTATCTAAAGTAGTGGAATTGCATATACATCATCTGAGCCCTGTCAGGTAGAAATGTATTTCCCTACTTAGTAGCTATGCGTATACTTGCAAAAAAGGTGTATTTTTAACATATATAGGCTAACATTAAAATCCAACTATAGACAATATGCTTTAGTTTTAACGTATTATTTGGTTGAGATGAAACCCCCTAGATAAAAAGTGCACCTTTTCCCCTCGTGAAGCCAAAGTCAAAATGTAAGACCAAAATTTTTAAAAATGGGAGCCTAAAGTTAGATTCCTAAATAAGTTGACTTTAATGGGAGCTGACAGTGCTCATCACTTTTGAAAACTTACTTAGGAGCCAATTTACAGCACTTATTTGAAAAAAATCCTGGAATGAAATCTTGACCCTGTTGAAGTCAATGTGAATTTTGCCATTGGTACAATAAGGCTAGGATTTTCACCCCCTCTATGTTTTTATTGTACCTTCATACAACTGAGAAATATTATTTTTAAAATACCCTGCTGTGCCTTAGTACTTTTTGTCTGTGTGTTTTAGCAAATGAAGAATGCTGGATTGAGAGCCTTTTAGTCTGCAGAAATAGAGAAATTCTATGATCCTTAAAACACTATTCTCAGATTCCATTGATACAGTGCCTGAGGATTATTGTTCTTATCCTCTGAGGATAGGGCAAGAAGCAATGGGCTTAAATTGCAGCAAGGGAGGTTTAGGTTGGACATTAGGAAAAACTTCCTGTCTGGGTGATTAAGCACTGGAATAAATCACCTTGGGAGGTTGTGGAATTTCCATCATTGGAAATTTTTATGAGCAGGTTAGACAAACACCTGTCAGGGATGGTCTAGATAATATTTAGTCCTGCCATGAGTGCAGGGGGCTGGACTAGCTGCCCTCTGGAGGTCCCCTCCAGTTCTATGGTTCTATAAATTAAAGCAACCCTGAGCCTGAAACCACATCCCTAGAGCATGGGCAACTAAGAGTGTCTGCTGCACAGTGCACTGGAGCCAACCCCCATATGCTAGATGGGGGATTGGCATGGGACACTTAAAGTGGCTCAGCACCAGCCAGAGAGTTCCCTTCCAAATATCCCAGGGCCTGCTTCCACCAAGATTACTGCCCATTTATGCCATTGGAACATTGTAAAAGGAGCCTCTGAGATTCAAGCCCACAGAATGGTCAAGAAAGGTAGGGGTAGAGCAAGGGAAAAAAACAGAAAAGTGTAAGGTAACTGATGGGACCTCCAACCCTGCCTTTCTACACCTTCAGTATATAAATTACTCCAGTTTACCAAGGTGAACTTTACACCACTACTTACTTCTTCTGAACTTGGCCCATCATGTGGGCCAAAAGAGTAAGTCATACTTTTTAAAGTCACTAAGCCGTCAAATTGAACAAATCAGCCAGCCGCAGTGTTACTAACAATCCATGCATCATACTTTACCCTCCTATCTTTACACTGAAATGAGAGCACAGAAGATTAATTTAATGCTTTATTCAGTCTAGACCCAATCTATTGAACACTATATTTCATTTGCACACAGGTAGTTCTACTGCTTAGCTTTGCATTAATTTACACAGCATTGTCTTAAAACCTGTGACACAGCAGTGCCTCATACAACCGAAAGGAACACGATAAAACAGGACTTCACTGAAAATAGGAAAGGCAGAGGTCTTTATTCTTTAATCCGTTTCCCTGAAGAGAACGTATAAGATACCTAAAAAATGGGTTGCTTTAACCCTAATCAAGAAGAAAAACTCAAAATAGAACTTTGCTGGGAAAGATGCTGGGGAATTATTTTGTGTTAGCACAAAAAAGGTATGCCTGATTGAAAATGCTTTATTGTCAGTCTGCATCATCATCAGAAGTTACCAGAGGGTATTTTGTTGAAAATTATATTGCTTTTTCATATGGAAGATTTTTTGAGAAAAAAAATAAAGTCAAGATGAAAAGATTCTTGTCACCAAGGGTGGCCGATGAAAAGGGAATGTTACAAATGCCAATTGACACCTCTTAATATTTTGTAACTTCAGCTGACATCCCTGAGTGAAAAAGTTATCGATGCAGACATCTTAACAACATTAGCATGCCTTTGTTCATGCACACCTTGGGGGAAAAACAGAATGGAAATATTACCTTAGATTTTAAATATGTCTAACCCATTTGTACAACATTCCTGGTGAACTAGTGAGGCACTAGCAGCAACATGACTCCCATTTTGCACCACACCACTGAGTCAGAAGGGAAACAATGTAGCATCATGACAGTGTACTCTGGCCAAGGAGCCCAGCTCAGAGGAAGAAATGGGGGCATCAAGTATATGAACTACAACTCCCATGCAGCATTGCACCACCAAAGAGAAATGCATGAACTGACTCAGGTCAGTTCAGCAAACTGAAGTATTTCACTTTGGGTTGAACTGACCTGAAATGAAATATTTAGTTTCAGTTTTCTAAACAGACAATCAAACATTTTTGTAAGCTGTCACTTTAAATTTCAGAGGGGTTTCCTAATCCTACTTGAAGGCAGGGGGCCTATATAGTGAAGCATGTGATCTGGACCTCATAGAAGACACAGTCTGTCTGCAAACAGACAGCCTAGAGTAAGGTGGAGCGAGTTGTGCTTCTCTATTTTTGGGAGCAGCCTGCTTTGTCTTGCTCTTTTGGGGTTCTTATGTGTTATTCTGAATTCTAAAAAGTTAAGTAGTGTTATGATGCAAGTTTCCAGCAAGACTATTTTATGTTTTCACTTAATTTCTGTTTGTATGTAATGAAACATAACAGTTTTGGCAAAAATCAAAATTTTACCACAGAAAATTTCAGTTTTACTGAAACTGCATTTTCTGTCAAAATAATCATACAGGTGAAAAATTCCTGATCAGCTCTACTCCTGGCCATGTTTTTACAAATTCTGCCATCACCGCAAACATAACTGGGTTCTGTGCTCCCATTTGTTCAGTTTTCACACACACAAATTTGTTCACAATGCACACACATACAATCATTTATGGTAACTTCTGATACTTGAGCAAAAGCAATATGGTGGGTAACTGCAAATCTTAGTGTAGTGACTTCTCTCGCCACATCCTCTCTGGTTTGACTAGTGCAGTCTCACAGAGACACCTATCTCAATGTCCATTTGTAACAATGTGACTGGGACTGGCACTGTTAGATACCACTCAAAGTAAGGAAGGAAGTGTCACTCCCTTATTTATTTGCACGGCAGGGAAGAGAATCTAAGAAACTTAGACATCATTCAAAACTAAAAACTTGGGCTCTGGGCCTTAAATCTCACATTTATTTCCACTACCACAAAGATTTGCATAGAAAATCCTGGAAGGAGAATGTCTTCAAAATTCATTTCAAGTCCTTTATATTAAAGGACAGAGAAATAATCCTAGAGATGTGTAAAATATACATGTCTACCAACTACTAAACACCAAACTTATTCCATAATTTTAAGATAAATTTCATAGCTGAAGATCAAATTTATTACATATATTGCTTTTTTCTTTTCTTTTTTTGCACATTTTAAACAGCTTCAGGCCTTAAATAATATACTATACTAAAAATAATTATTTAAAATACCGAATTTCTGATTCAGAAAAAATCAGTTGTGGACTACATTAGCAGCCAGAGCAAAAGAAAGGGACTATTCCCCTCAGTGTGACTAAAATTCACTTTATATCAGAGGGGACTACAGTTTTAAAAACAAATGTCCATAAGCGATGCACAAACGTGTGCATGGAAGCATTGAATGGTTAACAGGGGATTACCACATTCCAAATACAGCACAAGAAGTGATATGTCTGATTGTCTGATCACTGAGAAGTGATGTGTCTGATTGTCTGAGGGGGGCTGCGAGAAGCGGCAGCCAGCACATCCCTTGGCCCACATCGCTTCCTACAGCCCCCTTGGCCTGGAGTGGCAAACCGCGGCCAGTGGGAGCTGCGATTGGCCAAACCTGCGGACGCTGCAGGTAAATAAACCATCCCGGCCTGCCAGCAGATTTCCCTGACAGGTCGCATGCCAAAGGTTGCCAATCCCTGCTATACACAAAATTAAACATTAATGCTGGAACAGAAATTGTTACCTCAGCTGTATTCAGTAGAACTATCACCTTCTCATTTATTACGTTCTGTATCTTGATGAAATATAAATGGGGCTGCAAGCAACAGTATTGAAAAACAAATGAAAATAATTGGTTAATGACATAACATACATCCTCATTAAATGACTGCATATACTAGTCAAGGATTAGCAACCCCTAGTCTGAGGACATCAGAATATGAACTGAAAAGTTAGTGAATAGGCCAAGCTTGATAAATCAAAAGTCTAGGTGCTATACATATATTACATTATACCCTGCTTTGTGTATTTACCATGTTGTTGGCTCTTACACAATCAGAAAATATTTTAGCACCATTCAAGTTAATGATCAAATATATATGCTATGCAAATCTATTTTCAGGCAACCAAATTTTTCAAGAGGAAATGAGGTATTTTACATTTATATGAAATCATCTACAATAAAGGGACATCTTGTGACAGTTCACCATTGCATAGCATTGTGCTACAAACAATAAAAGTAAGTACATGAAACAGTATCTCATTATATCATCTGTGAGTTGCTACAGGATTAATCCTAAAATGTTTCCTACTGACCATAATGTTTACTACTGTGAATAATTCCATTGAAGTAATTCTTGGAGTTCCATTCTTTAAATCAATGGCATCAGTCATGATAGAAAGAATTATACTTAGTAAATGTTTACCACACAATTTAGTTTCCATCAGGCTGAGGGTGACAAAACCTTTAAACTTTTTCTTCATCATCTGAATTCTACAAATCACGAGCTTGCCCTCTTTCATCCAGGAAGTGAGATGCGGAGGTAGAGTCTCCAAAAATAAGAGACCTCAAACAAAACCCTTAACTTCTCAGAGAGCAAAATCACAGCAAGCACGTTTTCATAATTATAGGTTTGTTTGAATCCAGCTCCTCCTTCCTCCACGGGGGCCTATTCAACTCACATTATGTCAACAGAAAGACTCAGACTGACTTTAATCTACACAATCTACCCATCTGTCTGTCTATGTTCTATAGCAAACTCCTTTATCATAGGTTTCAGCTGTGTTAGTCTGTATTCACAAAAAGAAAAGGAGTACTTGTGGCACCTTAGTTAGTCTCTAAGGTGCCACAAGTACTCCTTTCCTTTATCATAGTATCTTAGTTGGATGAGAAACCTGGCTAGCAGAGGTTAAGCAGTATCAATGCCTTACTATTCACTAACAAGTCATTTTTATGTCCATCTGCTTGAGATCTTGTACTACCAATCAGTACGGACAGAATAGTCTTTTCTATGTAGCACAAGTAAAGATCCGTCCTCCTCTCCTCTCAAATGTGTATTTGAAGTAATTCCAACAACATTCATTTCTTGAAGGGCTGCCCTAGGTCCTGGGTGCTCCATTAGAACTAGAGTAGGTATCTGTGATAGAAACATGTTCACATTCCTGGTGCAATGCATGAATAGTAAAAAAATTAGTGTAATTAAAAAATTATCCCATTTTATAGTAGTACCATTCACCTCAATGCACCTACTTAAATAAGTCAGTCAAGTAGGATTCACCCACCTGGTGAGCCACAAATTGCCTTTGGAAACTTACACAGATGAACTGCACCTGACAGTCATCTGCCATTGATTTCAGCAAGGACTGTTGTGTATTTTTGTCCACCCTGGGCAATAATTTTCTGTCCATTCATAAAGTTAGTCTCAATTCCTGAATACAGTAATATCTACATGCTATCAGCATGTGTGCACTAATTGTTTTATTATATACTATAAACAGATTTCATATTGCTTTATGCACAATAATTTATGTTCCTCCCATGGATTTACAAACATGCAATCCTGCAGCCTTTAATTCCCACCTGTCCTGTCTGTTTCTATGTTTTAAATGGAACCTCAATGTTATTCAATGAAATTGTGTGTGCAGAGTAGGAAATTCCTGCTTGGACAGGTAAACATAAGGGAGCTGCCATTCCCACTTGTCCTGCTACTGAATATTAAAAAAAATTTGAAGTTAGCCACATTATTTGGGAGCTAAAAAGTGTAAGAAGCAGTCAGTGATGAAAGAAGCACAGAATCACAGATATCTGCTCTCCATGAAGAGAGGTAAAACTAGTTAATTTTCCTTATTTTAATCAGGATCGAGTATGTATGACAAGCTGTGTCAAATCGTTGCTACTCAGGGGGTTGATGACATTCCCCCAAATACATCTGCCCTTCTGTTCATTAGTAAGCTTCCAGAAAAGTTTGATAGAACCTGCTTCCATGGTTGAAAGGAGTGAGTGAACATATGGATTTCATCAAACTTGTATAAAACAAATATATGCAGAGCAGTCCCCATCACTCCTCTCATTGGGCATCAGTGATTACTCTGGAAGAGTCCAGTAACAAGGCAAAAGGCCCAAGTTGTGAGATGAAATGCAGAAGTTTTATAAATGACAGTGAAAAGATCTGGAGGGTACCATATATTAAAAGGTAGAATCCGTCCACAGATTATCCTGATCACACAGACCTCTATATCCCAACAGTGGAACAAGGTTAAATGGCTCCAAACACACTTCCTTTCTGCTTTTCTTACAGCTTCTTTTCTTGATACCAGATCCTCCATCTAACTTTATTTTCCATCTCCTCCAACTGGACACTCAACCAGCCTCATCTCTGCTAACGATCATTCCTCTGGTACCTGTGATTTGGCTTTCACTTTATCATGATATTACTGACCAATGAGTTATTAGTTTTTAAATGATACCTTACAAGGCATATTTTGTACAAAGACTATTACAGTGGTGTGTAGGGTGTGAATAGAGGGGTACATTCAGTCACACCTGCCCCCTTAGAAAGATGCAGGAGGGTTAGCCACTGGAGGCAGCAGGTCAGACCCTTTTGAAATGCTTTTGACTATATAATTTGGTTAGGCTTTGTTTGTTGTTGATGTTGTTTTACAGAAAAAATAGTTTATTAGTTAATCATTTACTAGCCCTATGAAAGACTGGACATGCTCTTTGGTTTGCGACACTGGCCAATTAACAATGGTTTCAACTTTTAAGGGACACATGATATTTGCCCCCCTCCCCCTGAGTGTCCCAAATAAGGAACGCTGGCTATTCCAATTTTACCCTTAGAGGCTTCTATAGTCAGGCCTGCCTCTTTGAGCTTTGACAACACAGTTCCCAAGTGTTTCTTGTGTTCAGACCAAGTGTTGCTAAATACCGCTGTTTCATCGACATGGACCCTTACAAAGTCTTGTGGTCCTTTCAACACTTGGTGACCAGCCTCTGAAAAGTGGTTCCTGCATTAATTAACTGAAATGGTTACACTTTGAGTTCATATAATCCCATATCAACAACAAAAGCAGATTTTTTTCTGTGCATCCTCATATAAAGGAATCTGCCAGTACCCCTTAATTAACTCAAAAGAGCTGAGATGGTTAGAGTTGTTACCACATTTGCCCATTACTTTGGGGTATGCTCATTTATTAGGGTTACTTTTCTGGGGGGGGGTGTTCTGCAATTCTATCAATGTACTGCGTGTGTCACTTGTGTTCTCCTATGGAGCTCTGCTCCTCCCTTCTGCAAGTTCCCTCCCAATGGAGCTATCCTGCAGGACCTAGGTTCCCCAGGGCTGGGTTCTTCCAGTCCCAGAATCAGATGAACACACACACACATTTTAACAGAGTGCATCTGAGAGGACCGGATTAATCAGCGCTCCCAAGCTGAGCCCTTATATGTCCCTAGACGCAGTATACTGGGTCGAGCGGCATTTCCAAGCTGTCACCCTCATAGGCCCTTGCATTCAGCAAACAGCACCTCCAAGCTGTCAACCTCATGGGCCATGGGCACCGCACTGAATAGAGTACACCTGAGCAGACTGGGTCGAGCTGCACTTCCAAGCTGTCACCCTCATATGCCCCAGGTTCACAGCATGTCCCTATCCCCACTTTCATGTTACAATTGTTCTGGTAGTAATCCACTTGATAAGCAAACCCCACAGGATTTTTAGGCACTGCAGGGAGAGGGAAAGAGAGAGAGAGAGAGAGAGAGATGGGTTCTCACCACTCTGTGAAGCTTGCATCGATTGGGGTTCCCAGATAGTGGTGGTAGCTGAGGGTCCAGAGTGCTGGAGACAGGCAGAGCTCCCAGCATGATCAGTCAGGAAAAGATGAAGTCCGAATGGAACTGATGTAGATGTTGGATCCAGGCATCAGAACACTTACTTGAGCATGGGTAGGATTTTTTGTAGGGAAAAAACAATGGTTCTAGGGAGAACACTAGATTTGTTTTTGGGGAAACTGATGGCTCTAGAGAGTATACCAAAGTTGTTTTGTTCAGGCTAGACAATAGGAACTGATCATTCCTGGCTATAGGCGGTGTTCCTTTGAGGGAGCTCACAACGCAATTAGGCAGCTTCAGTATTTTGGATACCAATAAAAGATTTATTACTGGAATCGGTCTGATAACTACTGAGATCCCCCATCATGCAGTGCTTCCATGCTTTTCTGATCCCATAGTTCAGTGCAGTTCTTGCCTTGAAATCTCTGTTCTCCATTCTAATGGAGATGTCTCCCTGTCCCGTCTTTGATGCAAATGAGGCTCAGGGAGTTTCCTTAATCCTGTCACCCTTGTCCGAAGGGGTTTAGGTGTGTCTCCCACTGCCTTTTCATTGCTTTTTGTAAGTCTTTCTTCTGATCAGCTTTAGTTCAACCAGAGGCTGGGGGAGAGGTCTTTCGTGAGTCAGATAGGCTGGGTACTGTGCCCTGGTTCTCCAAGAACACAGAGCTGACAGGTAACAGCGTTGCTTAAGATATCCAGCATATCATCAATTCTAGACATAAGATAAACATCTAGCACTGTGGCAGCACTGATTTCCTATAATCAACACAAAACCTTACAGAGTTTTCTTTTTAGGGACCAAGACCACAGGTGATCCCGAAGAGCTGTCAGACTCTTTAACTAATCCGAGGTCCAGCATGCTTTGTATTTCTGTTCAGATTTGCTATTGTGCCTTGCCAGTGGCACACTAAGCTCCGTTGGGAGATGGTTGTGGTCCTTCAGTAGTGATTTTATGAGTTAGTGAGTGAGTTTTCCCTGGCTTGCTAGAAAACACTTCTGCATGTTTTTGCAGCACAGACTACACCTTTGCCTTTTCAACTGGTGATAACTCGCTGCAAATGTTGATATTTTCCAGGGATGAGTCACACTGGCATTCAGCCATCAAATCAATGAGGTGGTGAGCCTCTGTTTCCCCTTCTACACAACAGATCATGTTTACCATGGGCTCCCTGCTGTGTTAGGCTTTCAGTCTATTTACGTGCACTAGCTGTGGGACAACATTACCTTGAGGCTTTTTAAGCTATGTATTTCCATCCATTTCTTCTATCACCCCAATAGGTCCTTTCCAAGAATTTTGCATTTTGTCTTTTTTCACATGGCTTAACAGAACACCAAGCTCTCTATTTCAAAAAAGCATTTACAGGTACATTGGTCATACCAGGCCTTTTCTTTGTACTGATGATCCTTGAGGTTAGTGTGAACAATACCCATCATGTCTTTTAACTCTTTTCTGAACCTTTCATATTCATTTATTGGCTCTCCCGATGCCTCAGTGTCCCCTTCTCAGGGGTATCTCATGAGATCCTATTGGTCTTCTCATTTTCCTTCCAAACAGAAGATCAAAGGGGGAGAACCTGGTTGCTTCTTGGAGCACCTCCCTCTAAGCAGGTAGCAAATACGACAACATTTCTTCCCAGTCTTGAACTCTCTTATTTGCACACATTCCCAGCATAGATTTTAGAGTTCCACTGAACCTTTCCACAGACCATTTGTCTCACCCCCACAACTTCCATAACTCACTGAATAGCTGCAACATGAAATTTGACCCACAATCAGATAAAATCTCTTTAGGAAACCCACTAGCTAAAAAGAGTGAAGAGGGCTTTTCCACAGAATCAGCCTCTATGTTAGAGCAACTACTTCAGGATATTTAGTGTCAAAATCCACTATCACCAGGATATATTTATTTCCCCTTCAGGTAAGATGTGGCATAGGGCTCAAAATGTCCACTGCTACCCTATAAAATGCCTCTTGTATCACAAGCAAGGGGCATAGGGGGACTTTCTGGGACCCTGCAGGTGTTTTCTTTTTTTGGCATAATTCACTACACCTGCAATAGTTCCTCACACCATTCTGTATCCCTGGCCAGTAGAAATTTGTCTTTAACCTCTGTGCCCACAAGTGATCAGAAAAAGGATAATCATGTGCTAGCAACATTAATTCCCCATGGTGTAGGGCAGGCACAACTACTTACTTTTAGAGTTTTTCAGGGCTATTATTTTAATTTCACAGATCTCCATTCATATCCCAACCCCTCACCAGAACAGAAACCAGCTAACATTCTATACATGTATAGCCCATATAGGCTTCAGTCATAAACAGGAACTCTACATATGCTCTACAACAGACTAGCTTAGTCTTAGCTCAATCGTGTTCAGAAAGAAAGCCTTGAAGAAAAGCACACACAGCAAGACTCCTTTCTGTTGTTGCTTGTCCAGCTGACCTTCCTACCACCTTACACTGTTATTAATTTCATTAGCATAAATAATGCTACTTATAATCTCTCCATTTCATGGTTCTACTTTTCTGTTGGGTATGTACAGTACAGAAGTGAGATGACAAAGGATTACTGTGGGATGGAGGCCAATTTGACTATAAAACGAGAGGTGGAAGGACAGCTGAGAAGTATGCAAGAGAGATTCCTGAAGAGGAAGGAGAGTCTAATGGTTAAAGCATTGCACTGGGACTCAGGAGATCAACTGAATTTAACGCCTAGCACTGTCATAGACTTATTTCACTTTGAACAAATGTATTTAATCTCTCTGTGCCTCAGATCCCCATCTGTAAACTGGGGATAATACTACTTTCTTTTCACCACCTTCTATCTGTCTTTTCTTTTTAGATTGTAAACTTCACAGGGCAGAGACTGTCTCTTAGTATGTCAGGTTTCAGAGTAACAGACGTGTTAGTCTGTATTCGCAAAAAGAAAAGGAGTACTTGTGGCACCTTAGAGACTAACCAATTTATTTGAGCATAAGATTTCGTGAGCTACAGCTCACTTCATCGGATGCATACTGTGGAAAGTGTAGAAGATCTTTTTATACCCACAAAGCATGAAAAAATACCTCCCCCACCCCACTCTCCTGCAGGTAATAGTTTATCTAAAGTGATCACTCTCCTTACAATGTGTATGATAATCAAGTTGGGCCATTTCCAGCACAAATCCAGGTTTTCTCCTGGAGTGTTCTCCCACTTCAATCTCTCTGGTCACGCGATTACAGACATGAAAGTTGCAATATTACAACAAAAAAACTTCAAATCCAGACTCCAGCGAGACACTGCTGAATTGGAATTCATTTGCAAATTGGATACAATTAACTTAGGCTTGAATAGAGACTGGGAGTGGCTAAGTCATTATGCAAGGTAACCTATTTCCCCTTGTTTTTTCCTTTCCCCCCTCTCCCCCCCTCCTCAGACGCTCTTGTTAAACCCTGGATTTGTGCTGGAAATGGCCCACCTTGATTATCATACACATTGTAAGGAGAGTGGTCACTTTAGATAAGCTATTACCAACAGGAGAGTGGGTTTGTGGGGGGGAGAGGGGAAGAAAACCTGGATTTGTGCTGGAAATGGCCCACCTTGATTATCATACACATTGTAAGGAGAGTGATCACTTTAGATAAGCTATTACCAGCAGGAGAGTGGGGTGGGGGGAGGTATTTTTTCATGCTTTGTGTGTATAAAAAGATCTTCTACACTTTCCACAGTATGCATCTGATGAAGTGAGCTGTGGCGCACAAAAGCTTATGCTCATATAAACTGGTTAGTCTCTAAGGTGCCACAAGTACTCCTTTTCTTAGTATGTGTTTGTACAGTGTCTAGCACAATGAGTCCCTGATTTCATCTAGGGCCTCTAGTGCTATTGTACTGCAAATAATAATGACAGCAAGAACAATGGTTGAATCCCCAAAAAGACAGTGTTTGAAAAGCCTGACATGACTCAAAGTAAAGGAAATTAAAAACAAAACAAAAAAGCACCTTCATAGACCGTTCAGACTTAAATAAAACATTATTCCATTTTTATTCTTTCCCCCCCATCTTCCAGTCCAAGGTATTGACCAGCTAACTTTAGAAGGAAGCCTTTACGGCACATATATCTTTGTGATATTACATCAAGCCTGAAGATTTTTTGTCTTTCTTCTCAAACTTACACACAATAACAAATATTTTTATCAGCACTCTGCTCTCTGGCTGCTGCAGACATGAAGATGGTTATAGCACAACTACAGACAAACTAAAATGCTCAGTGTGAGGTTGTAGATACATAAAAGAACAAAGGGACTGATGACTAAAGTAAGAGAGCTCCTTTGAATTATTCAGAGAGCTTTCTTTTCTTTCCTAAGGTTTTTGTTAGCAATTAAAATGAGCTGACTGTAGGAATCAACAGAGAATGCAAAACCCTGGGGACCTACCATGGGTATTCCACTCTTCTGCCATCTAATTCCGCATTTAATTCTTGCCTGCTGAAATAACCATTTGCCTCTTTTTGTTTAAATGAAGAATGTAAAGACCTCCCCCTGTGTCTACCTCAGACACTCCTGCTTCAGTGCTTTAAAGAGGGCACAGGTTCAAGTCCACTCATGACAATGATGATACTTTCCAAATCCTATCTTCATGTTGGATGTCTCTTAAGGCAGAATCAGGGAACTTCAAAGCATTGAGGAAACCAGGCCTGGAAACAGCAGCAAAACTTTTTTTCCCTCTGAATAAATGGGAAAAGCATTGGTTCTGAGTTAACTACCGTATCAAAGTTAATTTCAGTCACCTTTGTGACCTTTTCCTATTCATTTTCTCTATGTTTTTTGTACATGTTGAGATTCACAGGAAAGAAAACTTTGTAGGTTTCAGGCACCCAAAATCATTAATTACTTTTGAATATTTAGATAATTACTTCTATTGAAAAAAATAATAATCATCAAAATCTGCACCATCAAAAAGCATAAATTCTTCACTCTTCCGTCACAAGCTGACTCACCATCTCCAGTTGCAGGAATCAAGGCTGTATGTCTCATTGACAAAATTTTAGCTACATCAAGTTCTGTTTTGGCTTGAGGAGTTTCTTTCAAGATTAATCTCAAGGTTATTGTGGGGCTAGAATCAAATATTGATTGGCTGGCCACCAAAAGCTTGGTGAATAAAGACTCCACAGATAAGTTCTTTGTATACACCAACTGGCTGAAGTTTTATTGTGCTAACACAGGGGAAAAAACAATGGTAACCTGCTATCAAGGAAGCAAAACTTGTCCAGTGTTGTTCTCATTACAATGGCCCCCAAAACAGACAAGGACATACAGCAGGACCTGCTCAAGGAGATGCAATACAACCCACCCATCAACCCCTTCCTCATCCACATAACTGGACAATAATTGGACCTCTAATCTGAACTCAATCTCAAAGACTCTCCCACATCCTCCCATTCATGGCATTCTGTAGTCCTCTCACTCCTGGCCTTCTGCTCAGATCTGTTAAGCAACAACTTCAGTATTCCCCAATACTGCAGTTGCAATAAAACACATTGAGTCACCAGAATCAAACTATGCCTCATTTGAACTACCTTTTAGTCACAACTACAGACAGCCAAAGGGAAGATGGGTGAGGGGAAATAAAATCTGCTGCAAGTGCCAATTTGCACATGGGAAAAATTCCTTCCCATCCTGAACTGGAAATCAGCCATAGCCCAAAGCTCAGCAAGAAAAACCAACAAAACCTGACAGCATGCTATGAGTAACCTTAAAAACATCTTGGAGAGCTTTTCAAAGGCACAAAGGGCACTTAAGCACCTAGCTCCAATGGGAATTAGGTGCTTAGGTGCCCTTTGTGCCTTTGAACATTTATTCCTTTGTTGCTCCTTCAGCCCAAACCAAACTACCATAGACCAGTTGGGAAGGAGGAAAGATCTGTTAACATAGCCAGGAACAGAGATACCAAGTTCTGCCAGCTGCATATGACTCCCTCACTACCTTCTGGAAAACAATGACAAATTTTCAGTTGTTATTGTTTGTGTTGAAACTTCATTTGCTAGGGGGCAACTGATGAAGGTTGTGAGGAAGAACAAAGGTAACATTTTATATCAAGATGCGAAAGTTCCTATTTTTCCTGATGTGGCCAAGGCCACACAGGCACAAAGAAGAAAATGACTTCATTTACATGCCAAATGTCTCTGTTTGGATTTTACAGCTTCTGATTTATTTCCACCCACATTAAGTCTCATGAGAAATAAAAAGACTTTTTTCCTTTTAATAATTTTAATAATGCCAAGGGTTTTTTTCAGCAGCTGAGCTTAAAATTAGAGCATCTGATGATGAAGATAATGAGGAAATATCCTCGGATATTGATTTATTTACTTCTGTAATACCGGAGTTGTGAAATTATTTCCTTGTTTTTCAGAATGTTCTATTTATGCCTTTAGGTGTAATATTAACACTTTAAAACATGTTAGTGTTTGATTTGTCTTAGGACTTGATACTCCACTGCCTTGCACCTTTTTATTGGTTTATATTCATACAAAGTGAATACAAAGTGGGTGTAATATGTTACCAGTGCAGAATGATAACATTTTACACATACTTTGCACTCTGCAGAATTTAAGTATCAGACAAAGTGCTTTAATATCTGATCTGGCTACTGGTGGAGCAAATGGTAAGATTTCAGTTTGCCTCAAGAGGCAGGCAAGAGCTTAAGACCTAAGGTGCTGATCCTGTAATCATATCCACATACATGGCCCCTGCACCTGTGTGGAGCTCCATTGTTTTGAAAGGGGTTCTAGGAAGCTATAAGAACATATTTCCATGAATCTGATTGCAGGATCAAGACCTTATTTTGCAAACATTTAAACACATTTGGAAACAAAGACCCCAGTACTTCCATGAGCTGTACATACAGAACCCTTGCTCCAAGTGAGTGGGGCTCTGTCCTCGTGATGCAATTTGCAGAATCAAGGCAATAAATGTGCCTGAGAGTGAAAAATCTTTTTATAAATTTAGTTAAAGATGTGTAGAATTTATAGGTGACTGACAGAATAAACCGGATTGTATTTAATTCCCAGAAGCAAGCAGTCTTTTTCTTAAAATATTTTGGAGAGTCCAACTTTACATGGAATTGTTTTTCAAAAGTCAAAGAAATGTGATTGCTACTTCTTCAGTCATCATGCTGACCAACCCTGCAGCTTTTCTTTCAGGGTTCTGTAAAGTGGTAAGTGTGGAACTTGCATTCCCTTTAAGGCTATGTCTATACTGCAATGTAAACCAAGGGTTAGTAGAACTCAAGTTAGCAGACCCTGGGTTTGTTAACCTAGGACTTCAGTGTCTACATTCATGTGTAAGCCCAGATTAGGAATTTTTCAAGCCTGCATCCCAACGTGGGGTTCCAGCATCTACACTGCATTATGTTGGCCTGAGTCCAACCACGCATATCCCAGACTTCCTAATGCCCTCAAAAAATGTGTTCACTCTAGCCCTCTGTTCATGATGCAGTGAGAGAAAACTTGACTGTCAACTAAACTTGAGGACAAAGAAAGTTGGCCTGTAGGACTGTGGAATACTTTTGGCAGTCTCCAAGAGCATGAGCCTAGTGGGGCTGCATCTGCATTGCAAAGCAATAGGGCTTGATCCCTGGGTCCCAACTTATAGAATCACAGAATCATAGAATATCAGGGTTGGAAGGGACCTCAGGAGGTCATCTAGTCCAACCCCTTGCTCAAAGCAGGACCAATCCCCAACTAAATCATCCCAGCCAGGGCTTTGTCAAGCCTGACCTTAAATATATCTAAGGAAGGAGATTCCACCACCTCCCTAGGTAACGCATTCCAGTGTTTCACCACCCTCCTAGTGAGAAAGTTTTTCCTAATATCCAACCTAAACCTCCTCCACTGCAACTTGAGACCATTACTCCTTGTTCTGTCATCAGCTACCACTGAGAACAGTTTAGATCCATCCTCTTTGGAACCCCCTTTCAGGTAGTTGAAAGCAGTTATCAAATCCCCCCTCATTCTTCTCTTCCACAGACTAAAAGATGTGGAGCAAAGGGATACTCAAATGGCCAAAATGCATGGGGTTCTTCCGTCCTAAGTGCAGGACTCTGCACTTGTCCTTGTTGAACCTCATCAGATTTCTTTTGGCCCAATCCTCTAATTTGTCTAGGGCCCTCTATATCCTATCCCTACCCTCCAGCGTATATACCTCTCCTCCCAGTTTAGTGTCATCTGCAAACTTGCTGAGGGTGCAATCCACACCATCCTCCAGATCATTTATGAAGATATTGAACAAAACTGGCCCGAGGACCGACCCTTGGGGCACTCCACTTGATACCGGCTGCCAACTAGACATGGAGCCATTGATCACTACCTGCTAAGCCCGACAATCTAGCCAACTTTCTATCTACCTTATAGTCCATTCATCCAGCCCATACTACTTTAACTTGCTGGCAAGAATACTGTGGGAGACCGTGTCAAAAGCTTTGCTAAAGTCAAGGAACAACACGTCCACCGCTTTCCTCTCATCCACAGAGCCAGTTATCTCATCATAGAAGGCAATTAGATTAGTCAGGCATGACTTGCCCTTGGTGAATCCATGCTGACTGTTCCTGATCACTTTCCTCTCCTCTAAGTGCTTCAGAATTGATTCCTTGAGGACCTGCTCCATGATTTTTCCAGGAACTGAGGTGAGGCTGACTGGCCTGTAGTTCCCAGGATCCTCCTTCTTCCCTTTTTTAAAGATGGGCACTACATTAGCCTTTTTCCAGTCATCCGGGACTTCCCCGGATTGCATGAGTTTTCAAAGATAATGGCCAATGGCTCTGCAATCACATCCGCCAACTCCTTTAGCACTCTCGGATGTAGTGCATCCGGCCCCATGGACTTGTGCTTGTCCAGCTTTTCTAAATAGTCCCGAACCATTTATTTCTCCACAGAGAGCTGGTCACCTCCTCCCCATGCTGTGCTGCCCAGTGCAGTAGTCTGGGAGCTGACCTTGTTCGTGAAGACAGAGGCAAAAAAAGCATTGAGTACATTAGCTTTTTCCACGTCCTCTGTCACTAGGTTGCCTCCATCATTCAGTAAGGGGCCCACACTTTCCTTGACTTTCTTCTTGTTGCTAACATACCTGAAGAAATCCTTCTTGTTACTCTTAACATCTCTTGCTAGCTGCAACTCCAGGTGTGATTTGGCCTTCCTGATTTCACTCTTGCATCCCCGAGCAATATTTTTATACTCTTCCCTGGTCATTTATCCAATCTTCGATTTCTTGTAAGCTTCTTTTTTGTGCTCAAGATCAGCAAGGATTTCACTGTTAAGCCAAGCTGGTCGCCTGCCATATTTACTATTCTTTCTACACATTGCGATGGTTTGTCCCTGTAACCTCAATAAAGATTCTTTAAAATACAGCCAGCTCTCCTGGACTCCTTTCCCCCTCATGTTATTCTCCCAGGGGATCCTGCCCATCCGTTCCCTGAGGGAGTCAAAATCTGCTTTTCTGAAGTCCAGGGTCCGTATTCTGCTGCTCTCCTTTCTTCCCTGTGTCAGGATCCTGAACTCAACCATCTCATGGTCACTGCCTCCCAGGTTCCCATCCACTTTAGCTTCCCCTACTAATTCTTCCCAGTTTGTGAACTTGACTCAGGCTCAGACCTACCTCCACTGTGGGATCTGGAGACCCTATATCTGAGCTCTGGATTAGCTCAATTTGTGTGTAGATAAGGGTTAGGCTTGAAACTGAGTTCAAACCCTGAGCTTATATTGCAGAGTAGATATACCCTAAGGGTACACAACTAACGACCCAGGGATAAAGCTCCAGCTGGCCCATATCAGCTGACTCGGGCTTGCAGGGCTCAGGCTGTGGGGCTTTAAAATTCTTGTGTAGTCATTTGGGCTTGAGTTGGAACCCTGCCTCTGGAACAGTCCCCCAAAATGGGGTCTCAAAGTCCAGGCTCCAGCCTAAGTACAAATGTCTACACTGCAATTTTATAGCCCCATAGCCCAAGCCCCACGAGCCCACATCAGCTGACCCGGGCCAGCCACAGGTCTTTTACTGCAGTGTATACATGCCCAAAGAAATGAAGAACAGATTCTCCAAAGGGATCTGTCTCCACTGTTAGTGTGTACATATATAGCTTATGAAAAGAAAGCAAATGATAGCTTTGCTGTGCATATAGGCAAATACAGGATTACATATGAATAAAGCTGTATGCAAAAAAATAATGTCCATAAAGAAAATTCAGGATTTTTGCCAGCATCTTCTCATCATATCATGTAGCCACCATCATAGTCACCTATTCTCTTCAGAGTGGATTATGTCCCTGCTGATCAGCACTAATAGGAAACTGCTACTCACTTTGTATAATATGAGCGTGGATCTTAAGCCCAATGAAGTCAATGAAAAGACTCCTATTGAACTTCAATGGGCTTTAGATTAAGCCCTATGTTCTGGAAAGTAATATACATCCCTGAGACCCATAAATGCATCCCCTTAGTACATGCCTGAGTGCACAGCATGTACATATGTACTGTTACCTGTTTGACCATGGTATATGCATCTGGTGTTGTTACTGCTGGCTTAGGCCCTAATCCACATCCCACTAAAGTGAATGGAAAAACTCCATTGGCCAGACATTAAGTTCTGTTAATTGGTTTGTACAGTTCTTCTTAGCACATGTTACACTAATTTTTCATGTTAACTTGTGCTAACTGAATGGATACTACTGCATTCCTGAGCTGAGGGCAGGAATGGCCTGCTCACACCCAGGTTTTTACTGTCCAATTATGCCAAAAGATTGGCTTTTCTGCAAGCCAATCACCAAATTTTACCATGTTATAACACAGTTATTCTCAAACTTTTGTACCGGTGACCCCTTTCACATAGCAAGCCTCTGAGTGTGACCCCTCTTATAAATTAAAAACACTTTTAAATATATTTAGCACCATTATAAATGCAGGAGGCAAAGCGAGGTTTGGAGTGGAGGCTGACAGCTCAGGCCCCCCACCCCCCATGTAATAACGTCACAACCCCCTGAGGGGTCCTGACCCCCAATTTGAGAACCCCTGTTGTAAGAGAAGTCCTAAGGTAGTGAAGACAAAGTTATGCTGGTGTCCATGTGTTAGGACAGTTCACTGCTTCTGCCTGGGTCCAAACATCTTTTTGGCAGACCCATTTCTCCACTTACTGCTATGACTCACTTTCTACTTCATGATATGTCCTGATGACCAATAATGCAGTTATTTAATAAGGGGACTGTGCTTAATATTAACATAGCCTGGAGGACAGATAGACATGTTCCTGAAACAAATTCCCTAGTCAGAACCCTGTCACTCAAGCTATTACTGAATTATGACTGGGTGGGTAGGTGTAAAGGGTCCCACATATGGCCCCTGATTTAAAAAGCTTGAATTTTAATTTAAATAGAGACCAACCCATATCACTCATTTAGCCATACAACACCTGAAGCAAGTAGTACAACTCACAAGGCTTGAAATTTAAATTTCAACTTGTTCATCTTCACCTGTCAACATGTGAGTCATCACTATAATCAGAATTGATTTGTCTGATTCTGTAGTGCATCTTTTAAATTCAATATTTGTCTTTCTTCCCTGGCTCCTGTTTGTCTTCTTTATGAGATTTGCCTTGTTTTAGAATTTGCATTCTTCCTTTCTATTTTATATTTACATTTGTTATACAGTATTGTCCTTTCTTTTTGCAATGACTCAAAACAATGCTTGATTTACCTCTCCCCAGGCTCTTTAAATGACAGCCTGGTGCATACACGTCACATCCAAGGCACTGTAAAAGGTCAGAGCAATGATAGCCTTCAGGGCTCAGCAGATTAATGTTAAATTACTTAGTCACCACTCAGCACTTCCACAAGCTCATCCAGAAAATACAACAATGGCATAACAGGTGGAGTGTTTGAGGAGCTTCCGATTTTCTGTTCATCATTCAGAGCCCTTCGAATTTACAGGTAGGGTCTGATTTTCTAGGTAGTAATCACCCTTTGCTCCCTCTGACTTTACCTAAAGTTGTGGATTTCAAGAATTTGCCACACATTCCCTTCTTCTCCCTGCTGCTGACAATTTTAATAAAGATGCCTACCCCCTTTTGGACATGTGAAATGTGTATTGAGTGGCAGGACTGGATAGGGGAGGGGGAAGATTACACAGCTGAAGGAAAGGGATACTGTGAAACCAGGCTCACATCCAAAATCCATTATAATATATATTCTTAATTTAAGGAAACTCTGATGTCTTTAAGAAACCAAACCATTTGGGAGACGTTGCAAAAGTATAAAGTCCTACTTCATTCCTCTTCACTGTAGATTGGGCTGTTGAAACAAAGAAACTGGGGTTGGGTGGCAAAGAAAAGGATGTGTTGGGTGAAATAAAAAATAAATAAAGCTAGTCTAAGTGCCTTCTCTAAATCTGAAAGTGGTTTGCTCATGATATTTTTACTTCTGCTATGAAGACTAGCAGCATAGTCTGTATTATTTATCTATCTTCGTGACTGTTGTCTGAAATATACCACACAGCTGGTGACCTCTATGTTCCAGAGTTTGACTCTCTCATCTCAGGTGCTTATGCCTTCAGGGGATGAGCAACACCACCATACATAAATTGCTCTAAAAGAACCTTAGAAATCTGTCCTAAAAGGAAAGGATGAGCGTGTACATTTCAAGTGCTGTTCCACTATAAAAAGTGACTTTCAAATGTCAAAGTGGAGCTCCAGATGCAAAGCAGCTCACTGATTTCCATATCACATTTGCTCATTTTGGGCCTGGTGCTGATACTCTTATTCATGCAGAGTAGCACCTTGCTTTATTATAAATCCCACGGACTTCAATGGTTATATTCAGGAAAAAATGGTATTATTCTGTGTGAATAAGGGTATCAGAACCCAGCCCTTTGCAAATAAAACGTTGTTTTCTTCAACAGCCAGCCTCACAAAATCAGCCTGGGCTCTGACAGTCAAAATGTGTTCTTTCCTTCTGCTGCTGCTTACGCGGTAACTCCATTATCGGTGTTTGGAACCATGGCAGCCCATTCTGCATAATCCTCTGCTAATTTCTTTGTGGATGAACAGTCTGTTTAATCCACTCAGCATATTGCATCATCCATCCAAGATCTTCTTGTCTTGCCCCAAGTTCATCTGCCATCAACTTTCCCTTCCAATCCCCATAAAGATGCATTGTCCACTGAACCTCTTAAAATGTGCCCAGCAGATTGACACTTTCATTTTATAAGATCTCTGACTAGTGCTTGAGTTCCAATCATAGGCGCTGACTTTTATTTTCGTCCGGGGGTGCTCCACACCTGTTCCACCTTGAGTCCTGTCCCCACTCCACCCGTTCCCCCAAATCCCCGCCCTAGCTCTGCCTCTTCCCACTCCCAATCACCCAAATCCCCACCCTAGCTCTGCCTCTTCCCATTCCCACTTCTCCTTACCCCCAAGACCCTGCCCTCATTCCACCTCTTCAATACCCTGGCACCCCAATATTCAACACTGTCATGAAATTAGGATATGTTTTGTACAAAGTACACCTTGTGAGGTATCATTCTAAAAGTCTTTATCTGCTAGACATTAATATCTCATTGGATTTTATGTGCTATCGTTGTATGTGACGTTTTGAAGTTTGGCTGTGTATGTGTTACTAAAACATGTTGTGAGGTTGAAAACACCCACAAGCAGCCTTTCCGGTACAACAGTAAAAAGGCCATACAATGTTAATGGCTTATTGAGGAAAAGCACACAAGCACAAGGATTACCCCAGGAACTGTGTACAATAGACACCTCTCACAGATCGCACTACACAATGGGAACTGTTTGACCCAGGTCACAGCAAAAGAACTTTCCAGCAAGTGGGAAGAAGATATAAAAGGGGGGAAATGACATCTTGATGGTATCTCACTTTCCTTACAACAACACACCTGGAAACACCTGAGGAACGAAGACTGAACAGGGGGAAGTGATGGTCCCAGGCGAAGGGATAGCTAGCCTCCGTATGAAAACCTGGGAAAGCCAAGTTGTGCCTTAAGAATCTGCTAGCCTGTTTATCACTCACTCTATTTTTTTAATGCTGGTGCTCCAGCCCCGGAACACCCACAGAGTTTGTGCCTATGGTTCCAATCATCTCCAATACTTTTTTTTATTGGTTGTGCAATCTAACCAGGACCTTTTCAGAATTCTTTCATAACACCGTATTTTGAATGGTTGTAATTTCTTTATTATTAATTCTTTGAATATCCAGGTTTCACAGCCATAATTTAACACACATCTAATGTAAGTTTTTAGGAGTCAGAATTTAGTCTTCAGATTTATGTTCTTGTTGGATGTTTGTTCTTCCAGGATGTCTCTTTCACTCTTGCTTTTCTGGTGCTGACTTCAATATCCAGATCTTCCATCTTCTGTAATAACGCTTCCTAGCTAGCAGTGATTTCTCACTTACTGTATGACTATGTCATTCACTGAAATTTTTCATGTTCTCCCAGGATCCTTGAATACCATCATAGTTTTTGTCTTGTCCACATTCAACTTTAGACCATATTATTTGACATATTTATATATAATCCCCCCTAACTTCATCAGGCCTTCTTCTAAATCAGCCAACAAGACTATCATCTTCATAGCGAATATTATTCACCCATTTTCCATTCATCGTAATACCTTTTTTCTGTTTCTTCAATTAATTTAATCAAGCACTCCTTATAAATGTTGAATAAAGTTGGTATCATTATACAACCTTATCTCACTCCTCTTGATATTTAGTCTCTATTCTGTTCCTTTATCTCATGCATAATTACCACTTACAAAAATTCTGCAGGCCAACTTATATCCTACACTGCAATAGTGAACCCCATTACTTTCAGATCCTGCCAACAGTGACAATGAACTTTAGCTCTGTACGGCTAATAAAATTGCACAGGGTGTTTAGATTTCTTGCAAAAGGGATACAAAGAGAAGTTAGACAATACAGTAAAATAATCACCAAAAAGTAATTTTTAAGCTATAATTATTTTTTTCTGTATCTGTTTTTTTGTATTTGTTTTTTGCCATTTGAATTAGATTTTTACAAAATAAAGATTTAAAACTCCTGTTAAAACCGAGCTCTGTAAGACAACCTTAACTATGTTACAGCTACCGCTACACCACAGTAAGCTGAAGGGAAATCTCATTAAAAGAGGATTCTAACACACGCAAAAAATCCACCACTGTTCGCACTAATTAGAAGTCTTTTCTGCAGCATCAAAGTATGTGCCAAAGACTGAAAAAACAGGTAGACCAGCCCCCACCCTGTCTTTCAGGTCAGGGTATCTTTTGATGCATCTGTGGATAAATTGTCTCCCAAGCTGTCTGTCAAGCAACATTCACAAGTACGGTACTGCAAAAACAACTAGGAAACAAAAAAAAGGGTACTTACATGGAGACTGGTAGTTCTATTGTTTCTATTATATTAACTGAAGGGAATTAAATATGTGCACAGTTGTCAGTTTGTAATTTTTGGAACTCAGACATATCAAAAAATTCTCAGGATATCAACAGACAACAATCCATTTTAACTCTGCTAATGTGTCACACCCCCAGTGGGGTGGGGGCAATTGAAAGAACATTGCTTCACAGAAGCTGCTGAAGATACAGTACTGAAGGGGCTAAGGGGTTAATGATTCTAGTAAACTAAGTTTGATCTCTCAATCTCTCTCTCTTTTGGGGGAGGAAAGGGGAGAGGAGTTGAAGATTTTGGTGCATACAATTTTATGTTGTCATAATTCTGGAACCACTCATTTCAAAAATGGTTTTATAAACACATCCCCTACTGATTTTGAAGCTGATATTTCTTTACTATGGCTTTTAGTAAATACATTTTAACTTGGAAATTCTCAGTTAGGATTAAAGTTACAAGAAACACAAACATTAGAAAATATGGACATTAATATCAACTGTATCCAAAATCCCTTAACTCCCCTTATGGTAATGTTCTGAGGAAAGCAGAAGCTTATGATAAGACAACCTTATCCATCCACAAAAAACAGTTTCATCTGATCAGTAACAGAAAAACTAGGATGATTTCATTCTAAATTGCTAAGCCTTCTTTACAGTGATACATGGTCATATACAGAATAGACTCACAGTACTTTACAAATTCCAGATTAGACACAGAGCATACTGAAGGCAATCATTCCTAACTACTTTTTGGGGATCCAATCCTACAGTTTGCTGATGGTGCTAAGTACCTCCAAGGATCACACCCAATTGTTCTATATGTCCACCAATTATCCAAGTGTTATACAGAGAGCTAGCATGTCTCCAAAAAGATAACACTCCTACACACTAGATCACATTTATAGCACTTTCGTGAAGAAAGAAGATGAGAGTGCAACAATACAGCAATACACAGACAATCCTGGAAGTTTTAGGAGAGTGTTGGAGACAACTTCCTGGTACAAGTGCTGGAGCAACCAATGAGGGGCCATGCTCCTCTTGACTGGCTGCTTACAACAGGGAAGAATTGGTAGGGGAAGTAGAAGTGGGTGGCAATCTAGGCAGCAGTGACCATGAGATGGTTGTGATCAGGATCCTCACAAAAGGAAGAAAGGAGAGTAGCAAAATATGGACCCTTGACTTCAGAAAAGCAGACTTAGACTCCCTTAGGAAACTGATGGGCAGGATCCCCTAGGAAGCTAATATGTGAGGGCAAGGAGTCCAGGAGAGCTGGCTGTATTTTAAAGAAGCCTTACTGAGGGCGCAGGAACAAACCATCCCAAAGTGCAGAAAGAATAGCAAATATGGCAGGCGACCAGCTTGGCTTAACAGTGAAATCTTCGGTGAGCTTAAACTCAAAAAGGAAGCTTACAAGAAGTGGACATTTGGACAGATGACTAGAGAGGAGTATAAAAATATTGCTAGAGCATGCAGGGGTGTAATCAGGAAGGCCAAGGCATGATTGGAGTTGCAGCTAGCCAGGGATGTGAAGGGTAACAAAAAGGGTTTCTACAGGTATGTTAGCAACAAGAAGGTGGTCAGGGAAAGTGTGGGACCCTTATTGAATGGGGGAGGCAGCGCAGTGACAGATGATGTACAAAAAGCTGAAGTACTCATGCTTATTTTGCCTTGGTCTTCACAGACAAGGTCAGCTCCCAGACTGCTGCACTGGGCAACACAGTATGAGGAGGAGGTAAGCAGCCCTCAGTGGTGAAAGAACAGGTTAAGGACAACTTAGAAAATCTGGACATGCACAAGTCCATGGGTCCAGATCTAATGCATACAAAGGTGCTGAGGGAGTTGGCTGATGTGATTGCAGAGCTATTGGCCATTAACTTTGAAAATTCGTGGTGATGGGGGGAGGTCCCGGACGATTGGAAAAAGGCAAATATAGTGCCCATATTTTAAAAAGGGAAGAAAGAGAACCTGGGGAACTACAGACTGGTCAGCCTCACTTCAGTCCCCAGCAAAATCATGGAGAAGGTCCTCAAGGAATCCATTTTGAAGCACTTGGAGGAGAGGAAGGTGATCACGAACAGTCAACAGCTGCTGATTCACCAAGGGCAAGTCATGCCTGACCAACCTGATTGCCTTCTATGATGAGATAACTGGCTCTGTAGATATGGGGAAAACGGTAAATGTGATATATCTTGACTTTAGAAAAGCTTTTGATGCGGTCTCCCACAGTATTCTTGCCAGCAAGTTAAAAAAGTATAGATTGGCTGAATGGACTTTAAGGTGGATAGAAAGCTGGCTAGATTGTTGGGCTCAACGCGTAGTGATCAATGACTCGATGTCTAGTTGGCTGCCGGTATCAAGTAGAGTGCCCCAGGGCTCAGTCCTGGGGCTGGTTTTGTTCAACCTCTTTATCAATGATCTGTACGATGGGATTAATTGCACCCTCAGCAAGTTTGCAGGTGATACTAAACTGAGGGGAGAGGTAGGGATAGGGTGCAGCATGACCTAGATAAATTGGAGGATTGGGCCAAAAGAAATCTGATGAGGTTCAACAAGGACAAGTGCAGAGTTTGCACTTAGGAAGGAAGAATCCCATGCACCGCTACAGGCTGGGGACTGACTGGCTAAGCAGCAGTTCTGCAGAAAAGGACCTGGGGATTACAGTGGACAAGAAGCTGGATATAAGTCAGCTGTATGCCTTCATTGCCAAGAAGGCCAACGGCATATTGGGCTGTATTAGTAGGAGTATTGCCAGCAGATCAAGGGAAGTGATTATTCCCTTCTATTCGGCACTGGTGAGGCCACACCTGGAGTACTGCATCCAGTTTTGGTCCTCCCCAATACAGAAGGGATATGGACAAATTGGAGAGAGTCCAGAGGAGGGCAATGAAAATGATTAGGGGGCTGGGTCACATGACTTATGAGGAGAGGCTGAGGGAATTGGGATTATTTAGTCTGCAGAAGAGAAGAGTGAGGGGGGATTTGATAGCAGCCTTCAACTACCTGAAGGGGGGTTCCAAAGAGGATGGAGCTCGGTGGTGGCAGATGACAGAACAAGGAGCAAGTGGTCTCAAGTTGCAGTGGGGGTCTTTACAGGACTCAGTCGAGGATTTCTGGGTGCCCTTAAATGTGAATTCCCAATATTTAAAATATTGTAGTTTCTTCTAAGTTTGATTGAAACACTGAATATGCTGGGCTTAAAATTTTTTTGTCATTTTTTTGCAACATTTGTGTAAGGTTTTTAACCCGTAAATAACTGATGCATGCTCTAAACCTTAACTTCATGGTTTTGTTTGTGTTTGTTTGTTTTTGTCTGAGACTTGAAACATGTGAATGGGATATTTTGGTATGTGGCAAAAATGTATATATTTCTAGGTACATACTAATCTGATAGCCTAACAAATGTGATAGGGCCTAGTGGAAAGCTTTAATAATGTTATGTGATACCCATAATATTTCTTCCAGTTAGAACTTCACCTTGACAGTAGCACAGCTAAGCTGGTCAGAGTACCCTTTGAGGGCAGTCACTCTTCCTTCATGTTACCAGAACTTAATTATATTTGATGTTAATAAAATAAAATGAAATTATAATAATGTAACAATGAGAAGTAAGGGAAAGCTACAACTCCTTTTGCAGTCAATGGAAAGATTCCCAACTGACTGCAATGGGAATAGGATCATTCTAGTGGTAAGAGAGATATTTTTTTATCTCTAACATTATTGCTACTTTCCAAAAAAGATATTGGGTTTTAAATAGGGATTTGTCTCTAATAATTTTTCTGATATATCTTCCCCCCCCACACCCTTTTTTTTTTCCGGTTTATTTTTCATCTATCACATAATCCAACACATTTACAGCTGTGTGATATCCAAAGAACTACCTCTTCAGACATTACAGTTCCTTAATGCAGTTGCTCATTCTAGTTAGAGATGGACACTTACTTACTAAGTGCTAGGACAGGAGATGGATAGAGGTAAATACTTGAAACATACAAGAACACAGGTGTGAAATAATCAGTGGGGACAGTGAAGTACTAGTTTTGATTAGAACCCTTGAAAGCACAAACAACAGCCCATCAAGGCAGGATGGGATTTGCTGTCACTCAGACTGCATTGGGACACTTCTAAATGGTGAGCAGTGAGCAAAGGGGCAGTAAAGAGGAATGTAGTTTGACTGTTTCTTAGTGAAGTGGAAGATGGTAATTCCATTGAACTGTATGTTTTTAGTAGAGTAGGTGGAAAGCAGAGCAACATGTTTGAAAGGCGCAGAAAGTACATCACTTTTGTTAAAGTTTTTATCAGAGATGATGTTTCTACCAGCTTACATTTGCTATTACTCAGACACTTCAAAGCCAGGAACTACATTTATCCTAGGAGTTCACTGAAATTGCTCAGATTAAGTTCATATCATTATTAGTTATATAAATGGAAATCAAGGAAATACAGTATGCATACAGAGCATGGTAACATACAAAATAGAGTAATTACTATAGAAAGTTATTACATTGTGTATCAGATCACAAGGAACAGTGTAGCCTTGTAGTTAGGCCATGGGCCTGAGATTCTTTTCAAAAGACCTTAGTGGACTTTATATACAGGGGTATCATCATTTTACAGAGGGAAAAACTGAGGTACAGACAGAAAGTGATTTGACCAAGGGTAAAGCCTTGGCCAGTGGTAAGGTCAGAACTAGAATCCAGGTCTCCCGACTCCCAGTCCCTTGCTGTAACCACAAGACCACAGTCCCCAAGGAAAAGGCCATGCTTCATATAAAAGATGTACACTCTGTAACCCTGGGAATGATCCTGGTCTGCTACTGATGATGGTTAATGATGATGCTGTTCCTACACCAATGACTAGATTTAGCATTATTAATCATCTTTTCTAGTTCCATTTGAAATGAATACTTCACCCCCAACTGACAGGTATCCCTAGAGACTGAACATCTATTAAATGGTGTTTGTTTCTATAAACACAAAAGATGTTATTAATACAGCTTTATCCCAGAGGGGACCGTTGTTTACATACATTAGGGTGGTTTTATTCCACCTTATTAAGGAATGATGGCAAGCCAAAGCTACTGTATTATCACAGTCTTGCAATAAAACCCCAAATTTTTGTTGTTCTAATTAGTGGTGCTCACATTAGCAGAGAAAGAAACCAGACATTTTTGATACTCCACTGGCTTCAAGAAATAGAAGTCTGAAGTTGCTCTGAATAATAGACAATAATTAGTTAATATTTGTATTCAACCATTTTTACCATTTATGATTATGAATTAATTATTCATGAACTGCTTGCAAATTTCATTATTTTCATTATTCAAAGTCACTCACAAATTTCATCAGAAAAAATATTGGTCTGTAGACCACCTGAATTGTGAATATAATACATTTTATAATCAAATATATAATTCACAATTGCTTTGGGTTGGTTACTTGCTCAAGTCACATGGCATTGTTTGTGTTACATAATTGGCTAATATCTATAAACACATATCATGTCTTCTTTTGTGTTTGTACAGCTGTTAGCACAACTGGGTCCGGTCCTGATTGGGCTATCTGGATTTTATAGCAAAACAAATAATAATAAAATACTAATACTATTAATAATTAAAGATGATTTTCAAATTATATTTTTAACATAAAACTTGTAATATGCATTGTTGGTTAGTCACATTGTTCTCTGTTTGGATGACTGAAACAAAATCACATGACTTACATAACAAACCAGCACATAGCAAATTATGAATAATCTACTCATATGTCTAATGTGTAATTCAGAAATTGAGTAAATTCCCCTGTTGTAAAATCTCAGAACAAATGGTAGCTTCTCTGTAAAATTAAATGATTCATTCATACAAGGTCTGTAGAATTCATATTCTTAGCTATCTAAAATAATATAGCTTCTCTTGTATTACTGTCTAAGTAATTACAACTGAATTACACAGGTTACATTTAATATTCACATGGCACATTTAAAACATTTATTAGCAATAGGCAGGAACCAAACTCCTGGGCCCATATAGTCCCAGATTTTGAAGTGAGGGACTCTGAGGTCAGGAAAGGAAATGTATTTGAAAGGAGTTCAGATCCCCAAGCAGTCTTATAGCCAGTCAAACAGAAGGACATGTGGGGAGCCATGCAGAGGTAGATCCCTCATGCTCCCTGACTCAGTTTATACAAATAAATGCCAACATTTCAAATTGACCAGTATGGAGACGCTGTACAGATGTCCAAGCAAAATAAGAGAGGAGATCTGAGGATATGTCTACACAGCAATTAAATACCCCTGGCTCACCCGTGTCAGCTGACTCAGGCCCACGGGACTTGGGCTGCAGCGCTGTAAAATTGTCATCCTTAGTTCTGGGACCCGGTGAAGGGGGACAGTCCCACAGTCCAAGCTCCAGCCCAAACCCAAATGTCTATACTGCAATTTTATAGCCCCACAGCCCAAGCCCCACGAGCCTGAGTCAGCTAACATGGGCCAGCCACAGGTGTTTAATTGCTGCATAGACAAACAACCAGTGTTTTTTCAAAGAATGGTGTTGCCCGTGCTGGTACCAATTGCTAAAGCATTAGGAGCACCAGTCATTTAATGAATATGCATGAAACAAGAATATTCATTCAATTAATGTCTTTGCATGCAACCAACTTCATTACAACATGGCAGTAAAGCATGCTCCAAACACAGTGTCAGCATATATCTGAGTTCCTGATTTTGCATTGTGCTTTACCCAGATATGTGTTTTTGTCCATGTTTATTTATCACTTGTTTTATTTGGGTATGTGGAGAATGGGGGTTGGGTGGGGAGGGTTTGGTTTACTTGATATACTACTTCTGCACTTTCCCTAAAATACAGCCACAAGAAAATAGATCAGTTAGGCCATGGCTTTTCCATCTGCTACATCAAAGACTTATAAGATGTGAAGAATGACAAAATGAAATTACTACAAAATGCATCCTAATGAGATCCACCTGTTGCAATTAACTCTTGAAGGAGGACAGAATATATTTGCAATGTCTCTAAGAATATATTTTATATTAAACACGGTAGCCATATGGTTAAAGAATGTTTATTTACTCATTTAATGTGGTTAACAAGTTCCATTCTGTCTCCAATTTGAGGTTACCCGTCAGGTGGAGTCCATTAATTTCTGTGGCTCTAAAGTATGGTAATGGACAGGATAACCATCTTAACACACATTTTAGCAATAAAGCTAGAACAGGAAATGAATCCCCTGCACCTATGACAAAATGTCTGAAGTCGCCAGGACAAGATAATAAACAGCAAAGGAGAGCATCAAAAGCCTGGATGAATGGGAAAACCAACCCTAACCCCAAAAGAGAGTAATCTCTCAGGTGGAGATGCAACCTACAGGACCAAGGGCAGAGGCTCACAGTGTGTTTGTGGTTTATCTCTTTTCTCCATTTATTATTGTCCTTTTCAGATTTGGTGAGAATGCTTTTGCTAGCTGTTGGAAAATGTAATAAGCCAGGTCCTCAGCTGGTGTAAATTGGTTTAGTCAATGGAACTATATTCATTTACACTAACTGATCATATGGTCGCTCAGTTTTCAAGCACTGATTGAGGGAGAATTACCAGATAGAACGCCAGAACTCAGTAAAATATAATTATACACCTGCTCTACAATCCCATTATTCTGAGCCATTTATACCTCACAGTGTTGAGCACTTCATTTGAGCTTAGCAAATCATAAAGCCACCTTTGCATACTGCAGACTACAAGGCAGGCGTGATAATAGCTCTGCAACTGCACTAAAGACCTTTTCTATATTTACCATATGTTACTTTTCCCTCAGAAATTAAATAACTGTTAGGTAAGAGTTTCTTGAGACTGACTGGCATTAGCAGCTATTAAATGCAGTCTGTTCTTGTAAGTAGGGATGATGTCATTAATCCACTTTTATCTCAGAGCGGGAGGCTGTTTTTACTTATTTACTTGCATTGTGGCAATTTTACAATAATTTATTAATGAATAATGGCAGGTCAAAGATGCTACATTAACATAAGCATACATGGAAATGGGATTTCATTTATTTTTTCTAGTTTTGCTAATCTAATGGGGGTGACATTTTATGAAAATCTGGAAAACTGGGACTCAATAAGTGGGACCCTGAGCCTACCATTGGATCCACAATCGAGGAGCCCCCTTATATCCACCTATGTGGATCTGATGGCAGGATTGGGACCTACATCTGTGTGAAGTGACTTCAATGGATCAGGCTCTACTTGTGCAGCAAAAGTAATGTTATAAAACAAATAGAAAGGGTTTCTCATAATTGTCAACACACAAAAATATGTGGTGGTGGATGATTTGTCAGTCAATTGTGCTGGCAGTGAGAAGTTCTGCCCTGGCTTTAACACCCCATACCAAAAAGCTCCAACTTGAATCTGTCTTGTTTCATGTATGGGATTGTTCAGAAGCAAACAAATAAATAAAATAATAGACTTGAGTGTTTAACCCCTGAAGCAGAATATAGGAGGGGAAAAACCCTCTTCAACAGGTTTAAGTAGTACAATAAATCTGTTTTGTCAGATATTTGACAGGCATGTTTTTTGTTGACCTCTTTTTGTTTGGGGAGATAAGAAGGAAAGCAGTGTTTATTGAAGGTCAGTGTGGAATAAATAGGCAATAAAACGGAATCCAAAAAATTGATATGATTTTGTCCCACCAGTCTGTATCACTTTAATAAGATCTGATTTTAGCTTACTATGTTTGGAAAAGCAGACTCCTGCAGGTCAGATTTGGATTCCTCACCTACATTTACTACAGAGTGATAGGTATTTTATTATTTTTCTTTATTTAAAGAAATCTTTAAAAAAAGAAAAAAAGCTTTTCTATTCAGAAACATAAACTCCATGGAGTCCAGAAAGCAATTGCTATATGCATGTTCTAAGCTGACTACTGCCAGTATGAGACAATTTTTGCTGTAGGTGTTTCTAATATATTATAATATGTGAGCATCTCCACATGCTAAAATAGTAGGCAGGTTGGGAATATATTCTAAATCTATGACAACAAAACTCCAAACAAAACCTCCAAAAATTTCATACTTTCACTGGCAGATGGCAGGTACAGAATTGGGAGCACTCCTGCTGTACATTTTGGTGACAGACTGAAAAGACAATCTGCCCATTAAGTTCACTGAGGTGAGGCACGTCAGTGTAGCTCCACTGAAGACCATGGAGCTAAGCTGATTTACATCAGCTAAGGATATGGCCCCATAAAGTGTGCTTTCACCAACCACATTGTTTTAGCTAGAAAGGCATTTCTACTACATCAGAAATGTACAATAGATGACAAAAGGACAGAGGAGATAAAATTCCCAGTGTGCTGTGCATTCCCATCCTGAGTACCATACATTGTATCTATATGTGAGGCAATAAGGTTTTGCCTATTTTTTTGCATTTTGGCAACATTATATTTTCTTGTGCCAGAAATCATCCAAAGCACAGGACTTGGTGGTGATGGGGGACTTCAATTACCCGACATCTGTTGGGAAAACAACACAGCAGGGCACAGATTATCCAACAAGTTCTTGGAATGTACTGGAGACAATTTTTTATTTCAGAATGTGAAGAAAGCTACTGGGGGGAGGCTGTTCTAGGCTGACAAATAGGGAGGAACTGGTTGAAAATTTGAAAGTGGAAGGCAACTTGGGTGAAAGTGATCATGAAATGGTAGAGTTCACGATTCTAAGGAATGGTAGGAGGGAGAACAGAACAATAAAGACAATGGATTTCAAGAACACAGACTTTAGCAAACTCAGGGACTTGGTAGGTAAAATCCCATGGGAAGCAAGTCTAAGGGGAAAAACAATTGAAGATAGTTGGCAGTTTTTCAAAGAGACATTATTAAGGGCACAAGAGCAAACTATCCCACTGCTCAGGAAAGATAGGAAGTATGGCAAGAGACCACCCTGGCTTAACCAGGAGATCTTCAATTATCTAAAACTCAAAAGAGTCCTATAAAAAGTGGCAACTAGGTCAAATTACAAAGGATGACTATAAACAAATAACACAAGTATGAAGAGACAAAATTAGAAAAGCCAAGGCACAAAAAGAGATCAAACTAGATAGGGACATGAAAGGAAACAAGAAAACATTCTACAAATACATTAGAAGAGGAAGACCAAGAACAGAGTAGGCCCATTACTCAATGTGGGGGGAAAGACAATAAGAGAAAATGTGGAAATGCAGAGGTTCTTAATGACTTATTTGTTTCTGTTTTCACCAACAAGGTTGGTGGCAATTGGACGTCTAACATAGTGAATGCCAGTAAAAATGAGGTAGGATCAGAGTCAAAAATTACTTAGACAAGTTAGGGCCTGATGAAATGCATCCTAGAATACTCAAGGAGCTGACCGAGGAGATATCTGAGCCATTAGCAATTATCTTTGAGAAGTCATGGAAGATGGGAGACATTACAGAAGACTGGAAAAGGGCAAATATAGTGCCCATCTACAAAAAAAGAGAAATAAGGACAACCCAGGGAATTACAGACCAGTCAGCTTAATTTCTGTACACAGAAAGATAACGGCGCAAATAATTAAGAAATCAATTTGCAAACACCTAGAAGATAATGAGGTGATAAGTAACAGTCAGCATGGATTTGGCAAGAACAAATCATGTCAAATCAACCTGATGGCTTATTACCCTCTCAAAGAAAGCTTTGTGACTCAGAGGGGAGCAGTAGATGTGGTAATATCTTGACTTTAGTAAAGCTTTTGATAGTGTCATGCATGACCTTCTCATAAACAAACTAGGGAAATACAAGCTAGATGGAGCTACTATAAGTGGTTAGAACTGGTTGGAAAACCATTCCCAGAGAGTAGTTATCAGTGGTTCACAGTCATGCTGGAAAAGCATAACGAGTGGGGTCCCACCGGGATTGGTTCTGTTCAATATCAATTATTTAGATAATGGCATAGAGAGTACACTTATAATGTTTGCAGACAATACCAAGCTGGGAGGGGTTGCAAGTACTTTGGAGGATAGGATTAAAATTCAAAATGATCTGCACAAACTGGAGAAATGGTCTGAAGTAAATAGGATGAAATTCAATAAGAACAAATGCAAAGTACTCCACTTAAGAAGGAATAATCAGTTGCACACATACAAAATGGGAAATGACTGCCTAGGAAGGAGTACTGCAGAAATGGATCTAGGGGTCATTGTGGACCACAAGCTAAAATATGAGTCAACAGTGTAACGCTGTGGCAAAAAAAGCAAACATCATTCTGGGATGTATTAGCATGAGTATTGTAAGCAAGACAGAAAAAGTAATTCTTCCACTCCACTCCGCACTGATTAGGCCTCAGCTGGAGTATGGTGTTCAGTTTTGGGTGCCACATTTCAGGAAAGATGTGGACAAATTGGAGACAGTCCAAAGAAGAGCAACAAAAATTATTAGAGACCTAGAAAACATGATCTATGAGGGGACATTAAAAACATTGGGTTTGTTCAGTCTGGAAAAGAGAAGACTGAGAGGGGACATGATAACAGTTTTCAAGTACATAAAAGGTTGTTACAAGGAGGAGGGAGAAAATTGTTCTTCTTAACCTCTGAGGATAGGACAAGAAACAATGGGCTTAAATTGCAAGAAGGGTGATTTAGGTTGGACATTAGGAAAAAATTCCTACCTGTCAGAGTGTTTAAGCACTGGAATAAATTGCCTAGGGAGGTTGCGGAATCTCCATCATTGGAGACTTTTAAGAGCAGGTTGGACAAACACCTGCCAGGGATGGTCTAGATCAGGGATCCTTCTGCCTGCGTCACTTCCCACAGGCCCCATTGACCTGCAGCGGCGAACCGTGGCCAGTGGGAGCCGCAATCAGCCGAGCCTGCGGACACGGCAGGTAAACAAACCGGCCTGGCCCGCCGGGGACTTACCCTGGCGGGCCGTATGCCAAACATTGCCGATCCCTGGTCCAGATAATACTTAGTCCTGCCTTGAGTGCAGGGGACTGGACTAGATGAGCTCTCGAGGTCCCTTTCAGCTCTATGATTCTACGGATCACTGAACTGAATTAAATTGGACAGTACTTGAATTCATATTTGAATGTGTGCCTATAGCAATTGAAGCTGTATTTAAAATATTACCTTTACCACTGTTTTTGCATTTTATTTATATTTAAAATTTGCAATCCCTACCTTTTGATTATTTGGGCCAGTTTTGAAAGCCATCGTGTGCAAAACGCAACCAATCTTGATTCTCATTTTAAAGTCTAAGGACTTGACTCTCCTCTCACACCAATGTAAAGAATGTAAAGGCTCACGATAACTACCTCTCAAACAATTAAGAGTTGTTAAGGGACAATGCCAGGCCTAGTAGCTCTGATGATTTTTGCCTCTTCCCTAGCCAACCTACAAAACTGGTTCTGTCTAGGACAGGAAAAGGCCCACGAAATAAGAGAACAAAAGTATTCAGGTAGGATTAAAAGGGATCCTCTCTCAAGAAAGAGGCTGTAGTCATTCTGGGTATGTCTACAAGGCAGCTGAGAGCGAAACTCAGAGTCTGGATAGACAGATTCTCGGTAGTGGGGCTCGAGCGAATGTGGGCATTGATGCACTGGCAAAGATAACCACCCATGCTCAGACCCAGGTTCTTGGGTGGGTCCAAGCTCAGGTGTCTATCTTGAGTCTCTGCCGGTGCAACAATGTCCACACAGCTATTTTTCTCATGCTAGCTCAAGATCCACTAGCACAAGCTTGTCTAACATTGCTTGGAGGCTTGCTCACAGCTGCAAGGTAGATATACCCTCAGGGGGAACAAGACTGAGAGGCAGGACCTGCTGGCTGTATCTGAAGAAATTAGGCCTGCCTAGATTACTATCAGGGGAAGGTAAGACTTTAGATAAGATAAAAAAAACCACCATCGATGCACATGTCTTTTTAATTCTCTTATGATTTCTTCCTTCTGCTAAAATAAATAATACTTTGGTTTAAAGAAAGCTGTCTGATCACTGTACATGGCCAGACTCCCAAAGGGAAGAAATGCAGCTGCCCAAATTCAGTTGGACCTGCAAGATGTGAACAGTGGATACACAAAGTGCTGTAAGCCAAGGCCTTGCTCTAAGAGTTGGAAACTTACAAAATTTCTCCCTAGCATAGGTAAGCGGTCAAGGTCTAACACCTGAGGAGTTGCACTCAAAGATCAGAAAGTGGACAGAAATGCAAGTAGCCCTCTAATCCTCTCATTGTGACTGTCAGTAAAAAGGAATTCTGAGTTTCAGCTAAATATTTATGCATTTTTAACATTTCTAAAATGGGAAATATTAACTGTTTCCTTTGAAAAACAGAAAGAGTAAAATTATCAATATCCCCTAAAAATCCATTTGCACTCACTACTTTCAGCCTCCCAACAACAACAGCCTCAGTTCCCTGTTTGTTCCTCAGTGGTGCTCCTCCTACTCAATACCTGCATTTTTCTGTTGTACTGGATGATCATATTTTGTGTTCCATTGCAAGCACTCTTTAGGTAATAAACTGTCCGTTTTATTTATTTACCACAATGTCAAGACATAAAGTCAATTCTTCTTCTACATAGCAATGTGCAAAAAGCCAAAGCACTCAACTTCAAAGACTCACCACAGCACAACATGTGGGTCCTGCATGTAAGCAAACATATTGAAAATATTTTCTCCCCTCATCTACTGTGTGATGTGGCAACTTGAAAGGAAACAGCCTGACACAAAAACTGCTTTCCACAGAGATAAAAAACGTGAATTTATTCAGCCTCCCCTCCCTTCTGCTTTTTGGGGGAAGGTTGGGGGTGGGGAGATGCGCGGAGCAAGTTTCAGGACCAGAAATTCTAAATCTTCAGATTTTCACTAAGCTAAATTTTCCTCCATCAACTGCTTCAAGACATCCCAATACAAAAAGACATTCGTTCATTTTAATTGTGCTATCCATATCTTTTCTGGTGGACTGTGTCACTCTGTCTGGAATGGCTCATGACTAAGTGCCAACCTCAGGGCAGACTGTCAAAAAGCAGGGCAGAAATACCTAGCTGGTTGTATGTTCTCTCATTCGATTTCACCAACCCAGTAACAAGTGTGAACTCCTAAAACACTACTAGAGTCTTACCATAGAGTCACAGATAGTCCCGTTGGGCATTCCAGTCTATTGTGCCACCCAGGCAAGCTGGACTATGTGATAGATGGTCCCTTTTCACCAAAAATCACAACATTTATGTTACTCCCAGTCCCAAAGGACCAGTCAATTTACCCCTAGTCATTTGTATTCAGTGTCAAACTAAAGGCATCACCTGCAGCCAATCCTATAATAAAATAACTAAAGATTTATTAACTAAAAAAAAAGTTATTTTCAAGGTTACAACATGAAGCACACACACACAAATGAGTTACAGGATTAGATTTTAAAAGGTGAAATAATAAGCAGCTCTATATATCTTGAAGGGCTGGCCCATGCTGAGCAGCATGGGGATCTCTCATTTATGTCACAGAGTTCAGATAGCATAAAGTTTCTCCTTGTCAGGGATTTTTTATCCCCTTCATCCCAGATGAAGATGATTGATGATTTCATGTGCAGATTCCCCCTGCCAGGAGAGAGAAAGGAATGCAATCAACAAGGTCTACGTCCTTTGATGCCTCATTTGCCTTCAGAGGGCCCTCTTGTGTACAGGAAGAGCACTTTACCTTAATTAATGCTTCTTTTCCTGTTTGGAGAGTTACACAATTACAGAGGTTTACAATGCAAACATTCAATATAACTTTCATACTATGGGATACAGATATTATAAGTAGGATTAATAAATGCAGCATCCTACAAGCATGTTGCAAAGTCTAAACGCATTCTTATAACACCAATGTCTATTTTAACAATACTAACCCACAAGGAAGCCAGATAGGGTGACCAGATGTCCCGATTTTATAGCGACAGTCCTGATTTTTGGGTCTTTTTCTTATATAGGCTCCTATTACCCCCCCCCCACCCCTTGTCCTGATTTTTCACGCTTCCTGTCTGGTCTCCCTAAAGCCAGAATGGTTTCCAACTATGCATTTGTCACTGTTCAGTGATGCCTTGGGCCATGGCATAAGCTGGCACCTGGTCTGCCAGCATCAAAGATGATATTACATGTAGTCACTTAAGGAGGTGCTTCCACCATTTTTCAAAACTCCTTCAGCACAGCTAAAGATTTGTACTTAACCTTGTAAGGATTAGGGCAGTAAAATTAAACCCAGAAAAGAAGGCCATGTACCACTTAAGTTTCACTTACCTTTATTTTTAATTTCAGCAAGAATTGCTGCTGGAAGTAACAGAAAGAGTCATAGATGGAGAGTAGTACATTTTGAAAATATGCTCTATTTAGAAGTTTCTATTACCAGAGGACTAGAGACCTTAAACAGACATAATAAGCACAAAAAATATTAATAATTCTGCAGACATCCAAATAAGAGTGCCCCTGAAAAAAGAGCCTATATAGGAACACAGGGGGAATCCCCACATCTCCAGAACACAGCTTGTATTCATCCTAACAGGGTTACTAAACAAATTACTACTGGCCAATAGCTGTTTGGTATCTATATAAAATCAGGATGGGACTTTCAAAGGTATCTATGGGAGTTAGGTGCGAAGGTCCCACTGCATGTCAATGAGATTTTGAGCACCTAGCTCTCTGAGGCTCTTTGGAAATCCCAGACTAAATGTAGCACTCACAGAACAGCTCCCATGCGACAAGAATCCACATTGGCAAATGTGCTGATGTTTTCCGCAATACTTTCCAGCCTTATTGGCTATCTCAGCAAAAGGAGCCAATGGCTGAATGGACATGCAGAGTCTCTCTTAAAAGTGAGCCCTCCAGGAGTGGCTTTGAGCTCATTAGCGGGACAGTTGAGGAAGCCTGCCCAGAAATGTCTCTTCTGTACCTACTCTGGTAATAAGAGGAAATATATTTTCTGAAACTATCAAGTCATCCCCTTACTTGATTACTAGCTTTGTTCTTTTTGTCTCTTAAAAAGGAACCTTAAAATAGAACAGAATTAATCGGTCTAGGTAAATTTACATATTATGAAACTCCTCAAAATCAAAACAGATTCATAACTATGTTGCAAATGTTGCTCATTTGAAGTTAGCCTAATAAAGGCCATTCTCAGCCTAAATTCTATAGGATAACCTCAGTCTAAAATCCAAATAGACCATTCCCAGGCTATATTCTTTTCATGTTAAGCTGTTAAAGGACCTTTGTTTCAGTGAATATTATATTCACCTTTCTTCAAAGGAAGATATGTGTATGATAATAGCTGGTATTGTATTCTAATTTAATTTGGACTGGTATTTCCATTTCTTTTTCATCTTCAGAGTCTGCTCGCTTTCATATCTGAAGTTCCTTACAAGCCTATCAGTTATTGCAATTGAACAAGGAAAAGAGGTCCTAAGAGATGCAAATTATATTAGAATGTTTTCATTTCTTGTTTGGGAGAGAGGAAGTTAGGATTGTACAATTACGATGTTGAAGCTTAAATCTTATTCTTATCTTTGAATAAAGGGAGGGAATTAATCTATATGGAGAAAATCCTAACATTTGAATCTGTCTTGTCAGTGTCTTAACTGGTACCAAAGACACCATTACTTAACAGGAATATCTAGTTTTCCAAATCATGGTTTGAGATTTACTATGCGTTTCTTAGAACGCTCAGTAGTGGAACTGTGTGATGAAGACAATCCTTTTTTACTAACCTCCAAATGTTGAAAATATGCCATAAGTACTCTATATGTCCATGGTTCTCAACCAGGGGCCCAGGGCCCCCAGGGGGGCTGTGAGCAGGCTTCAGGGGGTCCACAAAGCAGGGCCAGAATTAGACTTGCTGAGGCCCAGGATAGAAAGCCAAAGTCCCACTACATGGGGCTGAAGCCCAGAGCCCCAAGTCCTGCCAAGCGGGGCTGAATCTGCAGCCTGAGCAATTTAGCTTCACTGGGTCCGTTGTGTCATGGGGCCCCAAGCAGTTGCCCTGCTTGCTACCCCCTAATTCTGGTCCTGGCTTTAATAAGCAGAAAAACAGTTGTTGTGGCACAAGTGGGCAGTGGAGTTTTTATAAGATGGGGGGGGGCTCAGAAAGAAAAAGGTTGAGAACCCCTGCTATATGCCTCCTTTCTAGAGAAGATGGAACATCTCAGGGAGCTATTCTATATCTAACTATGGTTTATTAAAATATTGTAGAATGTCATTCTGTTGTCATCATTTGCAACACTTAATTTTAGGATTGCACATTTCATTATAAATAGCTTACTATAACCTTTATAACTCCATTCACTTTTTATTAATAGCGCTTTTCCTGAGCAGTTTATAGCATAACAATAACCACAGTGCAGAATAAATATTTCATAAAGGCATCTATTGTCACCTATTTATCATTTATAATGTTTGTGAATGCACTATAAAAATGTTAAAAATTTATAGATGTTATTCTACTACTAACATGTGTTTATAAATACATTATTAATCCTTTGTAAATCATTCAGATTGTGCCCATTTGCAGAATATATCCAAGAAGGTGCAATAAATGATCACATCACAACAGCCAAGAGTCATCTGAACATACTGTTGTTGTACCAACAATTTATGGTGGTACTTAAGTCCCAATTTTAGCCACTGGAATGGGAATGTTTTAGGATGAGTCTTACTAGAATTTGTAGATATATGGTATAATGTCCTGGCTAATATTTTGCTCTGTGGACCACTGGTGACTCACCAAACTGCAGTAATCACATAAAGAAAGAAGGTCCGTTAAATAAAAGAAGGTCCTGCCACCAAGAGAGTTTCAATTGTGCATGTGTCAGACTTTAAGGAGAACTCCCTTCTGTTCATCTGCTGCAGAGCATCTCAAGTCTGTCATCGAGACTTCTGTGTCAGCTATGATTTGGTGTAAATTCAAACTGATAACTTAATTTTCCAACACCACTATGTCTGGAGAAGTAGCAAGCCCACAGGAGGACAGAAGGAAACTGCCAAATGACCTGGACAGATTAGAGCAACAGGAGCTGCAGATAGTGAGGCGAGATTTCAGCACTAGTAAAAGTAAAAGACAGGAAATAGACTGCACAGATATGGAAGTGGGGGACAACACAGCTGCACCTATTGCATTAGAGAAAATTTATTTTGATACTACCTTAACATAATATCCAGGGAGAAATCACTGGTTAGCATACTTCCTAGTGGCCAGATGTGACTAAGCCAACTTTCCAGCATTTCAGTCATCCCTTCTGGACATTTAGGTGTCCCCTTCTTCTTCTGGCAACTTTCCCTGGGCTACATCAGACACTGTCACTCCCCCTTTTCGGGTATCAAAGTCCCAAGTCCAAAATAGATAAATCAACACTTGCAGGCACACAGTCTTTGGGTCTTCCTTCCTGGGCACTGGGGTACCCGCAATGTAAGCCACTTAACACAACCTGGCCAACTCGCCACCAAAGTCCTGTCCCAGTCTTTTAGTCCCTTACAGGGTCCTGTTTCAGAATCCCCACAGCAAGAATCTCAATTCCTGGCTGGCTCTTTTTCAAGCTTCTCTCCAGATTGTCTTTTTGTCCTGCTTCAGGCTTCCCAACTTCTCTCAGGCATCATACTGAACCAGGAGCCCTGGCTTCCTGCCACCCAGACTTCTCTGCTTCCGGCCTGGCCTAGCCCTGTGCGCTCTCTTGCTCTCTCTCACTATCATGTGTTCTTCCCAGTAACTGCTTCTGGCCTGACTCCCTCTGCCCCTATACTCTGAGAGCCTCCTTCTTCACAGGCGTGTTCTCACAGATATCCCTCTTTTTACCTTTGAAGTGTAACTAAGCAATATAATTTCCTCAGGAAATTTACTGAATTAGGACACAGAAGATGAGAAAGGAGGTTATACATGAGAAGATTTCTGCTGAAGAAGTTTGAGAAGCACTCAGCTACTGTGTACTATTGCCCCCCCTAATCAAATAAATGTGATCATATTTCACTAGTAGCTGGCCCACTGAGATTATAAGCCTTAATACTACTGCTACGAGTAAGTAGTGCATAATGTGAGTTAGTGTGTTATCCATATATAATTTTCTAAGCTGCTGGGTGGTCTTTATTATCTTATAAAATTGATTGTCTTTCAGGGTGTTAAGACCTTCCAATGCTTTTATTACTGTTGTTTAAAATATAAATAAATCCATAAACAATAAATTTAATTAATTCCTCTGACTATTGTATATGAGAATCAGAAAGCTAAAATAAATGATGCCCTCTCTTGGGTCTGATTCCAGACTGGTATTGTTTGCTTCCCTTTTTCCTCCTTCCAGAATAAATAATGATGTATATATGGAGTCTTTTTATAGGGCCTATATATAGGAGTCTTTTTAAGGGACAGATGTTGCCAATTATAAAATAATAGTTCTCTAAGATCTTCCATGTCTTGACACTTTATCACATCACCGGTTTCTATCTTCCTTTTCTTAAAAAACATGATTTCCAATACAAATAAAATGGAGCTGCTTAGCATCACTCATCATTATTCTCAGCATTTGATATTCATGCATCGCTTTTAATGAGCAAGTAACAACAGTAGCTTTAACTGGTTGAAGTATAAATATATAATACTGGTATAATATACCCATGGCATCCAGAAGCTAATAGGTGGCCTACCTGAAACTCCCAGAAAATTGTCAGCACATTGCTAATTTATGGTGACAAATGACAACTTTAGTGTCTTAATCCTTTTATATAAGTGATAATGCAGTTTAAATGACTGATTTTGGCATTTCAACAGCCCAGAGCAATTTTTTATTTTATTTATTTTTTATTTTATTTTAAACCTATCACAGTGACATCTGAAGGGGGAGCATGGGAGATTTTTCTTTATTAGTTAAGAGCAAGGTAAAGATTTGTGTGTCTCCAAGCCTCTTCCAGTAAATGCATAATTAAAATGTTCCATTCCCTCAACCAAATTTTTAACCTCACTCTAAACTTTACAGTCCACAACAAACACTGAAAAATTCATAACAGGCATCTTGCTATATCTAGAGAAAAACACAGGAGAGTTTTAGAGGAACAGAAGATGAGAAAGAAGGGCCAATGGGCTCTGTTTCACCATACTTCACTGCTTAGATGTCCAAAGTAATTACGTACATTACAATTTAATTAGCCTGTCTATATAATGTGTGCTTTTAATTATTCAGCTATGGCAAGTCATCACTATAGCTTAGCTCATGTCTGCCTCTGAGACAGATCACTACAATAGGTGCTGTTTTCAAGCCTGTAATTAATATTTTTCTCCTGTGCCACTCCTTATACAAATCCTCAGCAGCCCCCAGTCTCAGGATTTCCCCAGAGCTTTGAAGCACCATTTTACTTTTAAAAGTCTGCTTATTTTATTCATTCTGCACAACAAAGACATCAGGAAAAAATATTAAAATGTATTGAAATACTGCTCCTGCACTAACAGGCTGAGGACTTGAGCCAAAGCCCATTTGAAGCAATGGGGGTTTTTCCATTGATTTAAAAGGACTTTGGATTAGGCCCCAGTTCCTTAACTATGAGATAGGCCATGCCCTTGAAAACTATGCATGCATGTGCTCCTCTTGATGTTGAGATGCGGAGGGTCAGCCATCTCTGCATCAGCATTTCCCCTTCTCCCTTATAAAGGGCTCCTTTTAGATCCAGGAATTCAGCAGTAAGAAGGGAGTTGAAAGTGAATGATGCAGGAAACAAGCATAATTTCCTCAAGCTCAATGGACAGTACAAACTGCAGAGGAAAGTTAGTACACCCTTAGCTCTGTTGCAGAGCCCCCCACACACAGGGTTACCTCTTTTAAGATTCTGCTGAGAAAAATGAAACCCTAATATGAAGAAAAAAAAAAAAAGCATCACTCCAGAATAGTTCATCAGTTTGGGCTCTTATATGGAAGACAAACATTCAAGTCTGCTTGATTCAGATTGCATCCGATGAAGTGAGCTGTAGCTCACGAAAGCTCATGCTCAAATAAATTGGTTAGTCTCTAAGGTGCCACAAGTACTCCTTTTCTTTTTGATTCAGAGTAGTGATTTGAACCTGGGTTTCCTACATTCCAGGCAACTGCCCTAAACATCCAGATAGACACTACATCTGAATCTTGCCTGTTGGAGTTGTTCCATTTTGTGTAAATAATTGGGCCAGAGCATGAGAAAAAGACTGACTGTGTAGCTGCTGGCTGGGGCATTTACCTACGACATAGAAGGTAAGTCCCTAGTCTGAATCAGGCAAAGCTGGGACTGGACTATTCTTGTTGAGTTTCGCTCTCAAAACCCCATCCTTGACCAGAGAAAATTTCATCAAAATCAATGTTGCTGTGAAAAAATTTGGTTCCAACAACAAAATTTTGCTGAAAAATTTCCCAACCATCTCTTATCCTAACTCCTTGTGGTCATAAGCAATTTGCAAGAGAAGCAGAATGTTAAAAATAGCATGGTGGTGACAAATTAGTCATCAAAGTAAGTTAATGAGTTAATCCAAGCTTCAGGATAAGTGCAAGTTATAACATGGCTCTGTAAGTTACCTTATGGATACCAGAATTATACATCTAGAGCATGTTTGTATCACATTGCACATATTCATTGAATATCTGATCTCAGATAGCCCTTCTTTGTATACTTGGGGTCTTCTAGAAAGCATATCAAGAAGTTTGTGGAAGTTCTTAATGCATGTAGGGGTCCTGTTGTTCAGAGAATTGCACTGTGGTGTTGACCATTTAGATTGTCATCTCTATGGAGCAGGAACCATCTTTTCATAATGTGTGTATAAAGCCCCGAGCACAAATGGTCTCCTTCAACTCCAGTCTGGGGTTTCTACGTAGTACTATAATGCACACAAATTCTAATGATGATGAGTGATTCATTTCCTCACAGTACAGCTATGCCATATTTCACATTCCAAGAAATTGTATTGATTTATAAGGAGCTAAAATACAGTTCATGGAAACTAATTTTTCATGTACTGACTGTTATGCCTTTAAAATCTCTGCCAAGATATTGCACTAAGTTTTTTTGTTTGTTCATTTAATGTTCTAAATCATCAGTTCCTTATCAATCATTCATTGCCAACATTCTGAGCGCTCTTCTGTCATGGTAAAATGCCACACAGTAATCCTGTCTCATCTGAAAGACCCACAACAATGGGGAGTGATTTAAATGAAGTTGATTTAAATCAGTAATTCCAAATTGCTTGAATGTAATTCAATCAGGTTGCGACTTTGGAAAATTAATTTGAAAAACTGTACTATTGCAACCTTAAACTAAAAATTATAATGAACTAAATTATATTTTAATAGTATTAGAGGTAGGATTTCTTGTTTGAGTTTTAGAAAACTACTATAAACAAAACAAGATATTGAAAGTGAGGTCCTCATCCTTCAGAATTTTAAACAGATACATAACTTTACTCATGTATTTGAAATTAAACATATGCATAAATGTTTACAACATATGGGGTTAAAACTGTATTTTTACTCAATTTTTTTCTTAGTGGCCTAAAGTCTGTGTCATTTCAAAGTAACTTGCCTTGGTGTTAACAATGAAAAGTGTAGACTTTCTATACATTAACAAAGTTCTTGTGAACATTTTTACGTACACACACACACACAAACTTTCTAAAATAGAAACTTGAAGTTAGGCTCCTATTCTCATATTTAGTCACGGAAGGGTGGGATTTTCCATAGCACCTTAGAGTGTGTCTACTCAGCTGCTGGGAATGAGTCTTGAAGCCCAGGTCTACAGACTTAGGCTAGTAGGGTTGGTCTACTATGCTAAAATAGCTGTGTAGATGTTGCTTTGTCATTTGGACTCATGCTGGAGCTTGGGCTCTGCAGCACACACCCCTCCCTAGGTTGAAGGGCCCAAGCACCAACCTAAGCTGGAATGTCTGAATTGCTATTTTTAGCTTGCTAGCATGATTCTTGCTAACACAAGTCTGTTGACCCAGGCTGTCAAGGTTCCCTCCCCACTCTGAACTCTAAGGTACAGATGTGAGGACCTGTATGAAAGACCCCCTAAGCTTATTCTTACCAGCTTAGGGTAAAAACTTCCCCAAGGTACAAATTTTGCCTTGTCCTTGAACAGTATGCTACCACCACCAAGCGTTTTAAACAAAGAACAGGGAAAGAGACCACTTGGAGATGTCTTCCCCCAAAATATTCCCCCCCAAGTCCTACACCCACTTTCCTGGGGAAGGCTTGATAATAATATCCGCACCAATTGGTACAGGTGAACACAGACCCAAACCCTTGGATCTTAAGAACAATGAAAAATCAAATCAGGTTCTTAAAAGAAGAATTTTATTTAAACAAAAAGTAGAAGAATCATCTCTGTAAAATCAGGATGGTAAATACTTTACGGGGTAATCAGATTCAAAACAGAGAATCCCTCTAAGCAAAACCTTAAGTTACAAAAAGACACAAAAACAGGAATATACATTCCCTCCAGCACAGCTAATTTTATAAGCCATTAAACAAAAGAAAATCTAACACATTTTCTAGCTAGATTACTTACTAACTTTACAGGAGTTGTAAGGCTTGATTCCTGATCTGTTCCCGGCAAAAGCATCACACAGACAGCCCAAACCCTTTGTTCCCACCCCCTCCAGATTTGAAAGAATCTTGTCCCCTCATTGGCCATTTTGGGTCAGGTGCCAGCAGGGTTACCTTAGCTTCTTAACCCTTTACAGGTGAAAGGATTTTGCCTCTGGCCAGGAGGGATTTTATCGCACTGTATACAGAAAGTTACCCTTTCCTTTATTTTTATGACAAGCTTTGAGACTTGCTCCCAGCTCCTGTGTAGACATACCCTTAGTGACAGAGGTGCACAAGTCCCATTGGCTTCCATTTGCAAACCCTGATTGAGGAGTATAACTTGGTTGAAGCTGTGACAGATGTGATGCTGTGGAAACGTGCACTATCCCAAGATTATAGATTGAAATGTGACAAATGCTATGGGCATATGGAATATTCAAAGACTATTGTATCAACTTTATAAATGTTATATGCATCTTTATGGGCTGGCTAGTAATTGTATTCCTGGCTCAGTGGGTTCACTAAGCAATGCTTCTAATGGGAAGTAAAATCACTGGGGGGCAGGGGAAGTGTAATTAAATGACTAATGCTGAAATGAAACAAGTAACAAGTTGTGGAAATTTCACCCTCTGAGGAAATTTACTGGTTTGACCTGGTTCACGAGGCCTAGCAGACAAAGAATGGAAAACTGTATAAAGAGACTGTCCTCACCTTGGTCCAAAAACAGATATGAGCCTGTGTCCAAGAGGGACAGGCCCTGCAGAGACCTGAAGTACTTTAAAAATCCTACCAGAGTCTCCATATGGGAAGATTGGTGACTGCCTGGCAAGCTACACCTGCATATAAACTGTCGGGTGGGTTTATTATATGTTTTTTTTCTGTAATGCTTTTTTTCTGAATAAATAGTACTTGGTTGTATGAAAGCTGGCTGGTCTCTGGTTAGCTCTGTCATTGCCCCTAAGACAACAGGGCTGAAAATGCTGAACTAACATCAGACCTGTTGAGGTCACCAGAATAAATTGCAGGATTCTGCAATTTTGCCTCAGGCTCAGGTCTGGAGGGAGAGGATCATGGGACTTTACCTCAAGAAAAGTGACTGATAGAGGTCTGAAACCAAAGTAGGGTGCTTCAGATGGCCATGCGTGAAATCATCTTGAGAACTGTGACAGACACATTTCAGCTTTCTCGACTGGTATAAGTTCACTATTTCAGAAGATGGTGTGTTTATTGCAAGTACAGCCCAGGCTATTTGCTTACCAATTTTATATGGAAGTTGGGTGGTTCTCACATTAAGGATGTAAATGAGCCCTCGATTGGTCTGTTTCAGCATACTTGAGCATTTTAAACACAAAGAAAACTTTTTAGTGAAGTATGTAAAATCTGAAATTCTAACAATTAGGAAACTAATGAAAGAAACAATGGGTAAAATGTCAAAAATGCCTAACTGATTTGGGATCCCACTTTCAAATGTAACTTGGGGACAGATTTTAAAGGTATTTAGGTGCCTAATACTGCAGAGAGCATCTAGTGGGATTTTCAAAAGCACTTAAGTGCCTAACTCCCACATGAGTGGTTGCACATAGTCCCATGGCAGTTAGACAAATAGGCACCTGTCAAGGCTGATTCCCCACTCTGGCACTTCGCATGCAGAAGCTGTGGGCCTGCAAGGATTCAAAAAATTAATATGGGCCACTCCAAGCTTGTATTAACAGTCACAAGGTTAGAGCTTTTCTCTGACCTTGGTTGGGTAGATGCTGCCACCACCCCAATGCAAACCCCTGGGAACCCAGGAAGGCGCACTTGGGAATTCCTTCCTGTGGGGTACCTTCAAGCCCTTTCACTCCCCCCGGGGAAGAGCTGAGAAAGAAAACAAAGGAATTTAGCTGTTGTCCCCAGCTAATTAAACAACATATGCACAAACCTCTGAGGACACCAAAAATCCAATCCTGTTATTAAAAAGGTAAATTTTATGAAAACAAAAAGAAAGAAAATACATCTGGAATTTAGGCTTTTGCTAGATTTTAAAAGAGCAATTCTAAAAATTAAGCACTCAAAATAGCTTTCTTGGGGATTCAGCTTAAAGGCTACAAGCAAACAAAAGCATCTGGGGTTAGCGCAGAGGAATCCACTAGCCATAAGAAATAAACAGAAATAAACCTAATTGCATCCTTCTAAACACTCCTGATCTACTTACACACCTGGGGATTCCAAATAAGTAGTTCTAGGTATGATCTGATGATCTATGATCATACCTGGCTTAAAGCTTCTCATAGCATAACTGCTCCCTCTTCCCCAGAGAACAACAACAGAGACAAAGGGGAAGTTTTTTCCCCATTTTAGAAAGTTCTAGTCTTCCCATTGGCTCTTTTGGTCAGGTGCCCACTCCTTTTCCTTCACCTGGGGGACTTTTATAACGCTTTACAGGTACTGCAAGCAGAGAACAGCCACCAAGAGGGACTTTATAGCTAACTGGCTGGAGGGGTGTTCATAAAATGGAGCTATACCCCCCCTTCATTTATCACAGCACCTATGAAAAATTTCACTATCTACATCATTTGCCACCCTAAGTGCTTAAATCATGTAGACTTATGCTCCTATATTACTTAGGCACCCCACTAGAAAACAGCCACATTAGCAATGTAAAACTATACAAAATGAGAAAGCAAACAACTAGCAATGAGTAAATTAAAAAATTGATTTATATTTTTTTTAAAATCATGATTTAAATAAAAATATTTATTGTAATTGTTTCTAGTCCACCCTGCTCCAGAACTATGGAGAACGCTATCCATGTAACTCTCCCCAGCCATCCAAGAATACTACTGATATAGCCTGGCAGTGAATGTTTCTCTGTCAGAGATCCACATTCCTCAGTAACAATCTTTGGTAGTTGACATGGCTAGAGGGGAAGGAGGGGGCCTGGGCTCTACCACATGCTGCTGATAGAAGACAGAGCAATATGTGGCTGAAAGGGGACTGTTAGTTATTCCATGACTAGACTAGCCCCTGCCCTCCTTCACATTAAATAAATAACCAATATACCAGAGCCCCACTGACCACCTTACCAGCTCCCCTCCCAGATTCACATCCCAGTCACTAGATGGCCATACTCTTTATCCATCTCTCTTCTGCCATCAGCATTGCCAGATACAACCAGAGACTCCTGGCTTCTCACTGATCACAGAGCTGTCCTCACCTACCTCTCATATATATTCCCATTTTCTTTCCACCCCCATCCTCAGCATGTTGCATGGGGTCCTAGTCTATCACCCATGTCTCCACTGCTTCAGCATCTTCCTGTAATCTCCAGGCCAAGCCTTCAGTCAATACTTTTCTGCTCCCCTGTCAACCGCCCCTTCACATTTCCAACCACTCTTCTCCAGACCCAACTCCCCAGTAGCCTCTCTGAAGCACTGCATTTGCACTTTCTTCAACTAGCTCCAACAGCTTCAACTCCAATCTCTCAAACAGAATCCGAGTCCCAGCCCACACACCCACTTGAGACCAGACACAGAATAAAAACATATCCCTTGCAGCTCCGTAGGCACTGAGTAATCACTGGACATCACACGGTGCCAGGAGTAAAAAAAAAAAAAAATTAAGGGGATATCTTCACTGCCCTACAGTTAAGATTAAGGTGGTGTGAATTGCTGTGCATGCTAAGTGCTTCACTGCAACTCCTCCATGTAGATGCTTCAGGTATGAACTTCACAACCCCAAATTCATACTAATGTAGTAGTGTGAACATGGGGGCTTCAAGTTTGTGCCTGCAGCGTCCAAAAGGGGGAGTTAGAGTGCAGCACTTAGGTGCACACTGCTATTCACACGTCCTTAGTCCAAACTGTGGAGTAATGCTTTAAGAAAATAGCCTAAGTAGAAGACTGGAGTAGTTAAAAGCTCCACTGAAGCTGAAATTCTCTGGTAGTGTGCAAGACAACTGGAGGAAGGGCAAAAGCAGCTCTTCACTGTGCACTTGCAAGGGATGAGTGCCAGTACAAAGGAAGACATTCAGAAGGTAGCTTTATTTTTGACAGTGGTGGGTTCTGAAATACTGATGTGTTTAACAGTTTTCAGTTAACTCAGGCGGTGGAGGCTAACCATGCAACAGTATTACAGACGTTTGAAGAGCACTGTATTCCATGTAAAAATAAATATAAAAGACATGTTTTTAATAATAGGGTACAAAGGGAAGGTGAAACAATAGAAGAGCTTGTGACAGATCTGAGGCTGAAGAGCCACTCTCACAATTTGAGGGCTAACTGAGTCTCTCCTAAGAAGCCAGATTATGACTGGAAGATCCAGAATGAACCCTTGACAAAATATTTAGTTTACCAAGCAACAGAAGTACAGATTACAGCTGACAGAGCCCAACGCCCCACAACTCACACCCTTCAGAAAGCCCCCTTGCCCTAACATGGAGACTAAAAGAGGAGTGGATGGGCATAATACTCTGGGAATCACAGAACAAACAGAAGAATCAGCAGAGTGGGTACATTCATTGGTTGTTATAGAAAAAAGGGGAAAAAAGATGGGACTCTTTGCTTATGTATAGACCTAAAATAACTAAATAAATATGTAAAACGGGAATATTTTCTACTACCTACAAGAGGAAAAATTTGGGGGGTGATGGCTGATGTTAAATATTTTTCTCCACTTGATGCAGCAGCAGGTGCCCTGAGAAAAACAGAACACACACTTGTGCACATTCAACACCCCCTTTGGGAGACACTGTTTCCACAGACTGCCGTTGGGTTGAGTTCAGCATCTGAGGTGTTCACAGGAAAATACAACAATTTTTCATATAGAGGATACTAAGGCTTACTTAGGTGATATTTTGATCTTGGAAAAAGCAATAGAAGAGCATGACTAGTGGTCTTAGAAGCTTTGGAAAGAACCAGAACTGCTGGACAAAAAAAAAAGTCAATTCTGTGTAATGGAAATAACATCCCTGGGACAGAAGTTAACACAGCAAAGTGTAGAGGTAGATCACAGTCAGGTGGAGGTCATCACAAACCTGCCTGGCCCAGTTGACAAGGAAGGAGCACAAAGATTCCTTGAAACTGTGAACTATGGAAGAAAATTTGTGCCTAATCTATCTGAGAGTACCACTATGCAAAGGTGTGCAATGGACATGGGATGCAAATCTGAAGAGCTTGAGAAACTGAAGGTGTTAAAAAGGTGTTCTCCCAGCCCTGAGATACTATTATAGCGCACAATTAAATTGTCCATGGTTGCCTCCAACAAGGGTATTGGCGCAGACTATTACAACATTATGGTCAAAACTGAAGACCACTGGCTGATGCATCACAGATGCAAATAAAAAATGAGTCCCAATATACTCCAATAGAGAAGGAGGCTTTAGCCTTAGCCCATGGATATAAAAAGTGTCAAGACTTTTTGCTGAAACTGATGATAAACCACTTATTGCCATTGACAAAAGGGACATGGCAATCAAACCATTCCCTCTTCCCTCCCCAGAATACAGAGGTTATTTTTCAGCTACAAATGTATGATTTTCAAAGTGAATAAAAACTTGGGAGAGATTTTATGGTTGCAGGCATACACTCTCTGGGTCATTTGACAAAAGTGCACTGGAGAAACATCCAGGGCTAGATTTGTAAATGTCAATTTGATAATTAAAAAGAAAGACATGTCTGGTGTCACATGAAATGTGGACTGTGATTGTCAGAGCTACAGCTCAAGATTAAACCTGCTGAAAATAAGGCTATTAGCACAAGGTGGCCAGGACAGTACATTCACAGTCTCTATTATCAATTTAAGGGAGAGGTCTCAGTACTAGATGGGATTTTCTTCAAAGGCCCATGAGGTGATTCTTGTGGTATTTCAGAAAAAGGTTAAAAAGAATAAGTGAAGGTTATTTAGGGATTGAAAAATCTAAGAGCAGGTCAGATATGTTTTATACTGGCCTCAAATGAACAACCATACTGAGGAAGCTATTAAGGCTTGTGGCATATGCCAAAAATATTGGCCAAGTAAAATAAAAGAGCCCATGGTAGTGGCACAGGAAAAGTTGCCCCCAGAATGAAGTAGACAGAGTTTGTTTTCACTGGCTGGAAAAAAAAAATCTATACACTTGTCCTAGGCTATTATTCTCACATCCCTGAGATAATCTTAAAATAATTCAGCTAAACAGATAATTGTGCATATCAAATCTATTTTTGCTAGACTCAGAATACTTGACATAGTAATGTCAGACAATGGTTACTACAGTTTAATAGGCACAAGTTTAAGCAGTCTGTGGTGAAGTATGATGTTAGACCTGTAACCACTAGTCCCAGTTATCTCCAATCCAATGAATTAATGGAAATCAAAGTAATAAAGAGAAAAAGACAGTGGAGTCAGACTCGGGTCCATATTTAGCACAGTTAAATTACAGATCATCAGTGAAGCATGCATTCTTACCTGTTGACATCCTGTTCAACAGAAAATGGTAAATAAAAATACTTGTACAGTTTGAAACTGATGTCAGTCACTGGGGACTTGTAGATGTACAAAGAGACAGATAAGGCAAGATAAAAAAAATCAATGTGATTTGTAGTCCTGGGAGCTGACACCACTTCATGAAAGTGATGATGTGTTTCTGTACAGTGGGGAACAATGGACACAAAACAACAATGGGGTCCCAGGAGCTTGCCCTTCAGTAGTATAAGATTATTACTCCAAATGGACACATAATATGGAACAACTGGTGACAATCTAAGAAGGGAGGGAGATAAGGGGCACCGAGTCTGCCCAAGAGGGTCGATAGGAAACAAAACACAGCAGGTTGAGACAACAGAACCCCAGAATATGGAATAACCAGAACAAATAGACGTCCACCTCCTGAAAGCAATAGCGCTGAACTTCACGGCGAGCTCCTCAAGTAGAAAGCAACAGCCCAGACTAACTGAAGACTAAAATTTATTGTTATTAAGTTTTGGTTTAGAAGAGAAGATTTGGTATTCAGGACTGTGATTTTAAGGGATGAGTTCCCAGCGAGTCGGGGCAGGGTGCCGTGAAACTCTATTTGTTTTTAGGCACAGCTAGAACCAGAACAAACCAAATCTCTTACAAGCACAGAGAGATCTTTGAACAGCACAGAAGTCACAAGTGTGTGGAGAAGCTCTCCTACTCCAGTTGTTTGTTGCTATCTGCTTCAGGTACCAAGTGAATGGGCAATAACAAGAGAGGATTCCATGTGTATAAAGGTAAATTGGGCTCTTTATTAAAATAACTATTTATAGAGATGCTGTTAGACGCAGCTAACATTCAAGCCATGTGCTAACACACTGACTTTCTGGGGCCTCCTCCAAACTCTTCTGCCCTTCAGCCTATGCACCTCACTTTCAAATTTTATTCAGGTTACCACACCATCCTCACACCGACTGTGCCAGACAAGTACTTACCTTGGATTGCAGTAGAAATATTTACAAACTTGGCGTTAAATCCTGCAGTCCCTACTTAGGCTAAACTCATACTGAAGTTGATGGGAGACTTGCTTGAGTAATGACGAAGTATGGCTTCCAAGATTTGACTTATAGCATTCTGACTGGCTAGCGCTGCACACTGGTTAGGAATGTGGTGATGGTAATAGTCCATAAATGTATAATATCACATTAATCCTCCACACAGCATTATCACTGCAGTCACAGCCTTCCCTGGATGGTTGGATATGATGAGTGTCATTTCTGAGCCAATCACCATTGACTCGTATTCAGACAGCATGGCTGCCACCTAGGGTGACCAGACAGCAAATGTGAAAAATCGGGGTGGGGGGTAATAGGTGCCTATATAAGAAAAAGACTCAAAAATCAGGACTGTCCCTATAAAATTGGGACATCTGGTCACCGTACTGTCACCAGACATGTCCCCAGGATGTCCATGGAAGCTACTGGCCATTTTATGCTCCTGATCTGCAAAGGAAATTCCTAGTGTCATGGATGGGGAAAGTGAGAGCAGATGGAGCCTATGATATCTCCCCTAAATATTTTTCAAGAACGGGAAATTTCCCAGCTCAGTAATTTAATAACTGCAAGATGTGTGCAGCGCAAGCACTCCAAGAGGCTGAAGATGTCCCTCTGCTTCCCTGTCATTATCTAAGCTGTGAGTGATACTGCTCTCTAATTTGATGAGCTGTACCTACAACACTCCGTATTAATTTGTTATGAGGCCAATACAATATAATTGTTTAGAGACCAGTGGGATTACTGTGGTTTTGTATTATTCTGCAAGCTTTAATTCATCCAAATTAAAAAGGGCCCTTTAGTCCAAGAAAGCTAACTTGTGTTTGATAGAACAGATTAAGATAGCTGTTAATGGCAGCATTTCGCTTGAGTCTAGCATAGAACTGTTTGCAGCTACTGATAAATTTCAGATATTTCACTGCTAACCTTTTTCTAGTAACTCATATGCTGTTGTTTAGTACAGCTAAACAGGGTTTATGATGCTGCAAATGGAGAGAAAAAACACTTGAGGGACACTTCTATCAAAATATCGTAATAGTTGCTTTCTGTATGGGGGGTTATACATTGACAAAAGATTTCCAGCCTAGGCCCCCTGACCATTACTTTGACCATGCTCAGAAGCACAAGCCTGAAATTTGAGGGGATAGAGAAAGGGAAAGGTGAGTGAATCACCTTTGTTTTTTTCTCCCCCCAGGGCAAAATTAAATTCTAGTTTTCCTTTTAGGAACATATTGTATCTTCATTATCACAACTACCTTGCCACAATTCTGTTAAGATTGACTTACACGCACAGCTCTATCAGTACAGTGATGTATTCTTTAAATGAAGGAAGAAACTACTGTATCTGAATTGGCCATTACTCTTTAAGGACTGTTATCCAAATTTCCACTCCACTGGTGCCAAATTAACTAGGGATGAGGAGAGCCAGACAAGACAAAAGAAAACTCTAAGACAACCTTCACCAATCCCTCAAAATGAATCCAAGATAAATCTTTTAAGTAGTAGAAAACTGCAGGTACTTTTTATTCTAGTTAGAACATAAGAATGGCCATCCTGGGTCAGACCAATGGTCCATATACCCCGGTATCCTGTCTTCTGGCAGGGGCCGTGCCAGATGCTTCAGAGGGAATGAACAGAACATGGTAATTATCAAGTGATCTATCCCCTGTCATCCACTCCCAGCTTCTGGCAGTCAGAGGGTTAGGGGCAGCTATAGCCTGGAATTTCGTTCCTGACTATCTTGGCTAACAGCCGTCAAGGGACCTATCCTCTAATTTATCTAATTCTTTTTTGAACCCAGTTATATTTTTAGCCTTCAGAACATCCCCCGGCAATGAGTTCCACAGGATGACTGTGAATTGTGTGAAGAAGTACCTCTTTATGTTTGTTTCAAACCACTGCCTATTAATTTCATTAGGTGACCTGTTTCATCTGGCTCTTGTGTTACGCGAAAAGGTATATAACACTTCCCTATTCACTTTCTCCACAGGATTCAAGATTTTATAGACCTCTATCATATCCCTCCTTGGCCATCTCTTTTTTAGGCTGTGCAGTCCAGTCTTTTTAATTTATCCCTCATACACCTAATTATTTTTGTTGCCCTTTTCTGTACCATTTCCTGTTCTAATATAGCTTTTTTTTTTAGATGGGGTGACCAGAAATGCACACAGTATTAAAGGTGTGGATGTAACATGGATTTATGTAGTGGCATTATGATACTTTCTATCTTATCTATTCCTTTTCTAATGGTTCCTAACATTATGTTAGCTTTTTTGACTGTTGCTGTACTTTCAGCAAATACTTTCAGAAAACTATCCACGAATACTCCAAGATCTCTTTTTGAGTGGTAACATAATTTGGAATGCAGCATTCTCTACATACAGTTGGGATTAGGTTCTTGTGGTTTTGTAGAGTGTACATATTGTGATAGACCCAGGCCAGTTGGGTACAATGAAGTAGTCTTATTAGGATCCAGGAAGTGGGCGGGCTTACTGCTAAAGGATCCCCCCACAGCCTAAGAGGGGGGTCCACAGGACCTGGAAAACCATGGAAACCATGCCAGTTCTCCGGCGGAGATGGATGCGTGGCAGAAAGGTAAAGACAGAGATGGAGCGTGGGTCTGCTCTCCACCGGATGGCCTGAAGCATGGGTGGGAGCTTGCCTGCCACCAGTCCCCTACCACCAAGCTAGAGCTCTTGACCCATTTGACCCAGGCGGAGGAGGCTGCCGAGTAAATGGCCTGGCAAGCCTCCACCCATGCCAAATCGCCCGGGTCCAGGACCACGAGGAGCATGTCATTGGCATACGCCGACAGGACCAGCCATAGCTCCGGCTCCCGCAGCACCAACCCTGTCAACCTCCTACGGATGAGACAGAGGAAGGACTCGATCACCAGAGCATACAGCTGGCCCGACAGGGGGCACCCCTGCAAGAAAGAGGGAGGACCCCGCTCTGCAAAGACTCGGCCCAAACGGTGACTAGGTCTGGACCGAGGACATCCCAGAACATGTGGTAGAACTCCACGGTCAGCCCGTCCATGCCCGGAGATTTATTGGTGGGCATGCGGTGGAGGGCTTCCGAGAACTCCGCCAGAGCAAGAGGCAGCTCTAGCCAGCCTTGGTCGCCCGCACTGACCATCAGGAGTTCGTCCCAGAGCACTCTGCAAGCATTCGGATCAGTCAGATATGGAGAGAAAAGGCCTACATAGAAGGCCCTGGCCCTCCCGCACATCTCCGCTGGATCCGTGAGGGGGGTGCTGTCCTCTACAAGGAGGCAGGTGACGTGCTTCTTGGCCCCCCTCTTTTTCTCCAGGGTGTAGAAGAAGCAGGAGCCGTGATTCATCTCCCGAAAGAGGCGGATGCAGGATCAAACAAAGGCACCCCGGGCCTGATGGTCCTCGAGGGCCCAGAGCTCCTCCCATTTCTCCCAGCATGCCCCGCAGAGGGATGGATCCTCAGGGCTGGCGGCCAGACGCCTCTCCAGCTCTAAGACCTCCCATTCCAACTGCCCTATCGCCGCATCCCTCCATCGGCTGGCACCCCGGGTGTAGTCACTGAAGAAGAGCCGGGCGTGCACCTTCCCCAGGTCCCACCACCGCCGCGCCGAGGGAAAGGCACGCCGTTGCCCTCGCCAGGCCAGCCAGAACTCCTAGAAGGACGCCAGAAACCCCACATCCTCCAACAAGCTGTTGTTAATATGGCAATAGGCCGGCCCCAGCCTCTCTGCACAGAGAGAGGCCGTCACGGTGGCTAAATGATGATCGGAGAACGGGGCTGGCCGGATGCTGGAGGAGTGGGCCCGTGAAAGGTGGAAACGTGATAAGTAGATGCGGTCCAACCGGGAGTGGCGCGACTGATGGGCCTCCACCTGGACAAAGGTGAACATCGAGACATCATCCGGACGGTGGTTGCGCCAGACATCCACCAGGGAGTGATGGTCGACTATCTCCCGGAGGACATCCGTGGCGGCCATGCACTGCTCGGTCCCCGAGCAGTCCCGCTCCTCGAGGGTAGTATCAAAGTCCCCGCCCAGGACGAGGCACTCACCACGATCCAAGGTTCCAAGGGAGGCAGATGCCTGCTGAAAGAAACACAGCCGCCCGGGGTGAGATCGCTCAGATCGAGGCCCGCTGGCAGAGGGTCGTCCTCCCCCTGGGTGACCGGGGTCAGACCCAGGGCCTCGATCTCCTCGTAGATGGAGGGGAGCTCTCCTTCCACCACCCTGGAGGTCTCCCCGCCAGTACCTGAAGTGACGCTCGCCCCGGGGCTCACAGGGGCTCCAGACGGTAACGGGGCAGGAGGGGCTCCATCAGGGGCCTTGGAGGGAAGGGACTCCAATAGAGGGACGGTACTGCCCTCCCGTGCTGCCACGTCTTCCCCAGCCAGTACCGGGGGATGGCACGTGCTCACGGGCAAGGCAGAGGGCTTGGCATCGGTGCCCCCCTTTCTGGTCTTCCGGGGGGCTTCCACATCGGTGAAAAGAAGCAGAGCTCGAGCTTTCCAGCGGGTGCGGTGGCAGGTGATTTGGCAGCAGCGGTTGAGGTAGAGGCTTGGGGGGGTGATGGAGGGGCAGGCGGGGGAGGGGTATCTGGGGCTGCTGGAGGGGCCCCACCCATTGTGTCCCCCGCCATAATGAGCAGGGAGGGAGGGGAAAACACCAGAGAGAGGAGGGGAAAGGGGAGGCAGGCCAACCACTCCTCCCCGCTAGGCTGCAGGCCGGGGAGGAGGGTGCCAAAAGGGGTGGGCTGGACAGGGGGGCTTTTGAGGGCTTGTGGGGGACAGTCACCGACTCAGGATGGGAATCCAGCTTCTCTAGCTGCACTAGGAGAGGGGGGTCATAACAACGTTAGGGGAGTGCAGTGAGATCGGGGAAAACTCAAACAAGGGAGGGGCACAAGAGCATAGGAGGGGGCAGGGGAGCACTGAGTAAGGGGCCAATCAGGGCAGGGGTACCACGTGGGGAGGGGAGAGAACCAGGCTGGAGGCAGGACAGGGAACCAAGGGGCTAGCTTCAGAGGCAGGGCGGGACAAACAAACAAAAGCTGCAGAGGGAAAAGGGCAAGGCTGGCAAACAAACTGAAGCCAGCGAGGTGCTGGGGTAAAGGGGATGGCAAAAAGGGCAGGTAGCAAGGGACAAAGCTGGGGGCTTGCTAAAGGGAGCCAGTCCAGGGGCGGGGGAGGAGACGTGCGCCCACGTGCACTTGCAAAGAGAGTCAGTGCAGGCTGGCTGCTGCTTCAGGCCCAAAAGGTGGTGAAAGAGCGGCAGGCCAAGCAAGCAGCGGAGTCCCAGAGGCAGGAGCTTGAGGCAGATAAGACCGCATGTGCAACTGAATAAGGCATGCAAATAAGGCATGAATATCCACACGTACTCCTCTGAAAACGTGGCCCTTCTGGTGGTTGGGTTTCTGCAAGTTTCCAAAATGTTCGGTAGTTATCCATATCTCTTGTGGTCTGTACCAATTAGGCTAGTCTAATGAGATTACTAGCCAATCTTGCAGTGTTTCAGGATATTCAGCCGTTCTGGTCCCAGTACCCACAAAATAATTTTCACCCATGTTTGACCCCGTTATAGATGATGCTTTCAGTCTGTGGAAAAAGGGGAAAAAAAAAAAAACCTGTCTCCAGGACATCCTACTCCTGCCTGATACTATTGACACAGATAAAGACTATTGTTTTTGCACCCACTTTAACCATTTTATGAAAGCTCCCGAAAGTCTTTCCTAAATCCAGCTAAATGGAAAACCTTCCACTTCAACTGCTCATTCATCTAGATGAAATTCTGCCTGCTACATGATTGAATGTATTCTCGATCAAAAAGTAGCAATCACCAAATACATCAATGGACAATGACATCGGGGAGGGCATTGTTCTTCATTCTGCCTGATGGACCATGGAGAAACTCCTCTTTTATATCTGATTGCCACTAAAGGAGTCAGTGCTAAAAAAGCATCCCACTCAGTTTTTTTTTTTAAAAACACTTTCTCAAAATGATTGAAAACTCAGACTTCAGCCAGGCCCTGCCTTACAAGAGAATTAATTTCAAAGTTTCCTTTACTCATATTGTGCTGTGCTTTCTTAATTCTGGGCTTGATCTGTATTCATATTGTGAGGCCTGTCTTCAGTGAGAGATTGCTCTATCAGAAGAGCACAGGATGAAGCCTCAAATACTTTTACTAGTGTGAGGGCTTCCTGGACAAGTCCAGAAAGTATAAATATATGTTTTTGGATCCAATCTTTTGGCAGCATCTAAAACTTTGGATAGTTGCCTATTACTAAAACTACTGGGGCTCTGTGTTTCAGGCTCTCCAAATTATGACCCACCAGTCCAGTCATAAATGGTTATAGTAGGTAGAAGGGGATTAGACAGATACCAATACATGATGCTCACGTACCTCTCAAAAGTCCCTGTCCCTCATTTTAGCCTCATTACCTACATTCTACACAAATTTGAGAGCTCCTCACTTTCACTGTTATAGTAATTTACATCAGAAATAAAGATTAATGAACTGAAATTAGAGAGTAATTTATGCCAAAGGCAGGGACGGACACACCCCTGGTATTTTAACTTCCTTGCACACATCACTTCTGTGCCCCCCTCATTTTGGGTCTTTAATCCACATTGCATCCCAAAACAAGGCTTGGCATGTTGAGAGGTCTGAGGACACATCTGAGATTAGAATTTTATACTCCTGGCCCTATTGAGTAATTTTCCTGCACAGTACTTCAGGTAGGCAGTTAAACTGGAATAATTCCTATTATCCAATCCTCAAAGGGTATGTCCTGGATACAGTTATGTATTCAAAATGGTTGGGGTTTTAATGGAGATATACCAGTTGAGGATCTATCCCTTGACAGACAGGACAATAAACCCCAAAATATTAAACTTTTATCTTGATTCCCCCATACTTTCCTAACCACAATGGTGTACCTCAAAATCTCCACCAAGATGATATGAAAGCACTGTTGCATTAGCAACTCTTGTATTTAGCAGTGATTCTAAAAGTAATGAAAAAAGACTATACCTGGCCACTGACATTACTTTAGCGTTTTCAAGATTTATAAATTGGAATTCAAGGTAGTTTATCTCCAGTGCAATAATATCATGTTATATATAAATAATAACAATAAAAAGCAGTGTTGCTCCTTTTGCTTCTGCAGCTTACCTTTTTGGCTGAATAACTTGCTTCACATGAATTATGTAGCTCTCATTGGTCTATGGAAGGAGGCAATAGCTACTGAAGGATTATTGCTTCTGGAGCCACAGGCAAAACACATTTTTAAGGTATTTTTCTTCTTTGATGGGGGCATGCAGAAGGGAAGCACATTTTTAACACCCAACCATTGCAAACTCAATTGTAACTCATGGTCTTCTTATTTCCTAAAATGCATTTTAAAAAGAAAATAGAAACTGGAAATCTAACTATTTACAGTGGCACAAATAAAAAGGTGAGGAACAGAAAGAGGGGAAGAGGAAGATAGAGAACAGATGAAAGGTGAAGAAGAAATAGTAACTGCTGCAGATCCTCCACTGGTGTTAGTCTGTGCAGCTCCAATGAACAATGGAGCTACTCCCACTGGCTGTAGCTGAGGTTCCGGCCCTCCTTTTTTATTTTACCAGATTCCCCCGAGCCCCACTCCTAACTCACCTTAGGTCAAGTAACTGACAAGTGACACGTTCTGCAGAAAGCTCAAAGCTTGGCTGTGGTGCAAACTCTGTGTCTGGCCCACAGGTGACACAGCTTGGGGCTACTGCCTTCCTTGGCAAAATGTTTTAGGGAATAACCTTTGGAACTACTCAATGGAAAAACTTAATACACTTAAGTCCTATACATGCTGCTGACAGATTTCCTATATTGTGTATGAAGTATACTAATATATATGTATAAATATTGCACTCCTTTACCATAAGACCGTAATTGATCAAATGCAAATAAATTTAGTCATTTTCATGGCCTTTCTGGTCAGAGTTATCCTCATAAATATAAATTAGGGTGGCAGATATACTGCCAGATTCATCTTTTAAATTATGCAGTGCTTAGCACAAGCTGTACTGCTGGGCCCCTGCACACACAGAATATTTACCTAAGGAAACCCCCAAACAGAAACTTATAACTAACCCTATCCCTTCAACCTCTCTACCCCCCCTCCCACACAAAATGTTTAAAGAAAAGGAGGACTTGTGGCACCTTAGACTAACCAATTTATTTTACCATAAGCTTTCATAAGCTACAGCTCACTTCCTCGGTGCTCACGAAAGCTTATGCTCAAATAAATTGGTTAGTCTAAGGTGCCACAAGTCCTCCTCTTCTTTTTGTAGATACAGACCAACACGGCTGCTACTCTGAAACCTGACAAAATGTTTAGTAGACTTAATTTATTTTTGTATTCTTCCCTGTGGGGTGTAAGAAAGTTATCTTAAGTGCACAGTAAAAATAAAATTAGCACAGTCTTCTTTCTCCTGCTTCCCTTCCTTTCAAGTACTTTACATTCTCTCTTCTCCCTCCTCTCTCCTGCACCTCCCATAGCTAAGATTCCCCAACAACCATGGGCAGTTTGCTATTTAATGGCCAAATTCTGCTCTCAAATTCATGTATGCAGTCTTCTCAGATGCATGTGTATAGCTCTCGTTAAGATTAGTGAACTAAATGTGGCCATAAACTGATCAGGAGAAAGTGTTCACAACTTCCAAAGATAGTCACTTTTGTTATTTAATAAATTACAGTGACTATTTCAGTATTTATATATATTTTTAAAGTTCCTGTTTGTTCATCTGCTCCATAGACATGAGACATAATTCAGCATCAAAGAAAAACAGAACTGCAGAATCATTAGCCTATGCCCATGTACGGTTCTAAAATACACTACAGAATTGTGAAGCAGTGGGCCAAAAGACTAACGTTTTCCTATAGGGAGTCATGATGACCTACTTGCTCACATTAGTAAACCGTGACTATGACTCCAATGGGACTACTTATGTGAGTAAATCCACTTATATGAACAAGGAGTTCACAATCAAACCAATAGTGTTTTGACCCATCGATGCAACTTACCACAAATAATAGGAAAGTGCTTCATACAAACACAGCCTGATTCTGATCTTGGTCATACCAGGCTAAATCTGAAATAATCCCACCCCCATAAGTGAGAGAAACCTCAGTCTTATTTAAATACATCTCTCCTCTAAAGGGGATAGATTATCATTTTCTTCCCTCCCTTGTAGTTTTCCTGCTGCAAAAATGAAGGTCATTCTTGTGAAAGGGATATATGAAGCATCCCAAACCACTATCTAAACCAGAGGTAGTCAACAGGCAATAGGCATGAGCCAACTCCAGACTGCCAAATGCTTTTGATCGGACCCCTAAATCATTTGATTTACGTGGTGGTGGTGGTTTTTTTTCTTTCCCCCCCCCTCTGGAGTCTGGATCTTGACTATACCTTACCCAAGAAATTTGGGCCATGACAAAAAATACACTATCCCTGATCTAAACCTGCAGAAGATAAATCTATTCTTATGAAAAAATATTATAACATTAGCAAGTGCTAACCAGGGTTAAGGGTGTAAAAGGTTAAAAATAAAAATGGCAACCAAAATGAAAGGACTCATGAAAATTTAATGAGCCCTTAGGAGATTGTTTTGTTATGCAGAGTCATTTAATTACAGGAACTATAGTGTGTCCTGGGAATCTGGGGCAACAAAACCAGAAGAGTATACAGAAGATATTTCAAATAACCAAAGGCTCAGCCCTACATTCTGAGTACCCAGAACTCTCGTTTAAGTCAATAAATGAATAATTAGACCCAAAGGAGAAAAAAAGCATGGAAAAGAAGAACAGAAAAGATAACCTCTGGTAATTCATCCTCTGTGATAAGAAAAAGCTCCAATTACAATCATAAAAGCCCTAATTACAGAAAAATCACTTATTTTGTAAATCTGTGATCTGATGGGTTAAACTATCCAGCCACTGCACTCCGTCTTACTTGCCTATTTATAATGCTGTTTAAATATGTACTCAGTAATTTTGCCTGGTGTTATATTGTTGCTTGCATTTGAGACAATCAATCAAAAATACAATAAAAAGTCTGATGAAAGGGCAAGAAATAACCTTTCATGACAACATCTTGGCTATATATGATTTGTTCTCTGAAATTGAGGTCCTAAGCGACAATTCCGTTCTTGACCTTGTATTCATTCCAGGTTTTATGTCTGCTCTTGTAATGAGTTGCCATGCCTTGGTTTTGGTGTCCCATATTGTGTGGCATGTCATATCTTTCTAGAATTTTTTTCTTTTCTTTTTATGATGCACTACGACTTATTCCTCTAATTCAGTCTGTTTATCTGTTGCCAATCACTTTTTTCCCCAGGTATGTTCACTTTACACCACCCCTTTCTGCTAACAAGGTGAAATGACAGCTGAAGTTTTTTTCTTTCTTGATATGAACTTGTAGGAAATAGAGTTCATTTATAGAATAGACAGACCATGGATATGAAAATATTACTAAACTGCAAGGGAGGTCAAAAATGTGACATTTTACATATTTTAGGCTTGAAAAATAAACCTAAAAATGAGCCTATGCCAGCACAAAATATGACACATCCCAACCGAAAGATGTAGTCTTTGAAACTGGGATTTGAAATTTTAATTGACTCATTTCCTGAATTACATTCAAACACAGTTATCTTATATACTTACAGATATTTAGGGGTCATTTAGGGATACATATCAAGCAGACATTTTACAGAACCTTATGTACAGAAAGTTTAGTACTTTAGCAATAAAGATGAATGTCTGTGCTGCATGAAGACTTCCCATTAAAATTGCAGTGAATTTTTCTTAACAGCTGAAGATAGAATATAGTCCTTATTTGTTAAGAAGTATTCAAATAAAGTGATAGCATGTGACAGTTGCACCATTGTCAAGAGATGAGGATAAAAAAATACCCCTGTAGTAACACAGTTAATGTTCATTTGGGTTAAAATTTCAACTGGATTTAACAGTTAGCTCTTACCATGAACTAGGGTATGACAGCAAGAAACTTATGCATCACTGCAATATGGACAAGATCATGACCAGCCCTAACAAAACCATGCAGAAGCATAAGGGGAAGTAAAGAAAAACACACACACACACAGAGCCACTCATATAGCCTCCCTGGACCTTCAAGCGCAGAGGAGAGGGCATAACTCAGATCCAATACTTCCTCCCCACAACAGATAGACTTGATGATAAACAGTTAACTTATCTTCATTGATGATACTGTAATACTGGCAAAAGATACAGCAGAACTGGAGAACAAATTGCAGCAACTGCAACCACTTTTGCATTATATTGGGTTGGAAGTGAACATGTCGAAGACGAAGTGGATGCAGAATGAGCGTTTTGCAGAAGGAATCATCACTGTAAACGGGAAAAATCAAGGAGGTCAACAAATATATTTACCTGGGTCAGCAGCTGAGCAGACACAACTCATGTGAAGGGGAATGCAGTAGGAGAAAGGCAGGGTGGGGACGTTTCAACAAAATAAAGACAGCTCTAACGGATGATGAACTGCCCATGAAGAAAAGGAAAGAACTGTTTAACTCCACTGTTCTGCCAGCAATGATATACGGGAGAGGAAAGCTGGTCAACGACAAAAGTGGAGAAAGAGAAATTCACTGCCATGCATAGAGCAACGGAAAGGCGAATGTGTAAGATCACTCCATGATCATATACCAAATCCGGAGATCAGAAGGTGTACAGAAGTGACCAATATAGTGCAGGCCACATACGGCGCAAAGCGAAGATGGGTGTGTTGTGTAGTGCGCAGGCAAGACAGTAGGTGTACAATCCGCATCAGTGACTGGATCTATAGAGACCACAAGCAACTGCTGGACAGATCAAAAATGCACTGGGCTGATCCATGACGAAACTCTTTAGCCAGAAATGGAAAGCACGTGCTTGCAACAAAATAGAATGGTGTGGCGTCAACTTGCATTTCTTGGAGGGATGGACGAGGACAAGACAGACAAAGGTGACAACAGAGACAAGGAAGGGACAAAGAGGCAGCTGGAAACAAGCAGACCCTTGGCTCTGCCCTCCAAACATGTTGGCCAACAGAGCTGAGCCAGGGTAGGATGTCATTTGCTAAATTGACCTTGTCAAGTGGGGAGCACAGATACTTCCCTCCGGGAACCAGGATTGAGCAGAAAGGAACTGTGATGCCCTTCCCTGGGCTTCCTCTTTGGGATATAATTATGTGCCACCCCAAAGCATCTCAGGACATGGGCCAAGCGTCTGTCTAGACCTATGTTAGACAACATAGGGATGTGAGGATGTGCTCTTTCCTCAGGCATGAAAGAAAGAGTCTGGTTAGAACAGGAGGGGTCAAAATTCTTGCCATCTGGAAGGGAGAGAAGTGCAACCTCCAGCAGTGAACTGCAAAAGGGCTGCCTTGCAGCTGGTGGTCTCTCCTACATGTAAAGAGCCAATTATTAGAGAAGACCATTCTGTGAAAGGCTGCTATGATGAAGTAAATACAAACTAAAGGGTTCAGTAGTGATCAGTCAGTCAAACAGAAGGCAGCTTTAGTTAATGTTCATGAAAGGAGCTAAATCCCCATTCCTCTCAGAGCCAGAGAGATTTGGATATAAGACACCCTGAGGATCTCATTGCCAGTGCCTGATTTTTTTTTTTATGTATTCTGTCTGTCTTCTGTTGTGTCCTGCTTTGGTATTAAAAATCTAGAGTTTAAGGGATCCACTGCCTATGTTCCAAATCCACAGATCCTCACTAGGGATATTTTTCATTCTCATTGATTGTGTCATTGCTCTAATATGCTTATGGAAAGTGTATATACAGATATATTATACATAGGATATGTTGTACAAAAATTTCAAACAAAACCAGCCATGGTTCTGATCTTGTAGCCACACACACTCTCACACGGAATCTCATTGACTTGAACAGCATTTTAAAGTAGCAGGGCAAAATTCAAGCTAGGAGTAAATTGGTGCAGTTCCACTAAAGTCAGCCCAGTTGTATTTGCTTGTACCTGGAATGAATTTTGCCCAGCTGTTCCAATGGCTCATATAAGGTCTGTTACATGTATACTTATATATTTAGTGGTATCCTGTGCTCACGTGAGTAAAGATTATTCTTGAGAGTAAAGGTTTGCATGATCAGGCCTGAGTATGTAATGATGCAGTTTATTGGCCAAATTCCTTGCACAGAGAAGTAACATGCAACTCCAGGGGGAGGCCCAAACTGCAAACCCTTAACTGCCTGAGGCAAATGGTGCTATTCATATAAGTAAAGGTTTTGAGGGGTCAACCAGGAGGCAGTGGAAATGGCACTTCTGGATCAGAAGGCAGAATTTAGCATTTTGCAGTTATTTTATGTTGATAGATTGCAATTGCTGTAGATGGATTCATTAAAGAATTTGATGGTAGAGCAATGTTCATTTTCAATGGGAAAATTTTGAAAGGATCCAAAGAACGCAAGCAAATAAAAATGAGTTATAGTCATTGCAAATATGAGAAACATAATGGGCCAGAGCCTCTGCTGCTGTAAAGTGGCATAGCTCCATTGGCTTCAATGCAGTTGTTCCAATTTACACCAGTCAAGGAGCTGGCTCTTCATCACCTGATTTTGTACGTCCTCGTTTAACACAAATTTAGAAGAATTATTTAAAACAAAGCAGGGACGTTTTCTGAATTATAGAACAATTTGGCTGAGTTATAGCTGAAACACTGGCACCACAGCTAAGCTATTTTTTTTCTTGAAGGTTTTCAAATCATCATCTTAAATAAGGACTATATTACCTCCAACTGTGCTAATTTAGTGGATAATTTACTCTTAAATATGCAAAGTACTGCAGTGCTACAGATCAAAAAAATCCCCAAAGACTCAGGTGTTTCTTTTAAAACAGATTCAAAGATTCCAAGGCCAGAATGGATCATTGTGACCATCCAGTCTGACCTCCTGTGTAACACAGGCCATAGAACTTCCCAAAAATAATTCCTAGAGCAGAGCTTTTAGAAATACATCCAGTTTTGATTTTAAAATTATCAATGATGGAGAATCCGCCATGACCCTTGGTAAATTGTTCCAATGAATAATTACACTCAGCATTAAAACTCTATGCCTTCTTTCCAGTCTGAGTTTGTCTAGCTTCAACTTCCAGCCATTGGATCATGTTATACCTTTCCCTGCTAAACTGAAGAGCCCATTATTAAATATTTTTCCCTAGGTAGAAACTTATAGACTGTAATCAAATCACCCCTGAAGCTTGTCTTTGTTAAGCTAAGTAGATTGCATTCTTTGAGTCTATCACTGAGGCATGTTTTCTAATCTTTTTATTATTTTCGTGCCTCTTCTCTGTACCCTCTCCAGTTCATCAACATCCTTCTTGAACTGTGAACACCAGAACTGGACACAGTTTCCATCACTGGTTGCAGTGACAAAAAAAAGAGGTAAAAATCTCCCTATTCCTACTTGGGATTCCCCTGTTTTTGCACGTCAGGATCACATTAGCTCTTTTGGCTACAACATTGCACAGGGAAATTATGTTCAGCTTATTATTCACCATGACCACCAAATCTTTTTAGAGTCCCCGCTTCCGAGGAATAAGATCCCCCTTCTGTAAATATGACCATTCTTTGTTCCTAGCTATGTACATTTACATTTAGCTGAATTAAAATGCACCTTGTTTTTTTGCACCCAGTTTACCAAGTGATCCAGATCACTCTGAATCAATGAACTGTTCATTATTTACCACTCTCCAATGTTTGTGTCATCTGGAAACCATCAGTGATGATTTTATGTTTTTTTCCAGGTCACTGATATAAATGTTAAATAGCATAGGGTCAAAAATCAATCCCTGCAGTAGCTCACTGGAAACACTCCTGCTTGATGACTATTCCCCATTTACAATTACATTTTTAGATGTATCAACCATCTTTATAATCCACTTAATGTGTGCCATGTTAATTTGATGATGATATAGTTTTTTTAATCAAAACGTTGTGCAGTTCCAAGTCAAACACTTGGAAAAATCTAAATATGTCAACCTATTACCTTTATCAACCAAACTTGTAATCTCATCAAAAAAGATAAGTTTAGTTTGAATGAATCTATTTTCCATAAATGCACATTGATTTGCATTAATTACATTACCCTCTTTTAATTCTTAATTGAATCCCGTATTAGCCACACCATTATCTTGTCCCAGATCAATATCAGGCTGACATGCCTATAATAACCTGGGTCATCCTGTTTACCTTTTTCAAAAAAGGGCACAACATTATCTATCTTCCACTTTCTTCTCGAACTTTCACAGTGCTCCAAACTTATTGGAAATCAACATTAATGGTCCAGCAAGCTCCTCAGACAGCTCTTTTAAAACTCTTGATTGCAAGTCATCTGGACCTAGTGATTTAAAAAGTCTTTTAGTAGCTTCTGCTTAATATCCTCCAGAGATACTAGTCAATGGAAAGAGTGTTATCACCCTATAATCAGACTCTATAATCTATTTTTCCCCAATTCAGAACAGAAGTATTTACGGAATACTTCTGCCTTTTCTGCATTACTGATAATGCTACTATTTCCACCTAGTAATGGACCAATATCCTTGTCAGAATACTTTTTGTTTCTAATATATTTTTAAAACTGCTTCTTATTGTGCTTAACTCTGCTGGCTATAGATTTTTCCTAATGTTCCTTTAGACCCCTTATCAATTTTCTACATTTCCTAACTTCTGATTTATATTCATTACTATCAACTTCCTCTTTCTTCCATTTGCCATATATTATAATTGCCTTCACTTCTGCTCTAAACCACGTCAGTTTTTTGACCATCATAGCCTTCTTCCTCAATTTGTGGCTTTTTGGGCACCTGGTAAACTGTTCTTAAATTATTCCCAATTATCAATCACATTCTTCTAATTAAGTTCTTCCTCCCTGCTGATTTGGCTCACAATTATTTTCAGCTTTGTGAAACTGGCCCTATTAAAACTTGGCTGGACTTTATTCTACTTGCACATTATAAACATGATCAAGTCACGATCACTTGTACCTAAGCTACCATTAATTTTTAGTTCTGTGATCAGTCCCTCTTTATCTATTAGTACAAGGTCTAATAAAGAATTCCCCCATGTTGGCTGCAATCATCATCTATGATGTTTAGATATTCCAAGGATGTTTTAGTACTGACAGCATTAGAACTCCAACATATATCACGCAATTAAAGTCCCCCATGACCATGTAGGTTTTTTTTCCTACACATTGAAAACAAGTGCACAAGGGGGCAGTCATCCTGTTCCCTAGTGTGATTTGGTGGTCTGTAGCTGACAACAGTTAATACCCCATCTTGTGATTTATTTGTTAGGACCTTAATCCATATGCATTCAAGATAACTCGGAAGAAAATCATCAGTGACTTGGAAACACATAATGCTATTTTTGACAGAGTGCCACTCCCCATCCTCTTTACCCACTCGAACCTTCCTGAATGGGTTATAACCACTGACTTTAACATTCCAGTCATGCAAATCATTCCACCAGGTTTCAGTAAAACCAAAAAGATCGCATTTAAGCTCATAAATGAGCAATTCCAGTTCCTCTTGTTTTTATCCAGGCCACTAGCACTACTGTATAAGAAATTCAAAAATTTCTTCTCTTCATGTCCTTTGGTTCCTTGATTAATTTTCTTCTCAAAAAAATCTCAAATTTTGTTCTGAGTGCCTGTATCTTCCCTTTTTTTTTTACCCTTTTTAATAATATTAAACACGTTTAAAATGCTAGGAAGCTAATATACTCCAGTTGACATCCACCAAACCAAAAAAAAAAACAAAACTTACTTATATAGCTCCACCACCCAAAAAACACTGTTCTTTTCTGTCACTACAAAAAGCCCATAATATTAAACTATTATGTATTAGCATCTTTTTGATGTACTGTGATTTTGTATACGTTGGCTACTGATCAAGGAAAACTTAGATAAATAAAAAGCTACAAATAGCCTAACCTAATTAGCTATGGGATTTGTTAAAGAATAATAGTTACTAGTCTTGAAAAGCTAAAAGAGCTAGAATTTTGTTTAATATGGTGCTCTTTTGTAATTTGAAATTTATTTTTAAACTGAGCAACAATATTAGTGCATGATCAAATTGCAAAACCCCAATAACTCTTCTTCAGTATGCACTCTCAAGAGTAGTGATTAGCCCACAAAAATCATTATCCTGTTATTGGAATTACAATATAGTTGACAAACTTAAAGAACATATGTAAAGTGCTTATGCTTCTGATAATAAAACCCACTATATTTTAGTCAATGGGTAATGCAGTATAATAGACCAGAGAAAGGTTAAACATTATCTGAGTAATATAGTGGTAAGTTTATGACACTAATGGAAGCTACCGCCTCAATAAAGATGATGATATTCTGCTATCAGGATTTGATATTTTGTATGCCGAAGCAGCTTTGCTGGCCAGTTGAGATGTAATGTTTGTAGGAACAACAGAAACTAATTCATGTCTCATACATTTAAGAGGCAAAGGGTGCTGAGTGATCAACAGGAAGTTCCAAGAAGAGCAAGCAGAGGAAAAGGGAGAAAAAGTTTTCAAATTCTGTCCAGCTGAGATGAAGATAGTTGAACACTGGAATTGTGTTTAGTCACATGTTCCATTTTCTGAGGACCAAGTATCATTTTAGAATAGAGATAAAAAATAATGTAATATACATTTCAGAATCTGAGATCCCCTCTCCAGAGATGAAACAATGTAATAACTAAAGACTGGTTTTTCAAATCCAGACTGGGTTTGAGAGAGTGATCAGTGTTTGGGCTCAAAGCCAAATCAGATCTAGGGTTTAAATTATCAGCTATTGAAATCTCAAGAGCTTATCCTGAAAAATCACCAGCCTTCAAAACAGCAAAACACTTATGAATTGAGTTGATTTTGTATGATTTCTGCCCCCCTGGGTAGTAGAAATCTTCTGACAGCCACTCATCCTGTGAGTTTTCTGCCATCATAGGCCAATTTTGCAGTAGATTTTACCCCCAACAAACTGGGAGATAGGTCCATTGTAGTTTTATGTCAAAACTAATTTTATATCTGAGCTAAAATTAAAACAGTACGAAATGGCTTGGATCTAAGGATTGCAAGTACATAACAGGTTGTTATAAGGAGGAAGAATGTAAATTGTTCTTGTTACCCTCTGAGGATAGGACAAGAAGCAATAGGCTTAAATTGCAGCAAGGGTGGTTTAGGAAAAAATTTGTAACTGTCAGGACCGTTAAGCACTGGAATAAATTGCCTAGGGAGGCTGTGGAATTTCCATCATTGGAGACTTTTTAAAAGCAGGTTAGACAAACACCTGTCAGAGATGTTTTAGATAATACTTAGTTCGGTCATGAGTGCAGGGGACTGGACTAGATGACCTCTTGAGGTCCCTTCCAGTCCTATGAGTTAGATGCAAAACACCTAAAATTTGAAGATTCAGGGTTCTGACTTTGAACTCTACTCATCATGACTATCTAAATAACTCTTTGATCAGTGAAAATTAATCACAGCATTGAAAAAATAAAGATAAAGCTGATTAATAAAGGGCCATTGATTTGTTTTAATGACTAATCTTGGTAATAGTTTCTGTGGTCACTGATTCCTGGAACAAGGTCAGAGGTTCTATTTCTCACAGCTTTATATGGTTGTTGTGGCCATCTTCATCCCAGGATATGAGAAGGAGAAAGGAGGTGAGGTAATATCTTCTATTGATCTAACTTTTGTTGGTGGAAGGTACAACTTCTGATCTACACCAGACCTCTTCTTCAGGGCTTCTTCCTAATCCGGGGAGCCAGGGAAGCCTCAAATTCATAGCAGCGAATCTGGTGAACTGCTGAGGAAGCAGGGAGCCCACAGCGTACTGGAGGAGCAAGGGAGATGGTTAGGCAGGTAGGCAAGCTGACAGGAGAGAGGCAGGGAGGCATCCTGGCTGGCCAGCTAGTTAGCCTCCCTGTTTTGCATTGAAAGTTCCAACAGGATCAATATATTCCAGCAGAACATATCAATTTTGTCAAATCAGTGTTTTCCAATGGAAAACTGTTCCACTGGAAAAATTTTGACCAGCTCTAATTATGGGCCTGGTTCTTTTCTCACTTACAACATTGAGAAGCTAACTGATCCAAAGGGGAGTTACTCCTGATTTCTACAAATATTAGCCCTTTCATCAGTAGTTCCTTATCAACACATGCCCTCACTGTAATGTTTGATAGTTCTTGAATCAGAAAATCCTATTCAATGAAGAGAGCTGGTGGTTTTGTTCCCTACCTTTTTTTTTCAATGGAAAACATAATTGTGATAAAAGAACAGGAAAATATACAGAAGGGTTCTAACAGATATGAAATGTTTTCACTGTAGTGAATTTGAATTTTAAAAACCTTCACAGAAAACAAAAAAAACCCTTCAAACTAATGATCCTCTCACCATTACAATAAAAAAAACCCACTAGTATTTTTAACTTACATTGCAGTATCTCAAAGCTCTTTTTAAAAAGTAGCTTCAATAATAGAAAAATGAACCACTGAAAGATTGAGTTTCACAAGGTCACAAGCAAATCACTGAGTTGGCAATAGGATCTAGATCTCCTGACAACGAGTCCTTGCTCTAACCAGCAGTGAATACCTAGCCTTCTTGGCATAATCTTCATTTGAAAAGTGTTACTACATAAATCAACAGTATGTCATTTAGGCCCACAAGAATCGCAGGGCAAACTAAAAGTCCCACTGACTTCAGTTGGAGTTTTTGATGCACGAGGAAGATGGAATACGTCAAAACAGCAATTAAACACCTGCAGAAATATCATGCAGAACAACAGTAGTGTCATTTTCAGGGGAGGCCTCAATACCTTCACTCCAACAACCGCTTAAAAAAGGAGATATGCAGTATAGAAAAGGGACGCTTAGATTATCTGGTATCAGATCCATATATCCTGTAGACACAAGAGAGAATTTGTCCTCAGTGATTGGAGATACCAACACATACAAACACATGGGTGTTTGCTTGAGACTAAATTTCTTTACATGGCATCTGTCTCTGAGGCCCGGTCCACACAAAGGCTATGTCTACACTTAACGGTAGATCAGCACTGCTGCGATTGATGCAGCGGTGTTGATTTAATGGGTCTGGTAAAGACATGCTAAGTCAATGGCAGAGCACTCTTCTGTCGACTCCAGTATTCCAGCTCCCCAAAAAGAGTAAGGTAAGTCATTGGGAGAGCACCTCCTGTAGACACAGCATGGTGTAGACACTGCAGTACGTCGACCTAAGCTACGTCGACTTCAGTTATGTTATTCATGTAACTGAAGTAGCATAACTTAGGTCTACTTACCGCGGTACTGTAGACAAGGCCTAAGAAGGTAAGTCGATCTGAGTTACATTAGTTATGTAACTTAAGTCGAAGTAACTTAGATTGACTTACAGCAGTGTCTACACCGCACTATGTTGACGGGAGACACTCTCCCATCAACATAGCTTCCGCCTCTCAGAGGAAGTGGAGTACTGAAGTTGATGGGAGAGTGCTCTGCCATCGACTTAGTGTCTTCACGAGACCCACTAAATCAATGCCCCCTCCATCAATCACAGCAGCGCTGACTTAGCCAGTAGTGAAGACAATCCCTGCCTGTTTTTGGGTTCCCAATTTAAGATGCCTATGGTCTTAATTTTTCAGAACAGCTTAGCACTCACATCACCCATTGCCTTCATCTGCAGTAGTGAGTGCCCAGCACTTCTGAAAATCTGGCCCTGGGCACCCAAAAATAGATTCCCCAAAAATTAGACACTAATTTTGAAAATGTCAGCATTACTGTATTCTGAATTAAACAACTGATTTATTGTCCATCTTTCTTTCTTCTCACAGAGGCTGCTATGACATTCTAAAAAGCAGCCAACAACATCCATTCATAAAATGCTTTATCATGTCAAAGCATTTCAAGGTACTTTATAAAAGTGCTATTATACAATACTTTAATAATACAGCCTGCAACTCTAAACTAATCATTTCAAGGAAAGGGACAATAAGTGAGTCTTCAGTTTTGATTTGAAGTATGGAAAAATGGCAGAATCCCTGACATCTTTGGACAGTGAGTCACAGAGAACAATTGCTCATGCAGCAGCCACCCATTTCATGACACTTTTATGATCTGTTAAGACAAGGCCAGCTGATCTGGCCTGCTTAACTGATATTAGAGGATGTATGCCAAACTCATGCTCTAAAGGAGAGGATTTGTATCTCAGATGATGTATTACAGAGCTATATTACTCTGCATTACAAATTGTTTTGGTGCTCCCACTCGGCATGCAAGAAATTAAAATCAGCAGAGGCCTCACAGCCCTGTTCTTATCAACTAATGCCCTAAAAGAAGTGCAGGCATTTACCAGCAAGGATATCATTACATTGCAATGCATAGCACTTTGTATGCAGGATTTCACAAAGGGGCTAGCAACATGTGAATTTTCCCTTTGGAAAAAAATTTTACAGAAGCCATCTCTGTACAAGTGTTGCCTTTAGAAAAGTAATAATAATAATTAATAATAAATAATAGATTCACAAGATAATTGGTATAATTTGGAGCTAGGTTAGGCAAAGTGTGTGGTGTTTGAATCACTGCAATCTTTCAATGCTCTAAATTTTATTTTTGGTACTTATTATTATTGTTAAGAACATTAGTATAAGAATAAAATGTGTTTAAATGTTGAAAGACAAAATAATAGGGAAAAGATACAGACCTTGTAAATGAGGGGAGATTCTAACTGTAACTCCATCATCTTCAATGGGGCTATTCACCCTGGTTTTAGGGAGCGTAGATTCAGGCCCAGCTGATTTTCAAGTACTACAAAGGTTAATTAAAAAACCACACTTTGTGATGCTTCAGTGGTTGAAGAGCCTTGGTTATCAGACTATTTGTCAGATTTTACATTACCAAGCTTTCAAATTAGAACATATCAGTATAATATGATCTAGTCTGACCTTATTCAATGAGGAAAACATATTTTCCCCACATATTACAATATTGCCAACCTCAGGTGTACAAAAATCACGAATTTTCTTTAAAAATAAATATTGGGTTCTTTTTATTCACCTTCTTGTTTTTGAGTCTTTAGCTTACTCTTATGTTTTCAAACTAAAAAACTTACTTTTTTAAAAAAAATGAAAGCTGAAATTCTTATGCAATCTCTTGGTTCCAGCAGGTGAGGCTTTAAGAAAAAACACCAAATATTACAAGAATTTCAATCAAATCATGACAGGAAGCAAAATTACTTATCTTTTCATACTAAATTACTTACTTCAGATTAAGGAAAAAACAAAACAAAGCAAAGTCTTCATGAGAGAACAAAGTGTGAACCCTCTTTATAACAATCTGTGTCCAAATGCCAAGTGGCAGCTTCTGGCAGCAAATAGGCTCTAGAGCTGGTTAAAAGATTTTTGACAGCATGTTTTTTTGGTCAGAAAATACCAATTCATTTGGAAAAAAAATAAACGTATTTGCAAGAACACCTCAATTTTGACAAAGTCTAGAAAAAAATGAAATGAAGTGTTCTAATCAGAAACAAAAGCAGAAATCACAATTACCCATCAAACAGAAATTCTGTTTCCTGCACACTTTTAATAGATTCCTAAAAAAATTAAATTTGTGGTACACAAAAATAAAATCATATCTATTACGTAGCTATATAAACATCAGAGCTACCACAGCAAAATACTATCTGGCATGGCTTTACAAACAGGAAATCATGTTCATCACATTTCTAAAGGAATTTTCAAAGGTAGTGAATGCAAGTTCAGCCATTGAGTGCTGTATAGTAAACTAGACTTTAGTAAATCAAATAGTGTGTCACACCATCTGACTTTAAAGAAATAATTCAAACTGATTTGTTTGTGAGTACAAATTGCAAAGTGACTCAAGGACTTTTAACTAAGGGGGAATAATAAATAGCAGCATATCAGGTTTTAGATATGCATCTAGGGTGATGCCCTGTGGAGTGGTTGTAGGCCCAGACTTCTTTAACATCTTTATCAAAGATGTTAGAGGGTATAAAATGGCATGTTAAACAAATTTGTAAAGGATTCAAAATTGGGAGGTGCTGAAATAGGGGTGGTCTCCAGTTAGTAAAGCAAAAGACTGGAGAAAGTTTGGTAATATGGGTAAAAAAGAAAAAAATGAAAGCTACTATATCTGAGGTAAAATAATCTTCTTTGAGGAGATTAGGCTATAAGAGGCATTAACTCTCTGGCTTTACTGCAGAATTTCCAGCTATTGGTAGGGAAGGGTTGTGGGGGGAAAGAACATGTCAATTAGCATGCCTCCTTCCTGTGCTCTATGCTATGTTCCTTTTTCATATGGTCAATGGACCACATGAACTTAAGAGGCTATATGGTCCAATGAGTAGGACACTGTACTGGGATTCAAGAGACCTGTATTCTATTCCTTGCTAAGTCATTGACCTGCTGTCTATCCTCAGATGAGTCATTTGCTCTCACTGTGCCTGTTTCCCATGTGTCAAATGGGGGACAACGATATCTAATTTTAAGCACTTTGAGAACTACAAATGGAAAGCCCTGCAAAGGAGTTTCTTATTATTTTAGTGTTTGCAGAGTGGGAAAAGGCAACTATGCAGAGTGGAGGATAGTTTCTTGTAGCCACTGTGTCTAACTACATGGTCCCACTGCAGCACAAGGACCAGTGAGCTATCATTACAGTATTATTATTGTACCTTATGGATGGACAGAAAATATTATTTTATTCAGAGCTCAGTAATATGTTTATTAATTCTGGTGGAACACAGATGTCACATTGACATGCATATTAGAAATGTATAGATTAGATTAATTTCTGGAGCACTGATTGTGTGGTTGGCCATAGTCCTCACCAAAAGCTTTTATCATCTAATCCCTCAGTCTTGCAATGAACTACACAGGGGCAGATCCCTGTGCTTCTCTGGAGCCCTGTTGACTTCAGTGGGTCACCATATGGATGCTGGAGTCCACTCACAAGGAATACTTTGCATGGTTGAATCCTAAAATGGCAAACCTACACAATGACTACACACAAAAGCACAGGGCAAGCATGTGGTAAAATGAAGAACTGTGCAGCACTGGAGATCTGGGGTTTGTCTGTCTTTAATTTTGTGTGTGCTATTAAATGTCATGAATAGCACCACCTTAAGAGAGGATTGACACAGGTGAAAAACGTGTATTTTGAGAAAGGATGTGAGTGAGAGGATGGGGACTGAGCATAACAGGGTAGGAAGGGAATTTCAGACAAGATCTATTAGACCATGGAATAAAGTCCAAAAGAAGAGTTTGACTAATTTAAAAATAGACCAGACAAAGGACTGGAAAATAATACATCTACAGTAATGTCATGTTGAAAGATAATAGTGACTGCAGGAATCACAAACTTTGTTGAGACTGGGTGTGAACACACCCTTCAATTAACTGTCAGGATGAGTTAGTCAGAAGCATCCCTCCCCCACCCAAGACATAAGGGATGCATCAATCCACGAGTTTGGACTGAACGGGCAGTAGGGTTTTGCTGGGTATTGTTTGTGTTTTGAGAAGGAGAGAGGGAGAGGCAGAGGCAATAAAAGAAGAAGTAGCCTGTGAGCACAGTGTCACTGTGGAAAAAATGAGAGCGTGCGTTTTCGGGACTGGTGGCTAAAGAGGCTTGGAGCTGTAAGTTAAGGAACTGCTCCGTTTGTTCTTGGTTCCTCCTGCATTGGGAGAAGCAGGACTTTGTATATTCTTTGTTTCAATCTGATTTATTTACATAGAAAATACCAGACTCCATCAATTTCTTCTCCCATCTTGAACCTCCCCAGGGCCCCAGATTTTGACTAGTTGCTCAGGTCATAAAAAGGGGCCACATTATATTGAACAATCCTGCATTAGCAAGAGGATAGACTAACCAAACTAAAGGCTGAGCTGAAATGCTCAAATTAAATTTTCAAATTAAAATTTTAAGGTAGATTGGACCCAGAAGTGAAAGGCAAGAGTTAACTTTTAAGCCATGCAGTGCCACTATGTAGGCCTCATTCCCAACACACAAATTAATAACTTTGTGTTTAAGCATAGAACCACATATTTCTAAATTTGGAGGCCCACTACACCTCCATTTAAACTCTATTGTAATTATTAGATCTGGCTGACAAATGTCTATTTATTAAATTCTCCAATGAAAAAAGAAGGAATTTTCATGAACATTTTTTCTAATTACACTCATTTTGATAACATCTTTTTGTAACTCTTCAAATAATTGCTTCCCACAGTTGTGCAGGTTTATATACTTGCAGGATGGGAACACCCATTCTTGAGTATGATTATAATAAGATATTGTGATCTAGATCCTCAGGGGTCTAAATGTAAATTGACATTGACTTAAGTGAAGCAACCCCAGTGTACATAAGTTGAAAATCTGACCATCTACATGCTTTTTCTTTCAGTTCCATGATCATACAGAGTTGGCTAAATTATTCATTGCAATTAATGTATGAATATTTTTTCAAATAAATTATTCAAAAATACTTTTTTTTCCAGACACCTCTATAGAGAGTATTGAATAAATAATATTTGACCATGTCTCACTTTTTAACTGTTTCAGAGTAGCAGCCATGTTATTCTGTATCCTCAAAAAGAACAGGAGGACTTGTGGCACCTTAGAGACTAACAAATTTATCTGAGCATAAGCTTTCGTGAGCTACAGCTCACTTCATCGGATGCATGCAGTAGAAAACTGTTAAATACCTAATAGTACAGTTTTCATTGTGTTCCAGGTAAAGTTTTGATAACTTTTTTGTAATCACAAATCTGAAATTTTGCATTTTTTAAAGTACTGCTAAATGCCAACTTTGTTCACGCACTGCACATAGGATGCAGACAGAACCATAATAATTATATTTCCAACTGAAATATATTAAGCGGCTGTTAAAATTTACACTCAAGATGTTATTTAAAAATGCACTGAGGAAAGTTTTATTTTCTTCACTATTTCCCAGATCCCTTCAATGTTGCATTGACCATGTTTGTGAAACACAAGCACATTTTTCAAAAAAGCCACCATTTTGTCTCAGCTGAGCATAATCAGTGAAATGCAAATTGAAGTGTAAAAATTGCCTGCAGTGCTCAATGTAAATTAAAATTACTCCTATAAATTCATTGCTCAAATTATCTGACAACTACCATTGTATTAATTTTGCAGCTGAATACATTAAACAACTGCAAATTGATTTTCTCACTAACATCCCAATTACTTTAGATGCTGTTCAGGTAGAGCTACTAAATATACCAGCACACATTTAATATTTAAAGCCTACTTAAAAGCATGAGACTTATCTATAGCAAATGACCTTGCTAGTGTGTGGCAGAATAACCAAACACTAGAAAAAAGCATAAGGATAAAACCTGTTGTAAAGTCAACAAATTGTATTTCGTTCCTGGAAAACTCCAGGAAGGAACCAAAGAAAACTCAGTTATTTCTGACACAGGATATGGAATACTGTAATACAAATTACCATTGCAGAGCTAGGATTAGTCCATTGTAAGCAATGGAACAAGTGGGTAAACAGTTTTTTTTATTATTAATTATTATTATTTGTATTACAGTAGCATCTAGAAGCTCCAACCACGATCAGGGCCCTATTGTGCAAGCACTGTTCAAATGTAACTTATACAAATATACGAGATACAGTCCCATCTCTGAAATGCTTATAATCCAAAGAGACAAGACAAAGGCTGGGAGGTAAACTAGAGGCACAGAGAGATAAAGTGACATTCCCAAGGTCACACTAGGTCAGTAGCAGAACTGGAAAGCCATCTCCTGATTCCCAGTCCAATGCCCGATCCACGAGACCAAGTTGTCTCCCAAAGTTACAGTTAAGTGACATGCACAGCTGACATTTCATATCCAAGGGTGACTTTTTGCTGGTTTTAAATGCAAGACGGGGCATTGACACTGGAGTGGAACTATATGTCTCATGCTTCAGATTTCAGCCTTTACCAAGATTCAACATTGGTTTTGTTGTGCTATTTAAAATGCTACTCTTGCTATAGTTCCTACAATTGCAGCCACTTTTTTTCCCCTTATATACGCAGCCAGAGTTGACTCTCTCTCAGAGTAAGGCTAGCTATATCAATGCAATAAGTTTATTCTTGGAGGAGGACACTTCCATGTCTTTTTCTTAGGCTATGTCTACACAGCCCACCTTACAACAGCTCAGCTGCGCCACTGCAGCTGCACCATTGTAAGGTGCTCTGTGTGGCTGCTCTGTATCACTGGGAGAGAGTTCTTCTGGCGACAAAATAAAACCACCCCCAACCAGGGGTGGTAGCTTCGTCAATGGGAGCACAGCTCCCACTAGCGAAACGCTGTCCACACCAGCGCCGTCCACACACACACACACACCCCGAAACTTTTGTCATTCAGCAGCTTGTTTTTTCACACCCCTTGAGCGACAAAAGTTTTTGTGATAAAAGAACGTGCCAGTGGAGACATAGCCACAGTAACCATTTTCAGTGCTGTTTCCCAGATGCCTTAATGTTTGGTGGAATTGAGAACCTGGATGAAAAATAGCTGACTTCAGGCTGGGGAAGACGGGGAGCGGGGATGCTCATAAAAACAAGAAATCATTCGAGGAGTGGCAAGAGTTATGACCTCACTCGCTATTAAGAGCATCACTTTTCCGGTCCCTTTCCTGCCCTGGTTGCCAGAGTAGTGCATAGTCTCAGATTCCTGCTAAACACAGCATTGTTCCTGGACATTCAAATAAAAGCAGTGGCCAGGAGCATTTTGTTTCATCTTCATCTAGGCAGTGGGCAGCACATTTTCTCTCATTGCGTTGTACAGCTAGTTGGGAAAAAAATATTCTCACAGGAAAATTTTGACTTTTCTTCCAAAATCCCAAAATGAAACATTCTGAGCCAAAAACTGAAATGATTTAATATGAAAAGTTTTCAATAAAACCTCAAATTTTTCTGCAGAAAGCAAAACAGTTTGTTACAGACTTGACTGAGTCCCTCTAATGGAAAGACATGTCTGTTGTAACTGGACCCAACCTTTGGATCCCATATGCTCCCAAGCCAGCTGGGTCTGAGCAGAGGCCAGTCATTGTTTCTAAGGAATACACCCAGGTACACACAGTCTGTCTTGACCCCTTCTTTGGGATGTGGGACTCCGCAATCACATTGCCCTTTAGCCTGAACCCAGGGGTCTCTGACCTATAAAGCCTCCCCAGTTGTATTTCTCCTCCTAAGAGTTTCAGCTCCATGAACACCGAGGTTTATTGTTTAACTTTGAAGGGCCATGCAACAAGGTAAAGTAAGGAACACAGGCTTTGCACAAGAGTTTCTAAAACCACACTCACTTTTACTCTCAAAGCATACAAGAGTTACAGATCTTTAGGCAAAAAAAATTATAAGCTATACACTCTCTCCTCTGATAGACTAACAGACGTATTGGAGCACATGCTTTCGTGGGTGAATACCCACTTCATCAGATTCATGTAGTGGAAATTTCCAGAGATGTCCAGAAATGTCTGGACCCACAAAAGTTTATGCTCTAATACGTCTGTTAGTCTATAAGGTGCCACAGGACTCTTTGCCGCTTTTACAGATCCAGACTAACACGGCTACCCTTCTGATACTTCTCTCCTCTGAGTCTATGCTCACTCCTTCAAGCCCACTCAGTGTGTCAGGTAGACAAGCTGCTTCTGCCCTCAGCCTCCTGCAGTCCTTCTGTTGTTTGGCAATGGTTGGCCAGTGAGAGAGAAACCCTGGAAGGATCCTGCCCTATAAGGTTTTTGTCCCCTTGTCCTGTTTTTGTCCCCTAACTGACCAGCTTCAGAGCCCTGGTCAGGTGATTAGCTGGGGCTATCCATTCCTTTTACCCCTGGAGTCAAACTGGGAAAAGCATCTTCCTTTAGCTTTAGTGTGGCCACACTCTGTAGCAAAACCATTGTTAAGGCAATCACCATTCATTACTCTTCCATTTGGCACTTCAGGAAAGTGACAGAAATTACAATAAATGGCCTTGACATCTCTAGGCAGTTTCATTTTACATTTTTCAAAATGGTGGTTACAACATCAAGTGAAGGTCACAATTTGAAACAGACTTGTACAGCCATAAATCACACTTTTCACAAATGATTTTTGTCCTTTTGAATACCTATTTACTATCTAAACACAATTTTGATGGAAAATTTTAAAGCAGCCTTAATTGCATGTATTTACATGCAAATGAGTACATCACTTCAGAATTCTTGTCTCCATTAGTGACACAAAAGCAGCTTTTGAATTTTTGAGCCCCATCCAACTGTGCAAGTATGTTTCATCTTATTAAGGCTACCACTAACAGCTAATCATCTTCCTTGGTATATGTGAAACTCGGTACCCAGTTCATGCCCCCTCCTGCCCAATAAAGATATGAAGGCTGAAAGTTGGAAAGGCTGTCTCTTATAAAGAGTTTTGCCATGGAATTCAATGGAATCTGGATTTTACCCATAATGCATAGAACCATCTCAGAGTAAATCTTCTAGTTCTTAGTTTTGGTTTATATGTTCAATAGGTCCTTATCAAGCTATGGATGAAAGTCATGTAATGCGTTATACTTTGTTTCGAGTTTTTAACATGCCAGTAAAGCACTGTTGTTTCATTATACTCCTTTCCACAGATATTGACACCTATCCTTCTGTAACCACTGGCAGCTAATTGATATCAAACCATTTTCTCTCTTGCACATGTTCAGTACCGTATCTCCCATACAGCCTGACTAGGAAAAGTCTAGCCTTAGTTAAAGAATTCATCTAGGTTGCCGAAGATTCTAATATAAATTATTCAGTGCTGAGTTCTTTCAGAAGGAATTTATATTGAAGCTGCAGAAAATTAGAAAACAGAGTCACATGCCTATTTTGCCACATTCTCTCCCTTCATGTCCATCCCACATCTTGTCTACAACCAAACAATCCTGTCTACAGTGGAAAAAAATATTTCTGCATACACTGTAGGAAGTCAGTGATAAGCAAGAAAATAGGTAATAAACTCTCTTCTATATCACTGAAAATCACCAAACCAGCTATCCAAACTCCAATTCCATCCCTTTGGACTTTTGCAAATGTCTCTAGGGAGATTTGATTACACCTGCTTTGTGGTCTCTCACAATCTCTTTAGCCTGCTGAGCTGCTAAATGCCACGGGGACAGAAATCTGTGCGTCAAGTCCTCCATCATCAAATGACTTTCATCCTTTATCATCTCACAGGCTCCAACTTGGAGATATGCATTGTAGCTTCAATCAATCTCTCTCCACACACACACACACACACACACAATTGAAACTGATATAGCATCTCACGTATAAGTAGCAACAACTAACAGTTTCTTAGCCATGGTATAAACTAGGAGGGGGATCGATCTAAGTTACGCAACTTCAGCTACTTGAATAACATAGCTGAAGTCGATGTACTTAGATCGACTTACCGTGGGGTCTCCACCGCGGTGAGTCGACTGCTGCCGCTCCCCCATTGACTCTGCCTGCGCCTCTCATGGCGCTAGAGTAGAGAAGTCAACAGGAGAGCGCTCGGGGGTCAATTTATCGCATCTAGACTAGACACGATAAATCGATCCCCGCTGGATCGATCGCTGCCCGCCGATTTGGCAGGTAGTGAAGCCATACCCTTAATTGCTGGGCGGAAAAGATTTGTTATTCAACCTTGCTCTCCAAACACCTTGGCAGATTGGCCTCAAATCCATTCCTCAAGGCCTCTATTCCAACAACGAAAAATGGGCATGAGGCCACACACCTTCCCAGAAAAAAGAACAGGAGTACTTGTGGCACCTTAGAGACTCACAAATTTATTAGAGCATAAGCTTTTGTGGGCTACAGCCCACTTCATCAGATGCATAGAATGGAACACCTAGTAAAAAGATTAGACAGACAGACAGATACAAACACACAGAAGGTGGAAGTTGCCATACAAAATGTAAGAGGCTAATTAAGATGAGCTATTATCAGCAGGAGAAAATAAACTTTTGTAGTGATAATCAAGATGGCCCATTTAGACAGTTGACAAGAAGGTGTGAGGATACTTAACTTAAGGAAATAGATTCAATATGTGTAAAGACCCAGCCGCTCCCACTGTCTATTCAAACCCAAGTTAATGGTATCTAGTTTGCATATTAATTCAAGCTCAGAAGTTTCTCAGAGTCTGTTTTTGAAGTTTTTCTGTTGCAGAATTGCCACCCTTAAGTCTTTTACTGAGTGGCCAGAGAGGTTGAAGTGTTCTCCTACCGGTTTTTGAATGTTATGATTCCTGATGGCAGATTTGTGTTCATTTATTCTTTTGCGTAGAGACTATCTGGTTTGGCCAAAGTATATGGCAGAGGGGCATTGCTGGCACCTGATGGCATATATCACACTGGTAGATGTGCAGGTGAACGAGCCCCTGACAGCATGGCTAATGTGATTAGGTCCTATGATGGTGTCACTTGAATAAATATGTGGACAGAGTTAGCATCGGGCTTTGTTGCAAGGATTGGTTCTTGGGTTAGTGTTTTTGTTGCGTGGTGTGTGGCTGCTGGTGAGTATTTGCTTCAGGTTGGGGGGCTGTCTGTAAGCAAGGACTGGTCTGTCTCCCAAGATCTGAGAGAGTGAGGGATCATTTTTCAGGATAGGTTGTAGATCTTTGATGATGTGCTGGAAAGGTTTTAGTTGGGGGCTGAAGGTGACAGCTAGTGGCATTCTGTTATTTTCTTTGTTGGGTCTTTTCTGTAGTAGGTGACTTCTGGGTACTCTTCTGGCTCTGTCAATCTGTTTCTTCACTTCAGCAGGTGGGTATTGTAGTTTTAAGAATGCTTGATAGAGATCTTGTAGGTGTTTGTCTCTGTCTGAGGGACTGGAGCAAATGCGGTTGTATCTTAGAGCTTGGCTGTAGACAATGGATCGTGTGGTGTGGTCTGGGTGAAAGCTGGAGGCATGTAGGTAAGTATAGCGGTCAGTAGGTTTCCGGTATAGGGTGGTGTTTATGTGACCATCACTTATTAGCACAGAAGTGTTCAGGAAATGGACCGCTTGTGTGGATTGGTCTAGGCTGAGGTTGATAGTGGGATGGAAATTGTTGAAATGATGGTGGAATTCCTCAAGGGCTTCTTTTCCATGGGTCCAGATGATGAAGATGTCATCAGTGTAGCGCAAGTAGAGTAAGGGCATTGGGGGACGAGAGCTAAGGAAGCGTTGTTCTAAGTCAGCCATAAAAATGTTGGCATACTGTGGGGCCATGCGGGTACCCACAGCAGTGCTGCTGACTTGAAGGTATATATTGTCCCCAAATGTGAAATTGTTGGGGGTGAGGACAAAGTCACAAAGGTCAGCCAGCAAGTTTGATTTGACATTATTGGGGATACAATTTCTGATAGCTTGTAGTCCATCTTTGTGTGGAATGTTGGTGTAGAGGGCTTCTATATCCATAGTGGCCAGGAGGGTGTTTTCTGCATGGATTGTAGTTTCCTCAGGAAGTCAGTGGTGTCTCGAAGATAGCTGGGAGTGCTGGTAGCGTAGGGCCTGAGTAGAGAGTCTACATAGCCAGACAACCCTGCTGTTAAGTGCCAATGCCTGAAATGATGGGGCATCCAGGATTTCCAGGTTTATGGATCTTGGGTAGCAAACACAATATCCCTGATTGGGATTCTAGGCATGTGTCGGGCTTTTTCTTCTTTCCAAAGCCACAGAACCCATCTACCTTCTAAACATTCTAAATATTCAGTTAGGTTCTAACTGGGTTGTAATACATCCTTTTTCTTTCTTTTTTTTTTTAAAGGAACAAATTGGTAATTGTCTTCCCTAATGAAATGTGCTATAATTTTAGTTATAAATGTGAGTTAAAATCTAAGACCCATCGAACAAATGCCTATTAGTTGCAATTCAATAGCTTAATGCCTGACTCACTTCCTTTCCCTATCCCTTTCCATATGATTCTCCTGGGATCATTCAACACAAAGGTGAACACATTGACACACATTTACTCTACACAAAATGTATCAACCTGAGGTTCAATAAACTCATTTTATCAGCAAGAGTAGATCCCTTCCAAGCCCCTTTTCCTCAGTAAAATTCAAGTAAAAAAGTGTAGAATACAAGAGTGGCAGAATCTCAAGGGATTTATCCATTACTGTCCAGGAATAATTACTTTATTATCCTAATACCGGTAAAGTGCTATTCATCAATGATAAGTAACTATGATAGCAAACGAACCATTACATGGCATGTCATCTTTAACTGGTAAATGTGCCATAGATTTGCAATAAGGACTCCAAAAATATCAGCCACAATAGGCCTGATCCTGCCATCCCTGAAATCAAATGGCAAAATTGCCATTAAAATTTAAGCTTTATTTTTCTGTCACAATGGGAGTGGGGCTAAGAGCAGAGGAGTTTGGTGGAACAGATCTTGCTTCCTTTTCCTGGTGGCTGAGAAGATACTAGAGAACTTCTAGGTTCATTCACTGTATTATGTGCCCTCTACTATTTTCTTCTGTTAGGCCTAAATTCAGCACAGCACTTAAGCACTTGCCTAACAAACACGTTGAAATTAATGAGACTCAAAGCACGTGCTTTGCTGAATAGTGATGGATTTAAGCATATACTTCGCATACCTGAAGCCGCTCCGGGGTGGCAGTGGCACCACTAAGGCAGGCTCCCTGCCTGCCCTGGCCCTGCTCCATTCCCGGAGGCGGCCAGCACCACGTCCCTGCAGCCCCAGGAACGGGGAACCGCGGCCAATGGGAGCTTCAGGTGTGGAACCCACAGGCGAGGACAGCGCATGGAGCCCTCTGCCCACTCCCCCTTCCCCAGGGGCCACAGGAACGTGTTGCCAGCTACTTCCAGGAGCGGTGCAGGGCCCGCGGTGCCATGGGGGCTGGCAATCTCACAGGCCGGATCCAGCCCACAGGCCATAGTTTGCCCACCCCTGTATTACACGATATTGTCATATCTGTCACACTCCTACATTCAGTGTTTACATCACTTTCTAGGAATTCCACTAAAGTTAAATTGAGAGCAAAATGTAGGTCACATCAAATTCAGATGCCCTGAAATATGTTGCTGACATAGCAAACTATCTAGAGACACTGCTCTTTTAGTTCAAGGGGTGGCAGCATAATAAAATAAGGCATATGTTCCAAAAGAACATTCACTGGACCAGATACTAAGTCAGCTGACTTGATCAATTTGTTGTAACAAATCCATGGGTACAACTAGACATTTTCATCACAAGCCATGCAGGATGAGGAATAAAAATAAGAACACTTACTCCAAAAACTACAGGCTACTCTCACTTGAATTAAATGAAAATCTGTTTGCAGTAACCGTGGCATTACAATACATTTCTTCTATAGGCCATCCAGCTAAGGGGGTACAGTTACACACATGAGCAAATCTAAAATACTATCCAGGTAGTGCTGAATATGCAACTTGCATATCGTGGACCTGAACCAAACCGCACTGAAATGAATGAAAGTCTTTCCACTGACTTCAAGGAGCTTTGGAATAGGTCAGATAGTGGGAGCAGCATGTGCCATTGAATACAGATACAGAACAGGAAGTCAGGAGATGTAATTTCTATTCCCAGTTATGTTGTGTCCTTGGGTACCTCTTAACCTCCCGTGTCTAAAATGGAGGTAATGATTCCTGCCCACCCGCATGAAGTACTTTTGAGATCCAGAAATGGAAGGCATGACAAGAGTGCAAACAGGTATGCATCCTCATGTGCCAGCCACCATCTAACCTGGATTCTTTGTGGATAGCATTGCACCACTGAATGATCAGAAAGTCAGTGCTTCAAATTCACTGTGCCAGAAAAGAGGTAGCTTGCACATAAGAGGCTTTGTCTGACCATTAAAAGTCTATCGCAAAAAAAAATCACCTTGAGTGCTGTTTCAGCTCCATCTGCCCCTGTTGGACCTCTCCCTCCAAAACATACTGTCAGGGTTCTCTCCCCACTCTGGAGTACAGATGTGGGGACCCACATGGAAGACCCCCTAAGCTTAATTCTACCAGCTAAGGTTCCCCAAGGCACAAATTCTTCCTTGTCCTTGGACGGTATCACTGCCACCACCAAGTGAGTTAGACAAAGATTCAGGAAAAGGACCACTTGGAGTTCCTGTTTTCCCAAAATATCCCCCCAAGTTCCTTCACCCCCTTTCCTGGGAAGGCTTGAGAATAATATATCAACCAAATAGGTAAACAAGGTGCCACAGACCAGACCCTGGGGTTTTTAGGAGACTAAAAGCCAATCAGATTCTTAAAAACAGAACTTTATAATAAAGAAAACAGTAAAAGAAGCATCTCTGTAAAATCAGGATGGAAGGTAATTTTACACGGTAATAAGATTTAAAAACACAGAGGATTCTCCTCTAGGCAAAACTTCAAAGTTACAAAAACAGAAATAAACCTCCCTCTTAGCATAGGGAAAATTCACAAGCTAAAACAAAAGATAATCTAACGCATTTCCTTGCTTTATTTACAATTTTTGTAATCTAGATGCTTATTTCAGGTAGGGTTTTAGGAGATGGTTTTTCCTGCCCTGTTCCTCTCTGTCCCGGAGAGAACAACAAAAGACCACTCAAACAAAACCTCCCCCCAGAGATTTGAAAGGATCCTCTTACTGGTCCTTTTGGTCAGGTGCCAACCAGGTTATCTGAGCTTCTTAACCCCTTACAGGTCAAGGAGGGATCGTATGCTACCCTTAGCTGTATGTCTATGACACACAAAAGAACTGACTGAATTCCTGCCATTGCCACCACTGACCTCAAAATTGCAATGAATGCAAATATTATTATTTAAACACTGGTTTGCAATTTGAACAAAATAGCATTATAGAACTAGCATTGAAGACACCACTAATTATGCAGGGTACTTCATTTCGGAGCTAGAATTAGTGTTTTTTAAATAATTTTAGGGTCTTTAGAGAAACCTTTTTCCACAGATCTTGAATAAACCCAAAAATGTGCATTTGTAAAACCTTACATTTTAAAAAATACCAATAAAAATAACATAAGCCCCATAGCTTTTTAACCAAAAAATTAAATCTGAAAAATATGTCCTGCATTTATTTTCTGTGAACAAACCACGAGAGAGAGAGAGACAAAATCACAAACAGGCAAATCTTCCACCCAAGTAGAGGGCTAACTTATGCATAAACAACAACATTTATTCCCTTGAATTCAACAAAGCTCATCCTCAAATATCTCAGGTTCACATGAATTCAAACAGAACCATCTGTAATCAATCTCTATAGCCATGATCAATTAATTTAATGATCTCTAGACTTTCTGATCTGAAAGCATAGGTCTCCATCACTTTAGCAAAAGAAGATTCCTTTACAAGGAACTGGAATTTTATTCCTACAGATCTTTGAACACTCACATTAAATGTATCCCAGCCAAACCACAATATTAGTGCCTGTTTGCATCCAGATATCTGTTACAATGAATAAAGCTTTGATGATAGGTGTGGTCACAAGGCATCTGCTTAATCACAAAAATTGTTCCATTTTCCAAGACACTGTAAAATCAGATAGATTACGATTTCCTGACACCTATATTGTTAAACCCTGTATCACGCAATATAGCTTGTTATTTTTATTCATGCTAGAAGGGCTTCTGATGCTCCAAAAGTTAGTTTTAAATGTGATGGTGCTAAACTGAATGCACGTCTTCATTTAACACATGTCCAAAAGAAGAACTGGATGCCTACATACCTTTTGCCAAGTAGCATAATCCTAACTCACCACATCACCAGCTACTTTCTTGAAGTCAACAAGGAATCTTTACAAATTTTGAAAACAATAGGTCAACTTCTGCTTCCTCTTACCCCAGTGCAACCCTCTGGACTTCAATAAAATTGCATGGACATAACCGAGAAGAGATTTCCACCCATTATTTTCTCTTTATTTCCAGATTCAGCAAAAGCAGAGACCAGTCTCCCCACATATTGCAAACATACACACGCACAAAAGAAAGCTGTCAAACAAAGACCAACAGTTCACCATTTTCAAATTTAATCAATCATGCCTGATATCTCTGTTTAATAGATTGGTGGGGTGGTCGGCTGCCACCACTACATGCATCCATCTAGATCTGAGAACTCTACAGTGCAGCTGGCAGAACAGGTGAAAAAATTTACTCATCCTCCTCTGCAGTGACAAAGATTTAACCATGCACAATTCATTTTTTCCTAGCTTTTTAGTTTTTGTAAAGCTTAAAAATAGAGGATAACGTGTATTCGTTTCCATTTGAGCCCTCTAGCATTCCTTACCTATTCCCTTTGCTTTCTCATGTTCTACCCCTCCACACGCACGCTAATATCCAAAACCCTGTCATGGCAAAGAGAAGTGGACACAATACTTCTTACATTCACAGAAATTATGCATTTTCCATCAGCCACAGTGGGTTGGATAGAGAGAAATAGGATACTTTCCTCCCCCCACCTCCATCTTCACAGTACTCCCAGATCCTGGTAGTGCCTGGTTCAAGGGATGAGTTGAGGATCTGATAGGGTCACAGTGCATTGTGGACTGGAACATTAAAGAGACAGGCTGCTCAAGAGACAGATAAAACCCCTTGATAGTCAGAATTTCTCCAGGGCCCTAACAAGTACTTATCCTCTTATGAGGTAAGGTTCTCCTTACTATTTTTGAACCAAGAAAGTTAAATATACCATCCTTATCCCTATCTAGTGTGCTTGAATGTGTGAATTACAAGCTGACAGCAATCCAATGACAATTATCTTTATCCTTGACAATTTTTTTGGCTAAAATGTCTTAAATAATAGATGGTGACTTCTTACCACCTTAATTTGTCCAATTTGGAGGCCTCATATCCAATATGATCAACTCATGGAAGAAATTTACATGTTTTAGTAAACTGTTAGAATGATGAGTATTTAGTGATATATTACATATCAAATTTCGGTTGGCTTTGTAATCAACAGTCCACAGAGAAAAAGAATACCAAAATTTCAAGCACGAAGGGGCATTATTTTAAGTGGGCAGCTGAAAAAGGTACTTGAATAGTTGAAATCAGATAACATGATGTTTGTTGATCTCTAATGGAAAGAGCATAATTCAAATCTGGGATTTTTTTTTCCTCCTCCTGTTCTCTTTGGCCTAAAATGAGTATGCGTACCAAGCCTCAAGATCTTGTCTCAATATGAACTTGAAATTCACAGACAGTCAAGTTACATAGTCTGTACAAGTACACAGTACAAGTATAGTCTGTATTATATTAGATGAAGCAAAGATTTAGATATAAAGAAGGCACCATACATGCATGTCACTCCGCCTGTGTTGTAAGTGATGAGCTGTTAATTTTGAACATGTAATAACTACACAAGAGATTATTATGTGCCAGAGTAATACAGTAGAACTGTCAGAGCTATTAGAATGCTCTTTAAATTACTGAGTTGGAAAGTGAATATAAACAAAGAAAATTAATATATTCCCCATGTTCTATATATACACTTTTCTTTTCTTAAGCTTAAAATAATTCCTTAAATTACCATAATAGAGTGTGTATGTTTGTTTGGTGATGTTCTAATCCAAGATTTTGGTTCAAGGGATAGGGGCTAACTGGAAAACTCATATCTGGATTATGAACTCCTAGCATTGTCTGGAATCTTTGGATTTCACATTTTGGTTCCAGCTCAACTCTAATTCAAAAAGTAAGTAAATATATAAATATCACTTGTATGACTCCAAATTTTCATTAAGTCCACAATCACTTTCACTATGCACTTGGTAAAATGGATAATGCATATTTAATCTACTATATACTGTTATTTAGTGACAAAATAAAGCATAAAAAATAAAACATGGTTTTACGTCTTTTGAAATAAGTCAGCTATTAGTAGTATAAATATTAATATGCCCAGGATAACAGCATTTAAAATTCTTCATCATTCAATTAACATCAAACCCCAAGGATCTTAATATGTTTTAATTTAATAACTGAGCATTCTGCAAGAATCTGAAATAAAGATAGATTTAAAAATTTACAAGGTCTTCAACACTAAAAGTAGCTGTTATTAAACCTAAGAATGCAAACCTCCTTCTACTGGCAGTTAGAGTGGTCACCTCTGAAGGACATCCGGGATGGTCCTAAGCCCCTAAAACGGCTACTGTCTACTGAGCACCCTTACAGATTTCCCAGGACATTTACCTCAAAAAAGGGACAATCCTGGACAGGTGGCAATGCTACTGGCAAATCTAGGCAGAGAAAATATCCAATAACCAGAAATGGAAAGTATCACTAAAGTACCCAGGTCACCAGCTGGTGCTAGCTTCCACTGAACTGCAAAGGATAGTGCCAGTGTACAGGGAAGACGTTGATGAGAAGGGAAGAAGGATAATTTCCTTCTAGACACAAATATAAGCTCTGATCCTGCACCAGAAGCCTTTAGCGCAAACTTTGACACTGATGTAAAGCCCAGTAAGTATAGATGTGTTACTAGTTGGCACTAATATTTTGAAGACCACATCACACTAGGACTCCCAACATTGCTAATGTTTGTGGAGCAGAACGGGTGTTTGCAAAGGTGGGACAATTTTAGAAAATTTCTCTAGTGTTGACAAAGCTTGAGTAAAATGTACTTTTTAATCTGTATGACTATTATGTCATATTAACCAACAGAACAAACCAAGGAAGGATTTAGAGAGAGAGCGCGCACCCATAGTGATTCACAGTTACATTATGCAGTTGAACTGATACGTACAAATGTCAGCCTAATGAGCAGAAACACCTCCCTCCTTAAATGTTCAGTGGCATGCACAGAAAATGGAATGTTAACATCCACTTTCAGTTAGAAGCACTATGGTTCAGATTTTCACAGGTGCTGAGCACCCACAGCTCCAGAGGAAGCTAAGAGTGCTGAGCTCTTCTGAAAACCTAACATTATCATCAAGCCCCACACATCCTGCCATCATCACCTTTCATTCTCCGCGGGGCTGCAAATGGCGTGGAATTTTAAAAGAATATATTATAGTTAAAAGGCTAGAAGGGTGGGATTTAAAACACTTCTATGAGCATTAGCAATGCAGGGACTCAAAAGAATTTGAGCTTGGACCCCCTGACTAGCTGAGAATCCAAAGGATCCTTGCAGCTTTAGAAAGATTCAGATAGGGGAACCCTCTCTATTTTTCTAAACTCTCCTTGAACACTATAAATCCAACTGATAAAAAGCCCTTTTGAAAGCAAGCCTATTTCTAAATCAGAAAACCTCCATTGCAACTGCCAAATTACACTTACCTCTCAACCATTCAACACACAGAGTGTAACATGGCAGTTTCAAGCAGCCAGATCTTTTCCTGTCAGTCACAAAAGGGAAACAGCTTCCTCTGCAGAAATGCACTGGTCTGTAGCATTGCACTGAGCCCTCTAAGCAGATCATTTCAGCCAGGGAAATAAAGCTCTTAAACACAGCAACAAACAACATAGCATCTGATATAGGAGAGAGAGGGACTGAGAATAAGTGTGAAGACTTGAGAGGGCGCCAGCAGTAAAAGATAGCATCTAGCAAGAGCTAAGAAAAGACCAAAAATTCATCCAGAGACCCTAGGAGAAGATGAGAAATCAAAGGGTCATTAGGAAGAAAGGAGTCACCCAGGACGGGGATGGTACCATGCTTAAGAAGGAGGGAACTGGACTCTGAGCGTTAAGCTCAGGAAGGCTCAAAGTGCAGTAGGTACATTGTTCATGCACGCATGAGGTGCAACTTGCTCACTAAAGCTGAGGGGGATAAAGCTTTGCTCAGTGTAGTGCATTGTACAGAAGGTATACCGGTCTTCAGGCTCACAAAAGGAAGGATTTGAGTAAGATTTGAAAAAGCAGAAGTCAGGATGACACAAACACACAGCTAGGATTTCAAAGCAGAGCAGAAGACGGAGCCACACATTTTGTACCCTATACTGAGAGAGCCTAAAATTTTGCACCAAGTTTTCTTTTTGTGGGATGCACTTTTCATCCTCTGCACCGTAGTTGTTTTATATATAAACAGACGACACGAGACAGTTGTAGTCTTGTGTTTAACTGTTCATTCTGAGCTTAGCTCTGTCAGGAATAAGGACTTGCAGCTGTGTTTGCCCAGTCTTCCGGTAGCCTATGAACACAGCTGAGCCACAGCTGTGGCTTACCACACCACCTGATTGGCTGAAGAAGTCAGCAATCCTGCTCTTAAGCCCAACAGTAACAACTGATCCTTGGCTGCTCAGTGCACATGCCAACAACTGTCATTTCTCCTGTACCTGCCCTGCTCCTGGCCTTGCAGATCCTCCCTCATTCTCAACCTTGCTCCTGTACTACCCAGTCTGCTCCAGCCCTGCTCCCCTGCATGGTTCCGATTGTCTCTGCTGCAACCACAAGGCCTGACCACTCACATCCTGGATTGTGACAAGCAGTCATTTATCCAAACACAGCTGGTTGGCATTAGCATCTCTGAATCTCTTGTTCTGGATATCTGTGTCCTCAGATCACATTTGATCTATATACACTCCCACTGGGAAATTTGATCTACTAGCAAGGTCTTGAATTTCTATGCTATTTTAATATCACAATGATTTATTTTAAAATTAGTGCTAAGAGCCTTATACAATCTTGGAGATAAGAATGTACTTCCAATAACTTCATTCAGCCATAATAGAACTTTTTTTGTCTGTGCTGTCTAGACACCAGCCTCCAGCACCCATATCTTTCACTGTCTTTCAGTAGCTTTGTTATGTATTCCTCTCCATAACGAACAACTCAGGAGTCCTGCCTAACTGTTCTGATATTTGAATCTCGTTTCCCCTCTGACTAGAGCTGCCTATATACCTCACAGCTTTAGTCACATTCCCACAGCATGTCCCCTTTACCCCCTCTTATGGATGCAACTGTCTTTATTCACACATTTCTTTCATTCCCACTTAAACGGTTTAAAGATTATCTCTTTGATTATGCAATTAACAGACTACAGCTAATATACAGTGCTGCTGTAAGAATTCTGACTTGCACCAGACGCAGCAAGCAAAGTAACTCTAGTTCTGGCTCAGTTACACTGGTTTGCCACTGTAAATCCATATTATATTCATGGTGTTGACCTTGACATTTAATATCATTTGTACTCACGGTCTGATCTGTCTCTCTGTAATCAGGCAGTTCTCTAAAAGCCACTAAGCACCAGCCTGATGCTGTCCTAAGGTGAAATCCTGGCCCCACTGACATCACTAGCAGTTTTGCTATTAAATTTCAATAGGGCCAGGATTTCCCCTCTAATGAGTAAGCACTAAGCAGGCTACCGAGGATGGTCTTTTCTCGAGACATTTAGCACCAGCTCTCTGGAGCGCTCTTCCCTGCCCAGAGAATACTAGAGAATTTGTTGCTTTTTTATGCTTCAGTGTATGGGATGGTTTTGATTTTGTTCTGTTTTAAAGTGGGGTAAGTGACATCAGCCATACTTCAAAGAAAATCAAAACTGAAGACTCCCTGATAAAGAAAAACAAATCTCTACCTAACACAAATAGCCAAAGTGAAAGTAAAGGCCTGGAGAGAATCAGGGCTAAATGACATGAAGACAGAAATCTGATTTATAAGGGGCAAGATCATCAGGTACTTGTGGTAGAATGAATCCTACTGACTCAGAACATGCAGTGTTACTGTATGCTTGGCTTGGTTTAATCCCAAATAGTCTACTATATCAAATATGACATGCAATTTATGTTTAAAAATCATTAGAGTTACACATTAGAGTAAGAAATTAGTAACCAAAATTGCAGCCTCAATTGGATTCCTTTTGTTTTCAATCTTTAGTCTTACACTACAGAACATATAACCAAGACTACGATTATTGTTCAGCTCTTGTAGAATGTTTTGACATCTCTTGGTGAAGTGATATACTATACAAATTGGGAAGGTGGTTATAAAAAGAATATCTATGTGGTTCCTGTCAAGAAACTCTCTGAGGCTCCTTTTGGGAGTTCAGGAAGTGAGATACACATTTCATTCAATAATGCTATAATTTAAGTACCCCGAAAGGTACCTCTCTTTCTAAATTAGGGGTTTCTGCCTATAAGCGTACAGACCTCCAAAAACTCTCCCCAAATCAATGAAATCTAATAAACTTTTGTACAAAGGCTTGGGTGTTAACGATTACATGAGGAGGAAACAAAATCTATGCTGAATAAAAAATGGCTGACCGATAGAAATATGAGCATGCTGTATTCCTAATGTTTCTAGTAAATGCAACTTTAACAAAAATATATTTTTCTCTGCATGAATACTTATCTTTGTTTCATAATGAGGCAGGAAAAATGTGCAGCAATGAATTTTCCACCTCGACAGGCTTTGGGCTCTGTCTGTTCATCATCATTAAGTCCAAGTGACAAGAAATGAAGAAAGTTGTTTATGCTACATTTATGGTGACTGTCTCTCTTCCCTTCTGTAGCAATTTTCTTTCATCCTCATTTCCCCCTCTCTGTTTCTTGAGATAGATCAATAGGGCTGCTAAGAAAATCTGTACTTATGCAACACTAACATTTATCTGTACGAACCACAGAAGACCTCCTTGGCTAGAAGTGTTATGCAGAAAGGTGCAGAATTCTTCCATGTTCCCCATTACCAACACCACAAGAAGAAAAAAATTAAATTCTCAGTTTCTTGTAGAACCCCCAAAGACCAGCCCACCCTGGGATAGGAGAGTCTCAGTGGCTTTATAAGAAACTTTATAAGCTTCATTTTAAATTTCCAGGCTCCTACTGGTGCTACAGAGATTCCCTTTTCTCATGAAAGCAATCCAAGGTTGCAGCTTCATGGTGCAAACAGCATGTATTATTTAGCCCTTTTATAAAAGATTGCATAGGATCAATGAACTGTACATAGAATTTAACCCAGCTCTCCAGAGGTGAAAGGCTGGTTCTATAATCCACTCTGTCACCCACATTCCCATTAAAATGTCATTGATAATCAGCATAAATAGAACAACACATTCCAAAAGACATGATCATAGTGAGATATGCACACCTTAAGGGAGTTCAAATTATGAGAGATTACATGGGCTCAACCTGAAGCCCATTCAAAAGAATGGGAGTTTTTTCCATTGAATTGAATGGGGTTTGGATCAGACCCTTAAGGTGTGATTGTAGTGTTGAGTATCCCCCTAAAATCTCAGATCAACGAACAGGTCAATTCAGGCCCTGAAAAATAAAATGAAGAAACCGAAAAATCCGCTCCGTTTCTATGTAGCAACAGTCTGTTTGGGGTTATTTTACATAATATTAAAGGAGCATATTCTGATACCCTTACTCATATTGGTTAGAACCTAACTCTTCAAGTAACACCATAGTCTTCAATGGGACCTACTTAAGGAGTAAAATAATACGTCAGGCCAGCAAAGACTTACTCAAAATCCCCTCAATGCTCAAAGATTTTCAGTTGGAGTGAAATGGCATCATTGACTTCTCTCAGTGGTCAAAACAATGAATATAATATGGATTATCTTGACAGCTGTGGATTTGTGCTAACCAACAGGCTAGCTTATCATTCATACAGAGTATTAGCGTGTCTGTTAGGTTTGCTCTGAAGGGAATGTGGAAATTTCAGTCTGAGTGCCAGCAGGACATGTACATTTGTGCAAGCATGAACTCTTAACTTTGTGCTGCTGAAATGAAGCATCAAGTTCAGAAGAGATCACTCCACCACTAATGATGTCATTCAGAACACATGCTGCAAGAAGGATCTCATCAGGAAGCCCACTCAAAAGAGGGAAAGATGGGGGCCAAGAGAGATTATGACAAATACAGGAAGAAAGTCAGCACTTTTAGGGAGAATATTTTTCTCCTACAGGTATCACATACAGAAAGGAGAATGGATTAAGCCCCTATATGGGACTTTAAGCAAAAAAAGAGAGAGTCAGACCTGAAGGACAAAACAGGAAAGCGTGCAGCGGATCTCCCCCAAAAACACTCTTAACTCAAAAAGCACATTTGGAGTAAAATTGTATCTACGCTATTATTAGAAACGCCCAAAATACTTCAAATGAAAGCGATTAAAGATTTTTTTCTCTTTACTCAGTTTGTTTGTTTATGCACTTTGTGATACAGTCAGTTTTGCTGTTTTCTAATTCTAGTCACTTAAGATCCAGTCCTGAAAAGGAATCTGCCCACATGCCTCTCCTTGTACACCTGAAGTCAGAGAACAGGTGCACTGTATACATGAAGATAAATATACATAAAATCAGTTAAACTTTAAACTCTTGATCACTGGTTCAAATCCAACTCAGGTCAATGGTGAACAAAAAGTACCATGTGATGGCTGTTTGGTGGCCTATGTGAACTTGTTGGTCTAAGTCCAGTTCTCAGCGAACAGGTGTCCACATTTCATTAGAAGTCTCAGGAGAAGCACCAAGGGCTGAAAGTTCATGGAAACTGATCTTATTTCTCTCTCTCAGAAATGGTTGCCCCAGTTTAGGATTGAAGAACCCTGCACTGTCGCTGTCTTTCTGTTCTCCTGCTTCAGTCTCCCTGGTACCTTTCACAAGCATTAAGGCTGAGATTTTCAGAGTAGCCTAAGGGAGTTAGATTCATTTCAATGGGAGCTGGTCACCTAATTCCTTTAAGCTCCTTTGAAAATTCCAGCCTAATCACATAAAACACACAAATGAAGGTGACAGGAATATTAGCAGCAGGGAGCCAGAATGAGCAGGTAATTCAAACCCAGCTCATCTCTAACACTGATGGTGCCTGACCACCCCAAAATTTGGAGAACTACAATATCTCTGGTTCCACATTTGTCTGCCTCAGCCACCACTAAGTAGGTTTATTTAGCTCTGCCATCTCCTAAGTAAAACTATTACTAATTAGGATAATTGAATTACTTAATTTAAGTGTGGAACTTGTCACTTCTCTGCAAGTAAATTTGTTTTTGCTTTGCAATAAATTAGACAAGCATTTAAAGTAAATACGTTCATGGTTATGTTTACATCTCTAATTTCAATTAAATTATCTACAAATAACTAGAATTATTGCTTCATTTAAAGTATGAAAAATAAGTGTTTAATAAAGCATCTCTCTCATACATGTGCTGCTCTCCTGGCATGGTGCTCATTAGCCTGCCCAGCCCATTTTCTCCAAGACAAGTACTGCTAGCCTTGTCCTCATACATGTTTGTTTGTTTTTGTCATTGTGCTATTAACACACTGTGATCTTTGCACCAACATGTATGTCTGCTAGAGGAGGTGCAGTGGAGTTCAAAATGGCTGCCACATTTGACTGCATTCTAAGGCCCTAATCCTGCAGAAATCACTGAGTGAAATCCTGTGGCACATGTATGAACCTAGGCATCCCTGTATTGACACCCTACACAATACTACAATGATAGTTGTACAAAATATGCCTTGTGAGGTATCATATGAAAGCTAGTAACATGCTGGTAATGAATATTGTAAATCACATTGCAAATGTGAAGTTATGAATTCTCTGTATAATGTTACTGGAACATGTTTAAGACCAGGTAAAAGTGATAAACAGGCCTGTCCTAGACAAAAGGATGGGGGTTTACTCCTAATATGTAAATTCAGGTAAACAATGCCATCAGACTAAACCAGTAGGGATTATCCTGATCCTCAACTCAAGAGACAGAGAATTAACCTTCTCCTGCACCCCAGAGAGACACAAGAGACTGAGAATCCCCAGGACACCTTCCTGATTTGTAAGTTAAAAGACATCCCTCAGGTAGATAGAGCGATTCCATCTTTATCCTTCACCTTAGAAGACAAAAGAAGCCACTTGATACCCATGATGGTTCCTGCCAGCAAAAGCTTGAAAGGAGACAGAGAAACCATCTTGAACAAAGACCGTATCTTGCTAGATTAAGTTTTAGACTTTTGGGTGAGTGTTTTCACTTTTATTTGCTTGTAACCATCTCTACCTTTATTTCCCTTACTTGGTATGACCTAATTCATGCTCTTTTGTTAATAAACTCGTTTGGCTTTCATTATAAATCATCAGGACTGTGTAAATTCAGTAAAGTGTGTACTTCTAGAAAGCTAACACAATGGAGTGTTTTACAGTCTTCATAAAGGAAGAAAACCTAACACTTTCTCTGAGAGAGTCCAGCGAGAGGGACTGGCCCCTGCAGTAGGATGATTTTGGAGCGAATTTGAGGGCTGGAAGAGTACCATGGTCGGCCTGCAAGGAGTAGCCAAGTTGGGCAACACCAGGGTGAGCCTTGTAGACTGCTGTCAGGTTGTTGGGGTCAGAGCTCTGAACCAAACCTGCACAGCCACAAGACACTTGGGGTTGCAAGGCAGATGGTGACCAAACTCCTTACTGGCTGGGCAGATCCCAAAATGACACAGCATGTTATGCAAGTTAGATGAGATTAAGAACTCAGTCCCTTCTAGCCTTAAATCTATGAGTTCTATTAAGGCAGACCCTTATGTTCACACACAGCACCTTCGGCATCTGGCTGTGCAGTGCATCTTGCAGAACCAAGCCCTAAACTGGCGGCATCTCATAGTTCTCTTCTCTTCTCCACCACTATCCTCAATTCTTCTATCAAAAACTGTTCAAACCCCAAAACATTTGTTTGCTTTCAGTAAGATATAGCTAATTCAATTATGTCAAACAGTTATGTGTAATGAATTACATGACAGTTTACTAATATAAGTAATTCTATGCTGAAATTACCTCCATTATTTAAGCATAATTACTAGGGTAGCAAGGTCCCCCCCCTTTCTTCACATGATTTATTTCTTAAATTAAGTAACATTATTTAAATTGACTAAGCTAGCAATAAATTTCAAGAGTATTTTAATGTACTTATGTTTTCTGTTAGGTGCTATCTTCATTCCTTTATTATTAAAAAACACAATAATTTAAAAAAATGAATTTAACTTTGTTAGGCTCCTGAAAGGTACCAACCTATTTAAATCCTGGGATTGGAAGGCAGAGCCCACCAAAGCAATGAAAAGGTCTGCCTCCTCAGATGAAGGACAGGCCAAAGAACATAACTGATTACAGGAGGCAAAGAATGATAACAAAAAGATGGGGGTACAGATCCAGAATCAAAATGAGGGATCCAGAAAGAAACCCTAAGCAGACAACCCCAGACTATGCTCCAAGAAGGAATCCAAGGAGTTAGTGGACACTGCCCAGTTGAACTCTGGAAGCCTATTTATTTAGATTCCATGAACAGTGGGCCTAATCCCACCAGGGACAAAAGGCCAATGCCCTCAAACAAAGGAGGAGCCACAGAGCCTCAAAATCAAGTGAAGAGAGGGAACCACACACACATGCGCAAAAGGAATGGGAGTCAGGGTCAAATGTATAAAACAAGAGATCCAGAGGGGCCAGACTTTTCTTGGGGACCAGCTTAAAATTGTTAAATAAACTCCCACAGGAAATAAGGACCATCACAAACCTCACCACCTTTTGCTCCAAGTGAAAGGTGCATTTTGGTGACCTTGCCTTCTTTGACAAACATATTGCAATGTACATATGTCTAGAAAAATTCCAAAATAAAACACTGCCCTGCATACACTTCTCCTCGGGAGAGGATGAGAAAACAAACACATGACTGATATTAGTGATGTTCCATAACTCACTACTGGAAGATGCTCAGATATTATGGTGATGAGCATAGTATAAGAACCTGAATAGAACAGAAGGAGCTATTGAGCCCAGAAAACAATGTGTGGGACAAAAAAAAAAAAAACCAGGAATAGGAGTGGACTCAAAGGTTTAAAATGAGATAACCAGATGGCAACGCTGACCAGAGAACCCCAGACAGCACTCACTGCTCCATGACGCAGTCCAAGGAGTGCATGGATGTCACCCAGAGGAATTCTGCCAGCTTGACAGTCCTGGAATCTGAGGTCCTCTGCTATCCCCCTATCCCCACTCTCAATACTTGCACCTCTGCATAAGACAATAATTCAACCACTTTTAAATGAAATAAAAAAAAACTTAATACAAACTTTTACTGGAAGGAAATGCAATACTCTCCCCTTCTCTGGTGCTCTAGCAGATGCCAGACCACAGTACCCTTTCTACAATTATTTAACTAAAGGAGGTCCCAGTCATACTTCCATTGACGTCAACATTTTGTCTTACTTCAGTGGAACCAGGATCTGGCCAAGATTGTGCAAATGCTAATTATGTTACAAAGTGTACACCCCCAAGAAAGGGCCAAATTCTCTGTGAGCCTTTGAAGCCAATGGAGAGCAGATAATTTGGCCCTACACGTTTAAGTTCTTTTTTTGCCCTGCTTTTATGCCACTTGAAAACATTAGAACCATTACTTTTTTTCAGAATGTCTTTTGCTGGAAAACATTAGCAACATTTGTTATCAATAGCAATTCCCTGCCCTGTGTGGCTGGAAAGCTATTTGATAATGCATTGCTTCCCAATGATTTTGCCAACTAGACAGGCCTTGATAAATTTCAATTCTGGTCTGAAACAGCATGGTCTACCAGTAGGTATTTGTCATAAATATAAAGGGAAGGGTAAACCCCTTTAAAATCTCTCCTGGCCCGAGGAAAAATCCTCTCACCTGTAAAGGGTTAAGAAGCTAAAGGTAACCTCACTGGCACCTGACCAAAATGACCAATGAGGAGACAGGATACTTTCAAAAGCTGGGAGGAGGGAGAAAAACAAAGGGTCTGTGTCTGTCGGTACACTGCTTTTGCCGGGGATAGACCAGGAATGGAGTCTTAGAACTTTTAGTAAGTAATCTAGCTAGGTATGTGTTAGATTATGATTTCTTTAAATGGCTGAGAAAAGAATTGTGCTGAATAGAATGACTATTTCTGTCTGTGTGTCTTTTTTGTAACTTAAGGTTTTGCCTAGAGGGATTCTCTATGTTTTTAATCTAATTACCCTGTAAGGTATCTACCATCCTGATTTTATAGGGGTGATTCCTTTACTTCTATTTACTTCTATTTCCATTAAAAGTCTTCTTGTAAGAAAACTGAATGTTTTTTCATTGTTCTCAGATCCAAGGGTTTGGGTCTGTGGTCACCTATGCAAATTGGTGAGGATTTTTACCAAACCTTTCCCAGGAAGTGGGGTACAAGGGTTGGGAGGATTTTGGGGGGAAAGACGTGTCCAAACTACGTTTCCCAGTAAACCCAGTTAGAGTTTGGTGGTGGCAGTGGATATTCCAAGGACAAAGGATAAAATTAATTTGTACCTTGGGGAAGTTTTAACCTAAGCTGGTAAAAGTAAGCTTCGGAGGTTTCCATGCAGGTCCCCATATCTGTACCCTAGAGTTCAGAGTGGGGGAGGAACCTTGACAGTATTGAACAGTGCAATGGTCTTACCTCATTAAGAGTCTCTGAAAAGTCACTCAATAGATAAAGAATAATAGACTTAGCCATTTTTAAGGCAGTTTGGAAATATTACTTCTAAAGGTAAGCATTTTTTGGCAAGATGTTAGTTAGTTTGCTTGTGTTATTGATTCTTTTCACCATTAATGATCTAAGCAAATGGTTTATTATCACAGAAATTGTAAACTGTTTTCAACAGTTAACATTAGGCTCCACTGAACAAATAAAATCTTCTGATTGTATTATTAGTCAAACAATTGTTTCCCAGCAGCAGAGAAAAAGACTATTTAAAGTTATTTCTTTGAAATATCATGCTTAATATATTTATTGATGATCAGTTGACAAATGAGTAGGGCCCTTTCTTGTCTGCACATTTCATCTTGAAGGATAGTATAGTCAACCACACAAACCACCACAGACTGTTGATGCGAAGAGAAGAGGTTAAAAGGTGTTTATTAAGGTCTTCTGAGTTTTATATTTTAGGGCAATTCTATACTACAGTGCTACATCAGCGCAGCTGCACCGATGCAGATGTGCCGCTGTAACGCGTCTGGTGAAGATGTACTATGCCGACAGGAGAGAGCTCTCCTGTCGGCATAATTACTCCACCTTGGCAAGAAGTGGAAGCTATGTCAGTGGGAGATGCTCTCCTGCCAACATAGTATCAGTGTGAACAGTGCAAAACTTGGGTCGCTGGAGTGAGGGGAACCTTTTCACACCACTGAGCAATGTAAGTTAGATTGACTTAAATGATAGCATAGACCTGCCCATAATGTTTTGGCTCAACCAGCCCATTATAAAATTACAGACCATTTGTAAAATTCAAGTCCAGAACAAGGCTTGGATTTCAAACATACAAACATTCCCAAAATGTGGCACTCACAGTTTGGGTCAGAACCCATCTCTAACTTTACTTACAAATACAAATATGTGCCTTAAAAGAATCTAGTTGAGACATTTAATCCTAGTAGTATTTTAATTCAGCAGATTAGTGGGACTACATACTCCTCTCTGTCACTGCCTGGGGTTGAGAGGAAGGGGGAGAAGGAACAGTGGAATAAAACAAGAATACAAATCTATAGTCTTCTTTTCAGTCCAAACCGAGAACTTGTGACTGAATGGATCATAAATAATTTTACCCATTCCATATTACATGAAGTCAAATTTACGTAGTTCATAATGAACTGGTTGCAGCTGCCTCTTGTGAAGCTGCAATATATTTTGTAATTTAGATCAAAATATCTTCAGGCACAGATTAAATCCAAATGCAGGGATATATATCATTAAATCTGTGTTTAATCTTCCATGCTTCACAGTAATACAGTCAAGGAATGCAGAGCTGGTCTCAGACACTTGAGGAAGCTACTATAATCAGAATTTTTTGTACACCAATATTAATTGAAACGCAAAAAGAGGGGTTTTTTTTCCTATTTCTAAGAAATGGCACAAAAGCATGACTTAAATAGGAACTAAAATGAACAGGACTGAAGCTTAATCTGTCTCCATAATTAACACAGCTGTGGTGTAATTTGATTTTCATGATAATGATGCCATTTAAACATGCCCTGCATAGTGAAAAACAGAACAGAGTACATAATTATTGATTAGTTATAAATCCATTGTGTTTTATGTTTATTTCTTCTGGTGATGATCATCATACATTTGCACTAATTAATCAATCCACTTTTATTATCGGACCCAAAAGGTAACTAGTATAGCACAGTAGAAAGCGCACTGGGAAGAAAAGCAGGAGGCCTTGTAAAGCAAAAGAATTATTTACAATGAACCTAGCTTATTATTTTAAAGACAGGAATGATTTTTGCAGCTCAAACATATTTTCTGAGATTTGCTGGTAAAGTACTGTCCAAAACAAGGAGGTACCTATTCTGGAGTGGAATTCTGCGAGCTCCTGTCCTGATATGATGGATATATTGACCTGTCTCTCAACTAATGTTAATACTTTTTTGTTTCATAAACATCTCAAAAAATACTTATCAGGCTTGGATGCATTTCAGAAGTTCCAGAGGAGAAATTTTGAGTTAGGAGTTGAAGTGATCAGACCACATGTCACTGACATTGTATTGCAAACTTTGAACAATAGACCTGCATAAATCATTTTAGACCCAAGTCAGCTCCTAGCATGTGAATTACAACTAAGGCGCATTCCCCTACACCACTCATAGCTAAGATGAACTTTGAACCTTCATTGGTAAGTGATCATATCAACCAGTGCATGAATAGGAGGGGTCTCCTTTGCATAATGTGGTCACACAATGGAGGCAGAGCTAGGGACCATTCCTAAGTGCAAACCAGAGATCATTATGCAGCCATGCAAGAAAAATGTCACTTTGTGGGTGAATGGAGAATAAACAGAAAGTATTCACTGTAGCCATAGGATTATTGTTATGTCCTTTACTCTTTGTATACTTGTGTAACATGAAGGAACTGCATGGGCATATTGGGGTCGAAATAGATTTAACAACTATATGCAACATATAATCATATGTGGACTTGCTGCATATATATGTTGTTGTTCTTGAAGGGTTCTGGTGGCTTCTGGAATGCAGAAAAAAGCGAGGGTTACTAATACACCTAATGAGAGCATATTTGCCATTATACCTGTTTTTATTTTATTTTAATACATGGTACAAACAGGATCCTAAAACAATTCTATGCCTTTTCAAAGATTTGGGTTGATATTTTGCTGTCCGACACTTTAGCTACCTGTAGTGGGTGATGGTACCTTTTTTGCCATATTTCCAGTGAACAGCTAGCAGCTAACGGCTGAGTTTCTGTGGGAGTTTGGCCTGAGAGAAGAGGGGCGATTTTGTGTTCTGTTCTGGAATTATTTGTTCCAGGTATGTGACTTGATTCAGTGCTTGTTGTTAACCCTTAATGAGGGCTGGGGGGGGGGGCCGCACAGATCTAGTTTGGGTAGGTGTAAAAGCCAGTCATTAGCATGCACGAGTGCAACAAACAGCTGGCAGCCAACAGCAGAGTTTCTGTGGGAGTTTAAATAGTTTAAATAGAAAGAGAAGACAATGATGGCTACGGAGGCAGCAATAGAAGTGACTCAAGGATAAGAGAAGAGAAAGAAGATGGCCAGATGCAGAAGCTGAAGATGAACATCATCCTTGAAGGGGTATCTGCTGGAAGCTACTTATGCGTGAAATGTCATCTGATAGAGCTCATGGCAGAGTAGATTCAAGGATGAGAAATGCAGCTGGAGACAATGATGGAATCCAGATGATGATTTGAAGGTGTAATGCCAAAAGAGAGAAGGTGGTACAGACAACTCATGATTTGCAGACACCTGCCAAACAAAAGGTCCTAGAGGGACGACTGCCAGAAGAGGAGGACGATTGATGGAAGAATGTGACCACAAGGACAAGGCAGCAGAAGAGACCAGCTAGCTAGTGGTGGTGAAACCGAATTGAGTAAAAGATTTGCTGCACAGGGGAATGAGGAGGAGAAACAGACAGAAGATGGGATTGTGAGGAAGAAAAGAAAGGAGGCCAGTCCCTGAACTGAAGAAGAAAGGAGGAGATGATGGAGATAGCCAGAGATAGGAGCTTAAGGAAAAGTGGGGATGATATACAGGGGAGTGTGTGTGTGTGTGTGTGTGAGTGAGTGTGTGTGAGAGTGTGTGAGTGAGAGAGAGTGAGTGAGAGAGAGAGAACGCAAGCATAAAACAGATTCATACCAATACCAGGAAGAGACAGGTCTATGTGATTCAGGCTTCCATATTCAGAAGAATCAACAGGCCTGTCAGAGCACACCAGATCCAGAGAACAGAAAAGTGTGCTCTCTGCCAGGAGCAAGCAGAGGAGATGCGGACATGAAGCTGAAGAGGATCCTGATGAGAGTGAGAGAGAAAAATCCACCAATTATGCTGCATGCTGGGACAAATGACACTGCAAGATTTCCAGGGGAATAGATCAAGCACAACTATCCCCAGCTGGGTAAGATACTTAAAGAAGTGGAAGCTCAGGTGATTCTCTGTGGAATACTTCCACTCCCTAGAGAAGGCGGGCACAGGTGTCACAACGTAATGAAGATCAACAGATGGCTCAAGATTGGTGCTAGGAGGAAGGTTTAGGGATCAGCTATTGGAAGGCATCTACAGAAAGAAGACTCTTCTCAACTGATGAACGCAGTATTATTTTTTTGTGATTAAGGCTAGAGCTATTGATAAGAAAGGCTTTAAATTAGGACATGAGGGGAGAAAGTTAGGAGAGACTTGTGAAATCTTCAGGTCTGGTTTCAATACATGGAAGCAAGAAAATCAGCTAGAAGATAATGTAATAAGGTATAATGGAATACCACAAGAAATACCACATTCCTCGGCCAGCGCCACTTCCCGCAGCCCCCATTGGCCTGGAGCAGCGAACTGCAGCCAGTGGGAGCTGTGATCGGCAGAACCTGTGGACATGGCAGGTAAACAAACCACACCGGCCCACTGGGGGCTTACCCTGGAGGGCTGAGTGCCAAAGGCTGCCGATCCCTTTGACATCAGTGCACTTGGTCCAGTGCAGCTGCAGTTTGGCTATGTCCGTCTTGTAGAAGTTCTTTTCCTGAATGTCCAGAAACTACTTTACTACTGTGATCTCCTCATTATCACCCTTGAAACTCTTCCCACACAGATCTTCTTTCAACTTGGAGAACAGGTAGAAGTCTGAGGGAGCCAAATCTGGTGGATAAGCTGTATGGGAAGCAGTTGAAAGCCACATTTGGTTGCTGTGGTCACTGTAACCTGAGATGTGTGAGGTGAAGCATTGTCCTGGAGAAGCAGCACTCCTGTAAAAGCTGAGTTGAGTACTTGTTCTTTATGGCTTCTTGCAAGTGAAGCAGTTCATTAGCATAGTACCCCCTACTGATGGTCTCACCTCTTGAGACATAGAGAGTCATGATCACCCATTCCTTTCCAGTGCCAAAAACTGTGGCCACGTCCTGACAACTGATGCCATCTTCTTGGATTTCTTGGGAGGTGGAGACTGTGTGTACTTCCAGTGCATGCTCTGCTATTTGGTCTCAGGATCAAAGTAGTGAGCCCATGTCTCATCTTGAGTCACAATTCTGCTCATGGATTTTTGGGGGGTTTGCTTGAACCCTCCCCCCGGAAGTTCCCTGGAAATGTCAAATTGCTCTCTCCTCTGATCAGCACTTAACTTTCTGGGCACCCATCTTCTCCGGCCCAAGTCTTCATTGAGGCTGATGTGCACTGACCCATTGCTGATGCCTATCATTTCAACTGTATGGCTGACTGTTGATCATCTCTCATTCATCACCATCGTGTGAACTGCATCAACTTGTTCTTGTGAGGTGGCCTCTCTGGAAAATCCTGACCTTGGCTCCATCCTCAGTGCTGATTCTTATTTGCTTAAATTAGCAGCCAAGTTTTTTACTGTGGCATATGAAGGAGCATCATCCCCCAATGTTGCCACTATGTCCTTATGGATTTCCTTGAGGGTCAAACCCTCCTTATGGAGGTTCTTGATCACCGCTCCGATTTCAATCTTTTCTATTTTTCAAACCTTTGGTGACTGACTCACTTCAACACATCCTCATACTAGTTCTGCTGAGATTAAAAATGGCTGCTAACAAAGAAACAACAAACTTATCAGTACTTTGATCTGTTTAATCTGTTAAATCTATATAAATCCATGGTGTGCAGTAACATGTGCCCTTTGGTGTACATGGTGTGCACTTTGAGTAGCATGTCCAGTTTTAGTAACACCATCTCAAAAAAGATATAGTGGAACTGGAAAATGTTCAGGGAAAGACAACAAAGATTATCAAGGATATATGGAACAGCTTTCATATGAGGAAAGACTAAAAAGATGGGGATCAGTACAAGCACTGTAAGATGGATACAGAATTGGCTAAAGTGGAGAAGGCAATGGGTTGTGCTGAAAGGTGAATTTTCAGACTGGTGAGAGATTACTAGTGGAGTTCTTCAAGGATTAGTCTTGGGACCAATCTTACACAATCCTTTTATTAATGACCTTGGGACAAAAAGTAGGAGTGTGCTAATGAATTAGCTTATGATGCAAAGTTGGGAGGCATCAAAATTCAACAGTCATACACTTAGGGTGTAATAATAAAAATTTCTACCACAACTGGGGCTCATCCACTGTAAGCAACAGAGGAGGAGAGAGACCTGTCTGTGTGAGCATATCACAAGATGACTATGAGCCACCAGTGTGATGCGGCTATGAAAAAGGCAAATGCTATCCTAGGATGCATTAGGCAACATATTTCCAGTAGAAATAGAGAAGTGTTAATGCCATTGTACAAGGCACTGGTAAGACCTCACTTGGAATAGTGCATACAATTCTGATCACCCATGTTCCAGAAAGATGAATTTAAACTAGAACAGGAGCAGAGAAGAGCTAGTAGGGTGATCAGAGGAATGGAGGGTTTATTTTATGAGAGGAGTCTAGAAGAACCTGACTTGTTTAGTCTTTCAAAAAGAAGACTGAAAGGGTATATGATCGCTCTCTATAAATACATGAGGGGGGGGGTGTAAATACAAGGGAGGGTGAAGAGCTATTTAAGATAAAGGGCAATGCTAGCACAAGAAAAAATGGATATAAACTGACAGTGAAGAAATTCAGGCTGGCAATTAGAAGGTTTCTAATCATCAGAGGAATGAGGTTCTGGAACAGCCTCCCAATAGGAGCTGTTGGGGCAACCAACTTATTTAGTATTAAGAGAACGCTGGACAAATTTATGAGTGTGATTGTATGACTGAGGAGTGATGTATGCCCGGCTACATTGTGTGATGGTGGGGCCAGGGCTCAACAACCCTGGGACTCACCTCTGGTTTATGTCTTAGGTTCCTAAAGATCATGCATGCTTCACAGTTTCAGCTGGCCATCAGCGGGGGTCAGGAAGGGATCTCCTCCCATTTTCTGGAAGGGATTTTTAATCTCCTTCCCCTGAAGCATCAGAGATAGCTATGGCAAGAAATGGGATATTGGGCAAGGTGGCCCAGGGCTCTGAGCATTCTCCCTCTCTCATGGTTGGCTGGCTAGTTCTTGCTCACATGCTCAGGATCTGGTCAGGGACTCTCTACCCCGGGGGACTAAGTCATCTATCTGCTGCCCTGACCGGGAAAACCAAGAAGTCTGCTGCTTGCCGGGGGCTAAGATTCGCGATGTGATGGAGAGACTGCCGAGACTCATCAAGCCCTCAGATCGCTACCCCTTCCTGCTTCTCCACGTGGGCACCAATGATACTGCCAAGAATGACCTTGAGCTGATCACTGCAGACTACGTGGCTCTGGGAAGAAGGATAAAGGAGTTTGAGGCGCAAGTGGTGTTCTCGTCCATCCTCCCCGTGGAAGGAAAAGGCCTGGGTAGGGACCGTCGAATCGTGGAAGTTAACGAATGGCTACGCAGGTGGTGTCGAAGAGAAGGCTTTGGATTCTTTGACCATGGGATGGTGTTCCATGAAGGAGGAGTGCTGGGCAGAGACGGGCTCCACCTTACGAAGAGAGGGAAGAGCATCTTTGCGAGCAGGCTAGCTAACCTAGTGAGGAGGGCTTTAAACTAGGTTCACCGTGGGAAGGAGACCAAAGCCCTGAGGTAAGTGGGAAAGCGGGATACCGGTAGGAAGCACAGGCAGGAATGTCTGTGAGGGGAGGGCTCCTGCCTCATACTTAGAATGAGGGGCAATCAGCAGGTTATCTCAAGTGCTTGTATACGAATGCACAAAGCCTTGGAAACAAGCAGGGAGAACTGGAGGTCCTGGTGATGTCAAGGAATTATGACGTGATTGGAATAACAGAGACTTGGTGGGATAACTCACATGACTGGAGTACTGTCATGGATGGTTATAAACTGTTCAGGAAGGACAGGCAGGGCAAAAAAGGTGGGGGAGTAGCACTGTATGTAAGGGAGCAGTATGACTGCTCAGAGCTCCGGTACGAAACTGCAGAAAAACCTGAGTGTCTCTGGATTAAGTTTAGAAGTGTGAGCAACAGGAGTGATGTAATGGTGGGAGTCTGCTATAGACCACCGGACCAGGGGGATGAGGTGGATGAGGCTTTCTTCCGGCAGCTCGCGGAAGCTACTAGATCGCATGCCCTGGTTCTCATGGGTGACTTTAATTTTCCTGATATCTGCTAGGAGAGCAATACAACGGTGCATAGACAATCCAGGAAGTTTTTGGAAAGCGTAGGGGACAATTTCCTGGTGCAAGTGCTAGAGGAGCCAACTAGGGGGGGAGCTTTTCTTGACCTGCTGCTCACAAACCGGGAAGAATTAGTGGGGGAAGCAAAAGCGGATGGGAATCTGGGAGGCAGTGACCATGAGTTGGTTGAGTTCAGGATCCTGACACAGGGAAGAAAGGTAAGCAGCAGGATACGGACCCTGGACTTCAGGAAAGCAGACTTCGACTCCCTCAGGGAACGGATGGGTAGGATCCCCTGGCGGACTAACATGAAGGGGAAAGGAGTTCAGGAGAGCTGGCTGTATTTCAAGGAATCCCTGTTGAGGTTACAGGGACAAACCATCCCGATGTGTCGAAAGAATAGTAAATATGGCAGGCGACCAGCTTGGCTTAATGGTGAAATCCTAGAGGATCTTAAACATAAAAAAGAAGCTTACAAGAAGTGGAAGGTTGGACATATGACCAGGGAAGAGTATAAAAATATTGCTTGGGCGTGTAGGAATGAAATCAGGAGGGCCAAATTGCACTGGGAGCTGCAGCTAGCGAGAGATGTCAAGAGTAACAAGAAGGGTTTCTTCAGGTATGTTGGCAACAAGAAGAAAGCCAAGGAAAGTGTGGGCCCCTTACTGAATGAGGGAAGCAACCTAGTGACAGAGGATGTGGGAAAAGCTAATGTACTCAATGCTTTTTTTGCCTCTGTCTTCACTAACAAGGTCAGCTCCCAGACTACTGCACTGGGCAGCACAGCATGGGGAGAAGCACAGCCTTCTGTGGAGAAAGAAGTGGTTTGTGTCTATTTAGAAAAGCTGGACGAGCACAAGTCCATGGGGCCGGATGAGTTGCATCCGAGAGTGCTAAGGGAACTGGCGGCTGTGATTGCAGAGCCATTGGCCATTATCTTTGAAAACTCGTGGCGAACGGGGGAAGTCCCGGATGACTGGAAAAAGGCTAATGTAGTGCCCATCTTTAAAAAAGGGAAGAAGGCTTGGGAACTACAGGCCAGTCAGCCTCACTTCAGTCCCCAGAAAAATCATGGAGCAGGTCCTCAAAGAATCAATCCTGAAGCACTTACATGAGAGGAAAGTGATCAGGAACAGTCAGCATGGATTCACCAAGGGAAGGTCATGCCTGACTAATCTAATCGCCTTCTATGATGAGATTACTGGTTCTGTGGATGAAGGGAAAGCAGTGGATGTATTGTATCTTGACTTTAGCAAAGCTTTTGACACGGTCTCCCACAGTATTCTTGTCAGCAAGTTAAAGAAGTATGGGCTGGATGAATGCACTATAAGGTGGGTAGAAAGTTGGCTAGATTGTCGGGCTCAACGGGTAGTGATCAATGGCTCCATGTCTAGTTGGCAGCTGGTGTCAAGTGGAGTGCCCCAGGGGTCGGTCCTGGGGCCGGTTTTGTTCAGTATCTTCATAAATGATCTGGAGGATGGTGTGGATTGCACTCTCAGCAAATTTGCGGATGATACTAAACTGGGAGGAGTCATAGATACACTGGAGGGCAGGGATAGGATACAGAGGGACCTAGACAAATTGGAGGATTGAAAGAAATCTGATGAGGTTCAATAAGGATAAGTGCAGGGTCCTGCACTTAGGACGGAAGAACCCAATGCACAGCTACAGACTAGGGACCGAATGGCTAGGCAGTAGTTCTGCGGAAAAGAACCTAGGGGTGACAGTGGACGAGAAGCTGGATATGAGTCAGCAGTGTGCCCTTGTTGCCAAAAAGGCCAATGGCATTTTGGGATGTATAAGTAGGGGCATAGCGAGCAGATCGAGGGACGTGATCATCCCCCTCTATTCGACATTGGTGAGGCCTCATCTGGAGTACAGTGTCCAGTTTTGGGCCCCACACTACAAGAAGGATGTGGATAAATTGGAAAGAGTCCAGCGAAGGGCAACAAAAATGATTAGGGGTCTGGAATACATGACTTATGAGGAGAGGCTGAGGGAACTGGGATTGTTTAGTCTGCGGAAGAGAAGAATGAGGGGGGATTTGATAGCTGCTTTCAACTACCTGAGAGGTGGTTCCAGAGAGGATGGTTCTAGACTATTCTCAGTGGTGGAAGAGGACAGGACAAGGAGTAATGGTCTCAAGTTGCAGTGGGGGAGGTTTAGGTTGGATATTAGGAAAAACTTTTTCACTAGGAGGATGGTGAAACACTGGAATGTGTTGCCTAAGGAGGTGGTGGAGTCTCCTTCCTTAGAAGTTTTTAAGGTCAGGCTTGACAAAGCCCTGGCTGGGATGATTTAATTGGGGATGGGTCCTGCTTTTGAGCAGGGGGTTGGACTAGATGACCTCCTGAGGTCCCTTCCAACCCTGATATTCTATGATTCTATGATCTAATTGATCCCATTACATGGAATCGGGAAGGGATTTTCCCTGGGTCAGATTGGCAGTGATCTTGGGGGTGGAGTTGCCTTCCTCTGCAGCATGTGGGTGAGGGTCACTTGCCAGGATTATCTGGGTATAGCTCATTTAATCATTTCCCTGCCATGGCAGGGGCCTCAGTCTTGCTTATTCTCTGCCAGAGGCATATAATAATCTAGCCTCCTGTGGGTCTCATTTCCATTACTGGGGTTAGTGTGTGGGTGCTGGCTAGTGGGGGGAGGGGGGACCTGAGATACTCAGGTCAGACTAGAGCAGAGGCCCGCACCGCTTCCAGCAGCTCCCATTGGCCTGGAGCAGTGAACCGCGGCCAATGGGAGCCGCGATCTGCCAAACCTGCCCGGCCCGGCAGGAGCTTTCCCTGCACAAGCGGCAGAACAAGTTTGGGAACCACTGGACTAGAGGATCCGGTGGTCCCTTCTGGCTTTAATCTCTATGTCTCTAGGAATACTGATCCAAAAATAATGAGTGGATTGCATGAGATTCTGCTATTTGGTTTAACCCTTAAATTCTGGTTTACCTACATCTTGTGTGTGCTTTCATCTCTTTTTCCTACTATTCCCCCTATCACTCCCTCCCTCTAAACTCTGATCCTCCTACCTCATTGCCTGATGTTCCCTCTCTCATCCACAGGCTATTCCTATCTTCTTTCTATGTCCATTACTTATGGTTAGTTTGTTTTTTACACCATTTCCTTAGTAATGACTCAATACAGATTTGTTGGCATTCCTAATCTATAGCAAAGCCTCAGGAAACTGATTCGCAAAAAGAAAAGGAGTACTTGTGGCACCTTAGAGACTAACCAATTTATTTGAGCATAAGTTTTCGTGAGCTACAGCTCACTTCATCGGATGTATGCATCCGATGAAGTGAGCTGTAGCTCATGAAAGCGTATGCTCAAATAAATTGGTTAGTCTCTAAGGTGCCACAAGTACTCCTTTTCTTTTTGCGAATACAGACTAACACGGCTGTTACTCTGAAACCAGGAAACTGATTGTGTCTACTGGAACAGGTGAGACATTAAGACATTTCCTAAGTTGGAGGCAGACCAAGCCCATAATGCATTACATGCTTCTGATCCAGGGCAGAACAAAGGCATATTAGTTTTGAAAATAGCAGCTGGGTTGGCAGCTGGACCTAATTTGACACCGTCTTGGTTGCTGTGTGAGGCCCAGAGCCTGGATAATGTCTTAGTGACCCTGGAACTGACATCTGTTGTACATGGACAAAGATTTGTCTTAATAGAGTTAAGAGTTTGATGTAGCGCTGAATTTGAACACATTCATATTTGTTTTCTGTCTGTACAGCACTTTGAATTGAAATGCCAAATACTAGTATTGCTGTTTCTAGTGACTATTGCTTTTCAATGGTACAAAAAGAGAAGTGAGTTGAGTAATTAATTGTTAAATTCTCACATTTGGATCATCTCTGAACCTTGTCATCAACTGCTCGAACACTACTCAGTAAGGCTATTTCAGTTGTGTTTCTAAACATAAAATACACTCAGCTTTTTCCTGTACCTTGTAAATGCTTTAATGCAGCAAGTTTCCTTTTTTTGCTTGTTTTACCTAACGGCAGTCAAAAGAACACACGCTGCAGTTATCAGGCAGAGTGGCTGTAGCCATTATCATAACCTTTACTATATCTGCTGACATTCTCATTTTGTTCCTAACGTAGATGTCAGGTATAATGGCAAATATGCTCTCATTAGGTGCATTAGTGCCCGAAAATGCCAACACAATTCAATTCAATTCAAAGGTCAGCTATTTTGAGAAGGGGACAACATATTTCTAAGTTCTTCAGAGTTCCTACCAGTCTTCCATAAACTAATGTTTTCTCCCTGTCCATCTTTTACTGTGCTGAAGTCAAGTACAATCTGGTCAACATTTTGGAGTCCTGAGATAGGACAAATTATTTCATGCTCTTGAAAAACACTTGCTTTAGTCAGGGTCAGTTCAAACATGCTTACAGAATTATAGTAGGTCACCCAAGTGGGTAAGGCCCAAGATGCAGTGTGTGACGATCTAGAACAGGGTGGTGGCATTTGCCTGAAACACCCTACTAGCAGGCCCAGATCTTACTGGGGGAATGTTAAAGAATGTATGCTGACTCCCTGAAGCAGGTGGCTGTTTATCCTGGCCATATATAAGAAAGGTAAGTCTCTCTCCAGAGAGAGTAGCACTTAGAACCTGCCAGCCAAAATCAGTGCCCCATGGTGCTAGCCTCTATACAAAACACAGCAAAAGAGTCTCCACCCTCAAGAGTCTGCAATCTAACTAGAGAGATGGAGAAAGGGTGGGAAAAAGAAAATATTATTGTCCCCATTTTTTCATGTGAGGGAACTGAGGCGGAGAGAGATTAAAATGACTTGGCCAAGGTCACAAAGGAAGTTTGTGACAGGGCCAGGAATTGAACCCAGATCTCCTAATAGCCCAGTATGTTCACCAAAAGACCATTAGTCTTCCCTTAGAGAGGTATTCTTTCTTAGCTGTAATGAAAAGCCATTTTCAACACAACAGAATCCTAACACATAGTACCCTCTAAATGAGCTGCCTTGGCAAAACCCTGATCTGTAAATAATAAACTGGACCTGGCCATCTGGAGTGGCTGAATTACATGTTCCATTGACCCTTCAGCAACCTTGTTTGCTGTAGCTAGACTCCCTGACACTACAGCGTGCGCATATCTAATGAGCAGAACTCTCAAAATTGGTGACTGTTTAGTTTATTGTTTACTCAGTGAAGAGCAAGTGGGAAGCTGGTTGCACAGTGTAAGTTCAGTTATAATTTCCAAGAAAATTCTCAGTAATCAGTCATAGTTAATGACTTGTTTGATGATAGTGTCAAAAGGAAAAGGCCAATGAGTTTCATTAATGCCCTAGCAAATTAGTTGTTAACTACATTAACCACCACCTTTGCCATTGAAAACCATAATTAACCGAATATTAGTAAATGAGCTGTTTTCCAAAAGAAAATATTGCAGTAAGCTGGGTTGAGCAAGTATGAGCACATGTTATATTGCATAGCTTTACAAAATTAAATAAAGGTAGCTACAGGCGAATACAGGGTATTTTGCCAGACATGCAGTATAATTTTTTCTCCCTACTTGCCGGAATCAAGAAGACTGCAAGTTCCCCCAGCTTAAAAGCAACTTTAAAATATATTTACATGCTCCCTCTACTACAGGGTAACAAGAACCTGATTCTCACTGGTTTTATTCTTGTTCAATACGTTGGCTCAGAATGAACCCTCCCGTGATTAAACATGCAGACACAACCTTATGGGAGGAAGGAGCTCAGAGGAGGAGCTCTCTGAGGGTGAAGATCTTTCACTGCTGCTGGAAAAGGGCAATGGGCCAGTCCTCAAACCAGGCAGCTCTCAAAAATCCTGTGCCTTTTCACTGGCTCGGCTGTGCCCGTACTACACATTATCCTAAAATATGCCTCAGTTACCTTTAAAACACTACACCAGGGATTAACTTATTTTACTTTAGGACTTGTCAACATGGTCGGGGTGTCATTTCTAAAGCACACTGATGTGTTTCATGTTAATTGATCTGTGTAAACCCTGATGGTGGGCTTTAAGGTAGTGCTGTTTGAAACACTGTTAAAGTGTTAAAGTGTACAGAACTTTTAGTGCACACGAACAGGGTCTACGTGGCCAATTAATATGCAACATTAGTTCACTTTAGAAGTCACACCCCCACAAAATACATTACCCCACTACGTAGACAAGCTCTTACCGCTCCAACTGTGTAATACACAAGTTCAGTTTTAAAAACAAGATGAGTTTAACAGTCTGGCTACATTTCTGAAGGAAGTCAACTGTTTTGCTGTTCCCCAGTTCAGAAATATTCTTTTAATCAAGGCAGAATTCAGCCCATAATACTTAAAACTATCAGAAAACAAAATGAATGCCACTGATGAACCGCAAAGGACAACCTGTTCATTCATCAAAGTTGTTGCTGACTACAAGCCTTGGAGATAGAGTATGGATTACTATACATTTTGAAGGAATATAGGAGAAAGGTTTTATTTATATAGTCATTATATGAATAAGACCACAACTCAGGTTAACCAAGCTAAAATTACAAGAAGTACTAACCTTCATATTCTCAGACCTCAGGACATAACATGCTCACTTGCAGGAGTTCTGAAAAATAACCACTATATTAAAGTAACATTCAGTTAAGCATGCAATGGGATGAAATATCCTTTCAAGCATCTGGTTTTAGCCATTTAAAATACAGGGCACGAGAATAGATTGCCATACCAAAACAGAACAATGCTTATACAGTTTGATAAAGCAATTTTATGAACTAAACAAAGTTTAAAAAGAAATATGATCGTATGAGAGAAATATCTAGGCTTCATATGTTAATAAACTTGCCTCCAAGAAATTACTACCTATCTATTGTGCAGCACCAGCCGACAACATTTTGGCACCAGAGGTGGGGAGCTCAAATGACGCTCCCGCCCCCTTGCTTGGGCCAAAACTTTGAAAGGTCTCAATTCTACTTTCTTCCTGTTCTACTCCTCTCATGGTACTGCTCTGCTACCTATCCCAATAAAGGAGAACTAAACTTAAAATGCCTTGTTCAAAAATTTTAAGTAACACTTAACTTTCAAACACCTGAACAGCAAGTGTAACTTTTCTTGTCTGCATAGTAAACACTGGCATTTTTATCTGTTTGAATAATCAAAGTGGTGCTTTCCGTGCCTTCTTGGTTGCAAAGACTTGATCTGCTTCCTGCTGAAGGTCCACAGTCTGGGCCAGCTCATGCTCTATTGAGATGGTTGCAAGGCTGACCAGCCTCTCCTGTGTCATTGTGGAACGTAGATGTGTTTTTATTAACTTCAGCTTGGAGAAGCTGCATTCTCCACTGGCAACTGTTACAGGAAGTGTTAGAAGTATGCGCAGAGCAACAAAAGCATTTGGCAAGAGGGTGGTCATCTTATGTGTGCACATATATTCCAGAACAGCCTTTGGAGTTGATCCTGCTGAAATGTATCTTGAAAGGGCTTTCAGTTCATCACCTAAATCACTCACATCAATATCACGCATGTCATCATGTGTCACGGTCTCCAGTGCCCTCCATTGCTGGTGTAGGTCTTCTTCAGGTATAGTGAGAAGTTAAGGAATACAATACAACATCCCAAATATACTGCTGTGTTCCCTGAGCTGCATGAAATGTTCAACTGACTGTATTGCACAATCTAGAATCTGGTTAAAGAATTCAACTTTGAATTGTGTTTGGGGTCTCATATGGGACTATCCCGTGCCTCGTAATCAAAATGTCTTCTTCTTCGGTGACTCTTGTATTCTTGAATGGGTGGGAAAATAGCTTCAGTGTGAAGTTCCTCTGCCAACTTCTGTGCACTCTTCAGAACATTTTGAAATCCCTCATCTGACCGGTAAGACTGTAGGTATGACTTTGCTTTGTCCAGTTGTTCCATTGCTCCAGATATATCAAGGTCAACACCTTGGAATCTCTTGCTTACAACCATTATTTCAAACAGTATGTCATGCCACAACACTAAGCCACACAGAAATTGGAAGTTATGCATATTTCTGGTGATTCCATTTCCCTCTGCCACTGTTCTCCCATGAACAGTTTCTATCATAGCATTATCCTCCATAATGGCAACTATGGCATCATCTATCTTCCCAATTTGGTGTTTGATAGGTTTTATCGCCTCCACTCGACCTTCCCATCATGTGGCACTCAGTGGTTTCAGTGTCAGAGAGGATGTTCCCAGATGTTGCTTCGAAATTTGCCATCGATGAGTTGATGCAGAGAAAAATACATAGATGTTTTGAATTACATTAAAAAACTCAGCAGCCTCAATAGAAGCTGATGCTGCATCACTGAGCACCAACTTCAATGAATGAGAACTGCATGGGACAAAAAAAAACAGCTCGAGGGTTTAACTCTCGGATCTGTGTCTGCACTCCCCTGTTCTTTCCTCTCATGCTGGCACCATTATCGTAGCCCTGACCTCTCATGTCAGCTATTGCAATTCCTGTATCTTCCAGCTTTTTAAGAAGCACATTTGTCGTACCAGCTCCTGTAGTATCATCAATGTCAATAAATTCTAGAAAATACTCTGACAGTCACCATTGCAGGGACATTTTCACTAGGTTCTGTTGTTGTTACAAAACTCACCATTAAAGTCATTTATTCCATATGGCTGATGTCAGGTGTGCAGTCCAGAACAACAGAGTAATATCTTGCTGACTTCACATCTGCCACAATCTTCTGTTTGACTTTTGTTGCCAGTAACTGTATGATCTCATTTTGAATGTTTTTTCCAAGGTAGTGGTGTGTGTACATTCCTTGGGTGGCGACTCTTCTTAGATGCTCCTGGAGTACAGCATCAAATTCAGCTATCAGCCCACAATTTTAAGGAAGTTACCATTGTTTGGCACATACAGCTGATCTGAAGTGCCACGCAGTGCTAGGTTTTGGGTAGCAAGCATTCTCACAATGGCAATGAGCCTTTTCAGAACATTTTGCCAGTAGACAGACTCTGATGCAATCTTCTCTTGATGCTGATCATCTATGGTGGCCTTTAACCTTAGTCTCATCTCAAGCTCTTTCCACCTATGGAATGCTCTCTGGTGATTTGCTGCCTTCTCATGGCATGTGAGATTTCTAGCCAGATGTTTCCAGTCCTCCAGTCCTGTAGAACACAATGTGGCTGTTTCAGGGTTCCTTCCCCACTCTGAACTCTAGGGTACAGATGTGGGGACCCACATGAAAGATCCCCTAAGCTTATTCTTTCCAGCTTAGGTTAAAAACTTCCCAAAGGTACAAACTTTGCCTTGTCCTTGAACAGTATGCTGCCACCACCAAGTGTTTTAAACAAAGAACGGGGAAAAGAGACCACTTGGAGACATCTTCCCCCCAAATATCCCTCCCCCAAGCCCTACACACCCCCTTTCCTGGGGAGGCTTGAGAATAATATCCTAACCAATATGTTACAAAATCATCAAAGCCCCAAACCCCTCGATCTTGGAACAATGGAAAAATCAGTCAGGTTCTTAAAAGAAGGATTTTATTTAATAAAAAAAGGTAAAAATCATCTCTGTAAAATCAGGATGAAAAATAATTTACAGGGTATTCAGATTCAAAACACATAGGATCCCCCTCTGGGCAAAACCTTAAAGTGACAGAAAACAGGAATAAACCTCCCTCCTACCACGGAAATTTCACATAAAACCAAAGAAACTAATCCGCCTTTCCTGGCCTCTCTCAGTCCCAAGAGAGAACAACCATGTAAACAAAGAGCACAAACAAAAGCCTTCCCCACTCCCACCCCACAAGGTTTGAAAGTATGTTATCCCCTTATTTGTCCTTTGGGTCAGCTGCCAGCCAGGTTAGCTGAGCTTCTTAACCCTTTACAGGTAACAGGATGTTGTCTCTGGCCAGGAGGGATTTTATAGCACTGTATATAGAAAGGTGGTTACCCTTCCCTTTATATTTATGACAGGCTGGAACATTAGACTGGAAGAGTTTGCAACCAAAACAGTATTCAGCATTCTGGGTTTCTGAGTACATAAAAGGGAAGAAGGAGGATCCTGGGAACTACAGGCCAGTCAGCCTCACCTCAGTCCCCAGAAAAATCATGGAGCAGGTCCTCAAGGAATCAATCCTGAAGCACTTACATGAGAGGAAAGTGATCAGGAACAGCCAGCATGGATTCACCAAGGGAAAGTCATGCTTGACTAATCTAATCGCCTTCTATGATGAGATTACTGGTTCTGTGGATGAAGAGAAAGCAGTGGATGTATTGTTTCTTGACTTTAGCAAAGCTTTTGACAGTCTCCCACAGTATTCTTATCAGCAAGTTAAAGAAGTATGGGCTGGATGAATGCACTATAAGGTGGATAGAAAGTTGGCTAGATCGTTGGGCTCAACGGGTAGTGATTAATGGCTCCATGTCTAGATGGCAGCCGGTATCAAGTGGAGTGCCCCAAGGGTCGGTCCTTCATAAATGATCTGGAGGATGGTGTGGATTGCACTCTCAGCAAATTTGCAGATGATACTAAACTAGGAGGAGTGGTAGATACGGTGGCAGGTAGGGATAGGATACAGAGGGACCTAGACAAATTGGAGGATTGGGCCAAAAGAAATCTGATGAGGTTCAACAAGGATAAGTGCAGAGTCCTGCACTTAGGACAGAAGAATCCAATGCACAGCTACAGACTAGGGACCAAATGGCTAGGCAGCAGTTCTGTGGAAAAGGACCTAGGGGTGACCGGGGACGAGAAGCTGGATATGAGTCAACAGTGTGCCCTTGTTGCCAAGAAGGCCAATGGCATTTTGGGATGCATAAGTAGGGGCATAGCGAGCAGATTGAGGGACGTGATCGTTCCCTTCTATTCGACATTGATGAGGCCTCATCTGGAGTACTGTGTCCAGTTTTGGGCCCCACACTACAAAAAGGATGTGGAAAAATTGGAGAGAGTCCAGCGAAGGGCAACAAAAATGATTAGGGGTCTGGAACACATGACTTATGAGGAGAGACTGAGGGAACTGGGATTATTTAGTCTGCGGAAGAGAAGAATGAGAGGGGATTTGATAGCTGCTTTCAACTACCTGAAAGGTGGTTCCAGGGAGGATGGTTCTAGACTATTCTCAGTGGTAGAAGTGACAAGACAAGGAGTAATGGTCTCAAGTTGCAGTGGGGGAGGTTTAGGTTGGATATTAGGAAAAACTTTTTCACTAGGAGGGTGGTGAAATACTGGAATGCGTTACCTCGGGAGGTGGTAGAATCCCCTTCCTTAGAAGTTTTTAAGGTCAGGCTTGACAAAGTCCTGGCTGGGACGATTTAATTGGGGATTGGTCCTGCTTTGAGCATGGGTTGGACTAGATGACCTCCTGAGGTCCCTTCCAACCCTGATATTCTATGATTCTATGAAACAATGGCCTCTCCACTTTGTCACCATTGGGGATTTCATGCCAGTTGGATGGAAATTTCTATTTTCATTGTCTTTGGGGAACATGAAGTTTTTCACTTGCTGTGGCCCATGCAGTACAAGGAAGTCCCCCAGGCTACCGCTCCAGTGTCCTGGATTATCAGTGGACAGTGTCCACAATCCTGGATCATCTAGACTTAAGGAACTAAACTCAGCAGCAGCTGTTTCTTGCATCTCCACCACACTCTTCTCTGACCTACACTTTTCTTCAGGAATGTGCATGGTTCCATCCATTTGAGAAGGAGATATGGATGCTGCAGTAGCTGCCAGGTCACCTGCACTCTAACTGGAAGATCAGGCATCTCCTCACCACTCACATCCTCACTGGGCCAGAAGTCTCACCGTGAACATTTTTGTTTCTGTATCTCAGGAGAGCTCCGTCCTGCTTAGATAGAAAAGCTTCCTTTGCTTTCTTTCTTTTTCTGACTGCTGCCCCAGAGGGGAGTTGTCTTCTTTCACTCATGACTACTGTCTGTGCCAGCTATAGTGGCTCTCAACACTCAGTTGAAGGGGACAAATAAGCAGGCTGGTAGCAGGGCCTGAGGGAGGGAAGATATCAGCATCTTAAAGGCCTAACTGGCTACTACTTCTTCAGTTGACTGCCTGTTCTCCTCAAGTGGGTTCAGGGAAGCAGCAGGAAACAGGAAGCTCCCTGAGAAGCTGGTGTTAATCAGTCCAGGCTCTTGGGGGTGCCAGAGAAGTACATAAGAGGCTCCTCCTCCTCTCTCCCCCCCTGCAGGTCCTGCTGCTTTCTGTTATTCCCTCTCACCTTTTCTCCTGCCTGCCTGTTAGGTCTCTTGTGCCTTCCTTCCTCCAGCCCAGCACTCCACCATCTCTGTGCATCTAGAGCAGAGAGAATACATATCCACCAGCAGCAGAAACAATTTTCTACACTCTGGGTTCTAGTGGCACCCCCCCGCCCTGACAGTCTGGCACCTGAGGCAGCCACCTCAGTTTGCCTCATGGTAAGGCCAGCCCTGCTATTGTGTTTCTAATGGTAAGTGAAGGGTCATGAGTGATTCCATTCCTGACTATTTCTAGCAATTATTATCACAGAATTACAGAATGAAAAAGATTTTTAAAAGAAGATAAAATAGTGTCATTCAAATATTGTAGCAGAAAAAAGTATTCTGTTAGATAAAGATTTAACTTAATTTTTTAAGGATTAAAATTAATGTGGTGGTGTGTAGTTCTAGTTTTGTAGCAATCTGTACTCAACTTCTCACTTGGGGGGGGATGTTTTGTTTTGGTTTTTTATTATTTAAGATTAATGGATCAGAGCTTGCTTTACGCAATTTTAATGAACTGAAAAACATCCCTAGATTATTTACTGTGTGTAAGTGCTATTATTGACTGTGCTATTACAGATTTATTATGTTGTTAAAAGTTAATGTTGTAATTGCTTCCGTTTTCCTGAAGCTAAAATGGACCAATGGTGTTAGTAATTCAAAGAGACCTAAGAGAGTTCTAAACCTCAGGATGATAGGCACATGTCTGGCAACAAACCTAACCAGGAGACAAAAAATTAAAGGGACTGTAATACAGGGGAGCACATATTAAAAAAAAAAACAAAGAGGGGATGCATTTCTCACAGTTTGTGTGCATACATCATAACACACTTATTACAGATAAAATCCACCCCCCAAAAAAAACCTTTGTTAAGATGAAGTTATGGTTAAGAAAAAAATATATCTGCTACTTAAGGATAGCAAGTTTTTGAGTATACTGAAGCTTAAAAAAATGGGAAAGAAAAACATTCAAAATGAGGTTTCAGAGTTGTAGCGATGTTAGTCTGTATCAGCAAAAAGAACAAGGAGTTCTTGTGATACCTTAGAGACTAAAAATTTGGGCATAGGCTTTGGTGGGCTATGACCCACTTCGTCAAATGCATGGAGTGACAATACAGTAGGCATGTATAAATATACAGCACACAAAAAGATGGGAGTTGCCTTACCAAGTGTGTGGGGTCAGTGCTAACGAGGCCAATTCAATCAAGGTGGATGTGGCCTATTTCCAACAGTTGACAAGAAGGGGTGCTAGCACCTTGATTGAATTAGCCTTGTTAGCACTGACCCTCCCACCCCCACCACTTGGTAAGGCAACTCCCATCTTTTCATGTGCTATATATTAACCCCTGCCTACGGTATTTTCACTCCATGCATCTGATGAAATGGGTCATAGCCCATGAAAGCTTATGCCCAAATAAATTTGTTAGTCTCTAAGATGCCACAATTACTCCTTGTTCTTTTTATTCAAAACTAGGAAATTCCAGTTCTGATCTCCACTGCCTCTTCTCCTTGTCTAATCTTGACTTGGAGACTCATTGCTGAAGAGAGATTATAGGGGGTTCTGCCCTCCTTACTTCCTCCTCCTCATTGCCTCACCGAGAGCCACCACTGTATAACTGAAAAGTACAGTGAGAAATTCTCTGTCTCTGTCTTTCTGCAGCTGCTCAGAAACATCCCCAGTGGCCCACCACCCCAAGTGAGTGAGACAAACTGAGTTGTTGAGCAAAGGTGGCTTTTTGTGTGTGTGCGCATGTGAGAGGAGATAAACACCACAATTGCCCAGAGATTTCATAGAATATCTTTCGGCAGTTTTGCACCTGAGATGACAAACGCTGAAAACTTGTTTCCAGAAGAATCCACACAGTTCTAAAGCAGTGCAAATACCATTTGTAACAGATACAGGAATGATTCTGTCTCTCTCTTTCCAATTCTCCAGTTACTAAAACTTAAGTAGCTGTACAAGTTTCAACCCTAACTTCTATTCAGATGAGCAGGTTTTAGACACTATGTATGGTCTTCAGTAGGAAAAAGGTGTATTCTTAATATGATTTGGCAGGTCCAGGGCAAATCTAGGACTCCTCCATTAGCATTTAACTGGAGCTGCTAGCTCATGTGAAAACTACAAATTGCCTTGTGTTCACTATGATTTTACCAATTGGCTCCAACTCCATAGTGCTCCAGGGCTGGAACACCCAGGGAAAAAAATAGTGGGTGCTCAGCACCCACCAGCAGACCCACCAATCAACTCCTCCCCATCGTTTCCTGCTCACCACTGATCAGCTGTTCAGTGATGGGCAGGAGGTGCTGGGGAAGAGTGGGGGCAGAAAGAGGCAGAGTGAGGGTGGGGCACACTCAGAGGAGAGGATGGAACAGGGCTGGAAGGGGCAGGGTGGGGGTGGGGCAGGAAAAGGTAGGGTGAGGGCTTGGGGGGGGAATGGTAGGACTTGGGGCAGAGTGGGGGTTGAGGGGTACCCCCAGTGCCTCTGATTTTACCTTGTTAGTTAACTCGAGTTAAGATCCATGAGGCAGAACTCTATTTCACACACAAAACAGCAAGAATTTCTGTTCCACTTGCCTTTAAGTTATCTAGACAACCTTGAAGTCAAACAATTGAGGCCATCAAAGTCAAAATTTGTAAAATCAGTAGGATAGTTTACTATGAATTACTGTAATATCACCACAATTTAGGTGCATATACAAAGTCAGATTGTGAACCTCACACTCACATGGGTGAACTTATTTAAGCCAAAAAGGTTACAGGAGTTCTCATGGAGAAACTGCTAGTTAGTTCAACTAAGGGGTTCTGTAGCAGGGTGCTGCTGCAAAAGCACTTAATTAGCCCCTGCTCAGCCAGCTCCAATCAAGAGAAATAGGTTGGGGCTGGTGTAACAGGTATGATGCCTGGCCTGGGGATTGGCTCCACCTGACAAGCCAGCAGTTGTAAAGAATGGGCAATCTCCTAGCTGCAGGCTGACTGCTAGCCAAAGAGGGAACTAACCCTGTAAGCCTTTGTCATAAATATAAAGGGAAGGGTAAACCCCTTTAAAATCCCTCCTGGCCCGAGGAAAAATCCTCTCACCTGTAAAGGGTTAAGAAGCTAAAGGTAACCTCGCTGGCACCTGACCAAAATGACCAATGAGGAGACAAGATACTTTCCAAAGCTGGGAGGAGGGAGAAAAACAAAGGGTCTGTGTCTGTCTGTGTGCAGACAGAACAGGAATGGAGTCTTAGAACTTAGTCAGTAATCTAGCTAGGTATGTGTTAGATTATGATTTCTTTAAATGGCTGAGAAAATAGCTGTGCTGAATAGAATGAATATTCCTGTCTGTGTGTCTTTTTTGTAACTTAAGGTTTTGCCTAGAGGGATTCTCTATGTTTTGAATCTAATTACCTTGTAAGGTATTTACCATCCTGATTTTACAGAGGTGATTTTTTTCTTCTTCTATTAAAAGTCTTCTTGTAAGGAAACAATGTTTTTTTCATTGTTCTAAGATCCAAGGGTTTGGGTCTGTGGTCACCTATGCAAATTGGTGAGGATTTTTACTAACTCTTCCCCAGGAAGTGGGGTGCAAGGAGGAAGATTTTGGGAGGAAAGATGTTTCCAAACTGCGTTTTTTCAGGAACCCAGATAAAGTTTGGTGGTGGCAGTGGAAGTCCAAGGGCAAAGGGTAAAATAGTTTGTACCTTGGGGAAGTTTTAACCTAAGCTGGTAAAAGGTAAGCTTAGGAGGTTTTCATGCAGGTCCCCACATCTGTACCCTAGTTCAGAGTGGGGAAGGAACCTTGACAGCCTTGTAAATAGCTCAACACTGGTGGTGTGAGAACTGTGTGTGTAAAAGCCACAGGTGCTGTGTAACAGGAAGCCTCTCTGAGCTTTATTGGGGCAGTCAGAGAGCCCAGAAAGAGGGGCAGGCAGAGGACACTGTTACAGGTTCATATTTGTACATAAAGTTTACAAAACAAATTCACCTGCCTAAAAGTTGCTATGAAACTTGGCTCCTCTGCAGGGTTTATTCCTGCCACATTGTCATTATTTTAAAAATTTCATCTCACTTTGCTAGCTTTTTTTTTAAATTTCCAACAAAAGCAAAAATGTTACATTTTTCTCTTCAAATTTTCCCACCTACAGGAAATGGCCTTTATGATGATAGAACATCATAGATAGATAGAACATAGATAGAACATCACTGGATGTGCCATGTTTGTCTTTCTTCCACAGGACAGAAGCGACTTTGTCTGTACAAAGTGCAAGCTGGTCTCCATATTGGAAGAGAAGATTGAAGGTCTGGAGCAACAGATAACAACCCTGCGTTGCATACGGGAAACTGAGGATTTCCTGGACGAAACTCAGGATAGGCTTTTAGGGGCACAAAGCTCTACAGATATAGAGCAGGTTGCACAGAGGAGCCAAGAGACCAGTGAAGAAGCTTGGCAACATGTGACCTCCAGAAGAGGTAAGCGGAATGTCCGGGTTCCAGTAACACAGACACAGGTAACTAACCGCTTTCATGTTCTCTCCACAGGTATCATTGCGGAGAGTGGACCAGATGATATGTCTGGGGCGAGAAAGCAGAAGGAGACTCCGCTGGTTGGAAGGCATGAGATGCGCTGTCCTGAGGTTGGGGGTTCCACGACCACCACCCCCAAGAGGAGAAGGCGGGTGGTGGTGGTCGGGGACTCTCTCCTCCGGGGGACTGAGTCATCTATCTGCCGCCCTGACCGGGAAAACCGAGAGGTCTGCTGCTTGCCAGGGGCTAAGATTCGTGATGTGACGGAGAGACTGCCGAGACTCATCAAGCCCTCGGATCGCTACCCCTTCCTGCTTCTCCACGTGGGCACCAATGATACTGCCAAGAATGACCTTGAGCGGATCACTGCGGACTATGTGGCTCTAGGAAGAAGAATAAAGGAGTTGGAGGCGCAAGTGGTGTTCTCGTCCATCCTCCCCGTGGAAGGAAAAGGCCTAGGTAGGGAGCGTCGAATCGTGGAAGTCAACGAATGGCTACGCAGATGGTGTCGGAGAGAAGGCTTTGGTTTCTTTGACCATGGGATGGTGTTCCATGAAGGAGGAGTGCTGGGTAGAGATGGGCTCCATCTTACGAAGAGAGGGAAGAGCATCTTTGCCAGCAGGCTGGCTAACCTAGTGAGGAGGGCTTTAAACTAGGTTCACCGGGGGAAGGAGACCAAAGCCCTGAGGTAAGTGGGAAAGCGGGATACCGGGAGGAAGCACAGGCAGCAATGTCTGTGAGGGGAGGGCTCCTGCCTCATACTGGCAATGAGGGGCGATCAACAGGTTATCTCAAGTGCTTATATACAAATGCACAAAGCCTTGGAAACAAGCAGGGAGAACTGGAGGTCCTGGTGATGTCAAGGAACTATGACGTGATCGGAATAACAGAGACTTGGTGGGATAACTCGTATGACTGGAGTACTGTCATGGATGGTTATAAACTGTTCAGGAAGGACAGGCAGGGCAGAAAAGGTGGGGGAGTAGCACTGTATGTAAGGGAGCAGTATGACTGCTCAGAGCTCCGGTACGAAACTGCAGAAAAACCTGAGTGTCTCTGGATTAAGTTTAGAAGTGTGTGCAACAAGAGTGATGTAGTGGTGGGAGTCTGCTATAGACCACCGGACCAGGGGGATGAGGTGGATGAGGCTTTCTTCCGGCAGCTCACGGAAGCTACTAGATCGCATGCCCTGATTCTCATGGGTGACTTTAATTTTCCTGATATCTGCTGGGAGAGCAATACAGCGGTGCATAGACAATCCAGGAAGTTTTTGGAAAGCGTAGGGGACAATTTCCTGGCGCAAGTGCTAGAGGAGCCAACTAGGGGGGGTGCTTTTCTTGACCTGCTGCTCACAAACCGGGTAGAATTAGTGGGGGAAGCAAAAGTGGATGGGAATCTGGGAGGCAGTGACCATGAGTTGGTTGAGTTCAGGATCCTGACGCAGGGAACAAAGGTAAGCAGCAGGATACGGACCCTGGACTTCAGGAAAGCAGACTTCGACTCCCTCAGGGAACGGATGGCCAGGATCCCCTGGGGGACTAACTTGAAGGGGAAAGGAGTCCAGGAGAGCTGGCTGTATTTCAAGGAATCCCTGTTGAGGTTACAGGGACAAACCATCCCGATGAGTCGAAAGAATAGTAAATATGGCAGGCGACCAACTTGGCTTAATGGTGAAATCCTAGCGGATCTTAAACATAAAAAAGAAGCTTACAAGAAGTGGAAGGTTGGACATATGACCAGGGAAGAGTATAAAAATATTGCTCGGGCATGTAGGAATGTTATCAGGAGGGCCAAATCGCACCTGGAGCTGCAGCTAGCCAGAGATGTCAAGAGTAACAAGGGGGGTTTCTTCAGGTATGTTGGCAACAAGAAGAAAGCCAAGGAATGTGTGGGCCCCTTACTGAATGAGGGAGGCAACCTAGTGACAGAGGATGTGGAAAAAGCTAATGTACTCAATGCTTTTTTTGCCTCTGTTTTCACTAACAAGGTCAGCTCTCAGACTGCTGCGCTGGGCATCACAAAATGCGGAAGAGATGGCCAGCCCTCTGTGGAGATAGAGGCGGTTAGGGACTATTTAGAAAAGCTGGACATGCACAAGTCCATGGGGCCGGACGAGTTGCATCCGAGAGTGCTGAAGGAATTGGCGGCTGTGATTGCAGAGCCACTGGCCATTATCTTTGAAAACTCGTGGCGAACCGGGGAAGTCCCGGATGACTGGAAAAAGGCTAATGTAGTGCCAATCTTTAAAAAAGGGAAGAAGGAAGATCCTGGGAACTACAGGCCAGTCAGCCTCACCTCAGTTCCTGGAAAAATCATGGAGCAGGTCTTCAAAGAATCAATCCTGAAGCACTTGCATGAGAGGAAAGTGATCAGGAACAGCCAGCATGGATTCACCAAGGGAAGGTCATGCCTGACTAATCTAATCACCTTTTATGATGAGATTACTGGTTCTGTGGATGAAGGGAAAGCAGTGGATGTATTGTTTCTTGACTTTAGCAAAGCTTTTGACACAGTCTCCCATAGTATTCTTGTCAGCAAGTTAAGGAAGTATGGGCTGGATGAATGCACTATAAGGTGGGTAGAAAGCTGGCTAGATTGTCGGGCTCAACGGGTTGTGATCAATGGCTCCATGTCTAGTTGGCAGCCGGTATCAAGTGGAGTGCCCCAAGGGTCGGTCCTGGGGCCGGTTTTATTCAATATCTTCATAAATGATCTGGAGGATGGTGTGGATTGCACTCTCAGCAAATTTGCGGATGATACTAAACTGGGAGGAGTGGTAGATACGCTGGAGGGGAGGGATAGGATACAGAAGGACCTAGACCAATTGGAAGATTGGGCCAAAAGGAATCTGATGAGGTTCAATAAGGATAAGTGCAGGGTCCTGCACTTAGGACGGAAGAACCCAATGCACAGCTACAGACTAGGGACCGAATGGCTAGGCAGCAGTTCTGCGGAAAAGGACCTGGGGTGACAGTGGACGAGAAGCTGGATATGAGTCAGCAGTGTGCCCTTGTTGCCAAGAAGGCCAATGGCATTTTGGGATGTATAAGTAGGGGCATAGCGAGCAGATCGAGGGACGTGATCGTTCCCCTCTATTCGACATTGGTGAGGCCTCATCTGGAGTACTGTGTCCAGTTTTGGGCCCCACACTTCAAGAAGGATGTGGATAAATTGGAGAGAGTCCAGCGAAGGGCAACAAAAATGATTAGGGGACTGGAACACATGAGTTATGAGGAGAGGCTGAGGGAGCTGGGATTGTTTAGCCTGCAGAAGAGAAGAATGAGGGGGGATTTGATAGCTGCTTTCAACTACCTGAAAGGGGGTTCCAAAGAGGATGGCTCTAGACTGTTCTCAATGGTAGCAGATGACAGAACAAGGAGTAATGGTCTCAAGTTGCAGTGGGGGAGGTTTAGATTGGATATTAGGAAAAACTTTTTCACTAAGAGGGTGGTGAAACACTGGAATGCGTTACCTAGGGAGGTGGTAGAATCTCCTTCCTTAGAGGTTTTTAAGGTCAGGCTTGACAAAGCCCTGGCTGGGATGATTTAACTGGGAATTGGTCCTGCTTTGAGCAGGGGGTTGGACTAGATGACCTTCTGGGGTCCCTTCCAACCCTGATATTCTATGATTCTATGATTCTATGAACAAGAACTGCCATGCAGCCTCACATCCTCCCTTGTCTCTCTGAAAGCCAAAGGAGAACTGGGATGAGAGACCAGGAATCTTCCACAACATGAGCAGGGGAGAAAGAAAGTCCAACCAGTCCATAGGGCTTTCTACACTGAATTTTTTTTGTTATAACAAGCCAAACTGAAAACTAGCTCAGAGCATAGAGTTATCAGCCTCACTAACATGATACATAAAGCCTTCTAGCCAGATGGAGTGGCACTGAACTCTTAAAGGAGGCTGCCTCCTCTCCCAGCCAGAGGACGAATGTAAAATGAGGAAAGGCATGGATAAAGTAAGGGAGCAGGCAATTGACAATATCTGAGGTTAGACCTGAAGGAGCAGAGGGACTACTTGGCATTTGTCTTTCAGCAGAGCTGTTGTTGCCAGGGAAATATGTTAGAATGCATGAGCGTCTGCACCATTACAACATATCAAATATTTTTAATTAAAAAAACCTACCAAGAATTAAATTAAATTCAGCTTCACAAACAATTTATAAAAATCAATTACAGGGTGAGCTGCTTAAAATGATAACATTGCATATAATGGAGATTCTATAGCATCTTCCCCATTCTCCCAGTTATACAGACTGCAGACAGTCAATGAATTAAATATGTACTGAGACAACATACTTTACATACATAAACTGCAAGACCTTTATCCCAGGGTTCTGTGACTTGGGTGCTCCATATTTTAAGTGTGGAATGCTGAATAGTATGGTAACTTGAAGGCTCTGACAAGAAGGTCAACAGGTTATGCTTAGCATTCTCAAACGTGTAATTAGAAATATATTTATACTGGAAGATTCAGCCTTACTGAATCACACACTTGGACCAAATTAAATTATCTCAAACATGAGAAGCCATTATCAGGTTTATGTCTTTTTTCTGCTCAGTCTAGCCTGGCATAACCACAGACAAACAGAGTTTAATCAAGGAATGCTCATTAAACTGCAGGTTTGTGCAGTTTCTGGGAAAATATAGAAATAGAAACATTTTCTGTCAGTCAAGAAGGATTATTTTAACTCTGCCACTTGTATTTAAAAAAAGGTAGAACCAGCCTGAGCTTGAATAAATACACGTGGTGAGCAAATTTACTATGCTTTTGTGCCTTGTAAACTCACCCCCTTATACTGAAGTTTGTTCTATTTTCCCTGTCTGTGTGACCCACCTATAATACTTTGTCCATTGTTATAGAATGCTAATTACCTTCAGTGATTGCATCCATATTATTTACCCTACTCACTATTCTTGTTAACCTGGGAAATATGTATATTTAAAAGCCTTTCAAGTTTGACAAAGGGCTAGATTGTCACAGCTCTTACATGGCTGTGCCAGGGAGGAAAAGGGATTAAGGTAGTCTTCCTTGTGCCCCTGTTCAAATTTTGACTTTGGCTAGGGTGGGAAGAGCAGGGGACATGCCCCAGACACTCCCTATAGTGAGCTCGTGTGTCAGGAAAGGGCAAGAAATGATGGCGAGTGGGAGGAGTCCTGGAGTAGCTGGCTGGGGCACAGTGGGGAGGAAACTAGGGGTAAAGGAATTTATTCTTCCCCCGGAGTAAAAGGGAGCAGGGGAGAAATTGTGACCATATCAAAATTCATTCCCTGATTTGCTCCTGGGGCACTGCACTGCAACTACACCCCAACACCCCCAACCTCTTCTTTATCTAGGACAGGTTGCAAAGTTATAGTCTAGACCACTATGAGGATAATATAATCTAGAGTTAATTGGACCCAGGCCTGCAGTCCACCCCACACCCCCCAATGGGAGAGAACAATACCTATTCAAGTACAAACATGGGAGAAAAATTAAGAACCAGTAAGACGAATATGCAATTTATAAGGGTACTAACTGCACTTCTTTCAATCATTACAATTACACAACTTCAGCTATATGAATAACGTAGCTGAAGTTGACGTACTTAGAGCTACTTACTGCAGTGTCTTCACTGCGGTAAGTCGACAGCCTGTGCCTCTCGCCCTGGTGGAGTACCAGAGTCTATGGGAGAGCTCTCAATTTATCACATCTAGTCTATGCAATACAACGTACGTAACCCTTCTTCCCGTCAGAGTTGGCAACAACAAGGGCCGGGTTCAGTATCTAGGGGTTCCACTCCAATAACACAATGCAAAACCGGCTCGAGCCCCCAGCCAGTGACCTGAGACAAATATATACCATCCCCGCTGGGCACCTCTAAGAGGCAATACTTCCCCTCTCACAAGTCTGAGTGTAGCAAAAGCCTTTTAATAAAAGAGAGAAACAATGTGGTATTATGTTGGGGAAACACCACCAACAGGATTCATAACACAACCCATGAGCAAAAAACCCACCCCAAGCAAACTGGGGTGTGTCCTTTCCCTTTGGTTCTTGAATCCAGCAACCCAAAGTCACCCAAAGTCCCACAACCCAAAAGTCTCTGTCCCTGGTCAGCGCAGCGCCAGAGTTCGAAAGTTTATCTGCAGAGTTTTACCTCCCAACCTGGGTTGAGATGGGTTGGGGGGTTAAGGGGCACTTTAGGTGGTCCAAAGCCAATAGCCCCACCTCTCCACAGGGCTCCGCTCCACTCCACTCGCCATCCCATGAATCACTCCACTCTGCCAGCCACCCCCAGGAGCTGCTCCAGCTGTCCCGCAAACTGCTCTGCAAAATATCTTCAAGCCCCCCCTACCCCCCACTACTTAACACAACACTCAGTAATTTCAGCTCTTTTGTGATTTCAGCTTGTAGTAAGGGAGCCTCAGTGCTGGTACACCATTGGCCCAAAGTGAATTCAGCTCAGCAGCCTGTAACTAGACTCCTAATGGAATCAAAATTAGCTCTGATATTCCACAGTGGAGAGAGGAGGCAGTCAATTAGCATATAATGCCCTCACCAGGGGGCCCATACCACCAGGTATTAATACCTGTCCCCAACCTCTCTCAATTCACTGAGTTTTTGAAGCCATGTCCCTTGCCTAGCAAGTGCTATTTAGTTGATGGCGAGTCCCTCCATCATAACAAAAGGCCAAGTACAGTTCCACTGTCCTTGATTCACATAATCAGGATAACAACAATTTATTCTTCCTGCCCCAATAACAGAGAAACTGGGGATCCCACAGCAGCCAAAGTGACCATTTGGGCAGCTATGGGCTCATGCTAGGTGGGGTGGGTGGGCCTATGCAAATGAGATCAGCCCCTGAAGTTTTCTTCCACAACTTGCCACACCTCACCACCAGATGTCAGGGTGGAGCTCATCCTGACTGCTTACATGTATATTGGATGGAACAATATAAAGTCATTGTGCACAGCTGCAGCCTTGCTGGAAAAAAGAAAAGTCTAGAAGTCTCCCTGGATAGCTCAAAGAAGACATCCATCCACTCAGCATCCATCAGTGCTAAATGAAGAAAACAGTGTAGGCTGCACAAGGAAGGGGCAATAACAAAATAATCCCTCCTCAAAAAGTGGGTGATGCTAGCTGACAGCTGGTGAATAAAGTTGCCCTCCCCAACAGAAACCCAAATGGAGGGTAGGCAATGAAAACATTATCTGCTCTTCTTCCGGACTGCCAGGCTAAACTGGTGAAATTTACATTTCTGTACTCCTGCAAAAATGAATCTCCCAATCCTCTCCTGCTACTAGAAAACCTAAATAAGTGCCCAATCCTGAAGAGAAACACCCTGTGCAGGGTTACACACTAGTAAACTAAGTGCTAGCTTTGGCCAAGGCCATAGGCATTCGCTATGGACTGACAAACTCTTAGCTGGAAACCAAACCAGCTCACCTGTAGCTTAGTTTTATTTAAAGTGGGTATTTATTTAAAGTAGGTATAGTCTTAGAATAATGTATTTAGATTCTGAAATGCTTGTAAATCGTTACATATATTAATCTCACAGGTAGTGTGTCTGTATTCCACTCTACAAGGTAAAATATAAGATTGTTTTATCATTGTAAAAATGCCTGCTCTGAACTTGTGAAATCAGATTGGAATAGCAGTTCCCCCTGCCCATCAACAAGGACTATCAAGACTTAATGGGCTATCTAGGACAAAAAGCTTTATTGATTGTCCCATCCACCCATGAAGAGGTTATGTGAATGAGCCCTCCTCCCATGTGAGCTCTGGGGGAGGTCATATAAAGATGCTCACAAGAAGAAACGGTTCTCTTTGCTGTTTGAGCTCTCACAGGGCTAGGGACACTAAACTAAGTTATCCCTAAGTCCACCCTAAAAGACTTTTTAAATTGCCAGGTTACTACTTCTCTGTTATCTTTAGGAGCCATCTGTAAATAACTCATTTATTTTTCCTAGTTAATAAACCTTTAGTTAATTTATTACAGGATTGGCTTCATTCATGTGTTGTCTTTGGTGTGAGATCTAAGGTACAAGCTGATATGGGATAAGTGACTGGTGTCTTGGGGCTTGGAGCAACCTGAATACTTACTGATTTTTGGTGTTAGTGACCATTTATCACTAAATCCAGCTTGCCTAAGTGGCAAGATAGATTGGAAAGCCTAAGAGGACTGTCTGTGACTACATGGTGAGACTGTTATAAGTGACCCAGGAGTTCACATTTGGTACTGGGTTGGGAAAATCTGATTATAGAACATACCACCAGTTTGGGGTGTCTGCCTTGAGATAGGCACTCTCAGTCATGAACCACTCCAGATAGGGTGTTTGTTGTTTGTCCTCACCACACCCCCTATGCTGCCCATATCAATTAATGTCCTACAGAATCCTCAACTCTAATTCATCATGTGTCCAACTAGGTGCTGAAACCAGTGACTATTTCACCAGGATCCAGTCAACCTAATAAAAAAACAACACAAAACCCAAGCAAATAAGGCCCATGTTAAAAACCTGGGTCCCTGACCACAGATCCCCAACACAAGGCCTCGGCACCACTTTGTGGCTGTCACTGTGTCTGCATAGGCAGGTAAAACTGCTATTTGTACCTGAGCTAGAGACTAGGATAAACTGCACAGGTGCAAATAGCAGCTCTGCCTATCGACACTAGCATTTGCACCAGTGTAGAGAAGCCATTTGCAGGCTGTTATCAGGGCAGCTCCCTAGTGCACAGGCAAAGCCTAAATTCCACTCAAGCCCTTTGCGGACCCTCATCGTAGGGGAGAATTGAAACCCGTTGTAACAATAGTGAACTTGGTCTTCTAGAAAATGAGTGAAGTAGGAGTGGGGGGGATGGTGATAAAACTAAGAAAATTCAGTATAAAAATGACCTGGGCAAGAATAATTCCAAAACGTGAAGTCATTTGGCCCCCTCAGCTAGGAAGACAGCCAAGAATTTCTCCCTCATCATCTCATTTGTAGAGCCAAGGTATTTTAAGCACCACGTTTTAAAGCCAGGTGATGCTGTGTGTCAGACAGGACCTTCTTGAAACAAAAAAAAAAAAAAGGAAATATAATCGAGAAACTGCAGCTTAATTGTCTGCATGAGTAACAAAATGGTTTGTTTTGTCTTTCTGCTCATTGGGAGATGCTTATTTATCAGGAAATTTAGAGCAGGGGGCACTAGCAGCATGGTCACATCAACATATTTCTTAAACATTATCATTTTCTCAAAAAAGCCATTTCATTTGCCCTTTTTTCTTGTACAGATGTGCAGCTACCCAGCAATAACAAGATGAGTGGTATTTACTCCTCATTTCCTTTCATCATTTTAACTATCCAGGCTTGACTGCTTATAGTATAATAAAATGTACAAGATAATTGCTAGAGTTTACACACTGAATTTTTTCTTTACTGAAACTGTAAAAAGGATAAATCCTGCTATGCTTTCCAGCACCAAGACCTCAATCCATTTCTAGTTAAATATTACAAGAAAAATATACTATAAAGCGTCAATTAGTTTAGAAAATGTGCCATTGTTACATTAAATCCACTGGCACCGTCATTGCAGCAATTCATAACTGGGCCGCTAACTTGATTCTCAACTGGTCCAGTAGATTACAGGCACATATTGAAAGTAACATGGCTGCAGTCTGAATGCAGGGAGTGAGACCTGCTCACCCGGAGCCTGAACTTTGAACTCATACTAATATAAGTAGGCCTTAGGCAGCAGTCCTATTGAAAATGTGCGAAGGTTGAAGACCTAATGGTGCAGAAATACAGGGTCAGTGTATGAGCAGGTCATACCCCTTTGGCCAACATATGCAGCATTGTCAATTCTTGCCATTTTATAATGAGTCTTGTGGTATTTTGTTTTCCTTAAATCTCCAGTAGTCATATGATTACATGAGAAATTAATCTTTCATTTGAAGTATGTTTCTAACCCTTGTGATTGTAAAGGGAAAAACTAGAAAATGTGACCTGCGAGTACGTTAGTCTCCATAACCGGAAGGCAAAGGAAAAGAACCCAAAATGTATTTTTCTTGAATTTCATGATTGTTGAACACTTGGGACTGAGAATGCTGCATACAGGATTAAAACGTGGGTGGAAAATAAGATGAAATTCATTGTGGAACAATACAACCTAAGACATATGGAGAGAGGGAAATAATTCACAGGAAAAATACCCAGTAGAAAAAGATATACCCAGAAAGCAGTAATGTCTATTTTTTGCCTGCTAGCATTTACAAATGCCACAAGGCAGGGGGAAAAAAGGCCAATGCAATTTTGGGCTGCAAACAGACAGCATATCGGATAAAAGGGAGAGGTTTGTCTATCTTTTCATATTGCTTTAATGTGCCTGAACCTTATGTTATTAATTATGTTCTGGGCATCTGATTACCACAAAGATGCTGGTAAACTACAGAAGAGCAACATAATTTTGGGGATGCTTAAGAGATTGAATTATGAGGAATGATTAAATATATACACACACACAGCCAGCTTGGGTAAGTAACTATGAAGGAGATGGGGAGAAATTATACATTTACACATACATCTAAAATACCAAGAAAGAAGAGCAATTTGTGGTATTTGGGGTTATAACTAGGGTTGATGAACTTAAATGAAGGAAGGGGAAATTATAAACATTACAAAAAAATTTTTGACTGAGCTCTGTTAGGCTGTGAAATTGTCCCCAAAGGGAATTGATGGGGTCCTCTTCACTTAAAACTACACTGAACACTGTGGAATTGGGGAGGGAGTAAAGCACACCAGGAAACAATCCCTTACAGGTATGAGGATGAACTGCATGATTTAGTAGGGCTTTTCAATCTCTAACTTCTAGGATTCCATTAGAATGGATGAGTCTTAGGACCCCTTTAGCCTATTTTTCAGCTAGAAAGATGTTCAATGAATTAGAATGTATTTGGATGCCCGACCCAGTGGTATCACATCCAGCCCTATCTTCTACACAACACAAAAACACTGAAGAGGATGGGAATAACCAGCATCCATTAGTCACCTCTTGCCCTTACAGTCACAGACTAGAACTGTGCAGAACAGATATTACATGCTCACTGGATCCAAACAGATGATCTTTGTTTGATGCTTCATGAAGTGAACAGAGAGGGGAAACCAAGTGAACTACCAGCTTGCACTGCAAGGGACTATTCCTTCCTCACCCCAGACTGGGCAATCAGTTTCTCCCAGTGAGATCAATAGCTACACAGGCACCTCCTATATACTCCAGGTACCCATGTGGTCAGCTGATGTAAAACAGCATAAAACCTCTGACCTCGATGGAGCTATTCCAATTTATACCAGCTGAGGATTGGGCCTGATTATTTATTCCTTGAATTCTAGCGATGTAGAGTCTGAGAATATTTATAAGGTCATAGAAAGAATTTGAGATGCGGGGGGGGGGGGATTGAAATTGACCATAGTTTCCAACCCCAGTGAGGTAATTAATGAATGTACTTCCTCTCAAAAATAAATCTGTCACCAATGTTAACTATGAGACCAATATGTTTCAAACAGGCTTAAAAGTTAAAAGTAAACAGCTATGAAAATATCAAGGACAGCCACATCTCTCATCTCCAAAGAAGTGCTCAAGTTCAAAAGAGGCTAGCATTTTTGCTTTTAATTAGTTGCCATTTTGATGTCAACATCTAGACAGCATGAAAGGGCAGATAAAACAAAATCTGAAACATCTCCTTTCCACACAAAGTTCCTAATCATCTGTGCTGTATTCAGAATAGTGGGTGAGATTCAAGTAAGTTACAGACTCACTCACTACAAGACTTTTTCTGTCTTTAAAGCTGGAGTGAGCTTGTTCACCGGTGATTTGAGGTCTAGGGAATAAGCCCCACAAAGCTCACTCAGAAAAGCTCATGCACTCCCTGTTATGTGCCCCATAGGTTCGGAGATGAAGCATAAGCCTACAAGCTGCTGGTATTTCTCTTCTATTAAGAGATTCAGTTCTTTTTTTTACAAGGAGCGAGAGAAATTGAGAAAGAACATTTGTGAGAGCCAAGAAAACACATACATTTAAGTGCTTTTTGTGGGGAGGAGTGGGAAGGGGAGGGGAAAAGGGAGTTCTTCCTTTTGACTTATTTAAGCTCTCTCCCTGGACTTATATACTTGGAAAGCTTTTAAAAAGAGAGCAAGAAAAACAGCCATCAGTAGTGTCAGATGAAGGTAACCAACAGGGGTCAAAGGGGCTACTATAGAGGCAACTAGATAGAGAAAGATGATTGGACAGTGATCAGCTGTATTTGAAGATAATGAAGGATACAGAGAGAGAAAGCCAGGTGCTTCTGCAGAGAGGACTCTGGAGCAGGTAGCCTGTGACAGATGGACTTTAAATCAAGTATGAACTATTGGTGGACTAATCTATAGTAGCCTCTGACCAATAGTCATACAAAATATATCAATTTTGCTTGAAAGACAAAACTGAGTCAAGCTCAGTCTAACAGCTCCAGCCAGGAACTACTAACCTACAAATCAGGATCAGTCACCTTGACCCTTTTGGCTAAATAAGGTATAGGCAAGTTCAAAGGGGCGTTTGAAATACTGGATTTTGACAGAAGAAATTGAAAAATACTTGCAGAACAAGTCAGAGGGATTTAGCAGAAATAAGAGAAAATAATCATTGTACAGAGAACAGAGACCATTCCTGTACCCTAGATAGTACACCCGACCAAACATTACACTGTTGAAAAATGCTAATAAGCTTAGCCAGAATGCCTGATGTGATACAATAATGAATTCAAGCAGACTGTAAAGGCCATGGATCTGAGTTGGAGGTAAGATCTAAGACCCTCAAAAGCATAGGTTGTGTCTGTGAAATGGACCCTGTCTAAGGGAACAGAACGATGTGACTGACAGGCTGGGCAGTTTGAGCTGGGGGGGAGAGGAGTGCTCCTTAGAAATACTATATATTATACACACACACACACAGTGGTGTCACAGTGTAGGCTAATCCTCATGGGGACCGTCCTCACTCAGCCCTACCAACCCTGCCTAGATTATCCAGCCCCAGATGATGGATTTGGACTTGATCTGGTTGTTAACGCCAGGTGACCAGGCATCATGCAACAGTAGCCCAGAGGCAGCGCTTCCTATAAAATGCATACAGATATTCCCATTTAGAGAGTGTGTGACCTGCGTGGGATCCAGCGGGACCAAGGTAGGGAATCTCCACATCAGCTAAATGAGAAGGCCTTGCTGAAGATGCCTGCAGTGAGGGGCAGCAGCAAAGCCTTAAGTCAGAGGCTTGAGGAAACACCAAGCAGCAGGATCTGTTGAGCCCAGCAAGGGGCAGAAGCAACTGTGGAGTGGGAGAAAGACTTATTTTGGTTTTAGTTAACATTTGCACTTCAATGTTTTAATATACCAGACCCAAAGGAGGGGTCTGAATTTTCATGACGGCCTTATCCCACCCATGGTCACATTTTGCCCTTTACACTGCATTCTTATCCATGCTCAGTAGGTGGTTCCCCATTTGTTCCTTGGATCTCAGTGCAGCAAAAGAAATACCTTATGGAAGAGGTACTCTAAGTCTGTGTTCTTTTGACTGAGAATCCCCAGTTTCCAGGCATCCTCCTTCCTAGATCAGAGAAGTTGAAGATTGTTCCAACTCTCCAAGCCAGTCTGCATGACATTACCAAACAAGAGTCTAGGATTCAAGTTGTCTAATTAAAAAGAATATTTAAGAGAAGAGACACTCAGATTAAAACAAGAGACTGTGAAATATAGCTAGTCTGACACAGGTTCCATTTAAGTGTAGTTACTGCAAGTTAAAACTGAGCCTCTTACCTTACTAACCTTTCCAAAATGTCACATGAGCTATTTACACTCCCCTTTCCATCCATCCAAAGCTGGCCTTTAGCACCCAGGGCCCCTAGTCCCTCAATTTCTAGGGAAGGTGATAAACCAATTCACATCTTGAAAAGGGTTGGGTGCCCACACTGTGGCAGATGATGCAAGCTCCATTCCAGTTAGGTACCTGCAACTGAGTCAGCACATCTGCTAAACAGGCAGCGGGGTCTTGAGGCACAAGAAAAAGCTCTTGAGCTGAGCAGTGAGAGGTGGCATGGGCTAGTAGACAAAGCACAGGGCCAAAAACAAGAGCTTGGCATTCTAATTCCAGCTCGTAATTGTAGCTCCCTCTATACCTTTAGTCAAGTCACTTCAGAAAGAGAGAGTTTTTTTCCCCATCTTTAAAGTGTAAGTGAAGTGTCATTTTCTCCCCTCCCTGAAGGAGGAGGATTCTGATGACTAGTTAATGTTTGTACAGGGCTATGTGTATACTAAAGCTCGGGGGAATGCACACAAAAAGTTGAAACCTAGAGACTCTTGAAACCCCCAGCTTTGGCAATTGACCCCTGCAAAAATGTTAAAAACAGCCATAAATCCTAGTACTGACAGCAGGGCTCACTTGTCCTGCAGCAGGATATGGTGGAAACTTCATGAACCCTCTCCCCATCTTCTAACATACGATGAGTCAGTTAAGGTTAAGAGTGCCCCAAAGAATAGTCTTGAAGACCTTTCTCCAACTCCAAAGACAGCTCTGTGTACAGTGATGTGATCATGATATGGACAGTCTTGATACCTTGTAGACTTACCACTCACACAGACATCTCCATGTCTTCTTCCATGCTGCCCACTCTGGGCATGATCCAAAGCCCACTGAAATCAATGGGAGGCTTAATCTATGGCACAGACAAAATATAATAAAGATCCCATGACAGAAGTGAGACATACCAGACACCAGTGAAAGAGGCGATGTATATGATGCCTCTGCTTCATTAAGCAATTAGCAACAGCATCTTGCAATAGGATAGCCATGAATATGATTAGCTGATGACCGTTTGTGCTGATGATGTGATTTCCATAATTTGATATCGGACTGGGGAACTCTGCTGGTGTAAAAGGTTTCTGTGGAAGCTGACAAAAGTGGATTTCTCCCTGCACGTTACCCATACAGATGAATTACACCCCAGTTCAGCAAAGCTCTTAAGCACATTCTTAAATCAGTGGGACAAACATATGCTTTGCTGAACTGGGGCTTTGATCTCTTACTACTGATAACATTTTATTAGCTTCCAAGCTCTCAGATATGCTATTACACCAGACACAATAAAAATAGAAAGGGAAGAGTTTTTAAAAGTTACAGAAGGAGAGAACAATTTGAATAATCCATTCTTCTGAACCTCTCATACTCACAGAGCATGAGACACAATGTCAAAGTCTGCTTACAAAAATAGACTAAAAGGAGCAAACTGGCTAGAAAGGCAATTCTGCTAACTCCTCTCATAGATGATTTTACTGCACTTACCTGGGTTCTCACATTTATTTCATAACCTCTAGAGCCATGTTTCCCCTGAAGACAGTCTTTGTCTGCCTTTTTTCTCCCCAACCCAAAAAAAAAAAAATCAGGAAGATGAGCCGAATACACCTGTCAATCAATAGTCCATTAATTTAGTTCCAGTCGTCTAAACTACATTTCATCTATTGTGATGGCCAACGTTAAGTAAGGTAAAGCCTTAGCTTAATTGCAAGAAGCACTAAAGATGGAGAAGAAAACTGGTGCTGCCTTATCATTGTCTTTTATAATAAGACCTCTGTAGGATAATTATACCACCATCAGTGAATTACATAAATAGCAAGAATGGAACCTGTTGTGTAGGTCACTGCTATTCCAAACTCCGCTTGCACACACATGTTCATGGACATTTCCATAAGAAAAATATTCATTTTAATCCATGCAATTACTGTGTCTCACTGTATATTTTAAACATTAATATTCAAGAAAGCCAGTAAACTCTGCAAGAAGTTGTCATTGCAGCATGCGTTGCATTTAAAAGTGTGGAACTATTTTCTTCCCAGCAACTGGCAGTGGCTGTAGTAATTTCATGACATCTAACCAAAAATGCCTCATGAGATGCATCTAATGTTGGTTTCTGAGACATCTGTTTCAAAACAGTTACACTGAAGAGGTTTCAAATCATCTCCTCATTGCTACTACTTCTGCCCATTCCTCCACTCGCCTTGCATTCCAAGTCTCAGAGCTTCTTAGGTCTGAAATTGATCCACAGTTATTCATTTAGGGCATGCTTTTGTTGCCTGCCTTTGCATAGCCCATTATTATGTAACCTTTCCCAGACTAACATGCCTGTGCCCTGTGGTATACATTTCATTAATTTGGAACAGAAAAGTTTGTACAGCACTGCGCCACTGGTCCCTCTTATTATAAAGCAGGTCACTTGGCTGATCTGCTGAAGGCCCCACTAATCATTCATGAAGAAATTTGAAATGATTGAGCACAGCCTTAAATGTTTCAGAAATCTGTTTTCCAAAGCAATTGCTAGTATTCTGACAGCTATACTTAGGCTTTATACAATATCTACAGATAAGTAGATTTCCAATCTCATTATGGAGTGATCAACAAGAGCCAAACATTGAAAATATTTTATGTATTGGCTGAACTGTATTTCAGTTTGGAAATAACAAGAAAGATTTGTTTAATCATAAATAAGGTAGACAGAGGAAACAAATTGACAACATTATTTTGATTTTAAAACAAAGTAAATATTGATTGCTACATTCCACAGCTCCCTGCTAATAATTAGTGAAACTAATTTAAAACAGGTGGACTGTCACTTTATTTTTACTGCTTATCCAACATTTCCTGGATTCCAAATGTAAAAGACTGTGCTTGTCATGATGCCTGTCAAAATAGAAGATAGTAATAAATGAGACTTTACCCTGCAAGATCACAGCAAGATTTCAGCTTCTTGACTGAAAAACGCAGCTACAATTAGGTCTACTCATGGCTACTCACATGCCATGGAAGATAAATCTTAAAATACACTAGGTCATAGCCAATTTATAATGCACCAGGCCCACTCCATTAGGCGGTTGCAGTGATTAGTTATTTTGAATGCCTCAGTTTTTGAGTGACTGGGAGCACTTTAAAAGGGCCTCATAAAATGCCAAACACCTGCCCTCTGAAATATCAGGATCATTAAAATTGTCTCCAACCCTAAACCTAGCTATTTGGGGGCGGGGGCGGGGGGGAAGAACAGATAAAAGCAAAGAATGGGAGAAACAAAAGCCCCCATGCGCAGTTGTAGTCAATAAATCCATGGCCCTAATGTGAAGGTGAACAGTATAACTAAAATTAAGTCAGTGTGTCCATTACACTTTGTAAATTTTAATTTGCTCATAATCAAAATACAGGTAATTAATTCTGATCAGCTGCAGCAATTGACCCACTTATGCAAATATTTTTCATTTCTTGAGAATCTTATGCGTCAACTGCTATTTACAAAAGCCTTCTATGAACAGACCAAGGTTGTACCTAAAGTAACTGTCAGAGAGAGAGAGAATGTACAGAAATTTTGTGTTTCAATTATTAGCTCTGAATGAAAAAATTAGTCCATCATATACAGAATAAAGTTGTTTAAAGTGTATTTTTGTGAGTCGCACAGTGATTAGAGAGACAGGCTTTTAAAAAAAATCATTCTAATGATCCACCTGAAAAGTTTGTGGGTTATTTTAATACAAAATTAGAACTTTTATAGACAAATAATGGAGTATTGCTTTTTGATAAGTCACTTCAAAGAACAGGGAGCAGAATGCAAATTATAGTTATTTTTTGTAAGTGGTTTTCCATTAGGATTGCATCAATATGAAACATTTTCTTGTTCTTTTCCCATCAAGAGATTTCATGGTATTTCTGTTAAATTAATATACCGTGTTTTAAGGTAACAAAATTATATATAATCTTGGGTGTACTATGCGTGATTCATTATCTTTTCCAACATTCATTATTTTCCTTTTCTTTGTCAAACCTGTCAATTGATAACATAGCTGTCTCCTTTCATTAAGGTTTCAGATCAGGGATGCCACGTCTAGCTACAACAAATTTATAGAAAAATCTAAGTTTTATTAGATGAAAGGATCACACACATTCTTGGGTTCAATAATCCTAAAGTCCTACTAAAAATTTTGTTCAAGAAAAAAAAAAGTTTCTTTAGCTGCTAATTTAGACTATTGATACAGTTTTACCTTCTCTTCCAAGAAAGTGTTAAAGGGATGCTAGCACAATATTGCTCTAGCATGTGGGATATGCAATAATAAGATTACTGGTGAAAGTTGTTTATGAGGAGAAAACAGAATATATTATCTTATAAACTACCCTTTTCTGCATGAGGTTTATCCACAAGTCAGCTGGAAACTTGAGTATTTTCTGGCTACATTTTAGTATTGTTTTGTGATACCTACAGCTCTGCAGAGCAGTCAGACATAGTGGATCCAGACTCTTCTCTGCTTAAGGGGATCCCATGATGTAGGAGCCATCAAAGCAGTTACTATATCACCTTTCCTAGTCCCTCAGCCAACATAGGAAGCATAGCTGAGGGAAGGGCGACATAGCCAGGAAATATCTGGGCACTCCAGATATCCCAGGCTGCCAGAATTTGGTACATTTGGGAAGCCAAATGTAAGTTAGATCAGGGCAAAAACCTCTCTAGCTTACACCAGGGACTGGCCTTGTCAACCACTAGCCCTAGTATCAGGGAAGCATAAAAGGTGTCCTCACCTCTCTAAAATTTTGTACTAAGTCATACTTAAGGATCTGGGCCAAGACATTCAAAAATATACAATTTAAAGACTACTTTACAAAAAGTAGAAGAAAAACAAGGGTTACCCAGTCATTGTCTCTGACCACCATAAGCATACACATACTTAGCACATAGGGATAAGGGTTCAGTAATAACATACATAGAAAAGACAGACCTAACGATCTGTTTCAATTTTTTTTTTTAAATTCAGGACCTATATAATGATGTGTAATGGAAAAAGTTTTCTGTCTCTTTCAAATATCACCACTTACAAGTCATGTGTAGTGACCTGCAACCAGTAAACACAGCATTTAACACATTTGGACTGAATTAGTTTGAAAAAGGCAAATAAAAAAAATCTTTTTACTTTATTATGTTATGTTTCCTTGTCTCAACCCAGTGGCTCTGCAGCTTGATGGAAATTCTCAGCACTGTAGCCTGTGAATCACAGTTCTTGGAAGCCATTAGAGCAGTGGTTCTCAACCAGGGGTATGCAGGTCTTCCAGCAGGTTCGTCAACTCATCTGCATAATTTGCCTAGTTTTACAACAGACTACATAAAAAGCACTAGCAAAGTCAGTACAAACTAAAATTTCATACAACCAATGACTTGTTTCTATTGCTCTATATACTATACGCTGAAATGTAAGTACAATATTTATATTCCAATTGATTTTATGATAGAGTAAAAATTAGAAAGTAAGCCATTTTTCTATAGTAATGTGCCGTGACATGTATTTTTAGGTCTGATTTTGTAAGCAAGTAGTTTAGGTGAGGTGAAACTTGGGGTACACAAGACAAATCAGACTCCTGAAAAAGGTTGAGGGCCACTACACTAGAGGGCCCAACAAATACTACAAACTGGGACTTTCCTATGCAAATCTCAATCACACACACACACACACACACTCTCTCTCTCTCTCTCTCTACACACACATATATATATATATACACACATACACACACAGTGTCTGTAGGGGAATGGTAATCCCATGAAACACTCATAACAATAGTAGGCTAGGAAAAATTGGTGACTATCATGAAACAAAAGATAATCAAGTAACTGTCCCACTGGAAATGAAATAAACAAGTAGTAGCAGCATCTGCAGAATCAGAATAATCCAGCCAATGTCAGTTAAAGTAGCTAGCCCAGACAGACAAGCAAGATGGGGGAATTTTGGACTCTTATCCTACACTGTAGTTACAGAATCAAGAAGAAAGAAAAGGAGTAATTGTGGCACCTTAGAGACTAACAAATTTACCTGAGCATAAGGGTTCGTGAACTACAGCTCACTTCATTGGGTGCATTAATAAGGTGCCACAAGTACTCCTTTTCTTTTTGCGGAAACAGACTAACACGGCTGCTACTCTGAAAAAGAATCAAGAAGGGAGATAGGCTATGAGAAAAAAAAGATGCCAAAAAATTAAATTTAAGAATGGTTAGCAGAGGTGAGTTTATTAGTAATTAAGGGAAAATCTCCAAGACAGTGGTCATTATGAACTAATTATTTATTTATTATTCATTGTACTTACACACCTGTAAGCCAATCAGCATTAAAAAAATCACTATGTGGTAATAACTAATCCCCTTGGAACAATGTGTTTTATAAACCATGTTAACTAGTTTACAACAGCAATCTTGTGCTTTTAAGGATATTGGGGAGTGGTCTGCTGAGAAACTGGTCTCTTTCTGCCAGTTGACTATTGATTTTCACGCCATCGAAAGCGGTATACAATCTTGCAGTCACTTAACATTTTCCATAATGTTTTGTGAAAATATTGCACATGTTTAAAATAGATGAATAAACATTTGAAGTGTCACAAATGGAATCAGTGTGAATGACCTTTGAAATATATATTTTAAAGAAATAATGGGCCAATTGATTCAGGCCCTGTCTACGCTTTAGGGCTTTTACCAGCATAGTATATCGATAAAAGTCACACCCCCAACCAATATAGCTATGCGGTAAAAGCCCTAATATAAAAGCCCTTACACCAGTAAAATTTATACACTCTTGGGGAAACTGGTGTCAGTTATATTGGTATAAGCACTTTTATACCAAAAAACCTGCACCCATAGTAGAGGGTTTTTGCTAATACAACTATACAAACAAAACAGTACTTTAATAGAACAGGTCTCACTCCTTACTCCAGCCAAACTCCTGAAGCCAAATTCTCCACTGGCTTGTGCTTTTTCATTGTCATTTACATGTGTGCACATAAAAATATCAAAACAGAATAGCAACATTTTATACCCCTTTGCACACGACAATGTAGAGGAAAAGGCAGAAGAGAATCCAGCCAGCAGACTGGAGAATTTCCCCCAATATATTTTACATTAGAAAATATTCTGGGACTACTATAACAAATATATCTTTACTTGGCAGCAGTGTAGCATGCATGCCAGAGCAAAATTTGGCTCAAACATTTAACACTATAAACTTCAGCTAAATAATATGCTTATATCTAAATTGCTCAAGAGCCAAAGGTAGAGGCATGTATGCGCGCGCACACACACGTACGTATGTGACAGCGATGAGCGAGAAAGCCCATCCCTCCTAAGTGAACAGTTAGGCCTGATCTCACTTGAAAGTCACACTGATATGTCAATTAGGGGTCGGGGGGTTTACTCATACAGTTATACCAGTACAATCTCTCGTGCACATGCAGTTAGAACGGTATAAAGGTGCCTTATACCTGTACTTAGTCCCCTCGCATAGAAGGAGAGGTCTACACTACAGACTTTTGCCAGCATAGCTATGTCAGTCAGACATATGACAACATGTAATCTGTGACCAACATAGCTGTGGCATCAAAAGCCCTTGTGTAGACGCAGCTATACCGGTAAAACTGCTTTTGCCAGTATAGCTTATTGGGCTTGTGGAGGAGAAAGAGAAGCTTTTAGAATGAGCTCAGTTTTGCCAGTAGAAGCTGAATCCACACCAGGAGTGATTTGTAATATACTGGTAGACAGAGTGTAGACATGGCCTGAAAATAGCTGTACAGGTATGGAGTACCTTTATACTGTGTGACAAAGTTCCTGCTCTACCTTGGTGGGTCTTGCACTTATTGGCAGATTTGCTTGCCTTGGAGCTTCACGGCAGCCCTCAGCTTGGATGTTTTTCTGAATTCACGACTCCTGTGTCTGACCAGGAATTGGGAGGATTTGGGGGGAACCTGGGCCTGCCCTCTACTCCGAGTTCCAGCCCAGGGCCCTGTGGAATGCAGCTGTCTAGAGTGCCTCCTAGAACAGCTGTACGACAGCTACAACTCCCTGGGCTACTTCCCCATGGCATCCTCCCAACACCTTCTTTATCTGCACCATAGGACCTTCCTCCTGGTGTCTGATAATGCTTGTACACCTCAGTCCTTCAACAGTCCATGTTCTCACTCCCAGCTCCTAGTGCCTCTTGCTCCCAGCTCCTCTCACACACACACAACAAACTGAAGTGAGCTTCTTCTTAAAACCCAGATGCCCTGATTAGCCTGCCTTAATTGATTCTAGCAACTTCTTGATGTTCTGCAGGTGTTCTACTCAGCCTGTCTTAATGGTCTCTAGAAGGTTCCTGATTGTTCTGGAACCTTCCCTGTTATCTTACCCAGGGAAAAGGGACCTACTTAGCCTGGGGCTAATATATCTGCCTTCTATTACTCTCCTATAGCCATCTAGCTTGACCCTCTCACAACTGATATAGCTGCACCCCCACTGAGGGTAAGTTCACACGACAGCACCACATCTGCAGCTGTAGTGTGTCTGGTGAAGACACGCTATGCCAATGGGTGAGCGCTCTCACATCAGCATAATTACTCCACCTTGGCAAGAAGCATAAGCTATGTCAGTGGGAGAGTGTCTCCTACTGACACAGCACTGATGTGGACAGCACAAAACTTGTGTTGTTCAGAGGAAGGCTTTTTCACAACCCTGACAATGCAAGTTAGATTGACTTAAATGGTAGCATAGACCTGCCCTGAGTATGTGGGGGGCAGGCTAGGAAGTGGTTGAACTCTATAACTATACCATTATTATTAAAGCGGTACCACTTCCTAGTGTGGACAAGGCCTAAACTATATAATACATGCCTGGTAGAGTGTATAAAATGGTTAACATGTTGACATTTTTCAAACTTTAATTAAACTTCATTTTGTTGTGTCTGCCACATTAATTTGAGAAGCATTAAATATGAATGGAAACAATTTGTATGGCTGCACCTGTTTTCCTCTTCTTCACCTGTTTTAGTTGGATACAGCACAGAGCTGTTTCATGATAGTATTAGCAGTTTGAAATGTGCTATACCATTGTTCGGAGCAGGGGGTGGAGGGGAGTGAGAATAAATTGATTGAACAGTAATTTTGATCACCAGCTCATTCAGTTGCTACTCCTAAAATAATTACCTTTGCTGTTAACCCAGAGCTGGATTCAAATACCCTTACTTACACTGGGTAGCACCTTACTCCAAGTGTGTTCCCACTATCTTCAACAGGACCACTCACAGAATAAGGAACTATTCCTCATGAGCAAGATCATCAGAAACTGTCCCATACAAAGACATTGCCTACTGCACAATTACCTTATATTATCTGGCTTTTAAGGGATGGAGCTGACCAAGTAACTCTGGGTCATCATCAGAACTACAACAACTCTACAGACTCAGTTTTCTGATGCCGAGTTCTTAGACATAAACAATTATGAGTGTTTATATTAATATCTACATTAATTTGCAATTTTAAGTACATTCCTATGTCAGTGGGCCAAACTCTGCTCTCTACACATCTAATTAAGCAGAATTGGGTCCAATGACTTCAGTGGGATCCTTTAACAATCCCAATCTACCATGTGCAAGTTTAATTGCAGTTAGTTGCCTGATTCTTATTCAGTTTTAAGTGAACTAAGTGCCAAACTCCCATTATGTGTCTTTGCCCTTTGTCATGAGCACATAATACTGTTGGAGAGGAAGGGTAGGGAGAGAATTATATTGAAATATCAACTCATAGCTAAAATAAAAACAGCAGCCTTATGGTGGAGACCAATATTCTAAAACTTTGCAATATTACAAGGACTTCTCACTGTGAATAAACTTTAACATGATTTTTTTTTTTTTAAGTTTCTGATTACAAATGGCACATGTAAGCCCAGTAGTGAAGGAGGCCAGGTTGCTAAAACTTGCTTTAATAACAGAAAAGACTTTATCAATGATTAATATTTACAAACATTGATTCAGTACAAGAACTTAAACTGTTAGTACAGTAGATTGTACAGTGGTTAACATCCTTCATCTCTCACACTGACAAGTGACACACTTCAGCAAGATGGCTCTATCTAACTCTAGAGCCCTGACTCAGCAAAGCACTTAAGCATATGCGTGTTTCATTCAACAAAATGGGACTTAACCATGTGCTAAACTTCAGTGCTTTCCTCAATCAGTGCGCAGACTTAAACGTAAAATACAATGTAAAAACTTTGGGGAGAAAAATACATTTCAGAGTCTGTTTATAGTGACAAACACTTCTTGCTCTGTAAACTTTTTAGATAGTTAGATTAAGTAAAGCCAGTGCAGTTCTCCTTCCAGAATTTGCATTTCTCAGTTTGAGCTCTAAAGATGTCAACTGGTTTCCATGTTAAGAGATGCCAAAACCCGGATCCATGCCAGAAAAATATCATCCAAATGAAACTGGCTTCAAATATGAACCATTTAGCTTCAAGAAGTATCTAGACACACGGAACACTTTTAACTGAAACACCTAATTAGGAGGAGGAGGAGGAGGAAAAGTGCAGAGAAAGCCACTGCACTTGTCAGACAGAATTATTCTTAATGGAAGAACCAATTGGTCATACACCCTAAACCCTTGTTTTCAACACTTTATTGAAGGGCAAAAGTGAAAAGGAAGAAAAATCCAATCCCTAATCCAATATTGAAGAGAACCAGGAAGAACAATGTCAGACTTTTCATTTAGTAAAGCACAGCCTGGCTCAACATGTGAGTCACCCTCCATGATACATTAAGTGAATCACAAATCACCTGAGAACAGCCAGTGGTAAGAGAACAGATGAGAAATGCAGACAACCAGTCAACTGTGCTACCAAAGGGTGCATGAAAAGACAAGACAACTGCAAAAAGGGGCTGGGAAGGGGAATTTAGGCTTAATACTTAGCAGTGTATTAGAGGCACGAAAAACTGTAAAATCTTTGTCCATTTAAACCACCAGGATGTTATTTAGAGAGAAGGAAAGGGAAGAATTCCTGAAGAACATCCCAGTGATACATGGCAAGATGAAAACACCATCTGAGGGCTATCGGCTAGAGAAGCCACCATGGATTACAACAAAGATAAAACTGTGAAGCAGCAAAATCAACACTGTAGTTAAATTCTGAAGTCCTAGTTGCTGTACCTGGCAATTGCTGTTGCTAGGGAGGGAGAATGCTGATCACACAGGGTGGAATTTCATTACTATTTTTTAGATAAAATATCCTGTCAACCTCATACTCCTCTGATTACTTTGAAATAATTATAGTACCCAAGAGTGCTGTTTTACTACAGCAGCCATCTTTCTGTTTGTCTCTCACTGCTCCTTATTAGGCTGCCTTTAATAATGATAATAATACTGTAAATTCCTTTTATTCTGCACTCCTCCATGCAAATTTCACTTGTAATGATAGATAAGCAAATGTGCTCCAATAATCTCTATCATATTAGCCATGGGAAGATGCTCTCATATGTTGGGAGGCAGACTAAATTCAGGAGTGTCTAATTGTCTACACTAATCTACTTGGAAAAGAGGAACATAAGGGACTTAATGAAGCCAGACAGGTAGGTTTTTATCTGAAGATTCCCAGAGAGTGACTGACCATATCATTTAGGCATTAAAACTGCATTTCATTCTAAGTTTTGTGACAATCATCCACATGCTAAAAAGGGAATTAAGCCTGAAATAAGGAGATTTTTTTCTGATGATTTAAAAGGGAAAGAAGAAGATTTCCTTTTTACAATTTGAGGAGATTTGATTTATAATCTTCGTTCAAATTTTCCTGCCCTGTACCACCCCTTAAGTTATTACCACACTAATGCATACAGGCGAGTTAAGTTTATGCAGTAATTTATAAACATAGTGAGACACATTCCTATGTAATGCACATTCCCGTGCTAATACGTTGTGACTCTGTGCCCCCTCTAGTAGCAAGACAACAAGATGAGTTTTACCGACACTGTATTGGAGTTAGTCCTTTAGCTCCAGCAGTAGAGGATCATCTTTTTAGATCCAGACATTCCTTACAGCTGCACCAAAGAATATACTATCTAAAGACCTGACTCCAAGCATGTGCTGAAAATCCACAACTCCCACTCAGTAGGAGCTCTCTACTCACAGCAGGTGTCTCACACCTCTCAGAATCGGGGTCCTAAATAAAATAAAATGAATACAAGGTAAAACATGTGATGGCAGCTCAGATAAGGAAGGGTGGGGGATTACTGATGTGAAGAGGAAGGATATAAGAGAAGGTGAGGAAAAAAGTGTAACGAGTTTTCCATCAGTGAAACAATCCTTGGGGAGTTTTGCCTTCTAGCATCAGAAAAATGCTATCTCTGTTACTCAAGAACATGAGCTTTACTTTAAATAAATTAAATTAAATTAAATCTTTCATGCTCTTCATTTTCATCCAGGAAGAGCAGATGTACGAATCTGCCAGGAGGAAACAGAAATGCGCACACTTATTCAGGATGAATGGGAACCAAAGCTGCAACATTTTCCTTCTTTATATAACTGACTTCAGAGTTGATACAATACAGCTGAAATTCTCCATTTATCCACATAACAGGAAATAGCATTGACAGCAGTTGGGCAGTTTTCCCCCATATTGCCACATCCATGGGCTTCAGCTTCAATCTGGACAGACTATCCCTATGAGGAGAGAGTAAGAACCATGTCATCTTTTGAGGCTGACAGCAGAAGAGCAGCAAAAGTTAGATAGTCATTCACTTGGCTGCTGGCCTTGTCTTATCCATGCACCCAGGATATTCAAGAACCACATTGCTCTGGCCTCCTGGGTAAGGGATCATGAGGCAGTATTATGGGCAAGGTTTCTTGTGCCCTTCTCCCTCCTGACAAGTACCCATCAGTCAGAGCTGTGCAGCCTTGCTAAAATATAGGTGTCTAACTGAGCCTGCTATGTCACACAAACAAGTAGAAATATTTTTTTAAGAATTTAAGCATTTGGTGCCTGAGGAAATAAGGTGGCTTAGAAGTCAGGTTACCCACCTGCATGACATACAGCACTCAGGTGTACAGTTACATGTGTTCAAAAGCAATATTCTCAGAAAATTTAGCTCATTCTTTTGTGCTTATAATCTCTATGCTAATCAAAAGCCTTGCTGCTCAGAAACATGCAAATCTACTGCATCCTTACATTACTGAAAATGTCTGGGAACATCGCAGGCTCTAAGAACACTTATCTTCACACTTGACCACTGGGAGCCACAGTCATTCTGAATAAACAATTTTGTATACAACTCAGGATCATAATGAGAACCAAATGTGGCCTCAAAGCAAAGTCTCTTTGGATAACAACCTTTCACAGAAAATACATCCCATTTTTTGTTGTTGCATGGAGCAATGGTCAAATAGGACGAGTTTGCTGACAGGAACAGAACCTTTTCTTCCTTCTTCAAGATTGGGTCCAATTAATAAGCCAGGGCTGTATAAAACGGTGAGATGTTTACCCTAATATGTGTAAATTTTTAAATATTTCCCTTCTGTGTAGCAAATTATTCTTTGGGATATATCTGGATAGATCTACACATACAAATTTTTTTTTTCTTCTGGTTTTCTACTTCTTGCATCGATAGGCATTTTCAATGTATTTTGTTAAAAATAAAAATCCATCACTATGTTTAAGTCTGAGAGCACACCTTGCCTCTTGAATACCAACTAATTACCCTTTGCCTTTTAATTTTCTTGTGAGCGCAGGCTTCGTCAAGTCAGTTGTAGTTCTGGAGTATGCATGACCCCCTCCGTTTGTGTATGTTCGCTTTACTGGGGGTGGAAAATCATTGAAAGATGCATGGAGGCATGGTAGACTGCTGGAACTTGTGTGTAGATAACATGTTACCCCATACAATCAAATACCATAATCTCTAAAACAAGCCCAATCTTCTGCACCTATGCTTCATTATTGCCCCCATCCCACATTTTCTGCCTGATGTATGTAGTAATCGGAGACTTACCTATCTTGATGCTTCAGTGGTAATACACAGTAGGGAACTGGCTCAGGGCATGATAATCCATGCCTCTTCTTGCATTTGATGTAGCTCTACTCAGATTTTGGTTTAAACTGCAACTAATATATAGTACACAAGCAAAGAAAACTACATTTCTTTGGATCTTCCTGTGTGCACTCATGTACAGTTACTTTACAAGCATATGCATGCAACAGCAATGGTACCCTATTTCATAGACTCAACATTCTGCAGGCACCCCATCATGGAGATACTCAACAATACAATAATTCTATCCTGTTTCCTCCTTCAGGCTCCAATAGTCTGGTGACATGGCCCTCTGGCTAGGACACACAGTTCCCTCCCCAATTCTAAATTAACCATGTCCAAAACATATATCCCAAAAAACAAAAGTAAAACAAGATTTTCTACCCCACCTGGGGTAGTCTCCAGAGTCCAAAGTAAACATAAAGGAACAAACTCTACCACCCTACTTGGGATCCTCTCCCTATAGACTGGGCCTAGGTTCTTCAAATTTCTTTGTTGCTCTTTTATAGACCACCACCTTCCAGGAGTCCCTGTAGGCCCAGCTCACTTGGAGTTCCTCCCCTTGTTTTTCTCTTCACAGGCTTGATCATATTTGTCTAGCTGGAGTTTGGCCTATTTCTAGGATCTGCCTTCTCCCTTCACAGCTAGCCCCATGAAATACTATCCCTCTGAGAGCTCTCCTATCAACTGAGCCTACTCCTGCAGCTCTCCCTCAGCTTTTTGGGAAAATCACCCATCTTTCTCCCAGCTGAGCCACCTAATTGCCCCAAACCACCAAGTCGCCAGATGATCAGAGTCAGCTGGGGAAGGTAGCTGACCCATCCCAGGCATTGCTAAGCCCAGCTACCCTTTAAGACAGAGGTGGTCAAACTATGGCCCACGGGACTGTCCTGCCCGGCCCTTGAGCTCCCAGCCTGGGAGGCTAGCCCCTGGCCCCTCCCACGCAGCCTCAGCTCACCATGCCGCCAGTGCTCTGGGTGGCAGGGCTGTGAGCTCCTGCTGCGCAGAGCAGCAGGCTTTGGCTGGGTGGCGCGGCTGCCAGTCCTGCTGCTCTGAGCAGCATGGTAAGAGGGTGGAGAGTGAGGGAGGGGGGTTGGATAAGGGGCAAGAGATCCTAGGGGGCAGTCAGGGGACAAGGAGCGGGGCTGGTGGATGGGTTGGGGGTTCTGAGGGGAGCAGTCAGGGGGCAGGAAGTGGGAGGTGGCAGATAGGGACAGGGGCCAGGCTGTTTGGGGAGGCACAGCCTTCATACAGTTTTGGAATCCCAATGTGGCCTTCAAACCAAAAAGTTTGCCCACCCCTGCTTTAAGGGCTAGGCAGCCTGGCACACCCCACATACACCCACACTCTCATGTATACATTAATCTAAAAAATTTTTATAAAACCATGAAAATAATGGGCAGCATTATTCATGTGACTATCATGAGTGCAGCTCTCATTGTGACATATGGAGAAGTAGGCACATAGCCACATGCAATGCTATTCTAAGGAACACTGGGGAATACAAAGATAGAATTCTACCACCACTGTGTATTGTTACACAGGCAGGGAGGAAGACTGTTTAGACCAGCCAAGTCAGAACTACTCCTATTCTTAATTTTGCCCACGATTTGCTCAGTGGTGCTACACAAGTCATAGCTTCTCTGTGCCTTGGTTTGTCTGGTCAGAAATTCAGTATAATGAATAGTTCAGTAGCACATTGTGAATCTTAATGATTTTAAAGCACTTTGAGATGCATGTATGAAAAGCTCACAACTGCAATTATTGTTTATCGCAAGGTACATCAAGGAACCTATATTTATACTTTATAATTAATAAAGAGCATTTGGACACTGATAAAATGAATAGACAGACAGTGCCACAAAAACAATGCAGCAAATAAGTTTTTCCATAATATACAAAGGAAGTAACATTCAGTACCCAATTTAGGCAAATTTTCTGTGACAAAGATTATTTACTGAAAGAAAAAGGATGACAAGGCTAGGGAAAATCGTATTTAATTTAGGAGACACAGACTGGTTCATTTTAATACTGAAAGTGCGGGGAGAATTGAATGTTATTGTTATGGAAGTAAACAATGAAGGGAGGAGAAAAAATGTGAAAGAGGCAGTATGAAAAGAAGTAGCATTAGCAAGAGCAGGAGTATGACGAGATGAGAGCAAAGATGTTGGCAGGGAAACATTGTCACAGGGTGGAACAGGAACATGGCTTTGAACATGCTGCAGTTTCCTCCCTCCTCCCCTGATATCAATGGCAAACAACCCATGCTTTTTCCATGCCTTTTTTTGAAAGCCTGGTTTAGCCACGCGTATGCCGTAGCCCGAGAAGCATGGGCCCTGCTCAGGTGTGCACTCTTGCTGTGAGCATTACAAAACACCTCACACCTTGGCTCTGGAAATACTACAGGGTAAGACAGGAGCTGCTGTGTCGAACATTGTGATGTCCTTTAAGCAACCCTGCTGCAATCCATAGAATGAAACAATTCCTGGTTGCTGCTGGCAATCGCGCAGCAGCTGAACATGGTGGAGTGCCTTTTCTGGTCCCGGAAAACAAGCACTGACTGGTGGGATCGCATTGTTATGCAGTTATAGAATAACTAGCAGTGGCTGCAGAACATTCCAGTGTGGAAGACCACTTTCCAGGAACTTTGTTCAGGGCTTTTCCCAGACCTAAAGCACAACAACACGAAAATGAGACCTGGTCTGACTGTGGAGGAGCAACTGGCAATTGCTCTGCAGAAGCTTGCAATGCCAGACTGCTACCCATCAATGGGGCATCAATTTGGAGTTGGTAAATCCACCGTGGGAGCTGTTGTGATCCAACTTTGCAGGGCTATTTATCGACTTCTGCTAAGAAGGATAGTGACTGGGAAATGTGCAGGACATAGTGGATGGTTTTGCCGTGATGAGGTTCCCTAACTGCGTTGGGGCCACATTTGTGCCTTCCTTGTTCAATGCACAGTAAGCAATAATGTGTGCTCATCCATCTGAGCATCTATCATTACCTCCTTCCAACTTCTTCCCGTTATAATTTATTTCACAGTTTGTAAAAGTGAACCATCTTAACAACTTTGGGAATGCATATAACCAATTTACTTCTGTGAGAACTGAGCATATTATTCACCTCACCGGAAGCAGTAAGTGCCTGGCAGAATCAAACCCATACAGACTATCTTCAGAGGCAGATTTAGAAAATGTTTTGTATATAGGAAAAAAGTGGGTTTGCATATTGGGCACTGAATTAATAACCTACAGCTTTTTCTTATATAAAGTACTCCATTGTTTTTAATTGTACAAATGAACATTAACATTTTAACCCATCATCTCCCTTTTTTCTTTTGAAGCTTTTTATTTTATGATTATTAACATACATGAATTTTCCAGAAAGGTATTAACCAATCTTATTCATAATCTGTATTTATCTTTAAAAGGGCCATTTGTTTTTGGTCAGCCTTTTATCTGTGTATTTTTGTTCCAATGCCAGAAATGATAAGCATATACACATCATGAAATCTACTGGATCTTGATATAAGGCTGTTTGACATATTTTGTATTCTTAAAATTCCCCAAATTTTATTTCTCCATGCCTCTAACATTGAGGGATCTATCCTTTTCCAAAAAGGAGTATGGTACATCTGGCTGCTAGTAACAACTGTATTTATCAATGGGTCTTCCCCAGAGTCAATCAACTCCTTAGGAATATTTATGGTCTCCCCTCACCTCCCACCTGCTTGCAAATTTGGGGTTGGGAAAAGAATGGCTGGATAAGATAAAACTCACTCAGGTTCTTGGTCAGTGCTTGTGAGGAAATAAAACATCTGATGAACATTTTCAAATTTGTGTTTCCCCCCCACATTTGACAGGAAAATAGATGGTAGACAAATTACTAAAATAAAAAAAAAAGTACTAATAATTTTGAAAAGGTTATATGGAAATTGTACTAACATCAAGAATCAAACTTGGTGAATTTTATGATAGGATGTTGGATAATTCAAATTTCTTTTCAGAATATCAATCATATAGTTTGTAGAATAAAATATGAAAGTTTGACATTAAGTATTACCTTACACATCTTATTTGGAATCTGTTCAGTCTCTGACAAGTGAAATGATAGTAGGCTTTTCACAATGGTTCTTTTTAGGAGAGGTGTGTAAAGCTTATGTTGACTAAGGTTACATTCAGAATCTCATACAGAGATCTGAATCACTCCTATAATTGCAACATAAATATTAAAAATATAATTTCTATATCAATTAACTTTGAGGGGAAATGCAAACTAGATGTATAAGTACCATTTTCGTCACAAATGTCTATGAAATTAATGGTACAATGAGATGACTCCAGTGCAGCTAAAACATATAATATTAAAACTGAGTGAAAGTAAAACATGTTAATGAGAATTCATTCACAGAGATGGTCAATGAAAAGGGAATTTTCCCCCTTCTATTTAAAAGGCCATAGTATGAAAATTATTCATTGCATAGTAGAGGTGCAGAAACTATATGCACAAGAAGATTCAGACAGTATACGCAATCAGTAATACATGACATTCAGATGGAATATTGATAGTATGTCAGACAAGGTGCAAAAATATGCAGAAATATATTAGCAGAAAGAGATAACACATTGCTATATCCACATAATTTAAGAGACAATTGTTAGACTAAGTCACCAAATCTATATACATTCCCTTTTATCTATTAAATTGTCTCTAGGCATTTACAAAGCACTATTCAGCATGGAGTAAAGGAACACAGCCGATTAGAAAAACAAACAAATGATCTGGCATTCTAAAATGACAGAATCTGTTTAACTCAAAATGCTTTAATTTAGCCTGAACTCTTCCTAATTTTCATTTTTGAAAGCTAAAACATAAAAGCTTTTTTCCCTTCCCCCAAAAAGGGACAAAAAAAGTGCAAATGACCTCTGGTGCACTTTATTTATTCTTGTCCATTTTTGTACAACACTAATCTAAATTATATTGCAAGCTCCTCACAGCAGATATATTGTCTTCCAATAAATATGCAAAGTCCCATTTACATCTACGACACTGCACAAATTAATACATAATCATAATCAGTTAGCCAAGAAATTCATCAGTATTCAGAAGACAATATAAAATGGTTGACTCGGAGAATAGGTGTGTGAAAAAGTATTTAGAAAAGTATTGAAGACAGGATATTGTAAGGAGTGGGGTGGTCCCAGAGATCTTAGGAAAGAACAGAAGAGTGTGAGTAGGGAGGTTTAACAACATGTGACCAAAGGGGAGCCCAGGGAAGAAATTAAGAGAGAAGGAAAGATAGGAGAGAATAAAAAGTTATAGTGGGAGAAGCAAGAAACACCACCATTGTGGAGACACACAGAGTAGGGGAAGCATGGAAGAAGTTGCCACTATGCCAGCAGACAGTCATCAAGTACAGCCCTTTCTAATTCTCCTTTTGTCCTTCACTTCTGGGTAGTTTTGTGCTTCTTCGTTTGTATTTGTTTTTGCTTTCTTGGGGCTTGATACAATGGGAAACTTTCTATTGATATTAAGGGGATTTGGCTCAGGTCCTTGTTTTGTGGCTTCCTCTCACCAGAAGTCAAATCCATTGGTTGCTCCCTAGGCTGCATGTGTTCTTGCAGCTGAACTGGGTGCCAGGAGAATGGAGAAGATGAGTTTATCACCTATGCAACGTGAGCAGCTTCTGTATTTCTCTGTGTTATGGGCTGATGCAAGAGTAGTTTTCAAGAGCCACCCACTCCTACTCACAGCCACAGGAGCACACCTGCATTAGGTCTTGAAGTGAATCTTCAGTCCTGCCACATTTCCCATTGCACAGCTTTTCCCCCGCCCACTTTCTGCCCTGAACCACCCCAGACTTTCCTGAGCTGTCCCAAGAGAAACCCTTCCTGCAAAGTGGGGCAACACTGTTAAATGGTTTAATACTTGTCCATCAAACTACATTAAAAAAAAAACCACAAACTTCCACTCTGCCTTGTCAAAGTCTAACCCCAGTGACAATAGGAAACCTATTTCACTGACCACAGTTTAGTTTAGACTTCTTTGCATAACCTGTTGTAGAAACTGTAGCATTAGTCCGGAGTATAACTCACTCCAGTCTGACACATTGTTCTCTGTACCAGATAATGCTTCCCAGAACAATGCATCCAGTGAAGAAAGATCAAGAAACACTTTTCCACAATGTTTTGCACACTGCTTATGCCTGCTTTCACGAACACTTCAGAGTTAACGTGAGGAAATGTTAGGGATTGCACATGTGAACTGACCATCATCTTCCTTCTTTAAATGCCTGAAGAAGCCAGGACCTAGGCTACCGAAATAAAACAACTGCCTGAATTAACAATTTAACAAGTTGGATCCATATACCCAGTGACAGATATGGCAATTTTCTGCACAAATCCTCAGGGGTACCTATTTAATTAAATTTAAGTATAGTCACAGAGCACTTCTCAACTACCCGGTGTATTTCACCGCCTAACCCATTTGTCACCTCCCAGTCACAAACACACCCAAGCAGTTTTCTTTTCACCATAGATACCTTTCATTCCTCTGCTCTTTTACACCCAGAACATAACACAGGCATCTTGTAGGAGGAGCTTCCCACACAGCCTTCCCCTCGGCACAGCTCACCTGAGCTTCCCCTCTGTACTTTCCCTTGCCTCCTCTTCCTTCTACTTATATCCTCCCAGTTACATCATTAGTCTAGTAATTACCTCACAAGGGCTCAATCCGCCCAACAGAGTGTGTTTAATTGCTCATAGCTGAGCTGCAGCCTTCAGTATGCTGCAGCAACCTCAGTGATCAGAGTGCTGCTGCCAGCACCCTGTCACAAGTACCTTTGGGGTCCATTGCATTAAATGAATGGTTTATGGATTATTGTGGTCCAGGATGTATGTTATCTCTTGAGGGGGGAGATGTGACAGATGTGAGACTTGGAGGTTCAAAGGACTACACTGAACAGCGTGTCTGACAAGGATGGACTTTTGGAACATGTTGTGTGGTTTTCCTAGAAAATATCTAGGCGGGAGGTGAAGGCAAATTCCCCACCTCCATTTATGCAAAATCCCAGCCTGTTGAAGCTACACCCTGAGGAATGGCCACTGTCTGCTGATCACCTGTTACATGAAGCCAAGTTCAAAGGCACAAACTATATAAGGAAAGACAAATGTTAGTGGCTGTTCTGGTTCTAAATCTGCAGTTGGCCTGAAACTGTGTGTGTCACTCACACTCCTTCTCTCTAACTTTTGGACCACCATAGGAAAGATCAGTTTCATTTTTTACTCCCTCATTTTCCACATGACAGAAGTCTTAACATTTTTGTTTCCATTAAATGATAGGTCCAAACTAAGCTGTAGATCTGGACCCACCTGAACTTTACGAAAATTAAATCCCAGATCTGAACTTTGATGTTTCAGCCCCTCTCTAGCTAACATTCCCCATCAATTGGGTATTGTGGCAGGTGATAATATAACATTAGGCAGCAGATTTATTAGGTGCTGACACTATAACTGCAGGTCTTGCTACTTACAGATGCTCCTCTTTCATGAAAAAATATGCAGACAATTGACAGCAAAGGGATTATTGATGAGTATAAATGCAGTGTTGCAAACTCTCAGGATATTTGGCACTTTTCCTGTAGCTCCTGCTCTTGGAATTGGTGACTATGGGAGAATTTCAGCTTCCATTTATTTAAAAAAAAATATTTCTAGCCCTCATGCTTGTGGAGAAAAGCATGAAAAACAGGAATTCTAAAAGCTAAAAAATCCAGTACAAAATAAATGGACTGAAAAGCATTTTTAAATCCTTATGATTTTTTTGAGCAAATTTTTTTTTTTTTGGGTAGGGTTGGGAGTCGGATTCATAAAAAAAGTTAACACTAAGGTTGGCTGTGCTACACTGGTAGAGAAATGTTTCCCTATACATAGTCAAATCTGTAGAATGGTTGGAAAGAGAAATGTCTTTTCAACATTACACATTTAAAAGCAAGAATCAAAAACTATACCTTTCTTTCGGAAAGACACACATTTCTGGAAAGATGCTCACCTTAAGACTGTGTTAGTGGCCTGGTCCTTCTGCTCAGAACCTTTCAAGCCAAGTACATCTCATGAAAAATAAAGCAAGGTATTTCCTTAGTTCCTTTCTAAACTGGAGATACTGAGAAATCCTGAGAATGAAAGACATAGGCGCTGCCTCCATGGGTGCTCGGAGCACCCACCAACCTCAGCTGTTCAAGGGCATCGCCAAACAGCTGATCGGGGACACCACCAAACAGCTGTTTGGTTGGTCAGGAAAGGGCATGAGGGAGTACAGAGAGCAGCAAGCGGCAGGTGAGGGCCTCGGGGATGGGGCGGAATGGGGACGGGAAGAGGTGGAGCGAGTGCAGGGCCTTGGGGGAAGAGGAGCACCCCTGGGGAAAAAGTACAAGTCGGTGCCTATGGTGAAAGATATGTCCAATGAATGCTTTGGGGTCTGTGGGAAAACAAATCAAGCCCTTTACCAGGTTTTTTTGTTTTGGTTTTGGTTAAGTGTCTCCCAGATCTCTTTGCATAAGACCCATAAGGAAAATCCATGGAGAAAAACCATGTTCACCTTCTTAGTGCTTTTTTGCTCACTAATAATTCAATGCTCAGAGCAGACCTATAGAGTCATTTCAGGTATCTAGTTTGGTTAGTGGCATAACCCACATGATTTCAGATATCAGCTGGGTCATGGTTGGGTTAGCACCATTAGTGAGAAAGGATGGATTACCAAGGGTAGATATCCTGCCTCCAGACCATCTCTAATGCAAGGGCTACAAAAAGGAAACACAGATTTCATGGGTTCAAAAAGCAAGAAAGACTTTCAGAAGAAAAACACTATAATCCTTTTCAGACTTGACCAAGGCTGAAAACAACTTCTGCTGAACCTTCTGCAAAACCAGTTCCGGAAAAGCATTGACCTCAAAAATTAATTTTACTAAAGCAAGTTAGCATTTTTTGCTCTTCATCTTTGCATGAAGGTCAGCTTTAGACTGACAAATTAAACCCCAGGTGGGACAATAAAATTTCAAGAGGCTGGTCCTCAGAGGTCAGCTAAGGATAACATTGTTTATATTAGGAAGGGAACAAAGATATCAAGATGTCAGAAGAGGCTGTTTAAGATGGTTAACTTCCTTTCAGAGGAGTAAAGAAGTTTCAACTGGAAAGTAAATAAATATTCATGAAAGGGATTGGGTCATGGCATGAATTTCTTTGATTAAGATTAAGACAAATTTCCAATCCACATTTTGATGAGGCTGTCACCCTAAATATGAGGGAAAGGGCAGGAGATAGAAAGAGGTTTACTATCAGAAAGAGGGGAGAATATTCATGAGAGCCTTTCATACCCCTTTGTTCTTCTAAAGCAGCATTCAATCTCTCTCTCTCTCTCTCTGTGGCCGTCAATAAGGAAGAAAATTCTTTCCCATCTCCCCCATATCAAAAACCTTAAAGGAAGATTCAGAGATGCACTTCATGCATGTTTCTTGTCTTGTTTTAACAAAGAACAAAAGTTCCGTGCCTTAAATTTTTGACTCCTACAAGAAAGCAAAGATTTTGTCTATGCCAGCATCCCAAGGGAAGAGGATACTTTTCAAAGACTTCTTTTCCCCCTCCCCCTCTAAAAGCCACAGGATTTGAAGAAATATCACAAGGAGTCAGAGAGTAACAAAATCTCCTGCTAAAAGAATGGTCGGGGGAGGAGGGGAGTGGAGGGAGAAGAGGGAGAGAAAGTCCAAGTTGGGGGGTGGTAAGACAGACAGACAATAATATCAGCTTTAAAGAAAAATTAGTTTAGCCAAGACTCTAAATCCATTTGAACATCTTCATGAGAAAAGAAGCTTAGTAAAAATTTCAAAAATAAAAAAATCAAAGAAATATAGTGATAAATGTATGTGTTTCAATGATTGCCTAGTGTAGAGCAATTGCAGGGCAAAAAATGAGATCATTATTAAATGTAGGATGTGTATGCTAAAATAGGGTACTACAAATTCCTCTCAGAAGTCCTGCTTAGTATTTTCATTTATGCTATTTATCCCTATCAGTTCATTAATTTGAATAAAGTTTAGCATTTTATTTTTATTAGAAGGCTAGATTCTGTCTCCTTCATTGAGGCTGAATAGTAGCTTCCTCTTTGAAGCAATTTAACTGAATAGTAGCTTCCTCTTTGATCCATTTATTTCAATGGATCTTAATTACAAAGTAGGGATTCCTCACTAGGGGGCAGAAACTGGACCATACATTTTAAGGTTTTGACGGATACAGACAAAATACAGACGAGTGAGTGAATGCATTCATCGCATAAATCATTCTGATTTATCTCATTATAATAGATACTTTGTGTTACAATGTCCAAAAAAATGTATAGTATAACTATTTTTAAAATCATAATGCATAGAATATTAAAATGAAACAAAGGTTCTGCTCTATGCTGAGATTTGTGTTGGTCACTGTCCTATTTGTCCAGCTTTTGAGATTAAACAGAGTCTAGAAAGGAGCATCATTTTGATCACCTAGTCTGAACTGCATAACACTGACCATAGAATTTTCTCCCAATAATTTCTGCATCAGGCTTCATACCTTCTGTCTTAGTACAGTGTTTAGAAAGTTATCCAGTCAGGGTTTAAAGATTTCAAGTGATGGAGAATCCACCATATCCCCTGGGGTAAGTTGTTGCAATATTTACTTTCTCTCATTGTATAAAATGTGTGATTTCCAGTGTGAACATGTCCGGCTTCAACTTCCAGCCATTGGATCTTGTTAAGCCTCTGTCTGCTAGATTAAAGAGCTTTGGGTGTTGTCTCATTATTATATATCCCCTATGGGTATAGGATAAGATAATAGGATTACCTGGGCCCCATGATGCTGCTCCAGGCTCAATAGTTTTTGGTTTTGCTTAAAGTACTCCAAAGCCTTAACTGAATTTAAACACTTACAGTCTCAAGTATCAGATATGGGCATCCAGCCTACAGTACTCTAAGAGTCCCAGTCTCCTATCGGTGTGGGCTGGATTACTCAGGTAGTACTGGGCATAATGGAACAATGTTTCAGGAGATAAGCCCCTCCTGGAAGTCTGGGATGATTTCCTGGGGTACCCAGGTTTCTGAGGCACCTTGCTACCACCTGCTCTTAGTGCAAGTGACTCTTGTGGGTCATCTCCCTGCCTCCACTGGTCGCAGGCTCTGCTGTGCCTCTGCAGGTTCACAACAGGCACACTCCAACCCCCAAGCACTCTGAGCATTCCCAGGAGTGTCCAGACCCTGGTCCACTGGACACTCACAGATTCACTGCTCCCAAAGGAACACTAGACCCACCAGCTTGCCTGTTATACCTCAGAGCACCACTCGGCATAACACACAGCACTTAGATATGTTTATAGTGAAAAGAAGCAAAATTTTATTTAACAGAAAGAGTAGAGATTCAAATGGCATCAAGTAGAAATATTAGAAACAAATGATTACATATTAAATAGAAACCTAACACTCATTTGAGAGCCTAGACTTATTTAATTACTTACTGTCCTGTCTTAAAGAACAAAAGCTCACCCAAAATCCTTCCAGTGTATTACAGACACACTTGGATGTGACCCTCTATTCATGGGACAAGTCACACTGTCAGCTTGCCTCCTCTATGGAAAAGATCAACAGGGGTACCACCTCTGCCTTGCAGAATGCTCCTCCAATCCATTGTCTTAACTCAAAGAGGATCCCCGCCTGCTGTTTTATTTCTACCTGTAAATTTCCTCTTTCAATTAGCATTTTGGCTCCATAGACAAATAGACCTATATTGTGCAGCAGACAATACACAATTCCCAGATAGGGAGATAAGCATATATTAGTCCCTGTCTGGAAGTAACCGGTCTGGGAAGTGGTGGTCCTTCCCACCACTACAAAAATCTCCAATTTGAAAGCAATTTTTCAGTAACATTGTTTTGCCTTCAGGTGTTAGCCTGCGGCCCATTTACAGTAGTCAAAAAGACACTGCGAAAACAAATTGGTTGGAAAATTTTGAGCTTGTGCCACCCTATGCAACATCTTGCATCAACCACTGCCACCATTCTTCCAGCTGTTTTAAAGCACTGGCTGCATTGTGTGCAACCGAGTTTTTAGCTCAGGTCCAGCTGAACTGATGCAGGCTACAGAGGAAACTCCCGCAAGTGTTAAAGCTGCTCAAATTTAACTGGTCCTTCTAATTCCATTTCATAAGGGTGCCTCAGTTTTGGAAGTTACCAGAAATTCCTTGCTAACAACAATGCTAGGCACTGTGGGGTAGGTGCTTCAGAAATCCTAAAGTGAAATGGTACAGTATGGAGTGCAGATCTGCTAAAACAGTTCTGTCAAAAATCGTACCACCACGTAATGTGCCAACAGAGCTACAAGGACAAACATACCACCTACTGGTCTGTACACTATGTTCCTGCAATGGGTTCCTTATGTATGGCATATATATGTCCTACCTGGATTGAGAGGGGAAATATTGCATGAATAAGTTCCCACTCTAGCAAGTAAGAATTCTGCAGTCCTATCCTCTGTAATATCACTATACAGATCTTAAGACTTTTGCACCTGAAAAAAGCTGTTCTGAAGATCGCATTCAATAGGAGCTGGGCATCTCTCTCCCTTAGAGCAGGTTGAAAATCCCAGCCTCAATTCATAAAGTGACAAACTCACAAAATACAGCATATAGAAACACGTTACAGCTCAATCTATTCAACAGAGTGTGCATTCTCCAGTATCAATCTATTTTAATGGACCGTAAAACAATATTCAGTCAAAAAGTGATTTAGTATTTTTCCCATGGGCTTTATGACAATGGCAATATTTACAGCCCACACTTAGGGAAAAGAAGACAGGCAAATTAATCTGCCAAAATAACCTATCCAAAGCTCTTGGTGAACTTGTACGAAAAAAGGCCTATTATGGTATGATCAATAAAACCAGTAAAAATACAGGGCCAGATTCTCAACTGGTGAAAATCAGCATAAGTCCATTGACATTCACAGAATCACAGAATATCAGAGTTGGAAGGGATCTCAGGAGGTCATCTAGTCCAACCCCCTGCTCAAAGCAGGACCAATCCCCAATTTTTGGCCCAGATCCCTAAATGGCCCCCTCAAGGATTGAACTCACAACTCTGGGTTTAGCAGGCCAATGCTCAAACCACTGAGCTATCCCTCCCCCCTTCAATGCAGATACCCAGATTTACACCAGCTGATAAGTTGGCCCATAAGCTATAACAAAAATTGCAAACTAATCAGCATCCAACTTATACAGTGCTAGACTTATTAATTCCTATACCACATACATTCCAATTTTATACTTTGAAGGTCAGTTATTTCAGTCTGTTAAAAGGCAGAAAAAAATTCTAAAAATTACAATCCCCCCCCCACACACACACCACTGTTATGTCATCTCATATTGAATGTTCTAGATTTTCTAGAGACACTACAAGTCCTTCTACCATTTATTCCTGGCAAACAAATACGATGGGATCTCACGACACTGCATCATTAGGTTTATAAAAAACCATCTGTAGTGTTTAGATGTTGCTTGTAATTACTGGAATTGGGAGCACTGGCTGTTAGGAGTCTGAAAGGACAGGAAACAGGAAGGAGCGGGGAACAGTTGAGAGGCTGGGAGAAAGCTACAGAGGGTGCAGCAGCAGCTTGGTAAAGAGGTTTCCACTTTGAAAATAAAGTCCTGTTGAAGCTTGTTAGTACCTTGCCTGGTTGATACAACACTATCCTAACAAACTCACCCTAAAGAGTGTTACTACAAAGGCTTTATATGAGCCATTTAGATGGGTACTATAGTAAACAGCTTCCAGTTTCAAGATACTATATATTCTCTCTGACCCCATGATTGATACTGTAGCAACCTACTTTTATAAGCTCATTCTCAGGTGAGGCCACACTACAACAAACACAAATCAGCAAATCTACTGGATTCTTCTCACCACAAAAAAAGGAAGATTAGAGACAACCTTTATGACCATAACCAAGTTATTCAAGGGTGAAATCCTAGAAAAATGCATGAATATTTACACTGCCTATTTCAACAAAGTATTCAATAATGAATTTGTCACAGTACAGCAATGTTCCTTCATGGATATTGGGATCGTTAGGATGACTTTTAAAGCACTACTTTAATGTAAAAAGGAAGGTAGCCTGGATAGGAACTTCAGAGGCAAATTTCTCCATTGAGGTCAAAGATAGCAGGTGAAAGATAGGATTAAGTAGTGAGTGCTATTGTAGCCTGCAGATTTTCATTTCTCTATTTTTTTAAACTACTGTATCTTGAAGAAAATTGACATAAAATGTTAAATAAAAATCTAGTGCAAACTTGGACAAAACAGAAGCCTTTGGAAGGATTTTGGACATCAAAACAACCTTGACACATTTGGGTATAGCTCCATTTCTTCTGTCTGCCGCCTCTGCCCAAACTTTCTGTTAAAAAAGTGAATAGAATTGCACCAAAAGATGATTTATTGGTTTAGCAACTAACAGCACTGAATTTAAAGTCAACTGATCACAATAGACAGTGTAAGAGCCATTTCACCAATCCAGCTGGGAAGGCAATGCAATACAGTGGTTAGAACAAAGGACCAGGAACCCTGGGTGCTAATGCTGACTCTGCCAATGGCTCACTGTGTGATCATGGCCAACACCATTTGACCCCATAGCAAAGAACTTAACCACATGATTTACTTCAATCATCTGATTAGTCCCATTGATTTCAAGTAGACTACTTACATACTTACAGCTAAGCATATGCTTCAGTGCCCTGCTGGATCACACAATCTGAAGCACCAGATCCCTGTCTAGAAAGTGAGTATAGTCGTGTCTATTGTACATAACTCTTACCCACTCAGTATGGTCCTGTCCCCTCTCTAATGCTAGTCATACATAGAGATTGATGCATCTGCTTTAACCTAGGCTAATAGAGTCAGATATTTTAGTGCTGACAGTGCAAAATCATGCGTGGTGATCCAGAGGTTCCAGGTTTGATCTCTGCTGATGATGATCCATTACATGTACCTATTGTACCTCATAGGAGTGTTGTGAGGTTTCACTAAGAATGCCACTTTTCATGTGAATACTCTGATATATCCTATGTATTATCATATGCATACTCTATTCTCTCTCCCTGGCTCTCTCTCATACACTATTTGTTCTTCTCACACATTATTGTGCATCTTTTGCTTTTCTCAAAACATCTTTTTGATATACCGTTGGTACTATGTGTTTACATATGAATGTTTGGATTCTTTCGTCCATCTTCATAATTCCTCAAGATCACTGACTTCCAGTGTCATCCCATATTCACCTCTTAATTCTCTGCATTTCTAAACATTTCCTCTGAAGAAGTCAAAAGGGGAAAGAGCTTGGAAAAAGAGCTTTCACTCTTTTTGGATGCTGCTTAGTATAATCATTCTCTCTTGGTTTCTTGCAAATAGGAGCAAGTGAGGTCCCTATGGACAATCTAACATCAAATGGTAATGTCTTACATTGGTGATGCTTAAACTATCACTTGCCTTAGGCCCTGTCAGCAAAATTAACCTTACTTCATGATATCTTGACTTTTGAAGCTATGGGAGTTTATGCACATTTTTCTGTAGGGCGGGGCAGATCATCCTTTTGCTTTATATTACATACAGATTCTTATTCTAGACTCACCGGGTCTCAGATTCTACCTGAAGACATGTCTATTAAATAGAATTCAGTTTATCAACACAACCCTGTACATTTCCACAAACCTCTTTTACAAATTGGATCTTTTGGGGACAGCACCACTATGAAAAACAAGTGGGAAATGATTTACAGATTTACAGAGTTAACATGCAATACTTTGGACTAAACAGAAGTGCAAAAGGTACTCTCAGTGAAGTTGTCTGGTAATCCTGAGATTACCAAGGTGGCTGCAAATGGAATTCGTTCCCTCTAGGACACAGCAAGGATATTTTAAATACAGAAGAGAAAAAGCAAGTGGCAGCTCTTGGTTGAAACATCTAGAGAGAACAAATTAATTTTTTCTCAGTTTTAAAATGTCACTAATCCATGCTCTCACCCCTCTCCATCAACATCTAATTCTGGAGCTCTGAGTCTTGGGATGGCTATTCCAGGCAGTCCAGGGGAGAGGTGGGAGGAAGGCTGCCAAGTCACCTTTCATCTCCTCCCTCCCCTAGAAGTCTTCCAGGATCTCTCAGACAGCTGGGGGAGGAAGGAAAGGAGGGTTGGCAGGTTCTTGATCCAAGATTAGGCCCAATATTATTCAAATGATTATATAGTTGAGAACCCAAATGTGCACAGCTACAACACTCACACTACAGAAACTCTTCTAAAATTTACAGATATAGTTTATTAATACATTTAGTACAGTCACAAACACCCCAACGCAGTAAGGTAGATAGAGATACTACCAAACATACATCTGCATATCCATACACTCACACTATCCCTTGCAAAACAACCTGAAATGTGACCCATCATCTTCCTCATCACCATCGGCCATCATGCTGGCACCTCCCAAGGACTAAATCTTTCTCCTACTGCCCGTAGGCTGGGATGCAACTTTTACAAGATGAAATGCTGATGCCAGTACATTTGATGCATATTCAGTAGGGGTCCCCTCCCCTTTTTCTTAATTTGTATATCCTAACTTGACTAATGTTGGAGTGTCCTTCTCATATAGTGTAGTATATCAATGATCTTCAATTATCATCATATAAGTCAGTTCGCACTCTTGTGGTTAGGTATCTGCGGATGTAATGTAAAATATAATCTGCAGGTGTTATGTAAAATTTTATTGCCCTGACACTCCTGTGGTTGGGTCACATACTTGTAGTCAGAACTTACCTTTCTCCTCTATTTTCAGCTCAAAGTTTATCTGTTCAAAGTTCACAGGTCTCGAGCTTTATGTTAACTTGCTGAAGCTAATGGTTTACAGGATACAGGCCTGTAGGTTCTCTGCATTACTGCCAAATAGAATAAAAGCAGACTATAATGGAAAGCAGTGAATATAAAAGGCAAGCTAGCCCACTGAGCTACAATCTTTTAACCTTAGCATGGGGTTTGTAAACCCCATCAATTACCACAACCTAGAAAGTGATAGTGAGCTCTGTATGTTAGGGTGTTCTCCATCATGCTAATGATAGCAACTTCAAATGGCTATTGCACTAGCTTACTCTTGAGGAAATGGGTCACTTTAAAAACCAAAAGTAGGCCTCTATCCAGCAAAGGATTTAAGCAAGCACTTAACTTTAAGCATGCAAGTAACGTCATTGAAGTCACTCCCCCCCACACACACACTTCATAAACATAGCACCTGATTTCTTTCCATCACTCTCCCACTACAGACTTGTAGCTACTTACCAGCTACAAAGTAACAAATAGCCCCCTGCTATGTGGGTGTCCAGAATCTTACATTCTAAAAATGTAACAATCTGAGCATTCACAAAACCCACTGAAGTTAGCAGCTGCATACGTACAGCCCTTTTGAAAAATCACGTCATGGATGCTTAAATATGTATTTAGGACCCGAACTTTAGGCACCCAATTTTGAAAGTTCTGGCCACAGCATTAAACCAAAATCTGAGACTGGCTGCCCAGGAGGAAAGGTGACATGTAGACTGATATGGTAATACCTGAGTATCTGCTGTCCAGTTAGCATGCTCCTGTCTAGAGAAATGCTCTTTATAAAATTTACTGGATCTGTCTGACAGAGTGAATGAACGAACAAAATAACTGCAACTTCCACACCAGGTCTGAGAACCCAACAGCCTGCTTAGGGTGTTTTAAAAAGAGAAACAGTGGTTTTCCAGAAGGATTTATTTTTAGAAGGACATTGTTTAACAAGATGGTTTTTCACTAGTAAATTGAATCATAGAATCAGAGAATATCAGGGTTGGAAGGAACCTCAGGAGGTCATCTAGTCCAACCCCCTGCTCAAAGCAGGACCAATCCCCAATTAAATCATCCCAGCTAGGGCTTTGTCAAGCCTGCCCTTAAAAACTTCTAAGGAAGGAGATTCTACCACCTCCCTAGGTAACGCATTCCAGTGTTTCACCACCCTCCTAGTGAAAAAGTTTTTCCTAATAGCCAACCTAAACCTCCCCCACTGCAACTTGAGACCATTACTCCTTGTCCTGTCCTCTTCTACCACTGAGAATAGTCTAGAACCATCCTCCCTGGAACCACCTCTCAGGTAGTTGAAAGCAGCTATCAAATCCCCCCTCATTCTTCTCTTCTGCAGACTAAATAATCCCAGTTCCCTCAGCCTCTCCTCATAAGTCATGTGTTCCAGACCCCTAATCGTTTTTGTTGCCCTTCGCTGGACTCTCTCCAATTTATCCACATCCTTCTTCTAGTGAGGGGCCCAAAACTGGACACAGTACTCCAGATGAGGCCTCACCAATGTCGAACAGAGGGGAACGATCACATCCCTCGATCTGCTCGCTATGCCCCTACTTATACATCCCAAAATGCCATAGGCCTTCTTGGCAACAAGGGCACACTGCTGACTCATATCCAGCTTCTCGTCCACTGTCACCCCAAGGTCCTTTTCCGCAGAACTGCTGCCTAGCCATTCGGTCCCTAGTCTGTAGCGGTGCATTGGGTTCTTCCGTCCTAAGTGCAGGACCCTGCACTAATCCTTATTGAACCTCACCATATTTCTTTTGGCCCAATTCTCCAATTTGTCTAGGTCCCTCTATATCCTATCCCTGCCCTCCAGCATATCTACCACTCCTCCCAGTTTAGTATCATCCGCAAATCTGCTGAGAGTGCAATCCACACCATCCTCCAGATCATTTTTGAAGATATTGAACAAAACCAGCCCCAGGACCGACCCCTGGGGCACTCCACTTGACACCGGCTGCCAGCTAGACATGGAGCCATTGATCACTACCCGTTGAGCCCGACAATCTAGCCAACTTTCTACCCACCTTATAGTGCATTCATCCAGCCTATAGTTCTTTAACTTGCTGACAAGAATACGGTGGGAGACCATGTCAAAAGCTTTGCTAAAGTCAAGAAACCATACATCCACTGCTTTCCCTTCATCCACAGAACCAGTAATCTCATCATAGAAGGCGATTAGATTAGTCAGGCATGACCTTCCCTTGGTGAATCCATGCTGACTGTTCCTGATCACTTTCCTCTCATGTAAGTGCTTCATGATTGATTCTTTGAGGACCTGCTCCATTTTTCCAGGGACTGACGTGAGGCTGACTGGCCTGTAATTCCCAGGATCCTCCTTCTTCCCTTTTTTAAAGATGGGCACTACATTAGCCTTTTTCCAGTCATCTGGGACTTCCCCCGTTCGCCACGAGTTTTCACAGATAATGGCCAATGGCTCTGCAATCACAGCCGCCAATTCCTTTAGCACTCTCGGATGCAACTCGTCCGGCCCCATGGACTTGTGCTCGTCCAGCTTTTCTAAATAGTCCCTAACCACCTCTTTCTCCACAGAGGGCTGGCCATCTACTTCCCATGTTGTGATGCCCAGCGCAGCAGTCTGGGAGCTGACCTTGTTCGTGAAGACAGAGGCAAAAAAAGCATTGAGTACATTAGCTTTTTCCACATCCTCTGTCACTAGGTTGCCTCCCTCATTCAGTAAGGGGCCCACACTTTCCTTGGCTTTCTTCTTGTTGCCAACATACCTGAAGAAACCCTTCTTGTTACTCTTGACATCTCTTGCTATCTGCAGCTCCAGGTGCTATTTGGCCCTCCTGATTTCATTCCTACATGCCCGAGCAATATTTTTATACTCTTCCCTGGTCATATGTCCAACCTTCCACTTCTTGTAAGCTTCTTTTTTATGTTTAAGATCCTCTAGGATTTCACCATTAAGCCAAGCTGGTCGTCTGCCATATTTACTATTCTTTCGACTCATTGGGATGGTTTGTCCCTGTAACCTCAACAGGGATTCCTTGAAATACAGCCAGCTCTCCTGGACTCCTTTCCCCTTCATGTTAGTCCGCCAGGGGATCCTACCCATCCGTTCCCTGAGGGAGTCGAAGTCTGCTTTCCTGAAGTCCAGGGTCCGTATCCTGCTGCTTACCTTTCTTCCCTGTGTCAGGATCCTGAACTCAACCAACTCATGGTCACTGCCTCCCAGATTCCCATCCACTTTTGCTTCCCCCACTAATTCTTCCCAGTTTGTGAGCAGCAGGTCAAGAAAAACTCCCCCCCAGTTGGCTCCTCTAGCACTTGCACCAGGAAATTGTCCCCTATGCTTTCCAAAAACTTCCTGGATTGTCTATGCACCACTGTATTGCTCTCCCAGCAGGTATCAGGAAAATTAAAGTCACCCATGAGAACCAGGGCGTGCGATCTAGCAGCTTCTGCGAGTTGCCGGAAGAAAGCCTCATCCACCTTATCCCCCCGGTCCGGTGGTCTATAGCAGATTGCCACCACTACATCACTCTTGTTGCTCACACTTCTAAACTTAATCCAGAGACACTCAGGTCTTTCTGCAGTTTCGTACCGGAGCTCTGAGCAGTCATACTGCTCCCTTACATACAGTGCTACTCCCCCACCTTTTCTGCCCTGCCTGTCCTTCCTGAACAGTTTATAACCATCCATGACAGTACTCCAGTCATGTGAGTTATCCCACCAAGTCTCTGTTATTCCAATCACGTCATAATTCCTTGACATCACCAGGACCTCCAGTTCTCCCTGCTTGTTTCTAAGGCTTTGTGCATTCACAAAAATCCCTGAAAGTCTGTTCATTCTAATCAGTTTATTTTAATTCTTTTTCTTCAGTTCACAAAGCCTACAAACCATCACCTCCCTCCTAACAAGAATCTAGGACTGGCAAAACTGAACTTCAAAAACAGGCTGTTTGACAAGCCTGCCCCATCAACATTCTGCTGAGTCAGCATCCACATGACCAGGCAAGCTGTCTCTGTTGACATCTGCTCCTGTTGCAATACATGGGAATAACCCAAGATTATACACCATCTTCGGCTCCAGCGCTACCTTGGCATTGAACAAATTGGGCAAGTAACAGCCAACTCATTGTGAAAGGCATTGATAATCCAGAATTGGAGAGTATTATTGCAAATGAAACAAACAGTTATTAGAGAAAAGATGCTGTCATTTTCCTCTGACTTACCAATACATTTTGGATTTTCTGGGGAGCGTAAGTAGTCAGAATACACCAGGAGATACAAAGAGACACCTCTATGATTTAAAGGATACAGAATGTGTCATCCCACTGAACAATCTAGAAGCAAACTTGCATGAGGCCAAAAGCTTCAGCTAGGACACTGCATTGTGGGTAGTTGTTGCCAGAGAGCCTTTGGAATGATGAAAAGGAGCTTCCAAGATAGTCATCAAAATAAGGATGAATTTGATAAATGGGAAGTGATATCAACCTGAAGTTTTTAATACCATATAATAACAAGAAACAACCCAAATGGCAGAGTGAAGCAGACTCTGTACAGCAGTACTGTTGACAGTTGCCATTTTTCTATTTATGAATACTTTACTGATGAGTTAAATGACAGATTTGAAACTTTCAGTAGAATCACCTCTCGTTTTATTGTTTTTCTATCACTATATATTTCACAATTACCAGCTACAGTAAATCTCAAAAAGTTAGCCATTTTCCCATATTTACCAGATGATAATCATCAGGTCTCTATTGAGTAGTACCAGAAGCACAGGACATACTGGCAAGGAGAAGCAGCTCTCTCTGAAACCATTACTGAAAAACTGTCCCAATGGGATTCAAAATACACATATTGCCAAGGATATTTGTCATTTTGCCTGTGACTACAGCTCCCTTACTGCACATACCTTCTCCACTCATTCACCTGAAAAACTTTCAACACACTACAGTGACCAGAGATTGTTTGAACAAACATCAAGGCTAGTCCATTCATTGAGTTACATTTTGCACTTAAAGCAATGATTCAATCCCTATGTTAGTAAGAAAAAAAAACCCCACAGAGTAGCCTCCCCAGGTTAAAGCATTTTTGGGGCATAGAATGAATTTTCTGAGAAATTACAAGTAAATCCATTAATCTGCTTGGGAGCTAACATTTTTAAAAAGGTCTTCTGATAAAAAGCCCAATACAAGGCTAAATTTATTTTTTGTCCCTAATGATTCTAACACCAGAATAATGCATTCTTCAAAATTCCTATATAATTAAAAATCATTGAAATATTTTGTGCATAGAATACATTTGGATTAATGGTAATTTTCCCTCATTATTCTTCATAATGAAATGAAAGTGTATTCTTGAATCTCTAATGTAGACGAATGATCCAAAGAAAAACTCTCAAAATGGCTGCCATGTTCTATTGTTTTCATTAGTACTGAGGCCACAAAATGCTTTGGGCAAAGATGACTGTTGCCATTCTTAGAATCATAGAATATCAGGGTTGGAAGGGACCTCAGGAGGTCATCTAGTCCAACCCCCTGCTCAAAGCAGGACCAATCCGCAATTAAATCATCCCAGCCAGGGCTTTGTCAAGCCTGACCTTAAAAATATCTAAGGAAGGAGATTCTACCACCTCCCTAGGTAACGCATTCCAGTGTTTCACCACCCTCCCCTAGTGAAAAAGTTTTTCCTAATATCCAACCTAAACCTCCCCCACTGCAACTTGGGGCCATTACTCCTTGTCCTGTCCTCTTCTACCACTGAGCATAGTCTAGAACCATCCTCTCTGGAACCACCTCTCAGGTAGTTGAAAGCAGCTATCAAATCCCCCCTCATTCTTCTCTTCTGCAGACTAAATAATCCCAGTTCCCTCAGCCTCTCCTCATAAGTCATGTGTTCCAGACCCCTAATCATTTTTGTTGCCCTTCGCTGGACTCTCTCCAATTTATCCACATCCTTCTTCTAGTGTGGGGCCCAAAACTGGACACAGATGAGGCCTCACCAATGTCGAATAGAGGGGAACGATCACGTCCCTCGATCTGCTCGCTATGCCCCTACTTATACATCCCAAAATGCCATAGGCCTTCTTGGCAACAAGGGCACACTGCTGACTCATATCCAGCTTCTCGTCCACTGTCACCCCTAGGTCCTTTTCCGCAGAACTGCTGCCTAGCCATTCGGTCCCTAGCCTGTAGCTGTGCATTGGGTTCTTCCATCCTAAGTGCAGGACCCTGCACTTATCCTTATTGAACCTCATCAGATTTCTTTTGGCCCAATCCTCCAATTTGTGTAGGTCCCTCTGTATCCTATCCCTGCCCTCCAGCGTATCTACCACTCCTCCTAGCTTAGTATCATCCGCAAATTTGCTGAGAGTGCAATCCACACCATCCTCCAGATCATTTATCCTCTTCTGAGGAGGATCTTCACCTCCTCAGGGTGTTCTCTGCCTCTTGACCCTATAAATGAGCTAACATCTCTCCTCAGGGAAGCTTGGCTTTACTCATCTGGGGAGGACAGGAGGATTTCATGTGTCTTTAAAATCAATTTCATCTGATCTAGAACTGCAAACACTAAAATAGTGACCACAGGGCAGCGTGTGTGTGCCCTAACTGTACATTTCCATACTTCGGTTTGTTTGGATTTCTTTTAAATGTAAACCAAACTGAGTTTCCTGGGTTTGTCATGCTTGTTTTGAGGATAACTGCATCAATCCTGTGATGTATTTAACCCTAAATTAGTGCTATGAACTCTCAATCATAACTTTATTTCAATAAAGATATGAAAAGTCTTATGACTAGAGCTGCACAAAATTTTTTGTCCAGAACTTACTTTCACCAAAAAAATTCAGATTCAAGCTGGCAGACATTCTGTGAATTTGTATGAAAATTTGTTGAATTGTTTGTCAAAAAGAAATCCCTACAAAATCCAAACACACTTGATGTTTCAATTCAAAATTATTTCTCATTTTGAAATTTACTTCAATTTTATTTAAAACATTTTTAAAAGCCCAAAAATGAAACAATATTTTGTTTGACCAAAAACTTGGGTTTTCCTGATGGCCAGTGAACTGAAAAATCAGTTATTCACCCAGCAGGACTATGGCATTAATAATAATGGCATTCCTTTATTCTCAGCTCTCCTGTCATTTAACGAATCAGTGTTGCCAGATAGTCCGATAGGCCATGAGCTTCCCCTGGCAGCAAAGATTTAATGCCCTTTAAACTGAAGGGCATCCAAAGACTACTGTGAAATGAAGGTCATATAAAGTGAAATGTTACACATTTGACCAATTAAAATTTAACCCAACCCAGCTCTGTTTTGATAGATGCTATTTTCACACACTGATTATTAGCAAATAGGTTTTTCTTGCGGGGAAGGGGGTGGGTAGAAAGAAATATCAGGCGCAAAACCACCACTATAGCTTATTTAAAAACCAAAACACTGAACTGACTTTGATACTAGATGGCTCTTTAATCTAGTAGACAAAGGTGTTAGAAGATTCAGTCACTGGAACTAGAAGTCAGCAAAGTTCAAACCGGAAATAAGTTGCAAATTTTTAGCAATGAAGATAATCAACACTGGAATCACTTATCGAGGGATATGGTAAATTCTCCATCATTTGGAGTCTTTATATAAAGACTGGATGTCTTTCTAAAAAGATATGCTCTAGTTCAACCATAGCTGTGCATGACATCAATGGCCTGTGTTATGCAGGAAGTTGGACGAGATTATCACAATGGTCTTTTCTGCCTGTTAAAAATCTATTACTTTATATTAATTATAATTGAAAGTTAAAGCATCATATTGTTATTAATGGGGCTAATAGTCAGCCATTCCTTTAACAGTTCATAGAAATGTAGGTAAAGGGCCTGATTCTTCACTGCCTCGCATCTTATGTTGCGATTCACACTTCTGCAAAGTTAATGTAAAGAGGGTGAAAATATTCTACTTTTCTGATTTACTAGCATTTTACACCCACCTTGTAAGAGATGAGGCAAGATGTAAGCCCATGAAGAATCAGAGCCTGTACCTACATAGCTAATACACTTCAATGCGGTGTAGGACACATTAAGACTGGAGTGCAGATCTGCTCTTACAATTTCACCTCAACTCCATGAGACTTGTTAGATTTTATTTCATTTTACAAAACACATCATACTTGGTCAGTTATTCAGAAGCATGTCCTGATCCTAACACGTATGAGAAAACAAAGTACAGACAAGAATTAAAGCTGACAAACCATATAAAGGAGCTAAGTGGACTGTCATTTTTGTTTATTGCATCAAAAAAAGGACCTCTTTATGCTACTGACACTGATTAGAAAGCCCATGTGTCACCAAATGTTTTGTGTTGAATGAATTGTACTGTATCATTGACTCTGAATGAGGGATAATTTATCAGTTCTATGTATTTAAGGATGGATGGAATATAGCCTAACCGTTAGTGCATCACTCCTCTCTTCCATCCCAGATAAAAGCAACTTAGAGATAAAGTTAGAGAGACTATAACATCAAGCTGCTTTTACTTGTGAATCATTGGAAAAATATTCCCTTAGTAAATGAGTTACACTGAAAAACTAACTATTGTCCCCATTAGACATGAGATAACTGCCCTTCTATGTCACTGTCCATCTGAGTTCAACACATTAATTTAGCCTCAGAGCAACCTGGCCAGATAAGTATTATCCTAATTTTACACCTAAGAAAATTTAGCCAACCAAAGATTGAAGTGTTTTGCCTAAAGTTTCACAGGAAGCCTTTGGCAAGCATGTTTGTAAACACATCATCATTGTTCATCCCAGAACACCTTAAACACCTGTACCTACAGCATATTGTTGTGGCAGATAGGAAATACTGCAGCATAGATTAAACAATGGAGACTATTTGGTCAATCCCCAAATTTCCCACTGCTGGACACTTCCAGCTCCTACTTCCAGTTTTCCTGATGAAATCCTTACTTCACCAACCAGAGAAAGGGGACTCTAAGGAAGCAGGGCTCCTCCAAATCAGAAAGTAGTAACTCCAGCTTTTCCATTTTGTAGAGGACATGAAGCTAAATTCCCCCACCCTTCTCTGTAGACCTCACAGCTGGGATTAAATTCTTTGTTGCCATTAATTGAAGTCATAATGTAACCCACACACCTTCTGGGTGTGGTGCTCTGTCCCCTCTCGTGGCACTGAGACCACTTAGAGATTAAGGAGTCTGCTACAACCTGAGGCCATGTGGTTTTTAGTTCATGCATTTAGCTCCAGAGGTCCCAGATTCAATCCTGCCCACGGATGACCAGGGTCTGTCGGTGTTACAATAACTTGCTCAGAGGATGGGAGAAGAGGAAGACACAAGAGAGTCAGGTTTTTCAAAACCAGGACAAAATTTTCCCGACTGGGTAGATTTTTTAGAAGATAATGAGTAAAGCTGCATTTTACCACAGCTGTCACAGATTCCTGGATTGCCATGTTATAAATATCCATGCCTTGATATTCTGGGATATTTGCCTGTGGGTGGATGCTGCAGTATACATAGCTGAGCCAGTTCCAGTGAGAGTTGTGGAGTTCATTCCTGTTGCCTAATGCCCTATTTTCTGCAGCCCGCCGGCCTATTTTCTGCAGCCCACCAGCTTCCCGCAGCCCTCACGCCCTCCCCAGAATTTACCTAGAGCAGCTCTGGCCCAGTGCACACCACGGTTCCCTGTTCCCGGCCAATGGGAGCTGCGGGGGGCGGTGCCTGGAGGGTCAGCCAGGGCAACACACAGATCCCTGTGGCTCCCACTCCCCAGGTCCCAGCCACTTCCCGGAGCCGTGCGGGGACAGAGCAGCAGGTGGGGAGCCTGCCCTGCCCCTGGTGCGTGCCAGGCTGGAGCCTGCCCCCCAAACCCTTCCTGAAGCCTAACCCCCTGCCGCATGCTGCACCCCCTTGGGGCAGGGAGGGGATGGAGTTGGGGTGGGGATTTCAGGGAAGGGGTTGAAATGGGGGCAGGGAAGAGATGGGGACTAATGGAAGGGGTGGAGTGGGGCCGGGGATGGGGCAGCGGGCGGCAAGGGTCAGTGATGCAGCCTCAGGCCAATGTACTAGTCCTCATGTGGCCCTCGTGGTCATTTGAGTTGGAGACCCCTACCCTATTTGATCTCATCTCTCCCAATCACTTGGCACTTCAGTTCTGTTCCTCTGAGCATTTGCTATTTCGGTGGCACAGAAAATTGGACCATATTTGTGTTTACACCACAGAACTACCTGCCAAAGGAAGAGGCTCATTAACAGGCTTCATTTCTCTTGCGGCAAGCCAAAGAGACAGCAGCACACAAGGGAGCTCTACTTAGAGACAAACATGCATGCGATATTTCTGGGACAGCAAGATCACTTCTTGCTTCATCTGTGTATATATCGTCATTGTCATGGAAACAGCTTTGTAGGCCTGGAAGGATTTCCTGAATTTATGATAGTACAGGATCCTACAGGAATGGCAATGGTGAAAACAGAAGTGCCAGAAAGAATATAAGGTAGTCTACAAAGGAATTTCAGAACTATTCCACTCATGTTAATGAGAGTTGAGGATACTCAACCCCTTGGAAACATGGGATTTTAGGCCAATATGTTCAAAAGAAATTAGTGATTTTTATAGCATTTGATTCTGGGCACTAAAAGAAGAGCCTGATTTTCAGAGAGTGCTGAGTATCTGGTCTCTTAAAATTGGGATCCAGACAGATATCTCAAACTGGGCATAACTAGTTGTTTTTGAAATGCTCAGCCTTAATTAAGACAGAAAGGCTTCCCTGATCATCAGTCCTCTGTATTCATTATGGGCTCCGGGGGAAATGTTCAAAGGCACAAATGGCAATTTGGCACATCAATTTGCCTTTGAAAGTCTCCCCCTCTTTCAGTCCAAAACAACCCAACCCACTAGTTTAGGATGCCTGCTGATATACAGTCCCAATTACCTGGCCTCATAGGGATCATCTAGATCAGGGGTTCTCAAACTGAGCTCCATTCAGGTGGTCCGCGGATGACTGCACATGAGAGAACGAAGAGCCACGCAACTAATTAGTGGAGCCATGCAGGCGTGGCTCCACTAATTAGGTGCCTGGACCCTGGAGAAGATGCAAATGTAAGGTGAGGTGGTTGGGGAATAGGAAGGCTGGGGGGGGGCGAATAGGAGGTAGTGGGAGGGGGCAGTGGGGTAAGAAGGGGTGGGGGAATTTGGGTCATGCATGGTTGCAATGGCCAGAGAAAGAGATGACTTTCCCCAGCTCCTGGGCTGCGGCTGCTGGGGAGAGACACCCCTCCTTCCCAGCCCCAGCTCGGGGGGCTGCCGCAGCAAGGGAGAGAGGGCACATCCATCACATGAGAAAAGTAAGACTACTGATATTAAAATATGAGTTGTGTGCTGAAGGGCTAAAATCCATACGCTATTTATGTTACAACCTGACATATAGACTGTGTCAGCTCTTTTTACAGGCCCAAAGTCCAGAGTTTGATCAAGAAGACAGAGGCCTAGCAAATAGTTAACAATATTAGCTAAGAAGCAGAACAAAGAACAACCTTGCTTTTTGCTAAGATAAGCTTGGTCAGCAAGAAGCCAGGTGGAAATTATAATTGGGGCTTTATCTCAAAGTTGCAAACAGACCTAAACAATGAAAGGGGTCCTGTTTCTTCTGTAGAAGAGGTGCCTTCCTACACACCAGCCTTGAGTTTATGGAAGAGGTTCAAACATGTCAGTATGAGATACGATATCCTCCCTCTCATAGATCCTCCCTCCTCCAAGCCATTGCCAGTGCTTGCCTTCCAAACACAAATGAACAACTAAAAGACCATCTTTATTGCTATATACTTTTCATTTGTCCTTTTGCTTTAACTCTTAGGTGTGTACCTGTCAGACAAATCAGGGGAGCTACTTCATTCCTATGGATCCAAAATCAGAATTCAACATACATATTTTGTACTAACACACTGTATATTGTTTAAAGAAAAAACACCTGTGTACTAATTAAGTGTCATGTGTTAACCTGAAACCATGGGCGGAGATATTATATAACCTTTTGACCATTGGCTACTGTGCTTATATTGTCTTGCTGCTAGACCTATCCAGGGGTTTGGGACTGCCTACCCGTCATTTCCCTCTGTCCATGGAAAATCCATATAATCCATTGTAACCAATTGTTTGGCAGTGTCTCTGAGCCTAATAAGCAAGGTGACACTCTGCCAGCGCTGGGCATAATAAACCCACGTGCTTGATTCTACACAGTGCCCATATTTTGTTCCTTCACATACTTTTATTTGAAGAACAAAAAAATTATTATTAAGGGTTTTTTTAATATAGCGCTTTTACCCAAAGGGCTTTACAATAGTTAGCTAATGGTACAAACAGCATTCGGAAAGATCATTAAGTGGTCCGCCGAGACCCTCAGCAATTTTCAAGTGGTCCACGAAAAAGAGTTTGAGAACCACTGATTGAGAGGTCTCCTTCTTCTGACATTAGAGAGATCTTAGTTTTTCATGCCAGTTCAGACACTTCTGAATTTGCAGTATGTACTGTAATTTACATTAATCTGCAGACACTTCAGAGAAATGTCAAGATAGTACACAGCTTTGGCATTAGAAAGCCACTCCAATGAAATGCTAATGTACCCTATGTATCTAAAGACTAGTTGGAGCAGTAATAAGAATCAGAGCTTTTCATAGTTGTTGCTTAAAGGGAAAACTGCAATAAAATAGCTTCCACTGTTTGCCTAAAATATGCATAAATCACTACATTATTTATTTAAAAAGCCATTTCACATATACTCCTCAAGATCAGCTCTTCTGTTGTCTTTCAGTTTATCTGTGTCTCATACACACACATCCTTTCTAATTAGGATTGCTAACCCTCCCAGATTGTCCTGGAGTCTCAAGGAATGAAAGATTAATCTTTAAATAAAGATTGTCAAAATGAGAAGAGTTTGGAGGAAGCACCAGGAAATTAGTCTGTGTTCACATGACTAGACCTGTTCAGTTACAATTGAAGCACCTCTGTAAATAGACACATGATGGGGTTGGGACTCACCACCGCAGTGCCTCCTGTTGGTAACTCTGGGAATTAGCTCAGCCCATGTGGAGCGCCCTCGCTGGTGGTGTCCCATCCATCTCTCGCCCTCTGTTGGCATCCAGACCCACGTTGCTCCCTTCTCGCAGCATCCTCTTCAGGACACTGCCCTCCGGCAGTGCCCCCTAGTCCACGCTCACCCCCTGGTTGAGGGAAGGGGAGAGTTTAACAGCAGTCTTTTTGCTTCACCCCAGCCACAGTGACCAACCACATCCCCAAAGTCTAACCCCTTCCATCAGGGGTCAGGTGCAGTCCGCTATGTCCACTTTAACAGCCGGGTATAGTACAAGGGGGGGACCCTCTTCTCTGGGTCCCGGCCGAGGGACCCTCCCTGCCCTCCTTCACTCCCCTTGTCCACCTCTCGTCCTTGAACCACTTCCCCTTCAGCCTCCTTGCACCTTGTGGAGCCTTCTATCAGGACCTACAGCCTGGCAGGTGCAGGTACAGGTATTGGGCTGCAGCTCTCCTCAGCTCCCCCAAGCCTGCCCAGCACTGCACTATCCTAGGTACTGGTCTCTTTCACTCAGGAGACAGACCTTCTCCCTTGAAGGTCTGGGAGAGACTGACTGCCTCTTGCCTGGGCAGCCTTTATATAAGGCCTAGTCTGACCCTGATTGGCTGCCTGTCCACGCAGCCACTCTGGCCTGCTGTAACCCAATCTGGCCTGGAGGTGGGGCACTGCCCCACCACAAGACAATTCGATAAAGAGCCAGTTCAGATTTTTAAAATAAATAAATTTCTAGCTCTCTCGACTGCAGAATAAAGCTGAAAAATGTGAACCTTAAAAACAAACTAGAAGGCAAATAAAAAAGACCTCAAAGGAGGAGGGTATTTGTTTTGTTTTTTAATCTTATGGCTTCAGTATAATCTCATGATTTTTTGAATGCTTGGGGTTGGCAACACAGCACATGAGAGTCTCAGAGAAATGTCAGAAGAAGGCCCATAGTATCATAGGATCTCAGAGAAGGCCCATAGTAACAGCAGTCTCCATGTGTATCCTAATTATTATGGGCCTGATCCAAAGATCACTGAAGTCAATAGGAAGTGTCATAAATATAAAGGGAAGGCTAACCACCTTTAAATCCCTCCTGGCCAGAGGAAAAACCCTTTCACCTGTAAAGGGTTAAGAAGCTAAAGATAAGCTCACTGGCACCTGACCAAAATGACCAATGAGGAGACAAGATACTTTCAAAGCGGGGGGAGAGAAAACAAAGGCTTCTCTCTGTCTGGGTGTCTTTTGCCAGGACCAGAGCAGGAATGCAGGTCAGAACTCCCGTAAAGGGCTAATAAACAATCTAGTTAGATATGCGTTAGATTCTGTTTTGTTTAAATGGCTGATAAAATAAAAGGAGTACTTGTGGCACCTTAGAGACTAACCAATTTATTTGAGCATGAGCTTTCGTGAGCTACAGCTCACTTCATCGGATGCATGCCGTGGAAACTGCAGCAGACTTTATATATACACAGAGAATATGAAAAATTACCTCCTCCCACCCCATTGTCCAGCTGGTAATAGCTTATCTAAAGTGATCATCAGGTGGGCCATTTCCAGCACAAATCCAGAACCTGGATTTGTGCAGGAAATGGCCCAACTTTATTATCATGCACATTGTGTAAAGAGTTGTCACTTTGGATGGGCTATCACCAGCAGGAGAGTGAATTTGTGTGGGGGGGTGGAGGGTGAGAAAACCTGGATTTGTGCTGGAAATGGCCCACCTGATGATCACTTTAGATAAGCTATTACCAGCTGGACAATGGGGTGGGAGGAGGTAATTTTTCATATTCTCAGTGTATATATAAAGTCTGCTGCAGTTTCCACGGCATGCATCTGATGAAGTGAGCTGTAGCTCACGAAAGCTCATGCTCAAATAAATTGGTTAGTCTCTAAGGTGCCACAAGTACTCCTTTTCTTTTTGCGAATACAGACTAACACGGCTGTTACTCTGAAACCTGATAAAATAAATTGTGCTGAATGGAATGTATATTCCCGTTTTTGTGTCTTTTTGTAATTTAAGGTTTTGGCTAGAGGGAGTCTCTATGTTTTGAATCTGATTACCCTGTAAGGTATTTACCATCCTGATTTTACAGAGGTGATTCTTTTACTTTTTCTTCAATTAAAATTCTTCTTTTAAGAACCCGATTGCTTTTTCATTGTTCTTAAGATCCAAGGGTTTGGGTCTGTGTTCACCTATGCAAATTGGTGAGGATTTTTATCAAGCCTTGCCCAGGAAAGGGGGTGTAGGGCTTGGGGGGAAAGACGTTTCCAAGCGGGCTCTTTCCCAGTTATATTTGTTAGACGCTTTGTTGTGGCAGCAATAAAGTCCAGGGATAAAAGGTAAAATAGTTTGTATCTTGGGGAAGCTTTAATCTAAGCTGGTAAAAATAAGCTTTGGGGTTTTTTTCATGCAGGTCCCCACATCTGTACTCTAGAGTTCAGAGTGGGGAAGGAACCTTGACAGGAAGGCTCACTGATTTTAGATCATGCCTTATTTTATTAACAGTGGGACTTTGGCTTTTTTTCTTCCTAGGTTCTTTTGCATGCTGTCTCTCTTTAATTTCCCTCTGTCTTTTTATTCTAATTGGTGTTGCGAATTTGACTGCGCCTTAAAGGGCCTCAAGGAAAAGCCATATTATTATAAAGCATTTTTCTCTTTTTGTTTACTGACTCCTCCAACATCTCAAGATGACGTTTATTTTCCAATTGGATATGTCCTTCAGTTCTACCACTTGTTTGCATATGATAATTCCTATGCAGAATGAGGCTTGTTGACATATCCTAATACTTCAAGTTCATGTTCACAAGCAAGTCACCATCATATGTTCACATGACTCAGCATGAATGAGCTCTCAGGGCTTCCACACTATGGGAACAGGGTATGGGGAAAATCAATTGCTCCAATCTACATGTGAGACAGAAGTGAAGAGGAGCAAACATTATTTTGTTATATGGCTGTTAAATACCAGTTGGACAGGAACACCCCTCTCATTCCCTGCAGTGCATCTGTGGATCTCAGCTGACAATAAGCTCTGCATGCTGTTTGAATTTTCCTCTGGAACAAACACACTTTCCCAGTTGATCCTGAGTTACCGAATTGCCATCCATAATGCTGGTCAGTTCCTTTCTTTGGCAGTTTCAGCACTCACAGATCTTTTAATACCAAATAATGTTTGGCACCAGTAAAGTCTATATTGCCTGAATCTCTCTAACAATCATTCTTCCAACAGTTTCTACCCACACAGGTAACTATTATTGCATGGTGCCAAACACATTTGCAGCTTCCTGGTAACAGGGCAACAATGGCACCTCCAACCACTATCGAGGTTTTCAGGAGGTTTCCAGCTGCTTATTCCGAGCATCCTCCTCTTCTTTTCCTCCATGCCAAGGGCCATAGATGTGGTTCCCAGGCCTGCTTTTCTTCCCCTTGACCTATCAGGGAAGGGGTTCTCCAGGCCTGATCATCCTACAGGATTTCTCAAGGAGCAGCTTTTCTTGTCTTTCTGGAGAAGTTCTACAGTCGGCAGCAGCCCAGACTTAGCAGACATGGGTCTGTGCGCATGTGCCCATAATACTGTGACTAGAATCTTTAAAACACCCTTTGTGAGGTACTTCCTGTCACAGCCACAGCACATCTTGGAGCAAAATTAATCACAGACAGTGATTCTAAATACACATTGTTGGCAATAGGTAAGGCTCTCTGTCATGGAGGTCACGGATTCCATGACTTTCTGTGACTTCTGCAGCAGCCAGTGTAGCTAGGGCAGCCCCTGGGCCAGTCGCATTGACTGCTTCTGGGACAGTCTCAGGCACCCTGATCTGCAGCAGCAGGAGTGAGTTGGGAGTGGGGGGGCTCCTCAGAAGGGCAACAAGAACTCCCATCCCTCAGCTCCTAGCTCCATGTGCTGCTCCGCCCACAGGCACTGCCCCCCACAGCTCCCACTGGCCGTGGTTCCCAGCCAATGGGAGCTGCAGAACGGGGCGGAGGCAGCACCTGGAGCTAGAAGCTGCAGATCCCTGCTTCCAACAGCCATAGTGCCCCCCCCCGGGCCACCCACACCCCAAGCACCCGCAGCACCCCCAGGGCTGCCCTCCCCGGGCCAGTCATGTCCCCATCTCCCCCTCACCCCAAGTTTTAGTCAGGAGCCTATAATAAAAGTCATGGACAGGTCATTGTTTACTGCCCATGACCTATCCATGACTTTTACTAAAAATACCTTGACTAAAATATAGCCTTAGCAATAAGTACATGGAAGTTGTGGTACTTTATTTTTTGTAAACACACAGGAAAAATACAAGGGGAAATACTGTAAAGTAAATACTGAAGAAAGCTTAAAAGAGAGGAAAAGGCAATTTGAATGCACAGATGAAGTATATTTGATGTGAAATATAACAGTCATACCCACATGCATTTCAAAAAGATCCAGACTCCGGTGCAAAATAGACTTAAATCACTCCTCTGTAGTTCCCTCCAAATTTCCCACTTTTTGCCCCGTTCACTGTAGCCGCTTATGCCTGCTGTTTTTCTCGTGCTTTGTGTGTTTTCCACTGCATGCATCAGTGCCCTTGTAAATCACCCACTGGGAACATGGAACATTTTTATATATTTCTCCAACCATAAAATAAGTAAGTATAGAAGTATTGTTCATAAAATAGAAAAAATTGTTCAAAAACCCAAGATTTTTATTTCACTTCACTACTTATGTGAAGTATCAGGTTATGAACTAGGAAATGTGTGTGTTTGTTATAAATTTTGAGAGAAGCAAGCAACTGATTTTCCAAGGTTCTGTACAACAAAAATTTGTTCTAATTCTTTCATTTATTATAACTTCTTCTCTCATTAGTGATTACTCTATGACCTTGTCTGTGTGTGGCTTGAACAGACACTATGTTTCAGAAACCTTATCAGTATTTCCAGTGTAAATTCCTTATCTAAAAGAGAATGTGTTAATGTAAAGCACATTCTATGACCATATTTGACAAAAGATATTGGTCAGATAAAGGTGAAGACTCGGTATTGAAAGGTTATTGAAACCAAGACGGGAGAAAATCACTGTAATAGGATAGGAAATTTGGGATACTTGAAAAAGCAGGACACTTGAACTAGGCTTGTAAAGTGGGAAAAGAACTTTTATGCAGGAGCTGACCCCCAAAGTGCCTTCCCTCAAACAAAACCTAACTCAGATTACATTGGCAGCAGCTTTGTGGTCCTCCAATCCCATGATGCTTTAGCACAGAAAAGCACATAAGATAAGCAACTGCCATTTTAAAAGGTGATTTCTGCTTCAAATATGCCCTTTGTTTAACCTTTCCCTGACAACACTTGAGAGGGAGACCTGAGAGCTAGATTGACAGCCCTGCAGATCTGAAGAGTGAAGTCCACTCTTTATCCTCAAAGCGGGGACAACATGGGTAGCTATAAAACTGGGGGACTCGTAACAATCCAAAAACCCAACCTCGTCTTTGGAGTAGGTTGGAAATTGCATTTGTCCTGTTTTTAGCTTGCAGGTGAGGAGAAATATTTTGAAAAGTTACCAGTGGCTTTGGCTGCCCATCCTGAGATACTGTATACCAGTTTACCACAAAGTGAGTGCCCAGCACTTTCTGAAAATCAGGGCTATGGGGTGTTTCAAATTGGACACTCAAAAACTAAATCACCCCAGATCAATAGTCACTTGTGAAAATTGTGGTTTCAACCCTAAAAATCTATCAAATGAACCACTGGTTTTAGTTCAGGGAGAGGTGAGTCAGCATTGCCATCCAGGCCATGATGCACAAAGTACTATAAATACTGCCATATGCATGCTGCTAAAACATTTCCCCTGAAAAAGGCCTTTTGCTTCTGAACTAAAAATCACCCTCCATCTCTCTAATGAAGTACAATTGCACCAGCTCCCACTATTTCAACAAGTGACCGCCAGATCCCATTACTGTAAAAGCATGCATTACTTTCCAGTACAAAGGGGAATACAAATGATCATTTACCTCGCCAATCATCTTTGGTCTCAGCTGCTATAGAAGCTCTTTCATCAGTATTCAGATTGTAAACCTCCTCTGACCTGAGTAATCAGCTGCAAAATCACCCTCCATGCAAAATGCCAGCTATATAAACATCTCCCACAGCAGAGTCAGCTGCAAAATATATATTTTATGTCTGCAATTAGATATTATTCAACTCCCATGGTTTTCTTCATCTTTGAAACCCACATAGGAACATAGCTCTGCCCCCCACCCACCTTTGACTTCCTCAACAGTCATGCAGAAAATAGAGGCAAGGCTGAATAATCAAAACCAAGATTTCAGTCACTGAGAAACGAGATCTGTCAAAGATAGTTTTGAGTCCTTCGCATTTGGCAGTATGTGCTTATATCACTTCAAAAGATCTGGCCCATGCACAGCTCCCATATTTATACACTAAACAATCAGTTTTGGGAAGGGGAGGGGGCTGTTTGCACAGGCATACAAGAACCAGCAGCCTATTTGTATGCTGTTAGTGTCATTTGTTTATTAAAAATATCCTCATCTACACTTATGTATTGCTGCATTAAATTACAATTTGGACTTTATTGGGTAGGCATCTTAACATAAGTTTTATACAATTTGAAGGAGATCTAACACTCGGCTCAAAATTAGTGACTAGTAATATGCAACCAACTGGCCAGCTTTCACTTAGTCAATGCTAGTTTAAAAGTTCTGGTCCATTCTGAAGCACCGTATATGCAGTGCAGTATAAATTCACAAACTGCAAACATTTGGGTACTCTCAAGGGGTAAATAACCATATCCAGAGGACTTGCTATGTCCTGAAATATGTCCGACTCATTAAAGGCAGCAAAGTGACAGATTCAGGTGTTTTTTTTTTCCATGATACTAAGTACAAAACAAAACACACAAACATTGAAACATTGACTGATCTTTTAGAATATAATTAGAAATGTTTTGCTTTGGTTTGTGGGTTGTTTTTTTTTTTCGTGTTGCGTACACAGAAATCACACAACTGCAAAGATGAGGGTAGCCATCTCTGTATAGTTGTTTTGGCAAATAAGGTTCTTATCTTTTACCTTTGACCCCATCCCAGGGGCATAGCTAAGAGTGGAAATTTGGGTTGGCCCCGACTTTCGGGTGGACAGGCAATGACAGACTGTGCTAGCTCAGCTTCCCACCCAATGGCATGCCCTCTTTCCCCAGAGGCAGGGCTTCACCGGCAAAGCTGAGTACGTGCATGCCTCACCTTGGGCAATCACCGCCAGCAGCTCCTTCATCGCCAGGCTCAGCTCACCTCTCCTGGGGGCAGCCATGGCACCTCCTCGCCCCGCACTCGCAGGGACCAGATGCAGTGCTCCGTGTTGTTGAATCCAGCAGGGACCCAGCGCTGCACCCCATGTGCCTGCTACCTCCTCCCCTCAGAGCAGCTGCTGGGGAGAGGTGGGGTGGCCACCCCTCACCACACAAGAGGTTGATTTCTGAGCACAGGTCCTGCGCTCCATATGTCAGGTGGTGGTTCCCGTCGCCTCCTTTCCAATCCTTCCCGCCCCACTGTTAGTGGCCTGACAGTATGGCCAGGGGAAGGGGTGGCAGAACAGCTGGTCACTGATGTGTATCTGTGACAGTCCTTTGCCGGCTCAGTGTGTGTGGATGCTTCATACCCCTGCTCAGATTTGGGAGGGCCTGGATGCTAAGTAGGTGCACCTCAGCCCACCCAGGCCCACCTGTTGCTAGGCCCCTGTCCTGCCCCTCTCTAAGAACTTCACAAATCAAGTTAAGTTACCTCAGCTCAGTCAGAAACTTAACACACAACTGAAACCAGTGTCCTGAGGATGAATCGGCTTCTGCTCATCGATAGATGCTGTGCTCTATTCGGGCCAGATAACACAGCACTTTGTGTCACCTCCTCTCACTTAAATTCATGTCTCCACTTTGGCCACTGGTATTTCCCAGGCTGGTGTTTGGATGCTTGTATTAACCAAATATTGACTTTGAAACCAATTTGCTATCTTGTTTAGAGGCAGGATGTATTTTTCCATTATTGATCTCTCATCGAGATGTCTGCTCCTTATGAAATATACACTATTGACACAGACTCTGTGTCACACCTTACTTTAGAAGTAGTTCCATTGACTTGGGTATGTTTAGCCAATTAAACTTGTTCTGATGATGTAAATGCTACTATTTTCTGCCTCACTTCTTGTATTTTGTCAGACTCCCCCGCTGTCAAGTGATATCTGCTTGATGCTGAGGGCAGACTCCATTTTTACACATGGTTGAAGCAATTTTTCGTAATTCATAAATTTCAAGGCCACAAGGAAACATCATCTACTCTGACCTCCTGCATAATAGACTATAGAATTTCACCCAGTGATTCATGCATAAAAACTATAACTAAAGGCTTGATAAAAAGCCTTTCATTAGAGCTCACTGGTCTCTGTGAAATGATCTTGAAGTCTCAGCCCAGCTTCTAGTACATAGGTGTCTACATTGCAAAAAATCCCATTAAAACTAGCAATCTTAGAAAATGCTAAGAATTGAATTTCTATTGTCTGAGCTGTTCTCTCATGCCTGGAAGCGGTCCCTTCAGGACAGGACTGAAGTACATTAGTGGGGAAGAGGTAGGAAGCTTGCACTGCCACTGCCCATGTGTTATACTCTCCCAAACAGTGATAACTGTGGCATTTCATCACCATATATTCAATGAACATATGCTCATTCTTTCCCCTCTCCATCTTTTTTGAAAACACATCAAAGGATACCAGTCTTCCAGGGGAATATGGCACTGCTCATAAAAAGCCACCAAGCCACGCATCAGCCAACGATACAAAATATCTGACTCATTCAACCAATATCTGTGGTTCATTTAAAGCTCTTTTTTTCCTTTTCTGGTTTACCATTATGCAGTTCAATTGCATAAATTTTCTTCGTCTTAGAGATGAAAATTCTAGTAAAATGTATTGGTCAGCACTATCTTCTCGACCTCATCTTAAAAATAAACTAGTTAGGACTCTGGATATTGCTGCTTTCTATAAAAATTCCTATAAACATAAAATCAGGGATAACTTACATTTACAGAACATAGCCACAACTTGATGGTAAGGCTGATGTCACAATGCCCTGCAGAGGCCACTGAAGGCCCAAAACACGGCAGTCACTGCTGCTATATAAGTGTCTACATCTTTCAAGTATTCTCCAGCACTGTCTAGGGCACTTGCCAAATATTTGACAGTTGTCAGCTGCTTGATGTCCCATCTGGACAGGTTAATACTGAGCTGGTTGCAATCTGAAGCTGGAGGCTGCCTGATGGTAGTGGCCAGAGATTTAGTTTTATTTGGATTAATAATCTGACCAATGTGCTCTGCTTCTTGCCTGATCAGTGATTAGCCTGGAATATAGTTGGCTTGGGTTCAATTCCCTGCTCTACCACCGACTTCCTGTGTGACTTTGGGCATGTCACTTTCCCTCTCTGGACTTCAGTTCCCCACCCCTTAAAAGGGGATAATAGTACCTCCTTCCAACACAGAACTGTTGCGATCTCTGAAAATCTGGCCCCAATCAGTGGTGCTGGAACGGAGTGGGGGCAGAGGGGAAGCAGCGGAGAAAGGGGGCCACTTTTAAAAGTAGTAAGGACTAGCAACGGGGAGGGCTCAGGGCCAGGACTCCAGGAGAAGGGGTGGTGCCAAGGTTCGGGTGTAAAAAAAAAAAAATGTACCATGAGGTATTTATTGGTTTGAGGAAAGAGTTAAAGAAATTGTGAAGAATAAGAAGTTTAGAAGGAGACTGATTATCCATACAATGCTGAGATCAATTTAAGAAAGCTCTCTGCCTCTCACAATTGCACAAAGGAGGAAATAACTAACATTTCCAAGAAATAGCATTAATCCACTTTCTCATGAACATTCTATATTCTGGGAAAACCTTGCATTTAAAATGGATTACAAAAAATAATTTATTTGACTTGAATAGAAAAAAAACTATTAGAAAGTAACTCTTTCATAATGTGTTCCTCTGCTTAAGCAGAGATCTGTATGCATTAACTGAACATAATAATTGGCACTATTTACAGTTAGGGAAGATGATCAGCTAATAAACCTGATTGCTGATATTTGCATAGGAACATCATCCTGGTTATTACTGGAAGATTAGCTTCAACAACATTTAAATACCCTAATCTTTCACTAAATATAAACCAATTACTTAACCTAAGGAGAACAGACTTGACATGTGATACTTATAAGCAAGTTACAATTTTTCTTTTTCCCTTGCCCTTCCCTCCCTCCCCCACTGTGTCTCCATCCCAGATCTCAAGCTCACCATCTGTCAATGCTTATAATCCCTTGTTTACTATAGGGCCTAATTCAACTCATTTTGAAGCCAGTTATTGCTTTGCCACTGATTTCAGTTGGAGCAGGATCAAGGCCTCACATTCTTGGGATATAGATCTCGTATTATTTTTTCTGTAAAGCATAATGCAAACCTCTGTACTATATAAACCCGATTCAGAAAGCTACATAAACATATGTCTAACTTTAAGTAGATGAGTAGTTTCACTTACTCACTCACTTCCAGGAGATTACTCATGTGCTTCAAATTATGTACGTTTAAGTTTCTTACGGAAATGGCTCTAAATAATGAATGGTAAAACACTTTATTTGCCTCCCAGATACTACAGAGGTGGAAGTATCTTGGCTAGGATAAAAAATAAAATAATGGATCTGCGACAATTTATACAACAGTGGATAATCAGTTCAACATGAGCTCTGAGTGTGACACTGCGGCTGAAATAGCTAATGTGATCCTGGGATGAAGAAACAGGGGAATCTTGAGTAGGAGTAGAGAGACATTTTACCTCTATATTTGGCACTAGTGCAACCGCTGTTGGAATATTGTGTCCAGTGCTGGTGCCCAGAATTCAGGAAGGATCATGATAAAGGGTTCAGAGAAGAGCCACAAGGAAGATCAAAGGTTTAGGAAAAAAAGTGCCTTATAGCGATAGACGCAAGGAGCTCAATCTATTTCATTTAACAAAGAGAAGGTTAAGGAGTGACTTGATTACACTCTAAGTACCTGCTGAACAAATATTTAATAATGGGCTCTTCAATCTAGAAAAAGGGACAATGGCTGGAAGTTGAATTCAGATGGAAAATAAGGTCTAATTTTTAATGGTGAGTAATTAACCATTGGAACAATTTACAAAGGGTCGTAGTGGCTTCTCCATCACTGACAATTTTTTAAAATTAAGACTGGATGTTTTTCAAAAGCTATGCACGAGGAGTTATTTTGTGCAACTTCCATGTATTATACAGCAGGTCAGGTTAGATGATTACAGTGGTCCCTTCAAGCCTTAGAATTTATTAAAGTTATCATTAGATCTTACACTAAAAGAGCTAACGAGACATTTAAAATATACTATCATTCAACAAATGATGGTCTGGGATTCTCAAAAGTAAAATGATTTTGGGTGCCTCCATTTTTGGAAGTCCAATTAGATACACTTTAAAGAGGCCTGATTTTTCAGATAGTGTTGAACACCACCCTTCTGAAAATCAAGATCCCTTAAGTGTCTTAAGTTGGGTACCCAAAATCACTAATCTCTTTAGCCAAGATTTTCGAAAAAAGAACAAAAAAAGCTAGAATTTCAAGGACAAAAATGGCAACTTGGGACTGGATTCTCCAGACCTTACTCACACAGGCAATCTGTCTTTAGGAGAATGATCCTATTGACATCTGTCTGCCTGCTCAGGCAAGTAAAGACATGTATTATTGACCACTGTAATAACCATTAAATGTGGATTCATCTGATAGTTAATTCCTTCTGGAAATGATTATAAATTAAACTAAACTTAAATTCTAATTTGCCCACAGATTCACAAATATTTATAGTTGGAGCATTGCAATGTACCAACAAAGCTTCTTTTATTGCCAAATGACTAAATTCTCAAAAATATTGGAAAGAGAAAGAAAAACAAACACATAAATAAATATAATGGAAAATCAGACAGGGCTTCTAGCCAGCATAGGAGAGTCATATCAGACAAATGAGAGAGAAATTTAAAGAAGTTGCATCCTGTTTGCTAGAAATGTACTGTATTTTTGTGTTGAAAACACTATCTGTAAATAAAACACACATTATCTTATTTTAAGCCAGTGGTTCTCAACCAGAGGTACACATACCGCTCAGAGTATGCAGAGGTCTTCTGTGGGTACATCGACTCACCTAGATATTTGCCAGTTTTACAACAGGCTACATAAAAAGCACTAGCAAGGTACAGTACAAACTAAAATTTCATGCAGACAGGATGAGAGAGTAAGCAATTTTTCAGTAATAGTGTGCTAAGACATTTGTATTTTTATGTCTGATTTTGTAAGCAAGTAGTTTTTAAATAGAGGTGAATCTTGGGGTTGGCAAGACAAATCAGACTCCTGAAAGGGGTACAGTAGTCTGGAAACGTTAAGAACCACTGTTTTAAACAAAAGACTAATTTATTATTTTATATAAATAAAATACAGAAGTCTCATGAAGGGCCCAATCTTGCAGTGCTTGCTTAGGCAACCCTCCCATTGACTATCGGATGGCCCGCTGCAACAAAGCATCAAACGCAGGTGAAGATAAATATTGGTTTTATCAATCTGTATTAAGGTTTTGGACTTACACCCATCACCATAGTATTTGAATGTCTTTCACATTAGATTGACAAAAGCAATATAAATTACTTTGGAGCTTAAGTCGCATTAACTTTCAGTGGACTGTGTGCCACAGCCACTATGGAAAATGTTACTTAAAATCCATCGAGACCTTAATGGAATCCCTGGCTCTTCTCTTTACCTAACCATAAAAAACCTGTTTAATCCCTACTTCTGTGGGCTCACTTGACCCAATATGACTCATTTTATAAGTGGTGCCTCCTTGTAACCATTTCAGACATTTGTGGAAAATTCCAGCAAAAGCAGCTTAGCTCTGCAAAGCCTGCATAGTGATTGTGGAATTAATAGCTTCACTGATACAGGTTTATCATCTGGTAGAAAAGGCACTTACTGTTTTGGAATAATGGAAGTGAAAAGAAAGTGGAGAGCAACTGCCCTTCCTAAAAATAACACATGGCATAACGTATAGAAATACCGGTGTCCCCAGAGCTACTGAAAGCTACTCGATTGGGGCAGGCATCAACACCCAGTGAAGTTAATAGAAGTCTTTCCGCTGACTTCAAAGGCCACTGGAACCAGGCCCTTAGTTGCTGCTTTCCAGGCATGAAAGGCAGCTTGAATTTTTAATGAGAAGACACTTATGACTGATAATCTCTTGCTAAACAGTGGAAACAGTAGATTTCTACAGAGGTTCAAGATAAAAAACTATCCAGCTGTATAAGAACTTCACAATCACCACATTTAGATGCAAGCAGAAATGCTATGGCCAAGGCTAGACTGAAGCATGGGTCTATCAGGGCAATTGTCCTTACAGACTCATAGGCCCAAGGCCTACCTTCTTGACTACCCAAACACCCTAGTAATTTTGACAGATTTCCTTTTTAAAGTCTCATTTAAGTTGTGATGATCGTACTTCGCTACTAGTGTCTAAATTCCTCTCTTTAACAGTCTCCTGGGGCCCAGCCCCCCAATGGTGTAAATCAATTTAGCTCCACGGGAGTTAGTGAACCCATACCAATTTATGCCACCTGAAGGTCTAATCCGTAGTCTCATATATGTACACACATCCCCACATCTCCCCGCAACCTGGTTGAACCTCAGTGAAACTATCAAACATACCAAGGTGAAATTTTGGCAGGTTGGATTTCTCATCTGCCCTCAGGTACTTTGGGGCAGATTAACAGGTTAGAAAAGGACTCCACGAAACATTTATTGCTGGGAACAACTTTTAAATGGTGATACATCAGCTGATTGATTTAACTGCAGGTGAAGATGTAATAGCTAGGGAAAGGACTAAGATAATAGTGTATTTTTGTTACCCATGTAACTAACATAAAACAGTGTATGTGCACCACTAAAGGTGGCATGATGGAGAATTCAAATTGTTGCTGCATGAAAATTTTAGGCTGAAAGTTGCCATTTAGATCTCTCTTGACATTTCAGATAGCGAAGCTTCATGACACCTTTTGTAATCCCTAGAGCCCAAAGTACTGTAAATTAACTACAAAATAAGCTAAAAAAGCATAATTTCTTGGAGCTATTGTGGAACATAAATTATTCTTTTGACATTCAGCACCCCATCTTCTTTTTATGACTCCGCAGAACCCTTCTTCTCACCATCTTGCTACTTCAAGCTATTGCAGGTTTTGACAGTCTTCTGGGCTTTAGGTTATGCCATCCTCTAAGTTACTCTGTGCTGAAAAAAATTCAGCAGAAGATGAAGGATTGTATTGAAGAAAAGTGGTCATCCTCACATTTAAGCTACAAAATTTACTTAATGCTTGGCTGCTGTGAGAAATATTAAAAGGCTATAGCCATTGTCCAACTAGTGGGCATTTAAAAGAATGTAGATGGGGTTCTGTGTTGTGTTGGATTATTTCTATTAAATAACAGATGAAAAGAACAGGGACTGGTGCTCCAAAACCAAGGTGATGGACAGTACAAAAATCTAAAGATAATATGAAGGTGGGACTTCTCACAAGGAAGGGGAGAGGAACTGAGAAGAAAGCTTCTTTAAGAACAAAGGAAGGGCACAGAGTAAAGGTGCTAAATTAGTGGCCCTAAGCTACTATGCAGCCCCCTTATCACCAGGGCCAGTGGAACCAAGTAGCCAGCACAGTCACTGTCCACATTCCTTCAGCTATTCTAGCTTGTCTCCAAATTCTCCCTTCCACTCTCCTTGTTGCCAAATACTCTCACCTTCTCACAGAACAGTAAACGCCTGTGTTGGAAAACAGAACCTTGCAGTTCTCAATAGCCTTTATAAACAGTGTCCACAACGAATAAAGCAATGAAGGCTTTTGGTTTTAAATGTCTTGTATTTAAAAAACTAAAAATTAGAATTTGTTTCGGGCCCCCCCCCCAATGATCTTCACTCTTATTTTTCCCAAATATTGTGGCATTAGTTTTCTCCTTAACAAGAAAAAGCATGTTTTAAGAATAACATTGCCCCCCTTGCTGTTTCCTTATATTCTCTTTCAATTAGACTTATTTGTAATTCAGTCGGCTCTAAGGGGTGTCTCTCTCTCTACATATGGAGAGAGAAAGAGAGATAAGAGATTTATTTTTATTTTCCCTGCCACTCTCTCGCTTGCCATGTTTCAGTTAGTGGAAGGACAACAAAGATATAGATTACTTTGTTATAAGTAAGGCTACGATTTAGTCACAGAGGTCACACCAGTCACCGATTCCGTGACTTTACCAACAGCCATGGCTTCAGCGGCTGAAGCTGGAACCAGGACCATGCACCCAAGCCCTGCAGCTTGAGCCAGGGCCATGTGCCCCTGCCCACAGCTTGCGGAGGGGGGCTGCAACACGGGCTGTGTGCTTCCCTTGCGGCTTCCAAGGGCCACGTGCCCCCCAACCCTCGGCTGTGGCTAGGGCTGTGCGCATGTGGCTGGGGTTGGAACCAGGATGGTGTACCCCTGCCCACAGCTGCTGCCAGCTCTGGAGTGGGGGCTGCACACTCCCACTGGAGCTGGGGCAGTGCCCCCTATGGTGGGGGAAGTCAGAGCTCTGTCCCCCCTACCATGGCGGGGGCCTCAGACTGTCAGTCCCACCTCCTGGGAGTCTAGCTGTCATGCCTTCCCCCCTCCTTCTTACCTAGCCCTGCCTCCCATTTATTTTTAGTGAAGTCACTGACAGGTCACGGGCTCCCGCAAATTTTTGTTTACTGCCTATGATCAGTCCATGACTTACTAAAAATAATAGTGAAAATCTTAACTTTAATTATAAGCCCCTTTGCTTTGGTCAGTATCAGTGTGAAGACTAATTTTTTTCTTTGAAACAAGACTTGAAAATAAAAGTCAAACATTTCACCTATTCTGAAATGAATAGAAAGCTGGAAAAAGAAAACTGCTAGGGGTCTGCCAACTAGGTATAAAATTTGACCATGTTTAGAGAATGTTGAATTTATATCAGTTTGTTACTTAGAACAAATCACTCATTAGTCATTATTTTAATGTCATTTATTGAAATACTTTCACCAGGTCATGGTCCTGGGCTTCTGCATCTCGTTTTAGAATAAAAACAAATCAGCATATTTGGTAGCATTTGATATTTCTGGATACTCCATAACCTCTGAAGGCATCACTTGCAAAATTGATGGCATAGATCATGGTACAAGCCCAATGATTATGTAAAGGCAAAGGTTTTAAGATGCTCATCTTTATGTTTTATGGCAGAGTGTCAAACATTTGCTGGAATACCAGCAGTGACTTAGTATTAATTTTGGCTTTCAGATTGTGAGGATAAGAGCACTGTTAAGACAGTCTATGTGATGTTCCATATCCATATCCTCATGCTGTTCCTGTCTAAAGCACAGACCATATCAAATCGCAGTCATCTGTAAGCTCTTTCTTAAGATGAAATTTTGACAAGTATTTGTTCTACTATAATTCTCATAAGCCATTTCTCACTTTGACAAAATGGTTAACGGGGACCATAGTTTTCTTCCATCATCTTCCTGGCCATCTACACTTTCTCCTTGAAGGTTTGTACAAGTATTTTGAGAAGCATAGCAAAGAGAGCTACCATCACATGCAGTTTTAGATCATATGATATAGGTCCTACCCTTGACCCTGATTTTAGACCCCAAATCATCTTCCGCCCATGTGAACTTGGTATTCTATAAATCTCTCAATTTGAGAGTTCTGTACTTTTATCATGATATACTGTAAAAATCATGGTGCAAAAAAAAAAAAAAAAGCTCTGAAGCATGTCATGAGATCTTTCTTTGCATTAAAATTCTATTCTTGCAGAAAATCTGCACAATGAATTATGTGTTTACAAATATTAACTGAAGATGCATTTGGCTGTATCGGTATTTAGGGAAGTGAGAGGTCTCCAAAGGAAAGACCAGATACTGATCCAGGCCATAAAGAAAGGAAAATATTCAAAGAGCCAAATACATATTGAACTATAAATGTTAGAAAAGAAGGTACCCCTTATTCCAGTGAATTCAGCTGACTGCCACTGTAGGATCACTCTACACAGTGAATTCCCTACACCCCCAGACAAGGTGTTAAACAAATTGTAAGTAAAACATTAGAATATTTGCCCACTTAACACCACAGTGCTTTCCCTAAATAATTTTTAAGTGTTCCAAACAAGCGTTTTATGCCAGGTGGTACTGACAACAAGAAGTGCTGGGCTCAAATATCTAGGAATTTCTTTTTAAATTAACAAATGCACTGGCTCAAGCCCCAGCCCAGAAACCCGGTAAAACCTAGATTACTTTCCTGAACGGCCATTCTGGGTCAGACCAAAGGTCCATCTAGCCCAACAGCCGGTCTTCTGACACTGGCCAGTTCCAGGTGCTTCAGAGGAAATGAACAGAAGAAGTAACTATCAAGTGATCCATCCCGTGTCACCCATTCCCAGCTTCTGGCAAACAGAGGCTAGGGAAATACTTCCCGTCATAAACAATGTGTTTGTATATAAAACAAAGAAACCTTTACTGAGAGAGAAAGGCATACTATATTAATTTGGTGAAACAATATGTCAACTTGTCAGTTCATACAGAAAGTGAGACTCCCACCCCCAAACTACCTTTTGTCAGTCCTTTGCCTCAGTTTCCTCACCTGCTGATGTGTGTGTCGGGTGGACAAGTGTCACATTGACACATTTCCCCTCACCTCCCACTTTCCCTTCCGTCAACCCCACTCTTGCTTTGGTGTCAGTGATTAGTGAAGGGCGTCTACACTACAGACGCTGCAGCTGTGCTGCTGTAGTGCCATAGTGTAGACACTTCCTACATTGACAGAAAGGGTTTTTCCACTCATAGTTAATCCATCTCTCTGAGAGGTAGTAGTTAGCTCAACGGAAGAATTCATCCATTGGACTCACCACATCTACACTGCAGGCTAGGTAGACCCCAGCACATCGTTCAGGGTGTGAAATTTTTCACAGCCCTGAACAACGTAGTTTAGTCAATCTAAGTATAGACTAGGCCAAAATCCAGAGATGGAGAATTTACCAGCACAGGTCCATCTCCAGCCCCTAGGGGAGATCTGGCTTCTGTAAAGAGCTGCCCTGCTACTGGCTTGTCACCATTTCCCCATGCAGAGTATTTCACAACCTGACAATGGCACAGTGGAAAATTTCCCCTGCTGTTCAGTCTAAATTTTCCCTTTCTTAATTTCATCACATTTTCTTTAGCAACCTCTAGTACTACCCTAATTGTTTGTTTGTATAGCACCCGAACACCCCAATTTCTATAAAGACTTTATGATGCTAGGTATGTATAGAATAAATGGTGACCCCTTTCCTGCAGAGTTTACCGTCTAAATTTGAGACATAATACACCTACTGGGTTTAAGCAAACAGCTTAGAGAACGCACAGACCAGGGTAAGATTAAGAATACTGCATCGTTACCTATGGCACAGATGGACTGCCTGACAGTTACCCCCTTGGATTCTGGCGAACTAACAACAGCTTGCTCAATAGCAGGAGCTGGAACCTAATGGTACCTGGCAACCACAGGAACGTGGAAGTGATACTAGTCCTTTGGACAACAACTACCCATTACACTGAGCCTGTACTTTGCCTTGGTCACTCAAGGCAAGGGCTGTTCTTTGGTAAGTAGTTTGTTTTTCTTTTCTTTTTTTTTTTTTTTGTCAGTGAGCATAAAAAGGGTTGCCTTGTGGTTAAGGTGATGGACTGGAACTTGGAAGATCTGGGATCAACTCCTGACTCTTGACAGATTTCAGGTGGTGCTCAAGCTAATCACTTAAGCTCTATTTGCCATCTTTAAAATGGCAGTGAATAGTTCCTGTCCTTCCCTTGGTCTGTTTTATCTATTTAGAACATACACTCTAGAAGGCAGGGATGGTCTGAGTATGTGTATATACAGCACCTAGCACAACAGGAGCTCTAGCTGCTAGTGTAATCCAAATAGTAAGTACTAACCAACAACTTTATTTTGGAACCCTGTCAATGAACATGAAGAGAAGCATGACAAGGTATTTAATATGAGCACATCACTTACACATGCACTGCGACTGTATTGTAATTGTCAATGGGCAATGCTCTACCGAACTATCTAGGAACATCAATTTTACAGGTAGCAATAGCAAGTGTTTAATTTTTTTAATTTCCAATTTTCCTCAACTGTTAGCTTTAATAAAAAACAATTTACACATAGTAAACCTGAGCACCTCACAACCATCTGCATAGAACACTTAACCATAATGCGTTTTGCTGGACACATCCAGAAGTACGGCCAAACAGATGCATTCTTCTACTCTTGTATATGCATAACCATATCAGAATAAGAACAAGGAGTCCTTTCTGTTTCTAGCACACATACACAGGGTATTCACGTGCCTGCATAAAACTGAGATGAAGTATATCCTGGAACATGGCCTCACAGCAGGAGAGTTGCTCTTCTCTGTATTTCAGATGCTCTTTTCAATACAAACCTTTCCACAATGAAGTGCTGAGTTTCACCCTCTTCACAGTAAACTATTTTTATATTCTGCTTGTAATATTCTTCTATTGGTCTTCCAGTGGGATAAAAAACTAACAATTTTTCAGCTTGTGAGCACTTAGACAACCATAAAAAGAAGCTCCTTTGTAAAGAGCCATTACATGTCATACAAAAAGCTAACTAATCAATATATAGCACGTTGGAGATTAGATTTTGACAACTTGGTCACTGCTTTACCACAACTTCCCAAGCAGCAGCAAGAGTGTCTTTTACTGCTGTCAGTGCTGCTTGAAATTCGTATATATATACTCCCAGTGGTCTTCCTTTTCTGTATGGGAAACACTGCATTTCTTCTTTAGAAAGACAGCAGTTGACTTCTGACGGAGTAAAATGACCCTAACAGGTCACATTAATCGATCCTGATATTCATAAGGCAAAAATAAAGCTTGGGATCAAAATTAAAAATATTGCAGGCAAATAGGTAAGTTTACAAGTTCCCATGAATTTCAGTGTACAACCCAATTTTACATTGTGTGCAAAGTCTGACAATAGCTCAATTGTTGCAAAAATTTTGGTAACAAAACTCTTTTTTTAAACAACCAATTTGTTACAATGCATCATTTATCTGAAGCAAGTTGTCTATTGTGTTTCAGTGATATATCCATTCATGCTGTCAAACATGCTGGTGCAGCTTCAGTCCAAGATCAGTGTAAGGCGAGTGAGATGTTTCCTTATCTTTGTTCTCCCATCCCCAATTTGCAAAGTTCATCACGAATGTTCATGATGTAGGAAGATATTCGTGCCTTGAAATGGTTACTGGGCACTACTTTTAGCTGAGAAATCTTGAAATTAGTAGCCTGATTCTAGCTGGTAAGATACACATTTTGAAATTCTTTATATTAATGTTAAAAATTAGTAAGGAAGCTTGGATAGTCTATTCTGACTGTAGTATAGTAAAAATGGCAAAAATAACCCAATATGGATGCAGCTATATCACTATAAAAGTGCTTTTATACTGGCATAGCTATTCAGGAGAGGGGGAATAATGATTCTGGTGTAAGTAACCTTCACATCAGTATATAAGTGTAACCACACATGGGATTTTACCAGTATAACTATTTTAAGAATTCACACCCCTCTAACCAAAATAATTACACCAGTACAACCTTCAAAGTCTCAGAAGGTTCTTTTCAGTATTTAATGTGAGTTTTAGTGCTTGTGAAAGGTGCTGGATGTAATAATACAAGTTTTCCTATACCAGTCTGCCAAAAAGTCTTAACCCTGACCTGGAGGGACCCCTTCTACAAAGATCCAACATTTCACTTACATCCCCCAGAGGGAGGTTAGGAACGTTTTACTACCTCTGCCCATGGAGAGGAAAACCTGGCCACTCTTATAGGAAGAGCACAAACCTAACAGTCTATGAGTGATTTTTTTTTTTTAAATAGCTGGGAGACATGCCACAGTGAAAATTAAACCTGTCAGAATAGATATGTGGAGAAATAAAACGTGAAGTGTTACTACATCCTTCACCACCGGCCTCAGGCTACACATCTGACTCTGCAGAGAAACCTAAGAACATAATGAAGGGACATTTCTGGGAGTGAAAGCTTATCCCAGTCTAGTCTAGTGAAGGGTACAAAAAAAACCCAAAACAAAAAAATTGGAGGCCACCTAGTCCCATTCTGGGAGGAATGATTTAATGGTACCTCTTCTCAGAAAGGGAGGCTCTGATTTAGGACCTGAGCCAAAGTCCACAGACTGCAAACTCTTAAAAATAAGAGTGAAATATAACCATCACATCGCTTGAATGCCAACGTAGGCTCTAATTTTCAGTCTAGCTGGTGAGTGCTTATATCTCGGTAGGCAGCAAATGGATAGGTGTCTTAAAGATTAGTACCAGGTCTCATAATTGGACCCCAAAATGAACAGGCAGCCAGTGGAGGGCACAGCTCTTGACCATCAGTCTGGCTCAGATAGGTCATAAGATGACAGTGTAGTTCCTTGGCAAGCTGGAAGAGTTGGATAAGGGACAGGAGGTCCTGGGGGGCAGTCAGGGGACAGTTGAATGAGGCAGAGTTTGGAGTGGGGGCAGTCAGGAGACAGGGAGAATGGGGGATTGGATGGAGGTGGGGTCCTGGGGGGGGGGCAGTTAGGGACAGGGGTCCCAGGAGGGGGCAGTCAGTGGACAAGCAGTGTGTGTGTGTGTGGGGAGGGGGGGGTTGGATGGGTTGGGGAAGGGGGGAGTGGGAAGGGGCAGATAAGGGACATGGGCCAAGCTGTTTGTGGAGGTACAGCCTTCCCCCTACCCAGCCCTCCATACCGTTTTGTAACCCCGATGTGGCCTCGGGCCAAAAAGTTTGCCCACCCCTGCTCTACACTTTGCACTACTTTGACTATCAGAGAACAGATGCAGTTAAGGGGAGTGGGAAGGTTACTGCTAATTGATCCAAGTACTTCCTTCTTCCTACCAGGTGACTTCAGCCTTTCTTCAGTTAGATGCCTATTATCCAGTTTCACATGTCTTGGGGCCATTAATATATGCAGTGTAAATATCAGTCGCAAAGATGTGAAGCAAATAGGAGCAGTGTAGTCCTTTGAGTCTCACATCTTCTCAGGAATTTTTATAGATTGTGTGTTAAAAGAAGGAGGGAACTGGCCTGAGTCTTAATCCCCTCAAAGAAATGCAAGAGGAAAGATCAAAAACTTTGTAAAGCTTCTCTATCTACTCCCACTGGCTCATGTTTGCAATTCAGGACATACCTAAGCATAGAAATCTCTTTATCAAAAGGAAATCCTGTCGTAATTACAACAGGACACAATAGTACAGCTCAGGAATAGAATGCCCTCCAAGAACAGAAGCTCAAAGCAAATGAAGCACGCTGTTCCCTGACTGAAAACCAGTAAAATGTAAGTGGAACAGTCTTGCACTGAAAGGAAATTACAAATTCTATTCAGATGAAATCCATTAAAGCCTGCACTAAAAAGCAGGTTCTAAGGCAAAACATTTGCTCATTTGTCTATTGATTGAATCAGGATATTGATGATCTGCCTGGTGCTTAATATTTGTGGAGGGCAACATTGATTTAGAGCTGCCTGTAATAATTTATGCATACTGTATCTTAACCTGGTTATTGGGATAATTAGTGTATGACTATCTTGGATTAAATCAACTGTTGGGAAAACAACCATGAAGGCAAGACAGTAACTTGACATAAGACATCCACACACGCACTTGGGGGGTTGTTACAAAACCCTTGAGACATAATGCAAGGGCCTTTTGCTTTGACGCTCTAGCTCCACCATCTGCACAGTTCAAACTGGTTTGGGGGAGCATATTAAAGCTTGGGAATTTGAGAACAAAAGTTTGAGTGGATTTAATAAGAGCTCCTTAAAGACAGAGGGAGGATGTGTTAAGAGAAGAGACTGAGATCCAGACTCTCAAAGGTTAGGGAGAGAGAAGCCTGCCTAGGACTCAAGGTAAGAAACATACATGTAAACACTAAGTTATGCTTTGCTGCTACCGTTAAGATTAAACAATGCTTTTGTTTTAAGACAGCTGGTATATCACTATATTTACTGCTGGCCACAGATTCCTGAAGGGAAGAACTGCAGGTGCCAAACGCAATTAGATTAGACAGGCGAGTACAGTTGGCACAGACAGGTGCAGTCCAGGACCCCATCTAAGAGTGTGAGAAATCACCTGATTCCCCTCACCAGAAGAGGTGAAGACATGAGGAATGAGAGCTGAGGGAGTGCCCTACATGGGTCACAGATGCAGCTCAACCTGTAACAAATCACAGTGGAAGTTTAAACATATGCACGTTCAGATGAGTACATGCATTGCTGTGTGCTAGCACTATCCAACTCCTTGAGAACACACACACTCATCCTGTGAGATTAGTGAATACTTGTGTCCAATTTTCAATTACAGCCAACTTCCCCCACCAAGTTCAAACATACAGCCTGATGTTTTCCTTGTAAGCAACAACAGTACTTCAAGTCCCCTCACCAGTGATGTCACACGACCAGCGCCAAGACTCCACGGTAACCTTTTGGTCACAATTTATAGTATGGTGCCATTTAGAAATGGCTAAGAAATTATTAATAGCTGTTATAAAGCATGTTACCAACATCAATAGCATGTTAAAAATGATTCTAAGTACATCAGTAAATGCTATTATAGATCATAAGATATAGTGGATCATAAAATATAACAAAGAAAACTATTGACCAGTTGGACTAACAACTAATCATTTATTAAAATATATAATTGTTTACTAACCCTTTTAAAACCATTTTTGGAACCTTTATACTACGTGTGATCAATTTTTTCTAAGATCTAATAGAATTGCCCAAGATTCAACCCTTACGCATCTATGAAATGTCTCCTCCATTCCTACTTGCTACTCTCTTCATTCCTGGAAGATTCTAGAGAATCTCTCGTTTTAAAACTCTCAATCTAAAGACATTGGGTAAATCTAGGCCTGAGTGAAATCAGTCGGAGTTTTGCCATTGACTTCTGGCCAGGATTTCAACCCACCCCATATACAATCTGAGAAGGCAGAAGCTGAAACTTAAACACTCTAGTTAACACAGGGCCACTGAAGCACTTTCATTAGGCAAGCTGGCCAAACTAGATTTAAGTTAAGCTTCATTTTTTGCTGCCTTCGTTGCTCGTTATTTTAGACAAATCTGCACTCAGAACTTCAGGCAATTACAGTTTCAGGAAGATTTACATTTGACAATTTCAGGAATGTACACAAGCATTTTTTTCTGACTTTTGGGAAAAGTGGAGAGTAGATGGAAAGGGAATTTACAGATGCAAATAAAATCCATGAACAGTAATACCTTTTTATAGAGATTTTATATATTACCTCAGAACTGTTCCAGCTTTACATGTAAACTAGTTAATGGATTTAAATTTCAAACATTTGAAAATATTCTTTAGATCTGCACTCATTTACAAATCTTAAAACAACTTCTGTTTAAAGAAAAATGAATGCAGTGAAATCAACTTGGAAACACTGCCTGTCAGCATTTGCTTCTTACCAAAATATTTTCTGCTTCAATAAATACCCATTTCCTCTGAGTTTACAGCAATTATATTTCTCACCAGCAGAGAAAAAATTGAAAGTCATGGAAGTCAACAGCAGCCCTCCCATACAAGTTACCTTGCAGTATTCTTTGTACTCGCTGGCGCCAAGAAGAGGATTGTTGGACTCAGCACACCATGCTTATACTGCCAAAAGGAAGGAGCTTCACTCCAACCTCTTCACATTTTAAATGATTTCCTTCCACTCCTTATTACCTCAGGATATACATACAATGTTAAAGGTCTTCAGGTAACGAAAATGACTGCACAGCAAACCAAAAAAATAAATGTGTACTTACAATTTCTAATGAAGCATGTATCTGTCCAGACAAAAGAAACTAACAGGACCACAGTTCCTTAAAAAACAGGTGCTACATAATTTACAGAGCTACAATTTGATATTCACAGAATCCAATCTATATGGCACATTTTTCCCACAAATTATTTCTTTTAGCATTCCAGGTGAACTTTAACCTGTTAGGCCAACAATTTCTTCAGGCAGGGATTTTTAATTTTTCATGAACACATTGGTTTAATAAAGTAGTTGGCATTAGTTATGGCTTTTGAATTAAAATAAGCACAGCTTCACAACATTAAATTTTAAACCCACCATCTAATCCATTAATTTTGACCAGCTTATTTTTGTACAGTGTTCGCAAGTATTAGCAACTAAGTGCATATTTCTCTGGGCATGAGAATGAAAAGTTAGATCAATAAAACATTTTTTAAAGTCATTGACGAGAACAGTAATATTTTATACACTGATTGAACACAGAATGAAAGCCAAAAACAAATGTGCTGTTCAGATAAACATTTATCTGACATCATATATCGCATTATCCTTGATCATAGGTTCAGCTCCTTATGAACTTAATACATAGTACACTTCCCACATATTACTCCTTATCTGTATTCAAAAATAAGAAGTTTACAGTATTGTAGAATAGTTCTATAAATCATGTAGCTCAAGCACTGGATTTTAGCACATCCTTGTAGAATTATCTTGATAGAAAAAAAATTCCCTGCCAATAACTTTATAGTAGTTAAGCCTATTCAGTTGAAGGTGCTGATCCGTTATTTCTTCAGGTATACAAGTCTATTTAAAAAGAAATTACCTCTGCATTGACTAAAGAAATCTGCTTCTGCCACTTTGTTCACTGCAGCATTCAGAAAGCTCAAGTAGTGTACAGACAGTTCTTACTTTGTATAAATTATAAAGCAGTAATATTGTTAATATAAATCAGTATTTCAAAAGGTCCCTATTGGCAGCTATAATATTGCTGTCCTTTTTTTAAACCCTGGCAGTATGGAACCCTGAATATCACACTGTAAGCTAGTTTCCATCTTGCTTTAGTACTTTTTAAACAATGATAGTAGAGGTGTTTTTGTTTAGCTATTTCAAAGCAGTTTTGATTATTAAAACAGTACTACACAGAAGAGAGAGGAAACAGTCAATTTGATATTTGAACCCCATACTGCTTGTGTCATTTAACTTTTCAGTAAAATGACAGTCAGTAAAATAGCTCACATTCTCACTTATACATTTTAATTTTCAATACAGTTTACACAATTTGTACACGTCTCAGCACTGCAAGCTCTTAAAACTGCTCACCAGTAGGAATGCAGCTCACCTAAACAAATGGCACATAGTACAGCTTCTTCCAGTTCCTGGTACCAGTTTTCCTTACAATTCATTAATTTGTAGATAAATTAAGCATAAAGTGATATCAAACACCTGATCTGTTGTAAAATGATGCTATATGGCTAAACTTTAAGTCCAAGTAGTTTCATAATGTGTGTATAAATGTACATAGAGAGAGACCCAGGAGAGCTATTCTGTGAGGACCTGATCCAACTCCCAGTGAAGGCAACTAGTTGCACAATGACTTAGATAGATACCTCACTACCGTGATGAATGAAGAGACCTAAAAGTGCCATCTCCTTCATAAATACGTTTTAGATCGTAATCACATTATTTTGCAAATAGAAAATTCCAAAATATTAAAAGTCTGGCTTTGAATCCACAAATAATGGTACAGTTCGCCCAACAGATTTCACACATTCTGCTCTCCTGTCAGTTTCACACCTGCATCACTCCACTGACTCCAATGGGTGTACACCAGTGTAAGTGAAATCAGAATCAGGCTGTCCTCCAGTGTGCCACATTGAGCCCAAGCATTGCAGGGTCTGAGACTGACTGATGAGCTATAACACCATGTGCTTTTAACACGTAACACAACAAACAGAGGATGGAGAAGAGAAAATGTCAATTGGACGTACCATATTTAAAAACAACAGTATAATCTGCAAATTATAATGCATGTGAGCAGTATATGTATATACCAAAACCTTGTGGGAAAACTGGCTGCTGCCCATTACAGTAGTCTTTTAAAAACTAAGTACATTGCCTACATACATAATACTGACTAACTCTACAAAATTTCCCATTTCTGAGCAGCAGAAACAGAACTATTAGATGCCCCACAACTTCGGCAGTATGAAACCCCAAATTATATTGATCATTTCTTCACAGTAAAAGTGCTGCGCTACTGACAACTGTTCCCTAGTTTTATCTCAAGGTTAAGAGAAACAAAGAAAGGAAAATTCTGGTTAATTCTGTGAAACAAAATTTAGTGGGAGAGTCAGTGACCTGGATCTGACCAAACCACTTAAACCAGTTAAAGGAACTTTTCTGAAAGGATTTTATTTAACTATTTTACAGTCTTGAATTGTTTGCTCTTCCCAGTGATTTTGTGATATCTATTCAAAACTCCACTCTTAGTACTACTGATGTGGATTTTATCTGCTACGAAAAAATGAGAATTGGGAGGTTTTTATTTTGTGTAGTTTTAAATTTAAAAATTGTAGTCTTAGAACAGTTGAGATGAAAATGTTACCTATCACCAAAGCCATTGGGACCTCAGAGGCCTGGTATGCCAGTATGGTTCCAAAACTTCTGTAGGAGCTAGGCTGCCAGTTAGATTAAAAAAATGAAGATAAAATGTGAAATAAAAGCAAAAGAAAAATGAATACGTAGAATATTTTACTTTTGTCAAACCTCAAATGCAAAGCATAAGAAACATGGTTCAGAATTTTAAGAGCAGAAATATAATATGTATGTTATAGTATTTAATCATTCTATTATATCAACTGGTATACTATATTATGTCAAAGTAAGTAGTTACCATAAACTCATACAAATACCAGTGTTTTCTTGCCTTAGTTATACTCATAACCTAGATCAAGCAAATGTGTTCTTTGGTAACTGGAGTAGGTTTATTTTGAGTACAAGCGCAGTACTGCTGGAAGGCTCCAGCTGCTCAGATCAGAAAATGGCAACTCCTGGAGACAAGGCTTGGGCTACTTTTGTCACAAGGGACAACATAAGAGGTTATCTAATGTACTGGCATCAAAAGTATTAATTCTGTATGGTGACTTAAAAAAAAAGCAAACTCTCCCCCGTTCTATTCATTGTTTAGTCTATACAATGTTTGGACTCTCATATATAAAGTATTTGACAGGCGGTAGTGTACACATACACACTAAGTTTTACATTAAAGGATCTGAATGGAGGATGGACATTCTGTGTTAACTTTACTTGAATGTATTTGTAATAAAGTTTAAAGATTTGGTAAACTGGAATATTATAAGCCCAAAGAAGTGGTTCTTGATTTTTCACCATCCCTTTTTCAACAAAACAGAATATACAGTACATATACAGGTTGACATTTTGATTTATCCAAAACAATTGTCACTTTGCCTAGTTTTGCAAGTCCTATAGACTAAAACGTAATACCATTTACAACAAAATATTTTCAGTAAGTGAAACAATAAAGCAAAGGAAACCAGAGCTAAACTCAGAAGCAAAGTCATTTTGAAAGCCTCATAACATACACACACACATACACACACACACACTGTAACCTTCAGTGAAGATCCACCTATTTTCTAATGAGGAACAAAAACATACTGTTTAAAAATTTTGCTAACTTAACAAAATGGGGAAGAAACTGCTGCTATCAAAATATACAATTTGATTTGCAGGCTAGAAGGCTAACATTATTAAAAAAATAGTTTTAAGGAAAACACTTTTGCTTGTAATAACAGCAGGTATCAACCTGCCATAGCACGAAGCATCCAAACAAGACCTTATAAAAGATTAAACTGTGATCCTTTCTTCATTTGTAAAGTTCCTGACAAATGCATACAGTGAGAGCCTTAGTCTCCAAACTGGAGCACCTTTCATATTTCTCAATCACGTTTCAGGAAATGAATGGTAGCCAGAGGATTCAGAATCTCAAATGGGATTTGTGTTTTACCATGTACCTGCAATGTTAACAAAAAACAGCATTAACAGATTTTCTGGTAGTTATAGAAAGTGTTCATTCAAGGAACAAAGCTGCACAGTAGGGAAAAAAGTAAAATTCTTTTAAAACTTAATTCTTAGACCATAACAAATGTTAAAAGATAGAAAAAGAAAGATTCTTCACGAGTCATAAAAGTTCTGTATAATGCTGCGTTCCCCATGCCTGAAGGAAGAACAGTCAAATGTTTCCTCTTAGGGAACTCTGGCTTGGTTTATAGATCACAGAAATGGAGTGCCGGAAGGGACCTTGAAAGGTCATCTAGTCCAGTCCCCTCCTCTGAGGCAGGATCAAGTAAACCTAGACCATCCTGCTTACAGGTGTTCATCTAAACTGTTCTTAAAAACCTCCAATGACAGATTCCACAGCTTCTCTTGGAAGCCTATTCCAGAGCTTTGTTATCCTTACAGTTAAAGTTTTTCCTAATATATAACCTAAATCTCCCTTGCTGTAGATTAAGCCAATTACTTCTTGTCCTACATACAGAACAATTGGTCACATCCTCTTTATAACAGCCCTTAACATATTTGAAAACTTGTCAGGTCCACGCCCCATCTTTTTTTTCTTTCTGAAGACTAAACTTGCCCCGTTTTGGTTTAATACTTCCTCATGAATCAGATTTTCTAAGCCTTTCATCATTTCTGTTGCTTTCCTCTGTACTCTCTCCAGTGTGGTGCCCAAAACTGGATACAGTGCTCCAGCTGAGGCCTCACTAGTGCCAAGTAGAGTGGCACTTCCATGTCTTTCTTACAACACCCCGGTTAATGCACCCCAGAATGATATTAGCCTTTTTTGCAACTGCATCACATTGACTTATATTCCATTTGTGATCCACTAACCCCCAAATTCTTTTAATCAGTATAACTGCCTAGCCAGCCATTCCCCATTTTGTAATTGTACATTCGATTTTTTTCTTCTAAGAACAGTACTTTGCATTCATCTTTACTGAATCTCATCTTGTTGATTTCAAAGACCAATTTGCCACAGTAGTTCTGAATTTTAATCTTGTGCTCTGAAGTACAAGCAATCCCTCCCCTCCTTGATGTCATCCACAAATTATATGGGCATACTCCACTCCATCACCCAAGTCATTAATGACAATATTGCCTAGTACTGGACCCAGGACAGACCCCTATCGGACCCCAAGAGATATGTTCCCCCAGTTTGACAGCACACCATTGATAATTACTCTGAGTACAGTCTTTCAAATAGTTTTGTACCCACAAATTTGTACCCAGTAATTTCATCTGGAGCACATTTCTGTAATTTGCTTATGAGAATGTAATGTGAGATTCTGTCAAATGCCTTACTGAAGACATTAAATTACATCTGAAGTTCTAAGACTATAAGAAAAAGAATCTAAAGTTCACTTTGATCAGTCATTTCTGGGAAGCCTTTAGAAACATCTGTGCTGTTATTTCTGGAAAATGTTTGTCATAAATATAAAGGGAAGGGTAAACACCTTTAAAATCCCTCCTGATCAGAGGAAAAACCCTTTCACTTGTAAAGGGTTAAGAAGCTAGGATAACCTCGCTGGCACCTGACCAAAAAGGAGACCAGATACTTTCAAAGCTGGGGGGGGGACATGGGGGCGGGGGAGACAAAGGGTTCTCTCTGTCTGTGTGATGCTTTTGTCAGGAACAGAAAAGGAATGGAGTCTTAGAACTTAGTAAGTAATCTAGTTAGATATGCATTAGATTCTGTTCTGTTTAAATGGCTGATAAAGTAAGTTCTGCTGAATGGAATGTATATTCCTGTTTTTGTGTCTTTTTGTAACTTAAGGTTTTGCCTAGAGGGATTCTCTATGTTTTGAATCTGATTACCCTGTAAGGTATTTACCATCCTGATTTTACAGAGGTGATTCTTTTACTTTTTCTTCAATTAAAATTCTTCTTCTAAGAACCTGATTGCTTTTTCATTGTTCTTAAGATCCAAGGGTTTGGGTCTGTGTTCACCTATGCAAATTGGTGAGGATTTTTATCAAGCCGTGTAGGGTGTGGGGAGGTGTAGGGTTTGGGGAGGATTTTGGGGGGAAAGATGTTTCCAAGCAGGCTCTTTCCCTGTTATATATTTGTTAGACGCTTGGTGGTGGCATCAATAAAGTCCAAGGGCAAAAGGTAAAATAGTTTGTACCTTGGGGAAGTTTTAATCTAAGCTGGTAAAAATAAGCTTAGGGGGTTTTCATGCAGGTCCCCACATCTGTACCCTAGAGTTCAGAGTGGGGAAGGAACCTTGACAATGCTGATGGGGAGATACAAGAATAAAGTTTGGAAATGAGTGATTTCACTGGGGTTTTCAGAGAAGCCTGAATTCTAACTTCAATGGGATTTAGGTGCCTTAGGCAGTTTTGAAAATCCCAGCCTTAATTGTTTAAGTATTTTGCTGTTAAACAATCACAGTATCAAAATCAAAGTAAACTTACACATTGATACAATAGGCTCATCTGTTTTCCTAACGTTTATTGAACTGCCACATGGGAAATTGTTCATAAGACTTGTTCCTCAAGCTCCTTCTTTACATTATGAAAAAACTGTAGGTATGGACTTAGTATTAGTAGATGGTTTAGTAGCAGCTTTAATGTCTCACTCTTTTGAATTAAACTGACACTTTTCATTCCAGAAAGATTGGTTATTCCCCCTCGGTCTATCTGTACTTTTTCTGCCCATTTAAGGTGGCTTTGCAGCGCCATTATCATGAATAGCAAGCAGTATTTTGTCTCCAAGCTATAGCTTGGATCTTTCTAAGATATACAATTTCCTTGATACCTTACTCTCCCTCCCCACAAAAAACTCAGAGTAAAAGCTTTTCAGCATATTTACCTGTCCAAAGTTTCCCAGAAACGTAGGAATACTGGTCTGTCCAAGTGCCGTTTGTGATAACTTAATTCTAATACTGTCACATCCCATTTCTGTACATTTGGATCTAGACGTACTTCATCATACTTGAGATGGAAAGCTTTAACTACAGGATGCAAGAAAGCAACAGTTAGATTATAATCCTGAGTTTACATTATAGAATCATCCTCATTGGACAAAACAAAAATTCTTCACAGTTAAGAATGCACACCAGAAAACGTAATTTAAGGACACACAGCCATGTCTACATATGGGATCCATGACCCAACTCTATATATATCATAGTAGCAATGCTATGATTATGGGTGAGGTGGCAGTCCCTAGCTTTAATGCACACAGATTCTTGGAAAAATAGCTCGTTGAGCTGAATTCAAGTCAAATGCAATTTTTGGGAGGGAACTGACATTCTATTTGGCCATTTCTGAGCTGTCCCAAGATGTAAATCAGTAAACCAAACCTTTTTGAAGCCATCTTGATCGTTTAATGGATGTCTATGCAGCAACCTGAGTTGCTTGAAAGTGAACTACTAGGCGGACATTTAGTTTGCATAAATTTAACTTTGTATTTTACATAAACAATCCTCTGCACTGTAAATCTATTAGCCTACATGAACTAGTTATTTCGACTCAGTGCAAAAGCATTAATTTTCTGAACACTATAGAGGTCAATAAAATAATCGAAAGAAATGAAAATAGCATTGCTTTACTCAGTAGCCTGCTAGAATTAACATAAAACAAGGATGCAGATCCAGTAGTAGGATTCTTGTTATGTTGTGTTCACATTATTTCCCTCCCAGAAGCAGGATCCGCCTCCTTTCCCCCCCCCTTATTACAACTGCTCTGTCTTAGGGTATACCTATACTACCAGCCAGATCAGACGGCAGCAATCGATTGAGAGGGGCTCAATTTATCATGTCTAGACTAGACACGATAAATTGACCCCCGAGCGCTCTCCCGTTGACTCCTGTACTCCAGCACTGCAAGAGGAGCAGGTAGAGTAGACGGGGAAGCGGCAGCAGTCGACTCACCACAGCGAAGACACTGCGGTGAGTAGGTCTAAGTACATCGACTTCAGCTACATTTTTCACATAGCTGGAGTTGCATAACTTAGATTGATCCCCCCGCTCCCAGTGCAGACCAGGCCTGAGTGTGTACATCTGAGGTTGAGTTTTTAACTTCAAATACCACACAAATATATAGTAGGATTCTGCCTCCCTCTCTAGGCTGTTGCCTTCTCTCTAGGCTTGCTTCACTTCTTATTACTGACGTCTACTGAAGACATAATGCAGCGTTTATCAGAGCTGAGACTCTTGGACCCATTACAACACTTTGTTACATTGATGCACAAGTAGTGACCACCAGACCTTTTATTCTGTACTACAGCTGCTGCTCCATCCTGTCAAAGAAGAGTACTGCTCTCACACTGTTGTTGTTGTGGGTAGCCACAGATCTGAATAGTGCTACCCTGTTCAGTATCAGCATTCCTGTGGGTGGCTCTTGTCATGAATTGAGCACTCTGATAATAGTAGCAAGATAATATTCACCGTTTACATATTAATTTGTATAAATGGTATCTTATGCTGTGATTTCATCAGATCTCAAATTATTTTATGTCAGTCCCAATCAATGTTACAATAGAACTCCAAGGTAACCCTAAGGTGCTGCAGGAAGTGTTTTTAATGTTTACGTGGAGGACACTTACCTCTGAGCTGGTACTTGGCTAATGCACCAACATGACATTAAGAGACACTATGCTATTGGAAGTGCTGTTTCTTGGGCATTACATAAAACCTAAGAACTGACCATAGTATTAAATACACACACACACTCACTCCATGGTATTATTTTGCAATAGTAGGGAAGTTACCTGTCTCTTTTGGCCAAATTCCAATTTAGATATTACATCCAGTCTTTAATATTTAAAATTACCCCTGCAACTTCAACTTGATAAGATATTCTGATGCATTTCCTGTCCTAAATGGTCTAACTTTGCTTTGGTGTTCAACAAATGCTGCACTCCAACCCAGAAGGGAATTAATTTAACTGGGGGTTAGGTACACGAATAGACAGACACATGGTTTTCATAAAGTCTTTGCGTACTTTGATATGACAGCAACTAAAGTAACACAGTCACTTAGATACAGTATATCTATAGTCTACAAATAGAAAAAGTCAAAACTAACAGTTCAGAATCTGCAGTGTGCTTCCAGTTCACATTTGTTGGTTTTTCAAGAGGATTTTATAGAATTTGATTTCTTATTTGAAATTACAACTAAAATAAAAAGGCTGTGATTCAGAAAAAGCTGAGACCATATAAACTGCTTATGCTACACTGGATCAGTGGTCCATTTAGTCTATTATCTTGTTGCCAACAGTGGAGAATGTTGGACCCTTCAGAAAAGCATCAGCCCCCGCCTTCTACCGTACATGTAGTTGTGGAATACAGGAGCAGAGAAGGGAGATTTCTTAGACATGAGAACTGATAACCTAGGTCCATGATAAAATTACAAGGTTTAACTGTACATGCTACTCAGTTCAAATCTCCAATCTCAAATGCCGAAGCTACAATATTTGCCTTAATATCCTGCAGAAGGTAGTTCCACAGACTAATAACGTGCACTGAAGATTACTTCATTCCATTTTATTAAGTTTGCAGCCTTTTGAGTTATTTTCCATGCTTGTAGTATAGTATTGGCTAGTAGCCATTCATGAAACTTTACAGGATTTTAACCAGCATAAAGTGACCGAGATAGTAAAACTAGTTTGATGTGATCTGGGTATAGTCTAATCCATGATTTACTACATGCATGTAGATCAATTTGCTTAGATTTTATGGCGATCAACTTCTTATTTTCCAAAATTTCAATCTACATTAACCAGCTTTAAATCTCTGTTAATTGTCATTCTGGAAGTGGGCCAGGTTGCCTCTGACAGCTTTTAGCTTCTGTAAATGCTGACAGATTACAGGTTAGATAATGGACTGGTGCAGAAGCTGCTGATCATATTTAGTTAGGCTATTAAAGAGATTGTGTAAGGGCAAAATGATAAATGGAGCCAGAGTAGCAGGTAGAAACAGCCAGCACTCACTCTTTTGAATAGCCCAGAAAATACTAAGTAGCTTGTTTGGAAGATGGAATAAAGCTCTTGTAGGAAGATCTAGATATATTCTTTTTCAGGAAAATATTTTTGAAATATCTGGCATGTGAGGCAATCTGGTGCATTTCTAAGGTTAAAAAAAAGTTTGCTTTTCAGAAGTACTTTTATGAGCCGGGAGAAAAGTAATCACATTCCCCTTTCAATCTGAACACATGTATGTATCTTAGACAGACAGACAGACAACACACTGTATGTTGTACTCTCACAAACCTGTCTTAGTTTGTGCCTTCAGACTAAACTCTTCGGGCCAAGGACGTTTTCTGGCGTAGCTTACTGAGTTATTCCTTTTCCTCTTTCATTTTCAGTGCCTACTGTTAACTTGTCACTTTTTTCGCTTTCACGCTTTCCTTTCTCCATAATGAGCGCCCTTCATGTTCTCAACTCTCATTCCTCTCCCTCAGTCTTGTTTCTTTTTCTCAACTAGCATCCTCTCCCTCATTTCTCTTCCACCAACTCACTACTCTCTTCTTGCCTCGACTAGGGCTGTGGTAGCAGGATCTAGGGATTTTTAACTATAGCTCAGAAAACACAGGGCAAGACTGAGTGTGTGTGTGTTTAGGGGTGAAGAGGAAGAGGATTCTCACCCTGAAGGCTGTAGCAACAACGCAGGGTGGATATAAATCAATGATTTTTTGATTGTTGTTTAAATTATAGTAAGCGTTTCTTTTTACAAATAAACCTGTTTAAAATGAAATACGAATTTAATACAAAATCTCTTAAGGCCTAAATTTATAATCTCTTAAAACATTTAAATAAAATAAATAAGTATGCTGTTTGTGTGTTTAATTAAACTCCAGCTACCATTCTAATGCAATTTGACACAAATCATGAGCAAAGAGTTAATTATCCAGTAGTAAAGTAGTAAATCATCATTCACCACTTTCTAACATACTAAAAACACAGTTGTTAAGCATCTGAAAATATTAGGCTATATAATTGCTTAAATAAAAATATATAGTTATAGTGTTCCCTCCCAGGTACCAAGACGACGTACCAAATCTAGTGTAAAGGCTGTTTTTAGATGTAAATCAACGTGTTTTAACAATTATATCAGCGAATGAGAATGCATCTTTCTGTAGAAAATAACTGAAGTATAAATGAAAATGCTGATTAAAACGGATTTAAATTGAGGTTTGCCACTGCAGATTTAAATCACTCAATCCACCTGCAACAGCAGCAGGGAGTGGGATGGGAGTACAGATCAGAAGCAGTAGAGGCCTGGAGTTTCCTTCGATGTTGCTCCACATGTCGCAATCAGAAGAGCAAGCATCCGTTTGTGCTTGCCCATGTAAGCGAACAGCACTGGCCTCAAGCCACACTAGGCAAATTCCTGGTCGCAAAGAGGTCTAAATCCAGGGCCTGCTACGATCAAATATCAGCAGACTAACTGCCTTTCATCTAGCTTGTATCTGAGAAGTAGCTTTACCTATGTCAGAGCTTAAAGTTTTAGGAAGACATCTTATTTTATACAAATGCTGTGTTTATAAAATACACATAGCAAAATACAAACAGACTTAACCCATCCATGACAAGTACTGGAATCTGGGGGGGGACGGGAGAGAGAGGTTGTAACCCTGGAATGCTCTACATTTTAGGGCATTTGTCAGAACGGAAAAAATGCAAACTTGTGCACTTGCTATTTCAGAAACAACTGGTGAGGACTGTGAACTTTATGAAGCAGCAAGATTTCTAGGAGTTGCTGGGTTGGGGTGGAGGGATGTTGCTGGGCTGTCTTGGAGTAAATGAAAAGAGAAGTTGTCTGATGGTCCTAGGATGACCAGACAGCAAATGTGAAAAATCGGGATGGGGATGGAGGGTAATAGAAGGCTATATTAAAAAAAGACCCCAAAATCAGGACTCTCCCTATAAAATCAGGACATCTGGTGACCCTCAGTGGTCCCTGCCTGGGTGAAGGCTAGGAGGAGGAGCAGTTCTGTAACAGCAAACCACCTTCTCAAGGAAGATTCGGAGCTCAGACTTAGTGAACATGTTATCAGTGTTTCTGGGGGTAAAGAGAAACCAGAGAGGTTTGAGCCACTCAGGGGTCTCCCAGAAGTGGAACAGAAGCCAACTGCTCTGTAGCAACAGCTCCCTCATCTTCAAGAAATCTACCTTTCTGAAAAACTTGTTTTCCTGAAGAGGTGTGGAAGAAGCCAGCATGCGAGTTCATTTCCTGGAGGAGAGAGAGCTGCAGAGAGCAAGAGCTATACTTGCCAACGGTGCCAAGGCACTAGCTCCCTACCACATCCAAATCCCATAACACTCCCAGCCAAACCTGAACTATTGGTAAGTATGTACTGATGATAAAAGCATGTAAGAGCATTTATCTGTAACTAGAAGCTTACTTTTTGCAAAAATATCAACAGGGGATCCATCAGGCAATAGCCATGGCCAGCCTTTGAACTGCCAAGCAGGACCCTGAACAAACACCGCGACTACACGGTCCCTATAAATAAAGGAGAAGGAGACACACACATTAAAGGACTTAAGCTTTTAGTCACTGTAAATTCCTAAAAGGAAAAAAAAATCTCAATTATTTATATGAGACAGGTTGCTGTCAACACTACTGTGAGGAAAGCATCGTACATTAACATAGTTTCTCTTCATAATGTCACTGTTATAGCACATTAATGACTGCTGTACTTCCAAAACAGCTGCTTTTTCCACATGCAAGTCTCTTCAGCATTAACACACTATTTTTGTATGTAATATTTCTGGACTTCATGTCTGCTTTTTGTTGTATGCAGCTCAATTTCAAATTTTGTATTTATCAGAAAGCAAATCCTGTTCATTTCTTGAGATTACTGTTTAGGGTTTCTTTAAAATGCTTTGGAATTTAAAAGAAAATCCCCTATGAATTGTATTGTAAACTAAAGGAGATGTAGCAATTTAAAAATGCTTATTCAGCACATACTTTAAACTTTAATACAAAAAGCTCATTGCAACAGGAGAGACAGCTGCAACAATTTAACCTACATTTTCAAAGTGCACTTTTAATGAGTATATGCAACTACCACCTGTAGTCTAAGAAAAATCTATTCACTGTTAATACAGAAGATAAAGTTCACAAACAGCAAGTTCTTTGGGACAGGTATTGTCTCTTTGCTATACATTTGTACAGCAATAGGGCTGAGGTCTCTAAGCACGACCACATTAGGAATTAGATTATGGGTTTATTTATAAATGTACATTATTGTAAGGATTTCAAAACCCCAATGAAGAAAAATAATCAGGTCTCTGAAATGATAAAAACACAAGGCTATACACTTAAAAAACATTTCTCACATTAGCTGTTACAAAGTTGAAACAATAAAACTTTAACATTAATTCCCTATCACTGATTCCACTCTGGGAAATCAATCATGAAGACGGCTTTACCTTTGTCAAAAATGTTTACGGTCCACTGAAGATGCAAGCTGCCTTTTGGTACTTCAGCAGCTATTATTGTTTTCTATTTGCCTGCTGCTCCCAACAGAGAATGCCTAATTATCTGGAGTGTTAGATCTTATTTCCTTTTAACAGCCTGCTTTGAATGTTACAGACCACTAGGTCTTGTACATGCCTTAAATATTCTTAAACTGGGAGGATAAAGAAAGAATATTGGTTATTTGATTAATCAATACTAAAGGGTTGTCTTTTTACAAACCCTCCTGGAGTGTAAAAGTACTGACAGATACTGTTTCATCTTTTTACAGGCCCTCACAAACGGGTCTGCAGGTTAAACAAACAAACCTATGACACATTTGCAAAAAGATCCCCCTTGACTGGCTCTCCCCCTTCACAGAGCTCCATCTTGAAGCCTATGTCATTGTTTCTGACCATTATGCACATTAGCTTAAAGCTGATGCAATCTGTTTCCAGCTTCTTTTTTTTTTTTTTTTTTTTTAAATTTAGAGTCAGAAGTATAAGGCCCCAACATTTTCCCTTCCAAATAAAATTCAGAAAGATTGGCTATAGACAAGGATTTTTCTTTCAGAGATGCAACATGTTTGAGTAAATTAAGTAATACAGTAGCTCTGATCCTGAACAATTGGAGTGATACTTTCATACTCCTGGAGGGTTTCAAACAAAAAATATGGGATAAGCCAGGAATATTGTTTATATCATTGAAAGATCATAACCTGAAAGGAACAAGTTCCTATATAATTGCTATCCAGCCATTTCTACACACATTTGTTAATGTTTTATGCACCAATTAGCTTGGAGTTATTTTATTAGCTCATTTCAAGATCTGTGTTCTTGTTCTGAAAAAGAGAACTAAACGTGTAAAAAAATAATTCAAAAAAGCAGTTCTGCTTTACCAATCTTGTGGCATAAGTTTCAGAGGCTGGTCTACCACTCGATAAGGTACAGTAACGCTGACTGTTGTGCCCCCAGGCTGCATCTGGTCCTTCCTTCTCTGTATTAAAGTTTCATTTTCTCGTTGACAGCCTTGTTTTTTCTTTTCATCTGATGGTACAAACCTAGGGAACAAAGAGGCACTTAGCAGATCCATGTTATTTGTTTGCTATAGTCAACAAGGAAAGTAAGCAAACCATAACCTCTTCTAATAATGCAAGTTATCTGACAAGATCACAAGAAGTTTAACAGGGTTAAAACTATTCTTGAACTCGCTATGCTTTGTCTTTGAAATGCCTCCGTATAGCAGAAGGGCATGCTAAGAAAGCTTGATCATTAACTAAATCTCTAATTTTACAATAATTTTCTTTGAACATAGGTGATTTAACTACTTTTAGTAGCAAAAAAATCGAAGTATTCATATCTGAAGATTTTGCGCTACATATTTATGGATTTAAGTAAGTATTTAGATGGTTTGTATCATAAAAAAAGGTCTATCAAATCTTTGTCCCAGACATGCAAGAAGAGAGATAAGATGCCAGCGATGCGGTTTAATTAGGCCACAACTTTATTAACGTAACTCATATGGGAAATATCCAGCAATAACTTATTCAATGCACGTCATCACTACTTCCTTAATCATTTCCACCTATTTAAGAACGGTCATCTGTCCCCCACCCAGTACTGGTCCCAGATAGTCTTTGAGATTCCACCACCCTCCTCTCATGTGACGGTTAACCTCTAGGGGAACAGGGTTGTCTCCCATCCTGTTCCAGACATTAGGAGACCCAACCCCATTTCACAGCGTTCTATGGAAGATGTGAATTTAGGCCTCCAAAATTCTTGAAGACTTAGGCATTAACCCGAAATTCCTTTGAAAATCGATTACATTAATTATACACATCAACAGACAGTGGACTGTACAAATCTTTGCTGACAGTAACACAGACCTTTGATATAACACCACCCTGTAAATATATATTGTGAATTCAAACCATGGAGCCATTATGCTCATCTATCAATACATACTGTAGCACAAAGGGTTCTAACAAATACTGACCATTTCATTTGAATATATACCAACACCATAAAGATCAAATTCAAATTATACAGAACTTCTTTCCTTCCATTAGTTTTAAGTCAGTGCTTGCTGGCAGGACGTGGCCTTCCATGGCCAGTGATAGTACAACTAAAGAAATCCAGTAGTTATTGTAATCCTCAACTCCTGAATGCAACAGCAGTCACAGTCTTTGTATTCATGTCAGGATTTTTATGTTTTTGAAAACAGCTCTCTTAAAACTACAATTAAATTGCATCTTAAACACAAAGGGCTATTTAAACATTTGTGACCACTCATGGGTCACCCAATGAGACCATCATGAGTTCTTATTTCCTGAAGTACAGATGGTTACTAGCAGTTTGACTAAAGGGAGCAGAGCTGATTTTTGAAAATCAAAGTGCGAGTTGTTGCCACACCTCTGGGGCCTGCCCACTTACATACATGTAATGCTCTGGATAGGAAGTCAGAAAGCCATGGCAACAACAGGGGGACACCAGCAGTTTACCCACAACAAGAATTTAAGTAACATCATTAAGCTTGTTGGTGCAGATTTTATAGCTTTTGGCTACAGGGACTTGATTCTATCCATCAAAATTATATCTTAGCAAGGACCAAAAAATTTGGATTTTTATCATAATGCTGAAGTTAAAGATTTTTTTTAATTTTTCATCTAGTTAGATGGTGAGTACTGATAAGATAGAGATGAATTATTTAACTCAATACTACAATTCTGGATTTTTTGAATGCCTAGTTGAGGTTTTGGGGTCTCCCCCCAAAACATTATGCTCAATTATGCATGAAAAACTAAGATGATATGATTCTCATGTCTTAGATAATCTCTTAAGGAGAAAATATATCTTCCTAGCCCCAGTCCTAAAAATGCTCCATACATTTGAAACAGTCTCTACCTTGCTGTTAAATAAAATGCATGTAACAGTTTGAAGAACTGTGGTTTTAGATCCCAATCATAAATAAATAAATGTATATAGTAGTAATATATATATTATATCGTGCTTTTAATCAGTAGACCCCAACATGCTTTACAAAGGAGGCATCACTGTCCCATCTGGAGACAGGACAACTGAGGCACAGAAGTGAAGTCAGGAGTCTATCCAGAGGCCAGTGACAGAGCTGAGGATAGAACCCAGGTCTCCTAGTCCCAGTACAGAGCTCTAACTACTAGGAAACATTGCATCTCCAAAATATAAATATTTTATACTAGTAATTACAACAGTTGGGGAAAAAAATTTCAGTTTCAATTTCTGTCTCCAAAAAATGCATATCTGGGATGATCAAAACATTTTGTGAATTTGTGTCAATTTTGGCAAATTGTTTCAAAGAATTTTTTTTATGTCAAAATGAACCATTTCAACATTTTCAAAATGAAACTTTCAAATTTTTGAACTAGATTCACAAGGAAACTTAGGCCCCCATTCTCAAAGCCCTGAAGAAGGAAGAGATGGTGGTGGTGCCCCCTTACACCACACAGTCCAGGCAGCACTCACCTGTGCTGGGGGAATGTGAAAGATTAAGATTTGAATCCCCACTCTAAAGCAGGAACTTGAACCCACTGCACCCCAGGTGAGCAGGATGGATAAAAACGGAAGATGTTGTTACAAACAGAACACTAGATTTTTTTTAAATTTAACCCTATTCAACATTAAATCTATGTTAAGGCCTACATACATTAAAATAATTAAATTAAAAACAAAATTTAATATTAAAGTATGTTTGCAGTCAAGCTGGAAAGAAGGGGAAATCCCTGAATGGGTGAAAGTCACTAGCTAAGCACCTGGAATTAGAGTTCGTTCAAGTGTTAAACCAGCTTTTGACAGCAACAGACTCTTCTACAGCTGCAGAGAATATCTTCTTTTCAGTTTATTCAGCCAGTTCAGCTCAGTGACTAGTACATTTAAAGTTAAGAAGAAACCAGCTGGGAGTTGAAAAACAGGAAAGCTTACCTTCTTCCAACCTACAAATAAGAAGCAGGTGTGAGAGGGTGAGATCTGCTAGTTCTAAAATCTTGAAGGACATAGTGACCAGAAACAAATCAGTTTAAATCACTAGTTACAAATAATACTTTTCTGGTTTAATAAATCAGTTCCTTTTAAATGCAAACATGTTTTGATTAAAAAAAATCTTTGCATGTAAAGTAGTTTCATTTAATAAAAGTCTAAAGTGCTGGTTTTGTGCATTTTAATGGAATTTGGATTTCTTTAGAGCTTGAAACAAAATCAGAAGTAAAACATTCTGGTCTAATAAATAAGAAATACATTCATTGTTCACCATCTTCTAACACGATAAAAAATTAAGTATCTGAATAAATGTAAGTTAAGCTATATAACTGCATAAAAGAGTATATAGACATAGTGCAGCTTCCCAGTTAGCAAAAAGCAGCATCAAATTTCTTATACAGGCTATATTCAGTTGCAAATGAACGTATTGTAATGGTTTTCAACTAATGAAAAAAATCAATATTTTTTTAGGAAAATAACTAAAGTACAAATGCAAAACAAGATTAAAATAAATTGAAATCAAGGTTTCCATCTTGAACATTTAAATCATGATTCAAATCTGTGATTTAAATTGCTTCGACCCTGTAGGTATGTGCTCTAACCACAAGGTATCCTGGGGTAGGGGTCTCAATCTCTCCTGTTGGAGTTGTCCTACTTTGTAGACAAATTTAAATTTCATTGAGCAAGAAAAAGAAAGGATGAGACTCTAAATGGTGGTTAAAGCAATCACCTGGGATAGAGGACACCAGGGTTCCAGTCCTCACTCCCATTAATATTTACTGCCCACGCCCCCATCCCTTCTCGGTTATGTGAATGATGCCTAAGGGTATGTCTAACACTGCAATTAGACACCAACAACTGGCCCATGCCAGCTGACTCAGACTCACAAGGCACCAGCTAAGGGACTGTTCACCTGCAGTGCAGACATTCAGGCTCAGGCTGGAGTTCCTATGTGAATCTAGCCTTGTTTCCAAATTCCCTTTGTTTTTATTAAAAATGGTGAAAACTTCCCAAAATCAAAACAGAAATCCTTTCAGATTTGCTAAAAGTTGCAAAAAATTTTGGTTTCAGGTTGACCCAAAACTATTCCCCCTTTTCCCCTCAGAACTGCCAACAATCTGAAAAATCAGTAATTCAAATACCTTAAACAGCAATTACAATTGATGTTGGATTCTTAGTTCCACAGCTAGCGAAACATGTATTTTTTGTGTAATTACAAATCTTTAAAAAAGAAAATCAGAATGTGTTCCACTTTTAATGCCAAGATAAATTAGAACTTGTGGTGCCAAATTTTAGAACATATTATCGTGTACATAATTAGGAAGATAAATAGCTATCAGAAATAAAGTAACATTTAAAAATGGGCTGCACTCTTATTGTTTCATGGTGATAGAAGAATGTTAAATTAGTTTTTCAATTTTTTCTCCAGCTTAATTTACACATTTGAAAAATCAGATCCTGCTTAGATTGGAAGACAATAACTGTAAATGACTGGAAAACTAGCCAAAAAAGCCAAGATAATGAAAGTTGAAAAACTAAGATGGGAAAAGGATTTTAGTCAGACTGATTATATATTCTAGCTTTTGTTAACACCTATGTATCTTACCAGTGATCTTCAATGACTAAATAACAGTTTGGAAAAGGAAGTTTGTTTCAGATTCAACACTACCACCTCTCAGAGACCCATAATGAATCTTTCAGCAAAATTAGGGAAGATCAGACTTGACTTTTCTGATGTTTCAAGGAGAAAGTGAAAAAAAATTTACCTCATAGCCTTTCAAGACTTCTTTAATACATTTTAAGACTGTAGAAAAAGGGCACAATCCCAATTTTTAAAATGTACTTTGCAGGTCATCTTTAACAGTACTTGATTGTACTGGAATAGTAAAAAGCTGGAAATGACTAAGAATTGGGAAGTAAAATTAACCAGCATTACAGTGATGTTGATAAAAGTGTGATTCATGAGGCACAAGACAAATTATAATTTATTTTGTCTTGTCTAACACATGTAACACTATAGAGCACTCTAATCAGAAATGGGGCTGTATAAGGCATCCTGGAAAAACAAAGGACAGATTTTAAAAAGATACCAATTTTTATAAGTATCTTTTATACTCCTCAAAATAGTATAAAATATTTTCAGACATACACATTCTTCTGCTATAGGCTCTGAAATGATTAAACAATGTGAAAGGCAATACATTAAAATATATTTTACTCACTACATCTTATAAGGAAGAAAAATATGGCATATTGGACAACACCACAGTTCTTTTTGGAGCAACTCATGGCAACCATCAAATGCTAGAAATGCATTAATAGGCCTCTGATGCTGCCGCTAAGAATCAGTTCAATTTCATTTAAAAGTTATTCTGGAGAATGCTAATCAAGTCGGTATTTCTAACGAGAGATCAATGACCACCACAGCCTCAAAGAAAGTGACTGCATCTGAAAATTCCAAGGTGGGAATGAACAGGACCAAGTGGATTCCACAGTGTAGGTTACAATATTTAAAAGTCTGTTGGGCTAAATCAACCATGATTATGAGAGAATATAGCAACCCAACGTAGACTTACTCATAAACTAAGGATATTAATCTTCTTCTATTACTGGATATTACTTGAAGTCTACACCTCCCTCTCCTTCCGCAAATGAATGTGAAGCCCACAGGAAATTTGAACACTGAATAAAGATATCACAAGTCATATTTAGAGTCCTATGGCAGCTATTGTGTGTTGATCAGCTGATGCAATCTGTCCGTAAAATCCAGTGGATCTGGGCACTGGGAAATCCTCTGGTGACAACAATCGCAGCAGCTCAGTGTAAAGAGCTTTACCAGTGTAAAGAGACGGCTGAGAAGCCCTTGCATTCAGCCGATTCCCAGCTGCTGGAGTCACTCCCTCAGGGTTGTGGAAGCCAGCTGCAAATTAGGAGCAGCTTTTATAACCAAACACTAGCCTGGTTAGTCCCTTAAAGCTACCAACATCTTCCCTATGCCCCCAGGCTGTTGTCAAGCACAGCTCTGCACATCTTAGGATCTGGCTCCATATTCCAAATAGTTCCCTAAAAATAAGCTATTAACCATAATACATCTTTCAAACTAGGGTTGGGCCATTGGTGAAATTGTCAAATACCAAAAGTGGTCAAATATTTTGAAGTACTAATTTATTAGAAGTGTGACAAAAGAGTAAGACTATGGCTCAACCAGGATTAGCATTGGAAAGATATTTATGCCTAATTACAAAAAAAACCACGCTAAATTACTTAACCGAGTTTTTTCAGCTCAGAAAAATGTGAAACAATGAAATGAAGTTCTAAAAAATTCTTAGTAATGTTCGGATAGCATTTAAATGTGAACACTATTCAGGACTAACCTGCTACAAAAAAAAGCAAAACGAAAACAAACAGAAAAAAGCAGCAACTATAAAAGAAAATATATTTGCATTTGTGCTCAGTAGGCAGCAGGCCAATTCAAGCTTCTTGCTTTTCATTATTATCTTTCACCGCTCTCAACTGCTTCATCTATATCATTGTCATCACCAAATTTAATCGGTATCTCCTCCTTCCTCTTCATCTAATGAAATTGAAATTCTGATGTTGTAAAAAACCAAGTTTGTATGGTGAAAAAGTGATGGATTCCCAAAGGGAATCTTATTACTAACAGTTTTTAAAAAGATCCATGGAACAAAGCCAAACTTTGCAACACTGAACTTGAAAGTAAAACGAACCTAGCGGATTTTCATTGTTCAGAAAAATACAAGAAGAAAGCAAACATATATATAAATAAAAACTTTCATATATAATAAAACTTTCATTTTAAATTAATTTAGTTAGCAGCACAGGACTTTTCGAACACAAGATACCTTTAGTTTAAGAGTTCATCTACATCAGGGATCGGCAACCTTTGAGATGCAGCCCGCTGGGGAAAGCCACTGGCGGGCCAGGCCAGTTTGTTTAAATGCAGCATCCTCAGGTTCGGCAGATCGAAGCTCCCACTGGCTGCGGTTCGCTGTCCCAGGCCAATGGGGGCTGTGGGAAGGGCAGCCAGCACATCCCTTGGCCTGCATCGCTGCCCGCAGCCCCCACTGGCCTGGGATAGCAAACCGCGGCTAGCGGGAGCCACAATCAGCTGAACCGATGGACACTGCAGGTAAACAAACCGGCCCAGCCCAGCCTGCAAGTGGCTTTCCTTGGTGGGCTGCATGCCAGGGGTTGCCAATCCCTGATCTACACCATATGGTCACACCACATGGTTCCATGTGGTAATGCAATGGGGTATTATATTGAAAATGCTATGTTAGAAGAATTTTATGGTGGCCAACTCAAGCACTCAAAACTTAGGAAAGGACAGTGAAATCTTAATTCAGCCTCCTTTAGAGAATGCATGAGACAGTTTTGCCCATCATCACATAGGATGCCCAGTACTGCAAACCCTAAGGATTCCAAAATCTTGGATTATGCTCTCCAAAATCTTAATTTGGCTTAAAATTCATGAGATTTTAAAATATTAATAAATGTTAGTTTCATTTTATCTTTGGTTTGTGAGTCTTTATGGTTCACGTTCTCGAAGTTCTCCCCCTAACCATGAGGATCAGGAACCTTTTTTTATTTTTTTAATTTTATTAAACAAAATCTGAGATTCTCACATAACATGAATGGAGGAACTGATACTAGGAAACACCGCCAAATATTGTGAGACTTGATGTCACAAGAGCTGGCAACACTCAAAGAGAGAATCTAGCTTTCCCAGGTATTAGTCCAGCCCTTTAAATGCAGAACAAGATTATTTTCTTGCTATACTCTGCCTCATTTACTATCCAGCCTATGCACTGATGGAGGCAGGATTCCTGCAGAACAAATGTGTAATCAAATTAAAATAATTACAGACTGTATAAAGAAATTTATATCCGATTGCAGTAATCAGATTCTCATATGGAGGGTAATCCAAAGGTCACATGTGCAAATTCAGTTTAGAAGTATCAGAGACAGCCACACTTACACTTGAAACGTATTGTATGGTAAACTGAAATCCATTTAGAAGACAAATGTTATCCATCTTTAACACTCCGTTGCTGTAGTGTACAAAAGTGATCAGAGATATTAAATTACTACAAGTTAGATGTGTGACAGACCCAACCTGTGGTTGAAGCACCATTCTTAATTCTACTTTTTAGGCCTAAACATTTCTGTGTTTAACAACTCACTTCAAAATTATTTTAATTGACAGCTCCCCCACAGTTGAAAGTCAGCTGGAGGCTGTGCTATATAATTAATGCGTAATTGAAAGCCTCCTCAATGGCTGTAACCCCTAGCTTACATTGGCTTCAAATCAATTTTGATTTAATGTAAAACTCTGAGTAGTCTCCAATTCATTCCTCCGAGAAACCTATAATGTTGCCTTAATATTCTGAACTACAAAAGGGAAGAGAAGTTAATGGACAACACATACTATACAAAGAACAGAAGAAAAGATGCAGGAAAAATTTAGATCAGACACATACAAGCGGTACATGAATAATTGATATCCTGCAAAAAGAAAAGGAGTACTTGTGGCACCTTAGAGACTAACCAATTTATTTGAGCATAAGCTTTTGTGAGCTACAGCTCACTTCATCAAATAAATTGGTTAGTCTCTAAGGTGCCACAAGTACTCCTTTTCTTTTTGCGAATACAGACTAACACGGCTGCTACTCTGAAACCTGATATCCTGCAGAATGTTTCATACAAACACTGCTGAATTCCAAGTGTCTATATCAATGCAACCACCGTTTTCCAAATCTGATCAAAAGCGAAATAAAATGTGTCAAGTGCATGTCAATTAACTTGCCAAGTTAGTTTTCAGGAACCCTTTAGCCAGGCTTTCCAGGAAAGCCGCACAAACCCAGTTTCCAGTTATATTCTGAAACAGTGACAAAAGTTAGTCAGTCCAAGAATCTACAGCTTTAATTCCTTAGACTTTCATAGCTACATAAGATGTGTTCTATGTCAATGTGGTCCATGCAGAAAGCTGGTACTCGTATACAGACACCAACTTGAAATCTATTTTTTTTTTAATTAGTTACAGATACTATACCTGCCCCAGAACCACCCCCCTCACACACACACACACATTTTTGAGACTTTAAAAATCTCATTCCCTCAACTGTTGCTGTCTGAATACAAAAGGGGTAAATAACCACAGGGGGAAAACAGTTATACTGAGTATATATGAAGTGTTGTCAGATGCACAAAATAAACAACTAAAATATACAGAAAAGTTTTTTTAATCTGTTACTAACAGCTAAAACGTTAGTTGAAATGAAAGTAATACATTTTAAAAGTGAAGTGTGATTTTTAAGCTGACAAACACTTTAAAACACTAACAGTTGGGTAGAAGCATATACTTACAGCCCTGCACTTAGGACAGTGTTGGAATTAATATTTGAAATTATTAATATTAATATGGAATCCAAACACTAATTTAACCATAAATTCCTTTTTTAAATCTAAAGGACTTATACAATTGCATTAAACATGCTTGAAGAGCCTAAATACATTATTTACTATATCCAAACAGTAACAAAACATATATAAGCATTTGTTGAAGATACTTGCAAATGGGCTAAACCCAGGATGCTCAGACTCAGATTGGTTGGCTCCAGCACAGCCAGGAAGGTATAAGCGGTGAACCTTTTAAGAGTTTACTTTTTACACGCTTTAAAAAAAACTGATGGCATTGCCAATTACTGACTTCAGCTACAAGTCTATTTGAGACAGTTCACCCCTATTTCCAGCTTAATATAGGTAAGATTTACAACCTCCTTTCTCGCCACGGCCTCCTCCCCTCCTTCTTGCTGACCAACAGTTTGTCTTTTGCACCTGGGCTCACAGAGGCTCTAAATTTTGAGATAACACTGGTGTGTGTGGTGGGAAGGGACATGTTGGTTCATTTTAAGATTTATTTTGTCTTATTCAAAACCATCCACAGTCACCCCTATTGGTCAGAGGCCTTCTTTCTAGAAACTACCCCTTATTTTGTGAGTTATTCTTTGAACCAGATATACTTCCTACTTCACTCCTTCCGGCCTTTTAATTCATTATTTTCAAGGCCTTCCTTCTACTTGCAAGTCAGGGCCTTTCTTTATAACACATATATTTCCTTAAAATAACCTTAATTCTTTAATCTCGTATGTATGCTATAGAGAGCATGGTGAGGGACCATTTTATATAAGATGCAGGAGGCAGTGTGCTCTAGGATGGTTGAATGCTTCCAGAACCACACTGCAGGCTTGGCATGACACGAATAATTAAACATGGGGGAAGGCTTCATTTTTTGAAAGACAGGATTAGGGAAGTAACTAAATTAGCAGCCTACAAATGGAATGTTTGTGTTAATTTAAGTAAATGGGTCAGCAAGCCAAAAGACAGAATATCTGAGCTAGCTAGGATAAGAAGGGAAACTCCAAGGGAACCTTTTACTAAGAAAAAGAAAATAATGGACAAGAGAAGTTGAGAGCATAAAGATGAGGTAAAGAGTAAAGCTGAACATGGACAGGGCATGGACAAAGCATGCTTTACATGGAGATTGGTTCCTGCAAAGTAGCCAAGTCAATCCCAAAACTCGTGATGCAATGTATAGTGAATGTGATGTGTAAATGTATATGACGATATGGGGACTCTGTGTAAGTTTGGATGTATATAGTCAAGTCCCCCACCTTAACATATGTACCATCTTTCCTTTCCAGCTACTACACTTAGTCCAAATTGTGTACTTCAAAGAACAATGCTATTATATGACGACAAATAAGCAAACTTTACATGTGTGGTATACCCTATACCCACCTCTACATTTGAGTCTGATCAACTCAGCGTGGCTTTGCTTTATGCCAAATAAAAGAGCCTGAGTGACGAGACTGGAGTCAAACTGAGTTCTTAGGGAACCAAGTGAAAGAGATCTCGGACTACAGCTTGCAATTGACAAACTTATGTTTGGCCATCCAACATATTAAAAGTCTAACTGTTTTAAAGTTCAGACACACAAGGTGAGAGACAACTTGTCTCTCTAATAATCTGAGAGAAACAGCTACAATATTACTGTAAGCAGGTTTTAAAAATTGACCATTAATAGTCCCCTTTATGATTTTTCAGTTTTTCCTCCTAGTTTTTTTTGTAAATCTAATCAAGAAAGTTAACTTTTCATATCTATTCAGAATCCAACACTCCAAAAACTGGCACACAAAGCTATCACATAAGTAAGCACTGTGTTTTATACACAAACTTTTATGAATAAGAGACTAAAATGAATACAGCTTCATTAATTCTTACTTCAATTGCCAATGCCACTCATGTTCTTACAAAAGCCTGGCACTTTTAGGTCTCATATTATCACGACTGTACTTTTATAAAACACACCACAACACATTTACTAGTCTACAAAGTGTCAAATAAAACTAAACTAAACTTGATAAAGTGAGCGAAGGACATTTTATAATGCATTATCCCTGGGACTTTCTTGTTACTTGTTCGCTTAACAGCAAATTTGTAAAGTTTGATAAGCCACACTCTCTCTTGGTCACTAGTGTGAATTAGTACAGTTCCACTGTAATTAGTAATCACTTCAAAGGCCTTGCTTACACTAGGACTTTAGCACAGATTGAAATGGAGTGGAGACTACTGCTATTTGTGGATTATGATGTTTCTCATCACAGAATCCCAGAGACTGATAGACAAGAGGCCAGTTATGAATCTTCAGAAGTCTACATGTTGGCCATATATACCCTTTATACCTTCATATATTACTCCTTCTAGAGTTGATGCTGTGCATAGTCACTCCCCCATTCTAACATAGTCGCTCTCTTTCCCTTCCTTGGCAGCTATTACACTCTAGTCCAAATTTTGTACTTCAAAGTGCAATGCTAAAATTATATGATGGCAACTAAACATTTTTTAGTGAATTATATCAGTGTTAGCATCAAAAATTAACATAATGGTTACACTATGGTCTTTAATTTGCATCTTGCAAATACAATTTTAGTTTCATTTCTGTTCTATATATCCTGTGGCAAAATGTGGCCTCCAAACATGCTTTAGCATTAGCAGTTCTCAGCACAAAAAAATGGGTTAGAAGAGACATTTCTTCTAAAGAGACATGCTCTCTGAAAGAATAAAATTTAAGCATTGCTAACAGGTGGATACAACATGTGTCTCCAGGTGTCTCTCATGAACAGTTACAGCTCTGATAAGTGTGTCCAAACAGATTTCTTGAAAATTAATCAAGTATTTGCACCAGTAACAGCCTTCTTGTTTGTAATTACTTTTGTAATTATGTTACCCTTCCCATTTTCCATTTGTTTATGCAAAACAACCAACAACACTGGTTGACATTGCTTGACTTGATAACTTAGTGTAACTATATATGCTATCAGCTAAAAGATTAAGTTAAAAAGGAAAACCTTGGCTAGCGACGTACATGATCCCCAGAAAACAAGCAACAACTATGGAACTAAACTCCCCAAGCAACACTAAAGTCTATTAACACTCAACATAACCACCTTTAGAAGAGTTACTATGATTCACAAGCATTATGTGGGAGGAGAGGCTGATTAAACTATTAACTAGAGCAGCATTTTAAGTAGTCGTTGACCAGTAAATTAAAGTATTGTGCTGTGTGAAAGTAGTGTTCTGATTAAGTAATTTGTATTAAAATATATGCAAAGGAAGCAAGTGTATCCCACTTTTGCTACAGCTGGTCATCTACAAAAATCAATTGTGACAGACACAGTTACTATGGGTGATGACAGCAATTCTGACTTGGCACTGGATTTAGAAGAGAACACTAAAATGCAATAAAAAACTATGAAGACAAAAGAAAGATAGAGTTATGTAAATGAAGATTATTTTCCCAGATATAAAGGTTAGTTTATAGTTAAAGGTATTAAATACAGACCAATACCCTTAAAACCAATGTTTTTATAAATAGAGATGTCTCAGAAATATTACACAGACAGGAATTGCAAAAGTAGGGTTATTTGTGGAACCTTGTCAGGGAGCCTGTATTACCACCCTGAATCAATATAACTATGCTGCCTAAAGAAGTGGGGATGATGGTGCAAGCAGAAGAAGAGGGATCGCTAATGGGAAGAATAAAAAAAAGCACAAAATTTATGCGTATGCAACTTCCTCTCCATGCCCCTGTAAACCATTTTCTTCTCCACATTCTTATAAACCAAAAGTCAGTACGTAAATGAATCAGATATTGCCATTAGATTCATGCTGTGTACAGCTTTACATTCTAGAGTAGTATAAATACCCACCTGCTGAAGTGAAAAAACAGATTGACAGAGCCAGAAGAGTACCCAGAAGTCACCTACTACAGGACAGGCCCAACAAAGAAAATAACAGAACGCCACTACCTGTCACCTTCAGCCCCCAACTAAAACATCTCCAGCGCATCATCGAAGATCTACAACCTATCCTGAAAAATGATCCCCCACTCTCACAGATCTTGGGAGACAGACCAGTCCTCGCTTACAGACCCCCAACCTGAAGCAAATACTCACCAGCAACAGCACACCACACAACAAAAATACTAACCCAGGAACCTATCCTTGCCACAAAGCCAGATGCCAACTCTGCCACATATTTATTCAAGTGACACCATCTTAGGATCTAATCGCATTAGCCACGCCATCAGGGGCTCGTTCACCTGCACATCTACCAATGTGATATATGCCATCATGTGCCAGCAATGCCCTTCTGCCATGTATATTGGCCAAAACGGACAGTCTCTACGTAAAAGAATAAATGGACACAAATCTGACATCAGGAATCATAACATTCAAAAACCAGTAGGAGAACACTTCAACTCTGGCCACTCAGTAACAGATTTAAAGGTGGCAATTTTGCAACAGAAAAGCTTCAAAAACAGAGTCCAATGAGAAACTGCTGAGTTTGAATAAATATGCAAACTAGATACCATTAACTTGGGTTTGAATAGAGACTAGGAATGGCTGGGTCATTACATGTATTGAATCTACTTCCCAGTGTTAAGTATCCTCACACCTTCTTGTCAACTGTCTAAATGGGCCCTCTTGATTATCACTGCAAAAGTTTTTTTTCTCCTGCTGATAATAGCTCATCTTAACTAATTAACCTCTCACAGTTTGTATGACAACATCCAACAATACATCTTACTATATGTTCCATTCTATGCATCCGATGAAGTGGGCTGTAGCCCACGAAAGCTTACGCTCAAATAAATGTGTTAATCTCTAAGGTGCCACAAGTACTCCAACTACATTTACTGTAATTAAGGCAAATTAGTTTGGTTACTGTTTAAAGTTAGAAAAAAATAGGAGTATGATTTACAGATGTTTTTTGAAATTTACAAAGTGTTAATGTGCAGCCAATGTTTCATTTTATAGTCTTTGATGGCCAGTAGAAGGGCAATAGCTTGGAAAGCTGAAAGTAGTATCAAATTAGCTGAAAAGGGGCTCTGACAGTCACAGCAAATTAAACTGTTTTCTTGAATCCTTTTCTTCCACTTCCAGTTTATAGAATTTGCCTTCTCCCTCAATCTTTTTTTCTTTTGTCCCTTTTACACACACTAAGGGCATGGCTACACTTGCAGATGTAGAGCGCTTTTAGTTAAACCAGCCTTCATAGAGTGCAATAGGGAAAGCGCTGCAATCTGTCCACACTAACAGCTACAAGCACACTGCCGTGCCCACATTAGCAGCTCTTGCAATGCTCTATCCCAGCATGCAAGTGGCTGTAACGTGCTTTTCAAATGGGAGGGGTGGGGTGGAGTGTGACAGGGAGTGTGTCGTGTCTATGTGGGGGAAGAGAGAGTGGGTTTTGGGGGGCGCTGGGAGCATGTCAGCATGCTGTCTTGTAAATTCAGACAGCAGTAGACCCTCCTCTCCCCCCCGCCTCTCTCTCAGACACAGCATTCCACAGTAATGGTTGCTTTGTCCCGGAGCAGATAAGTATGCCGGCTGTCAGAAATGGAGCTTTCAAAGGGCATATCCACATTCCTACAGCGAGGTCAAAACAATGAGAATAGTGGCCACTTGAGTTAAGGGGATTATGGGACGTTTCCAGAGACTGATCAGAGCGCAGTAATGCAACACCTCGTTCACACTGATGCCCAGGCCTTTCAGCCAAGGCGCAACAAGCATTAATCTTCTCACCAAGGTGGAGTACCAGGAGCACTCTAGCCGTGGAGTCAGAGTGCTCTACATGCCTTGCCAGCGTGGATGGTTAGTGAGCTAGGGCACCCGGGGCTGCTTTAATGCGCTCTAACTCGCAAGTGTAGCCAAGCCCTTAACCTGTGTTTAACCTCTCCCATTAACCTTCTCTTCCTTTACTTCTGTAGAAAGCAGATGGTTTGTGTTACCGTGTTCAGATTACTCTTAGGGCTGGTTAACTCAGAAAAGTTAAATCATTTTAACTATACTGGTACAGGTGGTACAACTGCCCCAGTGTGTACACAGTTATTCCTGCACAAAAGTGCTTCATACTGAAATAGCTATTTCCATACACTATATAAGACACCTTTATACCAGTATAACTGGATCCAGACTAAGGACTGTACTGGTATAACTTTTTTCAATTAAAAATCACACTCTCTCTAACCAAAATAGTTTTACCAGTACAGTACAAGCCTTTAGTCCAGGTCCTAGGCTCAGAAAATCCACAGAATATTTCTACTGGTTGCTGCAACACTTCACAAGAATTTCTTCACATGCTCCTACTGCACCTTCAATGCCAACTACTTCAGTTCATAAACTAATTAGTTCATAAACAAATTCATGTTTGGTTTTCTTTGGTGAGCCGTGACTGGGTACATTTGGAGTTCAGACACCTCAAAGTGCACAATATAGCCTCAAATGTAGCCTCTGAGGGCAACAACTTGCCATGTCTCAGCAAGGAAAAAAAAATCACTTTTAAAGAACACAGCATATAATTTATAAAGGGCTCCATTAATGAAGTGTTAATAGTGGGGAAAGAAATGTCCTTTTAATTTTTTTAGTAGTTGCCATCAAGCTAATTTATGGGAATACATTTCTAAGCAAAAATTATTACTACTTTTAGACCCACAGAAGTAACGGCTGGTGAGACATATGCAACTTTGCACATTATGATCTACTGATCTATTACTTTTTTTAACTAGAAGGGTAGTTAGTTACACTGGAATAGCAGTTGGTTCAGCTATGCTGAGTTTGATTTTAGACTGTCAGTCGGATGTGCTTCTATAAGAAACAGCTATCATAATATTATAGCATCATGGTTCGCAGGGTACGAAAATGATGGGAGAATTTATTAGTTCAACAGTATTTCTATGTGTTAATTTATTTTGCTATAAATATTTCAAATTCTTGCTTCACTTCTAGTTTTTAGTCACACATGAACTCACCCATTCTTTGTGTGAATTACAACTTATTCCCCATTTAGCAATGATTTAGAGAATGGGTAAAATTTACCATTTAAAAACAGAGGAGTGAAAAAGTCTGCCTTTAGAAATTAACACTTCCTTCCATTCAATGTATTTAGTTGGTTCAGAGGTCATCATTCTTGCAAACAACATTCATACTAATACTTTTACCTACCATTCAAGGATGCCTATGCTTTCTTTACAATTTGGACTGTAAAATTAAAATTCAGTTGTCAAGAGATAATAGATACTGCTTCTTGAATAATTACTACTCTGGCTATATCTTTATATCTGAAGACAATCTTTTATAAGGCATATTTTAGTCAGCTACTTACTTTAAATCCTGTAGAAGGTCTTTTGCATTAAGCATAGTTATTAAAGAAGTTGTAGCTGCTGGAATAATGATTATGGGCGTTCGAGATCCTGTAGAGAGAGAATAAAAAAAGGCAAATATAATTTTAACAAAATGTAATTACAAGATTTTATCACTTGCCTTACAGCACAAAATTGTGAAAGAATATCAAAATCCACTCCGTCTTTATCATTCTCAATTCAGGATAAAAAAAAAAAAGTATATTTACATGAAGGTTTGCCTTTATAAAAGGGACTCAGCTATAGGTAACTCACCTTTTTTCTGGTTTGGAGGTGGTCTTGCTTGGGAAACTGTAAAACAGAAAATATTAGTGACTGACTGACATAGGAGTAACTATCTACCAAGGTGAACAAAGGTGAACAATCTAGCTATTGGTATTTGGAGGATAAACATCTTTGGTATTAATAAAATAATCCTGAAACATAGTTAAATCTACCTAGGTCAAAAAGTTTACTGGAACTAATCCATACACTTTTCTCTTGCCCCTCCCCATCTCATATCAACAGAACACCACACACTACTAAGGATTTTCAATGGCAGAAAGTTGCATTTCATTGTGTATGATGTGAGACTGAGTTGAGGATCTATGCATGAAGAAATAATCTTCACAGAGCCTCATCTTTTTACTGGTGGCAGTGGTAACACATAACAGTATGAAAACTTGGTTGCCCTTTAATACAGAGTTCACAATTGCCAAATTTGATTGTCAGGGCATGTTTAGTGTCCCCAACAATCTGGATTGGGTGAGCTCCTCACATGTCAGGTACAATAAAGCACGGCAGATAGGCATAGCAGCCCTCAGGCTGAAAAGCTGGCCAGAAATCATTAAGAAGATTTAACAAATGCATTATGGTAGAAATCCCTTCAACAGATGGGGAACATATTCCGTAAGCTTGGACACAGGGTTTTCTCTTCTTTTTAAAGTTTTGTTTTCAGGCTTCCAAGTTCAGTGACCTGCTCACGTGGGAGATATTCCAGTTCAAGTGTGGAGTTATTTCATGGATAGAAAATGCATGCCGCCATGGCTCACTTTAAACAACCTGGTAAAATCAGACAGAGACCCACTATGAAAGTTTTACGGTAATGAGCTCTCTTCTAATACATTAGTTTTCTTTGGCCATCTCTTCCAATTATGCCAGCTCAGGTCAAGATAAAACAGTGCTGGCCATGGTACTACGAATGAATAGGTTGGCTTGCTGTTGATTAGTACTCTCATAGATTACTTTTCCGTGAAGAGTCCACAACATTTTCAGGACTCCAAACAAACTTGCTGCTGAGGATGAGAATTCTTATCATAAGGGTTTAGCCTAGTTTAGAAATTAGAGAAAGTACAATATACCGTCAAGTCACAACTGGTACTAAGCACAACAAATTTCTTTAATTGATTTCCAGTGTTGTAACACACCTATTCATGCTTATTTATGACCAACTGTTTCAGAACCTAACTGTGGTACTTAAGTATGCACCACACACACACACACACCCCTACTGTCCGAAGATAGGGACCATAATTTAAATTATCTCTACCTGACACTGTCAAAACCATGGAAATAATTGGTCACGCCACTTTTAACTACAAGGTCTGTAATGGTTTAGTAACTTCATTAATTATTAAAAAAAGCCATTTTAAAGGTTAAAATAATCCCATATAAATGTTGTTTCTTTCTGGAAGGCATCAAGCTATTTGTCCACCTGGTTTTAACGTTAAATAAACTATTCTATACAATAAAAAAAAAAACTATAAAAAATTCTACAATTTAACCAAAAAAATTAGAAATGATAGGTCTCTAGCTCAAGTGTGACAAAATACTTTCATTTGATGGACCGAGCAAACATTCCTATGCTATAAAAGAACAACATTCTCCTGCTCTGCTATTAGTCTAATATTTTAAAAGATGAGGAAACAAAGTGTCCCAGAATGGGCATGATATGAATCCATTTTGGAGCAAAAATCCAAGAGACATACTTGCTCCAGATCCTTAATACCTCTGTTCTTAATTCTCTTTGCACCTTACAATATACAGAAGGCTAACTAGGGGGCAACACCAACATAACCCTTTTTAATATACAAATAAACAGGTCTGTCAGTTAACAAGTGTGAAATTTCATCTAGCACTGTGGCCATGTTGATGACAGTGGTTTATCCATTTGGATTTCTGCTCTTGCTATTTCTACCCTTTTCATACCCTTGTTTGTCAGTTCCAAATACATTCATATTCTCAACAGCCCTAGTCAGATAAATATGACCGACAGGGTGACCTTTCTAGCACTGAAACAACTGGGAAGATAAAAAAGAACAAAAGGAATCACAATAACACAGCACAATCTAAAAACAATTTAGAATAGTATTCAATACTTAATAGACTTTCATGGGGAAACTATTTTACAAAAGCAAATCTTTAAGCATTACTTTCACTAAAAAGATCCCAAGGAATTAACAAGGTATATATCCTCATCTGGTGACCTACCCAGGCCACATAAAGTAGTAGTTTTACATTTTGCTTTAGCAACATCACTTTTCACTTTGTGAAAAGCTTAAAAGAGCATCACTAAATTTGACAAAGCTATGAAAAAAAATTCTTGCATAACACTTCCCAAAACAATATGGCCTTGGCAAACATCTTCACAGTATCTACACCTGACCAAGTCCTGTAAACAAATTTCCCCCAATCTTTCAAAATTTACCAGTTGTAACAGTCCACTTTTCTCAATGCGTGTACTTAACATGAGCAAATCAATGACTACCACATTATGCTAAGGCACTAGGGAATATCACAGATCACAAAATTAAAGGGGAGAAGAGAAAATAAGTATGGTGTTCCTGGGGGCATTCTGCACCAAAACAATTAAAAATTCTCTGCACAATATTTTAAAATTCTGCAAATGTTATTTGTCAAAATACTACTACTTAATCATACCAGTTTCAATTATTTTGGTAATTTATTTCAAGACACATGTCAAGTATGTCTGATTCCCCCAGGAGCAGAGAGTTAAGGAAACCCCTATGACAACGCAGTTCCTGTTTTCCTGCCCCTTTCCCCTCACCAGAGCCCAGCTGCCCCCCACCTGCCCCCAAACCTCCACCATGGGACCCGCTCAGCCCCCACCTAAGTCCAAGGATCCAGAGGGAGAAACTTCCTGATGCTTGGTCCCAGGGTTACATGAAGTTTCCTGCACACTGCCCCCTCCTTCCCTCAGGGCATGCTGGGAACTACAGCTGCCAGGAACCCTCTAGCTCCATCCTCCTCCCCCAAGCAGTGTCTTCTATGTGTGAGCTGGGCTCTGCCAGGACCCCTAGTGGTGGCGAGCAGCACTGCAGCCCATTTCTGTTGGGGAAAGGAAATTCTGCACGCTCGTTAATTTATACAAAATTCTGCATTGCACAGAGGCGCAGAATTCCTCCAGGAGTAGTATGGGTTTCAGTATAATGGGGGCCAATATTAGTCTGAGACACTGTACTGTTTGGATTGGGATTGTTAAATGGCTTCTAGGTATACTTAGTCTTGCCTCAAAATGGGGAGGTGTTCTAGATGACTTTTCAAGGTCCCTTCCAGCCCTACATTTTTATGATTCTATGATTTTGATGCACAATATGTTGTGTGTTATGATCCCATCAGTAATTATTGGGGGGGGGATTTTGGGGTCCACAATTCTAGTAAGAGTTTTTGCTCCTGCCCCACTACACCGGTTTTCGATTTTAGTCAACACCGTTCCACTATACCTCCACTCCCTGATTTCGTCCCTTTCATCCCCCTCATATCCCTAATTTTTCTCTCAAACCCACTGTCTCCCACTCTCACATTTTCCTGTGCTCTTACTCCTCTCCCATCAATTCCTCTGGTCTCCCAAAACACAAAAGCTGTCGTAGCATGTAAGCCACCAATATTATAAGGTATTCAAAGGAAGCCATGATCTTAGCTGGGGTTCTAAGAACTACCGTAACGCTAATTCTACTAATACTAATAATATCTGGATAGCACCTATCACATTTTTGCATGCTTAGTGAACAACAAAGGGAATTTGTGGAAAGGTTCTTGAAAATTAATAGGAGTGCCCAATGCATGACTAAGAAATAAATCATGCCAAAATGGCATTTCTCCCCACCCTTATCACTGGGCCAAGAAAGTGCTTGGAAGAACTATACTATCACTGAACGCATTTGTACCAGTTACCAGATTTTTCCTAGCTCTAACAGGTGTAGTCATATTGAAACTTTGTCATGGAAGTAGTGGTAAATAGAATGACTGCTTGATTTCAACATTTTAGCTGCCATTCTCAAGAACTACAGCATAGAAATTTACTACTACACACCATTTCAATGCTGGTATTAAATATTTTCAGACAGTAGAAAGCATAGGGGTTTTTTGCTTTAATGGTTCACAAGAAATCAGCTGTTGAATTCAACTCAAAATACCACCCTCACCCCACACAAATACCTTAAGTTTTGGGCACCAGTAGCTCTTGAATTGCTAGGTCTAGAAATAAAAGTTTTATGGTGTGCCAAAGTTTTCAAAGCATTCCAAGAGTATATGGTATTTGATTCTAGCTATGGTAGTTCACAAGAAGTCAGACTGTAAAACTGCCACTAGTCCATCATCCTAGCAGTGCTATTTCTGTACTAGTTCAGGGTGAGCATAGCTAATCCCAGACCTTGGACCACTGCAACAATAATATGTTAATTAATACACAGTGGCTATATATTTCCAATACATATCTTAACAAAATGTATAAGGATTTTAGCTACAATCTTGTCCTAACTCAAAATGCTTTCATTCCAGATAATACACAAATAAAGTAATTCTGTTTACCTGGTCTTGGCACAGGCTGTGCTGCTGGGGTTTGAGTTTTCCTGGCAGAAGCACCTTCCTTTAAAAAGAAAAAAAAAAAGAAAAGAAGAGTTAACGTTTACATGAATGGCTTTTCTCTTATTCAGATTTCCTTTTAGTTAAATGTAAAACAGCTTTTTAATGATGTTTAGGACATAACATTCTACCAACAACTAAATATGCAGAAAACTCTTCACAACCACTGTTTTGGACTTAAAAAGTCTGAAAATTAAAAATAAAACCTCTTTGCACGTTAATGGTCTATCCAAGGGAGGTCAGTGTCATTAGATAGGGCAACTGAGGCAGAAAGGTGAAGTGACTTGTCTGCTGGTGTCAAATATAAAGGGAAGGGTAAACACCTTTAAAATCCCTCCTAGCCAGAGGAAAAACTCTTTCATCTGTAAAGGGTTAAGAAGCTAGGATAACCTCGCTGGCAAATGACAAATGAGGAGACAAGATACTTTCAAAGCTGGAGGGGGCGGGGAGAGGAACAAAGGTTCTCTCTATCTGTGTGACGCTTTTGCAGGGAACAGGAAAGGAATGGAGTCTTAGAACTTAGTAAGTAATCTAGCTGGATAGGCGTTAGATTCTGTTTTGTCTAAATGGCTGATAAAATAAGCTGTGCTGAATGGAATGTATATTCTTGTTTTTGTGTCTTTTTGTATCTTTAGGTTTTGCCTAGAGGGATTCTATATTTTTTGAATCTGATTACCCTGTAAGGTATTTACCACCCTGATTTTACAGAGGTGATTCTTTTACTTTTTTTTCTTCCATTAAAATTCTTCTTTTAAGAACCTGATTGCTTTTTCATTGTTCTTAAGATCCAAGGGTTTGGGTCTGTGTTCACGTATGCAAATTGGTGAGGATTTTTAACAAGCCTTCCCCAGGAAAGGGGGTGTAGGGTTTGGGGAGGATTTTGGGGGGAAAGATGTTTCCAAGCGGGCTCTTTCCCTGTTACATATTTGTTAGACGCTTGGTGGTGGCAGCAATAAAGTCCAAGGGCAAAAGGTAAAATGGTTTGTACCTTGGGGAAGTTTTAACCTAAGCTGGTAAAAATAAGCTTAGGGGGTTTTCATGCAGGTCCCCACATCTGTACCCTAGAGTTCAGAGTGGGAAAGGAAACTTGACAGCTGGGAAACCTTGGTCTAGAAGCAGAGCCAGAAATAGAACCCAGGTCTCCTGAGTCCCAGTGCAGGGCACTGCTCTATCCACTAGGAAACAGTGCTTCTCCTTTTACATATGATCACTTGGACAAGATATAATATGTGAATGAAAGTCGATGACTGTCCACATCAAAAACCAAAACTGGTATTATTCTCTGAATCTACTCATGAGATGCTCTGGACTGGAATGTTATGGCCAGGATTTTGAAAGGCATTTCTGTTCTGAAAAGTCCGTATATAAAAACTGTACCTTCTTGTTCAGTACATCTGAGCTTGTGTCTTCCCTGTCTTATCTGTTTACTTTAACATAGAAAAACAAATCTGTACCGCCACTCTTTACTCCTGTTCGCTCTGCAGAGCCAACACATTAGCCAAGAGTGAGCCAATTGTAATTGGCTCTGAATCAACATTAGAGTTGTTTCAAATGGAAGGACAAATTCTGTTCTCATTCCTGTGAACAGATATTGGATATAAAATCCTTAGATAATGCACAAATGCAAAAAGAAGGACTAGCTTAAGTTTACAGATCTGACTGAATAATCATTTTTTGATATGTAAACTGAGCATACACTTGATCTGGAAATCACTGAGACATTACAAACACTGAACTGCAAAATGCCATTGTTATGAAGTGCTCAGCAACCCGAAATGGGGAACGATTTTCAAAAGAGCTGTATGAAAGGGACCTCATCACATGATTCCCACATGGATATGTAAACAAGTAACACTGTGCTCTGTAACTAAGAAAACTCATCAGTAGGAGACTGAAGACCAGGAGCTACAAGATCAATGACACTTTTAAAGTCACACAAACCCTCTAAATCTTAACGTTTCTCCAATGGAAGTTAAACCCCAATCTTGATCTACAAAACTGTGTGATACGAGCACAAGGATGCATCAGTTGTCAACTTTCTAAAAGGCTCAAATTCAATCAGACATCTCTCCACTGAAGTTCAAAAGAAAATGCCTGATTAATTACATATGGGTAGGACTCATCTTAGTATACAGTCAGCTTCTCCAACTTCTAAAGCAACTACTCTGCTGCTGACCTTGATGCAAGGATTTAACTTCCTTCTCAGAAGAAAAGGATTAATGCTGAATTTCTCTGTGCTGTTTCTGGTTGGTTAAAATACCATGGTCTATGCTGGCTGCTACATTAACTTTAAAAATAATTTTTGCAAGACATGCTGCATCTCTGCTCTGGACAAGCTATTTTTTGCTACTGTCCTTTCAGAGTAACTATTCAACTGCATAGAAATTGATACAAGTCCAAGCATTGCACTCTAAGGGCAAAGCAGCAAGCCAAGCTGGCAAGAACAAAGGATGGCTACCTTAGAGAGATCCCTTGCAACTAAAGAACAGCTGGAATGTGAGACTCAACACCCCTCTTTTGTTTCCAGAGAAAGTGAGAAGAAGATTTCCGCAGTCCATTTTACAGGGAAGTCAATGTTGCCACAAAGGGGTTTTAATTGTATATTTTGAATACCAAACTTCATGTTGCCTCCCATAAACTTAATGGGAAAAAAATCCCAAATTAGTAAATTTCCTGAAACACATGGATGGGGGTGTGGGGAGAGAATCATAGCAAGCACCCACAGATAAAGACAAAAGCTCACAAACACAGAAAAAGCCATAGCTACTCAATTTTAAACAAAGTTTTCGATCATACCTGAACACTATTCTCTCTCAGACTTTGTACAGAAGTCCATACTGTTTGATTTTCAGAGAGTAAAGTCAGTCATATTTATACCACATAGCCCTTCCTCAAATTGTTGCCTTGTTTCCCCCTATCATATTAATATAATTAATTAATTAATTATTAATGGAAAAAACTTTTTAAAATACCAGTTAACCAACCTGGAAAAGTCATCTGTTTGTGCATAAGAACACACAGCTCTTATGACCCACCCGCTAAAACATGACAATAGAAGTAGTGGAAGGTGGGAGAGGAAAGAGTACAGGAATGCAGATGCGACATGCCAAGTTGAAGAAGAAGTCTGCAAACCTCCAGACACATTCTAGCATGAGAGCAGAGTTTCAGCATTTTGTGACTAAGTTTTTGAGGAAAATCACTAGACTTCCACCAACAGGACTGGGCAAGGCATACTACATTCTTTGTCCCTGCGACATGCTTAACAACTTGAGTACTTCCAGCCAAATATACGGGGAAAAAAGGGAACTAAATGTAGTAAACTACTCCCATTCATCTCAAGTGTGTGTTAACTCTGAAGCCTAACAAATACTAACATTGTCAACCATGTTCACTGCTAGTCATTTTAGCAGAAGCTTCCAGCTAATGGAAAAGGAGGGAAAGGGAGTTAGACTCCCAATTCCCATTCAGTAAGATTTGGTTACTTAACTTCCTTTGGCTGGCATTTTCAAGGGACGATACATGGTTTTATGCATTGTGGTTGCATATTAAAGTCAGAGAGAGATGGGAGAAAACGTCCGAGGGGAGAAATGTCTCCCCTGTGTTGCTACATCAGCAGAGCAGTTAAGTGAAAAAAGCCCAACAAAACCTGGAAAGCAGCATCCTATACTGAAATGGATTTTGAATGTGTGACAAGAGGCACAATTAGCTCTCATCTGACTATATGTTAATGCTACAAGTGATCACTCAATAGCAGAAGGATAAGAAGTTATTTTCTAGAGTATGAAGCCCATTTTATACCATGCAATAACATTCACTAATCTTCCACATTTTAAAGAACCATCATTTAAGCTGCATAGGGAAAATTATGAAACCTGGACGAACACTATACAATAAAGGACCCGTAAGAAAGCAGTACATGCTTGAAATCTTGGATAATACAGGACAAGCAAAAACGAAGTCACCTATTCATTAAACAATCAATCACTCTTCTAGTATTAGCATTGGTTAAGGAGGCAATGAAGCATTGCTAACCACACAGCTCCATTCTCTGACATCCCAATTTCACACCGTGTTCTACGAGCGCTGAGCAAATCCCCACTACACAAACATTATGTTGTAGTTATAATACTTCTAGCTAGGTTAGACAGGATGGAACTCTTTAATAAAACCACTCCTTAAATCAGTCATAGGAGTCACTAGAGAGAGGGCACACTCAAACCCAAGGCCTGAGAGCAGTAACAGCACCTGCCAGCTATACAGGGTGGAGAAGGGAGATTAGGAATCTAACAGTCAGGCTTGCAAGGCAGTGCTGAGAACTAGCACAAGGCCAGCTCCTAAAAATCCCTCTCCAAGCTACCCTGGATAAATCACTTGTACTTATGTTAAAACCATATGGCACATTTCGAAAGGACACAGCTAATTCATATTTACTGTAGAACATTACGCACCTTCTTCAAAGGCTAAAAAAGAATTTTTATGATAAACTGTTGTTTTGAACAGCATGCTGTCTCATAGCATCTGTTTTCTGATGGGTAGCACACAGAAATTGGCACTAAGAAGAATTGTACATCTGATTATCTTAGTTTTGTGGTCTTGGCATTATGAATTATAATGGAAAACTTTTGTTCTGTAAAACATTTTTTGTAGTTTATATGTATGTGTGGTTTCTTTCTTCAATAGAATATACATACAATGCCAGAATAACATGAGTACAAAACTATCCTGAGGATATTATGATTTCCAAGGGGCACATGTTTTGCCCTGATTTTTCATCTTTATTGTAGAGCAAACCAATGATCAATGATTCACACCTGAAGTCAAAGGAAAAATATAAACAGCACCAAATAACTAGAAAATGGAAGCATTTAAAACTGTGAAGTGCCAAGATATCTGATAAGTTGTGCTGTAGCAAATAATTTCAGTAATTCTATTTAAATGAATGGATAATATACAAAGGTGACCAGCATCTGGAACGGGAAAAATATCTGGACTCTTCAGAGAAATGAAGAATAAAGAATTAAGGTCAAAGTAAGGATTGCAATGAAGGAGAGAAAAGAAGCACAAAGAGGAGTTCAACCACGATTCAAAAAGCCATCAGCAAGCTGAAGACTCATGCATGAAGTAGTACAGAAATACATAGCTAGGAGAGGAAAAGAAGCATTTTTCCCATCGAGTAATAGAAAAAGCCAAGAACATTTTGTGAAATTGTCTATTATTCAAAACAGTGAAGGAATAAGACTGAACAAGAAGCAACTGAGACTCTCCTCAGAGTATGGGATCAACGACAGGAAGATGGTGGATGAAATTTACTTTAGACAGCTTACAAAGATCCACCACACCAAGCATTCCAACTTTTCAGTAAAAACAGCTAATGAATTGTTGACAACTGATAAATACTCCTATAAAAAGAAAAGGAGTACTTGTGGCACCTTTTCTTTTTGCGGATACAGACTAACACAGCTGTTCTCCTACTCCTATAAAAGACATCTTACTTCAAAATTGCTTTATTCCACCTCATTTCCCTTTAAGATTACTGATGATTTAATTTTTCTGACCCTCACATTAAAAACTATGCAAAGCATGTAGTAGGAGGAACAATTATTAATATCTGTTTAACGAGTACGAGATTTCAATGCTACTTGTTTAAAATTTCCTGCAATGAGACAAATGTATCAAGTTGGAGAAAAATACATACTGGCACAAAAGTCATACGCATGATAATTTTGCTGCCCTAAAAAAGAAAAGTTACTGATTTTAAGTAGAGAATAAATAGAATAATAGAATAGCAGGGTTGGAAGGGATCTCAGGAGGTCATCTAGTCCAACCCCCAGCTCAAAGCAGGAACAATCCCCAATTTTTGCCCCAGATCCCTAAATGGCCCCCTCAAGGATTGAACTCACAACCCTGGGTTTAGCAGGCCAATGCTCAAACCACTGAGCTATCCCTCCCCCACAAAGTTATTGCGCTCTCCGTCGGGGAATCGAATCCCAGTCTCCCGCGTGACAGGCGGGGAAACTCACCACTAATAGGGAAAGGGGCAGGACCGCGCACATTTCAGTTGTTGTTTGCAAGTAAAAGTAAAGATTCTATTGTTCATTGGCTGGAGTTCAGTTTAGATGTCAACAATCACTACAGATACATACTATAATACTACAGTTTTCCGGGGGAGGGGAGAGGCACTAACTTGGAAAATTTAGTTGATATAGTAAGCATCACGAGAAGTAGCAATGATCACACCTATTGAACGAATGACCCTCATTGCCTCATAGAAGTTTCTGAATATCATGGAACATTTTTGCTCAAAGGATGACATACCTAATTCTTATGCATAAATTGTCAGATTGGTAAAGAGAAGATTATGAATATTCATAAACAAATTCAGTAATTAGTCACAAAACCCTGTAATTTTAAAAACACAAATCTTCCTTAGACAGGTTTCTTACACAATATTTTAATCACAAACAAGTTAGTTTAGTCTTCCTAATTTACCTTGCAACATTGTATTTTGCCAACTCACGACTTAATCAGCTTTCATTATCTGTTTTCCTGTTCCCAGGTAACTACCACTTCGTTTTTAGGCATGAGTATCAACTTCATTTATTATTACATATTCAGTCACGCAGTAACAGCACCCAATGTATGTGTTTTCAGCAAAGAGTCATTAATTCCATTTCAATGCTCCTTGCTCCTGTAGTATCAGACTCAACAACTCAAAATATGCATCAAGAAAACTTTAATCTTAAAGCATATTTCTCACAAACTTCAACTACATAACAGAGCCTCTGGTGAATGGCCAATGGGTACTGTTGTATAAATTTAGATGTAATAAATGGGCCAAAGGTGTTAACATTACCCAGTCAACGTCCAACATTAAACTGTGTTAAACAAGGTTCAGAGTTTGATATACAGAGACCTCAGCCACGGCAAACACACACTGAAATCCTTTTAAACTTTTATTAAAGGTACAGAAAAGATGGAAAAACAAAAGTATTAAGTAAGGCTTTCATTTTAACATTTCTTTCCCCCTTTAGCTGGAGAGAGTTTTAGAAGGAAAAAAACCCTTGTTTGAGAGCCTCTTAGTGGTATCAAAGATGGCAACAACTGTCCTTTTTGGGAAAAGAGAAGTAGTTAGTTGAGATGAACTAGAGCTGTTGCTGTTAAAGTCTGAAACTGTTTCATGCCAGATGGTGTATGGAATTCAGCTGGAGCTGGTAGAGGTGGCAGTATTATCTGTGTCCCTCTTTCCGGCCCAGTCTGGTCAGGACATCTCTTAGGATTAGGACCAAAAAGGAGCAGTGGCCTCAGATAGCAGCCATGATGGTGAAATTTGCTTTAGTAGCCTCAATCTTTTCTTCTGTATCTCCCCTGCCCCAGTCTCTCTCTTTAAGTACACACAAAGAGAGTGGTGAGTAGAATAGCCCATCCACTCATTATTCCCTCCACCAATTAGGCCTAATATCAGACTCATCATTTTTGGTTCACTAATTGACAGTTCCCTGTCTTCTGTTTTTACCAAGCCTGATTACAACAGAGTTCTTGAATTATATCAATATGGCCTTTTTATTTGGACTAATACAGTCTGTCTGGTTCTCTTGCACCTGTTTATAACATTCATTATTGAAAGTAACTTGACCTATCTTCCGTCATCATTTGTTATTATAAATTGTTGTATTCTGTAAATGTTTACATACTTTTTACAATTGAGCGCACAAAGTAAATTTATTGGCCCAATTATCACAACAGACCTGTACCAGTGGCATAAATAGAAAATACAATAATGCATCTAAAATTTTGACTCTTTGCACATAATCAAAGAAACCAAAAGATAATTTCTGATATTTACATGTCCTTGAAATTAAGTTTTTTGTTATGTTCTAGTCAGCTCTTGCTTTTTTCAGATATTTTTCTATTTTGGCTTTAAAACTTCCTAAACCACAACCAGTCTCTCATCAATCATCATATGGTACATTCCATTTTCACAGTAAGATTCTGGAACTAGATGTCAGCTAGTGATTGCAACTTTCAAAATTTACATACATTATATTGTTGCTCATCTGGTTTTTATATGAAAATCCACAATCTGACTGCACTGTTTTCTACCTTTTGAAGAAAACAATTTTAGCAGCAAGGGACAGAGACTTAAGTCTAGCTATGCATAAAGCTATTATTTCTATCTTTAAAAACCATCGAACCTATAAATTGTGCATGAAATCTGTACACACAACTACACCTTCCTGTCAATGTAACTCTATCTTGTCTTCCTCTGATAGTTACACTGACTTGCTGCATCTTATTTTAACAGAGATAGCAAGTTCTTTAGACAGTCTCTTACTATGCATCTGTACAGCACTCAGCACAATGTGGCCCCAATCTGACTTACTTTAATACTAGTCAATATACTGAGTAGCTAGAAATTCTGAAAAATAATCGTATTTGGGGAATATTTTGCAGTACAACATCACAGCTTATCATTAAGGTTGCAAGTTTGTCACGGAAGTCACAGATTCTGTGACTTTCCAAGGCCTCTGTGACTTCTGCAGTGGTCACCAGGGGCAGTCTCGGGCCACCACACCCCCGTCCCCAGAAGCAGCAGGAGTTTGGGTGTGGGAGGGGGCTTGGGGTTGGGGCGCTGAAGGGGGGAAGGCTCGGGGCAGCACTCATCTCCAGGGGTTCCCCGGAAGCGGCCACATGTCCTTCCTTCGTCTCCTAGATGGAGGCATGGTAAGCCAGGAGGCTCTGAGCACTGCCTCTGCCTGCAAGCACCGCCCCCACAGTTCCCAGTGGATGTGATTCCTGGCCAATGGGAGGTGCAGAGCGGGTGCTCGGGCACCTCCGCCTCGGGGCTGCAGGGACATGCCAGCTGCTTCCAGGAGCCACGCAGAGAGCCAGGCAGGAAGCCTGCCAGCACCTACCCCCACCCCAGAGCACCCACCAGCCCCTGAGCCACCGCCCTCCTCCTCCCCCCTAGAGCACCCGTGGTGCCCCTGGGCTGCCTCCTGCCCCAGAGCACCCAAGTTTTAGTCAGGGGTATATAGTACAAGTCATGAAAAGGTCATGGGCCATGAATTTTTGATTACTGCCTGTGACCTGTCCATGACTTTTATTAAAAATACCTGTGACTAAAACGTTACGTTACCTTACTTATCCTCACAAAAGCAACAGGGAGTTTCCCAGCTGTCACAGATTTAACCAACTCTAGTCATATTAACTAAGGCTATTAATTTTACGAAGTATACTAGTTTTTCCTCATATTCCTTAACCTAAAATTGTCATAAGTGAATTAAATTATTTTGTGATGCATTATTCTTGCTTTTTTTTGTTGAATTAATTTGCAAAATTCAGAAACTGTCAATGGAATTCCCTGTCTTTAGTCAGGTCCCACTGTACACTTAAATACTGACTATTTCTAAAGTCTGAAGGAGCATTAACATTCATAGTTTGAATTATCTCCGTTGACTGGTGAATTGACAAAGTAATTTTCTTTAAGTCTGGTATTGCCATAACATAAATCATTACTACAATTTGGTAAAATACCCCTAAGATTATAGGACAGATATACACTGTGTTGTACAACCTTTTCCCAAGAAGCATGTTTTATTTTTCCTTGGAGGAATCTTTTGAGCATACAAGTTAGCTTACACTCTAATGTAGTACAACTTGGGTGGGGGCTGATTATTTAAAAAGAGATTGCTTATTGTTGCTATTTAAGTCATGAATTACAGCAGTGAGTGAAGCTTTCAAAATTTGTACGCCTTATATCACTGCTCATCCGGTACCCAAATGGTTTCTATATGAAAATCCACAAACTGATTGCACTGTTTTCTGACCTTTTGAAGAGAACAGTTTTAGCAGCAAGGGACAGAATTGACAATTTGATGCCATCTTGTGGCTTTCCTAATTGTGGGAGTTTAATTCTCAGTCTGATCCTTTCAACATTTTTGCCCTTTATCGCATTTAAAAGTAAACTTGTGCTAGAGTTTTACTCAGAAACATTAAAATTTAAATACATCCACACTACTGAAATATAATGTAAGTGCAGGTAAAGAGGATAACATGACAACAGAAAAGAATAACAACTTGCATGGTCCATCTTCAGCCTGGATATATACAATGTAAAACAGTTTTCCATATTACTGTCATGATAGCAAGCCTTATAATTCAACATTTCATTCAGTTTTTCTACTTATTAAAAGTTTTGACATTTCAATCATGGGCAAGAATAAAACACTTCATCTGACAGTAAACTTGCAAACCCCATAAATATTGAGGAACATATACCTATTCAATTTCAGGGAGAACAATGTATAAATATCTGATCTGAAACTACTACAGTATTATGATAGGAAAGCTGTACAAAAGGTACGTGGTAGCAATGACGAGAAAAACTAGAGAACCAAACGAATCAAATCTAGAATTATTGTTGAATGAGCTTCTGTACTTTGAGAAAGTGAGAGTTTACAGTCTATATCAAGTATACATTTTTGTATAAATTAAGTTTTATGTGCTTTAAATTACTACAAAAGAGATACACAATAAAAGGTGTAAAGACAAAAATTGAAAAGACTTAGAGGTGGTAAACATGTGGCCTGCTTGAGACATCCACCCCATCCCACATTAATGATTCAGATTCTGTGAAATGCAAGATGTCATTAAAAAAAAAAGTTTCTTGCCCTTATATCTGTGGGTGGAAAAAACCTTTTTAAGTATGAACCAAGCACAAACTCCTCAAATGTAAACTGCCCCCCATTCATCTCAGTGGTGCATTTTCTGTTAAGTCAAATGATTCTGTCAACCACATGATTTTTAAATATTTGGGGAGTGCAACTTACACAGCTTGTCTGTACAGTTCTGTGCAAACAAAGTGCATGTGCATATAGTCAAAGGGCTGAAATAAATTCAAGTCAGAAAATGCCTACCATAATTTTATACTTTTACTACTGAATCCTACTTTATTTCATTGTATTCAGGTTCTTAGACCAGACTCCTTACTGTGGTAACTGAATGCAATTGGGCAGGGGTGGCCAAACTTATTGACTCTCCTAGCCGCATCTGATAATCTTCAGAAATCTGAGCGCCGGGTGCGCCTGCTGGGGGGAGGGGAGGCGCATGGCTGGGCTCTGGAGGTGTATCTGGGCCAAGTGGACCCCATGGCTGGCCTCTGGAGGGAGGGGTTGTGGGTGTCTGACCTCCCCCCCCCCCGGGCTCTGGAGGTGAGGGAGAGAAGAGGGCAGAACAACAAGAATTGGGTTGTCATAGGGTTTCTTTAACTCTCTGCTCCTGATGGAATTTTTGTGCGTGTCTGTATTGTTACATACTTGCTGACAGGTATTTTGAAATAAATTACCAAAATAATTGAAACTGGCATGATTATGTAGTGTTATTTTGACAAATAAAATTTGAAGGATTTTAATATATTGTGTGCAGAATTTTTGGTGCAGAATTTTTAGGCACAGAATGTCCCCAGGAGTAATATGTGTAGGAAGCCTATTTAATCCTTCTACCCATCTCCACCAAAATAAAAATAAATAAATAAAAAAGGAGAGGTCAGAGTAATTAGCGGACAGATCCTCCCCTCTCATGAGTTGTTTTCTATCTAATGATCTCAACTCAGACTGTTGCCAACCTTCAGGCATGTAAGGAAGACTGGCAATAGAGTCAAAGTAAAAACTTAATATAAGTATACATATTTATTTTACTTTGGATAAAAATTCTTTTATCAAGTTCATAGAGTCATTCAGAGTCCTGTTCTCCTCTGTCAAGCAAAGACTTGTGCACAATGTCCTAACTTCCATTTCTTTAAAATCAAGCAAGTTACTCATTTTCTCGATTAGTCAATAGAAGATGCACACGTAGATACCACTAAACAATTTATATATATTTCTTCCTGTTCAGATCATTAATTCAAAGATAGATTTCAAGACTATTACCTGGCAATAGACAAGGCGTTTGACATAATTTCAAGTAATTAGAGAGCCATCAAAGGTTTGTTTCATCTTTGTCAAAATGCAGATAAATGGCAACACAATGCTCTGCTTAGCATAGCACACTGAAAGTATATTTATATATTTTAAGTAGAATTCATGTGATGTATGAATAAAGTTTTCAATTGGGATGTGCATAATGAATTCATTGCAATCCTCTGGCTAGCAGTGGGTAATATTAGAACTCCATGTTTGTGCATGGATTTGTAGTTTAAAAACCACCTGTGACTGTGGCAGGGATTGAACAGAAATGTGTGTAACAGTTCAGTTTAATGCAGAAGCCTCACAGGAGATATGCAGGCTAAAATAAAAAAAATTAAGACATCTGTTTAACTAGACATCTCTAACATTGTGGATTAAAAGAAGTTACAAAATAAATGCCACACTTATTTCCTTTTTTACTGGCATTTAAGAAAGGGAAAGCTCCATCTTAATTAGAAAGGATATGAAAACCGATTTAAATACCTTTTATTCAAGTTTTAAAACAAGTGTCAGAGGCTGATATTTGTCATGACAGGATATAAATTATCCTTTGGTCTGTGGTATTTTACTGGACTTCTGGTACCGACACACTCCAGGATCTTAATTTTAAAAATATGGCTCAGATGGTTTTCTAATAAGTAACACAAAGAAGTGGGAACATTCCAATTATATAGTGTGACAAAGTTGCTGCTCTACCTTGGTGGGTCGTGCGCTTATTGGGGGATTTGCTCGCCTTGGAGTTTCACGGCAGCCCTCAGCTTGGCTGTTTCTCTGAATTCACAGTCCAGGTCGACTCCTCCTGTGTCTAATCAGGAGTTGGGAGGATTTGGGGGAAACCAGGGTCCACCCTCTACTCCGGATTCCAGCCCAGGGCCCTGTGGAATGCAGCTGTCTAGAGTGCCTCCTAGAACAGCTGTGCGACAGCTACAACTCCCTGGGCTACTTCCCCATGGCCTCCTCCCAGCACCTTTATCCTCACCATAGGACTTTCCTCCTGGTGTTTGATAATCCTTGTACACCTCAGTCCTCCAACAATCCGTGTTCTCACTCTCAGCTCCTAGTGCCTCGTGCTCCCAGCTCCCCACACGCACACAGCAAACTGAAGCGAGCTCCTTTTTAAAACCCAGGTGCCCTGATTAGCCTGCCTTAATTGATTCTAGCAGCTTCTTGATTGGCTGCAGGTGTTCTAATCAGCCTGTCTTAATTGTCTCCAGAAGGTTCCTGATTGTTCTGGAACCTTCCCTGTTACCTTACCCAGGGAAAAGGGACTTACTTAGCCTGGGGCTAATATATCTGCCTTCTATTACTCTCCTATAGCCATCTGGCCCGACCCTGTCACAATAGACAAATATTGCAATTTGATCACATCTTTGCAAATGTTATTTAAAACTTATTAAAGGGAAGAGTGATAGCATGTTGAAAACAATAGAATTACAGTGAGGGGCAACTGTAAGCTCCCCTTCACACTAGTATGCAATGAATTCGTGCAGGAAGAGGCACTACAAGATTTATTCCAAAAAGGAGCACTTGTAACTATACTGTAAAGACCTGTGACATATCAGCAATTCTGTGTGTGCCTGAGCATATCTATAAGCATAGCAGATGCTTAAACTGGTGGAGATGGATCTTTAGTATGTGATTTTTTTTTTTTTAAAAAAGGAAAATGCTAGTTATTTTTGGAAGAGGTTATAGAATTAAGTTTAAATAGAATTGGAGTCTATTGTACAATAAATGCAAATTTCATGTATTATTGTGGAATTGTATTCGACTTCTAGGGTGACCAGATGTCCCGATTTTATAGGGACAGCCCCGATATTTGAAGCTTTTCGTTATATAGATGCCTAATTGCCACCCCAACTTTTCACACTTTCTATCTGGTCACCCTGGTAACTTTTCTAGGGGGGAGATGTGTCCAGTGTAAAGGCCTGTTGAGGCAGTCTGGCTTGCTGGGAAACTCATAATATAGGGAGAGTATAGTGCAACCTGGAAAAGCCCCCACTCAGGAGAGAAAGAGACAAGTCTCACCCCAAAAGAAATGAGGGCTGAGGAGCCAGGATCCTTGAATGGGTGCCCTTGCAGGACCATAGAGGGGAAGGACAGATGCAGTTGTCCTGAACACTGACAGGGTTATTTAAAAAGTCTCAGTGCTGGGAAAAGAACAAAGGTTCCCCTTCCAGTTTCTCCTTAGAGATTCAAAAATGTACTTCCAATACTGTGGTATGCCAAATAATTAAAATTCTGAGACACAATAAGAGATACATAAAACCCTCATTTTTCTCCATTTACTTTCTGAATAAATTATCTACCGCAATACTTTTTTTAAAAATAATTTTACATCCCGTCTTCTCTCCCATTCACTGGAAAAATTTCATTTAACTTTATTCATCTATACCTTCTTAGTTTGAGCAACACTAGATCAAAATGATTTTATCCTTGTGATGACAGAAGAACACAACTTCATGGGTGGTCATGGTCATAGAGTTGGAGGCAGTTTTCCAAATAATCACCTTGGAAAGCTCTGAATATCAGAACCAAGCCCTTGATTATGTTTCTATATTCCTTGAGGAGCCAATGCACAGAGCAGAGCACTGGGGTGAGGTGCTCTCAGCCTGTGTTGCTGAGTAGAATATTCCCCTATGGTTTTTGAATGCTTTGCTTTTCTGCCTCACACTCTGGAAAGCTGCTGCATTCTGATTGAACATTAGCTTTTTCAGGCTCAGAAGCTTTATCCATAGATACTATGAATTTCAATAAATCCTAGAAGTGTTTGTATCATTATGATCAAATCAGAATATGATGGGCTATGGGAGAGTCTTCTGGCCAGCCATATATGGAAATAGATGTTTTTAGACAGCCAGAGATTAAGAGTAGTGAGGACTCCTGAAGAACTCCAAGACTGCAGATTCTCTTGATAATTGGGGAGCAAACACTCAGTGAAGAGTAATATTCTAGACATGGTGAGTACTTTAAAATACTTCCCTCACCAGGAACTGTAATCACCCTCATACCTTGGATCAGTTGTAAAGCACTAGTGGGGACAAGATGCCATTACTGCTGGAGGATAAATAAGTATAGAGCTGGCTGTCACTTACGTAATGCTTGGCAGTTGCAGTTTATGCTACCCCAGGATATCCTCCAATGGTTTCACACAGATCAGAGGTTCTAAAACTTTAGTGTGGGCTCCACCTTAAGAGAGAGAGTTATGGAGAATGTCTTCTCCTATTACCAGTCACATCACACATTCCATTTCCAATTCCTTAGCATTCATGTGGAAATTACAGCAATTGCTTATCTGCAAAAGTTATACTTGGAAGAAGTAATGTGCTTTTATCTTTCTGGGCAATTTGGAAACCAGCACCATGTGACCCCTCAAGGCACTCACATCACCAATAAGTAGCCTATGGGTATCCAGCAGTCCAGAAGCCAGTTTGAGACCTACCGATAAAGATAATGAACAAGACATCAGGGGGTGGAGATGACAGATTTGTGGGATTTCACACATGAAAGCCACAGAGACTGATGAAGAGTTCTTCGCCACGAGTTTCTATGTCTGGTCTCAGATGTACTAGAGCCACCTCAAAGCATTTCTACTCTGGTATGACGACTCTTTTCTTTCAGATAATCTCTGGGCCTATATACAGAGCTAGTCACATATTAGGACTTTTTCAGGCTATTCATGGACAGGGGCATGGCAAAAAACAATTATGCCCTGGTTATTATGGGATTCTTACTCTAACCAGGAATAGGTGAGAACTCTCCATCTTCCAACAAAGTTTGTACCACTGTGGTCTGCCCCTGGAAGCTTACGGACCCATCTTAAATTCTAACCCATACTCAAAGAAAACACAACACAGTCAAGCAAGGAATGAAAGAACTGGAGACACATTTCAACCACTAACTGCTAATACTACTGTGGAACCAGGTGCCCACCCATTTCCATTACACCACAGATCTCCTTGGTCTTTTGATAGCCTATATCAAAAGCAGCAGAAAGGAAGAAAATCTGTTCACTACCACTGATGCTCATGAGTGGACCAAGTTAGAATATGACATAAGGAATTGTTACAGAGAAACACAAGACGTATTTATTTCTCTGCCATAATGGCAGCAAAGTCATGCCTCAGAAAAGGTGAGGGAACAATTTTAGAATGTTATTCCCCTCTGGTTTTTGAATGCTCTGTGTTTCAGCCTCATATACAGTTAGTACCAGATAGGTAGCAAAATGCCAGGCACTATAAATGTAGAAGTATGCAAATATGCAAAAATAACTACCCCTTTAGACAAAGCTGTTAGTCTGAAATGAAAGTAATATTAATGTTAGGGGGAAAATAAGTTAACTGATAAATTGCTATTAGACCAGTTTCTTGCTCCACACTCCTAATATGTAACACTCCTTGACAACAAATTAGTCGTGTATTCTGAGTAACAGATCTACTCTTGATTAAAAGTTTTAACAATTAAGCACAAAAAAATCTAATCCATAATAGGACACACAGGAAAGTAACTTGTCATTTAGTGAGCAAGTCTCATTAAAAACACTTATGTCAGACAAAGACTGACTGTTCTCAACAGAAATTAAACATACCATAGTTTGAACCTACCTGATACAGGGGGGGAGGAAATCCCTATTTTGAAAACAAACACATCTGATACTTGGTTGCCTTGCTAATGTGTTCCTCTACCTGTCCAAGTGAAGTATGAACCAGAAAATAGAAAGTCCTTTGTTTGGTTTCAATCAAATGGAAGACAAGAAAAACAAATCCAAGTCTGTCAAGATGAAAAATCAGTCTAAACATTAAATTTTTTGTAATCATGTAACTTTGATCATGTTGAAAACTAAAATGCTACATCTTATCTGTATCAAGCACAACATGACTGCCTATTAACTTGTTAAGAGGTAGATTAATACTTTGCTACTAAGAATTGGTTAGAAATACATAAATACAAACATTTTCAATGTTATTTCTATGCATGAATCTTCAAGATTGTGGACCACAATCAAACTGAGATTACAATAAATTTCTGGGCATGTACCTGGGTACTAAACACCTATGGAACAGACACTTCATTGTTCTAAACTATGAAAGAGGCATATAGTGATCATTATGATTTTAACCACAAAAAATTTTAGAAAAAACAGATATCCTAGTAAGTTAGTTAAAGCTACCGTGAGCAATGAAATGGGAAAAAAATACTGGATGATAGAGAGGCAATTAACAATGACAACACAATCTCCAATTTGCCTGAAAGTTATATTTTTGCTTACCAGAAGTAGAGATGAAGACCATGTTAGCATCTCAGGGACCATCTAATACTGCAATAAAAACCCCACAGTACTGAGTAGTCAGTGCTCAGGTCAACTGACATGGGCTCTTGGAGTTTGGGCTCTGAGCACCTCCCCTTCATGGGGTTTCAGAGTCTGGCCTTTAGCCCAAGCCTGAATGCCTACACTGCAATTTTTGGCCCCGCAGCCTGAGCCCCACAAGCCCCAGTCAGCTGACCAGGGCCAATCATGGCCATGCTGTGGGTCTTTTACTGCAGCATAGACATACCTTCAGAAAACAGCAAAGGGTCAGGTTTTGCCTAGAGAGGAAAGGAAATTCAACTGATGTCACACAGAATTGCTCAAAAATACAAACATGAAAGCTAAAAGAAAAGGAGTACTTGTGGCACCTTAGAGACTAACTTCATCCGATGAAGTGAGCTGTAGCTCACGAAAGCTTATGCTCAAATAAATTGGTTAGTCTCTAAGGTGCCACAAGTACTCCTTTTCTTTTTGCGAATACAGACTAACACGGCTGTTACTCTGAAACATGAAAGCTGATGCAGATATATGATAATGACCAGTAAATAATACATAAGAAATGCTGCGATAAAAATCACTGATTCTACACAGATTAAGATTTTAGAAGTTGATGCTAGAGCACTTATTTCTGGATTATAAAAAATTTAAAAATTCAAGTAACTTTTGACAGAATACTTACTGTTTAAAATTATGAACGCTGAAAAAATTATTCTCACAATTTAGAGCAATGAGGAGCATGTCATTCTGAAAAATCACTTGTATATGGTATAGCCTTGGAAACTTTGTTTCTTTATAGACATTGCAGCAATATTATTAGGACTAGTGCGCTCACTGTACTAATAAAATACCCATTCACTAATTCCCCATTTACAATTAGACTGTGTGGCCTATCCCCAACTAGTTTTTAATCCATTAAGTGTGTGCCATATTGATTTTGAATCACTCCAGTTTATTAATCAAAGTGTTGTGCGGGACCAAGTCGAACATCTTACAGAAGTTTAGCATATATTAGCATATATTACATCAACACGATTACCTTTATCGATTAAACTTGTAATCTTCTATTAAAAAGAAAAACACAAATAAGTTAGTTTGATAGAATTTATTTTTCATACACCCATGTTGACTAGCATTAATAATACAGAATTACTAAAGAATTAAATAAGGGTTGTATTTTGTTATTTTGCCTGGGACTGAAGTCAGGCTGATAGTACTATAAATTACCCATGTCATGCTGTTTACTCTTTTTAAATATTGCCAAAGTATTAGCTTTCTTCCAGTTCTCTGGAACTTCCCCAGTGTTCTAAGACATACTGAAAACCCAGCAAGATCCTCAGCCAGCTCTTTTAAAATTCTTGGATGCAAGTAATCTGGACTTTCAGATTTAAAAGTATCTAGCCTCACTAGCTGCTGATTAGCATTCTCCTGAGTTACACTTGGAGTGGAAAGTGTTTCATCATAATAATATGCTATGACTACATCTGTCTTTTCCCCAAATATTTATTTCTGCCTTTTCTACATTATTACTGACAGTTCTACCACTTCCACCTAGTAATGGACCAATACCATTGTTGGGATTCTTTTTGTTCCTAATATACTTAAACTCCTCATTGTTCTCAACTCCACTGGCCATAGACTTCTCCTTGTTTGCTTTCACTTTCCCTTAGAAATTAATATAAAATCGGAAGCTAGAAATTGATATCAACTTTCATTTTCTTCCACTTGTTTATATGCACACACACACACGGTTATCCTATTTAAATTACATACACACAGAGACACATAGGTAGGTAGATAGGCAGATTTTTATGGCTGTTTGCACTTCCCATCTAAGTCAGGTTGGTTTCTGACCAGCGTGGCCTTCTCTCTAGATTGTAGCTTTTGGGGCATCTGGTAAAATGTTTTAAAGTAGCTGCCAATTGTCATTCATATTTAATCAATTATTAAATTAACGTAAAAGACTGCATATGTAAAAACAAGCCCATGACTATCACTGCAAGCATAACATTTGCATTTCTTGACTAGTGTAACCTTTTCCATGTTAACATTGTAATAAAATAATTTTTTACATTTAGTATGTGCAGAGCTATTAGTTGTGTAATACTATAGGAAAAGTACAACATACATACATTTAATTCTCTCAATTGTTGGAAAAAAGCTAATGTTTGCATTTGTTATTTACGCATGCATTTTTATTAAAATTCAGATTATTAAAATTCTTGGTTTGTATTCTGAATATATACATTGTTCTAGTTCATGACATGACAATTAGATACAAGGCTATCAAAGCTCAATTTTATAAGGATTTATCCAAGTACTATAATGAAGTTACTCATCTATTAACAGGCTATAAATACGTGAAAGGATTTTGGCCACATAAACCACATGAGAAGAGTGTTTCCACTGAGTCCTTTGCCTCCATTTTCAGCTTCCTTTGGTATTGCTTCTAGGCTCCCAATTATTCTGCTCTCCTCCGCAGTGAAGCGTGAAGAAGATTAAATTAAGAACTTCTGAAAGCAGTGAGAAGATGACATGCTACTTTTATTATTCATGCCATGTATGATTCAAATGCTAGATGGCTTTCCCCTAAGCTTTTGTGCAATTGTATCAGGGGTCTGGTTTTAGCACTGTTGTCTTTGAAATGGTCAGTGCACAGCTGCATTTTGTAGCTCAGACAGTCTTTGTAAGTAAAGGTCAACAGTAAGTGGATACACAGATCAGAGGCGTTTGAGCCTCTTTAAATAGCAGGGCCCTAACAGGAAGGTAGCACAGGAGAGACTTAGTTCTCTTAGGACTTCCATATTCTGTCACAATGTATCCTCTAGTGTTGTACAAAAAAGCAGAATGGTAACAACCTGAACAGGATAAAGAGTTTGAATATGCTATGTTTTAAAAACGGTTTTAGTAATTTAGTATCTTATTTACAAGTGGTTTTACAACTTTACAGTTCAACATTAAGTGGTAATGCCCAGCTATCACTCAGCTGCTGAAGTTATTGTTGACTAGCCTGGAGTTATTGGGGAAGAAATATCTGTTAGTGCTGCTAGAATTTTAGCAGAATTCCAGTTGTCACTAACACCCCCTTGGATTTAACAATAAACCTGAAGGGAATCAAATAGCAGAATCTCTCCTTTAGAATTTCATTCCTAGGACATCTGTCCTGATAACTTTGAGCAGTTAGATGGTGGCTGCTAAAGGAGTGAAAGAAAATTTGGAGGCAGGCAGGCAGGCAATAATATTTTCCCAAAGAGTAATATTTTCAGTGCCAAAATGGATTTTATTGAGAACAACCAACATGTGGCTTCCTGGAGCTCTGTCCACAGCACACACAAAACCTATTAGAATCTCCAGGAACTTGTCCACTGTTATCCTTACTTCACTTTGTTTTGATATACTTTTGTTTTAAAAAAAAAGTCAGCATTCTCTTTTGACCATGTTCCTTAGTAAGGGACAGCAAATTAGATCTACATGCAGCTAGAAAACCTAGTAATATCCTCTACAAAAAACATACAATTATTTATTCCTCTGCTCTTGCTAAAATACAGGTTTTGGTTAATTTAAAAATAAGAATGCAGGCCCCAATGTCATACTACTTTTATTCTTTATTCCTAAACATTCAAGATTTTGGGTTGTATATATGTACATGGATGGCCAAAAAACAGAACAACTAATAATCTGGGTTATGGTTCTGAATTTAAAAGTCTAAAATATACTTTACCATCAGTCAAAAGAAAAGATACCTTTACTACAGAGATGAAGTCTATCTTGAAGACTAGACAACTAAAGGTAAAGTTTTATTTGTTGAATAGTGTCAGTGCACTGAGATCTGATGGGTCTAAACAGTACTAAAAAAGTTGGGGGGGGGGAGTGGATGGGGAGGGAAAATCACATTTTTAATTTGGTTGCAAAGTATGAATATCTCCTTGGGGAAACGTGTGAAACCAAAATCATTACAACACCCAATTAGGGAAGACTGGTTGATATTTGGAGAAGCTAGACACGTTTGTGAATGTTGTCTTAAGTACTAGATAACTCCCTATAACAAAGCTGCTCTATGCAGAGTAGGTTAAATTTATCTGATAGCATTATCTGCTCCACAATGATAAGAGGACCATAAATGTGCTTTACTTGGTTTGAACAAAGGCACAACTATAGTCAACGCTCTCTTAAGACTCTAAGAGAATGTATTTGATTGGGTCAAGAGATTTATTTATTTCAAACCCTAACAAAAACACTTAAATCACAGTTTAAAATAATGTATAAAAATCCAGAAAAAATAAGCTTCTAATGGTCCCATTTATCCCTTTAAAACTTAGACGGACAGGGCAGACATCCGCTGCTGCTTCTTAGTTCACAACATGCCTCAGGTGGCACGTGACGAGGATTCATCACCAAATTTGGTACACTGGTTTGATCACTAGCTTCCCCGGCTTGGTCTGGGCACTGATGGGGAGTGTGGTGAGTATGTGGATATGATAATGGACTGCAAGTAACAAAGGTATGGGATGATAATAGCATACCATACCAACACAGATATCTGCTGGGTGGGCCCAATTATAAAAAGAGGGTGAAATGGCAAGAAATTTGCCCTTTTCCCACAGAAAAAGTACCCTGTAAAGATTTAGGGATCTATAAGCTCAAGATTATTTTACTCTAATTATATTCCCTTACCTGAAAAAGTAAAAAGACCTATAAGAATGGAAAGTCCTTACTATCAGCTGGCTAAGCAGAACAGATGTAATAATTATTATCAGCAAGTCATCCTTGCTTCATTCCACTCTCTCAATATCATGATTCCCATTAATTGACTGATACTTTAAAAAAGCTTACTAATCTAATAAAAACTTTCATTTGGGGAGGAAACAGTCGGTAATATGGGACCGCCAAAAAACTGAGAGGCCCGCCTCTTCCAAAATTAAATTCTATTGCCAGGCTTTTACACCTTGCAAAATATGTAGACCATCTAGCATAAGCCAACAAAGTAACAATGAAAAGTACACTTGGATGCTTAGTTATAAAGCCTCCCAAAAGACCAAATTAAAACAAACAAAACCTGTTGTGTGTAGCCCAACACTCCTTCTGCCTTCAGACTCCTTAGCCTTACAGACTTGAGAATTTTTTGAAAGGCTGACTCCTCAGATTATGCTTTATCATTTACTCTAATGAACATTATGGATCCAAAAGATTTGCAGAGGTTTATATCTTATATTAAGCAGAATTCAAGGGGAATTTTAAAAAAATTAATCATCTATCTTCAATCATTAGTGGGTTCTCAAAGTTTTACATGTATCTAGTAGACATTATGCATGCATCCTTGTGTATATAAATTAAACACAAATCCATTAGTGAAACTGAATCTCATCTTTTAGGAAAGACTGGACATAAGGGAACCATACCTGAGGTTTACTCTGCTTTCAGTAAGTTATCCTTTTATGGCAAATTACTTTATATACAAAAAAGGGAAACTGATATAGGAAGATTGCTCAACTTAGAGGAAAGGATTCAAACTTTCCCTATTTTTAATGAATATTCTCTTCCTAATTTAGGGTTGGCCATTTCTCTAGTCCAAATGTAAATGGTCAATTGACCAGCTACATGTTGGTCAAATGTGAAAAATGGTCAAATATTTTAAAGCTCTCACATATTAGAACAGTAACAACAATAACAAAAGAGTAATACTTTGTGGTCTCAAAAAGGCTTAGCCTTAGCCCTGGTCTACACTAGGACTTTAGGTCAAATTTAGCAGCATTAAATCGATGTAAACCTGCACCCGTCCACACGATGAAGCCCTTTATTTCCACTTAAAGGGCTCTTAAAATCAATTTCCTTACTCCACCCCTGACAAGTGGATGAGCGCTTAAATCGGCCTTGCCAGCTCGAATTTGGGGTACTGTGGACACAATTCGACGGTATTGGCCTCCGGGAGCTATCCCAGAGTGCTCCATTGTGACTGCTCTGGACAGCACTCTCAACTCAGATGCACTGGCCAGACAGACAGGAAAAGAACCGCGAACTTTTGAATCTCATTTCCTGTTTGGCCAGCGTGGCAAGCTGCAGATGACCATGCAGAGCTCATCAGCAGAGGTGACCATGATGGAGTCCCAGAATCGCAAAAGAGCTCCAGCATGGACCAAACGGGAGGTACGGGATCTGATCGCTGTTTGGAGAGAGGAATCCGTGCTATCAGAACTCCGTTCCAGTTTTTGAAATGCCAAAACCTTTGTCAAAATCTCCCAGGGCATGAAGGACAGAGGCCATAACAGGGACCCGAAGCAGTGCCGCGTGAAACTGAAGGAGCTGAGGCAAGCCTACCAGAAAACCAGAGAGGCGAACGGCCGCTCCGGGTCAGAGCCCCAAACATGCCGCTTCTATGATGAGCTGCATGCCATTTTAGGGGGTTCAGCCACCACTACCCCAGCCGTGTTGTTTGACTCCTTCAATGGAGATGGAGGCAATACAGAAGCAGGTTTTGGAGACGGAGAAGATGATGATGATGATGAGGTTGTAGATAGCTCACAGCAAGCAAGCGGAGAAACCGGTTTTCCCGACAGCCAGGAACTGTTTCTCACCCTGGACCTGGAGCCAGTACCCCCCGAACCCACCCAAGGCTGCCTCCTGGACCCAGCAGGCGGAGATGGGACCTCTGGTGAGTGTACCTTTTAAAATACTATACATGGTTTAAAAGCAAGCATGTGAAAGGATTACTTTGCCCTGGCATTCGCGATTCTCCTGGATGTACTCCCAAAGCCTTTGCAAAAGGTTTCTGGGGAGGGCAGCCTTATTGCATCCTTCATGGTAGAACACTTTACCACTCCAGGCCAGTAACACGTACTCGGGAATCATTGTAGAACAAAGCATTGCAGTGTATGTTTGCTGGCATTCAAACAACATCCGTTCTTTATCTCTCTGTGTTATCCTCAGGAGAGTGAGATATAATTCATGGTCACCTGGTTGAAATAGAGTGCTTTTCTTCAGGGGACACTCAGAGGAGCCCATTCCTGCTGGGCTGTTTGCCTGTGGCTAAACAGAAATGTTCGCCGCTGTTAGCCACAGGCAGGGGGGAGGGTTGAAGGGGTAGCCACGCGGTGGGGGGAGGCAAAATGCGACCTTCTAACGAAAGCACGTGTGCTATGTATGTAATGTTAACAGCAAGGTTTACCCTGAAAGAGTGTAGCCACTGTTTTATAAAATGTGTCTTTTTAAATACCGCTGTCCCTTTTTTTTTCCTCCACCAGCTGCATGTGTTTCAATGATCACAGGATCTTCTCCTTCCCAGAGGCTAGTGAAGCTTAGAAAGAAAAAAAAAAAACGCACTCGCGATGAAATGTTCTCTGAGCTCATGCTGTCCTCCCACACTGACAGAGCACAGACGAATGTGTGGAGGCAAATAATGTCAGAGTGCAGGAAAGCACAAAATGACCGGGAGGAGAGGTGGCAGGCTGAAGAGAGTAAGTGGCGGGCTGAAGACAGGGCTGAAGCTCAAATGTGGCGGCAGCGTGATGAGAGGAGGCAGGATTCAATGCTGAGGCTGCTGGAGGACCAAAACCAGTATGGTCCAGTGTATGGTTGAGCTGCAGCAAAGGCAGCTGGAGCACAGACTGCCACTGCATCCCCTCTGTAACCAACCGCCCTCCTCCCCAAGTTCCATAGCCTCCACACCCAGACGCCCAAGAACGCGGTGGGGGGGCCTCCGGCCAACCAGCCACTCCACCACAGAGGATTCCCCCCCCCCCAAAAAAAGAAGGCTGTCATTCAATAAAAGTTGTAAACTTTTAAAGTGCTGTGTGGCATTTTCCTTCCCTCCTCCACCACCCCTCCTGGGCTACCTTGGTAGTCATCCCCCTATTTGTGTGATGAATGAATAAAGAATGCATGAATGTGAAGCAACAATGACTTTATTGCCTCTGCAAGCGGTGATTGAAGGGAGGAGGGGCGGGTGGTTAGCTTACAGGGAAGTAGAGTGAACCAAGGGGCGGGAGGTTTCATCAAGGAGAAACAAACAGAACTTTCACACCGTAGCCTGGCCAGTCATGAAACTGGTTTTCAAAGCTTCTCTGATGTGTACCGCGCCCTCCTGTGCTCTTCTAACCACCCTGGTGTCTGGCTGCGCGTAACCAGCAGCCAGGCGATTTGCCTCAACCTCCCACCCCGCCATAAACGTCTCCCCCTTACTCTCACAGATATTGTGGAGCGCACAGCAAGCAGTAATAACAGTGGGAATATTGGTTTCGCTGAGGTCTAAGCAAGTCAGTAAACTGCGCCAGCACACCTTTAAATGTCCAAATGCACATTCTACCACCATTCTGCACTTGCTCAGCCTGTAGTTGAACAGCTCCTGACTACTGTCCAGGCTGCCTGTGTACGGCTTCATGAGCCATGGCATTAAGGGGTAGGCTGGGTCCCCAAAGATACATATAGGCATTTCAACATCCCCAACAGTTATTTTCTGGTCTGGGAATAAAGTCCCTTCCTGCAGCTTTTGAAACAGACCAGAGTTCCTGAAGATGCGAGCATCATGCACCTTTCCCGGCCATCCCACGTTGATGTTGGTGAAACGTCCCTTGTGATCCACCAGAGCTTGCAGCACTATCGAAAAGTACCCCTTGCGGTTTATGTACTCGGCGGCTTGGTGCTCCGGTGCCAAGATAGGGATATGGGTTCCGTCTATAGCCCCACCACAGTTAGGGAATCCCATTGCAGCAAAGCCATCCACTATGACCTGCACATTTCCCAGGGTCACTACCCTTGATATCAGCAGATCTTTGATTGCGTGGGCTACTTGCATCACAACAGCCCCCACAGTAGATTTGCCCACTCCAAATTGATTCCCAACTGACCGGTAGCTGTCTGGCGTTGCAAGCTTCCACAGGGCTATCGCCACTCGCTTCTCAACTGTGAGGGCTGCTCTCATCTTGGTACTCATGCGCCTCAGGGCAGGGGAAAGCAAGTCACGAAGTTCCATGAAAGTGCCCTTACGCATGCGAAAGTTTCGCAGCCACTGGGAATTGTCCCAGACCTGCAACACTATGCGGTCCCACCAGTCTGTGCTGGTTTCCCAAGCCCAGAATCGGCGTTCCACAGCATGAACCTGCCCCATTAGCACCATGATGCATGCATTGGCAGGGCCCATGCTTTCAGAGAAATCTGTGTCCATGTCCTGATCACTCACGTGACCGCGCTGACGTCGCCTCCTCGCCTGGTATCACTTTGCCCGGTTCTGGTGCTGCATATACTGCTGGATAATGCGTGTGGTGTTTAATGTGCTCCTAATTGCCAAAGTGAGCTGAGCAGCCTCCATGCTTGCCTTGGTATGGCGTCCGCACAGAAAAAAGGCGCGGAACGATTGTCTGCCGTTGCTCTGACGGAGGGAGGGGCGACTGACGACACGGCTTACAGGGTTGGCTTCAGGGAGCTAAAATCAACAAAGGGGATGTCTTTACATCAAGGAGTATTTCAGGCAGGACTTCACGGAGGATTCCAATAATTAGAAATGGTGCACCTACGTTATTTTTCTTATTGGAACGAGGAGGTTAGCCTGGCCTCTGATTGATACGTGGCTAGATTTACCTCGCTGCACCTTCTCTGTGAGTGACTGCAGTGTGACCCAGAGGATTGAGTCCCCTAGACAGGGGAGGAGGCAAATGAGTACAAAACAAATCTGGTCTATTTCTTGTTTTGATCCACTCCATCTATCTTTTACATCTTTGGCTCGCAGCAGACTGTGCAGAAGGACTGCATGCCATCCACATCTCATGGCTGCTCGGCAGAAGATGGTACAGTACGACTGCTAGCCATCCTCATCTCTTGCCTGCCTGGCAGAAGATGGTACAATACGACTGCTAGCAATCCTCATCTCTTGTCTGCCCGACAGAAGATGGTACAGTACGACTGCTAGCAATCCGTATCGCCTGCCTGCTCACCATAAGACGGTTCAATAGGACTGACTGCAGGACTAAAGAGAATGACCTGGTCAAGTCACTCCAAATTTAGTCCCTGCGCCCATGTCTGCCCAGGCGCTCCCAGCCGACGTGGCCAGGAGCACCTCGGACACAACGAGGACGGCTACCAGTCGTACTGCACCGTCTGCTACCAGAAGGCAATGGGTTGCTGCTACTGTGTAGCAAAGCTGTATCGCGTCTGCCAGCACCCAGGAGACATAGGGTGACGGTTACCTGAGCGGGCTCCATGCTTGCCGTGTTATGGCGTCTGCACAGGTAACTCAGGAAAAAAGGTGCGAAACGATTGTCTGCCCTTGCTTTCACAGAGGGAGGGAGGGAACGGGGGCCTGACGATACGTACCCAGAACCACCCGCGACAATGTTTTAGCCCCATCAGGCATTGGGATCTCAACCCAGAATTCCAATGGGCAGCAGAGACTGCGGGAACTGTGGGATAGCTATCCACAGTGCAATGCTCTGGAAGTCAACTCTAGCCTCGGTACTGTGGAAGTACTCCGCCGAGTTAATGCACTTACAGCATTTTCTGTGGGGACACACACACTCGAATATATAAAACCCATTTCTAAAAAACCGACTTCTATAAATTCGACCTTATTCCGTAGTGTAGACATACCCTTAGACAGACACTTATGCCCAATTGCAAAAAAAAAAAAAAAAAAAAAACAATGAAAACACAAGTTACTTAGCTGGGTTATTTCAACTCAAAAAAATGTAAAACAATGAAATGAATTTCTAGAAGAAGAAAATAATTACCACCATTTAGGCAATGTTAGACTAGCATTTAAATGTAACATTTTTCAAGATGAAATATTACACAAAAAAAGATCCAAAAAAAGACATAGCAAGTAGAAAAACATTTTAAAGGCACTTATGCTAGGTAGACAGTAGAACTTAACCCATCTTCTTTTATCATCTTCATCTTTGATGTTATCAAATTCATCAGTATCACCTCCTTCCTCTTTGATGAATATTGTTTTCCTTCTCTAATCTTAAGTTGTAATACATGGTCACCAGAGTCCCAGCAATGGAGGTCTTCAATCTAACTGTGTTCTTTTAATGGATAAGCTGTTTTCATTCAATTGTGGGGATTGTACTCCACACAGTATTACAACTGAAGAGGCTGCTTTCTGCTTTATAATTTGCTCCCTTCGACAGAACTGGTTGTTCATTGGTACAGCCTTTAAAATGGCAACAGCCACTATGAGGTCACAAGCTGAATCCAATTCATCATCAAAAAGGTCTTGGTCATGGAAGAGTGAATCAAGAATGTAGGCTGTATTATTTGTGGGAGTGATCATTTTATTTTATCCATGCTGTTTCACCTATTATATTTTTCTCTTCAGTTTTTGTAAGTGGATGGAATTCTGTAATCTCACAAATACCTATTTTAGCATCAAGCAACTTGTTCTTGGCATCAGACAACACAGAACTATCATATTCCATATTCTGAATGGACTAAGTTCAAGAATCCAAAAGAAATGGTCCTAAGAATGTTAAAGCTGATTACTCTGGGGCAATACACAGCCAGCTCTTCAACTGCAGCTGACTCAAGAGCCATATTTGAAGATCTTTGAGACAGTTAATGGAAAGTATGACAAGGCTTACTCAGTGCAGATGAAATTGAGCGCTGTACTGAATGACACTCAAAAAAATGGCTACTGGTACTTGTATGAAAAAACTTGACAATACTTTTCACTTTTGACACATGTCAAGAGGAAGCTGTCAGACCTGCTACATTTCCAATGAAAAGCTGCACTGTATGGGCATACAACACCTTACGTGTGCATATTCATTTATCATTAAAGCCTAAACACAGCTCATATTAGCCACATCGTTGGTCACAATGAAAATAAAAGATAGGAAACAGAGTAGGAATAAATGGTCAGTTTTCAGAATGGAGAGAGTTAACTAGTGGTGTCCCCCGAGGTCTGTACTGGGACTAGTCCTATTCAACATATGCATAAATGATCTGGAAAAAGGGATAAACAGTGAGGTGGCAAAATTTGCAGATGTTTTCTAAGACCCAGGGAGACTGAAGAGCTACAAAAGGATCTCTCAAAACTGGGTGACTGGACAACAAAATGGCAGGTGAAATTCAATGTTGATAAATGCCAAGTAATGCACATGGGAAAACAGAATCCCAACTATACATATGTAACGATGGGGTCGAGATTAGCTGTTACCACTCAAGAAAGATCTTGGAGTCATTGTGGATAGTTCTCCTAAAACATCCACTCAATATGCAGCAGCAGTCAAAAAAGCTAACCATGTTGGGAATCATTAAGAAATGGATAGAGAATAAGAGAAAATATATTGCCTCTGTATAAATCCATGGTACGCACACATCTTGAAGTTTATGACACCCTCATTGGGAATATTGCTCCATTAATCAGACACTAGACACATGTGAGGAGCTTGCACAATAAGAACACCAACTCTCTTTCACATCATCCACTTCACCAATCAGAAGACTTACTGTTGGCCATTTCTTTCTTGGTAGTTAGTAAATTGGAACAACTTATGGGAAAAAAACAACATCAAGCATATAAGGATTTTCAACTATCTGAAATGGCTTATTGCTGGCAGAAGTATATCTAGCAAATGTGTGGTGTCAAGTTAGTTTTTTCGGTCACTGGCACACTCTATCCAAAAACCTTTTAATACCCATTTGATGAACATCTGAGGACCTTCCAGGAGTAAGAGATTTTAATGCTGAAGCAGCTAGAGTAGCAAAACTCTTATTAGCCCATATCACTCTCTTCATCAAAAGACTGACAGCATCATCACGAAACATGAAGATGAAGCAGAAGGGGGATGCACAGAAGAAAACTTTTGTGCAGACCAGTTTTCCCTTTCTTGCTGTTTGACTGCAGTAGTCTATCTTTGAAAGTATCTGAATACATTACAAGAATTCAAAAAATGTTTGTCCATTCTAACTACACATCACACACACAGAAGAACAGAACTAATTTCCTCATATTCAGGTCTAGTAAAAAAATCCAAACAAACTATATTGGCTTCCACTGACTGCATAATTTATGCACTGTACTGTGTGTTTCACTACTTCTGGAATGCTCTCTAGATTATGAAGTTTCTCTTTTATTTCAGTAAACCAGCAGCATTCAGTTCTATTTTTAACTGCTGCTCTTCCAGAAGAATCCAGCCAATCAAAAGCTTCAGGCATGCTGCCCCAGAATCCCAGATTACATGGAAAGGGAGAGGGCATGCAGTCCCTCCATCCTGCAGCAAACACAATGGACTCAGCAGCACCAAGAAGGAGGGGGCTTTACCGACATTTAATGTCACACCTTCATTGCCATTTAACTTTTCATGTTCGCAGCAAGGTTTGGCTGGGGATACATGTGTATGGAGGAAGGAAGGTCATGAAGGAGATTTTTGGTAAAGGCGAGGAATGGGGGTTTATTTACAGGAGTATTTAATATGGGTTGTTTGCTTTGTTGAGGGTGGTGGTGGTGTGTGCGGGGTTAATAGCTGTGATGACTTTTGTTTAAGGGAGAAGCTTAATGGCTGTATATCTTTGCTCTTGGAGTCGGGGGGGAAGAGGTTTAATGATTGTTGTCAGGTCATCTGAAACTAAGCTCTTAAAGGGTGTCAATTTCTTTAATGTACTTTCTAAACCATCATGTACACCGATGGGCTCATACACAAATATATTACTTACACACAAAATGTTTGGCTGGAATCTTTCAGAGCAATTAAGATGCTCAACTTGCAATTAGTTCACCTTTTTCCCCCAACAGGTGGCATTAGCATGTAGTAAAGTGAGCGATCAAGATATTTAAATAGGCTTGCTAGCAGATGGCACCATTATGCAATCAAAAAACAAAGACTGTCACCTACATCAGGGCATTCTTGCTGGAATATCTGACAATATTTTACTATAGGTCAACACATGGTTAATTGACATTATCTGACTGGTCAACTGACTGGCTTGCGACAGTGATCCTATCCACATAAGTGCAAACTGATCTCAATGAGAATTTACATACATAAAATCAAGATGAAGTTAATTCATGAGGAGCTGGGAGGCAGAAGCCACCATTACTTCATTGGTGGCTTTGACTTCTAAACGGTGAATTATGAAGAAAAATTAAATCCTTAGGATCACAAAAGTAAACCAAAACCTAAAGATGTATTCAATAGTCTTCCACCTACCACACCAGGAGTCAGATATGCTGGGAATTATGTACTCCATTATGTGCGCCAAAACAAAAACAAACAAACAAAAAAAGTCATTGCACCCTATGTTCTTCAGTGATATGATTATAGCATCTGGGTAACACCCACTAGACCAGATAGAGGGTGGGGAAGGGCCTGTTCAGAGCAACGGGCCATTAGGAAATCAAGAGGCCTTAGGAGAAGCTTATCCCCCACCTCGTGAGCCTTCCTGAGAAGGCTACAGAGATCCTGTAAGTAATGGCTGCTTTGACGCTACAAAGCTATCATTTAACATCAAGTATAGAAAGAGTGCACAGCTGTGATAACTGATTAAGAATGGAAGGGAAAAAAAGCCAACATGGCCGAAATGCCAAAAGCACCTGCTGATCTGTGCTCAACATCATAGTTTTAATTCCTCTAGTATTATTGCTATATTTCTATTAGCCATGTAAGAAACTCACAAAGTAACGTAAACATTAAAATCTGTAGATTAGCTATAGTTAAACTTGGAAAGGCAAAAGTCCAAATTGCTTTTAGAAAAAATTGTAAGCAATTATAATGTATGTGAAGCAATTAAGCAACAGTGAAAGTCTGAGAAGGAAAATAAGGAAGACAACACTGACACTTGTGGTCATTTCTAGATTTCAGTTTTTCATTCAGTTAAGAAAATGCTTGTGACACTAAATTATGCACCTGTTTTCCGAGCATAAAATAAAATAAACCACAAGTAAAACACTGCAACACTGGCTACACTACAAACTGGATAATTTCTTTATTTAAAACAAACAACAGTTATTAGTATATGAATAAATGTTTATATGCAGAGAGTTTAAGATACAGAATCGTCTCTAACTTAATTAGAACTAAAGAGAATTAAATAAATATATTTCTGAAAAACAGTTACACCTGTCTAAGTAAATAAGTACCAGAACGGGGAAAAACAATGTCTATAGATCTAGGGACTGAATTGTTCATAAGATTCAACTAAGGCCAAAACAATCAACTTGAAAACTATGCCATTTGCTATATTTAAATTGTTCATTGTAATATGCTGAAAACTCTACAACATATACATTTTGGAATAGAATCATCGCACATACAGCTCTGCAGAGCAACTTCAGCCTTTTCAGCCACATATACCTGGATTTAGAAGCTGAACTATTCCATCCTCAAAGCTGTCTATTCCATACATTCCACATACAGACTTGCACAGCCTACCATTTTATTATGTTTTAACAGCTATCAGTATTTAATTGCATGACAGAAGTGTTTTAACCCAAAACATAATTTAACAGAAGTAAAAACAAAGTATACAAAATGATTCTAAATTATGCTGTGCTATGCAGCAGCATGCAAAGTAAAGCAGTTAAAATTAAGAGGCAGAAGTATACTGCAAGTTAAATGTTCAGATGGGTAGCCAGGAATATGAGCGAAGTAACATTGATGGCCATAAAGCCACTATTTTTTTTTTGTTTGACAGAAACATTTCAAACTTTTCAATAAAGATGCACAAACGTTTCTGACAGTACACCTAGGCCAGAGACGCCATATTCACTCCAAAGTTAAGTGGGCTCTGTTTTGCCCACACACCAGCAGGCCGCAGGCCAAAGGCTGCTGAACCCTGATCAACAGACACCACCACCAAGCGACTGAAACACTGATCAAAGGCGAGAGCCTGACTGAAAGGCAACCAGCCAGCCTGTGGTGAGAAGCATCTAAGTTTGTAAGGGCACTGAAAGTGTGAAGATCAGCTTTAAAAGCAAAGAGCATTCTTTTCATTTGACCAAATCCGACTTGTTGTGCTTTGACTTCTAATCACTGAAAATCTCTCTTTTGTAGTAAATAAATTTGTTTGTTTATTCTACCTGAAGCAGTGTATTTGGTTTGAAGCATGTCAAAGACTCCCCTTGGGATGACAAGCCTGATGCATGTCAAGTTCTCACCCATAAGCAATATGCCACCCATAACCATTAAGTGGTCACTAACCAAAAACAAAATAAAAATTTAGCCTTCATAAGTGGACTTCTTATAATTTTTGTATATATCTTAATAAAGCATTTACAGACAAATACTGGGATCATCGTGCATTATAGCACTTAGGCACATATTGGAATATATAGCCTTTCATAGATTGTTTTGCCATGCCCCAAAATAACAAATGAAAATAAATAAAAAAGGGAAATGGATTTTAGTGAGCTATCCTACACTTGCTCCTCCACTTCAGATAAGTCCATTTCTTCCAAGCATGCAGTTTAACATCAGCAAATTCAAAAAAAAAAAAAAAAAAAAGCAGCCTTCAGGTGGATATTCAAAAGCATTGCTTATGTAAATCACTATCACTAAATTAACTACATGAATTCTTTTTGATTTTCCAGGAAATACTTCAGAAAACAGCAGGTTGGCTTTCAACCGGTCATATTTGGTGTAATCTGTTACTACACATATACAAACTATGGGCTTGACTACACTTACAGCACCGCAGTGGTGCTGCTGCAGTACTTAGTGAAGATGCTACATTAGAACCTCAGAGTTACAAACACAGAGTTACAAACTGACCAGTCAACCACACACCTCATTGGAACCAGAAGTATGCAATCAGGCAGCAGCAGAGACAAAAGAGAGTAAATCCTGTACAGTACTGTGTTAAACTACTAAAAAAATAAAATAGACAGGGAAAGTAGCATTCTTCTTCTGCATAGTAAAATTTCAAAGCTGTATTAAGTCAATATTCAATTTAAAGAACAACCATAATGTTTTGTTCAGAGTAACGAACATTTCAGAGTTACGAACACTCTCCACTACCAAGGTGCTCATAAATGAGGTTCTACTGTACCTACACCGACAGAAAAGGTGTAGTTAATCCACCTCAGAGAGGAGGTAGCTACGTCGACCTGCTTTCTACACTAGGGGTTAGGTTGGTATAGCTGCATTACACCAGGGGGTGGATTTTCACTCCCCTAAGTAATAGTTAAATTGATGTAAGGTGGTAGTGTAGACCAAGCCTTAATATATTTAAGTTTTGGAAGAAGGGGAGGATGAGTTGTATATGTCCCAAAGTTTGAACAGACACGTCCGTAGACAGGCAGGAGGAATACACACTTTTCTCAATACTGATTCTTAATTATTTATAGTGCACTTTGGGCAGTATAGTTACTGCCTACAATTACTCACCCTTTTGGTTTTTTAAAATCACTATTTTAGACCAAAGCAGATACAAGTCTTTACCAATATACAGTAACTCCTCACTTAACTTTGTCCCGGTTAACGTTGTTTCATTGTTACATTGCTGATCAATTAGAGAACATACTCGTTTAAAGTTGCGCAATGCTCCCTTATAATGTTGTTTGGCAGCTGCCTGCTTTGTCCACTGCTTGCAGAAAGAGCAGCCTGCTGCAGCAAGCTGGTGGGGGCTTGGAACCAGGGTGGACCGGCAGCTCCCCCATCAGCCCCACTAAGTTCCCTGTGCAGCAGCCGCCCAGCAGGCTATCAAGTGCCAGGCAGTTCAGCTGTCCAGACCCCCTCTGCCGTGGAGCTGCTCCCGGGAGCCTCCTGCTTGCTGTGCAGGGGGAGGGGGAGAAGAGAAGAAGGGTGTTGTCAGGGTGTCCCGCTCCCCACACTCATGTACCCCGTGTTCACAGAGCGGGGGAGGAGGGGACAACAGGGCTCAAGACGGAGGGAGCTTCCTAGCACTAGCTGCTGTCTCAACTTGCTGATCTACTTCAAAAGGCAGTATACTTAGAGTGGGGTCAGCATACTTGAAGGGGCAACGCGCGCGACACACACAACGTGTGTTCTCTGTCTCTCTCTGCCATGCTGTCTCTCCTCCCTCCATTGCTGTTGCCTTGTAGAGTGTGAGGCTACATTAACAACATGTTGACCCTTGAGGGCTCAGCTGAGTGCTAGTTCATCATTTAGCAGTAAGACTTTCCCTGGGAAATATCCCACCCTCTTATTCCACCACCTCAACCAAGCTCCACAATCATCATTGTTGTGCACAGTATTAAATTGTTTAAAACGTGTGTGTGTGTGTAGTCTTGTCTGGTGAAAAAAAGTTTCCTGGAACCTAACCCCTCCCTCCCCCATTTACATTGATTCTTATGGGGAAATTGGATTCTCTTAACATCGTTTCGCTTAAAGTAGCATTTTTCAGGAAAATAACAACAATGTTAAGCGAGGAGTTACTGTATAGTACCTCAAAGAGGGTAACAGGTTTACACAAATTGTAATTAGGATTGGAAATAGACTGAAAAAAGGTCATCCTAATTAACATGTTGGACTTTTATACATTGATATTTTGGTAATAAAAGGTATATATCTGATTAAATCGTTTTTGGAAGTTATCAGAACATGCAGCTGGAACAGTAAACCACATTGACTGCACCTGGGGAAGCATCAATTGTTATTTAATTTCCATTACAGCAGGTACTTGCCCAGTGCACTACACAAGTCAGAGGTAGCATATAATATGGTAGTCCAATGAAGAAATTCTCAATCTTAGTCAATGGCTAGTCCCATTAGAAGAGTTTCAGAAATAAAAAATCAGTGGACCGTTTTCAAAGGACGAGATGGATAAATGCTCAAATATTCATTCTTCAGTACAATTGTGTTCCCCATAATTGAGTAAAATCTTTGGAGTTTTTGCAGTTCTGCATCTACTGCATACATCACATAATTTACTATGATACTTTACTATGATACAGCCATAAAAGGACCTGGTTGTTGAAATGAGAGAAAATAAAATTTAATGCAAGTTGTATTAAAGAATATCAAGGCAAATTATATAGCTTAGACATTTCAAAAGAAGAAAAAAAATTATAAAAATATCAGGGTCTCTTACAATCATTCAACTTTCCTATTTCTTCAATGCTGAACTTTGTGACTTCTACCAATGAAGAAAACCACTAACGGCTGAAAGCCTTGGTATTTGTAGATTAGCTGCTGCCAACTGCTTTGACTAAATTAAGATCATGAAGAGGAGTTTCCACATGAGCAGTCATGGGTGTAGGGAATAAAGGTGGGGGCATTCTATTTTTATTTTATTATAATATAGTAGGACATATGTCCTATTTTACACAGAATAACCAGGCATGTTCACAGAGCAGTGAAGGGGTTAACCAAAGCTAACATATTTAAAAGCTTATAGCTTTTATCCTCTGCAGAAGTATACCCAGAATAAGAAACTGTAATGTCTAACAAAAAAAACATTAGAGAATTGTAAGTTATGGCATTAAAGATAAGGCAGTACAATTTGAAAAACAAACTGAATCATTCGTTTAATAATCATCCCATTTTCATATTATTCACTCAGCACTACACTTGTACTGAATATGTATCATTTATCAAACAGAAGTAAAAACCTGTAAGCTTTCTGGCTGCCTTAGGATTTAGTCAAAATGAATGCAAACAATCACGTGGGAGTCAACCAAGCAATGACGTTAAATTCTGCTCTGTCAGAAGACAGCATCTGTCAAAGCCCACATTTAAACTGCTGCCTGCCTGTGCAGCAGCTGAAGAACTATGGAATGGATTTTATAAACCAAAACCCTTAGATAAAATTCTCAAAACCTTTTCAGTTACTGCCTAGCAACAAAGGAGGAAGGAAGGACGGAAGAGATAAATCCCATTATTGAATGCAACTGAACCACTACACTCTAGCACTTGCTGCTTAACATTATCGCTAGAAATATGGATACTGAGAAGAGAATACAGCACTGCATTGTCCGACAAGGGAAATGCCAGATGTAAAAGCTTCAATGCATCAATTGTCAGGAGCAGACAACCCTCCTCGGAACACAAGCAAGAGCTACTGTTCTTTTGTTTGAAAGATGAACAAAAGACCCCAAGAAATGGACACTTATAAGCAAAGAAGGTAACACAGCAACGAGCAGACAGATGGACAAACTGGATACCGTGAAAAGCAATCGCAGGAAGCAGACGTTTGGGGGATGTGCGCATGTTCGATAGCATCTTTTTTGCTGAAGTGATGCGTGCCAAAACTATTTTCAGTGGCAATAATCCTCTCAACATAAATGTCCTAACCAAGGAAGGTATGTCTAAAGCATGTGTGAGATATTCATTCAATTGTCTATTACCTTTGCATCCTATAGGTATAGATCACTGCCAGCCTATAGTTCCCAGAGATAACATTTCCATGAACAGTGGAAAAAGAAATCCAGCAATTCCTCCCCGCAGCACCCACACAACAGAGAACAAATGTCACTACTGCTTTACTTCTTAGTTAAATATGTTTCTCACAGTCAACTGAGGGTTAAGGGTAGGGAAGAGGGATTATGGGGATAATGTAGCTATCTATGGTTATTGTATTTGAGAAATTAAACTTAAAAACCTCTTGTTTTAAAAAAAAAAATCAGTTAACCATCCTCTCAAACTAGGTCAGATTTAATCCTTATCTGAAGTAATCTTAAAGCCCTGGTAAAATGGCTGTGTGTGACACACGCTGAGAGCCCTGAACCGTCAAAACAGACCATGCAGTCAAATTACATTAGTTAAGTAGTACCTTCAATCCTTTTTGAATTTTCTATATAGTGCTCTTAAACACAAACAACACATCAGATTAAATATTATCAGCATGCCTAATTCAGGACTAAAGAAGCATGCAAAAGAATGGACACAATTTAATCTACCAGAAGTACAATTAACCACCACATTTACAAGTAGTATCAGGCTCCACTGAGATCCCCAAAGGAAACCTTAATATACTGGTATCACTCAAGATGGTGAGCATGTAATTTACATCATGCCATCGTTACAAGTTATCTGCTTCGTATGTAACACATTAATTGTTTAACTCTGACTATAAAAAAAGGCACCATGATAGAAATGACTGAAAATCAGTTTACCTATTGTTTAGCTCAGTAACCTTAAAATACTTTATTGATAAAAAACGAACAGGAATCTCAGGAATATCTGAAATAAAAATAAAAGACCTGAATCTATAACAATCTTATAGAGCTACAGAGTGAACAACCTTATCTGCAAAATCTATCAATAAAACATGATAAATGATTAAAGAGTGTTATATAGAAGTGCTTACTTTGTCCCAGGTAATTCTAACATATGATAAAACTAATGCAACTGTAGACAAAGTCTGCATGTCTAATTTAACAAAAGATACAACAAGATGATGTAACTTGAAAACTGAGTGGCACCTTGAAAAAACAAAACACAACTCGTGTATTAAATATCTGTCCAAAATATTAATTTTGTAAAAGATTCACTGAAAAAAAAAAAGTAACCGCAGCAAATGTGCCAATGAGTGATGGTTAATTTTGTGAATTTCATTATTTAAAATTATTGGATTTTAACAAGCAGAAAAGAAACATCAGTTTGAGCATAGTCCATTTTGTGAAAAGGATTAATGCAGTTAATATGTCAACACAGATATTAGGCCCTGCATAAAGTGCTTAAACCCTGCTGCTATTTACCACCAGTACACCAATTCTCAGGCTGCCTTCACAACTTTTCCCTCTAATTAAGGGTTTACCCACAGAGCTAATCAAAATATGAAAATCCAGGATGTATAAATGCAGAGCTGAAACTAAAGCTTCAATCTGCAGAGCCATAATTATTGAGCACTACTGGAAATAGGAGCTGAAACACAAGCAGGGCAAAGACCAAAAATAAAACATTCAAGAGGCATTCTACAGTTGAACTTGGTCTATTCACAATACATCAATCACTGCACATTCAAGTGTTGAGAAACAAATAGAGCTTTTATAAATAATATGCTTAAAATGCACAGCTGCATACTATAGCATTCAAAGGACAAGGTGACTATTCGACTCTCTAGGTAGGTTTAGTCCCACTTATCAGTAACACAGGATGTGTTAATTCTAAGCTTTTTAAAAAATACAGCTTAATATTACTGACTGAACAAGTGTTTGATAATACTCTACCTAATAAAACAGTCAAGTGGCAGGAAACAAATCCATTAATGCTTTTCATAATGTACACTGCCAACTTCTCACAGTCTGTTAAACATTAGACAAATGTTATTCGGTAATACAATCTGTCACTTTTTCTTCTCCAAAAAAGGACAATTACTATACTTAGAGATAAAATTCTTAATTTCCTTCACGCATTTTAAAATGTTTTGAACTACAATTACAAATGACATAACGAAGACATCAAGTTTTAATTTAGTCTTCCAGTAAATATTTCCACAAGCCTAGAGAAGACGACATTTTTAAATACAAGAAATATTATACAATTTTTGAATATACGATTTTATGAACATCCATGACAATCAAGGAACATTTGAAGAAATCACCTCATTTTTTTGAAGTTTTGAGTTGAGGATAGGCTTAGCATATTAAGAAATTTAAACAGACCACATAAGCATGCAGACTCTAAATAAGCTTCAGCTTTTAAAATCCTCTATTCCTATATTTTCTTGTGAAAATTAATTCAAAACAAGTTTTCAGAAGTTTGTTGTACATGAAATAGTCTTCAGTACTTTCAAGTTCCTCTAACTAAAAATGGGTGCACAGAAAAAAGTTACATCAATTAAACATTGAAATATTATTTCATAGTTACAGCTACCAAAGTAAAATTCACTGAAATCTTTTGCATTTAATAAGAGGAAGTTGTAGTAGTGGAGTTATTCAGTGTGTCTACAAAGTTAAACTGAACTGCAGTTGCTATCCTTCATTCAGCTTTTCAAGAAATTCTGTATTTTACCTTTCTGAAATCTATAAGAGCCTACATACATATGTAATGGAGTGACAATGTTTTACCAAATATATCCCTGCCCTCAGAAGCGGACATTAAATATTCATTGAACTGAGAGATGTTGGCTGAACAGACATTTGAAGTAAGACTGTTGTATTTGCTTTCATGTAAAATTTTTCAAAACTGAAACCACTGATTTTTCACATAAAATGCACTGTCAGCGTTATATATTTCTCTCTCTCTCACACACACACACCCCCACCACCCCCCAAGTTCATGAATAGGCAGATCAGCTCAAAATTAAATCCTGAGGGATTTATTTCCTCCTACACAGACAATTTCATGTTAGTTCTCAAATTAAATATTTTTATCACTTACAACTTTAACCTCCATGTTACAGATATGCATTGTGTACATTCTAAAATAGTTTTAGAGGCAGCTCAGTATCAAGTAAATGACATGAGCCACTAAATTTCAACTTCAGACAAAACTATTTCAACTCAGTGGGTTTAGGCACTGCATACAATAGTAGAAAATGTTCATATAGAAGAGTTGAATATATCACTGAGCAAATATTTTACCGTTTCAGAAGCAGAATTTTGGAACTGTACGGCCTTTTCAGATACATTTACATTGTTAAAAATCATGGTTAAAATCCCCACTTACTTGCTCCTCCTAGTGGAGGTTAATAAAATAGACAAACTATAGCTTTCATTCAGTAAGATAATACTTCCAGCACTGTATCCAAATATTCTGAATGAGCTTTCCTCTGCATAAAGATATATTCATTTTTTCCACTTTAAATTTAGTTTGACATATGGCCACTTTTTAAAAAATTCTACATAAAGTTTTTAGAATCATTTTTATTTTTTCTGCATGTTTTGGGCACTGGCTATAGATATACACACACACGTTTGTGGGAGTAAGTAAAGATTTTTAATCTCTAACCATAGTATGATTTAATAAATTATCTCTGTGCCAACCTTTCAAATTACATCTTTACAGTTTAAATCTTGTAATTATCCATGTAACATGTCACTACCTTTTTTTAAAATGAAGAATTAATGCAAATATTGGCTTTGGAAGATAGCGAAGTAATTAAATAAAATTACTCATTTACATAAAAGAAGTGTTTTCCATGGGACTCCAACAAGATAGGCTTCTTTTTTTTCCAACTCAAAACCCTAGAGTCTAGAAATAAATTAGAGCAAATTGAAAATCACGAACAAATTTGTACTGTGCAATGAAAGGCTCATTTATGAGATGATGTGATCAGCTTTTAATATGCAACATCATGAAGCTGCCATATTGACTCTGCTCTTGAATCTAAAATAAATTTATGAGGCGATGGGAAGTGATGCTGTAAAGCTAAGTTAGCAAATTTTCTATAGTTGCAGCTGCTAGTGTAATTTTGTTTTAACTGTAACATTGTAACAGAAGCATACAAGTTAGTTACTTTAAAAACAATGAAAGTATTAATAATCTGTGATTTACTATAAAAATTGAGATTACCGTGTAATTTTACTTTGTACACACAACTGAACTCTCTGTGACTATAGTAAATTAAATATTTAATTTTAAAATTAACCACAGAGGATTCAGGTAAGGAAAATGTTCTCTTCAACCCCTCCTTGTGGAACAAAAGGTTAAAGGTGAGTCAAAGACGAACAAATGCATTTATCGTTTATCATGCAATGAGGTTACTGGACCCCGAAAATTAATTTGACAGATGCAACTTCTCACTGAGTTTCTGAACACAGTAGGGGCCAATGGAAACATGCCAAGCAGTGTACTGTGACTAACAGAACTCTGCTATAATCAACCTTGCACCGTCTGTCCCACTACCCAAACATGACCATTTTACAAAAAGGGCCTCTGACTGTGAGCCATACTACCCACTACATGTCAAATCCATTTTAATTAATGCCAATAAACCTTCCCATCTGGTATCAAGGCCTTTTCATCTGGCCTTTCTCAAGAACTGTAGAACAGTTTTACATTCACTATACATAGAGCTGATTTAAGTCAGCTTCAGACTTTCTTGTCCAGAGTTGAACAAGCTACCTTTTATTGCACAGTGGGAAGGAGAAGACAAATCATTAGTATCTAGGATACGCTACCCATATAAAGCAAAGTTTTTTGTAATTTAATCAAGCGCTATACTTTTCCCAAATGCTAATGCATCAAGTATATTTTAACCTAAAAAATTAAGTTTGCTTTTTAGTGTGGAATTCAACTTTCTGTTTAGATAATTACACTGGGACTAATATTTTATCATTAAAATTCAAATTTTATTTGTTTCTTATTTCTCACTGTAACTTTAGATTATAAAAACCTGATCTTAAGGTGAATTGTAAAAGATTGTTATTTTTTCACCTATGCAGCAGAGTGACCCTTTTGCAGAGAATTACTCAACGTGAATACAACAGAAGATGAAAACCAAAAAATAGCAGTGGATTCAGAAAGAAAGGAAAAAGCATTTTGTTCAACTATTATCTCACATCACATTGTTGGATACGTACAACATGCTTCAGTGGAGAAGACGACACTGCTGTTTTGCAAAAATGACGTGGAATACCAAAAGGTCTCTGTTTCGCACCCATCTTATTGGTTTGCTTTCTCTCGTGTTTCTTTTTGCTATGTTTCTGTTCTTTAATCATCATGACTGGCTGCCAGGCAAGGCTGGATTCAAAGAAAATCCTGTGGCTTACACTATTCGAGGATTTAGGTCTACAAAAAGCGAGACAAACCACAGTTCTCTGAGGAACATTTGGAAGGATACAGTCCCTCAGACTCTGAGGCCTCAGACAGTCACTAATTCCAACAACACTGACCTGTCACCACAAGGAGTAACTGGTTTAGAGAATACACTTAGTGCCAATGGAAGTATTTACAATGAGAAAGGTACTGGACATCCAACTTCATATCATTTTAAGTATATAATAAATGAGCCCAAAAAATGCCAGGAGAAGAGTCCTTTTCTAATACTACTCATAGCTGCAGAACCAGGCCAAGTGGAAGCTAGACAAGCTATTCGGCAAACGTGGGGAAATGAAAGCTTGGCACCAGGTATCCAAATTGTTCGAATTTTTTTGCTGGGCTTAAGCATTAAACTAAATGGATACCTCCAACGTGCCATACTGGAGGAAAGCAGACAATACCATGACGTTATTCAACAAGAATATTTAGACACTTATTATAACTTAACCATTAAAACTCTTATGGGGATGAACTGGGTTGCCACCTACTGTCCAAATGTTCCCTATGTTATGAAAACGGACAGTGATATGTTTGTCAATACTGAATATTTAATACATAAGCTTCTGAAGCCAGAACTGCCTCCAAGGCACAAGTATTTTACAGGTTACCTAATGAGAGGGTATGCACCTAATAGGAACAAGGATAGCAAGTGGTATATGCCACCTGATCTGTATCCAAGTGAGCGTTACCCTGTATTCTGCTCAGGAACTGGTTATGTTTTTTCTGGAGATTTGGCAGAAAAGGTATTTAAAGTCTCTTTGAGCATCAGACGCTTGCACTTAGAGGATGTATATGTGGGCATCTGTCTTGCCAAGTTGCGAATTGACCCTATGCCCCCACCCAATGAGTTCGTCTTCAATCACTGGCGAGTTTCTTATTCCAGCTGTAAATATAGCCACCTAATTACCTCCCATCAGTTCCAGCCTAGTGAACTGATCAAATACTGGAATCACTTACAACAAAATAAGCACAATGCCTGTGCCAATGCAGCAAAAGAAAAAGCTGGCAGGTATCGCCATCGTAAACTGCATTAAAAAAGACAATACTCCCTCTATAAAAACTATCCCATGTGCAATTTGTACATATTGCTGAAAGCATGTACAGTGAAAACAGATGAGCTTAATGGGACAGTCTTTAGTTAAGCCCTCATCACATAATGGAGTTTGAAAATTATTTTTTTAATTTTAGAAGAGTATAATTCTTGAAGATAGTAATATTATGAAACTATAACCAAAAGGGTTTCCAAACAAAATTTGAGGAAAATTATGGTATATAAGGATTTTTCTGTGTTAATGTGCAATAATAAGCATGAACACTTTGGTGGTACGATTGCTATTTTATGTGCCAATAAAATATAATTGAGCATATTTTCCACACTAAATTTTTTTTTTAATGCACACACTGCTCTAATTCAAAAAATTCTTTCCTCTTCAGCCATTAATGATTTAATTCTGTTGTCTAGAACGGTTGTAAATAAAACTATTCGTGACAAGTTAAGGACATTTTGTAAGTAAGTTTACTTCCCTAACTTCAGAACCATATTAAAAAGTGATTACACAGCTATTTCACAAGCAATAGGAGTTTAGTAATGTGACATTTACAATTTGAGAAGAAACTACCAATGTATTTTAAAGCACTGAGCACATATTTTACTACAGTAAGACGAACAAAATTCGCAGGTTAGAAGGCTGCTGTTTTAGATTAAAATTTAAATTGAGAAGTCACTGAAGGTAATTTCAAACTCTGAATTATATTCGGAGGATGACACCATAATCTCGGTGTCAAAGAGCATCCTCGTCTAATATATTACTCACCATGCAAGTCCATAATATCTGCTATTGCATTCACTTTCTTTGAGGTAGTTAAAGGTACATGAAAAATGCAAAACTCAAAACCTTTGATCTGGTCTCAAAAATGGTCCGAGGGGGGAACGGGACTGCAGTTCCCTTCCCCTCTCAAAAATACTATTAACTAAGTGAAAATTGTCATTTGAGCAAAGTAAGCCAAAAATCTTCTTTTTCACAAAGGTGGTATGGAAGTGATAATTTAGCAAAACTGACATTTCTGGATAGTAAGATGGTCTAAAAAAATAAAAACAAAAAACATGAGTGCGATGAAAGTCACTCTTGCGTCCCACTAAAAGTGAAAGGTAAAAATATAGATTATATTTATAGGTTTTCACTCTACCAATGCACATATTTAGAAAGCTCATTTCCCAATAGGTTGCTGCCTCCTAATGCTAGATTTCTAAGTCACTGTTTGTTGTCACAGTGCCAGGTTTACAATCATATACCTTTGATTTAGTAGAAAACCTTCCTGCAACCTCCAATAGTACCTTTATTGGGCAAAAAAAATGCTTGATTGGGTAATAGTTATATTATTCGATTCACTTTTATTATTTATTTTAATAAAAACAGACTATAGCTATGGTCACTCAAACCTTCCTTTACAGGGATGTTACTCAGAAGGTAACGGTTAGTCAGCTTCTGCATTATTTAAGTCTTCTCTGGTTTCCCCTAATCTTTAGTGCAGTGGGTTTTCAAACGATGTAAGGCACAGAGAATGTACTGATTTTTTGGTTGATCTTCAGGTAATAATGGAAAGACATCATGAGTCCACACAGATACTGCTTACTCTTAGCCACCTTTGATATGATTGACCACAAATCAAGTACTAGTAGGTATGAACAAGCTACATTACAGTGGTTGTGTTTTTTCCTCCCATGGAACCCTGAGCTCTTTGGTAACATGAGCAATTTGATTTTAGAGGTCTCTCTCACCACCTTTCTGTATTTAATTTAACTACTCAGATAGTACCACAACCACAGTGTATGAGCATCTTCAAAATATTAAACAGAACAATCTCTCTTCTTTCCAGGCCTGTAGGAAAAATTGCTTGACTAGTTTATATTTGCATGAGAGAGTGGATATGTTGCTTGGATTAAGCAAAAGCTGCACTGAAGAAATAAATCTTATTTGTTCTGAAAATGACGACGTCCATAGCCATTCCCTCTACATGTACATGAAGGTGACGGAGGGAAACAAACTTTGGGGCTGCTGCTTTACCACTGTTCTGATACCCATTTTTGGTTTTCCTTCAAATTCAGATCCAACAGTTCGCTTTCCAGTTGATACGTGTCAGAGATAGCATTCTGGATGAAAGCTAGACAAGATGGAAATAATGCTGCTGGTTATTGGGAAGACATCTGGAGAGATGGTTGGGGGCAGACTGTTCAAGGAACAGCGTACATCCTTAATGGAGTGATTATGTGATATGCTATAATGGGTTTATAATGTATTCAGCACTGGGCCCTGATGTTCAGTTAAGAGCAATGGCTCAAGATGCCTTCCCCAATCAACAGCTGACAGAATACAGCCCTTCCTCTCTGAGTAGGGCCTCAATACTTAGCCATACCTTTGGCACTTCCAGGCTGGACCACTAATATACTTTTTATTTGAGTTATTCAGAAGTTTAAGAATATTGTTTAACAAGTATTTAACAAGACATACACAGCACATAACACTTCTCTGTACTGGAATTCTGCTTGCTGAAGCGTTAAATCCAAGGGGTTAATAGCTAAACCCTATGTGGCTTGACACTTGAACTCTAGGATTTGGCAGCAAGCTATCCTCTAACAGACCCATCTTTGGAACTTGTTCCTCCTGAAAGTCTGCCCAAGTTCAGCAGTTTAGGACAGGTTGCAACATCCATCAGTTTAGTCTGACACTAACTGGCAGAGGATTTGTTCGCGATCAGGTGGAAAGAGAGAGAGAGAGGCTGCTTACTTTTATAAGCCATATTGAGAGTCCATCATAGTTTAAAAAATTTGTATTAGTGCCTATGTAACTTGAAGGCACTTTATAAATACGAAACTAAATATTTGGACTATAAACAAGATAGCCAGTCTACTGAAGTTTTTTCGCCCCTGAACACTGTTCTCTTTCCCTTGTTCAGAACAAACTTTAAGAAGTGAAGGGGGCCTTGTACACTGAAAGACAATTACAGGATGAAATAGTAAAATCTTTTCCCCTTTAAAAAAAATAAAAATTGCTTTCCATTTCTCTATGTTGTGTTTAGACACCACTTAGTTTCTGATCACCCTAGTACAAAAGAAAGCATTAGTTCATGTTTAAAATAATGCAACAATTTATGCTACAAATTGTTTACCTTTTTTGTTGTGTTGTTTGTAATTTTTCACTTCCAATATTCTCTTCATTAGAAGAAAAAGATGGTTTGAGTTTTACATTGTCACCTTTCCAAACTAAGATGGACAGAAACTATATTTTTCCTAAATGTAGTTTGAGCATTTGTGGCTAAAGATAAAGGATCTGTTCTATGGTATGTTCCTACAATACACATGTACCTACAAGTCAATATATACCTCAATTGCCAACGTTAAATGAAATATTTTCATTCATCTGTTTTTTGGTTGTAAGATGAGAAAAAGAACAAATGGAATCAAACCATAAGATGACAGTTATATTATCAGGTAGATGTAAGGGAAGGGAACACAGTTAAGAGCAGTCTTAAATGATGAGAACAATGGGTCAGTGGGTTATCAGCAGGGAAATTTCATGATTTTTGGCTAACAATTGATACTTCCTCAGCTAAAGACATGTATACAAAATAACTATGTGTAATCCAGAAAATAATTATTGAAAACAGACATGATCTGACAATATATCTGTTCCCTGTGCATCTTCAGCTAAGCAAGCGAGCTAGGTTCCTTGCCAGCTCAAACATCAATACCCCTTCTCTGTGGAAAAACAAGGTCTTATGGTTAACAGCACGGGGTTGGGAGACAGGAGTAACTCTGATAGATTTCCTGTGTGATCTCATGACCTCTCTCTGGTTCCACATGCAAAATAAGGATAAAAATACTTCCCAGCCTCTTGTGGTGCTTTGGGGAGAAATTCAATGTCTGTAAGATGCTTTTGAGACTTAAATGGAAGATACTACAGAAGAGCAAAATGTTCTTAACTAAGTTCAAAGTTATTAACTCAATTTTTCATGGCTGTTTGTTGTGCTATACATAACTGCTAACTTTCAGATCCTAGGTTGAAGGTGACATGCTGGTAAATAGTTCAGCATCCTACCTCAAGAACTGACCATATTTTCTCAGTACATGTCTACACTAAAAAGACTTAAGTTGACCTATGTTAGGTCCACTTACAGCCGCCACAGTAATTATGTCAGTGGCTGATGTTTACGCTACCTTCCTTCTGCCAGTGGTGTGCGTCCTCACCAGGAGTGCTTCCACTGACTGAAGAGGCGCAGTGTGGGGGGCTGAAAGCCAGGGCAGCTTCCACACAGTTCCCTGCTGGGAGCTGGGGATGCAGCCGCCTGGGCATCTCACTTTCTTGAGCGGGGAGCCAGTAGCAGCAGGGTTCAGGCTTCCCGGCTTTCTTGTCAATTTCTCAGCTCCAGCATGGAGCCCTGAAATTGATAAGACAGCCCAAAGCCCATGTAAGTAACACAATGTATACACAGACATTGTGTTGCCCTAACTACACTGACATAACCCCTATGCCTCTCGTGGAGGTGGATTTATTATGTTGATGTAGTAGAGCACTTACATAGTCGGAACAAGGCTGTAGTATGTACATTGACGTAATTAGGTCGACTTAAGCTGCCTTACATCAACCTGCAGAGTGGAGACCAGGCCATAGTAAACTTTAAAAGTCCATCTGATATTGTGAGGAGGTAAACATGGAATCTCACATGTTTTACAAGTTATATTTCAGAGTATATCCATACTAAACCAAGGATTATATTCCAGTATCCTTACTATTCTAAGCATTTTTATCAAAAAAGTGTAAAAGCGCAGCTAAAAAAAAATCGCTACTCTGAAGGGTCTCTTTTTCCCCCCACCTATTTTCCTAATGTGCACTAACCCAGCGAAAGCCTCAGACATGCGCCAATATGAAATAGTTGGAAAAACTGGCAATGAGATTAAAAATTTAGAGCCATAAGTATGTGAAAACTTGAGAGTGAAAGGAGAAGGTAATATAAAAACACCAGTTCCCTTCACATTTCTTGTGAAGGGTAAATACTAATGCATAGTTGAATCCGTAACTCTCAGTTCTTTTTTTTTAAATGACTACAATAAATAGTACATTTGCCAAACTCAGAAAACATTGTTTTTCTTAATTCTCCATTTTGATGTATGTCATGTAGAAATATTTTATGCCTTTAAAAGAACAGTATACTTAGCTACAGGCTGAGTGAATGGAGGACAATTACAGTTGAAAACAAACTATGATATCTTCCCTTAAATTTCACTGGATGCAGAAAGCCCAAAGCGGATTTTACAAGGATAGTGACTCAGAGACAACGTCTTCCAAAACAGTCTGTTATAACTGGTATGTGCGAATGCCTTGGAAGATTGAAGTGATTCAAGTCTGTAAGCCACAGTTTAGGAATGTAGTATTTACTGTACGATTGCAGGTCAGATCTTCGGTATTTCAGCTTCCTACCTCAACACTGATCATCAATATCTATTTTTGCCTGCTGAGCTATTAACATATGCGTCTAGCCAGCTGTACAGTGATGTACAAAGGAGGCAAAGAGAAGGCAAGAAAGACCTTTATTCTGTATCCAAGGCAAAAATAAAGTCACAGGTGTAAGGAATAAACATAGGTACTTAGGTCACCTCAGTTAAAACAATATCTAGTTGTCAGACTACAAAGATGAAATAGTCAGGCACTACAAATGAGGCAGCTAAAAAAACGCTACATTCAGGTTAAAAAATAGGACACTTAACTAGTGTTAAGGAATATTTCAAAAGGAGGACAAACTAGAAAACAATGTTTGAATCTATAGTTAGAAAGGCCTATATAGCTATCCATTCTGAAAGAAATGAAGTACAAAGTAGGGGGTAGCTCCATTTCTATGTCAAAATTTCAAGTCATTTTGCAATTACAAAGGCACGCTTTTTAAGAGTTGTACCTTGATCAGAGGTAACCCTAGAGAAAGTGACATGAAAGCATATCAGGAGGTCACTAACTCCAGAGGTAATCTTTTCCATAGATGGCTGTCAGTGAATATTCAAAACAAAGGGTATCTAAAATTTAAAGAGTTTATTTACCATGAAATTATTAATTACTGTTCTCTTTTGATTAGTGCAGTAATAAATGAGAACTAACCTGGCTACAGAATGGCACTTTCCTTTCACAGTGAAATTACTACAAAAGGATTCAGCTGAACATGGATATAGATGAAAACTACCATGTTGCCTCCTGGTATTACCATGGCAACAGTTACAAGAGCTCTCTCTTAAGTATTTAAATCCAACAGTTTCACAGTAACACCAACACTACCAGAATGATGGTGATGCTGTATTTTGCTTTACGGTCTAACTGCTCAAATCACAGTATATTAACCATTTTCTTCATACTTTTCAAGAATTAACTCTTGGTCAGAGTACTCTGAATGAGACTAATCTTGAATGACTTTTTTTTTTTTTTTTTTTTTTTTTACATAAGTGTCCCTCCAGCATAAGAAACACTCATAGCTATGCCTTTATGTAGTCTCAAAGATTCCACTTAAACCACTTGTTAACCTTTGTTGATGTAAAGTTGAAGTCAATACAGCTAAAATCTTTGATAGATTTTCTCTCAAGGAGTTATATTCTTGGAATAACTGGGCAAGAAAGTAATATAAGTATGTTTGAGAAAAGGAGTTGTCTGTCTAAATAGAGAACAGAATTTCTGTGTATACCAGGGTGGATAAAAATCAACGATTTAAAAAATAAAAACAAAAAAAATCGACTGTTTTTATTTAAATCTGATTTTTTTTATATAAAATGTTTTGAGGAAAATACCTATCTAAAGATAGTTTTAATTAAGATATATTTGAGCTATAATGTATCTCATCATGGAATAGGGATTATACATTTTAATTCTATAGTATGAGACAATATATTCATGTCATGTTTAAGAAAAGTTTTGTAAATGAGTTCCAATAGCTCATGGATTAGGGACCCAATTTTATGGGGTTCCAGGGGCTTCTGTATAGATTATTTAGGTTAATCTTTTTATCTACCCAATGGGACTTTGCGCTCAGTCTAGAAGGTACTATCAGAGATGTAGATGTTTAGTTTTGCAGTTCTCAAACTGTGGATTTGTGTCTCCAGAGAGAACATGCCTGTTAACTGCGAAAATGTTTTTAAATAAATAAATAAAAGGTGAGAAACAACCACCCTCAATCCTATTGTCCCTCTGCAAATTTGTGTACACAGAATCAATCCCTTACCTCTCTCTAAAAGTGCAAAGTTTCAAAAAGTTTGATGAACAGAAGATTGTTGGGGACGGAATAGATCTGGACAAGAAGAAGTCTGGAGATAAATGTGAGAAGGGAGGGACAGGCAGTAGAAATAAAAGTGAAACTGTTTGAGCAGCATATTCCAGAAGTCTTGAGGTCTTTCTGAGTGTAGCCTTCATTGATTTGAGATCTACCATACCGTTCTCTCATTAGAACAGAAAACCTATAATGGCAGCAGGCCATAAGAGACCCATTTTGGGAATAAGAACCAGTCAAGAAATATATGTTTGCTGATTAAGTTTTAAAGAAAGTCACACAAGTGAACTGGTGGAAGTCACTTAAGCACTTGGATTCAGAGACTGTTGAAGTGATAATCTCACTTTTAACAGCAGTAGCTTCTTCTGCTGGTGTATAAAGATTTTTTTTTCCTTTGGACTAATTCATTCCAAATTGAGAAATCGTTTGGGACCTGAAAAAGCAAGAAAGCTTGTTTTTTCTCTTCCAGGTTATGAGCAAAACAGGAAAATGAAGGTGAAGACAACTGAGTTAGCTGTAGAAGCCAACATTTTAAGTTTCTTATGTTGATCTGGCTGACAGTCAATTTTTAATTATTTTTTTTTTATATTTCATTTAACTATTTTAGTTAAACAAAAACAAATATGATTTTAAAAACTTCAATGTTTAACTAAACTCAAAAATTCATATGTTTTGTTAAAAAATATGTTTGCTGTTAAAGAAAAAAATACAGAATACATAATATTGATTTAGTTAAATAAAACAATTTAAACGTCTGTCTGGTGATGTTCTCCTCCTAATACAGCATAGCAAGAAAATCCTCCAAATATTAATGATTAACCTGGGGGCGGGGGAAGGGGGAGGAACCTTTTGTAGTGATAATCAAGGTGGGCCATTTCCAGGCGTTGACAAGAATGTCTGAGCAACAGTGGGGGGAGGTTTGGGGAACAAACATGGGGAAATGACAGGTTTCAGAGTAGCAGCCGTGTTAGTCTGTATCCGCAAAAAGAAAAGGAGTACTTGTGGCACCTTAGAGACTAACAAAGTTATTTGAGCATAAGCTTTTGTGAGCATTACATAGAGACTGTCCAGTTTGGCCAATGTACATGGCAGAGGGGCACTGCTGGCACATGATGGCATATATCACATTGGCAGATGTGCAGGTGAACCATGTAAAAGAATAAATGGACACAAATCAGACGTCAAGAACTATAACATTCAAAAACCAGTTGGAAAATGCTTCAATCTCTCTGGTCACTCGATTACAGACCTAAAAGTGGCAGTTCACCAAAAAACTTCAAAAACAGACTCCAACGAGAGACTGCTGAATTGGAATTAATTTGCAAACTGGATACAATTAACTTAGGCTTGAAAAAAGACTGGGAATGGATGGGTCATTACACAAAGTAAAACTATTTCCCCATGTTTATTCCCCTCCCCCCGCGGTTCCTCAGACATTCTTGTCAACTGCTGGAATATGCCCACCTTGATTATCACTACAAAAGATTCCGCACTCCCCCGCCCCCCACCCCGCTCTCCTGCTGGTAATAGCTCACCTTACCTGTTTCAGAGTAACAGCCCTGTTACTCTGTATCTGCAAAAAGAAAAGGAGTACTTGTGGCACCTTAGAGACTAACCAATTTGAGCATAAGCTTTCGTGAGCTACAGGTCACTTCATCGGACGCTGTAGCTCACAAAAGCTTATGCTCAAATAAATTGGTTAGTCTCTAAGGTGCCACAAGTACTCCTTTTCTTTTCACCTTACCTGATCACTCTCCTTACAGTGTGTATGGTAACACCCATTGTTTCATGTTCTCTGTGTATATAAATCTCCCCACTGTATTTTCCACTGAATGCATCCGATGAAGTGAGCTGTAGCTCATGAAAGCTTATGCTCAAATAAATTGGTTAGTCTCTAAGGTGCCACTGTTGGATCATATTAAAGAAGTTCTGAATTAAAATCACAAATGAGTTTGATTCCCCATAGTTCAAATTCCAGGGTATTACTAATTAAGAGGTCTCTTGGTTTTTGGTACTCTTTCTCTCCCTCTATGTGTGAAACTTGCAAGCTGCTAACTGTGTTAGTACATTCTAAGACAGAGTCTGTTCTCAAAGCAGTTCACAGAGAGAGAGACTCAAAACAATACTCTAACAACAGAAACAGCACCCAGAGACTCCCCGCCCTTTCGTTGTATTAACAATTGTCATTAAAATAGAGATAGAGGATGTATGTGGATGGATGCTTGGTGTGGATAATAACTGAATGATCAGGGAGGTGCCAGCCTAAGAATCCAGTGTCCATCAGCTGAAGAAGGCATCAAGTGGAAATAATCTAAGGACCCCCCCCCCCCCCCCCCCCGGAGGGCAGACTGGAATCCACCCAACAGCCTCAAGGATGGAAGAACCAAAGAACAAGATAACATCTTGGAGCCGTCAGGAATGTGCTATCTGCTGATTGATTCAGCAACAGCATGATGAAGCAATTCCCACAGACTGGCATAGGAAGAAATTCCTATAAAAATAGACTCTAAAAAGTGAGAACTTTGGGGTCTGTTTCTGCAAACCAACTTCCAGGAGCATCAGATGAGCATCTGACAAGGCCCTGCTCCCTCCTCATGTCCAGGCCACCTGGCCAGTGGCTTGGCATGAGCAACTCTAAGGCTGGTAACTATGATAACAACCTTGCAGAACCTGTGTGTGTGTGTTTATATGAATGAATGTGTGAATAAATATGAGATTGAATGGAATGTTATAGCTATAACTAACTGCTTACTATGATTCTTTCTGTATTCACAATAAATGTGGTATTTTGCCTTTTTCCCTTTAATAAGATCCTGCTGGTTTTTATTTTATTGGTATAACACCACAAGTACTCCTTTTCTTTTAACTCACTGGGTACATCAAAGGATATTAAAGGCAAGTGCGTAAATCGGCATAATTTAAACACTTCCACCTCCAAAAAAGAGCAAGTCTTCAAAATGTTTCACACCTACAAGAGCGCAACAGATTAAATAAGTATTCTAGCTTTTCTGGTCTTTAATCATGAAGTTAACTACGATAGGATACTTCAATGGTCATTTGTCAACAAGACACTATTTAGTATGTATACTAAAAAGAAAACTGATATTTACAACTAAGCAATTCTCTGAATAGCAATTACAGATATCTGAAATTGAACTGCACGGTAGCCACAAACACTATTCGAAGCTTGTAAGAAAGCAATACATTTCATTTTGCCAACACAAAAGATCGAGTTAAGTATCCCCTCCTGTTAACACTTTTCAAAACATCATACTAGGTTACAAGTCAGTATGATGCCTTGGTTAATAAAACCACTAAATCCCCCAGCTCTTCTTTTAAAAAACAGCTCTTCTTGTGAAAACGCCAAGTGCTCCCGTGCCTCAGTTTGCTTCAGGCTTTAAACAACAAAAACTCTGACCACAAAAAAAAAAAAAAAAAGGCTTTGCTAATAAAATACTGAATACCTTTGTCCACAGGAAAACACATTTTGCTGAACTGTCAATTAAATATTTCATATGTGCTGCATTTGAAGAAGTGGAGTTGTAAGAAACACATTTGAGAAAGAGAGATTCGATGTCCCTTGTATGATTTCCATGCAGCACACATCGCCTCCAATACAGGTGTGAACTTTGGTATATGAAATGAGCCTCAGCATTAACAGCCACTGTTACTACAGTCCACAGGCAGTATAGCATAGTAAAGCAAGATAGAACAACTGTGGAAATAGCCATCTGAGAATCTCTCTAAAATTTTATGTCAAATGTTAGTACTTCAACTTAAGGCAAATGCCAGTCTTCTTATAGACATCCCTCTAAAGTCCACCTAGACACTGATTTTTGTAGACAGAAAAATTCAACTCAATTAGCTAACCTTGTGGAAAAAACTAATTTACCCCTGTATCATCTTTGAATAATGTAAAGCATGTGTGTTCTTACAGATTGTTCTTTTATGTAGAAGAAGGTAGCATTTTTATGTTCCAATCATTTAAAGGAACAAGGATATAGTTCAGATGTGCTCTTAACATTACTTAATTCAGATGCCAAACTAAGTCAGGGGTTCTCAAACTTCATTGCACTGTGACCCCGCTTCTAACAACACAATTACTACATGACCCATTTGGGGGGCGAGAGGGAGTCAGAGCCGGATCACTGACACCCTGAGTGCGGGGAAAGGAAGCTGCAGGCCAAGCCCTGACACCCCCGGGGGGGGGGGGGTTGCTGTAGCTTAACCCCCATTGCCCCAGATGCAGGTGAAGGTGGGGGTGGAGCTCAGGCTTCTGCTTCAGCCCTGGGTCCCAGCAAGTCTAATGCTGGCCCTGGGAACTCCATTAAATATGGGGTCACTTTGCGGTCCTGATTCACAGTTTGAAAACCACAATGAGTCTATCAAATATAAAGCTGATGGGACAACTGATACACCTGGTGCTGAAAAAGCAAATTCTAAAGCCTATTCTGTAAACACATGGATACATATAAAAATTGAAGTTGCTCTTGAAATAGATACATCTAACAGTAAATATTCTCTAATAATTCATAATGTCAACAGGACTTCTCAGTATTTTTTAATTATGAAAGATTTTAAAGTGTATACAAAAGACACATTTTACTATTTTACCACATCCAAAAAACACAAAAGAAATTTTTGAAATGCTTCTTCTGTTTTAGACGTTTATCTACTAAATATTAGGAGTTTAAAAGTTAAATCTGTTCTTCTCCACCTTCTCAAAATAGGATAATGGATTGATAATTAGAGTATGGTCACAAATCTATGAAAGCATAATTCAATATTGGTGCTATCACAAGAGTTAAGACTCATGTCATTTGTTCAAGTTTAAAAGACACAGAAGTTTCCATCTATTCTTAACATTTAGACTTTTCAGTAATGGGTGAATCACTTTTCTTCCTTTCACAGACAATCTGCTTTCTACATCCAAGATGTGATTTTCTGTCCAGTCAATTGTGAAGATTGATGTTGCAAATCTGTTATGCCCAACTTTCATTAACATTGGGAACTAAAATCAAGGTAAGAAAATGAGAGCTCAATTAAAAATTGCAGGATTTAAATCTGAGTAAAGAATAAGTATTGTCATGTTCATTATCCACATACCAGATGGGACTACCATCATATTTTTTTCTTTAAAGCATTACCTCACTTCCTACTCCTACTCCTCCTGTAGTCACAGCCAAATGACTACAGTGATTTATTGTCTGAATTCGCACTAGTAGAGCAGAATGGAAAAACTAGCAATAAAATGTATGATCACAAGAAACTGTTTCTTCCCCATCTTTCCTTCTGTTCATCTGAGAAAAAAAAAATAGTGCACGCTTGGTAATTATATAAAGTGTATATTCATGTCTTCCAGAGAAGTCTAAAAACCAAGCATTTTTGAAAAACTGTGTTGCATAAAAGCCTGTGTTTTGAAAGATTGTGTTGCATAAAAAGCCTGTCTCATGACAGCCAAATAATATAGTTATACCTATATTTCAGCAATTCTAATTCTGTACAAGAAAGGAATCTGTCAATTATAATATTAAGCATTTTCCATTAAGAAAATTATTCTACATCACCCTTCTCCTATCTTGCCATGGTTTAAATCAAAAGCTTGGTTTACACCAGCAACTTATGCCAGTATAACTACATCACTCCGTGTATGGAAAATCCACACCCCGGAGTGATGCAGTCAAACTGACGCAACTCCTGGTGGGAGCTATGTTGACTGCAGGGCTTCTATCGTCGACATACCAACCGCCTCTCAGGGAGCTGGAGTACCTACTGCAACGGGAGAAACCATCCCATCCTCATAAGCAGAGTCTCCACTGAAGCACTATAGCAGTGCCGCTGCAGCATTTTAAGTGCAAACAAGCCCAAAGGCATATGAACACACCCACCCACCAACAAAATAGATACACATCTTACACATTCACAAGGCTTTGTACCACTGAGAACCAACAGGGTCCAGGACTCACTTCTAGAGTGAGAGATGGTTGCATTTTAAAGGATGAAGTACATTTGCTGCACCATTGAGGATGCATTGAGATTTGCATAAATGATAAAATACATCCTCTATGGAGAATTTTCAAGTAAATCTTAATTAGCTTATGAATTGAGCACATTTTAAAGTGACCACTTCTTAAATTTTGGTAAGTCTAATTGTTTCAGTACTGTGACAGGAAATTTAATAGGCCTCAGACTTTGGTCAAGCCTATCTAGGCCTTTGACAATGGTCAAGCTTGTTTCTGAGTATAAGGGGCAGCAGGGAAGGCAGAATGGAAAGTTTTAAGCAGACAATTTGTAACAGACAAGCATGTTAAAGTGTAACCACAACAGTAGTGTTAGAAAGCGGATGTCAAACACAAGAGAAACACCTGTGAATAACGTATAGAAAAACAAGCTTTTTCCTATACCCCAAATAACGAAGCTTGTTTTGATAGATTCCTAACAAGGCAAAATATCGATGCGAAAGTGTGTGTAACTGGTCGTGGTTTTAAGCTATATAAACTCCTGTATTTCTGTATTCGGCAGAGCAATCCTGCAGTGCGCATTGCTTGAAATAAAGGGCCTCAGGCTGCTTCTGATCCAAACACAACACGTGGACATTTTTTCCACCACAGTACCCTTCCAACAAAGAAATTCATTAAGTTTCAGAGCTGAAAACTAACTCAATTAGAGACATTTGCAATACCAGAGGCCTTTTCAGTGCTGGGATTTTAGCCACCAAAAGAGCTGTGCCAATGCAAACCCATGAGCTAGAAACCATTTATGCTGGTGCAGTGCAATTTACACATGTGCAGCTTACCTCAGTTTCAAACCAAGGTAAATTGTACCCCCTCCATAGCTACTCGCTCCCCCACCAACTACCGCCTTTCACAGTCCTATACCCCCCAATCCATTTTCTACTGGAAAACCACAAAAAAATGTATACCTAAAAAGTATGTGCTTATAACTTTTGCAAGTTAAAAACATTTTAGAGTATAAAAAAATTAAATAATTTTCCAAAGAGACTTAATTTGTCTTAAGACCGCAAAAAACAAAACCAAAAAACCACACACAAACCAGATGAACACAGTCTCTTGCCTCTTTTCTTCAGGTTTCCTGATCCACATACACGCACACTTTTTTTTGACATATCCATTCAGAACACACAGGCAGTCTAAGTATTTCTGATGAAGTCCATCCTACAGCTCTCAAATTTTTGAGGTCATAAAGGCATCTAACATTTCTACACCTGATGATCCCTACAGAATGGCTGCATAACAAGGAGGACTCTCTTAGATTGGATCACAGACTGTATCAAATCCCAGACTACCTTGTCTTCTTAAAATGACTCCCGGTAAGGTCAACTGGACTTGGTTTGTTTTCATTCACTTGCACTGTATCAATGACTTAAGTGTATTGAAATTTTAGTCTAATGAGTCAACATGCATTAAAATATTTACATACTTGAAAAGTTCATATTACATTTTACAGAATAATTAAGTTTACACAGGATTATTCCTCCTTCCTATGCAAAAAGTTTGGCTAAATTATGCAAAGAATGGCATAGTAGGAAAAATGAATTAAAAGCAATAAGCAGCGGTATCTTTAAAAGGTTAAATAGCTTGGAATCTATGCATCTATGACAAATTGTAGAACGATTTAGAAAACAAAATGCTACACAAGCATGTGATTGCTCTAACAGAATTATAAAATTAGTGGATGAAGAGAAGGCAGAAGATTTATTATAGCAACTTCAGAGCACTTGCTCAGGTAACGCCAACATTTGAAAAATTAATTCAAACTGGCTTGGACAGGAGCACTGTCACCTAACTAGACAAGTGGCTGAAGTACTCTCTAAATAAAAAGTGATAAAATCAATATACCTAGCTGGTGGTGAGATATTTAGTAGGGTGCTTCAGGTTCTGCGATAGCACTGATTTATTTTAGCATGTAAGTCAGATATATAGGGGAAAAAGTAGTAATCACTACATTAAGTTAGCATATATTGTATAAAATGAAAAAAACCAACCCGTGTTGCAACTCCAGTGAGGACAGCAATATTACCTAGCATTAGGGACAAGGAATAAAATGAGACTCAGCCTAATAAAATGCTATCCAGTACAGCTGGGGAAAATAATCCCAAATATTCAATGGAGGGAGATACAAAGCAGTTACACATACGAGACTTATAAGAGCCATCATCACGTTTACTAGGGGAAGTCACACTGCTTGAGACTATAAAAACTATCGTGCACAAGGCATTCAAGATTATCCTGCATTGGCAGACAGTCAAAAATGATTTACTGTAATAGGTCTTTTCCATCTCTAATTCCTACAATTCCATGATCTAATTCAGTGTTTAATTCCCAAGGAACATTCCTCTTATTCAGATAATCCCTAAATGGAATAAATAGATATAAAGTCTCAACTTGGTTTCATTCAATTGTAAAAACAGGACAGTCTCCCATTAGCACTTACTAATGGGAATGAAGAACATGAAGGAAGCAAGCATACCCAAAATGTAACAGATCAAAAATTAACAGCAACAATGATCAATTCCTAAAAACACAAAGTAGATTGGAAAATGTCATGGACTTTTTTAAAAAATACATACAGCACAGTATTTGGGTTGATAAACAGAAAGCCCTATTAGCTGGTAAATTATAAATGAAGATTGAAATAGCCATGAAAATCAGAAGAGATTGAATTCCACACTTTGGAAAACATGGACTCCATAGTCTAATGATTTACAGCATAGGATGAAGAGTTGAGATACCTGAATTCAATTTCTGGATATGGCATGGATTAAATGTGTAACCTTGTGTGCACTGCATAACCTCTGTTGTCCCCACTTGAGAAATGGGGATAATATTCACCTCTCTCAGGCTACTCTAAAGCTTAATTTTTATGTTCGTAACTGTTTTGGAAGTCTTGGCTTGAAAATTCTATTTGGAAAATGGGTCTGCAGCAATGTTAAGAGTAAATTATACCAGAAGCTGATCTCTACCTCGAACTTTCTATTATAAAAGACTAACTTTCTCTAAGAACCTCACGCCTTCATTGTTTGTAGCAGTACTATGAAATTTGGCAGTGAGAAAAAGTCCTTGGACTAGAGAAATCTGTTTTCTAAGTTCCACAAAATTCCAATCAGCTTACCCAAGTTATAAAACAGGGGTGGACAAACGTTTTGGCCTGAGGGCCATATTGGGGTTCCAAAACTGTATGGAGGGCCGGTGTGGCGTACTTACGGCTGCTAGTCGTCGTGCTCCGTAAATAGCACATTCCTACGGGGAGCAATTTAATACACTACACCTGGCGGATCTCGCAGCTCTGCTGTCCAGTAGGACCTCGTAGCTCCACCACCCAGAGCACTGGTGGCATGGCAAGACGAGGCTGCGGGAGAGGGGCCGAGGGCTAGGATCCCCGGTCGGGAGCTCAACGGCTGAGCAGGACAGTCCCGTGGGCTGCTGCAGTTTGCCCACCTCTGTAATAAAACTATTGAAAGTCACCATTTTGTTTCTCTCAATTGTGCTCCTGAGGAAATTATGGCAGCCTCCCAAATAACTGACCCTGAACATTCTCAAGAGCTAGACCTGCCAACAAAGAAGCAGCAGCACTGTCAGCTCACAGTGCACTGGGAATGCCTGGGAACTGCTGAACTATGGGATATGGAGGTGAGAGAGACAGAAGAACTAGCTCAGGTCCTCATACTTCAGACCTAGCATATGGCTCCCAAATCCCATCCTACTCTCTGGGAATACCACATGGCAAAGTATGCCCCCCACCTCCCTGGGGGCAAGGGAGAGAGCAAGAGCTAGGCCAGGGTCCCTGTGAACACCTTTGAAAACCCTGGAGAAGTGGGATAATAGCCTTCTCCTGCTGTCTGCTATGTAGCTGGCCCTGTAGCTCAGAGTTCAGAATTCAATTCCTTCTGGAAGATATGCGATGGGGATTGTTACAGTTGTGCATTTGATTTACCTCTTTATAAAAACAGGGGGGGAAAAGCCTAGGAAAGCTAGGGAATGTCAGATTTATGCATTATGGGGCAGTTTAATTATATTTTCTCCATCGGACTCTCATTCAGTGCAGAGATTGGATGAAAAGGGGGTAGAATAAGAGCAGGATTGGCAACTATAAACCTGGCACTTCCTAACTTGGTGTCCCATTGTGGTGGGTGCTATACAAGTCAGGCAGTGGCTAGTCACTTGTTTGAAGAAAAAAAGTTAGCCAGTCTAGCATGTCTACAATCCACCCAGGGACTTCAAGTCGAGGTCTCTGATTAATAGACCCTGGGTTTTTGTACTGACCAGAGCATAAAATGAGCAAAATGAACAAGAGTTGCACATACTGTGAATAAATGACAGAGCACTCAGTCAGGAATAGGGTTAAGTAGGAAAGGCATATGTGAAAGTTCACGGTTTCCAGTTTTATGTTAAGAAATCTGTATATACTTCATAATGTCTTCCACTGTATACTATGCAGTAGATTGCACCATCCTTCTTGTATTAAGGAGAATGGAGGGGGGGGGGGGGGGGCACCTAAGTGTCTGTCCTTAAACAGAAGAACTACTAAGAACCATCAACAATTGAACAACCTTGCCCTAGCAGGACAATGGAGACTACTGGCCAAACACTTAACATGCTAAGTAATTGTCTACATTTACAGTGCTGCAGCTTCTCCGCGTGTAGGTACTCCACATTCCCAAAAGACAGTAGCTATGTCAACAGGAGAAACTCTCCCGTGGACATAGTGCTGTCCACACCAGGAGCTTGGTCAGTATAACTCTGTCACTTACGGATACGGATTTTCCACACCCCTAAACAATGTAGGTATACCAACATAAATTTGTAGTGCAGACGAGGTCTAAGAATCAATACCTGTAACAAACAAGAGGACAGCTGCAGCCCATACAATACTAGTGAGTGAAACAGCCCCAAACAGAGAGGACATTGGCTGCCACAGCTTAGAGGGTCAGAGAGCAGGAAAGGACAAGGAAAAACAAGATGTTCAAATTGGTTTTTAAAAGACTCTCTAGCATAGAGAGACCAGACCAGAATCAGAAGATAAGACTGGGCAGCATAAGAGGAGGCTGTCAGGATGAGAGGGGGTGCCAAGCATCTTGGACTCTGGAAGGACACGGACTCCAAGACCCAAAAACACCTCTCAAGAGGGGTGAGGAAACTCAGCTCTGGCCTTGCCCACCGGTTTGTTATTTTTCCATAGATCTATATATTTCTTATGCTTTGTCTCTGAGAAAAAGGTACAGTTTATAAGTGCCTTCAGAAAGTCAGTGCCTTACTGTAAACTGGAGTGTCTACTGGGATGGCACTCTGGGGAGGTCATACTTAAGCTAGTGAGATTTTGGGAGGTCAGCACTGGTTTTTGGGTCTAGGGCATCTGGACTTTAGGGTTCTCCACCCCACAAAAGGGTACAAGCATTAAATTCTGTACCATGGGAGTTTGCCTGAAACACCAGACTCAGACAGTGTCTGGACACTGCTCAGACTCAGCAGGTTTAAAAGCACATGTAACCCAAATTATTGGTCACTTACAGCAGCCTGGAGACCATCCACAAGTAGGAGCTCAGCCAGGCCTGTACCAGCATACACAAGAGGAACAACACTAAAAGAAAAAACTATAGAGAAAGACCTGGAAAAGAAATTGATACACAGACTCAGACTAAATATCTAGAAAAAACCTACTTAGAAAATCCATCTAATGAAGCGCTATCAGAGTAACATGGTTATAAAACGAAATACAATGTACAGTAACAAGCCTAAGTTTACACTAATGTAAAACAAATTTACTATGGATTGAGCAGCAAAGCGAGTAAACAATGTGGAAAACAGAAGAAAGAAAAGACAAACATCATACTGTTCAAAAGAGAAAACAGGAGCTTTAAAAACAACTCAGAAAACTAATCTTCATTCTACAAAAAAAAGTACAGAAGATTTTTGGAGGAGAGCAGGCCATCTGGAGAGACAATATTTTGAGACTGTAAATGGCTCTAACCCTCTTTAGGTTGGCCATTGAAACACCATCCAGCTACTTACAGATGCAAGAGTACACACAGTTTCCCTTACTTCCAAATTCAATTCCGACAACAGATAACTGCTTTGAATTTGACTGATGTTAAAGAAAAATGATTGTACACCAACAAAAAAATTTTCAACTGCATTTCCCACAGAGTACTAGTAACAAACAACCCCTTTTTTAAAGATTTAAATTACTAGTGGGAGAAAACAGTAAGTGTTCTACATCTGGGCAACTCTAGTTGAGAACACAGCAAGCTCTGTCAGCCAAGCACAAGAGTCGATAGTTAGGTTTTTTCACAAAACTTAACAGTATATTACTGAAATTAAAAAGTGTGAATGTTTAGACATTTGGCATATTATGTAGGATTATCAATGTATCTGCATACAGAAAACACATTTCAATATGGTATATAAATGATGAGTTTGCTTAATGATGAAGTGGAATTTTCAAACAAGATGCAGCATTAGAAAGTTTATGTGAAGAAACCATGAAGCGTTAAGTACCAGATATTATGATAAAATAGTGTTAAATCGTTGAAGTCTCAACATAATCTTACATATATTTGCTTAAACATATACATAGCCATAGCTAAGAAGGCCTTCACAAACATTTGTATACTAACAACCTCTGTTTAATAAGGGTAAGAAATTCTTGACTTGCTCATTTGGAATACAAGATGAGTATCAACTATTTCTATTAACCAGTGCATTTAACACTTGACATAATTAAACAGTTTTCTGGATATTGTCCAACATTTCCATTTAAGAAACATCAATATATTTTACATCCTATTAAGACGTATTCTCATCATGCAGATTTTTTTTTAATTACACACATTATAATGACAATATGGAATTACTATTCATATGTGAATTAATTTAACATTGAAGTTAAGGGCAGGTAGCCTTAAAGTAAAGTAAAACCCCAAACAAGATTCTATCAAATGGAAAAGATAGGAAAGGAGTCTGCTGGAATGAAAGAACATATCCAAAATTCAGCCGAGGGCACTTTCTGACTTTACACTGGCCTGACTGCATTTCTGTTAGGCAGTACAAATATACATGCATATGAAATCTGGCCTTGATAAATACTTATGTACCAAAATCATAGTGGGACAAGATTTTTGAAGGTACTTTCTTTTCATGCAATTTGTACCTATTAACTTGTTCTCTTTTGAATTACAGGTACTCTTGAGTATTGTGCTTGTAAACCCAATTGAGGCAAGTATTCTCATTTCCAGGTTTAAATTTTAAAAGTGAAATTTGTAAGAACTAGAAGAAATTCTCAGAAAAGACAAGTCCTTTTAAGCAGGCTGAAAATAAGGCAATATGCTGAATAAGTTTGGGATTTATTGTTATCTATTGTTTTTTACTGCTTTAATACACGTGATCTTCTGTAAGTCTTTCTGTCCAAGTCTAGACAAATTTTGAATTTTTTTCCATGCAGTAAAGCATAAAGTGAGATTTTCAGGATCTGAAATTCTTTAAGTTACACTGTACTGTACCACCAGGTAACACCACACTAAATTACAAGGTAATTTATATGCCTACATGAGGTAACTATATATTATCAGCAGCTAGTTAAATTAACAAGAACACAAGCAATAGAATATTCGGCACAAAGTGTATCATAAAGCACATTTTCCCCAGAAGTATTCCACTGAGTTTAATAAATAAAAATAGAATCAACATGTTAAGCAAACAACTCATTTTCTTAAGATATAACTAGATTGACAACACTGTTTAATGTTGCAGTTTGTTTGTCCCCACTGGTTCCCCAACGTTAACTAGATAAAAACGAACTGAAATGCAGTGCACGCTCCAGATTTCTTGCTCTAGAATATACAGGGAGGGAGACTTGTGTTGAAAAGAAAGAAGGAAAATGAGAAACTGAGTGGATCAAAATTTAAAAATAATAATAAAATTACTTTGACAGTTCTCTCAGTATGTAGTAGTTTCTAGGAATGGTCTTAAAGTTTAAAGTCCTCCACAGCACATATCACTAGCACTTTGTCAGTCATACTGAAGTTCCCCAAGGACATTTTACATGAATGTTAAAGAATATTTATTCCATATATTTTTATCTTAGGAATAGGGCCCTACCAAAATTCATGGTCCATTTTGGTCAATTTCATGGTGATAGGATTTTAAAAACATTGTAAATGTCATGCTTCCGGAGATTTAAACTGAAATTTCACAGTATTTTAAGCGTGGAGGTCCCGATCGTGCGTGGGCGGGGAAAAAGGTTGCAAGACTATTATAGGTGGGTCGTGGGACTGCCACCCTTACTTCTGCATAGTATACTTCTGTACAGCTGCTAGTGATGGTGCCACCTTCAGAGCTGGGCATCCAGAGAGCAGCAGCTGCTGGCTAGGCACCCAGCTCTAAAGGCAACGCCTCTGCCAGGAGTAGCACAGAAGTGAGGGTGGTATGGTATTGCCACCCTCACTTCTGCTGGCTACTGGTAGGGGCGCAGAAGTAAAAATGGCAATACCATATCATGCCACCCTTACTTCTGCACTGCTGCTGGCGGCAACGCTGCCTTTAGAGCTGGGCACCAAGCATGAAATGGAGGGTAGCATATCCTGAAGCAAATGAGTTTCAAGTATTAAGAAGATGAGACAATGAGATACTTCAATATGTAACTTGTTTCTGCCCATGATACAATTACTGTTTTGTAAAACAGAACCATCCTGTCTATTCTACTCATTAAAATAGGACAGTTACCAATATGGTAACAAACCACTCCATAAAAGAGCTCTCTCTCGGAGCAGATACACCACTTTGCACACTTAGCCTTCAATATTACTGGTTCTTCACAAGGCCAGAGCTTCAGCTTCCCAAGTTCAAGCTATAAACCATATCTTTGTGAGTATGGCATTTTTAGCTTTAGACACACAATCCCAACAGGTCCAATCATCTCCACCATAAAACCGACTCACTTAGCAGTTGCCCTACATTTACTATGATCATCACTACCTTACCAAAAAGTCACCTAGTTTTTGTCCTCCTAATCTTTGCCCTCACTTTCTTATATATGTCCCCTGTCCTGACACCCTTCCCTCCAATCTAGCCTCCTGACTCCCTCTACACTACGGTCTATCACTACAATTCCTTTCCCATTTAAATGATTTTGAGCCATCACACTGTGCTGATTGCTGGTTTATGTAACCACAGGATCCACACCACACTGTAACTGTCTAATTCCCTCCTACTGTTTGCTACACTTGTATCTTGTCTTGAATTACATTGTAAAGTCTTCGGGGCAGGGACTGTGGGTATGTCTACACTGGAGTTGGAAGTGTAATTTCCAACTCTGGTGGACAAACTATGCTAGCTCCGATCAACCTGGCAAACTAAATACAGCAGTGTAGTCCCAGCAGCACAAGCAGTGTGACAGCTTAGCCATACCAACTATATACCTAAAGATTCATATGGGGTAGTACTTAGGGCAGCAAACCCATTCCACTGCTCATGCCATTGCAGCTACATTACTATTTTTAGCATGCTAGCTGGATCAGAGCTAGCGCAGGTATGTCTATCCTAGCTGGAAATTATACTTCCAGTTACAGTATGGACATGCTGCATCTTCCTATATGTTGGTTCAGTAGCTAGCATACTGGGGCTGAGTTTGACTGAAGCCCATTGATACTACTGCTAGATAATTTTAAAAACCACAGCAATATGGGTAATTACCTCCAATTTGTTAAAGCAATTCATAAAACTGCCATGTGAATTATAATTTATATTTCAACTAATATAGTGTAAGCAATTGCCCCATGTGTACTTAGAAATAAATTACTGATTTCATGCGTTTCTCATAGAAAATGTTAAACATTTCACAGTGACGACTGTTAGGCGGGGATAAGAAAGATGCTACAAATATGCTCACATCTAAGAGTTTTCTGAAACCGTAAGTCATAAAAACTACAGATTGTATCTGAACAGAAAATTTAGAATGAATCTGTACACTGCATGATATCCGAGCTCTTCTTTCCCTGTCTTTTCTGTTAGATATTTAACTCTCTGACAAGTACCTGCCATATGAAGACAGAGCTATTATATATTCTGAAGGAGGAACGGTAATTTGTAGGGGAAAATACGTTGACAAGAAGATTTACCGGTTAAGCCATATGAAGTACATGTGTTTCAACTACTTACAAATTTTTTAAAAATAACCAAACTTCTGTAGCTCAAGTTCAACGGATACTCTAAATGAATGTTTTATATACATCACTCTAAATATTAACATTTCTACAAGATGTTCAACATAACTATTTGGGGTCGGAGAAAAATGTGATAATCAACCAGCACTGAAATTTTGCAAAATAACTGTCTGAAAGCCTTCCCAGTATATTTTTCTATTCTTTGGAAAACCAAAGCTATTAAGCCTCTATGAAAAAAAAGTTAATTCTACATCACACACATTATGTATTTATATACTATACTGGTTACAGTTTCAAGGTAACTGCACCAATATGCCCCTCCGTCCTCCCTTGAGGGCACACACTTAAAGGTCCCTGGTTTCCAGACATCACCTCATGGGCAGAGATCTGCACCTCTCCCCCTCCTGACTTGGATTTTCCAGGCTGCACAGTACCCTGCCTAGACTATGATACTCCCAGCAGCTCAACACCTAAACAGACCAGCATCTGTGCTTTGCTTTCTCTCCAAAGAGTATGAATACTGTATTGCCTGCAATTATAATATATGAGACAGCTCTTTGTATGCAAGCACCCTTATTCTTAAGGTGAAAGCATTACAGAGAAAATGTATTAAAAACAATAAAAACCTATGTGAATGCTAAAAAGCTTACCAGATGGTAGGTTTCAGTCCTTCAAAAACAAAAACAAACAAACCAAAACAAAACAAACCAGAAAGTCTTTTCCCCTGTGGCTACAGGTTCGTAACTGTCTGATCCAGAACAATAATTACAGCTGGACATATAAGCTGTTTGTACGGCTCAGGACTTCAATCTTCAGTCTCTTGGAAAAGGTCATCAGCAGACAAAGACCTATAGCCAGGGTGTAGTTTCAAAAGGCAGAGTTTTTGCATAACCAGAGGTGTGTATGTGTAAGGGAATTTACATTAATCTCTCCCCTCGGAAATCCACTTAACACGTTCCAAAAGTCCATTCTCGATTTAGTCACATTTTCAATATAGTCCTTTGAACTTCCAAGTTACATGCAATCCCAGCCAGCAACAGTACATAAACTTGGCATTTAATATAACGGACCCCAAACATACCGAAATTCAATAAGGTCTTGCAAGGATATGTAGGAAATTGCCGTATCTGTCAACACCCACTTTGGACTAGCGGAGATCTGCAAATTCATATAACAATTATCTCAAACTAAAATGCATCCCATTTTGAGGAATAAAACAAACAGCACTATTGTGTGATGTAGTGCACTGGCACCAACCCAAAACAGTAGCCCAACACCAAACGCGTTGGCACATCTATACGTGATTTGAAAGCTACCCTACGTGAAAATTCGTGGACTGCATTATTCAACTTTTAACTCTAACTTTCTTCAAAACACCCACATATGTTGCTGTTTCATCTTATTGAACAACTTAAAAACACAACTGCCTGTTTGACTGCATTCTAGCTAAAGGAAAACCTGTTCATGTAATCTGACATCCACAGAACCATAACACTATTTCCAATTATCTAGTCTTGGGAAAGCTAAAAATACTGTGAGAACAATGAGAAACTGCAGGACTTTATTACAGGATGTGAACTTACTGAAGGTAGTTATATCTAACTTTACAAAAATTATTCTGGTTACCAGGAACATTATGGCTATCATGGGAAACATTTGAAAAGCAGGCTCAAGAAGAAAAAGTTAGGAGCTTGACGAGTCCCAGGGAAGAATAAAACTGTCTGTCCAATCTCGGGGCCTCTCCTTTTGTCCCTCCAGGCCCACAAACATGATACAGTTCTGTGGTGACCTAGAATCCTACTTTCGACATCTCCAACTCAAAGAATATTTCCAACACACCTCTGAACAACATACTACCCCACAGAATCCTTCCTACCAACACTACAAAAAGAAGGATTCTGCGTGGACTCCTCCTGAAGGTCAAAACAACAGACTGGACTTCTACATAGATTGCTTCTGTCGATGTGCACTGGCTGAATTTGTGGAAAAGCAGCAGCACTTACCCCATAACCTCAGCCGCGCAGAACACAACGCCATCAACCACCTCAGGAACAACTCTGATATCATAATCAAAAACGCTGACAAAGGAGGTGCTGTCATCATCATGAATAACTTGGAATATGAACAAGAGGCTGCTAGGCAGCTCTCTAACTCCACATTCTATAGGCCATTATCCTCTGATCCCACTGAGGATTACCAAAAGAAACTACACCATCTGCTCAAGAAACTCCCTGAAAAAGCACAGGAACAGATCTGTGCAGATACATGCCTAGAACCCTGACCAGGGGTATTCTATCTGCTTCCCAAGATCCATAAACCTGGGAATCCTGGAAGCCCCATCATCTCAGGCATTGGCACCCTGACAGCAGGATTGGCTGGCTATGTGGACTCTCTCCTCAGGCCCTACGCTACCAGCACTCCCAGCTATCTTCGAGACACCACTGACTTCCTGAGGAAACTACAATCCATCGGTGATCTTCCTGAAAACACCCTCCTGACCACTATGGATGTAGAAGCCCTCTACACCAACATTCCACACAAAGATGAACTATAAGCTATCAGGAACAGTATCCCCGATAATGTCAAGGCAAACCCGGTGGCTGACCTTTGTGACTTTGTCCTCACCCACAACTATTTCACATTTGGGGACAATATATACCTTCAAGTCAGCAGCACTGCTATGGGTACCCGCATGCTTACATTTTTATGGCTGACTTAGAACAACATTTCCTTAGCTCTCGTCCCCTAACATCTACTCTACTTGCACTATATTGATGACATCATCATCTGGACCCATGGAAAAGAAGCCCTTGAGGAATTCCACTATCTTTTCAACTATTCCCATCCCATCATCAACCTCAGCCTAGACCAATCCACACAAGCGGTCCATTTCCTGAACATTACTGTGCTAATAAGTGATGGTCACATAACCACCACCCTATACCAGAAACCTACTGACTGCTATACTTCCCTACATGCCTCCAGCTTCCATCCAGGACACACCACACGATCCATTGTCTACAGCCAAGCTCTAAGATACAACTGCATTTGCTCCAATCCCTGAAACAGAGACACACACCTATAAGATCTCTATCAAGCATTCTTACAACTACAATACCCACCTGCTGAAGTGAAGAAACAGATTGACAGAGCCAGAAGAGTACCCAGAAGTTACCTACTAAAGGACAGGCCCAACAAAGAAAATAACAGAACGCCACTACCTGTCACCTTCAGCCCCCAACTAAAACCTCTCCAGAGCATCACTGAAGATCTACAACCTATCCTGAAAAATGATCCCTCACTCTCACAGATCTTTGGAGACTGACCAGTCTTCTCTTACAGACAGTCCCCCAACCTGAAGCAAATACTCACCAGCAACCACACACCACACAACAAAAACACTAACCCAGGAACCTATCCTTGCCACAAAGCCCGATGCCAACTCTGCCACATATTTATTCAAGTGACACCATCATAGGACCTAATCACATTAGCCACGCCATCAGGGGCTCGTTCACCTGCACATCTACCAATGTGATATATGCCACCATGTGCCAGCAATGCCCCTCTGCCGTGTACATTGGCCAAACCGGACAGTCCCTACGCAAAAGAATAAATGGACACAAATCTGACATCAGGAATCATAACATTCAAAAACCAGTAGGAGAACACTTCAACCTCTCTGGCCACTCAGTAAAAGACTTAAGGGTGGCAATTTTGCAACAGAAAAGCTTCAAAAACAGACTCCAATGAGAAACTGCTGAGCTTGAATTAATATGCAAGCTAGATACCATTAACTTGGGTTTGAATAGAGACTGGCACTGGCTAGATCATTACACATATTGAATCTATTTCCTTAAGTTAAGTATCCTCACACCTTCTTGTCAACTGTCTAAATGGGCCATCTTGATTACCACTACAAACGTTTTTTTTCTCCTGCTGCTAATAGATCATCTTAACTAATTAGCCTCTCACAGTTTGTAGGGTAACTTCCAACGTGTGTGTGTGCATTCCATTCTATCCATCCGATGAAGCGGGCTGTAGCCCATGAAAGCTTATGCTCTAATAAATTTGTTAGTCTCTAAGGTGGCACAAGTACTCCTGTTCTTTTTGAGGATACAGACCAACACGGCTGCTACTCTGAAACCTGTCCAATACTGTGACTATTTGCTCTGAAGATTAAGATTCCCATCTGCATGGGGTGCTTTCACATGATTCTGATAAAACCTGAGAACGGCAAAGTCCGTTGGACACTCCTATTTACTCAAGCACTTTGGGCAGAGACTGTATTTTCATTTATAGCAGGGGTGGGCAAACTGCAGCCCGCAAGCCGTTTTAAGCTGGCCTGAGAGCTCCCACTGGGGAGTGGGGTCTGGAACTTGCCCCGCTCTAGCTCTCCAGCTGTGGCGCTGGGTCGGGGGGGGCGCACATTGCGGCTCGGCCCCGCTCCGGCACTCCAGCCAGAGCACAGGGTCAGGGGCTGCACCATGCAACTCCTGGAAGACGTGGCATGGGCCCGCTCCGGATCCTTGGTGCTCCAATGGGAGCTGCTGGGGTAGTGCCTGCGGATGAGGCAGCCTGCAAAGCCGCCTATCTGAGCCGGAGCAGGGACATGCCACTGCTTCCAGGAGACACTTGCTCGGAGCCTGCAACCCTGAGCCTCTCTCCACACCTCAACCCCAGTCCTGATCCCCCCCCACTCTCCAAACCCCTTGATCCCAGCCTGGAGAACCCTCCTGCACCCCAAACCTCTCATCCTCAGCCCCACCCCAGAGCCCGCACCCCCAGCCGGAACCTACACCTCTTCCCACACCCTGGTCCCAGCCCTGATCCCGCTCTTGGTCCCAGCCCAGAGTACCCTCCTACGCTCCAAACTGCTCATTCCCAGCCTCATCCCAGAGCCCGCACCTCCAACCAGAGCCCTCACGCCCCCACCACCCCAATCCCAATTTTGTGAGCATTCATGGCCTGCCATACAATTTCTACTCCCTGATGTGGCCCTGAGGCCAAAAAGTTTGCCCACCCCTGATTTACAGAAACAAAAAATGTTACAATATATTACTTTTTGTGAATTGATGGTTCACACGCCAGAATATAAAAATGGTCTGCTATAGTTTTCTCTTCTGAGTTATATAGAAGCATTTTGTTTAGGTTTACATTTGAAAGGCAAAACTGTCCAATAGATAGGCAAACGTACAATCCCCAGCTCCACCCAATGCCCTGTCCTATAACCTTGAGCAAGACCCTATTTGCCCTCTACCCTTTGTCTGACTTTTGTATTTAAACTGTACACTCTTCAGGGCAGGGCCTGTCTTATACATTTTTGTGCTAGGCATTTTATAATGCTAAACTGATCTAAGTTGGGGTTTCTAGGCATTCCTTTCATCCAAGTCAGAAGTAGTGCCAAAAGAACTTTGTTGTACCTTTTCTAGTCTCCTCTTTCGAGTTAAGCCATCTGGCACATAAAACTGTATATAAAGAAATTTAAATGAAGAAAAAGAATTTTCACTAGGTTTTTTAAAAAGATACCCAAAACCTATACTATGGGCCTGACCTATGTAACCATGCACTTTTATATACCATTCTGCCACCTCAATGATTTTTTCTCCTGTTTCTATGGTTAAACTTGACTAATGCAGGACAAAAAATGCTACACTTACAAAACAGGTTACCATTATGTCCACACTTGGTAATTTACAGAACACAGTTCACCACACATTAGAGAGACTGGACTGAGGTTATACTTGTACAGAGAATAATGACCAGTCTGTTATGTAGAGATCGCATGCCTTAATTTCAGTTAGAAGACAGCAAAACATCTATTGTTTAATGGCCCATTCTCTCAGTATCCCTCCCCCGTCGTCGCAACCCATTTTACAATATAAAAATCTTGTGTCACCCACGTGCAAATAGTTTTGTAAGTGGCTATTCCTTTTCTAGCATTAAACACTAACTTCAGTGGCGGATTTAGAGTTAGTCAGGCCCAGTGTACAGCTTCATTTTCAGGGGCCCCCGTCAGTACCCGGCCAAGGAGAAGAACAGTCTCTTATCTCCCCCACCCCCATTTTTCCATTTTTTTTCCCCTTCATCCTCCTTCTGTATTATAAGTAATGGGAAGTAAATGAACATAAAGCGAGGTACCTTGATTGGGGCAGGGAGTTGGGGTGCAGGCTCTGGGAGGAAGTTTGGGTGCTGGGTGTGCGCTCTAGGCTGGGACAGGGGGTTGGAGTGTGGGGTCAGGCTCTGGGCTGGGGCAGGGGTGCGGGAGCTAGGCAGTACTTACCTCGGGCAGCACAGCTCCCAAAGCGACCAGCACACGCTGCCCCCACAGCTTCCATGGGCCGCGGTTCCCGGCCCATGGGAGCTGCAGAGTCAGCGCTTGGGGTGGAAGCAGTGCATGTAGAAACTCCACCTCCCCCCACAGGGGCTGCAGGGACATGCTGGCTGCTTCCGGGAGAAAAGCGGCGCAGAGGAAGGAAGGGAGGCAGAGCAAGCAGGGAGCCGCCTTAGCCCTGCTGCTGGCACATCTCTGCGCGCCCCTTGAAGGGAGGGGGGACAGTGGGTCTCTGTGCGCTGCCTAGGATGGGGGCAGTGAGCCAAGCCACCTCCCACCTACCCCCCTCACCAGGGGCGTGCAGAGACGTGCCAGCAGCCGGCCGCTTCCGGGAGCGGCATGGGGCCACCGGCTATGGCATGCAGGCAGCCTGCCTGAGCCATGTTGCACCGCTGGCTGGGACTCAGAGGCAGGTTGTCAGACATTTGTTCTGCATTTTGAGGGGCCCCCTGTCATTTCCTGTGAAACATTTGTTTCATGGAAAATCCGTTCCTGACTAATTTTAAAAGAAATCTGAGGAAGGTGCTACAATTTACCCATTTGTTTGAAACAGGTAAAAATAATATTATACCAAACAAAATCCCACCAAATGCTTCTCTCACACAGTTTTAAATACCTGCAAGCAGCTAATGGGTTAATTTACCTACATTCAATCAACTCACATGCGCGAGATCTTGCACTGGGCACAATTCTAATTTTAAAACTCAACTTTAAAAAAATACTTGTATTGCCCTCTGGGTTGAAGCTAACAATTTTATAAAAATGTGATGAGGATGGATTTGTATCCTTTTGATTATATTTCTGAAAATCCTGCATAATTGTTTGTTTTGCGGAAGAGTGGCTAACAGCATAGTCATGTCTAATTGCTTTTGCACTGCTGGGGAGCACTACAGCTTGCCTTTTTGATAGGCAGCAACGGCGTGAGAGCTTGCATCATGCTGGGTGGCCTCTTCTGGGGAGCAATGCCTGGAAGCAGTAGTTTTAATTTAATTTGTGGATTTTTAAAATCACATATGCCATGAAAACTAAATTACACATATTTACATTTCTACATCACTACAGTCCTAAATCCTACTGATGGCAATACTTCAATTCAGACAGGCATCTAGTCTCTGTTTTAGTACCGAGAAACATTGTGTTCTCTTATTTCCTCTGAATACTTCCTTTTAATTAATTGACCAGCATCTCATGATTTACTCATAAAGGTGCAGATCTTCCATGCAAAGTCTGTGTGTGCCCGTGATATTGCACCTCTTCCCCTAACCTCACTGACCCCTCACTTGCCAGCCTTAGAGAATCCAGCAGCTCCTCTCTTGACCTTCTTTATCCCACCACATAATAATCCATTGGGGAGACATTGCAATGCCATATTTATTGGATCTTCAGATAACCTTTGTTAGCTGGATTTTGATGAATTGAAATTCTATTATATTACGAAGTTGGGGATATTTTTTGGAGGGAAGGGCAACAAAATCCTTTGATTATTTAAATCTTAACTTAGTCAAGTCTCAGTTCTTGATCATCAAACTCAAATTGATCTAAAAATGCTTCCGAATGAAGTAGAGTTCAGCCAATATTCAGATTCTCCCAGAATAACTGTCAGAAGTGTGGTTTACCTACCCGTTCACGTTTATCCTAAAGTGATTTCTTTTTCCCTGTATAGACTGTATAATGTACTAACTTCATTTTGAAAACATTACCTGTAGACCAAAATCTCTATTTGGGTAACTTTAGTCTTTGATAGATAGTCAAACGAATATCACAACTGGACTTTCAATCATCACTAACTTCCAAAAAAATCGTTAAAAATATGGGTATCTGAAAATTGGACGCTAGCCTGTTAGCACTGGAAAAATCATTTTTAAAAGATTTAGAAGTTTTAAAAAGAAGGCTTCCCTTCCTACAAACTAGGATTTCTTAAGTGTAGAACGTATATATTTGGCAACACTACAGAGGTTTACATTTTAGTTTGCTATTAGCAAAATAGCCCAAACTGACTAAAACCTAGTTAGCCAACAGGACTTGTGTACAACCAGTTCAACTGATCAAGTGTCTTATCAAGGACATGTAGACAAATCTGATATGGACAAATCCATGCCTTCTGGCAAAGGTTCCCAAGGGAGAGGAGTGTTAATGATGGTTGTAGTTGAATATGACCTTCAATATCACTTTCAGTGACCGCCTCCATACCAGCAGTCAAAATAACAAACAAACAGATTATCTATGCTTCACAAGCTGTGATTTCCAAAGGAAAACAGAAGCATTAAGCCACAGCTTCCTAAAATCTGGGAAAGGCAAAAAGTAGAATCTGTTACACCCACTATGAAAACAAACATGCAGGTCCAATCTGCCTATAGAAAAATTGAAAACCGTGTCTCAGATCAGGATGGGCAAACTACGGCCTGGGGGCCACATCTAGCCTTCCATCCAGCCCTCGAGCTCCTGCTGGGAATTGGGGTCTGAGGCTTGGCCTGCTCCAGCTGGGGAGCGGGGTCCGTGGCTGCTCCGTGTGCACATACCAAGGCTCCCGGAAGCAGCAGCATGTCCCCCCTCTGGCTCCTACGCTTAGGGGCAGCCAGGGGGCTGCACGCGCTGCCCCCACCCCAAGCGCCACCGCCACAGCACCCATTAGCCAGAAACTGCGGCTAACGGGAGCTGCAGGGGCAGCACCTGTGGACAGGGCAGCATGCAGAGCCACTTCGCCACACCTCCGCATAGGAGCCAGAGGCAGGACATGCCACTTCTTCCAGGAGCTGCTTCAGGTAAACGCCACCTGGAGCCTCCATCCAACCCTCTCCCATGCCCCGACCCCCTGCCCCAGCCCAGAGCCCCCTCCTGCACCCTAAACTCCTCATTTATGATCCCACCGCAGAGTCCAAACCCCAGCCAGAGCCCTCACCCACAATGCCCTGACCCCCTCCCACCCTCTGAACCCCTTGGTCACAGCCTAGAGCACCCTCCTACACCCCAAATCCCTCATCCCCAGGCTCACCTGAGAGCCCGCACCTCCAGCCAGAGCCTTTCCCCCACACCCTAACCCCCTGCCCCAGCCCCTTCCCACACCCTGAACTCCTCATTTCTGACCCCACCCCAGAGCCCGCACCCCCCAGACACAGCCCGCACCCCAACCCCAATTTTGTGAGCATTCATGGCCCACATAAAATTTTCATATCAAGATGTGGCCCTTGGGCCAAAAGGTTTGCCCACCCCATCTCAACTGGTGGTACTGATAAGGAGAGACAGTTTAGACCCTTGCCATTCCAGTTATTGCGACTGCTACATTTGAAAGAGAAGATTATTTGATACAGGATTATACAATTTACCAATACACCTATGTGAAGGGAAGGAGAAAACCCAGGACACAGGAGAAGAAAAATATAGTGGCATGGAAGTCAGCTGTAAGTAAAATCTTAGGTCACACTGACTAAGCCTCATCTTTGTCCTGGAGAAGTAAGTGACAAAGTTATATATTGTGGCAAAGTTCCTCCTCTATCTTGGTGGGTCTTGTGCTAATTGGCAGATTTGCTCACCGTGGAGCTTCACAGCAGCCCTTAGTGTGGCTGTTTTCGTGAACCCACAGTCCAGGTCAACTCCTCCTGTGTCTGACCAGGAGTTGGGAGGTTTGTGGGGAACCCGGACCCGCCCTCTACTCGGGGTTCCAGCCCAGGGCCCTGTGGAATGCAGCTGTCTAGAGTGTCTCCTAGGACAGCTGTGCAACAGCTACAACTCCCTGGGCTACTTCCCCATGGCCTCCTCCCAACACCTTTATTCTCACCATAGGACCTTCCTCCTGGCGTCTGATAATGGTTGTACTCCTCAGTCCTCCAACAGTACACATTCTCACTCTCAGCTCCTCATGCCTCTTGCTCCCAGCTCCTCACATGCGCACCACAAACTGAAGTGAGATCCTTTTTAAACCCAGGTGCCCTGATTAGCCTGCCTTAATTGATTCTAGCAGCTTCTTGATTGGCTGCAGGTGTTCTAATCAGCCTGTCTGTCTTAATTGTCTCCAGAAGATTCCTGATTGTTCTGGAACCTTCCCTGTTACCTTACCCAGGGAAAAGGGACCTACTTAACCTGGGGCTAATATATCTGCCTTCTATTACTCTCCTGTAGCCATCTGGCCCGACCCTGTCATAATATACTTATAGTAAATACAGAGCACGACCTCACCAAGGGAAAAGCAAAAGCCAACTTTATTGTACATGCAAATCACAAGCAACTTCTCATTACTCCAATATTCCAAGATGAGTCATTGGACAGCTCGTTTGTGCTGACCTTTACAACCATGTCAAGCTGAGGAGACAGCTAAGGGCTTCATGTTTTCTAGTTACAGCAATACTATTAGTCCAGAATTGAGTTTCATTATGTCTAATGCAAGGTAAAGGTCACACTATTGTTTAGGTTTTCACTAGATGGCACTAGCTTGGCTTTTAACTGAGCATCCTTCCTTTAACAAGGTCAGAATAAAAAAGCATCAGGTATATTTTATTTGTGTCCATTTTAAACAAGTATGTTTGTACTCTTAATAGTACAGGTTAAAAATGTGGGCAATTTTTCCTCAGCATTCACTGGGAGAACAAATGCCAGCTATCATCCAACACTGTATACATGGTATAGGAGTAAAAGTTTCAATATATTCATACTTGATAGTTTTGAGAGTTTCATATAAATCAGTGCAAACCAGTTACAGTAGGAAGATGAGAGCAGGTGGGAGACACAAACTAAGAGAAACTCAAAGTTCGTAATAGTAAGAAGCCTATGAGAAAACTGGACAACTGTGTATGGGTTACAAGCAGCACAGAAAAAGTAGGATTTTAAGCTGCATTTCTAAAATGTCAGAGGTGGACAGATTACTGCAGATAGCTGGGTTCCACATTATGGCCCAGGAACAACCAGAGTTCTGTCAACACCTTTACAGTTGTCTGTGAAATGAAAATTGCTGGGAACTAATACCACCGGGGGTAGAAAAAGAAAGTGTGGGTATCAAAGTGGTTCACAGAATGAAAAAGTTAGAGAATCTAAAGAGAAGGAACTGAGGAAATTCTATTTGGCTGCATCAAGGATTAAAGAACAGAACCATGAGGAGTGTGCCCAACTCACCAGCTTAGCACTTGATAAATCAAGGTTAGAACATGTGGTCAACAGTGTCCAACACCCAGTTGTGCTCAGAGAATCAACAGGAGGAACTGTCTTCCCCAAAGTAGTCAGTGATCTCCTCCATTCCAAAAACAAATGATGTAGAAGCCAGAATAGAAACAATCAAGGATGCTATGAGTGAAGAGAATCATCTACCTTGCCGCAGTATGCTTTACATCAGATTTCAGCATCATTTTTCACAGAAGTGAGGACTGACCAAGTATTCCAATGCATATTCATTACTTTTTCATTCAACTTGTTGGGAGCAAATTACTGCATTAGTTTTTTTTAAATGTGCAGAATATGTTTCAATTCCCTGACAGTCTGATTTCTTCCAGTACTGTGTCAAAAATAGAAGAAACAGGACTGAAAAGAAAGTGTGAAACTCAAAAGAAGTGGAAAACTTTGATACCACTGACAGGTTGTCTGACTGCGGGTATTGTTACAATCTCCTTCAAACCATGCCAATCACTTAAGTGAAATCAAGCTTGGAGAGAGATGCATATAGTAATATTTCTGCACCACTTAAGTAACAATTCTTTCCTCCATGTCCATAACAGAAAGCCAAGATTCCATCACAACTGTCGGAGTCAGCTTCACTTACTAATGAAAAGTCTGACATTTCTAGTGGAAAATAAGTTTCTAAAAGTAGCACAGAACTTGATTTTTAGATGGAGTAATTCTAAAATGGCAGATGAGATTTTATCGTTTCTCATGGCACTATAAAGATTTTATGCGTAGTCCCGTAACATTTTAAGAAACTGGATTATTATTATTCTAAAAGGTTCTAGATCATATTAAGGAAAGAACCCGTTTTAGTTTCATAATTAGTTTTTTTGGTCTGTTTTGTTTTTTTAAACAGTGAAACTTTTTTCTTCAATGGAAGAGCTTGATGGGGAAAAAATTAAAGGAATCCAATTTAGCAACTTCTATACAAAATTTCAGTTCAAAGTATCTTAAAACTACAGATCCTATGCTGAATTTGTAAGGTGGGGTTATCGGGCGGGGGGGGAGAGGGGGGAAATCCTTGAAACTTTTGGATGCAGAACTTTGATATAGAAATAGCTTTGCATGGCTTCAGAGTCACTTTCCTGACTAATTGCACTTTAAGATATTTTTAATTTTAATTAAGCCTAGTTTAGCTAAAGCTTTGAACAACATAATAGAAACTTTCATTTTTTTCCCACAGGACAACATGCAGGCCAAGTGTTTGCCAAGTCACAACATGACTATTTGAAACAGACATTACACCCTGAAAATCTGTGTTTAGTAACCTAGCGCTGCTAGTCCCTTCACTGGAGCTAGCCTAACAAGCACCCCTGTAACACAAGGCCTTTGATTCAAGCAGCCACATTTTTCCCCTTAATTCTACACCCCAGTGCATTTTGAATTCATCTAAAAGGCAGACTTTTGGCACCAAATGGATTCATTACTTAACTATTAAAAAATGAACTGGGTGCCAGTGTTTTCAGATTAGAGGAGGGCAATGGCAAGACAGTTTTTATTAGACAAAGGAAAAAGTTCAAATAAGAACCAATTAGTTTTGAAACATTTACATTCTAGGCATTATTTTATGTTCAAATTAGGAGTGCACAGTAGCAACAGGTGCACAGATTGGGAAGAATGTTTAGTGCTTTCTATTCAGATATATAGAGGTATACAGATAGTTCAGTGGCTTGAGCATTGGCCGTTAAAACCCAGGATTGTGAGCTCAATCCTTGCGGGGGCCATTTAGGGATGTGGGGCAAAAATTGGGGATTGGTCCTGCTTTGAGGAGGGGGTTGGACTAGATGACCTCCTGAGGTCCCTTCCAATCCTGATATTCTATTCTATGATATGCTACATGGCAAAAGTCTTAATGAGGCCTTTATGTTAGTTTTGTAGCATCTATCCTACTTAAAAGCAGATCAAAACAGCGTTTGTTTGAAAATGTTCAACCACCTTCCATATAAGCAGACAACTTAAGACCAACATGAAATAAAAGTCTGGTTGAGGGTCTCTGCTTTCTCATCTGTACGTATAGCAATCCACATTAAAAAAAGATAAATCAAGTCATGTGATACAAATGGTCATCAATCTCACCAGGCTAGATGGAGGAAAAAGCTTAGACAATACTGCAGAGGTCAATGAACTCTACCATCCCTAAATTAAACCCAAACAGAAAGTTGGATGTGAGGCAATATTCCAAGTCTACAGTTCAAAGTTTTGCTGACATGTTACACCGCTAACCAACATAGCTATGCTAGCAAAAACCTTAGGGCAGACACAGTTAGACAGACAAAAAAGACCTTTTGCTGGTAGAAGCTCATTTCATTATAGGAACCAGAATAAGCAATACTGACAAAAGAATTATTAATGATATCATCTGCATCTCCAGTAGGAGCGTTTGCCGGTATAGTTATACTGGAAAACCCTTTCTAATGTAGGCAAAGTGTTAGCCTCTACCCAGGGTTACAAACATCTTAAAAAAAGAAAAGAAGGAAGGGAAAGAAAGAGAAAGAGCTCTTCATTTTATACACAGAACCAGTGCATTCCCCAGATTTTAAATCAGACATTGACTTCTCATTAATGCTGCTAACAAACAGACAACCTTGTTGAGAGGCACAAGCAAAGTAAACCTGAAGCATTTATATATGCTGTCAGTGAGGCATACTACATTTCAGAAACGCTTTTTAACTTACCGTTACAGACTTCAAAGTCATTCCATGGTAGGTTCCCATAGTGTCGATTTTGAAGCCTTCCGTCTCTGTAAAGTAAAAGAGCGTCTTGTAAGTCATTCCACATGCAAGCATCAGAATAAAGCCCATGTTTAAACTGGCAGAATAGGGGAAATTCCTTTCCAGTCACTTTTGGGAGGAAAAATGCCTTCCTGCTGGTGCAGTATTTTAAGCCCTGTATACACACTAACTTTTAACTACACCAGTCACAGTCACTATCCTGGTTGGCTCTAAATGTGGCCTAGGTGAAATCCTGGTCTCATTGAGGTCCCAAGGAGTTTAGTCATAAACTTCAATGAAGGCCAGGAATGCTCTCTTTATGTTTAACACGGGTTAAAAATATGGATAGTAATCATGGATAGCTCAGAGTGTTTTGCTTTAGGCAGATGACTACTTTTGCATATTTGTTTTCCTGTAACCAGTTTTCCTAAATGGCACTCAGAATACTTTACTGCTACATGGACAACACTCCTCTACCCATGCTTGCGTATCCAGTTTGACTGGTCTTCCTTTCTCTCATCTCTTTGCAATATTGCAACAGTGCACTGCTCTATGTGTTCCTGGTGCTGCTCTAAATACACATCCTCATACATTAATCTGGGCTAGATTAAGATGGGACAGTGGCTCAGAATATGAACTGAGAATAAGACTTGTGATTGCACTATTTGGCCCTTAAATTTGGTTCTGATATCCCAACATGCATGTTAGTTTTACAACTCAACTTCCTTGAATACTCAAAGGAAACCTGATGGAGAATTTTAAAAACTGGGATTTTAGTACAATAGCAAAATAAATATAAATTCACTCAAGCGTGTTCACCTTTAATACAATAAAAGTAGTCAATTTTAAACACAGATTCTAACAGAGGCAGAAGACCCAATTATGCAACTAAAAGCAGCACTCCTAACATACAGTCTCATGATCCACGTTGTACACACCGCAGATGTGTAGGCAGATAAAATTAGTTTTATTTACACACATACCCACACCCCAAAACCACCATAAACTAAGAAATGTGTTAAAGATTAGACATTTATTTGAACACAATAGTGGTTACACTAATAGCATAAACGTGTTAATGACTAATCAATCCTTATTCTTCAAGGCATAAACTGATCTCCAGTAAGATTATGATGAAGTTTTCCCTACCACTCCTCACCGGATACATTGTGGAGGAAGCAAGGTGGGGTAACAACATCCTCTGGAGTATGTGGCAGTAACCACGGTTAGAAAACTGTAACAAACTGTTAGTCAAATATACATACTAACTAGAGAAATTATTATATAAAAGAAAATATCAGGGAATGTTTGCATTTTGTAGGTCTCTCCTGATGCAGCTTTTCAGAACTTCGCTGAAACAGCTTCAGGATTGCATAAACCAGGTTTCATGGTTTATCGCTCTTATTTGTAAAACCTTGGTCTCTGTAAACAGCAGAGTAAAGCAGAGTGTCATGCTCCAGGTGTACTGCCTCTCCCACAACAAGAAAAAACCCAAGGTCATAAAAAACAGATCAGTAAAGAGAATAACTATTATAAGGCAAGAACTGGATAGAGCCAGTGGGGAGGATAATAAAGAATAGATGACAGAAGCAGATATAAAAGTAAGTTTTAGCAGGATAAGCAAAAATGTCTTAATTTAGGTTAGTTATTGTGATTAATCGACTCAGACTTCAAGGTCAGAAGGAACCATCATGATCATCTAGCCTGATCTCCTGCACATTGCAGATCACAGAAACTCGCCCATCCACTCCTGTCATAGACCATAACTTCTGGCTGAGTTACCGAAGTCCTTAAAGCATGATTTAAAGACTTCAAATTACAGAGAATTCGCCCTCTACACTAGTTTAAACCTGTGCCCCATGCCAGAGTGGAAGGCAAAAAACACCCAGGGTCTCTGCCAATGTAACTCGGGGGGAAATTTCTTCCTGACCCCAAATATGGTGATCAGTTAGACTCTGAGCATGTGGGCATCACCCACCAGACACACACCTGGGAAAGAATTCGCTGTAGTAACTGCAGGCCCTCCTCATCTCGCGTCCCAATACCGGCCATTGCAGATATTTGGTGCTAGCAGTCGCAGATCAGCTACATTCCATCCCCTCCATGCATGAGAATGTTTTAATTAGATAGGTACACAGATGAGGTAACTTGGTAAACAGATTCTGCACAAAGCTACAGAACAAGGGCTGAAAGATACGTGATTGACAACAAGAGTGTGTAGAAGACAGGGAAAAACAGAAACCAGAGATTTGAAAAAAGTTCCTCTATCCCTAGGAGACAGAAGTTGATTGATCATCTTTCTTGCCTTATCTGGTTTTGCATGTATGTGTCATTCATAGGTGATAATAGTATTGTCTTAAAATGTACAAAATAAAGGCTAAAATAAACTGTTTATGCCTAAATTGAAGTGGATCTCATTTTTTCACCCAACCCCACTGATATGAGAAACCTAACTAACTGGATCATTGTCTGTTATGGTATAACAATTCCCATGTTGTAGCCTAACAGATGGTTCAATAACCCAGCATGTGTCAAACTTTTTTATACTATGGACTTCAGAAATCTCAGACCACCTTCCCTCTCAGCCTCACTCTGCAGCAAACACCATGCCTGATTCCATTTAAAAGGGCTAGGCCCAAAAGTGAAAATAAGCCAGCATATTGATGTGAGTTTTTCGGTCTGATTACATTCCACCACTACAATTTGTATGCATGTTCTTTATTTCCACTCTCCATGTAGATTTTACAATTTTAGTACCTAAAATTTTCTCTCATTGCTTACAAGCCCCACTGTTCTAACCATCCCAGGTCAATCTACAGTTTGTTTCTGTGTCCCTTTTGTTTGCTATTCATCCAGTGTTGAGCCCTCAGTAAATCTGATCATGGTTGAATTTACATCAAAGTAACAGTGACAAAAAAAGACTTAACAGACTTTAGTTCCTGGGAAGGAACCCAAACAGGCAAAAGCAGCACAAGAGAGCACTGAGGAATACAAAACAGCTCTAGTTGAAGGCTGATTCATCCATATCTGAAATGAAGACTGTATACCACTTCCCATTTCAGCGGTACATGTGTTATTACTGATGGCAGAAGCTCTTTGGACTATCTGGAAGTGGTCCACTAATCTGTTTTAAGAACCACTATGCTAATGAAGTCAAACTTCTTCTTTGGAGTGAAATTTGGTGTAACGCTTTCCTCTTTACTAGCAGTCAAATCAAAAACAAAGGGCTCTATGCAGCAGTTTCTAAACTACATTAACAAAATAACTGAATTGTATAAAATACATCAGATATAAAGAGAGATTGTTTATAAATCCCCTACCCATAATCACTTATCAAATAGTTAATAATCTTACAACTGGAAGATCATGCTGAGTTCTGTTTAACAGCCTCTCAATAACAACCTGACCATAGTAACTGAAGTTTTATTTGCAAATATTAATTTTACAGTCTAATACTCAGACACAAGATATCACCCAGCTCACCCACACCAGGCTGGAAAAACATGAGGACAGGTGATAGCCTGTATTTCTTCAAATCAAAATTTGTGAATGCCTTGCATATTTATTCTCTATTATTAGCAACACTCATTTTTTGATTGTAGGGATTCTATTTCTAAAGAGAAATTTAATTCTAAGCACAACACAAAAATCTGGACATGGAGTATAATTAAAATTTAGAATTTTGGTAGAAAATACTAGTATACATCTACAAGATAGCAGCTCTTAAAATCCCCATGACAAGACAAGAAATACATTTATATTACAACTTCATTGACAACCTGGTTCTGATGATAACCAGTTTGCTTAGTACCTGCAAAAGCAGCCTCAAGCTTGGAAACTGGAGACTCCCCCCTCTATTTCATAAATTTACTGCTCAAAAGAAGTGGCAAGTAGGCAATCTGAACATATTAATTTATTGTGTAAATAAAACTATACTTAAACATGAAGCAAAATTACAGGTGTGGGTGAAAGACTGATGCCCACACTAAGACCAACAACAAGCCTTTCAGTTAAACATGGGAAAGCATTTAGATGTGGTAAAGAAGACACTGTAGCCTGTAATGACAGAAAGAATACTGTCAGATGGCTGTCCTGAAAATCTCTCTCCAGTTTATACTAGATGGGATCACAAGTAGTGTGTCAGTTCTGATAGCAATTCATTTTTTGAATATGGGCACCTTGGTGGCAGTCTCAGCAGAGAAACAAAGGCGAACATCTCACTTCTGAAGGTAGCCCCTCAAGTGAGGGAGAGGGCATTGCTGGGAAAGTTAATATTGCTACCACCTGTGCTCAATATGTTTGATAGGTAAGATCATGCAAATCTTCCGGGCTATCATTTAAAGTGACATGAGCATGTGAAAAGTGCTGAAAAGTGGGGTTGATGAAAAGCAAGCAAAGCAGTCTAAAAAGGTCAGCAGAGAAGAATTTAGCTACTGCTCTTAAAGCAAAAAGAAAAGGAGTACTTGTGGCACCTTAGAGACTAACCAATTTATTAGAGCATAAGCTTTCGTGAGCTACAGCTTATGCTCTAATAAATTGGTTAGTCTCTAAGGTGCCACAAGTACTCCTTTTCTTTTTGCGAATACAGACTAACACAGCTGTTACTCTGAAACCTGCTCTTAAAGCAGTTTATTACGTCAATATCCTACAGGACAAAAAATACCCTTTCACACATTAGCTCAGTGGTCAAGCTAAATTAAGTACACACTGTGTACTGAAAGAATAAGCCTTGATGTAAGAGGGAGAAGGGTGCCAGATATGCTGCTCAAAAAGGGCATTATCGCTGTTTCAGAAGCAGTTATGAATCAAAAATATAGCTTGTTATATTGCCAAAATAGATGTGACAGGTTAGGGGTCAGAAAGAGGTGGTCCATGAAAATGATGCCATGCATGAAGTTCTCTTACCTTCTTAATGCCCAGTCAAAATTAAAATGAACATAAAGAGTAAGAAGAAAAGGAGAAAATCTAGTATGTAGGTTTATTTTGTACTGTCAAAGAATGTGTGCTGCTCACTAGCAATTTGAAAGTCACAAAGTCAGAAGTGAGGAAATAATGGCTGAGCAAAGTAATTGCAGTGTGTTTGTCTTAACAGCTTGATTGTTTGGAGGTGATGGGATGGGACTGGCCAGGTGTACAGCCAGGTAACATGATCGTCCATGGTGAGGACAGAGACCATTTTATGATGAATGGAGCTGTAAGACACATTCTTACATGTTTAATGTGACATACTACAATATAAGTTTAAAGACAAGACAACTTTTCTCCTTTTAATCATAGCGGGAGTAATAAAAAGTATGCTTGAGAATAAGCACTGGTCTGTGTCTACTACAGGACTGCTAAAGCAGTTGAATTTACTGCGGATATAATAGATTTGTTCTTTACTCTCAAAGAATAGTATTTAACATTTAAAAACTCATTTACTGTTGCAGCTACCTTAACTTAAGCATTCCAGTAATAGAACTTGTCCTATTTGGCATAGAGACAGCAAGGCAAGCCACCTAGGTGAGCAAACTGATACCACCTTCGGAGTAACGATCCATCCCAGGTCATACAGAAACTTGGCTGCAGCTCAGCAGGCTCCTTACCATATCTTGCCAGGTTTAAGTGGTTTAACCTATTATCTTACATCTACATGTTTTAAATTGCTTATGTTAACAAGCATACTAAGCCATTCCCATACTAAGCCAACATACTGAAATATCCAAGGTAGAAAAACCCACATAAGCAAGCAATTTCCTAATTAAGACTGCCATGGATAATACTGTAGTAAAATTGAGATTAAAAGACTAAGTCCATGCTTAGCCATACTTATTCAGTAATTGTTAGTTTAATACTACAAAACCCTTCTAATGTTGTAAGATCCTCTGATAGAAGAGCTAAAATGACTGCACACACTATTTTTGTGGCAAGTTGTACATATAATTTAGTTCCAGTTTTTAACAGGTTATTCAGGACAGCATGGGTAATGCTTTTTGGTATGTTATCCTTATATCTATTCGTTACTGAGGAAAATTCAGTGAGTTTTCCTGTTAACATTCAATATGCTATTAGCATTTGAGAATAAGATCAGAAGGAACTATTATGATAATCTGACTTCCTACATATCATAGGCGCTAGAATTTCACCCAGTGATTATCTGCTGAGGCAGAGATTTTCAAAAAAGTGATCAATGATTTTGGGTGCCCAACATGAGATTTGTTAGAGGGGCCTCATTTTCAGAGGGTTGGCACTTCAGCATCTTCTAAAAGAATCAGGCTCCCTTGAGGTGTCAAAAGTTGAACACACAAGTCCTAGTCACTCTTGAAAATCTTGGGCTTAACAGTTCTTTAACAGCAACCCTAGTGAATTTGCTAAAATACTGACAATGTGGTACAAAGATTAAAAACAAATGGTAAATGATAAATATGAAAAAGTTTTAACTTAGTGTCAACATGGTATTAGGAGAACTAGAAATATTTAAAAATAAATGCTGTACTAATATACTCCATGTAAGGAATTCTTCTCCCTTAACTCTGTCCTATACCCCACAGGCCTGCAGCAGGAGTTGCAGAGTAGCTGCACAAGTTCCAGCTTCAGGTTGAGGATACATCTCTGCCCCCATTTTGCAAGCCTTTGCATTATGTTCCCAATAGGTTCTGTACGCTGCCTTTGTACAGGGTATGAAAATTTAGTGCTTAATGAGGCGATAAGTGGTTGCTTTTCCAATAATGTTCTAAAATACTTTGTATATTGTGCAGAGCCCCCAAAAAACCCAGAATTTGTCTTATTAGTAACATAAGATTCACTAGATAAAACTCAAACCAAGCCTTCTCTCTAGGGTTAGTGGTTTCTAGCATTCCTACCCCAGGATTACCCAGCTCAAACACAAGGTTCCTTTTCCCTCTCGGGTACAGAATTACTCCCCACCTCCGTAAGTCCACACTGTACCCACACCAAAAAAACAAACAAAAAAAAAACCACACCACTAAAATTTACCTTTTTTATTTATTTATTTTTAAACTTAACTGTATTTTGTGGGTGCTTCAATGAACACAAATTTAGCAATGAGGCACACGGCTCTTGAGCCATCCACATATAACAAGGATCAGAACCACATTATCCCCCCCTGAAAAACATTGATTTTTCCCCTCCCTACATTTTATACTGTATGGAAATCAAATAGTAGCTATAGTCTTTCCAAGAAGTGCACATTGCTATGGCTGACACAGGTTTCAAATTGTAATAGCATGTATACAAAATATGACACAAGCAACAGACAAGAAATCTGTACAGTTGGGAGAATTTTGTAGTTTAAAAGATCCTGGTCTGGGTGAAATGAAAGTGCTGTGGTCACCATGTTTGAGCACACTGCACTCCTCTTTCTATAATCAATTATTACATTGTCTTTTTCTAAAAGAGTTAGCATATTAAAGACAACCCTACAAAAACTAATCCTGTTGGTAACAAGAATGAATGCCACACTACATATTCAACTCTTCATTCAAGACAACTTGCTTTCTTCTGTGTTTTCAAGACTGGCATTAATGCTCAATATGATTTGCTCTCACCCAAGCCAATTAATCTTCCAAATGCATTTCACAATGCCAGTGGTTCTCAAACTTCATTGCAAGCAACCCCTTTCTGACAACAAAAATTACTACATGACCCCAGGAGGGGGGACCGAAGCCTGAGCCCACTGGAGCCCTGCCGCCCTGGGCAGGGGGACCAAAGTTGAAGCCCCAGGGTTCAGGCCTGAGTGAGGGGGTCCAAAGCCGAAGCCCCAGGGTTCGGCCCCAGGCGGCGGGGCTCGGATTTCATGCTCAGCCCCAGCAAGTCTAACCCCAGCCCTGGCGACCCCATTAAGATGTGGTCCTGACCCACACTTTGAGAACCGCCGCACTATGTATTCATTTAAGATGTTTAGCATCCAAGGTTTCATATGTATCTACATCCACAAAATTAATAGATATACAATAGAAAAAAATATGAATATACAGGTCTATCAGTTTATTTTTAATAAAATCGAATTGTTAAAGGTCAGCTGTCAGACTTAATTTGTTAAAAACAGGACAGAATCATAACAAGTTTAATGGATGGCATGAAAGCTGCTTGACCTGCAGAATATTAAGGAGAAACTACAGAGAAAAAGACTGAGGGCAATAGACATTTAGCAGCTGATGGTTGTGAAGTGTTACTGTTTTTTCAGCTTAAACCTATTTTCCACTTGAATGTTCGGTACCTCATACATTGAAGGTTATTATTTTTATCAGATGGTTACCATTTCTAAAAATTATTTGCACTTTGTCAAAAGCTGATGTGTTCTGCTTAAAGGTTTGTCAGTGTTTATTACCATGCTCTGCTAAATCCACAGGGCTTTTTGTTTTTAAAGATGTGAAGCCATGGCTTCTATTATCTTTGAGAACATGGAATAGTTTTAAGAATAAAAATGTGAACATTTCCTTTTTATAAAGCTATGGGTACCTGAAAATCCACCATGAGTCTCAATCTCACCAAATCAAAAAGAAACCATACAGAGAACATATTATAGAACCCACATAGGTTGGAACTTTTAAATGCAGGGGACCCAGGTTTGTCTCAATTATTAATCACCATTGATAATGGAAGTTACATGGCTCAGGTACTGAGAGTTACTGTGCCTCAAGGCCAAGTAATAAGCCCTCTTTTCCTTCAAATCTTTCCCAGAATCCTAAGTTCCAAAAGGTCTCCATAAAAAGAGAACCATAGGCAATCCTAACAACTTGATAGCTTTATTGTATCTGCTTTTTGTCTGCTTTTAGATTATAAGCACTTCAGAGCAGGGGCTCATAGTCTCATATTAAATGTACCACTGCAGTGTACATAAATACATTATAAATACGAACGGTGGGATTTGATTTTAAGCCACACACATTATATACACTATACGGTACAGGAAAAAAAACGCATTCCTAATTTGTAATGAGAACTACAGTGGAACTACTAATTATCTTTAGTCTCTGCTGTTTAGGATACAAAAACCATAGCTCCTCCAGACCTACATGGGTTTTAATTAGATTACATTCCTCCCATACTTTTCAAAATTTTGTACTCTTAAAAAAAACCCCAGACAGATGGGTGGGCAGACAGACACACACAAGACTCAGTGCCCAAGTCGTCAAAAGAAATGGCTGACTAGCAGTCCCCCAGTGTGGATTCATGGCTAGGGAAGAGATTCCCAGGTGTTCCCTTAGCCCTCTCCTAAGAAATCTGAAGGCCAGTCACTGGCTGACTTTATAAAGTTATTGAAGCAATTTCCACGAACACTACACCAGTCTTTATGAATTAATATTGCCATTTAAAAATTGTTAAATTAAAAAAAGAGCACCAGTGCAGTATTGAGGTATGTACCAATGCCTCTGAAAGTACAGGTTGGCATATCTCTGCTCTTTCAACCAACTCCCTCCCTCCCAGGGAAGGGGAAAGAAGACTGGACCCGAGTATATTATGTACTTGGCTCAAAATATCTGAGGCATTCATTAGAACAGAAGGACCTTCACCTTTTTTTTTTTTTATTTTATTATTAAAAGATTTTTTTTCCCTTTAATTTCAGGACATACTATTTAAAGGATGCTCTATCAGATTTTTTTTTTTTTAATTAGCACTGAAGGACTATTGGCTTGACTAATATCTGTACAGACCCAGGCCCTCTGAGTTGAAACTACTTACACTGTCTCTGTCTTGAAAGTGAACAAAAAAGTGTTTAACATGTAAGATTTGCTTTCAACTAGACAGTTTCTTAAAAGTTAAGGCGAAAAAATCATTTTCAATAAATAAGATTCCGAGCTTGTGTTACTACCAGAGACTACATGTGAAGACGTTTCAGTCATCATTTATGGACTTATACTTCACACTTTATTCAGCTTTGACAATGAAAACAGATGAATCAGTTTCACTTTTCAGTTCTCAAATGTAGTGTTTCCTTAATGCTAATTAGTATTGGAGATCAACTTACCTTCCTTTCCTTTAAATCTTTCCTGATCGTATCTGTTGTAGGCAGCTGGAATAGACTGCTTAGTCCGTAAAGTGGGATCCTAAAACAAATTAGCAAACATGATATGCTACTGCATCTCAAAACATATGTTGATTAACACATTTTAGTTTCTGAACTTTGGAAAATAAATATTGTATGTAAATTGACTTTACAGTTTTGGACAATTATATAGGTGGAAGTTTTCAGACAGTTTGTACTTTTAATTAATATACTTCATTTTAACCTCTTATTGAAATAGTAGGTTTTAAAGAAATACTTAATGACATGCAAATCTAGAGAACTGACAACATTCAGAAGCAAGACAAAAGTAACAGAAAGCCATGTTAACTGAGCAAAATGAATGAAATCCAGTTCCCATTCATTTGCTAACATCTTGGGGCTCAAGAATGAATGGTCATCTGACAACATATGGCTGGTCCTTCAGCCACATGCACAGAAGACTCCACCACAAATCTGATTAAGCTAAAGAGGTGCTAAACCTACAGAACAAGATTAAATTGGGAGGAAAAAAAGGCAGATTTAAAATGCATTTTCAAAATGCTGCCAATCTAATGATGCACTAAATATCGATTCATGCATCTTTTTCATGGGTGACTTAGTAACACAGTTACAATCATTCCAAACAGTATGTCTAAGTAGTCCCATGAACAATTTATGAAATTCAGCATACAGCAAGCATTTAAATGTTGAAATTCATCTTGCTACTCCAATCCGGTACATTGGCATATAATACAGAGGTATCAAAATAAGTCGAAGTAAGACTAACTGGCTTCATAGCAGATTACCATTAGGAGTTCAAGAATTTAGTTATTAAGTTTAATAAAACAACAGTAAACATCACAATTCAAAACCATTGCTTTTCTAATGCCTAGATAGACCTGAATAATAAAAATGTAAATCGGTCTTTGATTTGACACAGGCATAGGACAGCTGGTTCAATCTGTTGCTGCTCATGAGTCATGTTCCAGCTTCTTAAACATTTTACTACTTTATCTGTCAAAAAATACAGTTAGCAAGGCATTTTGCTGGAAATGGCGATAGTCTCATCCAATATACTTCTTCCAAGTAGCTGCAGAATGCCAGTGAGTGTTCGGTACATACAGTAGTTGGCACTAACTGTTCAGTCTGTAAGTAACAAACGAAGAGTATTCACTCTTCCAATACCACTATATACAGTTTTGATCTAAGAAAAAGTTCTGCATGAACAAGTTACTGTAATTTATTCAATTAGAGCCAAACAAAATGAAGAGTAGTTTCAGAAAATTGCCATTATTTACTCAATTCAACTTCAGCTATGGAGCTACGAGCAGCAGGTCCATAATAAGAATAGTTATTCTTACCGCTGGTGCTGTATTTGGTGCAGGCCTCTGTTCAGGTGCACGACCTTCTTCTCTGGCTTTTACTGACTGAAGAATCGCAAAAATATTCTTGGCAAAATTCTGGAAAGCAAGTTAGACACTTTTGAATCCCACTGAACATCAAAGCTGGTTGGAGCACTAGAAATACAGCTAGAAGACATTTTTTGAGTCAACACATGTGCTTCAAAGAACGTATGCCTACTTGTAAATACAGAGAAAACCGCACACAAATTAGAAAGACTTTGTTCACTCCTCTTTGGGAGTGTCTGAAGAACTGAATCATTGTGCAAGGACTCACGCACATCTCATCACCCTATCTGTTCAATGTAGGTGGGTGCAGCCTGAGCACCAAAACAAAGCTACTGGGTCTTTATGGTATTTATTCTGAGAACCTATCCTTTTAAACTGGTGAATACTCAGCCATTTATGACTGCAAAGATACCTGCGTGCAGATGCTACAGCAGGGGTGGGAAAACTACGGCCCACGTCCGGCCCGTCAGACCTTTTAATCCAGCCCTCAAGCTCCATCGCCGGGGAGCGAGGTTGGGGGCTGCCACACTCTGGCGCTACAGCCAGGGAGCGGAGTTGGGGGCTTGTCCTGCTGCTCCCACCAGGGAGCAGGGTAGGGGACTTGCCGCGCTGCACCTGCCTGGAGCGCCCTGTGTGTTCAGGACCTGCATGACAGCATGCACATTGCTCCGGCTGCACAACCCAAACGCGCCATGAGAGCCTGGAATGTGCAAGCCCACGTGCCTCCTACTCGTTGGCTTAGGTGACTGATTTTTAGTAGTGTTAATTTTCCATTGTTGAGGATAAAACAAAGAGTAGTTGGCCAGGGAGTGCTCAGTGGCAGTTTTCAAAGTTGTGGGCTGTCGGGACATGTGTGGGAGGAGATTTCTGAGAGCAAAGGGCTGGTGAATCTCAATGACTTCCAACCACTGGAAGCTGAAGCCTGACAAATCCAGGCTAGAGAGAAGGGCATGGAAAGGGGGTAAGTTTAGTTTAATTACTGAAATATGTTATGACGGTATATTTATAACGGTAAGTAAGGTTTTATGTTTATTTCCACTAAAATGTATCTTTATTAAATAAAGTTTATTTGAATATCTCTGAATTGTTCATTTCGTGAGCATTGATGGCCCTCCATACAATTTCCATATCCAAATGTGGCCCTCAGGCCAAAAAGTTTGCTCTCCCCTGTGCTACAGTCTATTTAAATATATGTTACAACAGTTTCTTTAAAAAGGAAATTGCAGTGGAATATAGCTTTCAGTAACATGATCCAGTGTAAAAACCGTGACTAAATCACCATTTCTTCAGATACGAGACAAGCAGCAGCATATTGTCAGCCTGACAACATGTATAAAGACATGACTATCAAAGATGCAGTCAGAAACATAGGGAACAGCAGGAGATTTCCACAGATCTCTAAGTAAGTTCTGAACTTGAGGAAGAGGGGGTGGAGAGAAAAGGGAGGAAGGCACAACTCTTCAGCTGGGCTTAGCTTCTGCAGAAGGACATCTAAAACTCACCCACAGAGATGCTTAAAGTCATTTAAGTTTGTGGTGCACTGCAAAGGATCATCTGGCTATTCAATCTCAAAATGATCAGACCAGGTCTGCATATAGTGGTGTGATGGTACACAAGAATTAGTTTTGTTGGGGGATAAGAGATGGCAACACACACAATAAAGTCAGACCTACTTCTTATAATTTTCAGTCCTGGCTGCAGCTTTGTAAGGCAGCTGCAGGTATAAGTATTTTGGCTTTGGCGATAGCAGTTATTGCATTGGGAATTCCCTGTACTCTTAACCAGCACCTCTACAAACAATCCCTCCCACTGGCTGCTTTATCAGGGCATGAAGAGGAAAGGAGGTGGGGCTAAACTTCTGTACTGAACCAAGGTTCTGAAAATAGGGTAGCCTGCCTTTCTGTCCAATGATATCTGCCTGCCCAGACCCAGCAATGGGAACCTGGAGACCTGCTCCCCATTGTAACTCCAGCACTACCAGACAAACCCACTACCCAAAACCAGTTAGGTGTAAACTGCTGCTCCCAACTCCCTACACCAGAAAAGGGAGACAATTCCTCCATTTGCAAGGAAGACTGCCAGCTGTGAGACCTGTCCACCTCAGAAACAAAAATGGATTCAATCTCCGGCTGACCATCCAGCCCAACTCTCCAGTGTACCTGCTCCTCACCTAACACCCCCCCCACTCCACACACACACACACAGTCAAAGAGTATCCATTCCCAACCCTGGCAGCAAAGGCCACAGAATACATTTCTGACACAGGTAGGAGAAGCACCTAGAAGAGCATCTGAAATGCCGGGGAAGATACAGAGCTACTAGGATATGAATGGAAGCGTGTGGGAGGAGTGATGGATTGTTTGGTAGAGTAGGAAGGGGAAAATATCTGTCAGGCCATACCACGTGTATCACCTATGGAATCAATTTGAGGGAGCCTCTTTAAAATTTTGTCAACATATCACTAGTTGCCTTCATGCCTTAGTTTCCTTGCTCTTCACCATATACTGCATCTTGGGTCAATTGAACAACACGTTAACCCCTTCTGAAACCCAGGAGGTAGAAATGGATATGCTGAGACGGGGAGGAATTTAGGTAAGTAGTAGTCTGAGTAGAAATAATTTCTTCTGCCATTTACAGGAAAACTAAATGCAATGTTCATTTTCAACCCTAGGTCAGACACACCAATTAGCCAATATGTGAAGGATTTTTAAGGGAAGGTTGACAGTTTGTCAACTGGTAAGCAAGTTAAAATTTCCAGATTTTTGGTTTAGCATGCAGATAAACAATAAGATTTCTCATAGACTGCTCATATAAGTTATATTCCAAGTCATTAATAAAATGCACAACTATAAAATGTTTGCACTGAGGTTTTCAACAGTGTGAAAATGTAGGTTCCCAAGACCAAAACTAATACTTAGCTATATCTCTTTAGTCCTACATCTATATTAAGAGTAAACATCCAGAAATAAGGATCCAGAAATGTTGTCTGTGGGCTCATTCTGGAACTCAAAGTTACAATCTTTTGACAGAAAAAAAGACTGAGTCAGAAAGTCAGTATTGCAACCAGCTGACCTATGTAGCCAGTGCTTCCTCAAAGTAGGTAGGTAGAAGCAACATTAAGCTTTCATTGTCCATACCTACACACATTTGTGTCTGAAAATCCCTCTAACTTCTGCTCCAAATTCAGCTTAAACTCTAAATTGTGCACTTTCAGATTACTAAAATTCCCCCATTTGGGGGCATGAACTAACAATGGCTTCTTTGGGTAATTTGAAAAGTACTTTAAAGAACCACTGACTACATGGAAATCCCATCATTTGTCGTTTCTCTGTCTGGTTACTACTGTCAGTCATGTGGAAGCTATTCTAGTTGCTTCCGAGTCCATCTGTACCTGCTATTTATTCATTATGGTATATGGACAAACTTGTTTTCAAGTATAAAAGTTAATCAGAAATTTCCATTTACTCTTTAAAAAACCATGAAGTCACCAAAATATCAATCAAAGGGGGAAAAAAATCTGCTGGTAAGGGAAAGTATGGGAGAGAACAAGACAGCAGCTGATGGGGAGCAAGGAAAATACAACAAAAGTCACACAAATAAAATGAATCATTTTCTTTTAAATCTTTTTTTTTTTTAAATTATCCATTTGTTTTTTAAATGACATGCGAAAGTGCAAATGTTGCCCAATTGGTGCAAACTCAGGCATCATTTCTACAAGTTACAAGATGGGCACCAGTGCCTGCACAGAGCTTACTGCAGAATGAAAGTCTCAGGTGACAGGTGAGAAGAAAGTCAAACTTCATCCTGACCCAATCCCACTACAAATGTTGGATCCAGGTCAGTTCAAATGAGAAGACAACCAGACCCTCTCTGGCTTGGATCAGATCGGTTCTCCTCCTCCTCACCAGTGGGATTGGCACGGCAACATCGGAGTACCCTGCTCCTGGCAGCCAGCTGCCACCACATCACTGTTCTGCATGTGCAGCAGGGTGAGCATGCTGATGAGTTGCAGTACCTCTCAATCCACAGTATGCTGTGACAGGGTCAGGTCAGATGGCTACAGGAGAGTGACAGAAGGCAGATATATTAGCCCCAGGTTAAGTAGGTCCCTTTTCCCTGGGTAAGGTAACAGGGAAGGTTCCAGAACAATCAGGAACCTTCTGGACATAATTAAGGCAGACAGGCTGATTAGAACACCTGCAGCCAATCAAGAAGCTGCTAGAATCAATTAAGGCAGGCTAATCAGGGCACCTGGGTTTAAAAAGGAGCTCACTTCAGTTTGTGGTGCGTGAGAGGAGCTGAGAGTGAGAAGGCGTACTGCTGGAGAGCTGAGGAGTACAAGCATTAACAGACACCAAGAGGAAAGTCCTTTGGTGATGACAAAGAAGGTGTTGGGAGGAGGCCATGGGGAAGTAGCCCAGGGAGTTGTAGCTATCACAGGAGGCACCCTAGGCAGCTGCATTCCACAGGGCCCTGGGCTGGAACCCGGAGTAGAGGGGAGGCCCGGGTTCCCCCAAACCTCCCAACTCCTGATTAGACACAGGAGGAGCTGACCTGGACTGTGGGTTCACAAAAACAGCCAAACTGAGGGCTACCGTGAATCTCCAAGGCGAGCAAATCCGCCAATAAGCACAAGACCCACCAAGGTAGAGGAGGAACTTTGTCACAATGCACAGTGCATCAGGGGTAGGGCAGACAGTCGCCAGCACATACAGCCACTGCCATTCCAAAACTACAGGCAGGAAATGGAGGTAGTGGCTCAGGCTTGGCGGGTAGAGCAGAGGTTTGGATTGGAAAATGACTCCACCCGCTGATTCAGGTCCTGCCCGCCCTAAAAATTAAGCCTAAGCAGATCTCTATGTCAAACTATATTACATGTAGATTTTGTCTGTACTGAGGCTTACCACCGACTGGTAGATGGACTTCCAATATCATTTGAATTCAAGTAGTACCCACATTTAACCCATCTTTTTAGTTGGGCTTTAATACAGAAGTAGACTGAGGGACTGACAACTAAGTTCTACTGGGTCTGTGGTTAGGTTAGTGTGCATGAGATTTATTATGGGACACTGCAGTAATTAATACATTTTAAGATTGTGGGAGATGTTTAAAGAACATGAAATGATTAGAGGCTGAATGAAATTCTGTAGAAGTCTAAATACAACAGCCACACCCTCCCTTTCACAAACAGCTGTTCTTTGAATCAAGTATTGCTTCCTAGCGTTTTAGAGGTTTCTGCAGTTCTATAGTGTACTATACTCTGTACAGAAAATGCAGATAGATATTTCCATTAAATGTGCGGATTATGTTTTGCAGAACAGATTTCACACCTCATTTGTTCTGCATTATTACACTTTATTCCACTAGTATTTTTATATTAAAAAAGGTACTACATGAAAAAGCTATTTGAAATCTTTATGTGAAACAGAATAAATAATTCAGGAGTTTGAAACAGCTATAAACATTACAATAGGTTGAGATGACGACTAAAACTGCATAAGAAGTCCGTTTCTATATTTTTACTATAGATACATTTGTGGAAAATGGACTCTTCCTTCAAGGTTTCCATGAGGCTGGTCTACGCAGGAAAGCTATTGTGAAATAAGCAAGGGTGTGAATTTAAAATGCAATAGCTATTTAAAATGCAGTTCTGTCTGGACACACTTACTCTGCACTAAAAGTGCCTTTGTGCAGTTTTGCTTAATCCACTTTGGAAGTGGACTAACCTTAACTGCACAATGGCACTCAATGTACAGTAAGCATTCACATGGAGAGCCATTCCACAATAGTTATTCAGGTAAGGAAACTAAGGCATGAAGGCAACTCCCCAGTTTAGACAAGCTCTTGTTAGAAATGCTGCTCCTGTGTGATGGATTATTTATTTAGAACCAAATTCCAAAACCCCTATTCAAACAGAATAGTACTGTACTTCACGAGTAGTCCCAAATAATTCAAAGGGATTATTTGTGGAGTAAAGTTGAACAGTATTTTACGTGAGCAAGGGCATAGGAATCTGGCCCTTAATTGTGGATAAAACACATACTGGGGATGTTTTTATACAGAACAAAAAGCGTACATACAAAATATGTATGTTGATCTCCGTTACAAATACTAATGTAGACATAAGTAAACTCCCATAAAGATGAAATGGGGATTGAGATCATAAAATGAAACTACCATCAGATTTGCATTGTTGTGGCTGTGTTGGTCCCAGAATACAGTAACTCCTCACTTAAAATTGTCCCAGTTAACGGTGTTTCGTTGCTGATCAAATTAGAGAACATACTCGTTTAAAGTTGCGCAATGTTCCCTTATAACATTGTTTGGCAGCCACCTTTGTCCACTGCTTGCAGGAAGAGCAGCCCGTTGGAGCTAGCTGGTGGGAGCTTGGAACCAGATGGACCAGCAGCCCCCCAGCTCCCCACCCCCCTAAGTTCCCTGTGCAGCAGCCACCCAGCAGGCTATCAATTGCCAGGTAGTTCAGGGTCCCTCCCAGCACTGACCTGTGCTGCTCCTGCCCTCTGCCTTGGAGCTACTCCCTGGAGCCTCCTATTTTCTGTGTCCGGGGCTGGGAGGGGGAAGAGGGGTTCTAATGTCAGGGTGTCCCTGTCCCCCTCCCCCCCCAGCTCCTTTCTTAGAGTGGGGTCAGCATACTTAAAAGGAGCAATGAGCGTCTCTCTCTCACACACACACACACAGAGTGTGTGTGTCTGTCTCTCTCTCGGCCATGCTGCTGACTCTCCTCCCTCCATTCGTGCTGCCTTGTAGCGTTTGAGACTATATTAACAATGTGTTAACCCTTGAGAGCTCAGCTGAGTGCTAGTTCATCATTTAGCAGTAAGGCTTTCCCTGGGAAATATCCCACCCTCTGACTCCACCACCTCAACCAAGCTTCACAATCATCATTGCTGTGTACAGTATTAAACTGTTTAACACTTATACTGTGTGTGCGCACGTGCAATATAGTCTTTTGTCTCGTGAAAAAAATTTCCCTGGAACCTAACACCCCCATTTACATTAATTCTTATGGGGAAACTGGATTTGCTTAAAGTATCATTTTTCAGGAACATAACTACAACATTAAGTGAGAAGTTACTATATTACAGACACAAGGTGGGTGAGATAAAAATCTCACGTTCATACTGTTAGTCAGTCACCATTTTTAAACCACAAATGTATTCAGTTTGAACAAGCTAGTAACAAGGATACTAGCTCCTAATTTAACTGGGCATACCTCACCCTTAAAGATTGCTTCAGATATCAAGTTCAATGCAAGAGCTATGAATTTCAGGAGCACGGAACAATTCTGCCACCTACAGCTCATATACAAAATTGCTTTTACATTCAAAGAACAAAATGTTTTTCTTTACATTAACAAGCTTTATCTCACAACCTTAAAGAGGTCTTATTAAAAAGTGCTACAGCAGCAGCAAAGTCTACTCAGATCCAGGTATATAGAACCTTTAATATAAGAATATTATTGAAAAATTACAGAATATTAAATTTCTCAAGTTATTATATACCATTGTGGGGATGGTTGGAGACTGTATTCCCCTCATGTGTAAACAACTCCACAGCTAGGAACATTTTAAAAAATAGTTAAAATGACAAAAACCAAGGAATTTCAGTGCAAGCCGCTTGGTCTTAATTCAAAATCTCCTAATTTCTATCACAAATTGCATCACTTCAAGACAGGGGCAAGTACCATGAGCCTGGATCTCCTGAGTTCTTAAAAAGATGCAAATTAAATTTGTAAATGATACGAAACTGGGAAGTACACACAAATAAGGTCCACAGAAACCCAGAAATATTGGCAAGCAACAACATGGTATTGTGGTAATTAATGATTTGGGAGGGTGGGGGGGAGAGATAGTTAAGAATACCTGTGCAATGGGAGGGAGAAATCTGGAAAGCAATAATGTTGGAAGGTACACAGGCATGATAGATATCCAATTAGACAAATGTGCAGCACAACAGAACAAAAACACAGTAATGTAGTTGTGTGCTGTATACACACAATCATCAAAGCTACAGGTAGGAAAGCAGTAATCCTGCTCTACACAGTCCAAGTGTGACCATCTCTGGAATATCTCATTCAGTTCTTGGCACCTCATTACCCGCCCCGTCCCCCCCACACACACACAAAAAGTTCAGAGAAGCAAAACTGAGAAGTGGACTGATTTATGAATCAAGATTAGAGTTCAATACATATATCTTATTTAAGGGTGTCTTACAAATGAAATAAGTGGGGTTGTGCCCAATTTGCCTCAAAATGACAAAAATTTGTTTGCTTTTTTTAGAAGTGCAACAATATTACATATTTTGTCTACCCTATTTTCCAAGGAAGACTATAGATAATGGAGGGATTAGTAGAACATCACAAGTTAAAGGAGAAAAATTTTAATTAGACAGTTTAAAACCCTGTGTTGAAATACACTCCTAATAGTTGGGAAGAAATGTCTCTAGTTAAAAATCCAAACACTTCCATCCCTTCAACTGAGGGTTGAGAAAACACCTGCTCCATTGCACCAATCGTGAGAATTCTCCAGCGTGAGTAGGGAAGATGAAAATAGACTGAATTTCTTAAAGTAGAAAACAAGCAGTAGTTTTATTTGCTTGGGGGTTTTATAACCTCTCTCAGGTTATCTTTATACATCAAAAACAAAGGACAGTCTTTTTTTCCTTTGAAAGTTCTTCTTAGGGACTGCAAGTAAAAGAAAATTATACATAAATATTTGAAAGGTGAAAACATCCACAATGGAGAGGATGGTGAAAGACTGGGGCATAGCTAGCAATGATAGAATGAAATTTTCCCTTCCTAAATGTATGATGAGTATCAGGATCAGATGATTTGATAGTCTCCCAAGCAAAGTGAGAAAGCCTCAGTGCTTCCAACATTTATATCTGGGTTGGACAAAGCACTGGTAAGTGTTCTGAAGGGAACAATCCTGCATTGGCAAGGAGATAAGTCACTTCCACCTGCAAACTTTCATCAATTTATAATATGTAGCCTCCAAAAAGGACTTTTACATAATTGTGATCATGTAACAAGTTGTAATATTGTAAGAATTGTTCTGGGTAAGTGTTATGTGCACAAGGCGTCTTAAATTCTTACATTCTTTAATTTTGTACAAAGCTACTTCCCTTTGGGCAAAGTTTTAGCTCAGATCCACATTTCCCATCTCTAATTTCTACAGTTCTACTCCAATGCTCGGTTCTCCCTGCAGATTTCCCCACAGACAATAGAAATTCAATACAGGGAGGCAAAGCATAATATCTGAAATGATCTGTTGTTCAAATCCAAGTGAGTAATCTTTTCTCCTGTATGCAGTGCAGTTGTAGCCATGTTAGGCCTAGGATATTAAAGAGACAAGGTAGGTGAGGTAATATCTTTTAGTGGACCAACTTCTGCTGTTGAGAGAGACAAGCTTTCGAGCAAGAGCAGAAGTTGGTCCACTAAAAGATATTACCTCACTTACCTTGTCTCTCAGCCTTCTGCTGCCCTATGGTGAAACTCACCAGGCACAGAGGGTTGGTCTGATACCTTCTGTGTCACTTAAGACTCATATTAGGGCCATTTGGTGACACATCCAGGTCTCCAGAGTGAAGCTTACACTTGCAACAGATATAGCAATTTCCTGAAATATCTTTGGGAGAACTTACAGTATCATTGGGGGCCAGAGACTGTATGCAATTCCATGGCAGAAAGTAATCACAGCTCTCCAGAAACTAACCATGGAGGGTGACTAGGCAAATTCACTCATGTTGTAACCCCTCTAGAGGCTCTCCACCTGCTGGGGAGATTTGCCTATCCTCCTTCAAAGTGGATTCTCCAGAGGCCAACAGACAAAGAAAGGATAAATAGCCCGAGTTTAAACTGACCCCGAACTTTTCTTTCTGATCCAGCAAATGGACAGCTCCTTCTATCTAAGGGGAGAGCCCCAATTCTTAAGGAAGGGCTGGAAGAACTGACACTTACCAGAGGCCTTCTGGAGATAGGAGGGGATCTCTAGTATGCATGCGTGTAGGTTCTTTTACTATTTTTAAATGTTTTATCTGTAATGCTTTTACCCTAAGAATAAAGGTGCTTGCTTACAATAAGCTGTGTGGTAACTTAAAACCACAGGCAGTTACCTTATTCATAGCCTTCAAAGAGAAAGCAAAGCAGAGATGCTGGCCTGTTTAGGAAGTCTGTCTTGATTGGGATATCACAGTATATACACACCCACCACACAACAAAAACATTAACCCAGGAACCTATCCTTGCAACAAACCCCGTTGCCAACTCTGTCCACATATCTATTCAAGGGACACCATCATAGGACCTAATCACATCAGCCACACTATCAGAAGCTCGTTCACTAGCACATCTACCAATGTGATATGTGCCAGCAATGCCCCTCTGCCATGTACATTGGCCAAACCGGACAGTCTCTATGCAAAAGAATAAATGGACACAAATCAGACATCAAGAATTGTAACATTCAAAAACCAGTCAGAGAACACTTCAACCTCCCTGGACACTCAATTACAGACCTAAAAGTCGCAATTATTGAACAAAAAAAACTGCAAAAACAGACTCCAATGAAAAACTGCACAACTGGAATTAATTTGCAAACTGGACACCATTAAATTAGGCTTGAATAAAGACTGGGCGTGGATGTATCATTATACAAACTAAAAACTATTTCCCCATGCTAATTTTTCCCTACTGTTACTCACACCTTCTTGTCAACTGTTTGAAATTGGCCATCCTGATTATCACTACAAAAGGTTTTTTTCTCCTGCTGATAATAGCCCACCTTAATTGATTAGTCTCATTAGAGTTGGTATGGCAACCCCCATTTTTTCATGTTCTCTCTGTGTATAGATAGAGATCTCTCTATCTTCCTACCCTATTTTCCACTGCATGCATCTGATGAAGTGGGCTTTAACCCACAAAAGCTTATGCTCAAATAAACGTGTTCATCTCTAAGGTGCCACAAGTACTCCTCTTTCTTTTTGCTGATACAGACTAACACGGCTACCATTCTGAACTGTGAGGTCTGGAAATACCCCATTCATGAGGGAGAGAGACGCCTCTCTGCCCAAGAGAGGTGCAGCTAGGAAGCTGGAAGTCTGAGAATGGATGCCCTTGTTGGACTACGGAGATGAAATAAGGGTGCAGTTGTCCTGAACTGTGACAGCACCATCCCCAAAGAGCCCAACAAAGAAGAGATTTAGGGGCACGTCAAGAGATGGGCCATGAAATCCACAAAGCCAGTAGCTGTGAACTCCCAGCATAAACATTATAAAAATGGATATAGCAACCATTCCAGCTTGTTGGTTAATATGGAGACCATGGAAGGACTGTGGTGCAGTCCTTCCAGTCTTCCCAGAGGTTGGGTGGGATGGGGAAAGAATGGGGCTTGCTAAGGTTCCCTCAGTCCCGTGGGTATGACTCAATCTCATGTAGAAAAAGTAACCTTTGAAACATCCTATATTTAGATTGTGGAAAAATATTCCACAATAAAACATGAATCAAAAGCTCTCACTGTAGTTAATGTTGGAGTTCATTGTTTGCAGTACATTTGGAAATGGTTTATAGAGGGAAAAGGATAAAAAACACGGAAGAGCTCAGGAAGTTCTCAAAAAACCCTGCTCCCAGGAGAATGGAGATTTACTTCAAAAAGTACATAAATACACAAGCATAATCATAGGGCATTTGTTAGATTTCAATTCTGAGATTTTTCCCTCACACAACTCCCACATGTTCAACCCAACCTACCGAGTTACCACACTGCTTCGTATCTGAGAAATATTTCTGGGCATGCTGTGAGAAAAGGTTTTTAAGCTAGGTACATCAAAAACCACTGAGATGGAAAGACCTCCTGCCAATATTCCTGTGAACTCTGCAGCTCCTCCTTCCAGCTCCAGCACGAACTTACTTAATTTATTATAAAGGAAGAATAAGTGCCATTAACCCTCTCATGGTACAGAGTGAACAAAGGAAATGCTCTTTGCTTACAGACTGGTCACTGAAATCTGCTGTGGGCAGAATTCAAATGCTCAGTTGTCATAGGCAACTTTGGAAGGGGGGAAAAATGGGGTGAGAGGAAGGAATTAATTAAGGAATAACTGTTTCAGCAAGGGTTTCCTCATGCGTTCAGCTCTTTGTTTAACAAAATGAAGTTCAGACACCTGAAATCAAGTTTCCCTTCTTGTCCAGTTTACTGCTGGGGGAATTCTACAGCACTGCACGTGCACAGAACTCATGTCCCCCACGGACTTCCCCCCGCCCCGAAGAAAACACATTCTGCCCAAGAGGTGCTGCAGTTATGCCTTTAACCCAGCTGGGACTACTGTGGCACCAGAACAGAGGGCAGCCAGCTCAACAGCAGCTATGGAGGAAGGAAGGAAGGAAGGAAGAGAAGCCTGCGTTCCTCACAGTGCCCTGCCCATGGGGCCAAGCGAGGAGCATGGGATATGTGGGGGGGAGGGAGGACGGGGACAACAGAGAGCTGGGCACAAGAGATGCAGTGGGGTCACAGATTGGAGTTGAGAAGGGCTAGTGCAGGGGGACAGACTGGAGCAGCGAATGAATGGGAGTGGGGGTGTAGGGCCATATGGGGATGGGGGGTGCATGGGGATGGCTGAGTGGGAGTGCAGGGACACATGAAGATGGGGGGAAATGTGCCTGACTGAATGGGACAAGCTAGAGGTCAGCCAGGGTCTGCATGGGGAAGGCTCCACAATTCCCTAACAATCCCACCCCACCCAAAAACCCCATACTTCTCCCACCCACAGCCAACAACCCTTGACGGGTTCACTCCCAGGATCCTTCCCTCTCCCTCAGCTCCGTTACCCCTGACTCCCCCCAGCCTTGGAAGCGCTTCTATTGGGTGCGGAAAATACATTTCTGGATTGTAGTTTAAATGAATTACTCCTCAAAGTTCTGTATTAATATGCCTAGTAAGGAATCTATTTGTCAAAATAGATTTCCTGAATCTTTGTCTGTATTTTTACAGACTTACTTGCTGACAGACATTTTGAAATAAATTACCAAAATAATTGAAACTGGCATGATTGTATTATTTTGACAAATAAAACGTGCAGAATTTTTAATTTTTTGGCACAGAATTCCCCCAGGAGTATGGTATACGTCTTTGGAGCAGGAAACCACCACCCATGATTCTCAATGTTTTATTCTGTAGCTGTTCTACTTAAAGGTCCAATCTTAAATATCTTCGACAGAGTATATATCCACTCTGGTAAAAAAAAAAAAAAAGTTTTCTAGCTGAGGAATTTACAATGGAATTTTTTCCAAACCTTTGTAGCATTAAAAAATGTAAATATCACTACTGGCATATCTGAACCAGTCAATATTTCAGTTCAAATTGTTTGTATTTATATAAACATCTGACAAGACAAGTCTAACCTTGTCTCTAGAAATAGATTTAGTTGTCAATAAAGTGACTACAATGGCAAGACCTCATGCCACCTGATTTGGTGAATGTCAAATCTCTTTGTAAAGGAAAATGCTGTTTACTACCACTGAAGTAGAAGCAAGATCTAAAGTAGTAAGACTTGTCCAAATTAAGGGAAAGGTTGATCTGCACATCCTTAATCTAATTAGAAATAAACGTACATATTTCACTTCTGTTGAAAACAGTTTTAACTACTCTTTCAGTAATACCTAAATTTACTATACCTGAAAAAATAGTGATTTCCTCTAATATTTCTGTTTACTTCGTGCATTTGACAGTATTTTGCATACAGTTTCCACTTTGTGTTGGTCTTTTACACAAAGTTGAGAAAAATGCCTTAAAATAGGAAATTGTGGCTGTAAAAAAAAATTCAAACACTTGTAAAGTGACTGAGAAGTACATGTAATATTGGAAGCTACTTAATCTGTCTTTTAAAAGTTGACTAAAGTTCAAGTTGGTAGTGTCCCTTTAAGACAAGTCAAGTCAACTGTGTTCCCATTTAGATGCTTTCACTCTAACCTGAAGATGTGCAACATTGCAAAACTGCTTCTAAACAATTTCTCTTCCAAAATAGTTCCAAAAGTGAGCTGCTTTAAAGGAAAAATAGGCTAAATAACTGATATCACAAAGTGTGGTTTAGCTCTGAAAAATGATTATACAAAAATGGCACCTACTTAACAAATCTGTTCCTTTGTGTATTCAGTCATATCTGCCAACTTCTATGACTAAAGTTATTACAGTTTTTTACTCCTGTTTGCTGCGTTTTCTTCTGGTAAGCGAACACTGAATGAACCAAATTCTATTCCAATTTCCACAGAATTCTTCACTGAAGGCAGGTCTACACTACAGCTGGGATTGACGCTCTGAGATCGATCCACTGGCAGTTGATTTAGTGGGTCTAGCAAAGACCCGCCAAATCAATTGCGGATCGCTCTCCAGTCAACCCCTGTACTCTATGCCTGACAAGAAGAGTAAGGTAAGTTGACATGAGATTTTCTTCCATCAACCCCCTGCGGTGTAGCTGGAGTTACGTAGCATAGGTCGACTTACCACAATAGTGCAGACATTGCCTAAATTGCAGTCATTTAAACTTTTGTAAACTAACTGGAGGAATCAGAGTTGCACAGAACCTATATTACTGGCAATGATGCTCAATATTCAGAACCCAGGCGGAATGATCAGCTAGGATATTTTTTAAGCTTGTGGACTGAATATATTTGATCTACGAACTGCGGACACACTATAATCATGGAAGACCATACTACCATCTTTACACCATCACTTTCCCAAGCCCAAGCACACTCACAAATTTAGCAGGGTATTTTTGCTCATTTCTATGATGGCAAGACGTGGTTACTTTCATTTTATGTTCAGTTGGTAAAGCCAAGTAACCTTGTCTTTAGTTGATTATTTCTCACACCCGCATAGTACACCTTAAGCTACTGATAGAACAAGGAAGGCCCAAAACCTGCACTGAGGGTCCTGGGAAGAGATCAGTTTCTCTGCCCTTCCACTTTACATCACTGCTCCATATGCTCCAAGAGAGGTCCTAAGATTTGATCAGTCTCTATTACTGACCTCAGGAATCCATTGCTCTCCCCTGGTTCCTATGGGTAGATTGGAAGTTCAGAATCTCTATCATCCTCATTCTCTTCTACAGATTGGTAGCAAAATGGTCCCATGGAGAAGAGCAAGCTTAGTGACAACCCATACGCCTCATCCTCTCTCACACCCTACCTTTGTGGAAAGTCCTGTACTGGAATCTGCCAAACCCCACTATTCCCGGACTCCCTCCCACAGCAAAGCTTCTGGGCTGGGACTCCCACCTCCTCCCCTAACCCGGCTCAATGTGGTTCCTGTCGAAGTCACATGCTAAGGATGGGGATGCCCCATCTAGCTCAGAGCAGGACTCTGGGGGAAGGGAAAAGCCACCCAGGCTCCTGCAGTTTCTACATGTTTTCCTGTGACAACTGCTAAAATCTTGAATACTCAAAATTTAATTTTGTTTACTAAGTAAGATTGAGCCTGGCTGGGATTAGCAATGAACAGCAGCAGGAACATGGCTAGCTCTAACAATATTCTTTCAGCAAGACATTGTTTAGGCAGGAAAGCCCAAAGTGCAGCTCTATCACCCTTAACAATGACAATATCATTGTTTATTCCTCTGAGTTTTCCCCTCCTTGTAAACCCCAGCACCTAGATCCAAAGTCTAAGGCCACGTCTACACTACCACTTATGTTGGCAAAACTTATGCCGCCCAGGGGTGTGAAAACACACCTCCATAACTGCCTACGTTTTGCTGGCATTAGTGGTAGTATGCACAGCGCTATGTCAGCAGGATCGCATCTCCTGCCAACATAGCTACCGCCACTCGATGTCATTTTATGTCAACGGGAGAGCTCTCTCCTGTCAGCATAGAGCAGCTACACAAGCGATCTTACAGCAGCGCAGCTGTATCAGTACAGCTGTGCCACTGTAAGCTTGCGAAAGTAGACATGGCCTAAATTATCAAGTAAATTACAAGGCCCAGTGTAATGAAGATAATCTCTCAACTGAGCTTTTTCCAGGTACGCCAGCAGCCCTTCAGCCTACTGTTTTCCCACCGCACTGTGTTTTGTTAATCTTACAATTTTTTTCAATCAAATCTCTTTCCATTTTGTAGCGGGGGGGGGGGAGCTCTTGGCACTGCCCATGGAGTTTAGGGCATGAAAGGTTGGGCAAGAGGGTAGAAATTGATTTTGCAATCCATTACAGAAATTCTTCAGAATTTTTTTTTAATCCTATCTTTAAATCCTACAAGTGACATGAGCAAGAAGACTAGTTATTTAAAAAATGGTAAAAAGATGTGAGCAGCGGTAACTTCAGTTACTATTTGTAGCTGTCAAGACAGAAGGGGTGGCAAAGAAAATTACAAAGATGAAAAGAAAATGAAATGGTTGTTATCTAAGTGTTATATTTGTAGTAATACATATTAATATTCTGTTCAACTTAAAAAAAACATAAGAAAGGTTTTTTCCTCAACTACTCAACAATGCATTTAGCCTCTGAACGCTGGTTCCAAAAAAAAAAAAAAAAAAAAAATGATAAAGTATTACCTTGCCTGTGCTTTGTAAAATAGTAGTTCTTGTCCTCCACACTCTCTCCCTGCTGACAATGTCTCTGGTTACATCTACCTCCGCATCAACAAAACTTCTTTGTTTAAGAGCAGTTATGTCATCATCCAAATCTGTCTTGATTGTGGATCTTTTCTTCGCCATGATTTTTGCTTTGATAGCAGCAATTTTTTCCACAGACATGGCTTCAGACAAGGATCTAAACAAGAATATCAGAGGAGGCTGAGTAAAGGCATAAATCAGTTATAAGTTTTGTGTTCTGAATTACATATGAACAATCAGCCTTGATTTCCTCCCAAACTACTAGAAGTTTACATCTGTGCCATACATCATAAGGTGGTCTCCATAGAGACATCAGCACTGCTACTTTGGCCAGTAGAGCCATTCCCTGAGAGATGACTTCCCACGTAATTTAAAAACACTACAAGAAAACTAATACAATATACAGGGGGGGGGGGCAATGCTTATGAAATGTAGAGCCCTGGGACTAAAGGCTTCAGGTTACTGTATGGAATACACTTGTCCCTCTGTTACCAACAAATGAATATAGTTCAAGTTAGCTGTCTATTCAATCCTTGGCCACTGCTCGTGTTGGTAAAAAGAGCATAGTTTGGTACCAGCTATGGTAGTGGTTTTATTATGCTGACACTTTTCCACTAAGAAGTGGACCAACATTACCAATTCATTTCACCCACACAAAATAGTTAAGATGGCATTAAACTTTGTGGCTATGAACCTGTGCTACATTTCAAAGAGTTCTTCTTGACCCAGTATTACCCCATCCTACATTTTTTTAAGTTGCACACGTGTTTATGTTTAAACGTGAACCAAATGAAACTCAGCTACCTGACAGCCTAACTCCAATTCAGATACTATCATTCTCAAGGTGAACTTCAGAATAAAATGAAAATTTTGAGTTAGGCAAAGAAGTCTGGGTAAGTAAATTTTCATTTTATTTTGTAATTCACACTGGAAAAAAAAGTGTATCTAATGAACATGTGATTGCAAAGCATTCTATTTATGAAAGTAAGCTATGTAGAAAGGGATCTTTTTGTTTGTGTAGTTTGTTTTTTGTAGTAGCTTAACTAATTTAACAGGTATGCACACACTTTAATACCTTTAAATATTATGTCACTTGCATTTTAAAAGACAGTGACTTTTGTACTATTAAAAAAATTTTAAAAAGACATGAGATACAAAAAAAAAAATAATAACAAATAATCCGCAACCCTCATTGCAGCATTGGCTAGTACTCCACAGAACACTAAAGGCAGTCTGTGAAGCCATCCGAACATCAGGAACACCACAACCCTCAGTGACCTGACTCCGTACAAAGAGTAGGTCACTACGTTTTTGAAGTTCAACAGACAGTGATTAAGAACTCTTATTGCAGTTAGCCTTTAATTGCACCTACGCAATTTATCAACCTTTATACCAACCTTCCTTTATCAACGAAAGGTACATTTTATCCTGGATTTAGGTGTTATTTGTGGATTCTAGACCATCACTTCACCAGGCTCTGAAAGTTCTTTCAAAGGTAGTGGTTAAGACGAATGTACGAATAGTAACAAGTGAGGCCTCCCTATCACACTGTCTGTACAGTCTGAAGAAATTTCACTTGATCGTGAAAAGATATTTGCTGAAGTCTTGTTCACTGTGGCATTCATAACAGTATCTGAGCTCCTCACAAACTAATTCATCCACCACATCCCCTTCAGATTTGGGAGTGTTATCCTCCATTTTACAGCTGGGGAACTGAGGCACAGAAGAGATTAAGTGACTTGCACAAGGTCACCCAAGAGGTCTGTGGCAGAGATAACTGAGTCCCAGTGCAGAGCCTTAATAAGACCACTTGTCTGTCCATTTGCATTTCTATATAAGCTGACATAGAATGTGTTTAGAGTACAACTCTGACATTCTCAATTACTGAATTCTTTAGGATGAAGGGACAGACAGAGAAGTGATATACCTTTTTGCTCCACGAACTGGGACTGCTCCAATTAGAGCTCTAGGCTTTTTTGAATAGTTGGTTCAAAGTATTTTAGGGGAAGGCGGGTATTTTTGTAACTTTTCAGAATGCTTTTCTTACTAAGAGCTCACCACTTCTAGAAACATTCTGCCTGGCTCTGAAGTGGACTGTTTGCTCTAGAACAGCTTGGGACCTTTTAAATTTTCTCACAGTTGAGAAGTGCTAGAATGAAGAGACATCTAAATGCTCTGTCCCTTCCCCCAAGTCTCTTGAGTTTTCTTATTCAATTACCATCTGACATATTCTCCAATGTCAAACCAAAGATGTTTGGAAATATAATAGAGTCCTTGCTCCATGCTTCAGCAATCTGCTCTATGGAACTAGGATGGGCCAAGGACAGAACTTGGAGCCATCCTGGGGTAATAATAAAAGGATAGGTCTAAGCAAGGAGAAAGAGGGTGGAGGGAAATGATGGGCAGTTATGCCCACGAAACCTAAGGCCTTTACATCAGCCAGGCTTTGTCATGGGTCCATCAGCTTCTCTGCCCAGCTTTGGGGAAATCCAATTTAAGGCTCCGAAGGATGTTCATCTGTCTCCCTACAGAATTTTGTAGAGGCACAAAGGAAAAGGAAACTGCTGAGCTATTTGAATCCTTAAGATGCTGATGACTTCTTGTGGCAATGAAACTGCACTGTCCTCCAGTTGTTCCATTATTCCTTCCTTCTCTGTATGTTTAGCAGAGCTTCATCTACACATATTATGGAAGAGCAATCCAATTTAGAGAGCTTATAGGAGACTCATCTGCCCCTCAGCTTGCTTCTTGCAAGGTTTTCCTCCTTCTTGAGGCAAAGTGGACACACAGATTCCTCAACAACTTTGGGTGTTGTTTTAAATGCAGGAGATAAAGGAAAGCTTCTGTCCTCTACAGTGTTTCTCATTTTATTAGCTCGTCTATATAATACTGTGGCAGAAACAGAAGGAAAAAGGAAAATACTAGTCAATGAGACAAACCAACAGTCTGATCACTTCTGGGTGCGGACTGATCAGTCACTGCTGTGAAGTTACCCCTCCAAAACAGGAGTCTGACCTCCAATCACATGAAGCTCTGCCACAGTCTGATGGCTGACATTTTTCCACAGACCGTTTTTCTGCAGAAATCCAGGGAACCCCTCAGTGGAGCTGCTGGACATACACTTGGGAACAGTTGAAATAACTGGTCTGCTTTACAATCCTTAAAACTAGCAACTACTACCCCAGGAGTGAAATAAGATTTCTTACCTGATCTGCTCTGTCTGCACAATACCTTCTTTATGCCCCTCCAACCGAGCTGCCAGCCGCTCCTTGTCAAGACGCACACACTCTTCATCCTAGTAGCAATAGCAATGTTTATATATAAAGCAGCTTCAGTACAATTTCTCTGCCCTCTCTGAAAGTGAGTAAGATTAAAAGCTGATTTCTGTGACGTTTTAGATGTTTAACTTTTTGTGACTAAAGAAATTCCTTGCCAATCTGGTATAGTTTTGTAGCCATGCTGCATGGATGGATTGCGGAGTGGCAGACTACTAAAAATTGACTCTTGAAAGAGCATTGAGTAGTTAAAAACTAAAGAAAGCTACAAGTCACCTCTTGAAAGAGATAGACAATTTAGAGAATGGCTTTTATGTTGGCTGCCAGAGCACATATTTCTTGAAATATGGAATTCCATCACCTCACTTCCCCTCCCAAACAAAATTTAAGTGATATTTAAAATCTGCACAGATATTTAAGTGATGTATTAGCATAGAGAAAGTCAAATTTAGTCTATATCTCGATGTAGATCCTCTCCAAATGGCACTCCCAAAACAAATTAAAAGTAATTAACTAGTGTTTAAAAAAAAAAAAAGCCAGATTCTCTTGTTTAACTGTGCTTAAGGCAGAAATGTAGTGGGAAGAGGCAGCAAAGGTGGACTTATGCCATCTTTTCAGCTTTTTGAACAGCTTCTCATGCCACTGCACCCAAGCACAAACCATGCTCCAGTAAAATGTCTGTCTATTGAAAAACTGATGTGTTTGCAAAGACTAGCTCCTTCTGAGATGCAAATCCATAGTGACAGCTGTAAACTGATGTGGCAGCTCCCTGTTTTTTTACACATAATTGCAAGGCATAAATGCTAATTGAAAAAGGGGCTCCCAGACGTTAGTGTGAATTAACGAGGTTGTACTGTATGCTCCCTATTAAAAGGTGAAGAACTGAAGTCAAACATCTGTGAAAAATGTTAACATACTGATGTGGGCCCCTTAGCGGAAGATGTTTATCCAAGAAAGCAACAACAGAAACACAGCAGAGAAACATTAACTTTAAAAAACAGGTACTTCTCTGCCCCGCCCCAGTTAATTTAAAATGTGTCTAACTGATTTTTCAAAAAGATTATTTGCATCCATCAAGTTGCACCCAACAAATTATTTGCAGTGACCACTAATCAGCACTGGTTAGCCTCAAATTAATTAGCTTTTAAGTATTTTGTTATTCAAAAGGCCAATAAGGGTTCATCAGCAGGGTCGGTAAATCAAGCAATCACACGAAACAGGTAGGCCACAGGAAAGAATGAAGACAGAGAGGATCCATCTATAGTGCAAGAACCACTTTTCAGAGGACCTGGTTACAGATGGGTGATAGAGAGTGTCTCCTGAAGGTAAAAAACAGCTGCACAGACCAAGACTGCAGCATAGTTCCAGAATATACTTAAACCAGAGTTTAGTCTACACAAGCCAGAACTGTGTCCAGAGATTACTGGGTGCCCATACTGTGCTGCACGGGTCTTGGTCTGTCCAATCTTGTTTTAACTATATCACAACATGCCTGTGATGTAAACATAAAAAATGGGCAAAGTTGTGGCATTAGCACAGACAAGCCCTTAAAGTGAAGCTATGTTGTATGCTTTTCTACATACATCTGAAAATGGAACAAAAATTGGTGAAGAGACGGTTAGTAAGTCATATTACTGATATTAGTGCTGCTTTAATCACCCATCTAAGCAGCATCAGGCTAGTGAAAGAGTGAAGAGGTGGAATAATTTGTAGTAGCTTCACTAATGGTGAGCAGATCTAATCCACTTTATCAGCAATGGTACCACCCCTCCTAAATCTTTTGAGGATGATTGTACTGTAAGACAAGTTACTTTCTGTGGTAAAATAACGGACAAAGCCATTACTTTTCCACAGCAAAATGGTAAAAATAAGTCATGGTTTTAGTTTAAAATAGGCCAAGTGACATTACAATATAGTAATTGTTTGCTATGGGAAATAATAATAAATATTTTTTTTTATAAACTAGTAGGAATATTTAGTAATATTTAACTGGTAGTTTCAAACCACCTAAAAAGAAACCTATAATACACAGGACATATGTACAGCCAATTTCATAGAGGAATCTTAGCAACCAACTGACCAGAATGAGACAAAACAGTAACTGAGGAAAAAACGTATCAGATTTTGTCACAGAATCATGGTCTTGACTAAGTAATGCTAACCACCTCCTAATTGAATAAATAAATATATATAATATATTGCTTTGAAGATGCACTCGTGTAAGTACACCATTAAATGAACTACCAGGATATCGGGCCAGACTAATGGTAACAATGGGGGACTGTAGTTTCACATGTTACCAAGAGCACTGCAGTATCAGAACAGGTAAACCAAGTATGAGAAGGAGCCATGAACAAACACACCTAGAATAATGATAGGAAGACGTAAATTAAATGTCAAATGCTTTGGCCTTGAATGGAGAAGTAGGAGTAGCTACATGTTAAGAGGGTGAAATGTGCCTAGGTTTTGTTTTTTTTTTCTTTCAGTAAATAGGATTTAGGTCCCAATCCTTCAGCCCTTATTCAAGCAACTAGGCTAACTTCCAAACATGTGATACAAAATATACATCCATGATCTATAAAGTTGCAGATTTCCCCTCTTATACTACAGACCACTTAAGTGTGTTAGAATTTAAAGCCATTAAAGTCAAACATCAAAGTTCAAAGGACAGGCTGAAATTCCTGCTAAGTCTTGGTGCACAGTCTCCATTTAATTCAAATAAACAACTCCCATTCACATTAATGGGAGAAATGTGTGAACCTACAGGAAAGGAAGTTTATCTAAATTACAATATCAGGTAAGAAAATCTAGCTAGTCCCAGAAGAAACTCAGATGGATGACGTTAGTCATTTGCATTACCTCTATTCTTGGTTTCTTTGCTTCTGCTAATATTTCATCTGCTGCTCTTTTAACTAAAGGAAAAAAAAGGTAATTAAAAATGCAGGATTGTGGTGGGCTTTCATAAAATTCATGCCAACACTGCTTAGCAGTTAAATCATACCTTGAGTGGATCTCTGAAGACCAATTTCAAGTGGTGCACTTCTGTCTATACTTGATGACGTTGCTAAGGTTCAAACACAAAATTTTATGTAAGTATTCAAACATGTGAGCACAGGAAGCAAACAGCACCGCAACAGTAACAAATATTTTGTAACCTGGAATCAAGAATCTCTGTAAATTCACTTACATTTGTAAGAGAAAATTAAACTAATGGCAAGTTTGAAATAAAAGCATGCTTATCATACATATCACAAAAAGCGAGTAGCCTCAAATTCCAATTTACTAAAAAATACTAAAAGAAAAACTACAGAGAAAATATTGAAAACAACATGCATTAGTATTTATCTACAGACATGCTAACATCTTCAAACACCTCTCTTCTCTGACTACTGGTAACCTAGATTTTAATGCTGGAAGACCATATAAATTGCTATGTTGCTAATGAATAACTGTTAGCATGTAATAGATCATATTTTAGCATACTTTGGGACTCATACTCTCAATTCTGGTATAGTACGTGTGCGGTGTTACTGAATAGGTCTTTGTCACACTCTAGAAAAAGGTAAATGCACATCCCTACCACACAGCAGCATTAACATCTGAAGAAGCTGTTGGCTCAGCTCAGTTTGTTTTATCATATAGCTACTAATGACACAGAGATAGAGAAGTGAAATTTAGAACAAAGAGGTGGAAGAACACCTGTAAGCCCATTTGAACAGGCCTCATGTACTCCAACATATATACAGGTTCATATATCCATTCTGGTTTAATCTCCCCTCCTGACTGCAAAAGTGAAACAATAAAATACGGTATAGCTGTGCTAAAAAGGAAGAACTTCACTCACATGTTTCCCCATTTAGGTATGCAAGTAGATCTTTTCTGTCAGGTCTTCTTACCACAGGAATGTTTTCAGTCTGAAAAGAATTGAAGATTTTATTTTAGATAGACCACATCCAAAAACAGGATGACTCAGAACAAAACCCTAAATAATATGACATGTATAAAGTTTGTGGGGAAGCCATTTTCTTTATTTAGAAGTTGCTGTTCACAGATACAATTTATTTACAATATAATTTGTGTAAGATCTGTTAGAAATGGAGAGCTGGAGAATCCTCAACAACTTTACCCACAGTGCTTAGTAACTACACAACCACATGCAAGCTGCTTTTGTGAAAAACTGTTGTTGGCAACACATGACAAAACAGAACCACTAAGTGTCATATCTTTTTTCTTTTAAATTGTTCACAAGAATGATCTTATTTTTCATAAGTTTTTTTTACAGTAAATCTGTTGAGTATTTGAGTATAACATTAAGCATTTGCACATAAAGCAGTGCTTCATCAGGAAATGAATTATTTCATAAAATGAACCAAGTGAGGAAGGCTTTTCTCTTAGCACTTGCCACAGTTCCTGCATGGTTACACAGTAAACCATAAGATAAAATAGGACGACGAGAAAGGGCTATTAAGCTTTATCTCCAGCCTACCCAAACACTTTCAATAATATATTAAAAAATACAGCTAGCTCCACTTAAATGCATAACAGTAAGTGTGACAGCAGTGTACTGTCCAGGTCAGCAGCCAACAGCTTGCAATTACCTTTCAAGCATCCAGGAACGTACTAGGTACATTACAAAATAAATATTAGGTAGCTGCTCAACATTGGTGGATGCATAATTTATTTACGCTGCATTCAAAATTCAAGGTGCACATGCTATTCTCAACTTAATTACTTCTGATATATCAACGGCAAGATTGGGCATAGCATTTAACATCTTGGCTCATTTCTGGGGTCATCTATGCCACCTCAAGTAAAATTCTGGTCGACAGATTTAATTCTAAATCTGCTAGAATCTCAGACTAACCTATTATTTTAGGCACCTGAGCATTTTGTTCCAATTTACATCACAGCAAATAGCTACTATTTGGATTTGGGTGTAATCCTTTTGCATGCAGTATGTCGACGTAGTCTTATGATTATGTACCTAAGCAGAGCGTAGAATAAACTAAGTTACCTTCAAGTAAAGTCTACTAGATGGAAATACTCTGCAGGTAAGCAAATGTTTAGCCTAAAAATCTTTAAAGTATCCCTTTCAGTTTAGTTGGTTTGTCACAAACATAGGCTATCTGAAAAAAACACATTTAAGTTATAGCTAATCAAGAACACATATCTGATCCTACATTTTTGCAGGGTCAGCCTTTCCCATTTTCATTTCAAGTTACAAAACACCATTTATATTTCTCCTACTAAATCAACTCCAGGTTACAGTTAAGCTGTTAAAAATAAAACCTTAAAGATGCTGTAAGTAAAAGACTGATCTTCAAAGGAGCAAAAGAAAGATGGCGGCTATTAATGTACAAACGTTAGTGTTAATCTGGTTCTTTAGATGTATTAAATAGGAATTTTCTGAAAAGATAACACCATATGTAACCAAAAGCCCATGTTTTGATAGCTTTCAATACCAGGGTTTAAATCAGGGGTGGGCAAACCTTTTGGCCAGAGGGCAACATCTGGGTGGGGAAACTGAATGCAGGGCCATGAATATATGGCTGGGGAATGGGAGTTGGGGTGCAGGAAGGAGTGCAGTGTGCAGGAAGGGGCTCAGGGCAAGGGGTTGGGGTGCTGAGTGCGGGAGGGGGCTTAAGGCTGGGGTGCAGGAGGGGTTTAGGGTGCGGGCTCCAGCCCAGCACCACTTATCTGGAGTGGCTTCGGGGTGGCAGTGGCACGCAGCAAGGCTAAGGCAGGCAGGCTGCCTGCCCGTCCCGGCCCCGCACCGCTCCTGGAAGCGGCCAGCACCACATCCCTGCGGCCCCTGGGGGAGGAGGGGCAGAGGGCTCCACATGCTGCTCTTGCCTGCGGTACCTCCCCCAAAGCACCCACTCGCCGCGATTCCCCGTTCCTGGCCAATAGGAGCTGCGGGGGGTGATGCCTGCAGGTGAGGGCAGTGCATGGAGCCCTCTTCCCCCACAGGGGCCAGAGGGATGTGGTGCCAGTCACTTCCGGAAGCGGTGCAGGGCCCGCGGGCAGTAGTTAGCCCACCATGGTTTAAACGATCACTAAGCACATAGCAGTGATGCTATGCTTCAACTGAGACACAGATTAATGAACTAATAAAACACTCATCTTTCTGCTTAGTTTTGCCACTGACTTAAGAAAAAAGAAAGCTTTTTAAAGTATGTTCAAATATACCAAATAACTCCTAGCTGCAAGACTAAGAACGTCAAAAAAAAAAATCCTGTTTTCAAACTTACAAACAAGTAGTAATAGATTTTACATTTAACTCCCTCTTCTCACCTGAGTTCAGAATAGGAGAAGGATGTGTGCACTCAGTTGCCATAACCAGCTCTGCTTCTGATTAACATGCTACCCTTTAGTATTATGCCTACTTTTCCACATGATTTTGTAATCTCTTCTTTAAAACAATGTCAAAGTCCACATTAAGTCCGGTACTCAGTGTGTTAGGCATTATAATTACCGTGAACAGTGACTCAATTTCATTCTCCTCATTCAATAAAAAAATTAAGAGCAGGTGTCAATGATTTTAGACACACAAGATGGGTGTGATGTTGGTGAAAGACAAGCTTTTGAGCTTCACAGAGATATTCTTCAGGTCAAAGATTTTAGTCAATTTCAGTACTTCAGACTAACAGATGCTAACAGCATACAAAACAGCATACATATTTGTACTAACTTGGATCAATCTTAATGCTTATGAAGTATTCAAGAAAGAAGGTACAGGTCACAAAGTGATTTAATTGTACTGTCAATATTGAAGTATTAAAATACTAAGTCCACAAGGCGACAGCCTTTTTCAGCAATGGTGATGATGCTGAAACATATTCTATGCTCTTTTACTAGTCCTGTATTGTTTTCCCTCATGCTACCCCAATCTCAGTCAGCAAGTGGTTTTTACGAGGGGCGGAGGGGGGGACTTCAGAGAGCATGTGTGAACAGGCTATAAACAACTTACCTCATCACTGTTGAAAAAGTATATAGAGCATCAAGGGAAGAACTAAGAGTACTAAAACTGTTCTGCACAAGACTGGAGTAGACATTTGTCAGAAAATGGTGGAGATGTTTCAATATAAAAATGCAGATGGTTTTGATTTTTTGGAAGAGAGGAGATTACTGAACAGTCGTCTGTACCTAAAATTACAGCCTGGCTGTACCAATCAAGTAACAATTCCAGTTAGGTGAGGAGTGAAAATAATAATGCAAGTCACTAAAAACTGCACTTATTGAAGTTATGATGTTTTTACTGTTGTTCATGATTAAAACTATGCCGTACCATGTTGTTAGCCAAGTAACTATCAAGAAACAGCTGAGTATTTGTAAGTATGTTAGTTAATGTCACAGTTACTGTTCTCATTTCCTGAAAATACTAACATGAACACAAAAATTATTAGCTCTCAAGCATGCACCCTCCAACATTATTAAGGAACAAAGTTCCATGTGATTTACTTACTGCAGCACGCCGGACGTAAACAGGATGTGAAAGGTGCACATTATTCAGCAGGAACAAGATAGAGTCCAAAGTGTAGTATTCTCTGGGCTGGCCCTCTTTCCCTGTCCTGTAACATCAAGGAACAGATTTTACTTAGAACCATATTTCCTCACACATATACTCCTCATTAATCTCATTTGATATATCAAGCTATTTTTTTAAAAAGATTGAAAAGCCAGTGATCACATTTGTCAGCATGAGTACAATAGATATTTTATCAATCACTACTCACATATTTACAGCCTCTACATGGAATGGATTCAAAACTCCAAAAGTGTCTGGAGTAATTAGATGTAAGAGAAGAGGCCAACTAATAAAAGTATATAGATGTCAAAAATTTTAACTATAAGATTAACATTTGTTTTTCTTTTTAAAAGTTTTGGAAGACAAACCACTACTTCATTTTTATTCCCCTAATTTTCAAAAGAGCTGCAATAACCTATTCAGACCCTTGGGGATGGGGGAGAGGGGCTGAGCTTTTCAACATCCATTGGGAAATAATTCAAAGTGTTCTCCAGATGACTTGCTCTGGAGATAGACATGTAAAATCTCTACTGTAAAATCTATGTTAATGAAGAGCTCAGAAACTTCACAAACCGAGTGTATCCTAAAAATCTGAGGTGCAAGAGAGTCTGGATACAAGCAAAATTTTATTAAGGGATCCTCATAAGGAACATGATAGGAAGTTATTCAGAAGATAAATCTATTTCCTTCATACTGGTTTACAAATTTATATTGGACTCCCAGATTGCTGGCATAAACACAGCTACAAAAAGCATATTAGGAGTTCAGCCTGATCTTCAAAGTAACATCTCTTCTGCACAAGCATAAACCACTTCTCCAGCATATCTAAAAAAAACCCTAAATAGCTTTTCCTGTGCCTTGTGACCAACTATCAACCATGTAGGTAGCACCTAGGGCTTGAAAACTGCACCCCAGAAGCAGCACACTTACTAAGAGAAGATGGGGGCATAAGACATCTGCAGAATTTTACCCTATTGAGCCTTTATGCTTTAAAGAGTACCTACCAAATATGAACCAAGTATAAATCAATGTAGTGATGTGGTCCCAATATTCCAGACACCTCTGCCTCTACAGGTACTATAACTGTTGCTTTACTAACCAACAGTAGAGTGAAAATAACCAGACTGGTCAGTTTCAATGATACTATCCAGAACCACAGATCAGCAGCCAACCTATCAAGAATCATACTGGTGGGGGAGGGGGGGTACAGCTTCAAATTGGTTAGACACATACTAGCCAAGAACTGGTTTTAAAGCTAGTGCCCACAAAGCCAGGTTTTGGGATCGGTACCCTGGTAGAAATCCCAGCAATCAGCCATCCCCAGGAGCTGATGATGTTGAGAGGGAGGGGGTGGACCCAAGTCACTGCCCCAGCAGCTTACTGATGGGGCCCCTCACACTTATTTTCATCTTTTTTTTTTTAAACCATTAGGTAGTAGATGTCTAGAAAATGTCTTGAATTGAGGAAGAGCTTTCATTACTACCAGGGCTCAACATCCCCCAGAAGTGAGGTCTTCCACAACAAATACCTGCTTTGTGCAGTAGTGCTAGCACTTTTTTTTGTTTTAATCATTTTAGATTGCCCCATTGTTTCTTTGAGCTACCGTTTATTCCTATGTGATCAGGCATAATAGGCATTTTAGTGTGAGTTTGAAACTGATCAATAAAAAAACAGAAAAAACTGCTAGACCTCTATTACTACTCTGGCTGAGGATATGGTGTTACAAGACCACATTCTGACTTGCTGATTAGGCTATTTCGATGATCTAATAGCCATCACCACTCGCAACAGTGCACTTCTGGTACTTCACTGGTTACCCCCAAGAAAAAATTCCTACTCCCATTATGGGTGATGGGGAAAGTTAATACAGAGCAAGGACACTAAGATAAGTCACATTAGCAGGCGGAAGAAGAAAAGAGATAGGTAGGATGAGTGAGGAAAACCAGTCTGAACAGCACTTAGATGGAAGGGCAAAAAAAAAATGTCATTCAAGCAGCAGTTCTTAGTCCTTTTAGACACTTCAGACTCACTTTGTAGCCCAAAAGCCAAATGGCAGCTTGGTCAATAAGCAAAGTATATAAATTAAAAATGAGCTGGAAGCGGCTGTTGGGTCATAAGCTACTGCTGACAGGGCAAGCAAGTCAAAACAACACAGGGACCTTGAAAGAAAAAAAATATTAGAATGTATAATTTTCCACACTGTTATCACTTATCCTTTTTATAGGCACAACTTCTCGTAGTAGAAGGATGTTATATAAACCCCACAATGTGGTTTTTTTTTTTCAAAACATTTTCTTAAATGAACAGAAATTAGCCACCCCAGGGTATGTGTTACTAGATTAACACTGCACTTCTTGGGCAGTTGAAGGCATTTGGACCCAGGTCTTACAATGCATCTAGGTGGTTTAAATGTCTACGACCACCTCAATAAACCATGCCAGGGTATGCAACTGAATACATGCCAAGACTTTGCCTAAAAACGATAGTTAAATTTTAATTCCTTTGAAAGTCCATTCCTCTCCTTGTTTACATGTCAAGACCTAAACTGAGGGTAGCTTGCTGCAGTTGATATCAAAAACACCCAACGCAGCACAAGGACCAATCCATCTTCTACTTTTGGTGTTAGTAATGCCATCAAGTGTTTCAAAAGAAATAAAAAGTCCTGAATTTAGGCCTGTACAAACACAGTATTTTTCATTCACCTTGCGCATCTCTCCACTTACATGCAATTCCAGATTAACAATTTCATGCCATATTAGTAAAAGAAAGTATTTGCATTAAGCAAGAGCAAAAGGGGTTTTTTTTTGTTGTTGTTTTTTCTTAAACCAAACACTTGTATTTCCAGTTCATCCATTTACCCTCAATCTGTAGATGCTAAGAGTTCATTAATCCACCGGACTACTTCCTATTCTCTTTCACACTGGAAGATGTGAAAGATATTGATTTTTATTGGAGTGCTTAGTATAAAAATGTATCCCTCATGCACAAAAAGAAAGTAGTAACATGGACAGCCTGTTACTTGAAGAGAAGGATCTATCTTCAGAAACACACACGTGCAAATTACACTGTCTATTACAAATTACAGCAACAGTGAACTAGCTGTTCACTATTCACTAACCTCAACTATAGAGATTGCCCCTTCTGCGGGCTAAGTAGACTGCACAAAGGTCTTTCTCTGGATCTACTTGTCTGCCCCCTTGGCTCAGCCTTGGCTCTGTAGTTGCCTTTCAGGAACAACAAATACCAACTAGCAGATCAGAGGCCAAGAAACAACTTCACACACACACAGTTTACTAACCATGTGAGTGTAATCTACTTAGCAGTGAAAGAATAGTAAAAGCAATTTTAAAACTGTCCCGTGTCCACGGAGAAAAAACACCACAATTGGGTTTAGAAGACAGCTAAAGAAAGGATTTTAGAGCAAATGTAATCCTTTGGAAAAGTGCTGAATTACTGGAAGTGAAAGCTCTATTTATTCACAGAATACATACAGTAGCAATAGAAGCTTCCCCATATTATCTTGATAATGAACCTAAACTTAATTTTAAGGCTCACAGAATAGTTTTGTCTCCATGACTATGCAGTTTTTGACCCCTCTGTCCAGAGTGCAAGGAGGGCAATTAAGTGAGGGCAAACACCTACTACATATTGGACTGAAACCACAGACCCTTTGCACAGTCAGGCATTAAGAACTATGAACAGGGACTGGATTCTCTCCAGTAACCTAAACGTAAAGAGGTCTGAATCCTATTACTAATGTTCTAGTCCAAGTGGATCCCATTCACCTACAAGAATTGAACAGTTATATGAATAATTATTTAGTCTAAACAAAGATTTGAAAAATTTACTGGACTCCTTCCACCAAGGCTGATATAAAATATAGGGAAAGAACACCCACCAAGAAGGTCCAGAAAACATCAAATCCTCACACTGCTAAGAAAAAAGAAACAGATTCTCCCCATGGGGCTATCCTTGGACCCTGCTCAAAGCACCTTCTTTTGGATCAGCCTCCCCTCCTGTCTCCCAAAAGACGTTTTTTCAGACAACCAAAAACTCTTGGTTCTCCCTTCCACACACCCAGAGCATCTCGTCCACAACTCTTCTTCCCTCAGCCCCACAACTACAGCGAGGAATAGAACTTTACTATTACTTGCCTCAATCTGTTTTGGATCCTCCTCCCCTGTGAACAGTTCTTGTGCCTGCCTTAGACACTACTTGAAGCTTTCCTAAGCAGCAGCAGTTACACTGAAAATATAGTTTACCAGCATAGTGGGGGATTGTAGATGTGATGTATCTTGATTTTAATAAGGCTTTTGACAGTCCCACATACTCATAAGCCAACTATGGAAATGTATTACATTTGAAATTACTATAAGGTGGGTGTGAAATTGGTTGACAGATCATACTCAGCGAGTAATTATCAAGAGGTTGATGTGAAACTGGACAGGCTGTATGCAGTGGGGTTCAGGAAACATCAGTCTTGGGTCTGGTGCTATTCAATAATTTCATAAATGACTTGGATAATGGGGTAGAGAGTACGCTTATAAAAAACTGCGGACGACACCAGCTTGAGAGGGTTGCAAGCATTTTGGAAGACAGGATTAGAATTCAAAACTACATTGACAAATTGGAGAATTGGTCTGAATTCAACCAGATGAAATTCAATAAAGACAAGTGCAATATACTACACTTAGGAGGGAAAAAAATAAATGTACAATTATAAAATGACTGGTTAGGCAGTTGTACTTCTGAAAAGGGTTAAAATGGATCACAAATTGAACATGAGTCAAAAACATGATGCAGTTGTGAAAAAAGCTAATATCACTATGAGGTATATTAACAGGAATATTGTATGTAAGAAAAGGGAAGTAATTGTCCTGCTCTGCTCGGCGCTGGTGAGGCCTCACCTGGAATACTTTGTCCAGTTTTGGGTGCCACACTTTAAGATGTGGACAAATTGGAGAGAGTCCAGAGAAGAGATACAAAAATGATACAAGGTTAAAAAACTGGATATGTTTAATCTAGAGGGAAAAAAAAAGATATCAGGTCCCGCCTCAAAGTCTTCAAATATGTTAAGGTCTGTTACGAAGAGGACGGTGATCAATTGTTCTCCATGTCCACTGAAGGTAGGACAAGAAGTAATGGGCCTAATCTTCAGCAAAGGAAATTTAGGTTAGATATTAGGATAAACCTTGTAACTATAAGGATAGTTAAAAACTGGGTGAGGCTTCTAAGGGAGGTTGCAGAATCCCCATCACTGAAGGCTTCTGCAAACAGGTTGGACAAACACCTGTCAGGGATGGTCTAGGTTTACCTGGTCCTGCCTCAGAGCAGGGAACAGGACTAGATGACCTCTCAAGGTCCCTTCCAGCCCTACATTTCTATGATGTTAGCTATTCTGCTCTCCAACATAGTTCTGAATAACAGTAATGAAAATGACCAGAGTCTTGTTAAATTTTACTGGTTGCTATTCTGGAAAACTCTGAGCAGGAGACACCCCAAAGTTGTCTCTATGCTTGCTCAAGAAAACAGCACTAAAAAAAATTACTATTTGGAAAGATATCTAAAGCAACCACTCCCCTCCCTTCAATTAGGAATTATCCATTTGGGCAGAATTTATGTGAGGAGAGAAGGGGAAGGAAGTGCATATACAACTCAAGTAGATTTTTGAACACCCCGAAAGAAGGGTAATAAAGTCATACACTTCAGCTTAAAAACTGACTTGTGGAAAGGGTCAGAAACAAATCCCTAACTCTAACCCCATATTAACAGGAAAGAACAACTGGCTAGCTGCTGTGCTTTGGAGGCTAGGATTAAAATTCAAAATTATCTGGACAAACTGGAGAAATGGTCTGAAGTAAACAGGATGAAATTCAATAAGGACAAATGCAAAGTACTCCACTTAGGAAGGAACAATCAGCTACACACATACAAAATGGGAAATGACTGCCTAGGAAGGAATACTGTGGAAAGGGATCTGGGGGTCATTGTGGACCACAAGCTAAAATATGAGTCTACAGTGTAACGCTGTGGCCAAAAAAAAAAAAACTAAACATGATTCTGGGATGTTTTAACAGGAGTGTTGTAAGCAAGACACAAGAAATAATTCTTCCGCTCTACTCCACGCTGATTAGGGCTCAGGAGACTGGAGCATTGTGTCCAGTTCTGGATGTCACATTTCAGGAAGGATGTAGACAAATTATAGAAAGTCCAGAGAAGAGAAACAAAAATTATTAAAGGTCTAGAGAACATGACCTATGAGGGAAGACTGAAAAAATTGGGTTGGATTAGTCTGGAAAAGAGAAGACAGAGGGGACATAACAGTTTTCAAGTATGTAAAAGGTTGTTACAAGGAGGAGGAGGAAAAATTGTTGTTCTTAACCTCTGAGGATAGGACAAGAAGCAATGGGCTTAAATTGCAGCAAGGGAGGTTTAGGCTGGACATTAGGAAAAACTTCCTGTCAGGGTGGTTAAGCACTGGAATAAATCACCTAGGGAGGTTGTGGAATCTCCATCATTGGAGATTTTTAAGAGCACATTAGATTAACACCTGTCAGGAATGGTCTAGATAATTAGTCCTGCCATGAGTACAGGGGACTGGACTAGATGATCTCTCAAGTCCCTTCCACTTCTATGATTCTATGATTGTGGTGGCTATTTTTGACTTCTTCTGAAAGTTAGGGCCACCATTATAAATAGAATACTGGACCACAAGTCTGATCCAGTTAACAAATCTAATGTTCTTTCCCTAATTCAGAAAATCTTTAATAATGTCCCAGACTTCAGATGACCAGCTGAAAGATCCTTGACTGTGTTGTTGCCTCCCCTTTCCCTGCCTATGGAGCTTCTTTGGGAAAATTATTTTCTCTTTGATCTCCAGCTTTCTCAGCACCATTGTTTTTGGAAAAATTGAATGTTTTACTACAATTTAATGACAATTAATAAAGTCCAACTAAAAATCACAGATTCCAGGCACTCATTTTCAAGGAGTACAGGAAGAAAGAGGAAAAAGCAACCCCTTAGCTTTTAGACAATACAATTACTGGGCTAGAAAATATATACAGTACAAAGAATAACATTTTTAAAGTTAACTTTAAAAAATAAAGACACCCTCTTTCTATCTGAGGAGGTATTCACATTGTGAATGTACTTATTTACAATATGTTGTCTCCCAGAAAAATTGGGAGACAAACTATATTAGTATTACAGCATAGAGTGGGCCCCACTAAGGATAGGCCTGTGTGGCCCCACAGAAACTCCTGCAAAGTTCAGAGGCATTCAGATCAGGAATTTCTATCTAGACCCAACTATACTCCCTACAAAAGGAGAGTCTAGAAACACAGCCTCATGAAAGGGTAATTAACAAAGTGAGCAAACAATAGAGAAAACTTAGTACCTCCTACTGAAAGGAAGTGACAAGTATCCTAGAAGCTGTTTTACTACTAATTGCCTAGCTAAGTCAGAAAAAACAACTCTCAAGCCAACCACCCATGCTCAACTATAACGTCCCCTTCTTTAGAGCAGAAGTCTAAAACCCCAACACCTGAAATGGACATAACCCTCTTGCCAGCTTCCGCGGCAGGAAAGTAATCACAGTCTTTCCTTTGAGGGACTGAATCTGCTCTCTCCAGCTGGCTGAATCTGAGAGCTGGGGAAAGCCAGGCTCCTCCCAAAACGAAGGAAAGAGACTTCGCTGTTTGACTTGACATCAAGGCTCCCAGGGTAACAGAAAAGCAACAGGCGCGATCCTCCCCACCAACTAGGACACACCGCGTACAGCCCACCCTCGGCTCCCGCTGGCCCCTCATCCGCGCTCTTCCAGCCGGGACGCTGCAGCAGGAAACAAGGGGCCACGTCCAGCCCCGGCCACCCGGGAGCCTCCCAAGAAGCAACAAACAAACAAACAACGGCCGGTCCCGGGAGGGGAACCGGGCTCCCAGCACATGGCAAAGCCCGCAGTGGAGACGGGACCCCCGAGGACCCCGGAGGGGGGAGGGGCCGGGATCCCGGGGTCCCCCCCCACGCACGCACCAGCTCCCCCACCCCGCCTCCCCGCTCAGCGGTAGCAACTTCGGGGCAGTTTCCACCCCCTGCCCGCATGCGGGGGGAGGGGGGCGGGGGCTGCAGCGGCCGCGCGACTCACCCCCAGATGACATAGTTGGTCTTGACGTTCTTGGGCCAGGAGAACTCGCCGAAGATCACTTCGTCCCCCTTCACCACGATCTCCTTCTTCTGAGTGTTGTACTGCCGCAGCACGCTCAGCACGTCCGCCATCTTCGCGCCGGGCCGCCGCCGCCGCTCCGCCCGGCCCGGCCCGCTCGGCCCCCGCCGCCAGCCGCGTGAGGACCCCGCCGCCAGCCGCTAGGGCCCCGCCGGGCTGCCCGTGCCGAACGCCTGCGCGCTGCCGCCCGGGGGAGCCGCCCGCACCGCCTGCCTCACCTATGTGCCCCTCGCCGCCTCTGCCTCATCTCCGTGCTTCTGCCCCTCCCTCGCCCCCAGTCCGCCTGGCTAAGGTGGCCCTACACGTGCGGCTTTGGCCGGGACAGTCCCCCTTTTTAAGCCCTGTCCCGGATGTCCTGACTTTTTTGGCCAAACTGAGCCCTTGTCCCGTCTTCTCTTGCCAGGTGCAAGTTGCTCTGACCAGTGGGAAGAGCAAATGGCACGTGTCCAGTTTTGTCAAAATAATGGGTTGGTTGCGCCCCTTTACGGGGGGTCACGGAGGGATGGGGCGGGGGGGCTGCGGGGCTCGGGCTGTCAGCCCTGGTTGGGGCTCAGGCGGCCTGGTGCTCGGGCAGTCAGTCCCACCCCAGTCCTGGGCAGCGCAAGGCTCGGGCCGTCAGCCCGGAGCAGGGCTTGGGTGGTCAACCCCAGTCCTGGGTAGTGCAGGGCTCAGGTGAGCAGCAACACCAGGTGGCTTGGGCCGGGTCGGGGGCTCAGGCAAGCAGTCATGGCAGGCAGCTCAGGCCTGTCCCACGTGGTGTCCCTATTTTACTTTGGTAAATATGGTCACCCTACCCCTGTCCCTAACCCCCAAGGCCGAGTGCTGCCCTCCCTCTGCCCCTTCCCCTCCCTGCTGCCTTTCATCCTCGGTATTGCCAACCCCAAATGTTCAAAGATCATGAGTCACACTCACAAAAAATCCTGAGCATGGCTTTAAAATCACAAGATTTTGTAAAAAATAATAGATTTTTATTTGCCTTCAACGTTTGGAGCCTTTAGGGTGCATTGTGGTCACTTTTGAAGCTTTCTCCACAGTCACAAGGGCTAGAAACTTACTTTTTCTTTAAGAATGAAGGCTGGAAACATCACATATCTACTTGACTCCAGGAGCTGGGGTTTGAAGGAGAACAGTAATTATCACAAGACTCATGACAAAATCATGAGAGATGGCAACACTGCACTCAGCCCCACAGGCCTGCGTAGGGTTACCACCTTTCAAATGTAAAAAAAATGGTACTCCACCACCACCACAAGGCAATGCTGCCACAGCCCTAACCCCAAGGCAACTCCGCAACCCATCCCCCTTCAAAAGCCACTTATGCAGAGAGATAACACATATAGATAAGATTGATAATATCATTAATAACAAACGGATATTTGTTTTATCAGCACATTTTGCCAGCCAGCTTTTGTAGTCTGTTTCATTTAGCCAGTCCTCTGAATGTGCAGTTTCTGATGCAAGCTTTTATTTTCGGAGGTGCAGTAGAATCACATGCACCATCACCCTGATCTTCCATTATTTAATATGCCTTGCATGTCTTCTCACTCTCACCTTCTCACATGACTAAAACTGTCTTTCACACACATGAGCAGTGCGCTTGTGTGTTGGTGGGCAGACAGCTGCTGTATTTTCAACAGTTTTGATCGATTATTGCTTAAACTGCAGAAGTGGGAACACTGCACATCTTTAGCTGGACACAGAAACTTTTAACATTAGATATCCCAGTGTACTGTGATAATAATGCAAATCTTTAGATCCACATAAATAAACTGGCAGATTAAATTGTTTTTCTGGCAACTGGCAAATCCACTAAAAAATGGCAAGGCTGGTCAAATACCAGCCAGGTGGTAATCCTTGTCCTGCAGGAGGGGGGCAGCCATTCCCTGCAACCTGGGAGCCAGTCTTGGGTTTACACAAGGTTGCTCTTAGTCTGTCCAGCCAGGCACCAGCCAGCACCAAGCTGTAAGCCCAGCTGCCGCCTGGGGAGCGCATTAATCTTGTGTTATAGAAGAGCTGTACATGTAGAGAGAGACCGGTGGAACGTGGTCCCTTTTATTGGACCGACTTTTGTTGCGGAGAGAGACAAGCTTTTCAGGCCTGGTGTATTTGATCACCTGCCCTTGAGTTCCCAACAAGTTGATAATACAGGCCTTGGTGTCATCAATGGTGGGCCCGGGGCTCACGGAATTACAGCAACTAGCATGGACTTTTAAGATTCTAAGGCCCCTTTTCTGAACCTCTAATAGGCCCTTATAAAGTATCTGTTGTGTGGGTATATCCTGAGAGCATACATGCACATAGGGTTGTCAACTTTGTTATATTTAAAAACAGAACACTCCAGCAGGAGTGCCTGAACCTCCCCTTCCTCACCCCTTCCCCCTGAGGACCTGTCCCTGCCCCATCCCTTCCGCCCAGGCCTCACTCCTGCCCCGTCTCTTCCCCTGAGGTCCTGCTCCTGCCCTGTGCCTTTCCCCTGAGGCCCCCCCCCCCATCCTCTTTCCCCTTCCTTCTGTCGCTCACTGCTTTTTCCGCTCTCCCCCCTTCCCTGCATGGGTCGGGAGGGACTCGCCTGCCAAACTGAGGCTGGGAGCTGCAGCAACCCGATGCAGATAGGTGGTGGCCCTGGCTGAGTAGAGGCTGGCGCGGGTGATGACTCAGCGTGTCTCTGCCTCCCCTGCCCACAGCAGCTGGACTTTGAGTGTCCAGTCAATAGAGCTGACTGGACACTGTCAGGTCCCCTTTTTGACCAGACTTTCTGGTCAAAAACAGGATACCTGGCCACCATATGATGCACACCACACACCCCCTAACTCATGCATCTGGTGAACATTGTATCCCTGCTTGTATTGCTTAGGACCAGGGCCTTGTCTGGTGTATTGCAAACGTCCCTAGGTGCACACCACAGTCATGAGGTAACTGTGTTCTACCAGTACAGGACTACAAATCATGAACTGCAGCTCCAGAAATACAGGCCTGAACCCAGAAAGCTGAATGAACTAATTAGAGGCCATATCTACACTACAGGAGCTACAGCAGCAGAGCTTCGATGCTGTAGCTATGCGGCATGTAGCACCATACTGTAGACATACACTACAGCAGCGTCAAGAGTTTTTCCATTGTTGTAGTAACTCCATCTCCCCAAGTGATGCTGACAGAAGCGTTCTTCCACTGAGCTAGCCAGCCTACATCTGGGGATTGATTAGGCTGCCATAGCTGCAGCACTCAGAGGTGTGGATTTTTCCCACCCAAGTACCACGGCTAGGTCAACCTAAATTTTAAGTGTAGACCAGGCTTCACTCCAGAAAAGGGAAGTAATTGTCTGTCTACACTACGAAATTAGGTCAATTTTATAGAAGTCAATTTTTATAAATCAATTTTATACAGTCGATTGCGTATGTCCACACTAAGCCCATTAAGTTGGCTGAGTGCGTCCTCACTACCATGGCTAGCATCGACTTACAGAGCGGTGCACTGTGGGTAACTATCCCTCAGTTCCCGCAGTCTCCGCCGCCCATTGGAATTCTGGGTTAAGTTCCCAATGCCTGATGGGGCAAAAACATTGTCACGGGTGATTTTAGGTACATGTCGTCAGTCGCCCCTCCCTCCGTGAAAGCAATGGCAGACAATCGTTTCACTCCTTTTTTCCACGCAGAAGCCATACCACCGCAAGCATGCAGCCCGCTCAGCTCACCGACACCGCCGCTATTGTGTTCTGGGTGCTGCTGGCAACAGACTGCTAAGTGTCATCATACACCACTTCCGGTGCAACTCTACTCTGCTGCTATTATCTCAATAGCGAATTTCTCCATGTTGTCTGTCATGGGCTCCCGGGTATGTGTGTTCTTCCTCGGGAAATGTGTGTGGTGCTAACTGTTGTCCTCCACTGCTTCCGCTGCAACTCTGCTCTCCTGCACTCATGAAGCCACCTCTCAAGTCCTCTCGTCATTCTCTATAAATATCTATTCTTGTGGCATCTGTCGTCAGTCACCACTTCCACTGCAACTCTGCTGTCCTGCAGACGCCATACCACGGCAAGCATGGAACCCACTCAGATCACCACAGCAGTTATGAGCATTGTAAATACCTCGCGCATTATCCTGCAGTATGTGCAGAACCAGAACCTACAAAAGCAGGTGAGGAGGCAACAGCAGCACGGTGACGAGAGTGATGAGGACATGGACACAGACTTCTCTCAAAGCATGGGCCCTGGCAATTTGGACATCCTGGTGGCAATGGAGCAGGCTCATGCCGTGGAATGCCGATTCTGGGCCCAGGAAACAAGCACAGATTGGCGGGACCGCATAGTGTTGCAGGTCTGGGATGATTCCCAGTGGCTGCAAAACTTTTGCATGCATAAGGGCACTTTCATGGAACTTTGTGACTTGCTTTCCCCTGCCCTGAAGCACAAGAATACCAAGGTGAGAGCAGCCCTCACAGTTGAGAATAGCGATAGCCCTGTGGAAGCTTGCAACGCCAGACAGCTACCAGTCAGTTAGGAATCAATTTGGAGTGGGCAAATCTACTGTGGGGGCTGCTGTGATCCAAGTAGCCAACACAATCTCTGAGCTGCTGTTATCAAGTGTAGTGACTCTGAGAAATGTGCAGGTCATAGTGGCTGGCTTTGCTGCAATGGGATTCCCTAACTGTGGTGGGGCAATAGACGGAATGCATATCTCTATCCTGGGACCGGACCACCTTGGCAGCCAGTACATAAACCGCAAGGGGTACTTTTCAATGGTGCTGTAAGCACTGGTGGATCAGAAGGGATGTTTCACTGACATCAACATGGGATGGCCGGGAAAGGTACATGACACTCACATCTTCAGGAACTCTGGTCTGTTTGAACAGCTGCAGGAAGGGATTTACTTCCCAGACCAGAAAATAACTGTTGGGGATGTTGAAATGCCTATAGTTATCCTTGGGGACCCAGCCTACCCCTTAATGCCATGGCTCTTGAAGCCATACACAGGCACCCTGGGCAGTAGCAAGGAGCTGTTCAACTATAGGCTGAGCAAGTGCAGAATGCTGGTAGAATGTGCATTTGGACATTGAAAAGCATGCTGGCGCAGTTTACGGACTCAGTTCGAGCTCAGCAAAACCAATGTTCCCATTGTTATTGCTGCTTGCTGTGTGCTCCACAATCTCTGTGAGAGTAAGGGGGAGATGTTTATGGCAGGGTGGGAGGTTGAGGAAGTTCGCCTGGCTGCTGGTTACGTGCAGCAGACACCAGGGTGATTAGAAGAGCACAACAGGGCACGCTGCGCATCAGAGAAGCTTTCAAAACCAGTTTCATAACTGGCCAGGCTACGGTGTGACAGTTCTGTTTGTTTCTCCTTGATGAAAACCCACCCCCTTGGTTCACTCTACTTCCCTGAAAGCCAACCACCCTCCCCACTTCAATCACTGTTTGCAGAGGTGATAAAGTCATTGTTGTTTCAAAATCATGCATTCTTTATTAATTCATCACACAAATAGGGGGATAATTGCCAAGATAGCCCAGGAGGGATGGGAGAGGAGGGAAGCACCAGTTGGGGTGGTGGATGAGGGGAGGAGAGAAGGACAAGGCCACACTGCACTTCAAAACTTATTGAATGCCAGCCTTCTGTTGCTTAGGCAGTCCTCTGGGTTGGAGTGGTTGGGTGCCCAGAGCGCCCCCTCACCCACCGTGTTCTTGGGCATCTGGGTGTGGAGGCTATGGAACTTGGGGAGGAGGGCGGGCGGTTACACAGGGGCTGCAATGGCAGTCTGTGCTCCTGCTGCCTTTCCTGCAGCTCCACCAGAGCTCAAGCATGTCAGTTTGATCCCCCAGGAGCCTCAGCATTGCATCCTGCCTCCTCTCATCGCACTGCCACCACCTCTCATCTTGCTCCCACCACCTCTCATCTCACTTGTCCCTCCTGTCCTCGCGTTCATTCTCTGATTTCCTGGACTCTGACATTGTTTGCCTCCATTCATTCTGCTGAGCTCTTTCTGTGCGGGAGGACTGCATGAGCTCAGAGACCATTTAATCGCAAGTGCATTTCTTTTGCCTTCTTATCTGCGCTAGCCTCTGGGACGGAGATGATGAGGGAATGTTGAAAGATTTGCAGCTGCAGAAGGAAAAAAAGGGAGAGTAGTATTTAAAAAGACACATTTTAGAGAACAATGGGTATACTCTTTCACAGTGAACCAAGCTGTTAACATTACATAGCACATATGCTTTCAGTACAAGGTTGCATTTTGCCTCTTATATTGAGGGCCTGCTGGTTTGGTGGGAGAGATCACACACGCAGGGCCGGGCAACAGAATTCGGCTTGCAGGCAGCCATGGTAAGCCACAGTCCTTTGGTTTCTTCAACCTTCATAACATGTGGGAATGGTTTCAAACAGCAGCTCCCCCCTTTCCCATACCAAGCACCCGTTGGGTTGGCCATTTAAAAGGAGGGGCTGTGGTTTTCGGGTTAACGTGCAACACAAACCCAACTAAACCCCCCCACACCCAATTCTCTGGGATGATCACTCTCCTGAGGATAACACAGAGAGATAAAGAACAGATGTTGCTTGAATGCCACCAAACACCGGGACCATACGCTGCCATGCTTTGTTATGCAATGATTCCAGACTACGTGCTACTGGCCTGGCATGGTAAAGTGTCCTACCATGGAGGACGGAATAAGGCTGCCCTCCCCAGAAACCTTTTGCAAAGGCTCTGGGCATACCTCCAAGAGAGCTTCATGGAGATGACCCTGGAGGATTTCCACTCCATCCCCAGACACGTTAACAGACTTTTCCAGTAACTGTACTGGCCGTGAATGCATCCCAAGTCTTCAGGGCAAATTAATCATTAATCACGCTTGCTTTTAAACCATGTATTATATTTACAAAGGTACACTCACCAGAGGTGCCTTCTCTGGCTTCATGGTCTGGGAGCCCACCTTGGGAGGGTTGGAAGGGTATTGGCTCCAGGGTGATAAACAGTTCCTGGCTGTCGGGAAGAACGGTTTCTCCGCTTGCCTGCTGTGCACTATCCTCCTCCTCCTCATCCCCAAAATCCTCATCCCTGTTGCATGAGACTCCCCCCTTGCAGGTGTCCATGGACAGGGGTGGGGTAGTGGTAGGACCCCCCCCACCCCCCCAGAATTGCATGCAACTCATCATAGAAGCGGTGTGTCTGGGGCTCTGACCCGGAGTGGCCATTTGCCTCTTTGGTAGGCTTGCCTGAGCTCCTTAATTTTTATGCAACACTGCTGTGGGTCTCTGTTGGAGCCTCTGTCCATCATGCCCTTGGTGATTTTTGCAAATCTTTTGGCATTTCGTCTTTTGGAACGGAGTTCTGATAGCATGGATTCATGTCCCCATACAGCGATCAGATCCAGTACCTCCTGTTCGGTCCATGCTGGAGCTCTTTTGCGATTCTGGGACTGCATGGTCACCTGTGCTGATGAGCTCGCCGCACTGGCCAAACAGGAAATGAAATTCAAAAGTTCCCAGGGCTTTTCCTGTGTACCTGGCTAGTGCATCTGAGTTGAAAGTGCTGTCCAGAGCAGTCACAATGGAGCACTCTGGGATAGCTCCCGGAGGCCAGTACCATCGAATTGCGTCCACACTACCCCAACTTCGACCCGGTGATGTTGATTTCAGCGCTAATCCCCTCGTCAGGGAGGAGTACAGAAATTGATTTTGAGAGCCCTTTAATGGCTTTGTCGTGTGGACGGGTGCAGGGTTAAATCTATCTAACGCTGCTAAATTGGACCTAAACTCGCAGTGTAGACCAGGGCTCAGCTAGCAAATTACTGGTCAATCACTATGAGGAATTGACATTCTATCCCGTAGAGGGCAGTAGTGCACATGCTCAAGCCACTATATAGAAAGTATCGCATAGTTCACAAATATGGTTACATAAATTTGGATTGGGTCATGTCTCACTGGGTTGATAATCTGGTACATTTTCTACAACCTACCATCTCATAGTCGATTGTGCAAACCATTATCCAACTTCAGAAAAATAAGCTTTCATTTTAAATAAATTAGTGGCCTGATTTTCAAAGCACCAGTGTCTCCCATTTAAGTTTATGGAAGCTATGGGTGCTCATCACTTCTGAAATAAGCCAAAATTATCTAGACTTTATAGTTTAGAAGACATCCTTCAAAATGTGAACCAATGTCTACATGAGTCTTTAGTGCTACAGAGAGCACCAAACAATCTCTGAGGCCTTGTCTACACTACAGGGGAAATTCAATCTAAGCTATGCAATTTGAATTATGTTAATAGCATAACTCAAATCGGCATAGCTTAGATCTACTTACCGCAGGGTCCACACCACGTGATGTCAACGGGAGACGCTCTCCCGTTGACTCCAACTACTCTTCTCAATCTGGTGGAATACAGGAGTCGAGGGGAGAGTGATCTTGTCTATACTTACCGGGGGATTGACGTGCAGCAATCGATGCATCAGGAGTCAATTTAGCGGGTCTTCACTAGACCCACTAAATTGACTCCCGATGTATCGATTGCCGCATGTCAATCCCCCGGTAAGTATAGACAAGCCCTGAGAGATGTGAACTGCCCCATGCATAATGACTGTGTAATATTACTGTGCATCACCAGATGGCATCATTACAGATAGTTTTACAAATTCTGTTAAACTACGAAGGACTGTATAATATTCTGAAGAAATGCTGATTGTTAACTATGGTGTAGTTCTTTTTATTGGGAGCTGTTCATGTTAGACAAGATTTTCAAAAGTGACCAATAATTTTGGGTATATCAATGGAGACACTCCAGAAAGAGGCCCGATTTTCAGAGCATGGGGCCTGACAAAATTCTAAAAAAGTCAAAAGAAAAGGAGTACTAGTGGCACCTTAGAGACTAACCAATTTATTTGAGCATTCGATGAAGTGAGCTGTAGCTCATGAAAGCTTATGCTCAAATAAATTGGTTAGTCTCTAAGGTGCCATTAGTACTCCTTTTCTTTTTGCGAATACAGACTAACATGGCTGCTACTCTGAAACCTAAAAAAGTCAGGCCCCTTTAAGGTGTTTCAAGCTGGGCACTCAAAAACTGATTTTCTTAAAATCATTAGTCACTTTTTAAAATTTGGCCATTACCAAGAAAGTAGGTTCTTTCTGACGTAGTCTATCTGACTGGAATCACCATGTGTAATAAGGACAGGTATTGCTGCTTAGACAATGGCAGCGTTCCAATAAATCCTTAGATTTTTGTAAGCAAGTATTACAAAATCCACACAAGCAAGCAAAACTGGATGTTGTCAAAACCTTATAAGAAACTTAATGGTAATTTAATGTCAATATTGCTCTTTCACTGCTGATCAAAGCACACACAAAAGATGGATGATCATATGCTGATTTACACCATCGATTGAGCAGCATCTCATTTATACATCACAAGTACGTAGTTTGGGCTGTGAATAGAGCCTGGTGTAGCATACTTGCCATTAACTATATTGTCGTACTGCAACAACCTACAATTTTTTTAAAAAACATTGTTGTTCACAATGACTGAACTATTAGTTTGCTAGTTATAGTGCTTAATGAGATGTCCCAGTGTTAGAACCACTTTGGGAGACAAGTACAAATGCTTTTGGAACCTCTACGTATTTCCAAGCACTGATCCTGGATTAGAGAGTGTGGTGTATTGACAACTGCATTAAAATTATGATCTGTCACTTTAAATGCTCAGGGCGGTTTCCTGGTCCTGCTTGCAGACGAAGGAGTTCTGTAAGGAAGTGTAAGATTTGGGCCAAGCAGACTCAATTTGAAGACCAGCAGCCTAGAAAGAAGAGTAAGATGAGATGAGTTGTGCCTCTCTGTCTTAAGGAACAACCTGCTTTCTCTGTGTGTGTGTTTGGGGGTTCTTATGTATTATTCTGAATTGTAAGAAATAAAATGGTGTAATGTTGCAACTGTAGGGACCAGGCTGTGGGTAGTCTAAGGGTTAGAGTCAGGAGTCTGGAACCAGCACTGGGGTCAGCGTCAGGTGCCAAGCCAAAGGTCAGAACCGAAGTCAGAGTCTGGAGTCAAGCCAAGAGTCAGGAGTCAAGCCCAGGGTCAGAGTCAGTGTCAGGGGTTCAGCATAAAAGTAGGGACCTGGAGCGAGGCAGGAAACAGGAACTGAGAACAGACGGGGGTCTGGAACAAGGAGGGCAGGAACAGGAAGGGAGGCAGGAAACAGAAGTCAGACAAGTAGGTAGGGCCTGTAGTAGTAGCCAGCCAGGAATTCATCTAGTTGCTCAGACAACTTCCTGTACTTCTTTCTGGCTTAAGTTGTGTGCCCAGCCAATTGGTGGGGCTGGACATCTCCCCCAGTGGATGAGATTCTTTGTGAACTAAAGCTTTGCTAGCCCCGGCTTCTCCAGCCATTTGGTGAGCTGTGGCGGCCACATTCTGAGCACTGCCTGGGGACTTGTGGGCCCATGTTCAAGGCTTACCATCCTCCACAACAACCTTCCAGCAAGAGTAGCTTATGCTTTTATCTAACTTGTGTATGTATGTCACAAATGTAACAGAGATCAGAAAATGTTTTGAGACCTGGATAGAAGGCGAAAAGTGGGACAAATTTGAGGCTTAGCAAGCTTCTTGGCACTGTTCCTTTAAAATTAAAGGTGGCATCAATAATAGTAAAACACATCACAACTAATGTAGTACAAAACAAAATGCTAACAAGTCAAATACCACAGCATCATTATAGTAGTGGGAGAAGAATTAATATTTATTTTCTCTTGGTATCTGAAAACAAACCATAATAATAACAGTAACAAAACTTCAAGCAAACATCACAATCACACATTTACTGCCACTACTTTAAAAAAAAATCATGTTATCATGTTTCACTTGTTACATTGGGTTTGAATCTTGGGGAAATTAAACAGTTGAAGTGGTAGCAGATCTCCTCTGGCACATTTATCTGTTTTCTCATGATCGCAGAGTACAGTTTCTTCCATTCAAGTCTATACACACTGGAAATCCTTTATGTTTTAGTGACACCTGAAAGTGAAAAGAAAAGGAGTACTTGTGGCACCTTAGAGACTAACCAATTTATTTGAGCATGAGCTTTCGTGAGCTACAGCTCACTTCATCAGATGTTTACCGTGGAAACTGCAGCAGACTTTCTCACCTCCTCAGGAATAATATAACACTGAATTGTTAGGCCTACAGGACAGTTCAACAGCTGACATTCAAATCCTGGATGCTTTGAGGGTCCTTAACATTTTTCAAGACCAGCAGGAACAAAATGAGAGACTCACAGAATTCATGTTCTTCAAAGTAGAACACCATGAGCATGGTGAGATGCAGAGAATCAGGCAATCTTTCACAGCATTTCCTGTTCTGAGATGCTAGAAATATTATAACAAAAAACTATGCAACATTTAATATATATTACATATACATATCATGAATCACACATATTATATCATAATGTAACATATGAATGAATATACTATGATACAGTGTTTCTCAACCAGGGGTCCAGGGCCCGCTTGGGGGCCGCAAGCCATTTTCAGGTGGTCTGTCAAGCAGGGCTAGCATTAGACTTGCTGGGGCCCAGGGCAGAAAGATGAAGCCCCACCTCATGGGGCTGAAGCCCAGGGCCCCGAGCCCCACCACCCGGGGCTGACGCTGAAGCCTGGGCAACTGGCAATTGCCCTGATTGCTACCCCCTAACGCTGGTCCTGGCTTTTATATGCAGAAACACAGTTGTTGTGGCACAGGTGGGCCGTGGAGTTTTTATAGCATGTTGGGGGGGCCTCAGGAAGAACACGGCTGAGAAACCCTGCTACAATACACAGTAATATAATTAATTACATTATCTACCAAAATGCTATCAACTCTGAAGTACACTGCAGCAAAAGTTTAACTTGCATAATGCAACAGTGCACAACTATTTAGGAGGTGAAGAACTAACATTAAGGATAATTTTAGGTAGGCAGAATTTAATTGCCCAAATTGGAATTTGCTCATGTCACTGGAGCTAAAACCCCTTCTCTTGCAAAAAACTGCAATGGAGCTTTTAGTGTATGCAAATGGCCAGGACCTTAATTTTATGTCCCATCCAAAAGACAGTACTTTTTAAAACACAATGGCTTCAAACTGTTTGTTACATGCCATGCAGGCTCACACATAGATTTGCCAGTACAAAGTACACTTAGAATACACGTAGATCTGTATGGCACATCTTTAGTCTGTTTGTACAATCTTCCTTTATCCACTTTTCACAATCATCATAGTTCTGATGAATAAAAAAGTACTATATATACGCATTCATTATAAGCCGACCCCCCAAAATGGGTAGGTAAAAATGGCAAAAACTGTATGACCCTTTCATAAGCCGACCCTATATTTCACGGGTCGGCAAACTTCGGCTCCCGGCCCACCAGGGTAAGCCACTGGCGGGCTGGGACGTTTACCTAACAAAATGTCCCGGCCCGCCAGCGGCTTACCCTGACAGGCCGGGAGCCAAAGTTTGCCGACCCCTGTTGTAGACCACTGATGATGGAACGTCAATTCTGGATTTGCTTCTTTACAAATGTTCTAAAATTTTATTTTTACTTAAATTGTATATTTGTTATGTTATAATTGAGATAAAAGAAGTATTAATATAAATAAAACATTGGATATCGATTATATAATTTTTCTCAGTTCATGTCCATGTAAATAAAGAACTTAAAACATGTGCTTCCGTAAAGTTCAATTTTCCTAGTACTAGCTGTTTACTTTTCTTAGTATTGTTCTACTACAGGACTATATTATAATTATTTTTATAGCGCATACTTATATTGATCGTCAAATAATTTATTGATGTCAATATTGCAGCTGTTTAAAGTTGCAAAGGCTTTGTTTAGTGGACTAGATTGGCTTGAAATGAATGCTAAAAGAGCAGTGCTACAGATCTGCATGACATTTGACCCATGCATTTCACATAATGCTTCACCTTACAAGCCAATCAGAAAAACACAATGAATGATAGTACTATGGCACTGGTGTCAGTCCATTACTCTGTAATTTGATCTCTTCATGTATTTCTACCAATGGTACTTGTAAGTTTCGAGCCAATCTGAAAATATAATGTGCAGAATTGATGGAATCTGTAATAAAATTTAAATAGCCTGTTATAGTGACAGACGTGCCAATCTACAGGGCTGCTTTGAAATAAACAAAGAACAATAATAATTTGACAGTGATAAAGCAGGTGACATTCCTATATAAAGGCCTACAAAATCTATAACTAAATTATTATTTTCTAAGATTTTCATACTAGTATTTAAAATGAACGATGAAATCAAAAGAAAATGGTCTGCTTATAATGCAGCTTTCAAACTTAAAGTTGTTGAATATGCAGAAGCAAACAATAATTGCGCTGCTGCTCGTGAATTCTGTATCAATGAGAAGCAAATAAGAGAATGGCAAAAAAATAAAACAACACTAAAAGACATGCTAAGAAGCAAGAAAAAATGTCCAACGAGGTGCGCTTCATTTCCTGAGATGGAGAAAGATCTCAATGATTGGGTTGTTGAATGTCGACAAAATGGGTACGTCGTCACTAGAACTGGAATTCGTCTGTGTGCTCTGCAAATGTTGAAAGACAACAAATACAAGTCAGTAAAGCTGTCAATATTTGTCACATCAGCAGCTTGATGTACTCGCTTCAAGAACCATCATGGTCTCTGTCTTTGTCAGCAAACAAAGATAGTGCAAAAGCTGCTGAGAGATTTGGAAGAAAAAAATCGAATCTTTCCAAAGGCTTATTATAGAACATTGAAAGTAATACGCATTTGAGCTGTCACAAATAGGAAATATGGATGAATCACCGATAACATTCTATCTCCTGAGCAACAGAACAGTAACTGGTGTTGGTGAAAAAACAAGTTTTAATTAAAACCACTGGCCATGAACAAATCAATTTTATGGTGATTTTATTGTGTTTGGTAAATGGATCAAAGCTCCATCCTGTTGTTATTTTTAAAAGAAAAACCTTGCCTAAAAACATGGAATTTCCTGCTGGTGTCTTCATACGTGCACACAAAAATGGATGGATGGATGAAAGTGGGATTGAATGGCTGGAAAAGTGTGGAATAAGAGACCAGGAACACTTTTCAAGAAACCTGCTATGCTCATTTGGGACATGTTCAGAGCACACAAGACAGATGAGGTGAAAAATGTGGCCAAAATAATGAAAACTACTTTGGCTGTAATACCTGGAGGCTTAACTTCTGTTCTACAACCGCTTGATGTGTGCCTGAACAAACCCTTTAAAGACAGGCTACACAAAATGTGGTCTGAATGGATGTGGTTAGGCATGGTGAAGTTGACAAAAGGCGGGAATCCTATGAAGCCCAAAATCAATCTAGTGGCCCAATGGGTCAAGGATGCGTGGGGGTCCATTTCCTCGGAAATGATAGAAAAATCATTTAGGAAATGCTGTATCAGCAATGCGCTCGACAGGTCAGAAGACGATGCCATATTTGATGACGACACAATAGAGGTTGATGATGAGAAGGAATCTGAGGCTGAAGATGACACTGCTGACATCTATGATGAAAATGCCGGTGCAGCTGTCACTGAAGCCGAGTTTAATTAACTGTTTGGTGAATCGGAGACTGATTCGGACTTTGAAGGATTTTAAGATTTTTAAATAAGTACCTTAGACCAATATGAGACTTTAAAATCAGTAAATGGATATTTAAAACATTGACTGTAATTTTGAAGGTGAATACATATTTGTTCAGTTATTATTATAAGGACAACAGGTTTTTTGTTAGAATACATTAAAATAATTCTAGTGCTAGTACGAGAGACTGCTGAATTGGAATTAATTTGCAAACTGGATACAATTAACTTAGGCTTGAATAGAGACTGGGAGTAGATGTGTCATTACACAAAGTAAAACTATTTCCCCGTGTTTATTTCCCCCACTCCCCACTGTTCCTCGGACGTTCCTGTTAACTGCTGGAAATGGCCCACCTTGATTATCACTACAAAAGATTTTCTCCCCCCCTTCGCCCCCCCGCTCTCCTGCTGGTAATAGCTCATCTTAAGTGATCACTCTCCTTACAGTGTGTATAACACCCATTTTTTCATGTTCTGTGTGTATATAAATCTCCTCACTATATTTTCCACTGAATGCATCTGATTAAGTGAGCTGTAGCTCATGAAAGCTTATGCTCAAATAAATTGGTTAGTCTCTAAGGTGCCACTAGTACTCCTTTTCTTTTTTTAAAACAAAGATGTACTGGTCAGACAACATGGACTCAAGTGCCACCAATAGGCAGATGACACACCTAACTATCCTTTACCATATATGACCACACCACTGCCAACAAGCTGGCCCAGTCTTGAATGAGATCAGCTCATGGATGAACAGCAGGGAGAAGTTTAGCTGAACCTGAGCAAGAGAGAGAGAGAGAGGATGCTGGTGGCCAGAGGAAAGCCCTTTGAAAAGTCTGCAAACACAATGCAGTCTCCTTTGGCTGAAGGTACACACCCAAAATTGCTCAATTCAGTCTGTAGTTAAGAAGTAATCTTGGATTTCTTGCTGATGCTAAGCTCTCATACAGAAGTATCTGAGAGTGACTCATTCTATCATCTCCAATTGCTAGAAGATGATGTCCCATGTTGGTCAATGATGACCTGGCCTCAGTTATTCATTCCTTCATCAGCTGAACTACAGAATGTGATATACCTGGACATGAAGTCTTCAGCACTCAGGAAACTCCAACTAGTATACACCACTGCACCATGTCTTCTCAGCAAGATAGGCTGCTGCAAGCATCTCATACCTCTCCTCTCTAAATTGGCTTCCCATAGAATACCAAATAAAGTTCAAGGCCTGATTTTCAAAGCATGACATGGCCTGAGCCCAGAATATCTAAAAGACCCCTTCAGCGCCAGGGAGAAGAGTGCTGACAACTTGCTCTTGTGGCTCTATAAATAACAGGGGTAAAACTTCATGCAAGAAACAGAACTTTACCAGTGTCCGGGTATGTCTACACTAGAAACTTAAATTGACCTATATTAGGTCAGTTTACAGTCACCACATTAATTACTGTGGTGGTGTATGTCCACACTACCCTCCTTGGTTTGGTGGTGTGCGCTCTCACAGGGAACGCTGCCACCAACCCAAGAGAGGCAGCGCAGGGAGCTGAGAGATCTCTTGTCTCTGCTGGCAGCTCCCTGGTTTCCGGGCAGGATCCCAGGTTCCGGGCAGGCTGCCTCCTCCCTCTGCTCCCTGTTCCTGGCCAGGAGCTGCGCAGCTGGGGCTTCTCCCTTCCCCATTCCATGCCAGGAGCTGGGGGAAGCCATCCAGGGCTTCTCCCCTCCCCATTCCCCACTGGGAGCCAGGGAAAGCCACCTGGGGCTTCTTGCCTTCGGGGAGTGGGCTCCCCATGCCTGGCTTCTTGCGCTTGGTCCTAGCTGGGAGTGGGGAAGGGTGGGGGGAAGCTGTGTGGGCTTCTTACCCTGGCTCCATTCTCTCCGGGCTTCCAGGGGAGCAGGGGGCAGCTGAGCTCTAGTTGCCTGGCTTTCTTGTTAGTTTCAGGGCTCCTGCCCTGAACTTGACAAGACAGCCAACAGCCAATGAAAGGGATGCAGTGTCTGCAGTGATACACCTAACTACACAGACATAAGCCTAATGCCTCTGGGGGCGGTGGATTTATGATGTTGGTGTAGTAGGCACTTACATCAGCGGGAGCAAGGCTGTCATGTAGACATAACTAGGTCGAGGCAAGCTGCCTTATGTGGACCTCGCTGTGCAGTGAAACCAACCCTAAGACAGTGGAATTAACTCCCCCAAGAACCATCACAAACCTCGCCACCTTCTGCTCCCTGGGCCAAGGCGTTTCTCTGACACCAATACATAAGAATGTGGGTTAACACCTAACTAACCCCTCCCAAAACAAGCCACTGCACTGTGCCCACCTCTCCCCCAGGGTACAGGAGCGCGCAACCACGGCCGACAGACGTGCCTCCCGTCGCTTAATGCAGTAGCAGAAGGCGGCTGAGGTACCATGGCCAGGGAGAGGGACATGTTGGGGGGCGGGTTGTGGATGAAGGAGGTTGGGGGAGCCCAACAAAGGGCTGCCAGGAGCGGCGCAGGGACTGCTCTCCCGGGCCAGCGCTGTGGGATCGGGGCTGCAGCGGGCGGGGCGGTCCCTGGGCTCCGAGGGACGCTGCGCCTGCCGCGGGGACTGGGGGCCGCGCGAGACGCGGGCAGGCAGCGCGGCGGGCAGCCCAGCTCGCGCAGGAGGCGGCCGGGCTCCTCCCCCGGCCCGGCGAGCTCATGGCCTTGTGGGGAGCCCTGCGCGCCGCCGGCAGCCGGCTCAGGTCCGTGCGGCGGGGTCGGGGCCTCGCACCCACCTGAGTCCCCGGGGAAGGGCGGTCCTGGCCCCGCCCCCCCGTGCGGTCGCCCGCTTGCACCGTGCCCGCTGCGGACTGCCCCACTGTCACCGACCCCGTGGGGTCGCCGCCGAGCAGGGGGTGCGGCCCGCTCCCAGCCTCGCCGCCCATCGGGGCAGGGCAGGGCAGGCCAGGCCGTGCGCTGGTGCCGAGCCGCGCTCAGGATCCGCTCCCCTGGTGCTGGGCACTCCGAGCCCGGCAGGGAGCGAGCCAGGCCGGCTGAGCCTGCCAGCAGCTGGTCCGCCGGCTGCCGACCCCCCCCCCCCCCCACGGGGTCTGCCTGCCCCACGGCTCTCAGCAGCTCCGCCACATCTGGGCAGATAACACAGCCGAGCCCAAGGCAAATGGGGGCCATGCCCCCCCAACCGCCCGGGCATACCAGTACCGGTCTGGTCTCCTCTAGCACTAGGAGAGTTACACTGGTATAGTAAACTGGGGGAGGGAGATTGAGTGGTGTTGGTGTGTTAAGGATAAAGTTACACCGCTCTAATCCCTAGCACGCAAACTAGGACCACTGCAACTGCATCCTGGCTAGGGTGGGTTTGCCGCTTTAATTACACCAGCATAATTAAATAAGCAAAACATTCTAATGTAGATAATCCCTTCGTTAGGTGGCATTTTAAAAAGGAATGTTTCTGTAATTCACTTCAAACTAATGGCTGCCCTGCAATGCCAAACCCTGCAGAGACAAGATCTTGGGAAACCAGTGGGTTTCTGATGTATGATAGACTGAGTCAAGCTGTCTCTGTTCTGGGCACTTTGCCGATATGTAAAAATGGACAGTTTTTGCCTCCAAGAACTTTCAGTCTTGAACTAGACCTTAGTAATTAGAGTTTAAAGAAACCAACATATAATAGGTTGAGGGTAGTGAAGTTGTTTTGACAGAAATCCTTAGTATCATATTTAAAATAACCTGAGGAGAACCATAAAAATGATTGTTTTTCAAAAAGAGGTTTTATACTTCTAACATTTTTGTTTTTAGAATGGGAAATAATCCATCTACTTCAATGGGATTGTCTAATGCTGCTACTGTGAACAAGATCCAGGTAAATAAAGGGGTCATTTATTATTCAGAAAGAATTATTATTTCTAGCCTTTGAAAAATGGATAGTAATTTACTAACTTTTTTTTCTAATCAGTACAAGGATTGTTTTTTTATGACATAAGTCTATAGAATCTGATCTGTAAACTTAGTCCAGTTAATAATGTATTATGCTTTTGAACTTCAGTTCTGCAATCTAATCCATGTGGGCAGACCCTTATACTTTCAGTGTCCTGTTTAAATCAGTTAAGTTCAGCACTGGTGTCATTATTGAAAGATGATGTCAGGGGAGGGCTAAACCCTGTTAAGCCTATTAATTAAGCAATATCTCGGGTTTAGCTCCAGTAAAGTAATAGTCTTACATTTCTGGAAAGAACTTTATCCTTTTATCCACATTCATCTTTTGACTACACAGCCTATCAGACCTGCATCATTTTTACCTTTAGGTGACTTATCACAGCCATCTTACCCACAGCTCTGTTATGTTTTTGGGGATACTTGGAAGGGTCCATGCTGTCATGCCAGACCCCTACAGTGTTCTGTTCCTGGGGGTTTGTCATACCTTGTGTATGGTCTGTCTTAATATCTCTTTGGAAGTGTCTTCCTTGGACCACCCTTGCATTTTATCACCCAAACAATATAAAATGACACATGCACATTATGTTAAAAATACATTATTAAGGTTGCAAAATCAAGAACTCAAGTCAGGAAACATCAGAATTAAGGTAGCCTGCCCCTCTAACTGTTGAATGTCTTTTGGAGGAGAATGCACTTTAGTGGTCCCTTGTGCCCATTACCCCCCTCAAGTAGGGGCCCCTTCTCATCCATCTTTTACAATTTGTCCCTGTGCCAGTCCTCTCTCTTCCACGCTCCTGGCTTCTCATCCCTCGCCCTTTCTCCTCACCCACCCAGTCTCCACTCCTCAGGCTTCTCATCCAAGTTCTACTCTCCTTGTCCCACCAGTCCTAGTTTCCCCTCCAGCTCTTTGTGCTAGTCTTCTTGCCTTGCTTCATGGTCAGAAGGAGCCATTGTGAACAGTTAGAATGATCTCCTACATAACACAGGCCATAAAATATCCCTGAATTAAATTCTTGTTTGAACTTTTAGAAGGGTATCCAGTGATGGAGAAACTACCACAGCCCTTGGTAACTTGTTCCAGTGGTTAATTACCCTTGCTGTTAAAAATGTATGCCTCACAGAGGTAAAATAACACCTCTACTCATATTCACTATTCCTCTGATTCATCCAAGAATTGTATTAGCCCTTTTGGCCCCAGTGTCTCACTAGGTGCCAGAGTTGAGCGGATTATCCACCCCCCCCAATCCTTTTCAGACTCTCCTCTTCCCAGGATAGAGTCCCCCGTACTGTAAGTACAGCCTACATTCTTTGTTTCTAGATATGAACTTCACATTTGGCCGTTTCAAAACACACATTGTTTGCTTATGCCCAGCTTACAGAGTGATCATGATAGCTCTTTAACAGTGATCTATCCTCTTCATTATTTACCACTTCCCCAATCTTTGTGGCTCTTGCAAGCTTAATCAGTAATGATATTTTGTTTTCTTCCAGCTGATAAAAAATGTTAAACAACATAGGGTCAAGAACTAATCCTTGTGGGACCCCACTGGAAACACCTATTTATAACTTTTGGTAGTTGTTACCATAATGAAAAGACAAAACATATTGCCTTTGTCAAAGTCTTTATCTGTAAGAATGTGATAAATTAATTAAGTAAATTAGTACCCATGTGCAGAATACATTGACTCAACCTTTTTTTTAAAAAAAAAAAAAAATACAGGAAACCATTTCGGACAACTGTGTAGTGATTTTCTCTAAAACAACATGCACCTACTGCAAAATGGCAAAGAAACTGTTCCAGGATATGAATGTAAATTACACAGCAATAGAACTAGACATGTATGAAAATGGAAGCCAGTTTCAAGACATTCTTCATCAAATGACTGGCGGCAGGACAGTGAGTACATCTTTTCAGCTGTAGTAACTAAAATAGATGGGGGCTAATTCACTGAAGCACTAGCTCACCAACTGTGACCTCATCAGATCTTGTGTGCTTGCTGCATTGAACCTTATACATGAGCTACTAAGTAACACACAAGGTGCTTCAGGAAGCTGTAGTAAAGGTTCTGTAAGGTATCTCACATTCCTCATGGTACTGACATACCACTCCAAAGTTATGATAGTTACTGTACTGCTCCTCCTGCTGTCTTTCAGATGAGATTTTAAACAAAGGTCACATCAAAGACACAAAATTGAAATTCATCAGGAACACTTTTTGCTTGGGTAAAAGTGTTAGCCCCAGTATCCTAGCAACTTTGGGAATTACATTCTGTCTTTGTAACAAGTCCCTGTAACTTCATTTGAATCAAGTGTTTTTTCACTGCATGTTCTAAACCCATGTGCAAATGATATATCTTACTTTTAAGGAGAAGGTGCAGTGATGCCTCTGTTTAATGTAAAGCATCTCGGGACCTCTTTTATAGAAAGTTATTATGGAAATGTAAGACTGTCCACTAATATGGTGCATCAAATAGGAATGCTAAGCTTTTACGTACGTGCTAAGTTTATGTGGCACTGCGGCAGCATGCATAATCACACTTGGTTTTTATCCTCCCTCCAACAAAATAACGAATGTAATTTTCATATACTTAACAGGTTCCAAGAGTGTTTATTAATGGGGCTTTTATCGGAGGTGCTACGGATACTCAAAGGCTTCACCAGCAAGGCAAGCTGCTTCCATTAGTTCATCAATGTCAAATGAGAAGAGTGAAAAATTCTGATCTGCCATGTGGCCTACCATAGCCTTAGTTACGAAAGTGCCCCTAATCTAGATGTTGGATACCTAATATCCATCTTTAGGCTTCTAAATAAATGGCCTGACTTTCAGAGGTGCTGAGAACCCACAAGGTCTAAAATTAGGCCATTTGTTTGGGGGCCTAACTCTGAATTTAGGTGCCAGTTGTTAAGCACCCAAACTTGAAAATGTAGGCCTATGTGTGCAGCATGGTCTACTAACCTAACTAGGGTTTGGAGCGAGTAAATCGTCAATTTGAAATCATTTATCTAACACAGACATTACGGCCTTGGGCAATACTTAAACCCTCCCTGCCTCAGCTTCACCGTTCATAAAATGGAAGTAAAAACAATTACCTACCTCACATAGCTTTTGTGTGGATTAGCTAATATTTTTGTTACAGTGCTTTGGAGACATAAAGGACATGTTTTAAATATGTTAAAGTGCTACACGAGGTTCTGTGAAATAGGTGACAAACACAACTCGTGAAAACTTGCACTGCTTATCACCTTCAAGACATTGTAGTATCCTATTGATTGTAATGTGAGTTGGTTTGCTAAACTTTCTAGCTAATTTTACTGTAATTGTGTTGGAACAAAAGATGACAGTGCAATTTAGTGTTTCCTATAGAATCAAGTCAGTGCTAAAGATTGATTCTTCTTTGTTCAATTACGTACACGGAAGACACTAAAAAGAACCAGTTAATGTTTATTTATATGAAGTCTGCAGTTACTGAGATTTTAATTACATTTCTGTAAATGTAAACGCTCTGTTATTAAAGACAGATCATGGTAAGCTACAGTAGTTGAGTTTTTCTTACAGTTCTGTATATACTCTCAAGTAACAGTTGGAAACTTACTTTTTTAAGCATAATGTTAAGTTCTAATCACTTTGAGACACTTAACAACCAGTCTGTTCTGTTTCATTAATGTAGTTAGTACATCTGCTGCGAACTCCCCTGCCAATTTTAGTAGTTTTACAATTATTCTCTGTTTTTTTTAAATGTGGTGAAGGTCCAACATACACGGTAAAAGCGAATCTGACTATATACAAATATATAAGGTAAACAAAGCTTTGTCTAATCGTTCAGGCACTGTAATGTTACATGTAACTATAGTAAGTAGATTTTATATAGAAATATGATGTTCTCTGTCCATCTGTGTTCAATTGTCTGTATGCAATACATATGTACTTTTAAAAATATAAGTTAAATACTGACTCACAGTTCCTGTGTGTAACTTTGAAATAAGCGTTTTTTTTCCCCCCGGCTGTGCTTTCCATCTAACTTTTTCAGGCCCTGACATATCTCACAGCTATTTACTTACTACTTAGAAGTCAGCATGCAAGATTGGGGTGGTCTACCTCTGGTTCTGAGACAACAGCTCAGATGTCACATGTGCTGCCCCGAGCTTTTCCAGCAGTAATGTGATATTCACTTGTCATTTCCTCCACTCCCCTATCACATTCTGTCGAGAGAGCTAATACTTTGTTTGCTGCTTGGAAGAGCTTTGAGCAGTCCTGGGGGACTGAAACAATCTGTCTTTAGTCAGGAAGACAACATTGCTTCAGTTTATTCAAATTCACCTCACAATCATATGGGCTAGAAACTTAAAAAAAATAAAATAAAAAAAAATAAAAAAAAATAAAAATCTGAAAACAGATGGTTTAGGCCTCTTCAAGTGCCAGGAAAAGCCTCACTTATCAGTTGCAAGTAGATTTTAAGTCATGAGTTAAGTTTTGGCAGGGAACTGTTGGAGTAATACAAATACAGTAATTTAACTAGTGTTAATACTACTAACGCGTGGTAAAGGCACCACCATTGGGTTGTCAGAGCTCCTGCAGTTTAACGGTGCACACTAATCAGGTAAATGCATGGCTCACATAAGTGTTGTTATGGTACAGAAGTTACTTGCAGAGGAGAGGCTTTCAGACATATGAATAATAAAAACAGCCTGGGAAGCTATGTAGTCCCTATGCACAGTATTATAGGTCAAACATTGCAAATTCTGTACTAATAGCTAGAACAGTATAAGATGCTATACTGTTAACACAATTAATTAAAACAGGGTAGATAGATGGTCAAAGGAATTTTCTGAGTTGAACAGTTGGTCATAATGTTGTCACAGGGATAAGACAGTGAACTGGGACTCACCCTTGCTTTATTTTTGGCTGGGCCACTTAAGTATGTGACATGGGGCAAATCACTTCACCTCTCAACTCATCTGTAAAACGGGGACAGTTATAGTTACTTTACTCTGTAAGGTGTTTTGAGATCTTTGGGTAACAAGCACTGTGTAACAGCTAATTAGAGTAAATCTGCTATATTTCTGCTATGCTTCATTCCTTTCCCTTTCAGTTCTCTATTTGTCAGCCCACTTCTCCCTCAACTGTATGGTTCTGAACATTTCCCTGCTGTAGTGTGACAGACTCATCCTGCATCTTATACACCAGCAGTTACATTGCAGCAGCGTAGTAGACACAGCGTGAGATACTCCTAAAGCTTCATCTTAGTATAAAACGGCACAGCTGTTGCAGAAAAGAGCATTTTTTTAAAAATAAAACTCCCTTGGTTACTACTATCATGCATATCTGCCTTGTTACATAGATATCAGTCTTATAGCGGCTAGCGATCTTAAAGCTTGGTGCTAAATTGGCATGGGAGGGAGGAGCTGTTAAACATAAAGGATGCCTTTTAAAAAAAAAAAAGGTTAAAAAAAATTAGGTGTATCAAGTTTAGTTTTCCTTGGCTTTGTTATAAAACAGTATTGATGCTCTGACCCCCCACAAGCTTTCCCTAGCACTTCAGGAGGCCTTTAATTGAAGGCTATGTCAGATTTTTTTAACCAAGACATCCTTTTTTCTGTCAATTAAACATTGGAATTAAATAAGGTTTAACAAAAGTTCTGAACAGACACAAAATCCCTTCCCCTCTTAAATGCTCCACTTCCAGTCTCAATCTCATGTTTCACGTGTTCTTCAAATCACCACACATTCTATGAGGATGGACCCATCCTGAATGACTAAAGCTAAACTAAGTCAAGCAAAATTTTGAGGACAAAATCCTGCCTTTATACATCATAAAAAGAACCCAAGACCAATTTATTATTCTTTACAGATCATGATTAAGGTTGATTGTGGGAAGAGGGAAAAGTATGTATGTTAAATGTATTTCTATTTTTAAAACCTCCCAACTTTTCAGTGTTTTAAAAATTCTATTTTCAAGTTTTCCCTCTCTTCCAGTTTGTTGATACGTATCCACCTTACCTAGATGTTTAGTTAAGCTCTGCAAATCAAAAGAAGGCCACATACAACTTACTAAACTCTGTACCTAAGATGTACCTCACAAAGCTGGCATTATTTCATTTGCATCAATTCTCCAGTCCTCCACAGAGCTTCTGGTGCTGCTAAGGCTTCTCCTGAGATCTCCAACTGCCTGTAGCATGTGGCGAGGTTCTTGCAGCTGTCTGAGCAGGAACATCACTCCTGGTCAGTCTTATGTTCTCTCTGAATTTGAAGAGCAACTAGCAAAAGACTCAAAAACTAACACCATCTTTTTTACGGGCATCAGAAGCAAGAAGCCTGCCAAACAATGAGTGGGGCCACTGGACAATCAAGGTGCTAAAGCAGCACTCAAGAAAGAAAAGGCCATTGTGGAGAAGCTAAATGAATTTTTTGCATTGGTCTTCACTGCCCAAGATGGGAGGGAGACTTCCCACACCTGAGTCATTCTTTTAAAGTGACAAATCTGAGGAACTGTCCTATATTGAGGTGTCAATGGATGAGGTTTTTGGAACAAATTGATAAACAGAAATAAGTCACCAAGACCAGATGATATTCACCCAAGAGTTCTGAAGGAACTCAAATACAAAATTGCAGAACTACTAATTGTGGTATGTAAGCTATCACTTAAATCAGCTTCTGTACCAGATGACTGGAAGATAGCTAATATTATGCCAATTTATAAAAAAGGCTCCAGAGGCGATCTTGGCAATTACAGCCCAGTAAGCCAGTTTCAGTACCAGGCAAATTCATTGAATCTATAGTATTAGTAAAGAACAAAATTACCAGACACATAGATGAACATGATTTTTGGGGAAGAGTCAGCATGGCTTTTGTAAAGGGAAATCATGCCTCAATAATCTATTAGAATTCTTTGAAGGGGTGGGGTCAACAAACATGTGGACAAGGGGGAATCCAGTGGATATAGTGTACTTAGTTTTTCAGAAAGCCTTTAACAAGAGCCTTTGGTGACATTAAGCAGTCATGGGATAAGAGGGAAGATCCTCATGGATCAGTAACTGGTTAAAAGACAGAAAACAAAGGGTAGGAATAAATGATCACTTTTCAGAATGGAAAGAGATAAATAACTATCCCCCCACCCCAGGGATCTATACTGGAACCAGTGCTATTGAACATGTTCATAAATATTCTGGAAAAAGGGATAAACAAGGAGGTGGCAAAGTTTGCAGATGATACAAAATTACTCAAGAACGTTAAGTCCAAAGTAGACTGCAAAGAGTTACAAGGGTTTCATAACACTGGCTGACTGGGGAACAAAATAGGAGATGAAATTTTGTATTGATAAATGCAAAGTAATGCATATTAAAAACATAATCCCTACTATACATTCAAAATGATGGGAGTCTAAATTAGCTGTTATCCCTCAAGAAAGATCTTGGAGTCATGGATAGCTCTCAGAAAACATCTGCTCCATAGGCAGCTGCAGTTAAAAGAGCTAATAGAATATCAGGAAAGGGACAGATAATAAGACAATAAATATCATAATGCCACTCTATAAATCCATGGTACGCCCAAATCTTGAATACTGTGCCATTTTGGTCACCCCATCTCTAAAAAGGTATATTGGAAATGGACAAGGTACAGAGAAGGGCAACAAAAATTATTAAGGGTACGGAACAGCTTCCACATGAGGAAAGATTACAATTGGAAAAGAGACGATGGAGGGGGGATATGATGGAGGTCTATAAAATCATGAATGGTGTGGAGAAAGTGAAAGTGTTATTTATCCCTTCACATAACACAAGAACTAGGTGTCACACAATGAAATTAATAGGCAACAGGTTTAAAACAAACAAAGGGAAGTACTTCTTCATGCAACACATAGTGAACCTGTGGAACTTGTTGCCAGGGGATGTTGTGAAGATGAAAACTGCACCTGGATTCAAAACAGACTTAGATAGGTTCATGAAGGATAGGTCAATCAATGGCTATTAGCCAAGATGGCGAGTGATGCAACTCTATGCTCTTGGTGTCCCTAAGTTTCTGACTGCCACATGCTGGGACTGGATGATGAGATGGATCACCCGATGATTCCCTGTTCATTCCCTTTGAGGCATCTGGCATTGGCCACTATTGGGATACTGGGATAGATGGACCATTGGTCTGACTCTTAATGGCTATTCTTGTATTCTTATGTAGAGGGGCTAGCACACAACCGTGGTGGTCTTGCCCCTTGTGGCTCCCCTTCCTTCTCCTCAGACCTGGATAGACCCTTACTTGTCCTGTGGGAGTTAGGTATCATTAACTGGTACCTCTCCCTCCCTTGGGCTTGGGAATAGAAAGGATAAGAAATTTATGAAACAGTTCCAACGGAACTAATCCAATGCTTCAAGCTAATGTGGAACAAGGGTATTCACGTGTAGAGTTGATCAGGAATAGCTATTTTGGAATAACTGTCCATGTTGACTAGCCTTTATTCCAGAAGTGTCCACATGAGGAACCATTCCAGAATGGCTGTTGCAGAATAGCTATCCCAGGCAAATTCCCCATATAGACAAGCCCTAAATAATTTCACTCAGAACTAGTGAAACAAATTTGGAGTTGGTAGGCTAACTTGTTGTGGTTTATCTGGGTCAATTTCAAAAAAATTGAAATCTTTTAATCCCATCTCAAAGGTCATGACTGATTAACTTGAAATTTCCATCCATAAACTCTGCTTCAGAAATTTGGGATAGATATGCTATGACTGAAGTTGAGATCAAAAGTGAATTACTTGCTTAAGTATGGGGAGACTACTGTCAATGGAAGCTTGGCAGTGGCTTCCAATGAAGGATTTCAAAGTGGTGTATAAACACTAGTGATATAGCCTCACAATATCCCTATATGGCAGTCAAGTTACTAACTCTGTTTTAGAAAACTTAAGTGGGGGACAAAGCATTGCACTTCATGCTGGAAGCATGTAATTATTAAGCAAGTTCTATAACTAATATTCTGTATTGCACATTTCACACGTCAACCAAAAAGATGGGAGGCAGGTGTTTTTATGGGTATTGAATTAAATGTGTTCTGTGTGCCTTAACTGAATTTTCATATTTCCAAATGCTCTGATTTCTTGAAAGTTCAACGTTAGTAGTGAAGTTCCTGGTTTGTAAATGTGTTAAAATAAATTTAAAAAATGACAACATTCTGGTCAGAAATGTTACCCAAAATCACCGATATGAACTTCCCCTTAAAATCTGTGTCTCAGAAGAAGTGAGCAGTTGTTCACATTGTTCAAGTTGGATGTTGTTCATGTTGACTGGATGTGTCAAACTTGATACATCATAGTGGTCAAGATTTTAAATATTTTCCTAGAGACCATTCTTCAAAGAAGCCGATCTGGGGCCTGTTAAGAGGGTTGTGTGCACATTCTGTTCAATTTCAGGTTGTTTTAATATGATTATCTTCTAAAGGTTTGGGGGCTCATATAACCCGCAAGAAATGTGGTTGCTTATTCAAATTTATGGAGGGCTCTCCACAAAGGTCTTCCATCTGCAACCAACTTCCCCTAATAGGGTGCTTATATCTGTAATTGTCTTCCAGGAAAGAAGTTCCAATGAATTGCTACCAGTCTCAAAAAATCTTACAAGACTAGGAAAGGGCTGTTTAAGTCCTCTGTTTACAGGAGATAGGTGAGAATGAGGCTGCTAACTTAATTGCTACTTCTGAGTTAAAGGAGATTTGGATTTTGCCTTCCTCCCTCATTTTTCTGTGTCCTCCTCCTCCATTATCTGGGCCACAAGATGTAAATCCAAGGCCTTGAGAAGATGGAATATACATTTTTATGAAATTAGAGGGCATGTGTGCTGGGCAAGTTATTGATACCTCTCTGTTTCTCCAATCTGTACTACAAAGGATCTGTTTTTCCAGCCCTGGCTGAGCAAACAACTACACACCATTTTCCAAATATAAAATCAAGATTACAGTTTCAGGATCTAGGCAGATTTTTGCTCACACCAAAATGCAGAGCCATGGGTTTGTTTAATATGACTTCACCACCATATGAAAATAAATAACTAAACAAAATATAGTCTGCTATTCATAGAGTTTATTTAGTACTCGTATCAAATTCTACAGTCATAATGCAGTTTATTAGCATTATTTCACTTGCAAGTAAACGTCTAAAAATAATAATTTCAATATAATGTACATCTAAGGCCAGGATATTGGTAACAGCAAGACCCTGCAGTATTTGAGAAATGTTGTTAATATGCAAACAGGAAAGCATATCCTTTTCTTCCTCAAAATGGACCATTATACTGTTAAAGATGCACTATTCACAATAAAAAAGGCTTACGGCTGATCAATTATTATTAGTCATTATTTGTATTAAAGTGGTGCCCAGAGGTCTCTCTCAGGATTGTGGCCCCAGACTGTACTGTACAAATTCACAGTAGGAGACAGTTCCTTCCCAAAGAGATGTAGCATCAAATATCTCTTCAGAGCAGAGAATATGATTAGAAAGAGACCCGATGTAATTTAAGACCTGCATACTTATTCTCACAATACACTTTATCGCCCTGAACTTTTTAGGTTGCAATTAATTTTTCAGTTTAAATAATACGCCCTCTCCACAGTTTCTGAAAGGCATAGTGCATCTTTAACGTATAGAAAGAGTTAATAAACACACTGATCCTGGATATATATTTTATTCTTATTATTGCAAAGTTTACTACATTTTACTAAATTCTTCACTGTCCTGGTAAGTTTTGATTTACAGGGACACATCCATCAAATTAAACACACAAATTTATACCTCTCTCACTAATTTTGTACTAAATAAAAACTATTTTGTACAAATACTGGTAACAAAGATTTTTCTTCTTTTTTTCCCTCGATGTAGATTACTTAGGTCTGTTAATTAAAAACAAGACCTCAGATGAAGACTAGTAAATCTTCCCAGAGTGTAAAAAAATAATAGCATGCAAAGGAATTTTCTCAAGACCTTACTTTTCATTTTGTTACCTGTAAATTTTTAAAAATCTTTCTAAAATACTAACTCTTTGAGTTCTATGCTCTAGTAATCTGAGGGAATTGTTTAAGGCAAAATTCCACTAATAGTTCAGGAAACACACTGAGTGCCTATAGATACTAATGAGTGCCCATTTACTAAATAAAGATGAATGTGTTAGGGTACTCAAATGGTCAATGTTGTCATTATTTACCAAATTAAGGCTCTTCCTTCCAAAGATCTTTTCTCAAATGAGTTTAGTTTTATTCTATAGAAAGTAGCACAAAGCCATATTATATTTATATATATATATATAATATATATTTTAAAGTGAGGTTTCTACTCTAAAACAGGACTCTAAAATCTGCATTATGGGGAGGGAAAGTGTTCCACGTTTATTGTTTATCGATGACTTCAGATCAAAACTGTATAGCTTACAATTACACAATGTTTTTCTAATTGCTAGCCTGCAAATTCAATCTGGGAGCTGAGAGTTAAAACACATACATCACCAATAAAAAAGATTCTGCAATAGGAACTCAGTTATGTTGATCATGATGTTTGAATCGAACAGAATCAAGGTTTCTCACCCAGACCAAACTCTGCATTGCTAAAATGTGTAATAAATTGGGGGAGGGAATTTACTGTAAATCAGTTAAGTATGCCTATAGAAATTTGAATACACCCCAACGTGCAAAACTACTGCATAAGAAAGTGACTTTTAAAACAATTATTTCAGTACCGTACTTTAAAATGAAAGTGTAGTAGAATAGTCATTTTATTTGTTATCTGTTGAGCTCAACTATTAAAAAGCTGGTAACATTTATTAGTTCGTACCATTTACTATTATTTCTATTAATTATTTGTCAAATAATCATTTTTACATGTTCCTACCTTTAAGTGTTACCATATGTTTATTTAAACTTAAATTCAAAATGCAGAAATATCTGAAGGAAAAATGTCACAATATTAGAAACTATAAACCCACATGTAACACACACACACACATATATACATTTGCAGGCATCATACCTCCTGCTGAGATTTGTTAAACTTAACCCCAATTTTAGGTATGACAAGCAGCACATATACCATCTTACTGACTTACCTTTTTCCCCATATTCCTCACTCATTCAATATTTTCAGTAATGCTGTATGCTATGCAATCTTATGGTATGGTAAAAACGTAAAAACTTCTACCTATTACAAGAATAAGTCTGTTCAAACCATATCTTGACTGTACATATGTCTCTATAAAACCTTTGAAAATAGCTAGCATAAACCTGTAAAAATGATGAAATATTGTCAAATTAATTTAAAGCCTATACATGATAAAGAATCAATCTCCTTTCTCAAATTTCTGCCTACATTCTAGACACAAGAAAATTGCAGTAATGTTGCAAAGCTGCCTATCTATCCAGAATATTAATTTAATAGGTCCCTTTATTATGGAAATAATATAAACTCAATATATTTTAAAAAGAATAGAGAGCATGATCACTATATAAACTATAGAAATAGAGACTTTAAAATTGTACAAGGTAATTTAAAATGATAATTTTCTAAAAATAAAGCCTATTAAATCATCATACGGGTAGGTGTTGGATTATCTTTGAGAATTATTTTCCAAAAAGAAAAAATAAGAAAAAAAATAAAAACCTATTACTAACTTTCCATAATTGTTCTTAGAAATGTGTTGCTCATGTCCATTCCAATGTAGGTGTGCACATGCTGCATGCACCATCATCGGAAAGTTTTTCCCTCAGTGGTATCTGTCGGGTAGGCTCTGGTGCCCACTGGAGTCGCACCCTGATGGTGCTGTATATAGCATCCTGCCGACCCCTAATTTCCTTTTTGTCAGCTAACTCTGATATAGGGATAAAGCGGGCAGATTTTGGAATGGACATGAGCAACATATCTCAAACAACAACAGTTACGGATGGTTAGTAACCGTTTTTTCTTCTTCAAGTGTTTGCTCATGTCCATTCTGATGTAGGTGACTCTGAAACAGTTGTGCAGGTGGAAGGTTTGGAGTTCATTGACACGCTGATTGTAGCGCTGCTCAGCTGAAGTCTGAGTCATCTCTAGCTTGTTAAGTGATAGGATAGTGTGTCATGAACATGTTTCAGAGTAGCAGCCGTGTTAGTCTGTATTCGCAAAAAGCAAAGGAGTACTTGTGGCACCTTAGAGACTAACCAATTTATTTGAGCATAAGCTTTCGTGAGCTACAGCTCAATGCATCCGATGCATTGAGCTGTAGCTCACGAAAGCTTATACTCAAATAAATTGGTTAGTCTCTAAGGTGCCACAAGTACTCCTTTGCTTTTTGTCATGAACATGTGGATCGACAACCATGTTGCCACTCTACAGATATCCTGGATTGACACTTGTGCCACACAAACGCTATCCATGATGCTTGAGCTCTTGTAGAGTGGGCTGTCAACCTAAGAACTGGGACCTTTGCTAGGTCATATGTGTGGATACAGGTGATCCATGATAAAGATTCTTTGGGGAGAGATTGGTCAGCTTTTCATTTTGTCCATGATAGCTATTAACAGTTGGGTGGACTTTCTAAAGGGTTTGGTCCTCTCTGTAAGAAGCTGGTGCACGCTTCACATCCAGCAAGTGTAGTCTCTGTTTTTCCCTATTAGCATGTGTCTTCAGATAGAAGACTGGCAGAATGATATCCTGATTACTATGAAATTGCAAGACCACCTTTGGCAGGAAAGATGGGTGTGGCCACAGCAGTACCTTGTCCTTGAAGGAGACCATATATGGTGATTCTGAGGTAAGCGTTCATATCTCAGAGACCCTTCTGGCAGAAGTAATGGCTACTAGGAAGGCCACCTTCTAAGACAGGTAAAGCAGGGAGAACATCGCCAGCAGCTCAAATGTAGGTCTGATCAGCCTCGACAGCACCAAGTTGATGTCCCACAGAGGCAGGGGCTGTCGTATGTGTGGATACAGTCGTTCCAGACTTTTAAAGAAAGAGCCACAGATTGCTTTGGAGAAGACCGATTGGCCATTCACCCGGGGTGAAACACAAAGATCGTGGGCAGATGAACCCTTATAGATGACACCATCAGACATTCCTGCTTTAAGTGGAGCAGGTAGTCCAGGATGAAGGACAGTGATAATTCCGTAGGCAAAAAAGTTTTCTGTGTCGACCAGACCGATAACCGCTTCCACTTTTCCAGATATGTGGCCCTAGTAGAAGGCTTCCTACGCCTCAAGAACACCTTGCAAACTGGAGCTTCCAAGCCGTGAGGTAGCGGGATTTGAGGTTTGGGTGACGTAGGAGACTGTGATCTTGGGAGATCAAGTCTGGAAGCAGTGGCAAGCTGCCATTGCGTTGGTGGCCATGCAGCCAGCATCATGCCCTGGCCCATGTCTGCCTCCGGGTGTCGCCGAGCTGAGCCATGTCTGCTCCTGCGCAAAGCATTGGACTCGGCTTCCAAATCAGAGTCGGAAGATTTGCTTCTTGGAGACCAAGGTGGTGCCGACCAGTACTAGAAAGCGGTGCTGCGATGGAGGGGACCGGTGCCATGCCATCATTGCCAGCTTGCCCTTCGCTGGCGCCTGCCTTGGGTCCTCGGTGCTGGAGCTGCCACCAACAGTTCCTGGATGGCTGGGGAAGGCAGCATCAGGAGAGAAAGGACTCTCGCTGCCTCAGAAAATTCTGGCATAGATGGTAGAGCCAGGGCTATTGTGCTGCAGTAGCTTTCCCTGGGAAGGGAGTCCACTGGCACTGGACTCAACAACCAACTTTACAGGGCCGGAGTCGACAGTGTTGCATGCGCCATTGGTGCCTCAGAGTGGCCTGGCACAGGTCGCACCCTCACAGCATCCCTATTACTCGTGGAATTTGGGGTTGCAGAGCACCCCCGGTCCACCTTGTTTTGTTTCTTCTTTGGCATCGGTGACAGTGAGTAGTGCCAGGAGTCTGTTGCCAGTGTTGACTTGATTTCCATCAGGGACACATGGCGATGCTGGGAGTCCTGGGTCACCGGTGCAGAGTCCTTTCTTGGTGCCAGGAAAAGGGAACAGCACCCCGCCTCCCTCAGAGCACCCCGCCTCCCACCCTTCTTTCTCAAAGCACAAGCCTGTCACCATTACATCCTTAAATATACACAATAGTTAGGTGTTATTCTCAGGTGTTAGGATAATGTTAAATATTTTTGAAATGCTTCCAAACTCCATTAGCCTCTTGCACAGCAGCACTATATATTACAAACCTGGCTATTACTAAGTGTTTTTCATTCTTTCAACAACCCACATACGTATTCTGTAGCTATCAATAACTCTAATGAAAATCTAGCATGTGGGTTCCTAGTGAAATGGAAATTGATTTGAAAGCCTCTTTATTCAGGCAGGTATCAGGAAATCAAATCACACCCCTAACTGGACTTTTCCCCACTGCAGACATTTGGAAATATTCGCTTTGAAAAACTGAACTTAATTTCAAACTAGCTCTTAAATTTCTCCTTTCTGTAATAAATCTCAGTGCACAATTATACTTTATTGTATTTTATCTAGAGCCAAATGGAAACAAAGTGTTCCACCAATGCAAACAATAACATTAACATGATAAAGTCATCTCTCCTCTTTGGTGAAAAGGTAATACAGTATATTTACCATAAATAATTTAATTCTGAATAAAGTTCAGCAATTATGCCTTTAATTCACACATTTTAATGGTATTTTTTTTAATGTTACTGTAACTATTAGACTAGTTCTCACCCCCTCCCCAACCACACACACACATCAACACTGCAATTTGCAAATTATCTTGACCTATTCATTCTGCAGACTAGAAACTGTTTGGTTACTGGATTTAAGACTAAAGAAGGAAACAACCATAGCAATCAGGTTATGCTCTATGCATATGTTATGCTCTATGCTCCCAACCTTAGGGTTCAGAACCATATGCAAAAAGAGAATGTGAGTGGAAATACGTCTTCCAGACTTGTGGGACTTTAACACTGACAAGGTCAGTATTAGCGTACATGCTAAACGTCCAGCTCTCCCTCTCTGTACTCTAGAAATCTTCAAGGGGAGGCTTAGGCGACGGCAGCCCTTCTGATTTGCCTCCCAACTCCTGCCAGAAGTAAGGCCTTTGCAGATCTCAAGCAATCTGCTATTGGGGAAAAGGACTCCTCTCTCTACCACTTCCATGGAAGGAAGGCACAAACCCTATTCATCCACTAATGGGAACATTTGGGGGGACAGCCCACATAGGGTACAATATAGTCCTATCAGTACAAACAAAACCAGTCAGAATGTAAAACTGTACCCTATTAGTATCTTTCAGTAGAGAGTAAGGTAAGTACTTAGGAACATATTCCATACTCCATCTTTTCAATAATGGAGAGGATATGACTAGAAGTGGTACACAACTCTAACAGATGTACTTCATCTCCTGTAGACTGTACTGAATGTTTACCTTCACTCTGTTTATCTAGTTCAAGGATTTAGGTTTTCAACTGGGCTTATTTCAATGATTCAGTATTAGTGTAATTTTCCACTATTAATCTGTTAGTACGGTCATTAGTCCTATCAAATCCTTTTAATTATCATAGGTTTGTGCAAGAATTGCATAAGGTCATTTCATATTTTCTAAGTACACAGCTTCCTAATTTTCCAATCCATGTAATATTTATACTAAAACACTAGACTCTTATTAACTTCCCAATAATGAACTACTTACAACACCTACCCAGTTTTCATTAACTTCTCTGGCTCAGGAGTAAACATTTTTATTAAATATTCAACTATTGTGTGATTTAGAAAATATTACTATATTTAAAAAAAAAAACCCACTTTTAATATAAAAATAAGATGGGGGACCTGCCTCTTGAAATTCCTTTTACAAAGAAAGCAGTGGAGTTGCTTCTGGATGTTGTCACCTGAAAAAACTGTTATTAGCCCCGCATTTTGAAAACTTTATTCTACTACTGCACTGTCACTTACCAACTATTAACTGAAAGAAGTTCCATTCACTTTGACTGAAAGCCACTACTCCATTACCACCAGTTCTTCAAAAGACAATTTTAAAAACAGCTCAAATGCTGTCTTCACTGTTCTAATTAATCCTTGAAGTAGGGCATAAATGGGTAGTATGACACCTTGAACATTAGTCTGACAAATTGAGGCAGTAAGCCTGGGGCATGCAGTCACCCATCTATATTTTAAATATTGTCAGAGTCTAAAATCTCCATCCTACAAACACTAACTTTGAACTTATTTTCTTTATACTTTAAACATATTGAATAAGGAGATATCAAGAGTTTATACATTGTTCAAATGTGAACACCTGCTTTATATCTCAAAGGATATTTTCAGTATAGCAACAGAAGTGTGATGTATTATTTACTATAATTAGCTTATTTTATAACTACAATCTTTTTCAAACAAATACCAAATTAATCTTGTAAAATAACCACAGCTAGCAGGACACTGACAGCCACATGCATACAATTTAGGGAAAGATGTAAAGTATTACTTAAAAACCTTAAAGATAAAACTTGTGTTCTTAATCTGTGACATTCTGAAGAGACCTTTTGATGGATAGATAGGATAGATAGAAAACACACATTACTATTAATTCCTGCTCGAAAACAGAGTCAAGAAGTTATCTGTAGACACAACTTTCTCCCCTATGCCTTTTGTCCTCTTCTTTCTTTATTGTCATACAGAAGATTAAAACTCTCATTTCCAAAACACTGCTAAACAAGTAAGATTTTGAGTGTGTAGGGGACAGCTGTATAATGCAGAAAGATCACTGTAAGAATGTCACTACAAAGTAGAAGTAGTTTTGAAAACAGATTACTGATTGAATTTCTTTTTAAAACAAATGCTAAGAAGTGCTCTGCTTTTTTGGATGGTAAGATTTCTTCAAAAGAATGAGTAGATAATACAGAAATTAACAGCTAATTTTTTTCTGGTTATGATGACCAAAACTTAAGAGTCACACTAATTCAGATGTATCTGTTAATCTTCATCGAAAAAGCACTTGAAACCTCAGCAAGCTATTACTTTGGAGGATGGGACTTGATTTTATGACTTCAGGGATCCTTTCTTTTGCCAAAAAGAGTTTGTAGAGATTTCTTACAAAGCATACAAATTCTACAATAGTCTGCAGAAATTGCAATTTACAAAAACTGCCTTTCAATTTACCAAAAAAGTTACATATTTTATTTTAGAAGATCCAGATAGTAATCTGTTCAGAGAAAGTCTGATTATCACAATTTAATCACATATTTCCACTTTTACTTTGTCAGTATAAAATTTGACAAGTAACTTTTACACTCCATCACAGTTACACGGTCTAGTGCACTCCAGAAAATAATTTCTCTTTTATAGATTTGAAACTGAACAATGGAAAAGGTTGAATCTTATTCTTCGCAAATACAAATATTAAAAAAAAAAAACACCAAAAACCGTGAGTAAACTGCTGTTAAATTGACACTATTTAAAAACAATAACACCATTTCCCTTTCCTGCCCAGACTCCCAATACCAGAAGTAACTCATCAATTTATTATTGAAGACAAAGGCATTGTACAGTGACAGAAAACCTTAGTATTGTTCAACTATTATAAATGAAATTAAATCAAACTGTGTAGCTACGTTTAGCAGGCTTTCCCATTGTTATTTTTAAACTACGTGCAACAGAAAAAAAAAAAAGTCATTTCTCATCTGCTTTTCCCTTTACAAAAAGGTATCATTTTGATACGTGCATCATGTGCCATATTTTAGTACAGTACATTTGGCTGGCAGTTCTCAGGGCAGAGTCTCTTGCCAGCAACGGACCCACTGTGAATAACAGGTGCTAACAGATTAAATCAAATCCAAAGTGAAGTTGCGAATGACATCGAGAGCTCCTGTGTCAAAGCCACATATATCCAACATGCCTCTATCATCTGGGTCTGCTATGGTAAAGCCATTTGATGTCATTCCACACACGATCAGTTTAGATGGAATACCCATTTTCTAGAAATAGGAAGGAAAGCAAATAAAGCATTTTCAGTACACCAGAATATACACACGACAATTTATAAATCATCTGGGGCCTAAATCCTGAAGTCCTTACTCAGGTACTTCACAGTGCACTGATTCAGTGATGATGGCAACAGGAGATTTCATGAGTAAGGATTCCAAAAATCTAGCTGTTAATATTTTTTTAAACCAAAATTGAAGTCTCAGTTTGATTTATGTGAAGATGAAATAAATGCAATCAGTTGGTTTTACACACCACCAAAGCCTGTGGACAGGAATACAGAGTTAGCCTGTGCTGAAAAGTGGGTTATTTCAAATGGAAACATTTAAATTTTCTATTGACTACATTTCATATGATGACTGTTGTAAGTAATGGCCATCCAATCATCTAATAGGAGTGACAGCTGCATTTATGGATAAAGCATAGCTCTTGCAGTCAGATCAGGTCTCAGCTCTGCCACAGACTTCTTGGTGACCCTTGGCCTAGCCATTCAACATCCCTGCCTCAATTTTACCCAACTGCAGAACAGAGGTAACACTTACCTACCTCACAAGGGTGATGTGGTGATTAACTAAGTCTTTAGTGTTTGTGAAGAACTTTGAGGTCCTCACATGAATTATATAAAGTAAAAGGTATAATATGAATATAAATTCAATCTCTCTCCTACTGAGGATGTCAAAGATCTATTTTATTCAGAATTTGAACAACATTACAGTGGAACATGTTTATAGTGAAGTCATTTTTCTGCAGTTTGACTTCATTATAAGTGAAGTTTCATTTCAAATCGACTTATAGGGAGAAAGCCTACAGAGCTTACAAGATCAGCACAAGAAAAGCTGCTGGAAGCTAGTAGCCCACAGAGCTAATAACTTCAGTAGCTTCCCTCCTGAAAAGATAATAAGCAACATAAGCTCTGCTTCCAGGGGCTTTTCACTCCTGTTTATCTGCCTTCTTTGCAGGCTCCCATAACCTCACACTGGCAGCTATTTCTATATAAGTTTTTACTACATTACTAAAAACAACTCTATCACAAAGCACTGAGGAATATCAGAACTTCACGTTTTTGGATAAGCAGAATTTCACTGATTTATCAATCATATATCCAATAGAAAAGTTCAAAAATTCACTAACCACTAAGTACATCAAATTTTGTCACGAAACTTAAACACAGGATGTAAATATTAGGCCAATAATTAATGACAAATTTATCTGAAAATTCCTGTTCTTTTCCCCCCCAAGAAATGCCATTCATTTCTCCCTGAGTGTACAAAGATTCCAAGAATGAATCTTTTTTTCTGTAATACAAAAGCATACGTTTATTGCATTAAACCACAAATGCTTATGTCTCCAAAACAAATTTCTTAACAATTTAATATTTTTTCCACAATTGTATGAGAGGACAATGATACTGTATTATCAGAAGGTTATTTACCTCTCTGTACTCCTTTAGAGCAACTGCAGGATGAATATATCCAGCAAAGGTCTCATTATCAGTGAACACAATAAAGATATCAGCAGCTGTGTGTGTTTTTTGAGCCCATATCATTGGAAGAGAACAATCAGTAGCACCCATTGGAATCTAAAAATACACAAGAATATTATTGAGAACTGTATAGGGCACTTCACCATAAAATCTGGAAGTATTACAGTGATATCTTATAAATATTATCCTTTCATATTACTAGCTATGATTAACTATCCAACAGCAACGTGGCCCTGAAATTGAATAGTACAAAGAAGGACATGAGAGTTAACAGTTTTCCTACTTGTATCTACCATGAAGCATTCATGGTTACTCTTTCTTTGACATTAATTGCATTAGAAACATTGAACATAAATGTATCAACATATATTTTATAAATAAAAATAGGTAAAACACTGCCATTTGATAGCTTCTATAAATTCAAGGTATTTAAAAACAATGTTTATGTATAGAGCTGGTTGAAAATATTCCAGTGATACAGGGTTTTTGTCAGAAAATGCAGATTTATCAAACCTGAAGTGTTTTGTTGAAAAATATTGGGTTTGAGGAACCTTTGATGAACTACAGGTAGGATTCCAACAGTGAAACTAAACAAGAATCGTGTCAAGTTTAGTCAGTAGCTACTGGGTCCCAAAAAGCATATTTCCTCTGGGAATCACAATGTATTGTCTCCAAAACAAATTTCACCCCCCCCAACCCCAAGAATTTTCAGTTTGTGAGAAATTTCTAAAAATTGGGTTTCATTGCTACTGGAAATTAAACCAAATTTCAAAATACTGAAATTGCTATATAAAAATTTCAAATGTCAAAAGATTGAAAGTTCCCACAAACTGGAAATTCCAAGTTTCAGCCGGCTCTAGATAGATATTTAGAAAGTAGTCAAAAAGAATTTGTGAGCAATTATGTATAAACTGAACGTAAATTTCTCTGAGGATGGTTTTTCTTTGGGGGGGGATGGGGGGGGACCCTAAGGGACTCAAGTATAGCTTACAAGCAACTCAATACATTGAATTTAGCCTTAAAAACCTATGTTTAACTTGAGTTGGTTTGAGATAGACATAGAGGAAATATGATACCTCAAGAATATGAATTGCAGTCTTTACCCTTCAACAAAATTGGCCAGTGCCAACAAAATTGAAAACATACAGAAAAATAAGGAGTAGCAACATAAAGGGAAAATTAATAAGTTTAGTAATTAAGAAAAGTCTGATAGCAGGCAGACAGTGAAGTTTTTCCCTTACAACTTAGTTATGAAGATAAACTCAAATTGCAGGCCCCATCCTGCAATGCAACATGGATGTCCACTGAAGTCCATGGAGTTCTACATGGGTGCACAAGTCTACCCGTGCTCATCAAATTGTAGGACTGGGCCTTGGATTTTGGCCTTTTTTATTCAATACTGTAATCGGAGGCTAACCTAACCATTGATGTCAACTGGAGTCTTATCCAACTGCAATGGGCTTTGGATAAGTCACCAGAGGAGTTTATTTCCAAGAAACTGATAAATTTTATGGCACGTACTGTTGTAAAGCACAAGTTAACAGCAATGAAAAGTATGAATTAGAACATTGCAGTGGCTATGCAGAATTGAAGATATAAAGATGATTCTTTATACAGTTACTTTGAAAATGTAAAGTACTTTAAGCACTATATGCAGAAGCTTCTTTGGTAACATTACAAAAAAAAAATTACACCATATTGCCTTACAGAATTTATTGTATGCTCATCCATCTTTTTAAAGTTTATGAGATTACGTGCCAATACCACTTCTCTAAAATGAAGTGTAGAACTATTCAGATAGTAAAGTAATAGGATTTGCTCGACATAGCTTTTCAGAAGAAATCAGATATATTAAGAAAGGAAAAACAAGAAGATTTTACTAAAACGTATAATAAATTCGCAATGAGGATTAATTAGAAAGCAAATATTAGAAAGCAAAAATTAGAATGCAAATACTAAATGACCCAAATTATGTCTTAATTTTTGGCAATAGATTTATCAGAATTATACAGTAGCTACAGTACAACAAAACTAAAAGTGTTCACATACTTCATACATTTTCACTAATACTTGAGGTAATGTCATGTCTTTCGTCACTGGACAGGGGACCATTTCATGTGAAAAGGCAACAGTATTGGAATCTCTCTCTGTGCGTGCAACAACCTGAGAGAAAAATAAGGTTTCGGGGAATTAGGTCAAGTATTTTAATTATGTCACTTTGAAATTATCTGCAGTTTGTTTTGTGATAATTCAACATATTTTCTACTGAAAACACAAAGCATCAAATTAAAGTAATACAGATATGACTGACCCCCAAAAAGTGAAGTTAATGTTTCAACTCTACCCTTAATTTGCAGTGTTATCCTAGAGTGCCTAAATATTGCAGCAATCCAAGATGAACTAATGGACCTAATCACTATAATAAAAAAACCTTAATTTTTAGTTTCCAGATACAAAGTTTGAATTTTTTCTGTTCTCTCTCTTTTTCCTTCCTTTCTGTTATAGGAAACAGACTACATTTTGAACATGGTACATTTCTATTTTTCTATATTCCTGAAATTTAAAAAGCACAAGTAATTTCATTTTAAAGTTTAAACTTTAAAAACAAATTGACTGCTATTTGAAATGTGCACTGAAGTATTTTCCTAAATTACTAATCCCCTGCAAAGTAATTTTAAAACCTAAAAAGGAAAAAAAGTATGTATTTTCCTCACAATTTAAAACATTATCATCCTTTCTAAATTAAAATTCCACATGAGTGAATACATTCCTCAAAGCATGGCTTGATGAGATGGATTCATGTATTAATATTTTCCCAAATCTCTTTCAACTCAGTCTGCATTGTGCTTCAAGGAAAGTGATTTTAAGTGTTTTCCGATAGAGCAAATAAAAGCAGCCTGAAGACTCTTCTAATAGATGTTGGGTACCAGCCTAGTATTCAGGCTGCTCTTATTGATTCTGGTTACCAACAGTCTCCAGGGGCCTTTCTAGCAACCATGCATAAGGGTATCCTAGCCATATCTTCTATGCCAGAAGCCAGGAGGGGGTTGGCACAGAAGCTACTTTTGGTGGCCCTATGCCACTCACAGGTTTCACCATGCTTAAGGAATCCTCTAGTGGCATCTTGAAGGCATCTTTGTGCCAGAAGAGCAGTACAATACTGACTTAGTGTTCTAAATAATCAAGCCTAAAGAATTCTGGATCGCTACAAGAAAAGATCCATTTCTTACCATACACATTGCTGCAGCAACTGTACTAGCATTGAGCACACTGCCCAAAACTTTTTGTGTCATGGAAGCACTGACATCAACTGCAAGCAAGAAACGCTTTCCTGTTGGTTCCACTGTCTAAACAAATGAGAGAAAAAAACCCATATATATAAAAATCTCAAAATACTTATTTATCTTCAATTCCGTCTCCCAGGAGAGTATATTTAAAAGCAGTTAAATAAATCGAGTGAATTCCCCCTCTCTTTTGACACAATATTAAATTTTTAAACAATTACTAAATCTTTGCTACAAAAATTCAATACTATGTTACACATTACATTTACATAATGCCTCTCATGCAAAAGATTTCTAAAATGATTTGCAGAGCCTTTTATAAAAATGGATAACTTTACCAAGCTCTGAAATACAGAGCCAATCCTATACAAGTAAAAACTACACAATAAGTTTTAGGAGGAAAAGAGCAACTTGAGCTGTCAAAGTAAATGGGAATTTAGCTTGACAGGAAGAAGTTACCCATGTTTAAATCTTGCCAAAAAGGAGATTAAATAATAACCCTGGCTCAGGTAAAAAATGTCATCAATTAAGATTTCAAGACAAGTGGTCAGGACCCCCATTTTTCATTTTATCTGAAAGACTGCATCTCTTAAAACAATTGCCCATGGATTCATTACAAAAAATTGTCAGAAAAGTACCTCCCTCTAAATCACCAAATCCACATGAAGTTCTCTCATGGGACAAATGAAACTAACCATACTACTAGCAGCTGAATTCAATTTAGCCAAACAATTATTTTGGTATTGTTTAAATGCAAAAGTACTATGACTTCAAAATATTAGTGACAGACCTTACAACACAATGTAACCTTTTAAGAATTACACACAGCTTACTTCAACATTTACGAGGATTTTTTCCATGAACGGTAGATTAGTAACTAGTGTAATTATAGAACTAATTAACTGGTGCATAAATATCTGAAAGTAAATGGACACAAAAATGTGGCAATAAAATGCAGTCTTGACTTCATAATATTCTATATTCAGGAAAGGCCCTAACACCAAAGGGAAAAAACAAACAATCCAACCAACCAAAACCAAAAACTAAATAGCTAACTGAGTGTTTTGGTTAACTCATCAAAATCATCACTTTCATGCTTAGCTTCATTGTTCATGTATTCCGCAGCTGAAACTGCTCGTTATCTGAAAACATCATCATACTGTGTTTTACAAAGTGGAATGCTAACAGCTGATGAAAGACAACTTTATTACGTAACAATTTCATAACATGATTTAGTAATATATTTTTATTTTGTGCCAATGCTTTTTAACAAAGATGGATAGCTACAAAAGTTAAAAGGACACTATAGTTTAAGGTGCCTAAATAAATGTGGGGAAAATTCAATTATGGGGAGAATACTTCTCCCCTAAACATTTCAGCTATTAATCATGCTTATCAGAAAGGCACATTTATATCACAGATCATAAAGTTCTTTAAAGCTGACTACATCTCATGATTAGACCTGGCTAACAAAATGGACAGCAAAAAGTCGGTCCCTAAATTTAAAATAAACAACCTCCCTCCCCGCAACTCGGGTGACCAGAGAGCAAGTAAAAAAAAAAAAAAAATTAGGATCAGAGGTGGGTGGTAATAGGTGCCTCTGTAAGAAAAAGCCCCCAAAATCAGGACTGTCCCTATAAAATCAGGACATCTGGTCACCCTACTCCCAACATTAGGCTACGCTTAAACAAAACCACAAAACCACCACCCATTTTGGGCCATCTAGGTTTAAAAAACCCACTAACAATGCACTGGGTAGTTGGAAACAGACCCACTTGCACTATAAGAAAAAGAATTAAGGCAGTAGGCAAAAAGTCCTTTAATAGTCTTGATGTAACAAGGTCCGCTCCCACCTCTTGTAAATGCCCCCTCTGGTTGGATGTGTCTGCATCCTTTCAGTTTTGGTGACCCCTTTCAGTGGTTCTTAGGCAGTTTTCCTAGTGACTCAGCCCTCTTACCAAGTCTCTCACACTATCTGCATGTGAACAAGAACAAACCCCTTCTGGGGTACACAGTCCACCAGGGTCTATCTCAGTACCCCATTGGTGGTGTTTCTCTAGCCCTTTCCGGGCTCAGTCTTTAAGTAATCCCGACCCGGTTATGGGACCGTATCCCCAGGGCTTCCTCCCTGGAAACACTATCTTCCTGCGGCCCTCCCCAGGCTCACTCCCTACTCAGTAGCAGCCAGCCAAGAGCTCCTTCATTGCTCCCTGGGGCCCTGCTAGCAAACTGTCTTTAGCTCAGACCTAGCAGCCAGCCAGAAGCCTCTCCTTCCCCTGGTCCCTGCCAGCAGACTGTCCGTGGTCCTGCTGCTCTTCCAGCCAGACATGCAGTCTTTTCTTCTCCAGCTCCAAGCACCAGCTAACTATTGCTTTGTTCTTCACCTCCTTTTTTATGGCCCTCCTGACGCCTGATTGGATGCTTCCTTGCAACCATTCTAGGCCTCTTGGAGGACCACTTCACTGCTCCTTTCTGGGAATGGGTATGGCAGAATCCTGAGGCCTCCAGCAGGGGGCCTTTGGGCCTAGTCCACCCCATCATACTTGGACAGAATTTTAGGACCAACCTCAACCTCAGTAAGTAAGAATACTCGTCTATCTTATTGCTTACTCTGCTTTAAATCACTCCAGATATTTGCAAAGCCAGGTTTATAACTTCTCTAGCAGAGATCTACAACATGATAGTTAAACAGACCATTACCTTGAATGTTTTGTAAAAAGAGGCATCAAGAGCTTCTAAAATGTCTTTATCAGGAAGCCACCGAAGTTTTCCCCGGTTTCCATGTCCTGTTTTGTAGGTTTCTAATGCAACCAAAACATGGAATGGATGTATTCGAGCCTATAAACAAAACATGCTTTAAAAATACATTTAAAGTACAAAGAAGTTCAATTATTGCTGCAAATATTAACTACAAATTACATTCTCTCTCTGCAGTTGCAATTATCTGCCTTATTTTATTGTTTCTTCACATTTTTAAAATACAATTATAGGCACTTATCCAGTGCTCTGTCCACTTATTTCATAAATTAAAAATCACAAGAAAATAAAAACAAATGGCTACGCACAAATATATCCACTTTAGTCCCCACATCCCTTAACAACAACATACTTAAAGAGAGAAAAGAAGGTTATGGAGCTGCTTGCACCTCCGTCCCCTTTCTGGTCTGAGTGCACCCTCCTCAGCTGTTTGGCCTCATACCTTTATTTGACTCAGGGTGGAACTTAGCAATTCTCCCACTCTTAGACCTTGACCTGGGTACAATTACCCTTCAAAATCCAGTGATATGCAGTGACCAACAACCTTCTTAAAAACAAAACTATTTTTTATTTAGCAGTAGGAACAAAGCTTTAGAGAAAAATTATTTTAAAACAGTCTACACACATGTCTATCTTAACTAAATTCCCACCATTTCATGATGGCGACCTACGTAAGCCTAGCTTCTCCAGACACCACAACAGATTCCTGAATCTAAGGCTAGTTTCAGTCTGGTTCCTTGCTTAGGTCTCCTTTTTAAAACCTTCTAGAGTTCTTTGTTCTCCTGTGCCTGGAAGGTCTGAGCCATTCCTGTTGAAACCAGTTTCACAGGCTGGCCATAGGCCAGAGACAAAATAATTAAGTCCAATAGTTTTGGCATCGTCCCTTACAAACTCTTAAGTGTTTGCTGATAAATGGCTATATTGAGTGATTCTTCTCCTTCCGACCTACATTGCAGACAGCCCAACTGAGTTAAACCAATGTAGTCATACAGCAAACAACAACCAGGCCGATACAGAATATAAAATTATTACAGGGAACCCCCAGAAACTTCACAATGAGCTTTACAGTATGCCCCAAAGGTTAACAAGTCTGGGCTCCGGAAAATCAGGGAGGGAGGGTGAAGCAACTTAAAAAAAATTCAAGGACTTACCACAGAATTTTTTTCCCCAGTAGCTCTCTCTGGGAGAGAACTCCAGATCCACTGCCTCTGCTAATCTCAACTGTGGCAGTATACCATGGCATGAATCACTCAGCTAATCAGGTACCCACACATTTAAGGCTTTATAGTTATAACCAACACTTTGAATTCCACCCAGAAGCTTACTGGAATCAGTGCAGATCACACAGCACTGGTCTGAAGTGCTCCCAACGTGCAACTCCACTTAATAAGCAGACTGCAGCATTCACACTACCTTCAGCTTCCAAATAGTCCTAATGTGTACCCTGTGCACAGTGCATTAAAGCGTCTAATCTTGAGAGTTAACAAAAGCATGGATAATTGTGGCACCAAGGCCCTCTCTCTCTCTCTCTCTCTCACAAAACATACACAAAATTGCACTCTTTTGATCAGGCACAGATGAAAAATCTCCACTCAAGCACCCAGGCGCATCCCAGGATCTAACAATAGCATCATATTGTCATCTGTTTTACAAATTGCAGTGATACTCCCTCTGTGAGGGGCACGGGTATGAGGGTGCCCACCAACATAAACTCAATTTTCTCTGGATTAATTTGCAGCCAGCTAGCTCTCATCCATGCCCTAAGTTAATCAAGGCATTAGGTAAGTTGTTCCACTTCTCCAGCTGGATCAGATGCAATGGAGATGTAGAGTAGGATGTCATAAACCTACTGACTGCATTGCAGCCTATGTCTCTTCATTAACCCTCCCAACAATCATATACACATTCATCAAAGAAGTGACAATATCAATCCCCGCAGCACCCTACATGAGTGCTTGGGTCAGAGCTGAAGTTGCCCATAAATACCTTTAGAATTTTTTTTTAAAAGAACAGAATCAAACAGCAGCAGCTCCACCCATCCAAACTTGTTCGCAAACAAGCCAACAAAATCTTATGGTCAACCGTACAACAGATCAAAAAAAAAAAAAATCAACACAGATACTTTTAGACCAATCTAGTGTAAGATGAAAACATCAACAATTCAAAGTAATAACAAAAGAGGTGGGTGGGGAGGGAAGACCTTTGCCTGGGAATCTTCTAACTTGGAGAATTCTTAACAGGATTGTATTCTGTCCCTCAAATCTTCCATCTTAATAACCGAAAGAGATTTCTTTTAAGTTAACCTACTATAGCACTTAAATAGGGTTCCATCTCAGAGCTACGTGGAAAAAAGAAATCCTTTTTCAAAATTGAAAAGTTGTCACTTTTATGTATTAAATATGAAAGTACGCTGCCAAATTCAGTTATTTGAAACTGACTTTTTTGGAAAAGTACTGTGTTAGCCTATTGGAGTGGTCCCCGAACTTTTCAGGGTCATTCTCCTCCTTGTTCGTGTCCACACCCACGCCTCCTGAAGCGGCATTCAGGCTATGCGGACAGGGGTAAGGGGGCCGAGGCTGGGACCGCAGCTGGGGGCTGGGAGCAGAGCTGCAGCCGGGCTGCGGGGGAGGCTGGCAGCTGGGGCTGCGGCTGAGTGTGGAGCCGTGGTTGAGGGCCAAGACTGAGGGTGGCTGGAAGCAGGGTCAGAGCAGAACTGGGGCCAAAGCAGGGCTGGGTGGCGCTCCCTCCCTGCCCCCTGTGAGGGCTGACTTGGGCCTCGATGTGCCCCCCTGAATGTTTCCCCATAGGGGTTGCGCCCCACAGTTTGGGGACCACCAGTCTATTGTCTGTTACGTAGTTTAGCCACTGTTTTTTATTTTGCTTTACTAATTTATTTTTCCCTCATTTTGTTCTCCCTAAGTGGTGTTTATGTAGCTTGTTTGTGCCAGCAAGGAACTGTGCAGGTCCAACAGATCTAAACATGTACACACCTTCTCCCCTCTTTCATAATAGTTCCTCCCCTCTTTTGGTCACTCCTTTCCTTGCCAGTTCTGATGCTGTAAGCTTTTTGGAGGGATCTGGAAAAGAGGAGACCCTTTCTTCTGACAGGCTTCTGCTCTTCTGTGGGCCTCTTGGAGAAGATCCTGGAAAATGAAGATTCCCTGATTGCAGTCTTCTCTGCATCATCCCCAGTCCATGGAATGCCCAGGGAAGGAGCCATATGCCTTCTCTGCCTCCTGCTGAAGTCCAAGTGACTCATCCATAATTGTGGCAAGGACCAACCCACTTTCTTCCTTCATTTTCTCACCAAGTGCCTCAAAAGGCTCAGACAGTAACAGGGTGTGGGGGGAAAAGTGTCTCTTCCCCACTTATCATGCTTTGTCTTCCCTTCCTGTCTTGGCTCTATGCACGTCTCCTCCACTTGCTTTCCTAGTTTCCTTAGGGATCCTTAGGAATGAGGCAATACCCTCACAATCTCATTTCTGCTCCTCCAATTTTCAGGCCCCTGAGAAAGGAGAAAGTACACCAGGCTGCTCTTCCACTCCATTCCCAGGCTTCTGCTATACCTATACTTTTCCATTAACAATAATATTAAAATTTCAGAAATTCATAAATTATAAAGTATTTCTAATTATATAGCAGCATCCAACCAAACTCTGAAACAGCAACTGCTGCACTTTTACCCCACTATTGGAGTAGCTTCAGAAAATCATGTTCAATTGATTACTAAAGCAGTGCATGAGAATGCTTAAGTTATAACATTAATGCATGAGACCAGCAAATGAAATTCTCCATGGCTCCAACTCAGGAAAACACTTAGTCAAATACTTAAAGTTAACTACATGCTCAAGTGCTTTCCTGAATCTGGGTTCATAAGCAAAGCAGAGTCAACTGCAGAGTAGTAAGAAAGAACTTTCACATAAAAAGGTTATCTTTGATTAGCAATTATTGTATGTGATTGGATTTAACTATGTCAAAGCACACCTAAACATTTTTCAACAAAGAAAATACATACACTTCTGAAGTTTTTAAGAAATGCAATTTAGGAAGAGAATCATATCAGAAGTAAAAGCACTGAGTAGTGAAAACAGTTCTTACCTTTTTTAACAATTTCTCATTTTTCAGTCTTTCACACACTATTGCTACTTCTGGGCTTGCTGGTTCAAGTACTGAATTTGCAGTCATCTTTCCTAGGTTCCTCAACATTGCTGTAATGGGCATCTCCTGCAACAATGCCTTCCACACCTGTTACAGTAATATATGGAAAGGGGGGAAAAAGATAATATTTTAATTTGATGAGAGACTCTGTCTCTTGTATACACAAAACATCAAGCAAAATATGCAAACAATGTATTTTAAAGTGTCAGAATTACACAGAGAACTTCATCATGTTGATTAACTACTTATTAATGATTTAAAACTCGCTTTAAGAGTTCCATTTGGATAAAAATACATTTTCAGCAATCCAAACTCGTCAAGATATACAAGACGAATTTTAGAAGGACACTAGTCATTTGATGCAAGATGTTAATATTTACATACACATACCCACCTCTTTAGATTTCAAATGATTTGTCTGGAGATGCTCCCTAACTAACCTATACTCTTCTATCAAATGAATAACTTCCAATTCATCTTTCGTGTGTTTCACTTTCTCCACAGCCTCCAGATATTTTAACAATTTTTCAGTCTCAGAAGAAAATTCCTTGTCTTTATATGCCTCCTGGACTTCCTTCCACCCCTTGGTGATATACTTAGTAACTACAGCAAGTCCTATGAAAAGACAAAAATATTTTCCATTCAGGATTATGACCCAGGTAACAGAGAGTTCAGTAAGTCTGGCAGGAGAGTTGATTAGAAGGATGCTTTTAACTATGGTTTCATTCCCAGAACTGCTAGCCAGCTACCAATAGAGTGGGTCTAAGTTAGAACACTACAGTCATATACATTAGGCTGCACAATTCAGAATACTTTCCAAGATTTATTTTATTTTATTCACTGTATCATCTCCCTTTGGAAGGCTGAAACTTAATACAGGTAGTTTTCTTTACAATGTTTTTTCCCCTACCCTGTGCCACAGCAAGAACAGTGTTGTGAAAAATAAGGGGATAAAACTAGTCAGAACATTTAATGAAAAGATGACTGTCAATGTGCTATGTATAAATATTTCAGTTACCCCAACACACTACAAAGCATTAAAACATTTTGAAGTAATCTGCATTTTTTAAGATATAAAAATAGATTATATTTGAGGAGAAACATAAAACTGTGACCAAAGGTCAAAAATAATGAGGAAACAACAGATCTGGTTGAATAATGAAAAAATAAATGTATTTGCCAACTTCTGGGGAAAAAAAAAATAACTAAATGATTTGAAAGAATTATTCAGCCATCTCTTGACAGGAGTCACAAAAAATAACCAAAGACCACATTTATTCTTAAAGAGTCAAGATAAACAGACCATATTTTCAAGCTATCAGCTTCTGTATTATTTCTAAAGTTTAACCTACAGGATACATGGATGCTGAGAGACCACTACTCCATCAAGACCTTTAAACTTCCAGGACAGACGTATGCTAGAAATGAAAGGTTTAATATAATATCTGATATACCATATTTTCTTAACTAGTCCAGTCTCAAGGTCAATAAAACATTACTGTTACCTTCACTGGCAGGTTTTAGGTGGGACAACCTCAGCAGATCTTTATGAGACCAACCATTTCTTTGTTTATATTTTGTAACTGCTAAAGCAACAGCCAGGCCATTCTTTCCATTGTACCAGTCTGCAACAGCTTTTCTCAGGGCACGGCCCCACATGCCACACTTCATGCCCACCTTCAGATCCTTTTTAAACTGGATGAAAGTAAACAGATGAGTTGGTATGCGGCAGACTTCAGAAACAGCCTTAAATGCTGCTTGTTTTGTTTTTGCATCAGAGCACTGTGAACAAATTGCAAGAGCAAAAAGCATGGGCTCCTGTTTTGCTGCCCTGCCTTCTTGGCTGAACGTCTTTATTTCCTGTACCACATCACAACCTTTGCCATCTTCAATCAGTCTTATTAAAACTTCAGCATTTTCAAAGCCCAGTTTCTGCTCCTTGATGTAGTAAGTACCACCTTCTGAACCAAAACATAAGAAACGGTGGAGTCGATTCATATCTGTGACCTGCCATACATATCCACCTTCCGAGTTCAGCACCTGCTTGTCATTCAAGGGCTGCATTTGATTTGCGTCTTCATCCATTGCTTAAGAGTTTCAGGAAGCCTGTTAAAAAAGAAAGAGTATAATTTTACTACAAATAAATGTTGAACTATATTGGATTTTTTGGCTTGTAACATTTCCTCCTCTTACATCTGTAGCCAAATGAGTACATCATATCTGTAATGCCTTCTCCCCTTGCCCCTTCTAGATTTACATTAAACATAGTTCAGAACAGCAATAACATAGTCCAGTAAGCGCTTAAGTTACTAAAGGGCATCTTCAAGGAACATATTTAAAAATTGGGTTTATGCCCTCTTTGGCTTTGATGTAACATATAAACAAGTTGTGAAAAGGGTTTGCTTCAAACAGGGATATCAAGTTTGGTTTTAATTTCCCCCGAGTTTGCTGGTGGTCTCAAAGCATTTTTATTGTGAGCTCTAACAGCTTAACTGAAGGGGCAGAAGTACTCAATATTCAAATACATTCTTTATCCAAAATGTTAGTCACTGAAGTTAAGTAAGTGTTGATTAAAAAAAAAAAAAAGCCATAAGCAGTCTGACTAAAAACCCTTTTCTGAGTGATGTCAGCATTTTACTAGTTCTCCAGGCAGGAAAGTCTTCCAGAGCAGCTAGGTCCTGAATTTCTGTGGGACAGATTGTACCTAAAACTAGCAAAATGATACTAAACTTTATGAAGGGGGATTTTTTAAATTCAAGCTAATTAGAAAGAAACTTAATCCCAAAGATGAAAATTTAAATTCCTTAGAATCAGCATACAGGCTAGTTAAAGGTGACCTGCCAAGGGAAGGAGGGTGTTTGTGCTCTTTTGGTTATAAAAGATTTTTTTTTTATTAAAATTTATCATATCTTGTCCCCCCCATTATTTGCTGGACGGCTGAATGAAGACACTGCATTTGATAAAGGTAGGAAACTTGAGCAACTCAGAATGCTAGAGAGTCCTAGACTTAAAAACAAAACAAAAAAACTGTGTATTTTGTTTATTTTGGTTATCATCTATTTAAATGAAACACCTGACAAATAACGAAGACAAATTCCATCTTTAATAAAGATTCAAACACTCTTGTCCTTTCAGATGCAAACTGAGAAAGCTCACAAGCAAAGAGAGAAAGAGAAACAAAATACATCCCAAACCTTTCAGGTCTTGTTTACACACTGCTACACAGAGAACTAACATAATATCATCTGTAGGCATACCATATTCTTATTCCTAACCAAAATAAGATGCAAGGCCATAAAATGTATATGGTTAAACTTAAGGTAAAAAGTTATTTTTTGAGAAGTAAAAATCCAGTTGTAGTATAGCCAAAAGAAAGAATCATATATCATAACAAATGAAACATAAGGTGGAAATTAGAAGACCTAAGAGCAAATCTGAAGATATAGAACTTGCATGTTATGTCTTGGGCTACTAAGTATCAGAAAGAACAATCCTTTGAGTGTCAGAGTATCTTCTCGATTACTAGAGAGTAAAAGGAGCAACAGAAAAGAATATATTAGCTTCTCTGCAAAGTACTTTGCTGCATTAATTTTAAGTACAGAAGATCACAGACCTATTCTTTTGGGAGTAAAAAAAGATGAGGCACTGTCACATCCTGTGGTAACTAATCATGACTAGCTCACACATTTTTATAGGTGTTAAACTCTATTAGTGTTTAAAAGCATTTTAGTTAAAAACATAATCAACATTTATTAATTCTATTCCTACTTTGGATAGACATCTCACAGACTGAAGAGAGCCAGTATTCTACCCCCTACATGTGATGAGATATACACACACCCTATCCAGGAATTTCAAGGGAAAGAGTTAAAGAAAGAGTTGCGGTCTCATTGTATCCCTACTCTGCTAGAGTTTTTTTCTGAAGCAGTGAGGTGCCAGCAACTGGATTAGGAATGGTAATTTTATTCATCTTTTATTTTCATATAAAATTTCCAAGAAGTATTTCTCACTGTGAGTTTTCAAAGCAAATATGTGCAACTTTCTTTTAAAGGTCAACAGCTCTCCATTCAAAAACTGCTTGCAACCAAACTCTAATTTTAAAACACACGCTGACTTCTGAGACACGCCAGATACCCTGAAAATACCAAGTGTTAGCTAAATTGGGTGCATCTAATTGTTTTGCAACAAAAAGTGTTTTGATATCTGAAACACATGATATTCCAACATGCATGAAGTAGTATGCTTTGCCATATGGCAGCTATAGTTACATCATACTTTCAAAATACTGGGCTACATTAATCTTTGAAGTCAAGTGTTACACAAGAGATTAATAGAGTCAATTAACTAACTACAAAGATTTTCTTCCAAATGTAGAAAGATTTTGGTATAGAACACTAACCTGAACATCTCAGTAATAATACAAATGGGATGTGAAAGAGATTGTGACTCTCAGTAATCAGAATCCTGTGTGTGAAATCTATGGGGTGATTTTACCCTGTGTTGTAAGTACCTGCACTTTTCTGTAATTCTGTATTGTGATGGGTTGGACCCCGGGGGACGCCACCTGATGGGCGGAGACACTACTGAATCTACCTGTTCTGCAGCATAGGCCCCCTTTAACCTGTCTTGCTGAGCCCGGTTATTAAAGCCTCCTCTAATTCACACAAAGGCAGGGCCACACCCAGCTGCAGATCAGCTCTAGGAAGATTCAGTTTAAGGGACTTGCTCCAGCACTCAGATGTCCACCTCCCTTGGAATGCAGATCTAAAGATATATAGTGAAATTTGCCCCCTCCCCTGAGCGTGGAAAGAGGTGTGCACACTTCTTGCCCCCACAATTAGAAATTACGGAAACTGGGTTTAATAATAAACAAAACAAATTTTATTAAACTATAAAAGGCAGATTTTAAGTGGTAAAACAGAACAAAGCAGATTACTCAGCAAATGAAATCAAACACACAAACTAAGCTAGTTTCACTAAAGAAATTGGTTACAAATAGTATTTCTCACCCTAGATATTGTTGCAGGCAGGTTGCAAAGTTTCTGTGGTTCAGAGTTCCAGTTATATTCCTTTTCAGACTGAACCCGTCTCAGTCTGGACTCCACCCGCCCCCCGCCTTGCCTTGCCTTCCCTTCCCTTCCGGTGGCTTTTGCAGATTTTCCTCTTGGGCAGGTTTCAGAGGGGTAGCAGTGTTAGTCTGTATCAGCAATCCTTGTGGCACCTTAGAGACTAACAAATTTATTTGGTCACCTTTTTGCCCACCAGGGGCTGCTGTGGCACCAGAAGAGAGGGCAGCCGCCTCCGAGCCAGAGCAGCCGTGGAGAGGGAGGGGCAATGTATACCATCTCACAGTACCCTGCTGCAGGGCCAGGTGAAGAGGCACAGGCCACAGATGGAGCAGGGCATATGGGGCTGCTGGGGGAGTAGCAGACTGGGGTTCAGAAGGGCTAGTGGGGGACAGACTGGGGTGGGGGCACAAGAGCTAGTGGGGTGACAACATTGAGCCAGGGGCTAAATGGAAGTCAGGATGCAGGGCCATATAGAGACAGGGGAAGTGGGGTGGCTGAGAGGAAGTGCAGGGACACATGTGGATGGGGGGAAGAGGGTGCCTGAGTGGGGAAGAAGGGACAAATGTAGACAGGGGAGTGCAAGGACACATAGGGAGGGGGCAGATGTGCCTGACTGAATGGGAGAGGCTAGGGGTCAGCCAGGGTCTGCATGAGGGATGCTCCCTAAGAATCCCTCCCTGCACCAAAAAAACCCTGTTCCATACTTTTCCCAACCATACCCAACAACCCTTCAAATTCATAACCAAGCTTTTAAATTTTTGGCACAGAATTCCCCCAGAAATATAAATAGCACCTTTCCCACTCAATTTATCTATTCCAAAACAATTAGATGCTAGTAGTGCAGTGACTCTTTGGTCAAATTTAATAATATATGCTCAGCAACCACTTGCACATAGCTCTGGCCATCCAAATATCAATACAAACAGATTATCCATTATTTTTAATTTAAAAAATAAAAGTTAAGTATCAATCACGAATTTCCTCTTGGACAGCCAAAGATACTGGCAAGTGTCCATTTAATATTTCATTTTAAAGGACTTTACTTCTCTCTTTACTATTGGACTGCATTTGAACCCAAGTCTTGGTGCAAGACTCAAAGCAATGACATTCTGGCTCAAGTCAAGAATTCTACCACCTTAGTTACTCTGACACCAACATCAATGCAAGTCCTACTATGTTGGGATAGCTACTTTGTAACAAGAAAAACCACACTTACTGAGCCAAATAATACTCACAGGTACTCATTTTGGCTACCAAGTGATTATTAGCAGGACTTGTAGGCTCAAGAATGTACGATTCCTGCCAATAGCAGAAAGATTAGGAATAGATGCTGATGATGCAAACTAAAAACATGAAGTTAAAACTTAATTTCAATTAAAATATTGATTCAAATTTTTAAAAACTAATTTAAACATTTTTAAAATCATGATTTACACTGATCACATTAAATTTTAATGATTTTTCAATGTTATTGGTACATAGTTATTTTTAGTCTTTTGTATTTTTTTAAAACATGTACATGAACCTTCCTTATTTACAGAGCATAATTTTATCCACTGTGAAGACTTACAGGCATATATAGTACCTTTTATACAGAAAGTTCCTAAAGGAATTTATAAATCTCATTTTCAAACTACATACAATTTCATCCACCTATGGCCTTATCTGGGATGGAACCCAGTAGCTATTAAACAGTGCATGGAGACACTACATCGCAGCTTAGGATACAAAGTGAAGAACAATATCCAATCCTACTGAAATTTAGGAAGGAAACATTTATTCTCTTAAATTTTTGTTTATTGGTATATAATTTCAATTACAGAATACAAGCATTACAAAACTTAAAACTCTAATATACGTTCTATTCCTGATGATTGCACAGACACCTATCATCTTACCTAAAAGCACACTAAAGAATTTTTAGTGCACTATAGTACTGTAATGCCTATAGATGGGCCACGGCTGTGCAGCAAGCTACTGCATTGTAGTCACACCCTGTCTTGCCCTGCAGTAATATCCTGTGTAGTCAAATCCTTAGAGCTGTATGTTTGGTTATTTTTACATTCTGCAATTAAAAAAGTGGAATGTATGTCCTGCACATCACCCATACAAGTTAATATTTCTACAAAAACTACCATGTGATTTTTGAAGAACCAAATTATCAGCTGTAAGCCTCATTAGAAACACAGTCCCCTTCCAACAGAGAACTGTGCTCCCTAATGCCACAGAGGAGTTCAGCATTGACTCAGAGTTACTCCTGGGGAAATTCTGTGGGACTGTGTACCTGCCAAAAATACCCACCCCTCCCGCGGATCTCCTGTGTTTCCCTATGGAAAACGGCAGGGAAGCAAACGAAACTGTGCTGGGGGGGAGGGGGGGGTAAGAGGGCAACCATTAGAGTATTGCCCTCCCTTCCAAACAGAGATGGGGCATGGGGGTGCACAGGGGGTTACATGCCTCTGCCCCCCCTCATTCTGCAAGTGCAGAGCTTCCCAGCTGAAGGAGGCTGTGTCTCTGCTCTACTGATTTTGCAGCTCAACGCCGCCTCCTGGGTCCTAGTGACAGTTGTGCTCCCCTTCTGTGTGCTGGGAGGCTTCCTGTTTTCTATTCTGTACAAAGAGTGCCTGCAGTGGGGCTGGGTGGAAGAGGCAGTGGGGAAGAAAGGGGGGGTGGAATAGGGCAGGGGGAGGGGAATGTGGGAGTGAGCAGAGGAAGATGGAGAAGAAAAGGGGATAGCGGAATTGCAGGGGGAAGTGGGAGCTTGGCATGCGGCATCCCCTCGGCGGTAGCTGGGGCTCCCCCGTTAAGGAGGTCCATCGAACCCTCACCCTGACAAGCCACACCCCACTACACCTGAACCCCTCCGACAAACCCCCCACACCCAGACCCCCACCCCACTGAGCCCCAACCAACTGCACCTGGACCCCCACCCCATCAAGTGCCACTCCCCCAGCACCCAGATCCACCCCAAGCCTCCCACACCCAGACCCCCGTGCTGAGCCCTATCTCCCCACACCCAGTGCTGCCCCTCCCCTACCAGCCCCAACCACCTTCAACTGCATCCCCTGCAGATTCCCATTGCTCCTGCCCCGGAACCCCCCCAATGAGCCTGTGTGCATTCAGGTGTCCCACTGAGCTGCCCACACCCAGATTACCCCACACAGAAACCTCTCACCCCACACCCTGATCCCCCCACACTTGGATACTGCTGGGCTGAGCCTGCTCATGCACACCTGGTGCACCTGGCACAGAGAGGCAGGGAGTCGGGGGTGTTTCTGGGGCAGGGCCAGTCAGGGAGTCAGGGGTGTTTCTGGGGCAGGGCCAGTCCTTGCACTGCGTCAGGGTCAGCTGCAGCCTCACTGCCGAGTCTCTATGCTGGGGGAGGTGGGGGCTTCAGGGTGATCTCCCATCTCAATGCAGCCAGTGCCCTGTGCTCCCCACTGCCATGCTGGAGCCACATTTATTTACTGACAAATACAATTTGCAGAATTTTAAAATATTGTGTGCATAATTTTTAGGCGCAGAATTCTCTCAGGAATACAGAGTGCAACATTCTTGTAGGCCAAAATCCTGATAGGGAAAAACTGTCTTAAGTAAATTGTACTCTATTTTGCTTTATACTCCATTTTGCTAGCTTCAAATTAGTAAAAATAAAAAAAATAAAATGTACTCCTTAAATTAGTAAGAAGAAATTGTTCTAAGTTTATTCTTTCCTAATTGTGTTAATAATTGTTCTTAAAAGTATAAAAGTTTTATGGCTGTAATTACTGCCTTATTTACTGTTTGGTATGTAAGTAAAAAAAGTGTGATAATTAATTAAAAAAAGACAGCTGGACCAAACAGTCAAGAAGGGAGTGAAGGAGTAGAGAGGCATCAGCTTTATCATCAGAATCACCCAGGTGGCAAATTGACGACCTCAAAGCAAAGGCATACACCCCAAAAACAAAATAAAAAATAAAGAAAAAAGAAAAAAAATAAAAATAAAAAAATCAGCTGCAAATAGTCCCAGTAACAACCCAAATAATGCTAATTAATAGCAACCTTAACTACCTTGTAATTAACAGCTCCAGTGTAACACAGCAAGGTCCAAAGACTTGTAATAAAACTTCTTCTTATAAAAAAAAAAAAAGGGTGTATTGCCCTGGGACTTTGGGTTCATTCTGCATCAACATCAAAGCTTCGAAGGCGTTCAACAAAGGCCTGGCTCCCCTCCCTCCTGTGCAATTTCAGCTGACCACTGGAACTGACAAAGCAACACTAAAAACTGGTAACTATACAATCTAGCTGCAAAACTGTGTGTCTGTGTGTGTGTAAATAAAAGCATATACTGATGTTAACGCTTAAAGGCGTATTGCCTTATTCCCTTTAAAAAAAAATTCCGTATGCTTCTTATAAGCATAACATTCTGAATCACCATTTCCCACAAGACCACAGCGAATAACTGTCTCAGAATAACTACAGCTGTATCAGTTGCAACTACACTGAATTTGTTCATTTGTGCTATACAAGTACATAAAAGTGGTTTAAAAAGCAAAGTCTCACATAATTAATCCAAATTTTAAAGGTTTACATAAAAAACATATTTAAAGAAAAGCTATAATAAAACTACAGGTTCCAACCTAATTTTAACAAATTGCTACATTTAACAGGTATTTGAATTGCAAATGAAATACAACACTTACAAGTTAATTTGAAATTAAACTTTGGTTTTATGTTGGCTAAATTATAAAAAACACTGGACTGGAAATCTACTATGATTTGTATATTTATATTTGTAAGCCCTTTGAGACTATATCTTTTTCTGTTCTGTAAAGAACTGTATTCATTTGCAGTCTTTTAAAAATGTTAATCCTAATATAGAGACCAACAGCTTAGAAGGATTCAAAATTCAAAAAAGGATTAGATATTTATACAAATACTGAGAATATTCACTGTCAAATTAGATGGGATTTTTTTAAAAAAAGCACTCAAAAAACCCACAGCTTTAGAGCAATATAGACCACTAATGCTTCAGGACATAAGCTTTCTTCTGAGGGGATTAATAAGAAACTTCCCATTAACAGTTTGTTTCATAGTTGCCTGCTTCACAGTTTTTGCACATCTGCTAACAACTGCTGTCACATGGAGAACAATGGCCTACCTAAACCACTGGTTTGATTAAATAAAGCACCTCCTATGTTCCTATAAAAAATAATATGGCCTCTCTCTTAAAGGAAGATTGACACAGAACCTTTGACAAGGAAATGAGGTTTGATAATATTAATTTCTAGTTTAGGTATAGCATTTTTCACTTGCAGACTCCCATTTCCATTTTAAAGATGGGGAAATGAAGGCAGTGGGAGATGAAGTGACTGCCCAAGGTCACCCAGCAGCAGAGCTTGGAATCTGAATCTCGAATTTCCTGAGTCCCAGTCCATTGCTCTTCACAGTAGCCTACACTGCCTCTCCCTCCCTCTATCACTCTTTAGTCTGATTTATAGAGAGTTATAAAGATGACACGTGGTCCACAATATATGGAAAGAAAATCTGTGAAAAGAGTATCCAAGCTAGGGACAAGGGGAAAAAAATTGTCTGGCAAGCATCCTCTTCTATAAGACCTGCACATTCACTTTTTATAGCAACCTAAAATTTTATTCTTCAAATGTGATTTTATTTTTACCAAGAAACCATTCTTCAAAGGACCACATCTTGCTTTCAACCCTTTGTATGACTTTTTGAGGTATCTTAACGAAAAAGACTGCGGGAAACAAATTCCAGTATCCCAGAACACCTGGACCACGAACACCAGTGCTCTGCGCGCTGTGTGTGCGCCTCCCCCTCTGTAGTTTTTTCTACCCTTCCCTTATACAAGAGATCTCGGGCACCTGTCCTGGGGGGTTTACTAGGCGCCCCTTCCCGCAGAGAGCTGCTCTGCCAACCCACGAACACTGGTCGTTCGCACGCCCTCCCCCCATTGGGAATAGCAACAGCGAGCGAAACGCTCCACCCCAGCGCCTACCCCTGCTTCCCCCGGGCCTCTCCTCACCGAAGGGGTGGCGAAAGCAGGAGAGGCCTCCGCTCGCAGAAAGGCTCCACACCCAGCCTTAAGAAGACGGACGGCTCTCGGTGCCTCTGGCAGGGGCAAGGCCGTCGGGAGGGGCGATCCTTAAGAGGGCGTGAAAGGTGTGTGGCTAGGCCGCTGCCCAAGGGAGGCCCTGCCTGCAGCTCGGACCAGTGGCGTTGCACGGGACGCTCGGCGGAGACGGCGGCTGTTGTTGCTCAAGCGGGGCCGGGCCCTACCTGCGCGCGTGAGCCGGGGACCGGGCGCAGCAGGAGGTGGCGGCTCCGCCAAGGCTTCCGCAATCAGCCCGCGGCCGACTCTGTTTCTCCTCGCGCAGCAGGCTTCCCTCGAAGTCAGCCCCTCCCTGGTCGGATTCCTGTCAGGACAGCATCGCTAAGACCCGGATGGAGCCGCTCTTCCTTCCCTTCCCACAGTGACCAAGCTCCGAGGCCCCGGATGGAACCGCTCCGCCTATCCTCCCCCCGGCCCCCGGGGACTAGCGACCGCGGATGTAGTTCCCCGTTTCAGCATCCTGAACAGCGGCGGGCTGGGCAGGGAAAGGCGGAGCATTGGGACCCGGATAAACTTCTCCGTCGCGCCTCCCATTAGTTCCCTCTCCAAAGACCCGGATGGCCCGCTCCCATCAGGCACAGCGGCGGAGGACCCGGATCCTCCTCAGCGGGTAAGCTGAGGCCGCTTCCGTGACTGGAAGTAGTATCCCGGATGTAGTCTAGCTGCTCGCTTTCCGTCCGGGCCGAGCTCGCCCTCACTTCACCATAGAGATGACAGCGTGGGCCGCGGAGCCTGCCGGGAAGGAAGCGGCGGCGTGCGTGGGGGCGTGCAGAGAGCCTCAGCCGGCGGCTGGTGGCAGCGGCTGCTCCGTGAGAGCCTGGGACCCGCCACCATGTCGGGAGGAGGCAGCGCCGGGGAGTGGTGCCTGATGGAGAGCGACCCGGGCGTCTTCACGGAGCTCATCAAGGGCTTTGGTGAGGGGTCGAGCGGGGCCCGGGCAGGGGGCTGGGACCGGTGTCTGGGCAGGTGGCGGGCGGGCGGGCACTCTTGAGGCCTGCAGCTGCCCCTCCGCCTCTTGCGGGACGGGGGTGGCGCGTCGTTCGGGACCTGCCTGAACTTCGCCCCGAGCCTTTTCAGCGGCGTTGCTGGGGTGCGACACCCCCTACCTCTAGCAGGTGCAGATGGGCTGAGGCGGCGCTTTTGCTCTGGTGGGATCGGAAGGAGAGATGCCCAAATCTCCCAGCCGTGCCCCTCCGCTGGGAGGGTGCAGTGCCCAGCACCTGCTCAGCCTCTCCAGGGCTAGCTCTTCGCAGGGAAAGCCACGGCCCGTTCCGCTCCTTCTACGCTTCAGCCTGCCTCGACACATCCCAGCCTGCAGCACTGTTCAGCTCCCCCGAAACCCAGTGGGGCCCCATTTGTGCTTGAAAATGGGACTGCGTGGTTGTTATGGGGCAGCTGCGGCCCTCAAGCACTGAACTAATGCTGTTTCTTTGAGGAAGACCTTTGAGGCGTGCACACAGCTCAATAGCTGCAGTGAGCCCTGGCCAGGGTGTACACATCAGCATTTTGAGAGTAACTTAAAAAGAAAAATCCTGAATGAACAAACCTGTATACAGGTTTGCATGAGCATGTGCCTTCTTATGTGAGAGGTTTCTTTTAGCTCAGTATGTTGCATTTAAGATGTAGTACTTACATAGCACACTTGTGTCTTCCAAGTATTTCATAAATGGTAACTAGTACTCAGAAAACTTGTGTGAGGTAGGTAAATAATATCTTAATTTTACAACTTTGGACACTGAGTTAGAGAGGACCAAGTGCTGCCTTGATTTACACCACATACAATACAATTGGCACTATTGGGATTGTATGGATTGTTAATCAATGTAGAATTTGGCCCAAAGAAGCTAAATTGTGTATCCAGGTCCACATAGTAGATTAAAGTCCTTTACTAGACTATCTTGACATATAGTTCTAAGCATGTTTCAGAGTAACAGCCGTGTTAGTCTGTATTCGCAAAAAGAAAAGGAGTACTTGTGGCACCTTAGAGACTAACCAATTTATTAGAGCATAAGCTTTCGTGAGCTACAGCTCACTTCATCTAATAAATTGGTTAGTCTCTAAGGTGCCACAAGTACTCCAGTTCTAAGCATGTTTCTTACCTTCTCTGCCTTTTCTTCTTCACTTACCTGACCCATGAATAAGTCTGACATTTTACACCAGGGCTTGCAAAAATACCTTGGTAGTGACACAAGTGTGGGCACTTAAGCCATCCATTTTTGCAAGCCATAAACTTTTTTCTTTTTTTTAAAATAAAAAGTTTCCATCCTTCATGGCTGTGAAGATGAAATGTGAATTATAAACCGTTGTAGTGTTCCTATGCTGGAGTCTTCAGACACAGATCCAGTGTGTCTTCTTTTGCTTGCAGCTTTGTGAAGCAGCACAACCCAAATGAGATTAACACATTTCTGGGCAGTAAAACTGTTACTGCTGAGAATCATTTTGGCAGCCCTGAAATTGTCAAATCATATTAATTTCATGCTGCTGCTGTTTGTGAAAGCTAAGAGTCAGGCACTGTAATTATTCATAATTTTTTGCGGGGAGGCAATGGGGGAGAGTGGTAGAATAGCAGAGACTTTCCTGCAGTCCAGAAAGCCTACAAGGGGTAAAATAGTGGAGATATGATCCTAGTCTTTAGGCAGCTGTAAGGAGGTGCCCCTCAAGAGTGCTGTATCTTCTGGAAAGAGGAAGAATTCTAGAGGGACGTGGAGCTAAGGTTTATCACATGAACTAGCCAGAAGCTGATATGAAGTTTCCTCATACCAAGATACTCAGACACCTTGGAAGAAATTTCAGCATACTTCCCAGCATGTGTTGATTGCAGGAAGCGCTGAATTTCTCACCAAAGGTTTGGTCCTGGACCTCACCAGTAAAGCCTGTCCCACCCCATCCTTTGTATCTTCATCTGGCTAGTAAATCTAGTTTTCCAGCTTGTACATCTCTGGAAAACTTCTCAAACTCTATTTTACATAGTCTGATTCTGTAAACTCTTGTGATGGCTAATTTAATTTCTTCTGTAGCTAATGAGGAAGGAATTAATATAATTTGACAACTGGATGATGCAAAAGACTGGTAATGGGATAAAGCATGTTTTGTTTTTACATTTGTGTCAGTGTCAAAATTGATCAATTTAAATGATCAAATTTGAAAGCCATTCAGTTGCCTGTGTTTCGTGAATTGTACTGGCCGTGTGTCTGATATGTGGAGCAAGAGCATTATCAAACTGTGTATATGCAACCTCCTCCCCGAGGGATAATTTAACAATTTGTCTTCTATGGAACCTGTTCATTATTCACTCTTCCGGTCTCCCACTGAAATAGGTTTAGATCCTCAGATGCTACAGACATCCATCAATAAACATTTTTAGTTCTTGGAGGATTTTTTTTTTTATGAGAGTGAAACCCAAATCCTCATTTGAAGCCTGAGTATTGAAACAAAAGACTTTGAGACACATCTGAGGACTGTTGATTGTTTGAATGTTGTACTATGTTATGCAAAAAGATTGGTTCTCTGTCTCCTGGTTAAAAATCCAGCTCTTAATTGGCCTTGTTGGCAATTGGCAGCACTATCAGTGAAGTGAAAGACTGAAAATGAACTATGCAGACTAAACCATCCTTATTCCTAGAGATGGTCCTACCATGTCAAATCTGAGGCATATTGACAAGCTGTGCAGGAAGCTTGTGTTGATACTCGGTTTATGGGCAAATTGAGAACTTTAGTCTCCAGGATTGCCTAGTTTGCTCCTTTCACAAGTACTGACCTGATTTTTTTTTTAAAAAACTATTTTTGTAGTAGTTAAATATGAATGAATATTAAGTCAAATTAATATGTTTATGTAGTGTTTTACATACTTTTACCTACAGTATCTTATTGCTGTCTCTCTGTCACAAAGTGAAAATTAGTGGCCTTATGAGATTCTTGTGGTTCTCCATTAAAATATTTAATTGACTGTTTCTTATTCAGTAAACAGTGATTCCCCTCCCCCCACAATGATTTGCTTTCATGCTTCTGCTTAATTTAGAAATGGAAGATTTTGTGGCTAAAAGCATAGGTCTGGAAGTTCCTGGGGTTATCTTCTTGGCTTAGTCATACACTTCCTTTGTGATGAACAAGTTACTAAATTTTTTGGACACAAGTTTGCTCCTTTAAAAAATGAGGCTAATTATTCTACTTTGGATATATGATGCTATAGTAATGTTTGCGAAGGACGGTTACCTCCTCTGATGGAAGGTGCTGCTATGGTGGAAGGGTTATAAGTATCACTACTAATATATAGCTTAAGTAATACAAACACTAATTGAATATATATATTTATACATGAAGTAAATTAATGGTTTTAAAAGAAAGCTGCAAACTTTGTATTATACTTGACCCAAAATATCTCCTGCTGACTTTTGTGGTTTTACAGTCCCGTTATTTCTTAAATAAAGACTGAAAAATCAACACAAACAGTGGAATCTAATGACACAGTGACACTCTGTTCATTTGACAATGCTCACTCTATAAAATTACGCAAACTGGACTAAATAACTTTTTCTTTAATCTCTCATCCATATCAGTCATAGGCTTTTTTTCTTAAGTCTGGGCTTAGTTATAAGTAAGTTTCTTTGTGTGTACATATATATGGCTTTTTCCTCTCCAATTTAGGATAGTTAAAACTATAGCTTTGCTCTTTCAGGTTGCAGGGGAGCACAAGTTGAAGAAATATGGAGTCTGGAGCCAGAGAACTTTGAAAAATTAAAGTAAGCTATTGGATCATAGAATATTAGGGTTGGAAGAGACCACAGGAGGTCATCTAGTCCAATCCCCTGCTCAAAGCAGGACCAACCCCAACTAAACCATCCCAGCCAGGGCTTTGTCAAGCCGGGCCTTAAAAACCTCCAACGATGGAGATTTCACCAGCTATGTAACCCATTCCAGTGCTTCACCACCCTCCTAGTGAAATAGGTTTTCCTAATATCCAACCTAGACCTCCCCCACTGTATCTTGAGACCATTGCTCCTTGTTCTGTCATTTGCCACCACTAAGAACAGCCTAGCTCCATTCCCTTTGGAACCCCCCTTCAGGTAGTTGAAGGCTGCTGTCAAATCCCCCCTTACTCTTCTGCAGACTAAATAAGCTCAGTTCCCTCAGCCTCTCCTCATAAGTCATGTGCCCCATTTTCGTTGCCCTCCTCTGGACTCTCCAGTTTGTCCACATCTTTTCGGTAGGGCCAACAACTGGACACAATACTGCAGATGTGGCCTCACCAGTGCCAAATAGAGGGGAATAATCACTTTCCTCCATCTGCTGGCAGTGGTCCTACTAATGCATCCCAATATGCTGTTAGCCTTCTTGGCAACAAGGGCATACTGTTGACTCTCTAGTTGTCGTTGTGGCCTTTGTTTTAGAGCTGACCCTAAATTCAGATTACTATGATGGGAGAAAAATCTGTGCTGATGCAATTTAAAAATATTTCATAAAACATTTTTAGAAGGACTTTTTCCCTCTACAAATGTTATTTATCAATGTTATGGTAATACCTGAGATCAGTGTCCCATTGTGCTGGATAATTTACAAACCTAGTAAGAGACAGTCCATCTTGTGAAAGACATAAAACTAAATAGACAAGAAAAACAAATGATGAGGAGAGAGAGAGAATTACCTTCATTTTACAGATTGAGAACTTGTATGAAATCTTCACTGGGAATCTTAGCTTTATGGATTTTTCCTTTTGCACTTAGCAGGATTACCAAATTTATAGTTTCAGTGCTTATCAATGCTTGGATAATGAATCTGATATTTGTTTCCAAAGAAAGTGTTATGAATATTATTATTGATGAAATCGCCAGATGTATCATGCAGGGTTTTTTTAATCATCCAGTATATTTCCTGTGTGGAGGGTGGTGGTGGTGTGGGGAGGAACAGGGTCTAAGGTTAATATGTACTGGATTTCTTTAACTTCACTTTAACCTCTGAATGTGTATTAGAACAGAAGCAAACTGGCACTTAAAGCCCAGTTTACCAAGTGATCAATGAGCCAAAATTTTACTTTTCAACAGTGCTATTTGAGCACTAACTCCACCTGGAATTGTGGGTGGCATCTCTGAAAATTTTTAATCATTCAAAGTTAGAGGTCACATCTCGGAGTCTGAGCCGAATGTTTAGAAGGGAAGAGTTAACTGAGTTGCCTTATCAGATGGATACACTGAGATTTAAAATAGTTTGCACAGTTCTTTATCTACACACTTTTTCTGCTTTGACCTTTTATTTTATAGACCCGTTCATGGGCTGATCTTCCTCTTCAAGTGGCAGCCGGGAGAAGAGCCAGCAGGCTCTGTTGTTCAGGATTCCAGACTAGACACAATATTTTTTGCTAAACAGGTACAGTAATTTCAGTGACTTCCTTAGGTGCCCCATGAAACAGGGTTTTTTAGTGCAGAAAAACAGAAGATAACTGAAGGGTGCACAAAGGTGAACAACTGTGTACGAGGTATGTTTAGTCAGACAAAATCTTGCCAAACAAGGAAAAGTAAAATCCTGTTGGGAGAAGGAGCTGAAGAGTAAATGAAAATGATGCTTTTAAAACTTCCTTTCAGTGTCATAAAGGATTATTTTGAAGGTTTTTTTTTCTTTAAATCTTCATGAGTCAATGATATTTTGAAACCACTTTCAACAAAAGATTATGGGGGAAAATTTTATTTCAGTCCATCAAAGTAGAACTGCTATCACTATATTTCTCAAATGCTTTTTGTTATAGGAAATGCTCACATTCTAGAGCCATATTTACCTGTTCCCTGTACAAACTTGATCTGAAAGTATTCCTTTAATTATTTATATCTGAAATACATAAGGTTTGAAACAAACGATTGAAAATGTTGTTTATGCTAATGAAATCCATCTTATATCATTAAAGATATAATGCACTAATACAGAATTCTTGTATTTTTTGCTTTGGCAGGCAGATCAATGTATATCATTAGTGACTTAGAAAAGCAAGGAAGAGTAACCAGATCAAATGTAAATTTTCTAACCAAGAGAAGTTAGTTCAGTAGTAGGTTTTTTGTTTTGTTTTGTTTTTTGTGTTTTTTTTTAAATGCATATAGGTGTGTATGACTGGCTAGAGCTGGCCTTTGTGGCTTCTTACAGAAGGCCCTGTGTCTGCCTGCACCCTGCCCCAGGAAAGGAGCAACAAAGGTGGGTCCTCCAGGCCTGCCTAAAGAGGCTGCACAGAAGCAGCCAATCAGACCAGGAGGCTCAGAAAAAAGGAGTTGTATTGCCTTAGCAGATTAGTTGTTGGCTGGGACCAGAGGGGCAAAGAAGGGTGCTCCCCTGCCTCTGGCCAGAGAAGCTCAAAGGACAAGTAGAGCTGGGTTCTGGCTGCATTTGTTCAAGCTCAGGGAGAGAGGACCTGAAAACTTAACCCTAAGTAAGGGGCAAAGATAAAGGGGCCAGATAGAGGGAGGCCTGGGGAAGTAGCAGCAACAAATCTAAGTGAGCAGTACATGGCAGCTATTGACAGTGTTCCTGAGCTGAAACCAGGTGTGGGGGAGCCAGGGTTCCTCCACGGACCACTGGCAAAGTGGTGCAAACCCCAAGAACAGGGTAAGGTTTGTTTGGAGGCCCAAGCGAAGGGCTGAATTAAAGGGCCCAGGACTGAGACTGAAGATCCTGGTGAGGCCAGATAGACAGTTTTGGTTGGACTTCTGTTACCCTGGAAGGAGTTAGTTTTGATTGTATGACCCGGCCAGAGGGCTGAGCCACTGAAGATCCACCAAGCAAAGTTGACAACCTACAGGGGATGTCAGGAGTGGGAAAGGACTGTGGTAGCATACCCAGCCGCTAGGAGGCACTCAAGAGGTGAGCTTTCCCCTCTATCACAACTTGGTATCACAGCTGGGGTTACGAGACTCACGTGAGTGATGCTTACTCCTGTCTCTAGTGCATGAGGTCTGATATCCCATCTGAAGCTTGACAGTGAGCCCGGAAGCCATGACATCATCCAAATAAGCCTGGGTGTCTCTAGTGCCAAAGGGAAAGGAGGCAGATGGCCTGCTACGTAGATACATCTACTGTGCGTTTGAAGGCAATGCAAGTTCAGTTTGCCCCTGGAGTAACAGAGACAAGACTGATTATTGGCAGATACAGAGTACTGAGATGCTGGGAGAGGTCAAGGTCCCGAAGGATGCCTTCCCTCAGATGCCAGAGGCTCTGATGGCTGCTAAATAGACTGATAAAACATGGTTTGGGGCCATGAAGAGTTAAGGCCAATGGGAAATGTGGAAAGTGTATCAGCAGTTCAGTGAGGCTCACAGAGAGTAGCGGAAGGTGTGATTTGAACTGCCAAAACAGCTAGACAGGCTAGAGAAGCAGCAGCACCTGTTATGGATCCTGCAGGAAAGAAGCAGCAATGACTTCAAGCACTGGGTAGACAAGAGTGATCCAGTGGGACTGAAACTGATTGAAGAGTTGTTATGGTTGTGGACACTGCTTGCTCTTGAGTGAACTGGGGTGGGGAAAGACTGAGTTGCTGGGGTGAGCTGTGGGAAGAACCACAAACTCCGCTAGTGGCAGGGAGGTGGACAAGGATAATTGTCTTTGGTTTGAAGAGATGGGCCACATAAAAAAGGTTTTGCCCTTTTGAAGATGGACTTGCTGCAGGAAGAGATGCAGGAGCCCAAAGAATAAGTAAGGTAAGAAAAAGGTGTCTGATGGCACAAACGCCGCTGCGCTCAGTGCCTCAGAGCCGGACTTGGAAACAGCATATACAACTGGTCGGCAAACCTATCCAGTGGAGTATGGAGGAGTGTGGAATGAAACAACTACGATCACTGGCACAAATCTTGTTGAGGTGTCAGTGTACACAGACGTGCCCTGGGGGGCCAGGAGGTGACACCAAAGAGCCCACAAGGGGAACCTGGTGACATGAGGCAGACTCAACTGGCAGTCCTAAGAAAACATGAGCTGTTGGATGTCTTTCGGAGGAGATAAGACCAAGGCTTCTGAAAAGGGCTCAGCCTTGAGAGCAGAGAATGTAAGAAGCTCTCTCTTCTTGCCAAAGAAGTATAGTAGGGGACTTGATGCTATGAAAGAAGCTAGATGGAAGGCTCTGGAGGAAAATAAGCCTGAATTGCAGAAGCTCTTCAGGCAGAGTTGCTGAGAGAAGACCCTGACCATGCAGGGCACCTGACTAATCAAGGCAAGGACTACAAAAACTCTCCATACAGAAGCCTGAGACAGAAGACCCTACCAACCAGGGCACGGACTAATAAAAGCTCTCCATAGAGAAGGGCCTGGGAGAGAATACCCCGAGAAAGCAGGGCAAAGACTGCATAGGAGAGAACATTGTCTTCAGGCAGGACCACCACCCCAAATCCTTTCTGTGTGGGGAGGTATGTGATGAGGTATACCTGGCCTTCATGGCTCTATACAGGAGGTCCAACAGTTCTACACCCTGCTGTAGGAAAGGAGTGACAAAGGTGGGTATTCCAGACTTGCCTAGAGAGGCTGCACAGAAGCAGCCAATTGGAGCCCAGCAGGCTCAGATAAAAATAATTGTAGGGGCTTAGCAGGTCAGTTCTTGGCTGGGGCTAGAGGCTCAAAGAGAGGTGCTCCTCTTTTTGGCCCAAGGAGCTCAAGGGACAACTAGAGCTTGGTTCTGCTGCAGTTGCTCCAGTTGGGGGAGAGGACCTGAGAACTGCACCCCTAAGGTAAGCAATGAAGATAAAGGGGCTAGGTAGGAGGTCGCCCAGGGTAGAGACAGCAGTGAATTGAAGTGAGCAGTACATGGCTGCAGTTTATAAGGTTCCTAAGTTGGAACTTGGAGTAGTGGCTGAGACCAGGTTCCCCCACTGTCCAAGTGATGTGAACCTTAAGAAGGAAAGAAGCATGTTTGGAGCATGAAGCATGAATGCATGGATTAAGAAGCATGTTTGGAGGCCTGAGCAAAGAACTAAATATAAAGTGCCCATAGCTGGGACTGAAGATCCAGATGAGGACAGACATAGTTTTGGTTGGACTTTTGTTACCCTGGAAGAGACTGTGCCACTGAAGACCCACCAAGCAAGGCTGACAACCTACAGGTTACACCAGGAGCAGGAAGAGGACTATGGTACTGCACCCAGCTACTAGGATGCTCATAAGAGGTGAGCCCCACCCATCATATCTTGCCTCTCAAACATAGAGGTATAGCATTCAGTTTAAACCCAATATTCATCCTTCCCACAAAATTTATATTATGTTCCTATTTGTCCTTGTAAAGATCTGAAATCTCGCAAATCTTGAAACAGAGCTTATAGAAATGTATCATAAGTAGAACACTGTTATTTTTGTTCCTTGTTTTGTGTCTCTGTTCTAAATTGAGACCATGATCTGACATTTGCATTTTTGGAAGTTGAGAGGTATCCACATAGATCTATGCACAAGTAGAAATGTGGGAGATAAAAGCATACTTAACCTCTCTGTCATAGCTTCTCTATATCTGTGCTTCTGTCATACGCTGATGAAAATTCATCTATGCTTTGTTCTTACCCCGTTGTCTTCCTTTTTCACTCCTCTTTTGCCCTGCTGTAGAGGCCCTCGTTCCTTGGCCTTTCCTAATCCCACTTTCTTCCCTTTCTCTGCAAACCTTCTCAAACAAGAAGTCTAAGATCCAGCTGTGATCTTGTAACACCATGAGGTAGCCGACAGTTTCTGTCTAGTGTCTGGATGAATGGTTGGTTGCATATTCGCTATTCTGGGTTCTGCTTTCTATCATAATCAAACATGCTGTTGCTTTTTAAATATTCCAGACCACTTGTGTGTTCCCCCGCTTTACGCTTGCTCATGTCTTTTCTCTTCCTCCATTAGGCTTGTTTCTGAAGCATTGCACTTAGTGTTTAACAACTTGTTTTATTTGATTATGTTTAAAGGAGCCTTATTAGAATTGAACTCTAGAATGCAAATACAGAGACTTAAGCTCAAATAACATTACAATTCTGAATGGAAAAAGCTAGGAAACCTCAAAACAAATGGTGAAAGAGTGTTTAATTTCCAGGGTTCTTGGTATTTTCTGAACCCTGAAAGTATAGCTCATCTTTGTAATGGGAGAAAGGGAAGTCCGTAGGCTTTTTGGGATACCCTCTTACAGACAGTAATGACTGCTTTGGAGTGTCTGGCCTACTGTACAAATACAATAAATATATTTCTTTTAAATGGTGAAAAGTAGCTAATATGCGCTGGTAACTGCTCTTAAAGTAGTAGTGCATGATTTTGCCACATGATGGCACCAAATATTTGAAATATGACCTACGAGGGAATGGGCTGGTACCTTTTTGCTTGTTTCACCTTGTCCGTATTAGACAAGTGCAGCAGCTTAAGTAAATCAAAGCACTTGATGATATAAGGATGCCTGAAAGAGTTTTGCTTGTTTCATACATTAGAAATTCACATTTGTCTGGACTGAAAGATTTAGTGTGACTAGAGATCTAGTAAAATTATGGCTTACAGGAGAGTGAAAGCTGATCATTAAGAGGGGAAGAGTGTTGTGTTTTGTTTTGTTTTTTTTAAAAGAGACTGCTAAATAGGTGTTTGAAGTTTTAAACTTTTAGTGATTAAAATTTAGGGGAAAGTAAACCTGCGTTTAAAGAATCAGCCACATCAGTCGTGGTCTGAGAGCTGCAAAACAAGGGAAGATCAGGGCTGTTTCTTACATTTCTAAGATGTAAGAAATGGGTGGGGAGTGGGGGCAGTAAAACTTCCTTTATACATCATAAAGAAACAAAAAGGGGCATAAGCCTAGTTTTGTTTTTTCTTTTCCTTTGCAGGTCATCTTCAGAACAGATTGCTATTTTATAAAGTCTTTCCATTGCCTCTTTTTTTTTTTTTTTTTTTTTTTTTTTTAAAGAACAGATGAATAAAATACCTTTTTTTTGTATGTAATCCACCATAGTGTATGGGGAGGGTGAGCAGATCTTCTGTCTGGGCAAGCAAACTTTCCTGGCAATTGTGTAAAACTGCAGTAAGCCAGTGGAGTAATAAACATTAGGGATTGGTGGCCTGTCAGTTTGCATAGTCACTTTAAAAAAAATAATACAGTGAGAGTTCCAAACATCTTGAGGATCCCAACTCTTTTGTTCTCAAAACCCAGATTTTTAGCCATCTTCCTTCCATATGTTCTTTCTCTAAAAAATTACAATCTAGATAGAGACCTTGTACTCTGTGTTCTTAACTTCTGTGTTGAGAAGTTTTTTTTTAATCTTTATATTGATAAGACTAAGTGTATGTCCTTGTATGATAGTGCTATAATATGGCAACTAAATTAAGGTATTCTCAGTGCTACAATTCAATTTGTACCTAAGCTTCCATACATCTTGAAACTTTCAAAAAAAGATTTCTGAATGTAAACTTCACATGAAAAGATCATAACTCTGAAACAGTGTTTTATTATAAAATTTAAATACCTCGCATGACAATGGAACAATCTAAAAACAAGATTTGGATGCATCTGAGCACTTTTGCAGCACATGAATATGTACCGTAGTTGTGGGTTAGTAACTGAAATCTAACAGCTACTGTGTATTACAGGTTAGAGCTTGAGTATTTTGAGAAATAAATTGAATGATAGTTTGTTTAATATGCATGCTTATTAACTTTTTATTATCTTCATCAGTTTTATATGTACTCATGTTAAATTTGGCCTCCCTGTTATGCCTAGGTATGATATGGTCCTCTATTTGGGGGCTCAGAACTCTGGATGATCTTACATGCCATTTGAGCTAGGATACCTAGGCACAATGAGGTGAGTTAAGGATACGATTTCAGCCTTAACTCTGAATGTCTTAACGTCTGTGTGTTGTTAACCAGACCCTTAATTTTATTTTCCAAACACAGTGGTTACATGTGTTAATGCCACCACTAAGGTATTCAATAATCATTAATGTTGTTGCAAACCACTGTTTGTTTGTCAAGGAACAATTGCTCATGGCTTAGCACAAAGGTCTTGGCAGAAGTAGACCCATCTCTCCAAGAGCAACATTTGCACAAGTTGCCACTGTGGGTTGATACATTTATACTGATTTTTTTGGGGGGGAGTGTCCAATATTTTACTAGCCAAGTATCAGGATGACACATGCATTTTTACTGAGTATTCATTCACAGTTTTTCAGCAGCATGATAGAACACTAACTAGGAACTAAGCACGTTGTACCTGGGCGAGGAGGAAGGGTCACTTCCAAAGAATGGATTTTAGGCATAACTGCATCCCAGTAATCTGGGGAGATTTGTTGTGTTCATGTAACGCTCCCATTGACTTAAATTGGTTGAGGATCAAGCCCTTTATGTTTGCAGGTTTAGTAATGCTAAATTTGAGCATTGAGATTGGCCCAATTTGAGCATTAACCAAGTTAATAGACAAATGAATTAATTATTGAACATTTGCAGCTCATGGCACATACAATACAGTCATGGAGGGATTGTCTATAATGGAGTATAACTAATATAGAGAACTTACCTTGGTTCTGGAAGGTAAAATTGTGCATCTGTTGAAAATAACAAGTCTTAGAACCCAAATCTACCCTATAGTAACATGGTTGCATTTGGCTGCAGATCTAGTAAAATCATCTATTTTGTGGCATGCAGAAGTTTAGAAGATGAATCTACAAGATTCACAGTGATACAAACCCATATATTATAATGCAAAAGAGAATAGCTGACCTACAAGACCAAGGTACTTCTCCCCTGTCCACAAGAAAGTGGATTGGCATATTGCATTGTAATATATGTGATGCTACACGAGAAATCAACCCAGAAACTCAAGCTGATGCACAAGGTTGATGCCCACTTATTAATGTGAATATCACCGGGAGCATGTGACATGTGTGCTCTGGGATATGCATTAACTGCATATTGGTTTCTGAGTGGACTTATGATGTTCGGTTTAAACCAGTAAAGCCAAAAGCTTTGTACTAGCTTATTTAAGATAGCCTTATGCCATACTGCTGCAGTGTGGCATCAACACAGATGCTTAAGTAGAAGGGCAAATACTTGGGGAGACACCAATAGAACCAAAGAAAAGACAAGGTGGGAGTGGGGTTAAGTAACCTAATCTTCCTTTCTGTTTTTGCTCTTGTATGTCTGGCTGTCATCTGAAGTGCCCATCTTCATCTTCAGTTACCATGTTGATTTCCCATCCAACCCCTTAGCCTCCCACCTCCATGTCTTCCCTTCCTTGTTTGACTTTCAGTCTTGGATCAGCTTTTCTAGTTACCAAAACAGCCATTTGCTCAATCTTGTCTTCACTGCTCCTTTTTACCCTCTTTGTGTCTTCCTGTCCTTCTGTAACTTATGTTTATGACTTATGTCCCCTCCTCTGATTTATCAACTCAGTAATGGACTCCTTTGCCCCTCATTCTTGGTGCAAAGCCCATCCCACCACTCATAGCTCACTCCTAACATCCACATGCTCCACTTGCTCAGCAACTTACTTCACTACAAACTTCTTTTTCTCTTGCAGTTCCTCTATTAAGAAGAGCTACTTCTCTACTCTCAATTATCCTAGGCCTGCAATCCCATCTATATGCCACTATTTGGCTCTGTCGTAAAACTCTCTCATTGTTCTCCCACTATCTTGCCAACTTTTTAGAAAGAGATGTTCCCTTTTCCCTACTTCTCTCCATAGTCACTGAAGTTTATCACCCACTTTTCAGTTGCCCCCATTACCCCATCATCTCCTGTTTTATGATTCCCTATCCCCCCCACTTTTGTTTTTCTCCTTAATCTCTTGGTCTTTCGTTCAGTTTTTCATCTTATAATAAATCTGCTGTGGTCTCCCCTCATTCGAAGGTCTTACTCTAGACTTCATCTGTCTCTCCAGCTAATCCCATCTCCCTTCTCTCTGTCACCTAAAGTTCATATATATTCCATCTTCAACTGTTACCTCAACTTCTCCCCTTCATTCTGGCTTGTGACCTTTGCACTCTACTGCAACTGCTCTCACCAGTATCTAGAAGTACCCTTCCTGGTCATTTGTCAGAGCTTCTATTTCCAACCTCATCATCCTCAACATTGAGAACCTTCTATACATATCATGCAGTTTTTAAAATCTTGTCCATCCTTATCTTTCACAGCTGTGTGCTGTTTTTCACTTTCTGCCAATCTTCAGTATGTCTTCATGCTTCTACTCCCCTTTCTCACTTCCTTAGTTGAGGACATGATGGTGTTCCCTTGTGCTCTATCCCTTGGCTTGACTGTATAATTGTGGATGTAGATGCTCTGTGTAAACATGTGTAACTGTCATTGTGTCCTAATTCTACTATTGCTTCCCATTGTCTTACACCCACTTATTGCATCTTATTTCAAAAATGACTACTTTCTATGAAGCAAAGTCTGTCTTACTGATTATTTGTTGTACACAATGCTTAGAACATTGGGACTCCAATCTTAACAGGTGGCTTTTGGGCATTACCAATCAATTAATTATATCTGGCATGGTGTACAACATTAGAACAGCTGAGTCTTCTCAAAAAAAGGGGTGATGTTTGAGGTTCTTTCTAGGAGGTGAGGGGGCAAGGAAAATGAGGAGAGGGTAGAGGGTCAAATCTGTGAATTCAATAAGATAAGAAATAACTGTCCATCTTGGCTTTGTCCTTCATACCAAGATGGCTGTATTTAATGTGTAACTTGTGAATTACTCAAAATAACTTTTTTGTCTTCCCCCTCCTCCTATATACATTTTGAGGCATGTTGTAACACTGCACGTTTGGTAGAAGAGCCGTACAATCTCCAAGAGCATAATTCCATATTTTCCATTAAATAGCAGATCTAGGTTAACTGTATTTCCTACATGCAAAGCTATGCATGCGCTTGAAGGGGAAAAAGGCTAAATATGTATTCTAATTCAGTAGTATAGATGCAGTCCAGTTTTCTAGTGACACACTTAGTTTTGGACAATTGAATGTAAATTCATATCATGGAGCAATATACTGTTCACTACATAAAGTACAAATAGAGCACTTTCTAGCACCGTGGTATCTTGTGGATTTTGTTTTGTTTTCCCCAATCTTGACAAAGAAAAGGTGTCAGTGTGTTCTGACCTTCTTTGACTAGAATACGGATGTTCTCTGTTCACTTTTTTTTGTTGGAAGTGGTTTCATGTTTACAGCCCTGAAATATATTTCAAATACTTGATATATAATTAAGCTCTTACATTGTCTTCTTTTAAAATGTATGTAAACCTTTATGCTGGATGTTACTCACACAGACTGGAAAGTCTTCTCCCCCATCCTCTCTCTCCCCCCCCAAGCCTTCAAATTTACTGAGTGAAACAGCTAATAATCCTCCCTCATGCTGCACATAGCCCCAAACCAATACAAAGTAATTTCTTGTCCAAATTCTGCCCTTTAATTACACCCTTGTCAACTCCATTGACTTCAGTGGAGTCACATAAAGGTAACTAAGGGCAGAATATGGCCTCATATCTTTTATGACCACTTTTTGAAAGGTAGTATTCACTCTCCATCCTTCAACATATATAGACCCTATATTTCACTTCCCTTTAAAAAAAAAAAAAAAAATTAGGGCTGTCGAATAATTTGCAGTTAACTCATGCGATTAACTCAAAATTTTTTTAAAAAATTATGATTAATTGTACTGTTAAACAATAGAATATCAATTGAAATTTAATATTTTTGGGTGTTTTTCTACCATATTGATTTTGATTGCAACACAGAATACAAAGTGTACAGTGCTCACTTTATATTTTTTATTACAAATATTTTCACTGTAAAAATGATAAACAAAAGAAATAGTATTTTTCAATTCACCTCATAGTGCAATCTCTTCATCGTGAAAGTGTAACTTACAAATGTAGAGTTTTATTTTTTTATTACATAACTGCACAACAAAACAATGTAAAACTTTAGAGCCTACTGGTCCACTCAGTCCTACTTCTTGTTCAGCGAATCGCTAAGACAAACAAGTTTGTTTACATTTATGGGAGATGCTGCTTGCTTCTTATTTACAATGTCACCTGAAAGTGAGAACAGGTGTTCGCATGGCACTTTCCTTGCCAGTGTTGCCAGGTATTTACGTGCCATATGCCCCTTCGTGCTGCAGCCACCATTCCAGAGGACATGCTTCCATGCTGATGGTGCTCTTTTAAAAATTAAAAAAAAAAAGCATGAATTAAATTTGTGACTGAAGTCCTTGGGGGAGAATTGTAGGTCTCCTGTTCTGTTTTACCTGCATTCTGCCATATATTTCATGTTATAGCAGTCTCGGATGATGACCCAGCACATGTTCATTTGACAAAACGCAAAGAAAATACAGTGTGAGATTTCCAAAAGTAGCTACAGCACTCAACCCAAGGTTTAAGAATCTGAAGTGCTGTCCAAAATCTGAGAGGGATGAGGTGTGGAGCATGCTTTCAGAAGTCTTAAAAGAGCTAAGCTCTGATGTGGAAACTATAGAACCCCAACCACCAAAAACAGAAATCAACTTCCTTCTGGTGGTATCTGACTCAGATAATGAAAACGAACATGTGTCTTCGGTCCGCTCTGCTTTGGATCATTATTGAGCAGAAACTGTCATCAGCATGGACACATGACCTCTGGAATGGTGGTTGAAGCATGAAGGAACATATATGCATCTTTAGTGCATCTGGCATGTAAATATCTTGAGATACCGACTACAACATTGCCAGGCAAACTCCTGTTCTCACTTTCAGGTGACATTGTAAACAAGAAGCGGGCAACATTATCTCCTGCAAATTGTAACCAAACTTGTTTGTCTGAGTGACTGGCAAACAAGAAGTAGGACTGAGTGGACTTGTAGGCTCTAAAGTTTTACATTTGTTTTATTTTTGTATGTAGTTATTTTTTTGTACATAATTCTGTATTTGTAAGTTCAGTTTTCATGATAAAGATGTTGCACTACAGTACTTGTATTAGAATTGAAAAATACTATTTCTTTTGTTTTTTACAGTGCAAATATTTGTAATATAAAGTGAGAACTATACACTTTGTATTCGGTGTTGTAATTGAAATCAATATATTTGAAAATGTAGAAAACATCCAAAAATATTTAAATACATGGTATTCTATTGTTTAACAGCACGATTAATCGCGATTAATTTTTTTAATCACTTGACAGACTTAAAACACATGTTTTAGGCTATGTATCTCTCTTAATGTACAAAAGCTCTGACTAACATTAAGGTTTTGATTTACTTTTTCAAAAGGTAGAATATTTTTTACCAAAAAAATATTCAGGAAGGCGAATTAAGGCTGATACTCTATCTTATTATTAACTGGCTTGAATTTTTTGTTGTACTAGTTTGTGGAGTAGTCTCAGCTTTTAAAAATAAACTTGGATTGAAGGAAGATATGTGCTCTATAAAATGAGGTGAACAGCAAAAACTTTTGAGTGAAATTTATAAAACTTTTTAAATTCAGAACAGATCTGAATTTGAGAATAACTCTTAATGTATTTACTAAGTTTATTTTTTTTTAACAGGACCATCTTAACTCTAGGTCGTATGCGGTACCTTCTTTGCCAAAATATAAATTTTTAAATCTTTTCCCCTGTTTGTCTAATTGTAGTGTTCATTGAATGGTATCATTATATTTTTAAGGGGGAAATAGAAACAGCTTTTCTAGAGATATGTACAGCCAGGTTCAGACAGGTTTTTTTTGTGTTCAGTAATACCTTACTCTGCCTGTGGTACCATTGAAATCAAGCAAGGTGCTAGTCTGCCTGAGTAAGGATGAAGCCCTGAATCACTAGTAGAATAGGGTTATACACTAAAAGTAACACATGCGTCTTAAAAGTAAGCAAAAGATTCTTTGCTGTGCTTTAGCAATTGATGACATCACTACATCTTTCTTTGTCAGGTTGTTGCGTTCTTTACTCTGTTTTTAACTCTTCTTTTAGAGGAAGTGAGAGGGCAAATTACAGGGTGTTTCTAATATATTTACTTAGAATAATTGAACTTTTTGTCTGTTTTGCCAATTGCACCCATACAACCAGCATCACTTGGTTTGTCTTGTACAGCAGAGCTTTTATGGCTGTCCAGGCTAGATTTACTACCTAGGTGGAGTAAATGTTTACCAAAAAATAGGTACTGCTTCCAGACTGCATTTTTGTAACCTAAATCAGAGCCATGTAATCTATGGAGAATAAGGGTTTATAAAGGAAGAATTGGCCCAACTTTAATTCTTTTTATGTGATCATCTGTAATGAACTTGTCCTCACTTTCCATACCTCTTTCTAGGTAATAAACAATGCTTGTGCTACTCAAGCCATAGTAAGTGTGCTGTTAAACTGTATCCATCAAGATATCCATCTAGGAGAGACACTAGCAGAATTTAAAGAATTTTCACAAAGTTTTGATGCTGCGGTAAGTGCAACTAACTTTTGTACTTGATGTACACTGATTTGAACAATTGGCTTATGTTCTATTTATCTTATTTTATCTTTTATGTATATTTTTAGATGAAAGGTTTGGCACTAAGCAACTCTGAAGTGATTCGGCAGGTTCACAACAGTTTTGCCAGGTAACAAAAGTTGTGCATGTTACGAATCATACAAAATCCAGTAACCTTTTCTCTTTCCATTCAGCATTGTATCTATTTACCTTTTAGACAGCAAATGTTTGAGTTTGATGCAAAGTCATCAGCAAAAGAAGAAGATGCATTTCACTTTGTAAGCTATGTTCCTGTTAATGGAAGGCTGTATGAACTAGATGGACTAAGGGAAGGACCAATTGATTTAGGTAAGTTTAGTTCACTGTGGCGAATTTAAACATTGTACCTTGTTGCATTTTTGGTGGTCATATGTGACCAAAACAAATTGTTCTTTTGAGATAACAGCTGGTTCTGGTTAATACTTTTGATCTTTCACTGAGAGACTTATTTAGACGGTGTATTGAAAAGGGTGATCAACTGGATTAGTCCGTCCCCCCCTTTTTTTTTCCAGGTTTTTTCCTTTCAGCTAGTTTTTGTGATGTCAGAATCTTAAAATTCTGTTATTCATTCCCTTAATATTTTAGTTCCAAGGCAAAATCAACTGGACAAAGAAGTAGAGCCTGTTAATGCTAGGTCAAGAAGTTAAATCTAATCTTTTCATTCCACTTAAAATGTAATCATCTATCAGATGTCTCTTCTAATTTTTAAGATTTGCAAAGTCTTATTTGGTATTAAACTAACTCAGTTTCACCTGGTACAATACTTGTTACCATATTTCTTCATGTTGCCTTCCACCTCCTTTTTTTATATTCCAGGGAACATGTTAATCATCTTTGTAATCCTAATGTTATGAGAGTAGAAATGTCACTACTTGGCTTTAAATTGATGCTTTATTTGTCCCTTGTAATATTTATTATGGTAAAGTAAAAACTAGTAAAGTAAATACATCATCGAAAGGTGGATTTCTGTCAGTTTCTCAAATATTAAGACAAATGTCAAATATTTAGTTTCAGTATAGTGCATCTTTCATTTTGAAAGATTCTGATCCCTTTTAAAAAAAAAAACAAAAAAACTTCCTACTGGACAATGGCCCTGATGTAGTCAGACCTGCATGTCATATCATTGAAGTATATAGGCTTTCTGTGGACATAGGGGTCTGTTGGCATGAAATCCATTTGCAGGATGGGGAGTATGCATATAGTAACTGTTCAACTCACTACTATAGCAAAATACAGAATTTAAAAGCATGCTATGCAACAGTTTAGGACTGGAAGTGAAGAATACAGATAAAACTACAGGGGGAGTTGTAGGTCTCTTTGTTCTAGTCCTCTTTGAAAGGAGAGTACAGGAACTCCTCACAAAGTTGTCCCGGTTAACGTCATTTCATTGTTAGGTTGCTGATCAAGTAGAGAACGTGCTCATTTAAAGTTGTGCGATGCTCCCTGCTTTGTCCACTGCTTGCAGGAAGAGCAGCCCGTTGGAACTAGCTGGTGGGGGCTTGGAACCAGGGTGGACCAGCAGCCCCCCATCAGCTCCCCGTTCCCTGTGCAGCAACCACCCAGCAGGCTATCAATTGCCAGCAGTTCAGCTTTCCCTCCCCCCACTGCCATGTGCTGTTCCTGCCCTCTGCCTTGGAGCTGCTCCTTGGAGCCTCCTGCTTGCTGTGCAGGGAATGGGGGCGGGGGAAGAGGGGAGCTAATTTCAGGGTGTCCCCCTCCCCCCCGCTCCTGCACCCCGCTTACCCCATTTCCATAGAGCAGCGGGGTGGGGGGGACACTACAGGGCTTAAGACGGAGGGAGCTTCCTGGCAGCAGCTTCTGTCTCAACTTGGTGATCTACTTAAAAAGGCAGTCTACTTAGAGTGGGGTCAGCGTACTTAAAGGGGCAATGCGCGTCTCTCTCTCTGCCGTGCTATCTCCCCTCCCTCCATTCGTGCTGCTTTGTAGAGTGTGAGGCTACATTAACAACAAAGGGTTAACCCTTGAGGGTTCAGCTGATTAGTAGTTCATCATTTAGCAGTCAGGCATTCCCTGGGAAATATCCCACCCTCCGACTTCGCCACCTCAACCAAGCTTCACAATCATCATCGCTGTGTACCAGTATTAAATTGTTCGTTTAAAACTTATACTGTGTGTGTGTGTGTGTGAGTCTGCACGTGCGCTCTAACCCCCCCCCCCATTTACATTAATTCTTATGGGGAAATTAGATTTGCTTAACATCGTTTAGCTTGAAGTCACATTTCTCAGGAACATAACTACAACATTAAGCGAGGAGTTACTGTAGATCAAAGTGCTACAAGGAACTATTAATGCACATTAAATGTTCATTTAGAGAAGCCCTTACTGTTACATCTTCAAGTGTCTTGCAAGTGCTAAGTATTGTTTTAAAACATGGGGAGGAACCCTCCAAAATTTGGAGAACAAAATGGAAGAATAGGTGATGCTAACGTTATAAAGGTTTCCAAAGTCTAAATTTCTGGCAGAAATTACTGGATGAGGAAAAAAAATCAGGATTTTCATGTACTTGCTCCCTCCCTCACGCACCCACCCAATTTGGAAAACCAAATTTCTACCTTTACGCTCTCACCAAAAGACTTGTCCTTTTTTTCCCTTGCCAATAATAGAGTAAAGGTTAGAACACCCTCCCCCCCCCCTTTTAAAATCTACTCCAGCTTTGTTGCTTTTCTAAATACTGTCTAAATATTGTTCAATAGAGTACTGAAAGGTATTAACAAGAACCAGTGATTAACTTTGTATTTCAAAAAGACCATTTTGAACAATTTAGTATTGTCATTCTCCAGAGAAGAGATCCACTAAGTAGCCTTTGCAAATGAGTATCCAGAGCTTGAATTTGCAGAAAAGCTGGCTTTTTCTTTTTTTTTAAACCTTTTTTATGTATTCTATCTAGGTGCCTGTAATCAAGATGATTGGATCAGTGCTGTCAGGCCTGTCATAGAGAAACGAATACAAAAGTAAATGTCAGGTGCTTTTTTTTTTTTTTTTTTTTTGTGAAGAACGTACATGTATACCTTTTTATTGCAAAAGAACCAATTCCTAACTTTCTTTGGTTAAAAGTAGTATTCTTTTTTCTTGTTAGCTTTCTAAAAATAAACTACGGCCATCAGTTTTTTCTAACTACTTAACCCTCCTCCCCAAATCACAACTCCAAAACAACCTGGGCTAGAAACACAACTTGTTTTGTGATCTCAGTTATGGAGGACAGTTACTAAAGTTTTATATTTTAAAAAGCGGTGAACTAATTGTCAAATTATATAAGCAGAAAGATTAACGTTTAAGCTCAGGTGGGGAAAACTCTGGCGCAGGTGCTTTAAAAGGTACTACTGGACTAATTGCCATATTTAGTGTTCAGTGCAGTCATCTATGATGTGATTTTGTTTCACAATAAGAGTGGAACAATATCCACAACTTTAATGTGAAATATAAATATATATATTTACTTACAATTAAGGAAACCATAGAGGATTTTTGTTTGTTGATTTGGAGATGCTGTGCAAATGATTGTAATTTTGAAAACTATGTTCTCTTCTTTTAGATACAGTGAAGGGGAGATAAGATTTAATCTTATGGCCATTGTGTCTGACAGAAAAATGATATATGAGCAAAAGATAGCAGAACTACAGCAGCAACTTTCAGAGGTAGGATATGATATTTAAATAATGCAATTGTTCCATGCCACTGTCACTTTTTGCTTAGAAGGGTTATAAAAAATAACTTTTAGTTAGTATTTATTTTGCAACTAACCATTCCATTCCTGCCCCATAAAGGGGAAGGAGGGGGGAGAAAAGAAAAACGCCGGCAGTATTTTTACTCCAGAAAGGGAGACATGCCAGAGACTATGAAGTCTGCTATGGACTTCATGTTGTTGATTTTTAAATGGAAGATGCGCAGATACTATTAATATACTAAGGTAGAATTAGGTGTAGCATATTGCTAGCAAATAGGTGTAGCATATTTCTACTACAGTTCTTAAAAAACTTTAAATCTTAATTTAGGTAATAGCAGTATAAACACTTTACAGACCAGACCTTTTATAAAATTCTAACTTTGTGGCATTCATTTTACTTTCTTTAAGGAAGAGCCAATGGATACAGACCAGAGTGGTAATATGTTAAGTTCTATTCAGTCAGAAGTTGCAAAATATCAGATGTTAATTGAAGAAGAGAACCAAAAACTAAAAAGATACAAGGTACATGTTTTTCTTTTTGATTTTCATAGTAAAACTGTCAGGAAGATCATAATGAAGAGCCAGCTTGATGTGAGGCCTGGAAAGGAGGCCAATCTCATGCTTCTGCACATCAGGGTTGGAGGAATTAAAAGGGTATTAGCAAGGCACTGCACTACATTATTCACATGCGTCAACATACTTCTCAGTTATTGGTTGGTTTGTTCACTCACACCTTTCTTTCTAGATACCTGGGAAACTGATATTTTTATCTACTCTTTTTATTTGGCTCATAGAAGATCAGGGTTGAAAGGGACCTCAGGAGGTCATCTAGTCCAACCCCCTGCTCAAAGCAGATCAGTCCCAATTAAATCATCCCAGCCAGGGCTTTGTCAAGCCTGACCTTAAAAACCTCTAAGGAAGGAGATTGTACCACCTCCCTAGGTAACGCATTCCAGTGTTTCACCAACCTCTTAGTGAAAAAGTTTTTCCTAATATCCAACCTAAACCTCCCCCACTGCAACTTGAGACCATTACTCCTTGTCCTGTCGTCTTCTACCACTGAGAATAGTCTAGAACCATCCTCTTTGGAACCACCTCTCAGGTAGTTGAAAGTATCTATCAAATCCCCCCTCATTCTTATCTTCTGCAGACTAAACAGTCCCAGTTCCCTCAGCCTCTCCTCATAAGTCATGTGTTCCAGACCCCTAATAATTTTTGTTGCCCTCCGCTGGACTCTCTCCAATTTTTCCACATCCTTCTTGTAGTGTGGGGCCCAAAACTGGACACACTACTCCAGATGAGGCCTCTGTCGAATAGAGGGGAACGATCACGTTTCTCAATCTGCTGGCTATGCCCCTAGTTATACATCCCAAAATGCCATTGGCCTTCTTGGCAACAAGGGCACACTGTTGACTCATATCCGGCTTCTTGTCCACTGTCACCCCAGGTCCTTTTCCGCAGAACTGCTGCCTAGCCATTCGGTCCCTAGTCTGTAGCGGTGCATTGGATTCTTCCGTCCTAAGTGCAGGACCCTGCATTTATCCTTGTTGAACCTAATCAGATTTCTTTTGGCCCAATTTTCCAATTTGTCTAGGTCCCTCTATATCCTATCCCTACCTGCCACAATATCTACCACTCCTCCTAGTTTAGTATCATCTGCAAATTTGCTGAGAGTGCAATCCACACCATCCTCCAGATCATTTATGAAGATATTGAACAAAACCGGCCCCAGGACTGACCCATGGGGCACTCCACTTGATACCGGCTGCCATCTAGACATGGAGCCATAGATCACTACCCGTTGAGCCCGACAATCTAGCCAACTTTCTACCCACCTTATAGTGCATTCATCCAGCCCATACTTCTTTCACTTGCTGAGAAGAATACTGTGGGAGACCGTGTCAAAAGCTTTGCTAAGGTCAAGAAACAGTACATCTACTGCTTTCCCTTCATCCACAGAACCAGTAATCTCATCATAGAAGGCGATTAGATTAGTCAGGCATGACCTTCCCTTGGTGAATCCATGCTGACTGTTCCTGATCACTTTCCTCTCATGTAAGTGCTTCAGGATTGATTCCTTGAGGACCTGCTCCTTGATTTTTCCGGGGACTGAGGTGAGGCTGACTGGCCTGTAGTTCCCAGGATCCTCCTTCTTCCCTTTTTTAAAGATGGGCACTACGTTAGCCTTTTTCCAGTTGTCCGGGACTTCCCCCGATCGCCATGAGTTTTCAAAGATAATGGCCAATGGCTCTCTCGGATGCAAAGCATCCGGCCCCATGGACTTGTGCACGTCCAGCTTTTCTAAATAGTCCCTAACCACTTCTTTCTCCACAGAGGGCTGGTCACCTACTCCTCATGCTGTGTTGCCTAGCGCAGCAGTCTGGGAGCTGACCTTGTTTGTGAAGACAGAGGCAAAAAAAGCATTGAGTACATTAGCTTTTTCCACATCCTCTGTCACTAGGTTGCCTCCCTTATTCAGTGAGGTTGCCTCCCTCATTCATAATAACAATCACATTTTCTTATGCATATTCTCTAAAGCCTCCCCTATTCTGCCATCTCCTCCTGTTCAAGTATGTGTATATATAAAAGTTCATCAAAAAGCTCTTGTAAATAGTGAAGTATAGAACTCTTGGAAAGAGACAGTTGCATGTGTCTCAAGAACTTATAACTATGGTCACCAATAATTCTGCTCTGTTGTGGCATTCTTTTACTTCTCAGAATTTGTTCTTTTTGCTATAGTGATTTTTTTAATTTAATTTTATTTTATTTTTGGTCATCCCTCTGAACTCCTTTTATAAGATTGATATTTCTAATGAACTTTTCCATCTTTCTTTGTTATAAGGGTATGCTTTAAATTAATGAACATTTGATACCCAGCTGATCAGATGTGTGTACTGGACTGGCAATGAACGACAGAAAAATGAAAGTACTTAGCTGTTTGCTGTTCTGTAACAGAACATCTCTGTGATCCCTGAATATGGCATTGAAACAGCTTTCGGTTTTTTGGTCTTTACATTCGGTACAGATGTGAGATTGTACACTGTTTAGAAAGTAGCAGAGCATATTTTTATTCTTCGCTTTTTGAAGTCCAGCTCCTAGTTTTTGATAAATGGAATGAAGTGCAGAAGAAATTGGCATGTTTAACTGAGGTTCTGACTCATTATCTTAAATAAGGAATTTAACTGTATTCATAGAAATGAAAAATGGGGAAGATTTGAGATACGTCTGCAGTGCAGTTAGACACCCACAGCAGATTTAAGATAAGACTGTTTTAGTTGGTGACGCAGATGTTTGCGATTGGGCTGCAGTCCGGTCTCTAGTATTTTGTAAGGTGAGAGGGCCCCAGAGCCTAGGCCCAGGCCTGAAAATCTGCACCAGCAACTAAAACAGTCCCTTGAACCTGAGTCAGCTGGCACAGGCCAGCCATGTGCTTTTTGAAAAAGTTGCAGTGTAGATCTACCTTTTTTGATCAACATTTGGAGCTGGTCACCAATGATTTCAGGGGATATAAAAGAAACAACCAATAGGCAACTTCAAAATTATTTGCTTTAGTTTTTCCGAAGTGATGGCCAGCTAGCTCCATTGTTTTTTATACCTACAGAATATATTCTGTGGTATGTTTAGAGAAAAAAGAGAATGAGTTAGTTAGGTAACCATATAGGATTTTTCCCATCTTTAATATCTATGAATATCTCTCTGCTCCTTGCAGGGTAGGATAGAAAATAAATTATTTTAAATATGCAGGTCACCCTCAAGGGAGATACTCCTAAAGCTTTTTACTAAAGTGTAAAATTTACAGTATACGGGATACACTAATTTCTTTTGGAGAAACTTATTTTACTAGTTCCCTGAAGATAGAATTTTTTTTATTGAAACCTTTGCCACCTTTAAGAACTTAAATTCTGTTTCTGTTCTGCAGATATAGGCCTTTGCTATATTACGTGGTACTATGAGATGTATTAGGAGGATTTATGTTTGTAAAGCATCTTTCCTCTGTGATGTCAAAAATTGATAAATACTACTAATTACTTTTTGTATTGCAATTTAGTCTAAGTGAACCAGTCCTGGAGCAGAGCCCCATTGCGCTAGGGAGTGTACAAATACATAACAAAAAGACATTTCCTGCTCTAAAGAGCTTAGAGTTGAAGTATAAAATGAGAGATGGGGAGCACAGTTAAACAGTATTTGTCAGCATGATAAGGAGGAGCTACAATATGCTAGCTGTCTAATCATTTTCAGGTTGAGTGTGGTGTTTTTGGTAGGTGCCATGGCAGATGAGTGTTAAGGAGGGTTTATATTTATGTCATACAAACTTCGTGTAATGCATTAACTCTTCCGAAGTGCTCTGCACCTCACTATCTGAACTCGGTAACTGGCTCAAAAAGAGAATGTAACCTTAAGGGAACTCTTATAATGGGGGGGAGGGATCCCTTTTGTCTGACACATAGCAGTTCCATTAATGTCTGCAATTAATTTTCAGATTGAAAATATTAGAAGAAAACATAACTACCTGCCTTTCATCATGGAATTGTTAAAAACTTTAGCAGAACACCAACAGTTAATACCACTGGTAGAGAAGGTGAGCATTTCTTGTAGGACTTTTTTTAAAGAAGCAAGATATATTAATTCATGTATTTTGTATGTTTTCTACCTGAACAGAAATGTAGCTGCACTTCTAAAACTGGAATTCTTAAGTGGAAGAGGTTTATTTAGTTAAACTTGCTGTGTGCAGCTAAATGGCAAGTGTATATGGGTATTCCCCCCCACCTCCAGCCCTGTGTTTTTAAGATGCAGTGTGCTTACCAAGATGGGGGTGCACACTCTGCTGAGCAAAAGCTCCAGAGAGTATCTTCCCTGATAACCCAAAGTCCCCTAATGCTGTAAAAGCAGGGGACCTTTCAATAACGACTATATTAGTGAAGTAGAGGGCAAAAAGAATCACAGACTGCTGGCTGAAGTTGCATGAGGAAATCTTACTAAGGGCTAGTCTACACTAGAAATGCGTGCAGCTGCGCCACTGTAGTGCATCTGGTGAAGACACAGCCGATGGAAGAAAGCTCTCCCACTGACTTATTAAATCCATCTCCCCGAGGGCAGTAGCTGTATCAGCGGCAATGACCTAGTGCTGTCCACACTGGCACTTAGGTTGGTGTAACTTGCGTTGCTTAGTGGGTGGCTTATTCACACCTCTGAGAGACATACGATATACTCTGGTGTAGAGAAACCCTAAAACTCATCTCCCCAAGGGGAGCAGGGAAATCTAAAACTTATCCACACACAAGGCCTGTGCATCTTTTGTCTTATCAGATTATAGGACCCAGTCTATCCAGTAAACTCCCTACTTAATGTCTGCTCGCTTAACGTTGTTTCGATGTTACATCTCTGCTCCATTACAGAACATGCTCATTTAAAGTTGTGCAGTGCTCCACTATAATGTCGTTTGGCCGCCTGCTTTGTCCATGATTGGCAGCCGCCTACCCCCAGCACCTCCCGCTCGCTGGCAGACCCCGCACATCAGCGCCTTCCCCCTGTTCTCCCCGCCTCCTGCCCATGGCAATCAGCTGGTTTGCGGTGTTCAGGAGGGAGGGGAGAGAAGCGAGGACATGGCACGCCTCCTGAACACCGCAAACCAGCTGATTTCCGGAGGCAGGGGAGGGAGTGGGGAAGCTGCGTGCCACGTCCTCGCTGCTCCCCCCAGCCTCCTGAATGCCGCAAGACTGCCGCAGGCAGGAGGTGGAGGGAGCAGGAGGAAGGCGCTGATCTGTGGGGTCTGCCGGCGGGTGAGAGGCGCTGGGGGGAGGTTGTAGGGGAGCTGATAAGGGAGCTGCCAGCCTGTTTAATACCTATATTAAATTGCTTGTTTAACATGTATATAATGCCTTTTGTCTGGCAAAAAAAAATTTCCCTGGAACCTAACCCCCCCACTATTTACTATTAATTCTTATGGGGAAATTGAATTCACTTAACATTGTTTCACTTAAAGTCACATTTTTCAGGAACAGAAGAGTTACCGTACAGTGTAAAACTGATTTTATCTATCTGTGAACACTAGATGGCAACCCATGTGTGGCTGTATTGGTGCATAGGGCCATCATGTTGTACATGTCTGCTTATTTTGTTTCCTGACTTTATTGATTTTGCTAACTTTTGCTGTTTCCTTTCTATGCTTCTTCCACTGATAGTTTTGATTTACTGTTAAACATGCTTTGATTTAAGCTTTAAATAAAGTCTGTAATGTTTGTTGTCTCCCTGTAAGATCATTAAACTGATAGGTTATTCAAACAGCTGACTTAATTGCGGTTTTTATCATGTTACTGGCTTGCATATCTGTCTCATGTGCAGTAAATATAACATGTATCCCTGATGTTAGATCCTTACATTAAATAAATAGCGATTTATTTAGCTTAACAAGCATCTCCATTTAACTGAACATTTTGGGGCTGGGGAGGGACACGGGGGGGACGGAGTTTAGAAGCCCAGTTGCTTGGGCAGATCACTGTTCTACCAGTTGACGTTAGGACAGTTCTTTTGAGGTGAAGGCATTTTGGTCTCTGCCACTTCCTAGTGTTTTGTCTAATGTTTTTACCATGTGAAATGTAGACAGAAAAACTTTTAAGGCTCTTTAAGTAGTTGCCCTCACTTCTCTCTCTGTACAGGTGCAAAAGTGAAGGAACTTCCTTACAGTTAATAGTTTAAATGTGACCCAGAGAAATTAAGCCAGCTTTGAATTTTCTTGGTTTGAATTAAACTATATATTTAACAGACTTGTGTTACCAACAGTATTGTATGGTTTTTGTATTAAATTACATATTATGAGTTTTTGTCTCACTACTGAACTTCCAGGGAGACTTGGTGACTTAGAGGATTCGTAACAGGACACACAGAATTTTACTTCAGGTCCTTTAGTTAGAGCCAAACCAGTTCAGTAGCAAGCAGCAGTCAGAACTAGGTGCATGCACACCTTTATACAAAGAACCACAGTTACTATATGGACAGGTGTGAATAGTCTTTCTCAATATCATTTTAGTCTTTAAAATCTGTATATAAAGGGAAGAGGTCAAGTAATGTGACATCAAGTTAAATGTTACCGGGTGCTTGTAAGATTTAATGTGAAAACTACTTCAAACTTGAATGATTGAGATAAGTGAGAATTTCTTGATTGTATCTTTTTGGCATATTAGTGTGATCTGTGTCTAAAGAAAGTTTTAGCTTGATTTAGAGCTCCATATATACACATCAAGAGGAAAGTCACCCCTCAGAATTCTGTTGCTGATCTTAGTTTAGTGTGCAGCTACCACAGCAAATGATATGATGAATAACAAGATAAAATAGAAATCCCTCTTCATTTTCGAATGACAGATTTTTTTGCATCCTAAGGGAAATGATTGCCTGTCTGATCTTCTCACATAACTATTCAACACAATATTTTCTATTGCTAAAAACAAAATTTGCATATCAGTATTTTTATAACATGGTGTTATGAAAATGATGTACCAGGCTGCAAGTTTGTTGCAAAACGGTTATGTCCATTTGTGTGGAACCTAGACATTTAACACGTGGAAAACTGAGCAAGAAATTTTATTTGCAGATAACCTCACCCTTAGTTTCTGTGTTTTTCTTCCTCCTGTGCTTCTTGATGATGAAGCAAAATATCAGTAAAAATATGTTTGTTGCTTCAGAGCTCGTCAACGGTCGAGTGAAGAATAAACAGCATGAGCAGATGATCTCCAGAGTAATAAAAATCTTATTGTTGGATATCTCTCCTTAGAAACTTAAGACTAAACTGTTCTTAAGTAGTGTTGATTTTTCAGATTTTTCCACAAGGGCTCAAGAGGTCTTTAACCTGTTTTGCATTATATAAGTGTATACCCAGAGATGATCCTAAGGTTTAGTAGCTGCATGTACGGCATTCGACAAGCATCCAAATTATGTTTAAAAGTGGCTTTTGTTAGACCACAATTGATATTTTACTGTCCGTTCCAGGAGGTAACGGACAGTCATGTATATTTTGAGTTGCAGACAAAAGTAGGCAGTATTCTCAACGAGGTATAACATGCTCTCTATTTTTACCTTTTAGGCAAAAGAAAAACAGAATGCCAAGAAAGCTCAGGAGGCCAAGTGAAGACAATTTTGGATGAAAAATGTATACAATAATGTGCTTCTGACCTTGTTTTCATGAAACAAGCCTACAAGACTTTTCCATAAACTTTAAATTTGTCCAGCGCACGTTTGGCAATTGTAACAGTTTTGTCTTGTATCGTATGTACGGGTCTATAAATCTCCTCCCCTTGCATCATGTGCATGTAGTACCTACTAAGTAATGTTTAGAGTCTCTTGATCAAATTTCCATTATTTAACGGTTGTGTCTGATCAATTCCTCATAGCTTATTGGGAAGTAGAACCGCCATTGTTAGAGATCTGAAAATGTGCAAATAATGTACCCATATATTTTTAATCTCTTCCTAATGAAAATATTTACACCTTATCCCATGTTAATGGACTTGGATTTCTAATGATGCAGAGAATGTCAGAATTTTAAAATAACAGTTGGGCTTTCTCTGTTCATCACCATTAACAGTTGTTATAGTCTCTGACTCTTCACCAACTTCCCCCATGTCTTTGTTTTTATGAACTTTGACTAATTTTTTACAGAGTTGAAAAGTATGAATTTAGCTGTAAACCACTTGCAAAGACCAATGTGTACTCTCAAAAGATCTACATTGCTTTAGTAGAAAAGATAATAAATATTCCCATTTTTATTTTGGCAAACTTTTTTCAGGTGGTATTTTGTAGCCCTATCATTTGGTAATGTGACTGTTTTGGGTAGGATAGTACTTGAAATCTTGGCTTCTTGACCATATACATCAAACTTGCAACAAGGAAGTTCACAATTTGATTTCAGGAGATAATATTTCTGGAGATGTGTTTTATTCCACAGTTTTAGTTGTAAACCTTTAAACGTACACTTCGGTAGGTTTGTGGGGGTGTTTCTTGACCAGTAGGAGAGAGAGATTTGGGAGGTGACTTAACCATATAAGAGAACTAAATGCATGGGAAAATTTAAAATACCAGAGTTTTAAAAACAAAATTTCGGCAATGACCTCAGTCCAGACCATGGGAAAACTAGCATTGCAATTACTCTTATTGATTTCACTAGCTCTGCTAGCGAAATGATAACACTGTTTTAAATCTCAAAGCGAGAGAGGAAGGTGTTTGTATTCTAACATATGGCGATGCATTGTTAAAGTGGTTTGATATTGCACAACATATTTACAGATCTTCTACTCTATTTGACTACCTATACAGGATGGTTCCTGATAGTATAATCTGAACTGATTTTGCTCAGTCTGGTTTTGAATAAGTCAGACATGATTCTGCCACTAACTTAGGGAGAATTTCTCCCCCCACCCCCATTTCTTTTCCCCTTCAATCTAAAGTGTGTGTGTGTTTCATGAAATTGTCTTTTCTTTATTAATAGATTGTGCTTATTTTGAAACCTTCCTCATTTTTTGGAGGAAAACTGTGTTCAAAGCACATTGATTCTTCTTCGAGAGATGTCCCTGTGGGTGCTCCTCTTCAGGTCAAGGTGCGTCCCAGCACCTTCAATCAGAGATTTCTAGGGCAGTACCCCTCTTGAGCTGTCAGTGTTTGAACAGCGCATGCGCAGCCTGGGCTCCTCAGTTCCTTCTCTACCGTCCCCGGCTAGAGACTGAGTTTAGCAGTGCTCTTTGACATTAGCTAATTAGTTCGTTTCTCAGTTTAGTTAGATAGTTTCAGTCATTAGAGTTACTACTTAGATAAGTTACATTCACTGTTACATTTATTTCTTTACAAGGGGGAAAAAAAAAACACCTCCATGGTTTCGGACATGCCTGGCTCCCTGGAATTCAAGAGATGCACCTCCTGTAAGGATGCCATCCCCATCTTGGACAGGCATTCATAGTGCATACGCTGTTTGGGGGAGTCTCGTACCCCCAAAATGCGTCCATGGCAACAAATTGAAAGCACGGACCCGCAAGGACAGAGAGGTCAGACTTAAAATGCTGCTCCTGGAAAACTCCCTCAGACCTGCGTCTGACCCTGGTCAGCAAACCCCTGTGACACCCTCCAGAGGCAAAACAAAAGCAAAAAAAGCGGCCAGCTTCCTCTCCCCTCAGGAGCCATTCCTGGGGAAAAAGTTAAAACCGGCTTTCCTGTCTCCACTAACTCTGGCTACGTGGCTCAGCACCTTCCAAGTGGCAGGCACCTCAGACCAACCATGAGTTGGCTGCCCCACTACACGGTGCTGAGGCTCAGGGCTTTCAGTTGCCTGCCTCTTTCAGCTCTCCTTTGGCCACCTCTGTCAGTACAGTGCCGAGAGCTGCAACAGTGCTGACAGTACAAGCGGCAGCTGCAGCACCATCCTTTGATCTTATGGAGCTGCTTTTGCAACCGCCGCTCTCAGCACCAAGCCTCCTGAGGTCTCCAGCCTCCCTTGCAGTGCCTACTTCAGGGGCTCCTACTCCACAGAGCCAGCTTGCGACCCTGGGACACCCTTCAGTGCGCCAGCAAATGCCCCAGCAGACTCTGTCTCCACCAGCTACACCGGCGTCGACTCCTGGTCAGTCAGCTCTACCTCGGTTTTTACAGCCAGAGCAATTAAGGGTGTCCCATGCTTCTGACTCTCCTCTTCTTGGCACCGGTCTATCACTGAGACCTTTAGCACCCTACCTTCAGTACTCCCCTACCACTTCAAGCCCCTCCAATGAAGCGTGGGAGGAAGAGGAATATGATGACCAGATGTTTTCCTCTCAATACTCTCCCCAGATTCAGTTACCTACAACTGGGAGACGCATTACAGCACGATATCCCCTATCCTCAAGGCTATCCACGCTTTTTGGTATGGCAATCCCTGGATGGGACCACCTATACCCCACCGGGGCAATGGCCACACTGGGGTCCATGGACCTACATCACACCACACTTAGGTCTTCTGCAGACTGCCCAGAGGAAAGCTGTCAGACCCTCCCCACTGCCTGCTTACACTGAAACGCAGATAAGAGCTGAAATGGTCACCACCCCTACAGAGGACACTGCCCCACACACCTCTTCTATAGTGATAACACCACAAGATGCCATTTTCCCCCACCACCTCCCGCTACTGATGAGCTTGCTCACTTTCAAGAGTTGTTTCAGAGAGTAGCAGAAGAGCTCAAGATTACCCTGGAGGAGGTACCTGAAACACACCACAAGCTTACTGACCTCCTGCAAGCTGCGACCTCCTCCAAAATAGCCCCACCAATTAATAGGGCCATTATGGAACCTGCTTAAAAACTATTTGGCAGACCCCAGCTACAATAACACCCACTAGCAAGATACTGGACTGCAAATATTTTGTCCCACCTAAGGGTGCTGAGTTTCTATTTACGAACCCCTCACCTAATTTGCTAATGATCGACGCGGCCAATCAGAAAAACAAATACCAACACTTCCGCTCCTCTCCTTCAGACAAAGATAACAAGAGACTGGACTCCTTTGACCGCAAAGTGTATTCTTCTTCCACTTTGCAATTTAGAGTAGTGAACTATGCGGCGCTCTTAGCAAAATATGACCACAAAAATTATGCTAATGTAATGCAATTTATTGATGATGTGTCGGAGGATAAATGACAACAATTTAAAGCAGTGGTGTCCGAGGGCCAATTGATCTCCCACACAGCTCTTCAAGCCGCCCTCGATGCTGCAGACGCAGCAGCCAGATCCACAGCCGTCGTCATGCGGCGGGCCTCATGACTTGCTTCTTCCTCCTTTCCAAAGGAGATACAGAATACGGTCGAAGATCTCCCTTTTGATGGAGACAAGCTCTTCACCTCTACAACCAATGAGGTCCTTCACTCCATGAAGGACTCCCATGCCACACTCTGATCCTTAGGCATCTGAACACCTGCCTCAAAGAAGAGACAATGTAGATATCAGCCATACCAACTGCTGCGTTACCATACCTTTGTGCAGCATCCACCTTTCAGACACTATGATACGCAACAACACCACCACCACAGGCCCAGGAACCAGCAATGTCGCCCTCTGCAAACAACGGCGACCCACCCTCCTAACCCAAATAAACAAATTTGAAGTCTTGGTTGAGGGTATAGAAAACCTTGCTCCCTCTCCAGTGCTAACTCCAACCAGCCGTTTTTTTTGGACACTGTTTGTTTGCTGGCCAACTGGAAAACCATCACCACGGACAGATGGGTCCTGGAAATTATCAGATTGGATTATGCCATCCCCTTCCTCTCCTTACCTCCCACCCACCCTCTAGCCCCATCCCTCTTCAGGGACCCCTCTCACGAACAATTGCTTTGTCAGGAGGTACAACATCTCATACATCTCAGAGCAATAGAGGATGTACCCCCTCAACACAGAGGGAAAGGGTTTTACTCCCACTACTTCATGACAGAAAAGAAAAACGGCGGTTGGCGCCCTATCCCCAATCTTCTTCATTTGAACAAGTTCATCAAGGAACAGAAATTCTGGATGGTTACTCTCCCAATGATTCGGACGCTGGAGCAAGGAGATTGTTTTTCAACTCTTGACCTCCAAGATGCATGTTTCCATGTCTCTATCCACCCTGCCCATCGACGTTTCCTCAGGTTTGCTGTGGGAGCTCAACACTACCAATACAGAGTCCTCACATTTATCCCCTCTGTTGCACCATGTATCTTCTCAATCTGCGAGCAGTTGTAATAGCGCATCTCAGGAAAAAAGGAATCCTCATATTTCCTTTCCTGAACGATTGTCTCCTCAAGTCTCCTACTCAGTTAGAAGCAAACCACGCAATTCCTGCAACCCTTCACTGCTTCCGCACCTTGGGCCTGCAAATAAACAAAAACAAATCTACCTTACAACCTACCCGACAAATCGACTTCATCGGCACACATCTTGATTCCACGACAGATTCCACACAATGGACATCCTTATTACCCAGATACGTGCCAGCACAGACTACAGTCCGAGTCTCCCTACAGCTCTTAAGACATATGGCTGCTTGCACATTTGTGGTCACACACGCTCACCTGTACATGCAATGCCTTCAGGGTTGGCTAGCCACAGTATACAAACCAAACAAGCACAGGGTAAACAGGTTACTAACTATGCTCCAGAAAGTCAAGGACTCACTTCTCTGGTACACCTCTCCCATCAATCTCTGCACCGGGATTCCCTTCCGACAAGATCCCCCTTCAATTACCATCACCATAGATGCATCCCTCACAGGATGGGAAGCACACATTGGCCACCTTACCACTCAGGGTCTCTAGGCCACTTCAGAAACCAAGCTTCACATAAATTTGCTAGAGCTCCAGGCCATACGCAATGCCTGCCTCCATTTCCTTCCCATCATCCAAAACGGCTGAATTCGAATAATGACCGACAACATCGCGTACTTGTTTTACGTCAACAGACTGGGAGAGGGGAGCCCAGTCACACTCCCTTTGCACAGAGTCGGTAAAACTTTGGAACTGGTGCCTTCAACACAATATCCATATCTCCACCTCATACCTGCTAGGTTCTCAGAATACCACCACAGACGAGCTCAGCTGATAGTTCCCCATACAGCATGAGTGGGAACTCAACAACACCATTCTTTCCAACATTTTCCAGACCTGGGGCTACCCCAACTGAATCTATTTGCCACAGCAACAAACAAGAAATGCCTGACATTCTGCTCCAGAGCAGGCCTGAAGAAACACTCACGGGGAGATGCCTTTGTGCTCCCTTGGACCGAAACTCTCATGCGTTCTCACCAATGCCTCTATTGCACAGAGTAATTCAGAAGATACGAACAGACAGAGCCAACATCATTCTCATAGCCCCAGCGTGGCCCAGGCAACCATGGTACCCCTTCATTCTGCACGTCAGTCAAGCCACCCATTCCTCTTCCCCCAATCAGCAACCTCCTATCATAATGCAGGAGACAACTATTTCACCCCAGCATACACCATCTTCACCTGAGGACCTAGCTGATCAATGGTTCTCTAATGCGGAGTTAACATGTTCGGACCAAGTGCACACTGTCTTGCTATGCAGCAGAACACACAACACGTGCACTACCTGCCTGCATAAATGGAAACGGTTCACATCTTGGTGCGCTGACAAGCAGACCTCTCCAGTTTCTGCTTCACTCCCACTGATACTGGATTACCTGTTACACCTTAAAACATCGGCCTCTCTACGAGCTCACTCAAGGTCCACCTCACGGCAGTCGCCGCCTTCCACCATAAGATTGACAACGTAATGGTCTTTGCCCATCCAGTCACCAAATGGTTCCTGAAGGGTATCCAGATGTTCTACCCAGACGTGAAACTGCCTGCTACACCTTGGGATTTACACCTAGTCCTCAAAGCCCTGATGAATACACCCTTTTGAACTGATTGCTACCTGCTCCCTTCTCCACCTATCCGTGAAGACTGCCTTCCTCATAGCAATCATGACTGAGTAGGAGAAATGGGGGTGCTTATGGCGGACCCTCTGTGTACCACATTCTTCCGCAATAAGGTCACGCTCCGCACGCATCCAAGGTTCTTCCCTAAGTTACTCTTCCTTTCACCTCAGTGAACCTATACACCTCCCAACATTTTTCCCAAACCTCACACTAACGCCTTTGAATCAACAGTGCACACTCTTGATGTTTGCAGAGCGTTATCCTTTTACCTTGATAAAACAAAACTGTTTAGGAAAACCCGCAGACTTTTTGTGTCTACTACTCAGTACTCACAAGGAAATGCTATCTCTACACACAAACTTTCCAAACGGATTGCTGACTGCATATGCCTTGGTTACCCACTCAGGCAAATACAGCCTCCTACATCAATTAGAACACACACTACCAGAGCTGTCTCCACCTCCACAGCCTTTCTCCGTAATGTTCCACGGCCTGACATATGCAAGGCATCTATCTGGGTATCGAATCTTACCTGCGCCAGTCACTACGCTTTCATCCACACTGCAGCGTCTGACACCAGATTGGGTAGAGCTGTCTTGTCAACAGCTTTTGTCAAGGTTCCTTCCCCACTCTGAACTCTAGGGTACAGATGTGGGGACCTGCATGAAAGACCCCCTAAGCTTATTCGTACCAGCTTTAGGTTAAAAACTTCCCCAAGGTACCTTGCCTTGTCCTTGAACCCTATGCTGCCACCACCAAGCGTGTTAAACAAAGAACAGAGAAAGAGCTCACTTGGAGACTTCTTCCCCCAAAATATTCCCCCAAACCCTGCACCCCCTTTTCTGGGGAAGGCTTGATAAAAATCCTCACCAATTTGTACAGGTGAACACAGACCCAAACCCTTGGATCTTAAGAACAATGAAAAAGCAATCAGGTTCTTAAAAAAAGAATTTTAATTAAAGGAAAGGTAAAAGAATCACCTCTGTAAAAATCAGGATGGTAAATACCTTACAGGGTAATCAGATTCAAAACGTAGAGAATCCCTCTAGGCAAAACCTTAAGTTACAAAAAGACATAAAAACAGGAATATACATTCCATTCAGCACAGCTTATTTTACCAGCCATTAAACAAAAGGAAATCTAACGCATTTCTAGCTAGATTACTTACTTACTAACAGAAGTTCTGAGACTGCATTCCTGATCTGTTCCCGGCAAAAGCATCACACAGACAGACAGATGCTTTGTTTTCCCCCTGCTCCCGATTTGAAAGTATCTTGTCTCCTCATTGGTCACTTTGGTCAGATGATAGCGAGGTCATCTTAGCTTCTTAACCCTTTACAGGTGAAAGGGTTTTGCCTCTGGCCAGGAGGGATTTTATAGCACTGTATAAAGAAAGGTGGTTACTCTTCCCTTTATTTTTATGACAGCCTTCTTGCCTCATCCGAAGTCCCAGCCATCCTAAGGGATACTGCTTTTCAGCCACCTGAAGTGGAGCGCCCACAGGGACATCTCTCGAAGAAGAGGAGGAGATTACTGCACTCACCCTGTGCAGTAACTGATGTTCTTTGAGATGAGTGCCCCCGTAGGTGCTCCACTACCCGCCCTCCTCCCCTCTATTTCGGAAGGAGGCCGGGCTGTGCACGCACTAGTCAAACACTGACAGCTCGAGAGGCAGGCACAGCGTGTGCGCAGCCCGTAGGGGTACTGCTGTAGAAATCTCCGATTGAAGGTGCTGGGACGCACCTTGATCTGAAGTTGAGCACCCACAGGGACGTTCATCTCGAAGAACGTAAGTTACTGCACAGGGTGAGTAACCTCCTCTTACAATGAATAAAATGTCCTACTGCCTTTAAAAAGGCAGTTATATAATGAAAGTATTAAATACGATTCAAAGGGGTAATACATGCTAATATTATGTTCGGTTCACTTTTTGTCCCCACCCAGAAGTCCTATTTAAGAAATACAGTAAAATCAATTCAGAGAAAAGACACTTGACTTAGAAAAGAAAGGCAACATTTAAAACTGGTAAAAAAATTAGTTTTACATAACCTGCCTGTAGGCATACCTCCTTGGGCTGTAAGTTCCTCTGATTGTATATGCTTTGCAGGGCCGGGTCTGCCCTTTATTCAGGGAGATTCTTTAAGGAAATATAGGAAATCATGCCTTAACTGCTACTGCAATGCTACTGGTCTCTGTGCCTCACAACTCCCTGTACAAGCAATGTCAACAATGCACATGGGTCCATGGGTTCCATGATATTTTTTTCCCATCTTGGTGGTTCCTTTATTTCCATCCCTTTTTTGGATCCAAAGGTATTCTTATTAGCAGGGGCGGAAGTTAACACTGTACTCCCTGTAGCTGTTGATGTGGTATTTTTGCTACCTTAACCCATGGTGGTGGGGGAGAAGGGAAATCTGTGTATGGATTTCACTAATTGCTTTGCTCCATCTGATGACGGGAAGATTCTGCTGCTGCCTGCTTCCCTCATACATGATACTGAAGATTTATACCATTCCATTCCACTTAAAAGTGAATGCTCTGTTGAAGTATAATAGCATTTTTTTCTCTCCTAGCAGTGAGGAAACCCAATTGAAATGTGGGAGGATGAGAGCTGGTGTCTCTCTGGGACATGGGAGCCAATTTAATATGTGTTCAATGTACAGATCAAGTAAGCAACCAGTGAGAACAAATGAGATGTCGAGAGTTCCCCTGGCTTCACTGACTAATTAGCATGTCCATTGCTTGGGATGGGGAAGAAAATTCTTTTCACAGTGACAAGCCTCTCTGGGATCAGGTTGTGTTTGGAGCTCTATTTCTGCAGGGGCCACAGTCTTTTAAAAAATGAAAATAGGGTTTGTTTGTTTTTTTGTTGTTGTTTTTTTTAAATGGCAGCCTAGGACTCAGACTGTACCAGACCATCCATACAAAACTTCATGATATTTCACTTTTATAGCTATATTTTGGCACTACACACAAGATCTCAGCTGGGAGAGTCTAGTAAACTTTTTTTTTGCCCCCCTTCTCTTTTTTTGGATTGAGGGGAAGGGGGTTTGGGAAGGCTTTATTGAGGATTGGTGGGGGAGGGATTGACTAAGGAGTGGCAAAAGTTACTCTTGAAACTGGAAAAACATTAGTGGGTGTTGTCAACCAGCACCTTTGTGTCCAAATCACTTTTAATTTTTCCTACTCTACCAAAAGTCTATCCCAATCCAACTCTTGCTTGTAGAGTTGCAGAAGGGGGAGAGGGTGTCAAGATCAAGCTTGTAACAGACTCAGTTGCAGCCTTACTGTATCACTCCATGATCAAATAACCAGGAACTGTGTCAACACTAACCTAACTTTTGTATGGGGAAAACCAATTCAATTAATGAAGAAGCTGAGCATTTTTTTAAGCTTAAGCCCATTGCCCTTTTATGTAGTGCTATATACACCTTTTCTCCTGAACAAAAGCCTGTTCTGAATTTTTCAAAGGTTACTGGGACCAATCAATAAAGTACTTTTCCTCAGTGGGGACCTTAGATTTAATTGCAGTACAAATAAGCTGCCTGCTTCAAGCCAATTGGCCGTGGAAGTGAATCACTTTTCCAGAGAGCAAGAACACAACAGCCATACTGCGTCAGACCAATGGTTCATCTAGCCACGTATCCTGTCTCTGATAGTGTCCAGAACCAGAGCTCCTGGGAGACTGTACACAACAGGACAATTTGGAGAGATCTACCCCAGTCTTACCCTAAACCTCTGACTAGCAGGAGGGACACCTGAAGCATGGAGTTACATCCCAGACTATCTTGCCTAATAGTCAATAATAGACCTATCCTTCATGAACTTATCTAGTTCTTTTCTGTACCTAGTATGTCCTTCGCAGCATCCCATGGCAATTAATTCCACAGGTTAATTGTGCATTGTGTATTTAAAAAACACAAAAACCCTTCTTTTTTGTATTAAATCTCTGCCTTATTAATTTCATTTGATGACCTGTGGTTTTTGTGTTGTGGGAAAAAATTGAAACTTTAAAAGCTGTATTATAAGCTGATAAAGCAAATGTGGCAAATTAGATTTTTCCTTCTTTAATTTAAAGGTGTGTTTTTCCTTCCTTCTGTATCTAGGGAGGTGATGGCATTACCATTCTGGTTGTGGAACAAGTGGATTCATCCAGGAGCTGTGGTTTCTGCTGGCGTAAACAAATGAAAAATTGTTGTAGAAGGGCTTCCACAACCTGATGTATGTTGTCTATACTTAATATAAGCCTCATATGTTTAGTTTCTGTGAAGAATTCTGCCTGCTCTTGGTTTTTCCTGTCTCCATCAAAGAGAGCAGGCGTATGTTCAAAAATTCAGCTACTTGCTGAGAGGTGGTTGTAGTAAGCTCTCCTTGATCACACTGCATTGTGCTCTTGCTGCCCGTGTCAAGTGTAATAATAACAAAGAATGCTTCCTTGTCTCTGTTAATGTCAAGGTTTCCTGACATTTGGCTCAGGTTTGGGTCATTCTTAATCCTGTTTCTCTCTTTCATTGTAATGTTCAAGTGAGTTATGCCAGTTAATGTGTTAGTGACTGTCACCACACTTAAAAGAGAAGATTTTCGTATACCACGTCAAATTAGCCTGATTTCAGAGTAGCAGCCGTGTTAGTCTGTATCCGCAAAAAGAACAGGAGTACTTGTGGCACCTTAGAGACTAACCAATTTATTTGAACATAAGCTTTCGTGAGAAGTGAGCTGTAGCTCACGAAAGCTTATGCTTTGTTTGAGTAATTTAGACATAATTTAAAATGTTATTTACAGAAATACATGAACTTAACTAAATGTGAAAATAATTACCCTAAAACTTCAGTGAGACTAGATGGGTGCATGATGCATCCCTACAAACCTTACAGTATTTCACAGGAGGCTTGAGGTCAGCATGAAGGCTGTCCCAGAACAAATCTATTAATACCATATTATAAAATGATGGTATCTTTTCTTCCCCAAGTGTTTGTTTACTTCCTTATTGCTAAGAAGTGCATTGACCTTTATAATGAAAGTAAATGGAAAATATCATTCTAACTATACGTATACAATGATGGGGTCTAAATTAGCTGTTACCACTCAAGAAAGAGATCTTGGAGTCATTGTGGTTAGTTCTCTGAAATCATCCACTCAATCTGCAGTGGCAATCAAAAAAACGAACAGAATGTTGTGAATCCTCAAGAAAGGGATAGATAATAAGACAGAAAATATTATATGGCTTCTATATAAATCCATGGTATGCCTACACCTTGAATACTGCATGCAGATGTGGTCGCCTTATCTCAAAAAAGATATATTGGAAAAGGTTCAGAAAAGGGCAACAAAAATTATTAGCGGTATAGAATGGCTTCCATATGAGGAGAGATTAATAAGACCGGGACTTTTCAGTTTGGAAAAGAGGCGACTAAGGGGGATATGATAGAGGATTCTACAAATTAATACTGGCCACTCCAGGCTGGTATTAAACTCCCAAGGTTACAGCTTCTCTCTGACCTTGTATGGGTAGATGCTGCCACCATCCAAGTGCAAAAAACCCCTTTTGACCAAGGAACGCACACTTGGGAATTACTCCTTGTGGGGTACCCGAAAGCCCCCCCCGCCCCCCCGGGGAAAAGCGGAGAAAGAAAACAAGGGAAATCAGCTGTTGCCACCAGCTAATTAAATAACATATGCCCAAACCTCTTAGGACACCAGAAACCCAATCCAGTTCCTAAAGGTAAATTTTATTAAAAACAAAAAGAAAGAAAATAAATCTGGAACTTAGGCTATTGCTAGATTTAAAAAGAGCAAATATAATAATTAAACATCAAGAATGGTTTTCTTGAGGTCTAGCATAAAGGTTACAAGCAAAACAAAAGCAAATGGGGTTAGCACGGAGCTGTCCACAAGCCGTACAGAAATAAGAGATAAACCTAATCGTGTCTTTCTAGACATTTCCTGATCTACTTACATATCTGAGGTTTCAAATTGAGTAGTTTCTAGGTATGATCTGGTGATTTTTCATACCTGGTCTACAGCTTTTTACAGCATAGCTCCATCCCTGTCTCTGCTCTGTCCCCTCTCTCTGGAGAATAACAACAGAGAGACAAAACGGGAGTTTTTTCCCAATTTTAAAAAGTTCTAGCCTTCCCATTGGCTCTTTTGGTCAGGTGCCCACTCTCTTCCTTTTGCCTATGGGCTTTTTTTAACCCTTTACAGGTAAAACAAGTAGAGAACAGCTACTAACAGGGATTTTATAGCTAACTGGTTGGCTGGGTGCCCATAAAAGGGAGCTACCCAACCCTCCGTCATTTATCACACCATTACTCCTAGTTATGGAGATAATACATATATATTTAAAAGGCATGATCTTTAGGCACTTCATTACAATATCATTAAATATAAAAAAGCAATATCACCATAGAGTGAGTGCAGGGAAAAAACATAGGACATATTTACCTCAAACCCTCACAAGGTTTAATCTTCCATCCTTGATGTTTTGTAATGTTTTTTGACACCCCAAACTTTTTTTGTTTGGGTATATGCTAGAGGCACAGCTCTGCACTTAAATACTTGTCAGAGAGACTCAGGTGGTGAACAAACTTTACAAGTGATGTACTCGGCTTCTTAAAAGCTCTGCCCTGCAACTGAAAATACAGCATTTCTTCCAAGATCTAATGACCTCTACATTCACTTCTACAGAGAGTTTTACCAGTTTTGTTTTAGTGCCATCTGGTGATTCCCAATAATATTACACTGTTTCAGTTTGTAAAACTTAGGTGTTTGTCACTTTGGATGGGCTATCACCAGCAGGAGAGTGAATTTGTGTGGGGGGGTGGAGGGTGAGAAAACCTGGATTTGTGCTGGAAATGGCCCACCTGATGATCACTTTAGATAAGCTATTACCAGCAGGACAGTGGGGTGGGAGGAGGTATTGTTTCATATTCTCTGTGTATATATAAAGTCTGCTGCAGTTTCCACGGTATGCATCCGATGAAGTGAGCTGTAGCTCACGAAAGCTCATGCTCAAATAAATTGGTTAGTCTCTAAGGTGCCACAAGTACTCCTTTTCTTTTTGTAATTTCTCGGTTTATGCAACGGAAAAACAATTTAAGGTAAAGATAAACAACTTCTAATTGTCAGGGAAACATTACAGTAACAGATGCTTATGGAGAATGGACAGTACTTTCCAATGCCTCCAACAGCCTTTGTCAATCTGGACACTAAAATGTTTTATGCTCTGGGATGGATCTTGAAGGGCTAAGCAACTTTAGCTCCCATTCCAATCAATATTCATATATGAATCCAGAGTCTTCTGTTCTAGAAGAATTAAAAATAACATGGCTGCTACTCTGAAAAAATAATACATATGCATGTATTGCTTCAGACTACAGAACTTTGCACGGGAGTCATCCCTTTGCAATCAGTGAGACTCTGTGTAAATAGCTAAAAGAAAAGGAGGACTTGTGGCACCTTAGAGACTAACCAATTTATTTGAGCATGAGCTTTCGTGAGCTACAGCTCACTTCATGAAGTGAGCTGTAGCTCACGAAAGCTCATGCTCAAATAGTGAGCTGTAGCTCACAAAAGCTTATGCTCAAATAAATTGGTTAGTCTCTAAGGTGCCACAAGTACTCCTTTTCTTTTTGTGAATACAGACTAACACGGCTGTTACTCTGAAACCTGTGTAAATAGCTAGCCGTCAACAACACTGAGAACCTAGTTACTCATTGAGTACAGTGCAAATGCCTTTGTTAGTTATTGGACCCTAGATTAACAGCTATGATTATTATTGTTAAAATTGCCTTGTTCCCATGCAGTCTTAACAATGTCAATGTGAAAAAGAATCCCAGAAGTGGTGTCAAATTTACAATGAGTTGAAATACATTGTGAACTTTGTGTAAATATCTGCAGCTGCTCTCTATTTGAGTTCAAAGGAATTAAAGGTGCCTTGTTGCACTAGATGCAACCTTTTACAGAAGCCATTGATACAGACTCCATAAGAAACTGGAATAATTCATGTTACTTAACAAAAAAAAATAGTTTTATTAAGAGTAAATAAAAACAATCAATGAACAATTTTTATAGTGGTGGAGCAAAGTGGTGGAGCAAATGTTTATAGTGGTGGAGCAATACAATTTTTATAGTGGTGGAGCAAAGAAGGGTAATATTAAAACCATGCTGAAGAAGTGGACTTAGGAGACTTGGGTTCATTTCCTGGCTCTTCCTGTGTGATCTTGGGCAGGTTAGTTAATCTCTTTGTGCCTCAGTTCCCCATCTGTAACATAGGGGTGATAAAACTTCTTTACCTTCTCTGTTTAGGTTGCAAGCTCTTTGGAGTAAGGTATGGCTCTTACTATGTGTTTGTGTGGTGCTTAGCACAATGAGAGCCCTGTCTTGGCTGGGGCTTCTTATAATGTATCACATAATTCCAAATATTAATAAAACCAGCTGTAAAGAAAATGGTGAAGTTCTTCTATTAGTGTATATTACTTTTATATACATCTGCAGGGGCTTTTAAATTGCAGTTACTGGTAGGTAACGTGATCTTTAATCCACTTCAGCGGGAATGGAGCAATGTAAGGAGCTCTGAATATGTTGTCTGGCATTTATTTTATCTTTTGATGTCAAGAAATAGTTTATTTACAAAAATAGTGATAACACTGTGAAAGGCATATATGCAGAATTACAATGTCTGGCTTGTGTCCTTTCAATAGACTCTGACACTGAAGCGGTGTTGTCTGTTATGTGCAATATCGAAAACTACTGCAATAAGCAATTCAACCATGGAGAGACCCTTCCCTTTATTAATAACATCCAGTGGAGCTTATTCTACTGAAGGTATTTTCCATGTCTACTGATGAAAATACAGTTATCTTGCCATGATAAGCAAGTGTTTTCCCCAATTTGTAGTTTTGGGGGCCTTTAATTACACTAGTTGAAGACAATGTTAATGTTCTGATTGATTTTTAACACACATTACTAACTGCTTGGGTGACATCTCAGACAGTAACATAGCACCTTCTGAAACTTTATCAGCACCAGATATTTACAGTTCAGTAAATGAAAAATAAAGTCATCTTAAGTAAATATTTTTCTTAATTTCTGCTAATGTTTAAACGAGTGGATATGAAACACCTGCCATACAAATAATTACCTGTGCTTTTAACTGCAGGGAGTGCTTTTTAATTGAAAGGGAATAATGACACTTTCTACATACACACATACATTTGGCTTGTTTCTCACACTAGATACCCAGTGAGGACCAAAGGATATTGTTTCCCCAACCAGTCAGATTCCCCTACCCTCTATAAGGATTTTACCTTAATGGGTAATGTTTAACTAGCTAAATGAATGAAAACAAGACCAAACCAGCTATAAAATAGAACAGATTTAATATTCTCTATAGGGTTTATTAAACTATCTCACTATACACTATTGATTGCTGCTATTGATGCCAAAAGGTGAATAAAGATAGTAAGAAGCATATAGGTGTGTGTGGTGTTAGGATAGTGGTATTCAAAGTGCCCTTGTAGTCTACCAATGCATAAGCTGGCTTGACATGTTTCTGTTAGACTGTGTCTCACTAATTTTAAATTCCATTTTAATAAAATAAATCACTGTTATGGCTTATGGAACATACCTTTCCACCAGAAAAAACAGTGTCCAATAGAAGTGCAAGCCCTATGCCCTGAAGTCCTATAGATAGGCTAGGCAGAATTTGATTTTAGGGTGGTTTATTTTGTGTAATTTTGATGGATAATATCAATGATTATCTTTAAGCATTTTAATCAATTTAAACTTTCAGTTGCACAAAATTATGGGTTTTAAGCATTTTTTCCCAATGTTTATCTATTTAAATTTTCACAGTTGCAGGAAATTATGGGGGGCTCAGAAGATGAGGGGGCAGGTCAGAATTATTTAATAACCGCAGACTTGGAGATTCAAAAAGTTAACACTTTATAACAGTTAAAACACAAACTGTCAACATCATGTCAACATTTTAGCCTTAAATCAAACTCAAGTTCTCAAGCAGAATTTTTATTTACTTTACCTATCTGTACATTTAGATTATTATTGATGGAAATATTTGTTCATTGGTTTGTGTGTGTATGGCAAAATCGATGTTTACCAATGTTTACTGATAAAAATATTATCCTTTCAAGCCTACCTAAAGAGTAAGGAGCTTATTATTGACATGTGTTGGTGAACGGGGAGAAGAGCAGTCCAGACTGGCCTGAGAACTCCAGAGGGGGGCAGAGACTCCATAGGGGAAGGAGCTCTTTACTGGCATCTGTTGGTGAGCAAGGGGAAGTGAGTGAATGGGCTAGTTTTTATCTGCATTTCAGTTCTCCAACAGTTTTGGGCGTTTTGGCTAAAATACAGTTAATTTTTTTGTGTTGGGGACCAATAAAATGCTATAGACCCTGGTGGGAAATGAAAGGACCAGAAACTACACCAGCTGTTGATTGTGTTGATTGTATGGAGAAGGATTCCATATGCCTGCAGAATGCGCCATAGGCTGATCCTGTGAATGCTATCAAAAGCAAAAGAGAGCTTTACTGGGCGAGAGGGAAAAGGGGTACAACAGAATAAACTTGGGAAAGTCAGAAATTAATAGATTAACAATGTCTATTATCCTACTCCCCTTTTCTCTCTCCCCCAGTAAAGCTCTCTCTGTGTTAAACTCCTGGACTCCGTGTTCGTGCATGGGCAAGTATAGGGTGATAAATATAGTTTCCTGGGTTTCTGGGGGAGGGCTTGAGATGGCATTGTTTAAGTTATCAGAAGGAATCCCTGGAAAACAGAACCTGGTCCTTTTTGCTGCCAACGACACCTACCAGAAGGGTTACTGAAGGATAAGAAAAATGACTTTGTTTTCTAACTCCCCACCTTTCCCCAAACACCTTTTTTTTTTTTTAATGGCTCCCCTGGATTATTTGGGCTACTTCTCTAATCCCCTAGAAGCCTAAATATCCTTTCAGCAAAAGTCTGGGATTCAATAGTAATCTTAAACTCACTTTCTACTGTAAAAACTAAATTTTCAATACTGAACAATTCTTGTTTTAGTTTTTAACATTAGAAAGTGATTAAAAGTGACTGGAGATCCCCAAATTTTTTCTGAGAAAGCAGCTTGTCCTTTGGAAAAGTTTAAACATGTAACTTCTCCTTCAGCCTCTTTCTTTTCCTCCTGCCCCTATTAAATTTCATCTTCCCTATTAACTCCACCCACTTCATATAAGATGTTCTCAAAGGCAATAAGCTATCAGATGTACACTACCAAGAATCGGTACATGGGTGACATCAAAAAGTTCTAACTAGACAATCCAAATGTGTCATTATACATTTTTTTAGTGGTAGCAAGGCTCTGGTACTGGAGAGACCGGGGTCCTGGATAGTTCACCTCTGACTGACACTGTAGTAAGGAAAGTGGTCGTATTATGGGCCAGTGCTTAGCAAGGAACACTCTGACATCCTCTTAAATTAAACTTAATTCACATTAAAAAAAAAGTACTGCAACCAGGAGTAAGCAATGTAGCCATCTGGGATAGGAGGCATACACTTCCCCTTTTCTCTGACTTTCCCACCTCTCTTCTATCCTCCTACAGCTGTTCTCATACCTCAGATGTCAACCCAGTGGTGAAGAACAGATAGATTGAAGGAGTCAGAAAGAAGAGTTTCATCCTCTCAGGTTTGTGGTTTTACCTGTTGGACTGACTGCATAGGTTGTTCTGTCTGGGCAGCGTAGAGGAGAAGCAGTAGAAGTGCCTTAATCTCAGTCTATGGGAGTGAGCCAGACACCAATGGCCCATCAGAGGAACTCACTAGAAACCATCCCTGCTGCTCCTGGCTCCTTCTTTCCACAGGCCAGGGAAAGAAGAATCCCTGCTTGTTCCCCTAAAAGGTGACTAGGGAAGACTACTCCTGCCAAGCTCTGTGCCAAGTTCTGTGACATTTCATGCAACCTACTTAATGAGGTAACTTGTATAAAACCATGAACTTTATTTTAAAATAACTGTGTAGAGTTATTGTTGGTGGAAGGTGCTGGCTTGACAGCCATGGTAAATGGAGTCATTTGTATATACCCAGAGCTGCAGCAGTGCAAGCTTCCCACACATGGCCTTGCCAGCTATCTCAGTGGGGTAGTGGGTTTTCTCTAGGGCAGTGTTTCTCACCCAGTGGGCATTGAAAATTTTATTACAATCCAAAGTAAAGAAACCCTTGTTCTCTCTCCACCCCATGTGTTCTCTGACAATCTCTAAAAACACAAATTATATTGGCTTATCACTGATAACATTTTTTTTTTACAGTTTTATAATAAATGTAGGGGGACCGTGAACATTTTTTTCTTTACTTTGAACAATGGGTTGCTTGAAAAGGCTGGGAAACTCTGCTTTCGTGGTACCAGGAGTCGTTCACTATCTATTATCCAGGCTTTTTCGGGTTTCTCCTCCTTTGAATCCCTACTGAGCTGAGTGGGATTCCATCTAGTGACTTACAGAAGTAAGGTTGTATAGGAATGCCCTGAAGCATCCAGTTGCCCAATAAATCTTAAATAAAAATCCCTAGATATAGCCTGCATTCGTCTTAAAAGAAGCTTTTGCTTGCAAAGTCAAACACTCAAAAGTTAGAATTAAGGTTACTTGAGCAGCTTTAATTCAGTCCCTCTGTGTATATGCATTATGATTCAGACTTTAATGACATTATCCTATATTATTTTGCCTTGAGTGGGTTGGCAGCATAGTTTGAACCCAGGCCCTTCAAATCCACAGTATAGCTCACCTCCACTAAAGCTAATAGGTAACTGGTATGGTCCAGCCACTTAAGTGGGACTTGACACTTCTAGTGGGTTACTATTGAACTTTTTCTGATACAGCAGTGGCAAGCTGGGTATCAAGATTCCTGGGTCTGAGAGCGGAGTTTAGGTTAGTTATAACAGACAACATAGCCAAGCACTTGAGCAGGGCTGGCTCTACAGTTTTTGCTGCTGCAAGCAGTGAAAAAACTGCTGAAAGGAAGAAGCTGCCGCCAAGGCCGGCAAAGGGGAGAAGCTGCGGCCGAATTGCCACCGCGGCTGGAGGAACTTCTGCTGCTTTCTAACTGCTGCCCCAAGCACCTGCTTGGAACGCTGGTGCCTGGAGCCGGCCCTGCGCTTTAGAAGTACTATAGTTGAGTGGATGAGACTGGGGTCTCTGACAATAGATACTTGGGTTCTGTTTCCAGGTATGAGTACAAGGCCTTGCTCAGTAATGAAGACTGTGAACTGCTGGTATGTTAACAGCAGTGTGTGAAAGAAGCGATCCTAGGTCTCATGGTTTTCTGGCTTACAGCCTAGAGTATTCTACCTCAGGCCAGATACTATATGGAAGCACATGTGTTTTTGGCAGTCTCTCTCTCTTTCCTTGCCCCATATTGTACTTTATATGTGGGCAAGTGTGATAAAGACAAAATGCATTAAGGTTACCAAGATGTGACATTTCTTGGCTCTGGTGAAAGAGACAGCTGACTTGGGATGAGGTGGCGAAGACAATATAGGTATGATAGTGGGGGAAGTAAGGGAAGTCAGAAAGACCTGAGTAGAGGACAGGGAGAAAGTGCTGGATGATTTCTAGGAGGGGGAGAAGATTGGGTGAACAGGCAGAATTGGGACTGAGGAAAAAGGCACCTACTTTCCTCCGTAAACAAGATATAGTCACTGAGTATTTGGTATTTGTGCTGTGGATGGCAAGCTAATCACAGTGTAGGGTTTTTTTTCTTTTTTCCCCTTGGCAGGATGACCTTCCAAATAAATCCACAGAGATTTCTAGATAACTGCAGAGTCTTTTTGTTTCTGAATTTACATTTGCCTGAGGTTTTGTGCTACTTTAACTTTTTGCAATATTTTTTTCAAGCAAAAATTGGACACGTTTTTGCAGAAAGTGAATAAAGTATCTGCACCATGAATTTGTAGTTCTTTTATTTAAAAGAATATTTGCAAATGCTGCTTTCCCTGGGATTCAGTCATCTCTCCTGTGGAAAATGGGACTCCTGTGTATGCATCTTGGGCAGAACTGGAACCATACTCTTGCTTTGTATGACATTTTGTTTCAATAATTCCTCAAAATACACCACTTAGTAGAATTTGACGCATTTGTTCTGAACTACAGAACATCTTAGAACATCAGTTTTATTCCAACAGTATTTATTAGACAGGGCCTTTTACTTTGACACTTAAAATTTCATTCTTTAAACAGTCTTATGTAACAGAGCTCCTTTTCTGGAGGGTACTGTCATATGATTCTGAGATTTATAGTTTGTTTTCAATGGTGTTAATTCTCTCGATGTTTGTTACGCTTCCATTAAGTTTAAGATGTTGGATAATAAAAGGACTAACTGTCTTAGGATGCTTATGACCTAAGAGAATTAGAAGGATAATGGAAGCATTAGTGATTTCCATAAAACAGCAAGATTATGTTGAGGAAGCGGCAATGGATGATGCTGTGCTATAAATTGTGATTAATTTATCATTGAATTTGATTCACATCTCGACTCATTGCAAACTACTAATTAGATATGAAGTGTTTTCTCTCATCACAAATAGCACACAGAGTTCAAATGAAAATAACAGGTTCTATACAGTGAATAGTAGAGGGAACAGTAAGGGAATAGTTATTCCCTTAATCAAGTAGAGATCTTAAACTCTCCTGTAAACCATCTCCAGTGTTGTTATGAATTTGTTTCATAATGAGCATGAAATACATCAACTAAAATACTAGAGAATATCAAGAAATCTGATCAGTCATGAAGACTGCATTTAAAGCAACAGGAAATACCAAAATAAACAAACAAGGGAAATTAGAAGAAAAGTATTTAATTAGAAATGCTGGAAATTGAATTAATATAGTTTTAATGCAAAAACTACCTTTTTCCGTTAACGCTTTTATGTTTGAATGGCAGTGTGCAGGACTGGTCTTAGGGAATGAAAAGTGAGAGGGGAGTGTATTTCTTCAACCCGAACTGTAAGTTTTCTGCCTGTATAAAACAAGCCTAATGTTCCATGTGCATCTAATTTCTTTCAACAGTTATTGTATGTTTCAGAGTAACAGCCGTGTTAGTCTGTATTCGCAAAAAGAAAAGGAGTACTTGTGGCACCTTAGAGACTAACCAATTTATTTGAGCATGAGCTTTCGTGAGCTACAGCTCACTTCATCGGATGCATGCCGTGGAAACTGCAGCAGACTTTATTTATACACAGAGAATATGAAAAAATACCTCCTCCCACCCCACTGTCCTGCTGGTAATAGCTTATCTAAAGTGATCATCAGGTGGGCCATTTCCAGCACAAATCCAGGTTTTCTCACCCTCCACCCCCCCACACAAATTCACTCTCCTGCTGGTGATAGCCCATCCAAAGTGACAACTCTTTACACAATGTGCATGATAATAAAGTTGGGCCATTCCCTGCACAAATCCAGGTTCTCTCACCCCCTCACCCCCCTCCCAAAAACCACACACACAAACTCACTATCCTGCTGGTAATAGCTCATCCAAAGTGACCATTCTCCCTACAATGTGCATAATTAAGGTGGGCCATTTCCAGCACAAATCCAGGTTTTCTCACATCTCCCCCACCCCCATACACACACAAACTCACTCTCCTGCTGGTAATAGCTCATCCAAACTGACCACTCTCCAAGTTTAAATCCAAGTTAAACCAGAACATCTGGGGGAGGGGGTAGGAAAAAACAAGAGGAAATAGGCTACCTTGCATAATGACTTAGCCACTCCCAGTCTCTATTTAAGTCTAAATTAATAGTATCCAATTTGCAAATGAATTCCAATTCAGCAGTTTCTCGCTGGAGTCTGGATTTGAAGTTTTTTTGTTTTAAGATAGCGACCTTCATGTCTGTGATTGCGTGACCAGAGAGATTGAAGTGTTCTCCGACTGGTTTATGAATGTTATAATTCTTGACATCTGATTTGTGTCCATTTATTCTTTTACATAGAGACTGTCCAGTTTGACCAATGTACATGGCAGAGGGGCATTGCTGGCACATGATGGCATATATCACATTGGTGGATGTGCAGGTATACGAGCCTCTGATAGTGTGGCTGATGTTATTAGGCCCTGTGATGGTGTCCCCTGAATAGATATGTGGGCACAATTGGCAACGGGCTTTGTTGCAAGGATAAGTTCCTGGGTTAGTGGTTCTGTTGTGTGGTATGTGGTTGTTGGTGAGTATTTGCTTCAGGTTGCGGGGCTGTCTGTAGGCAAGGACTGGCCTGTCTCCCAAGATTTGTGAGAGTGTTGGGTCATCCTTTAGGATAGGTTGTAGATCCTTAATAATGCGTTGGAGGGGTTTTAGTTGGGGGCTGAAGGTGACGGCTAGTGGCGTTCTGTTATTTTCTTTGTTAGGCCTGTCCTGTAGTAGGTAACTTCTGGGAACTCTTCTGGCTCTATCAATCTGTTTCTTTACTTCAGCAGGTGGGTATTGTAGTTGTAAGAAAGCTTGACAGAGATCTTGTAGGTGTTTGTCTCTGTCTGAGGGGTTGGAGCAAATGCGGTTGTATCGCAGAGCTTGGCTGTAGACGATGGATCGTGTGGTGTGGTCAGGGTGAAAGGTGGAGGCATGCAGGTAGGAATAGCGGTCAGTAGGTTTCCGGTATAGGGTGGTGTTTATGTGACCATTGTTTAATAACAGAACGCCACTAGCCGTCACCTTCAGCCCCCAACTAAAACCCCTCCAACGCATTATTAAGGATCTACAACCTATCCTAAAGGATGACCAAACACTCTCACAAATCTTGGGAGACAGGCCAGTCCTTGCCTACAGATAGCCCCGCAACCTGAAGCAAATACTCACCAACAACCACATACCACACAACAGAACCACTAACCCAGGAACTTATCCTTGCAACAAAGCCCGTTGCCAATTGTGCCCACATATCTATTCAGGGGACACCATCACAGGGCCTAATAACATCAGCCACACTATCAGAGGCTCGTATACCTGCACATCCACCAATGTGATATATGCCATCATGTGCCAGCAATGCCCCTCTGCCATTACATTGGTCAAACTGGACAGTCTCTACGTAGAAGAATAAATGGACACAAATCAGATGTCAAGAATTATAACATTCATAAACCAGTCGGAGAACACTTCAATCTCTCTGGTCACGCAATCACAGACATGAAGGTCGCTATCTTAAAACAAAAAAACTTCAAATCCAGACTCCAGCGAGAAACTGCTGAATTGGAATTCATTTGCAAATTGGATACTATTAATTTAGGCTTAAATAGAGACTGGGAGTGGCTAAGTCATTATGCAAGGTAGCCTATTTCCTCTTGTTTTTTCCTACCCCCCCCCCCCCAGATGTTCTGGTTTAACTTGGATTTAAACTTGGAGAGTGGTCAGTTTGGATGAGCTATTACCAGCAGGAGAGTGAGTTTGTGTGTGTATGGGGGTGGGGGGGATGTGAGAAAACCTGGATTTGTGCTGGAAATGGCCCACCTTAATTATGCACATTGTAGGGAGAATGGTCACTTTGGATGAGCTATTACCAGCAGGATAGTGAGTTTGTGTGTGTGGTTTTTGGGAGGGGGGTGAGGGGGTGAGAGAACCTGGATTTGTGCAGGGAATGGCCCAACTTTATTATCATGCACATTGTGTAAAGAGTTGTCACTTTGGATGGGCTATCACCAGCAGGAGAATGAATTTGTGTGGGGTGGTGGAGGGTGAGAAAACCTGGATTTGTGCTGGAAATGGCCCACCTGATGATCACTTTAGATAAGCTATTACCAGCAGGACAGTGGGGTGGGAGGAGGTATTTTTTCATATTCTCTGTGTATAAATAAAGTCTGCTGCGGTTTCCACGGCATGCATCCGATGAAGTGAGCTGTAGCTCACGAAAGCTCATGCTCAAATAAATTGGTTAGTCTCTAAGGTGCCACAAGTACTCCTTTTCTTTTTAGTTATTGTATGTGTGGATATCTGTATATGTTTTAAGGGAATCCTCTAAAATGACTAATTTAATTAAATCCTTGCTATACTCAATCCTTGGAGGTTTAGATTTATATTGTGTGTGTAAAGCTACAGATCAGTAACTTTAAGTAGCTACATGGTGCTTAAGTAGCAAATTCTGGTATGACTTTGGAAAAATGCTGAAGAAGTTTGGAATCCGTGTAGGTGTCTTTCTTTTGAATATATAGAGCCATAAGAGTGCATAACAATTAACAGCAGAGATCCAGATCCTCAGCTGATGTAAATTGGTGTAGCTCCATGAAAGTAAATGAAGGTATGCTGACTTACATCAGCTGAGGTCCTGGCCCAGAATCTCTCCCCTATTCAAGAGTTCACAGCCTCAGGACTCAATCAAGGAAATCTCTTAAGCACATGCTTAACTTGAAGCATGTGAATTATCCTGCTGAAGCCAAAGGGACTGGTCATATGTTTAAGTGGTTTGTGCTGCATATCACGGATCCACGGGTCCGGTGCTCTCTCGCACAGCTCTGGAACAGTCCCTAAGAGGACCCCTTCAGTGTGTTACCCCCTCTCCTTGGGGTCACTCTCTTTCACTGGGTAAGCCCCTTGGCTTCACCATCTCCTGGGACAGACCCTCTGAACCTTCAGCACTCCTTCTTCACTCCAAGTGCTCCCCTCAGTGAGTTCACTCAAATTGGCCACGTGGGGAAGACTTGCACACCCAAGGGAGCAATGCACCCTTAGCTTCCTTAATCTGGAGTGACTCTCAGACCAGGTTGTAAAAAACAGAAGGGTTTATTAGATGTTCAGAACACAGGGTAAAAATCCTTGGTTGACATAGAGAGTTACAGCATAGTCCATCTGGGGGTCAGTCCTGAGCCCCAAACTCTCTTTCTTTCCCCAGCCCAGAAGAGTCCTGCTCCAGAAGTGTGTCCTGCATTCAGCTATACTATACACACTATACAATCCCCTCTGCCCCTTTCCAGTCCTTTGTTCTTCTTTCCGAGCAAACCTCTCAGCACCTGGCTATCCACCTTAGTTCTTTGCTCTCCAGTGGTCAAAACTGGCTGGCTTCCTGCAGAAGGGGTCAGCAGTCCCTGGTCATGTTACCATGATGTCCATAGGTACCAGATGTCCATGCAATCAGAGTTGTCATTGCCTTCTGAGATTCTGCATGGGCATGGGGTCCAGACTCCAGACAGCCAGGCGACGATCACACCTGGATCTCTACAAAGAATAAACAACCTTTTCCCACCACCCAGTTAATCATGCAGTACATAGAGGAAACTGAGGCACACAATATTAATCCAAAATATTATGAAAAATTCCCACTTCATCATATTGCACCATAACCTAATAGTATGTATGAGTACACTATTACACAGAGCAAACTGGCTAATTGTTAAGCTTTGTGGAGTGGACGGACTCTGAGAAATCTTTCTGAAGAAGGAAACTGAGGGAGGATATTTGGCAACAGTTAACTTGGAGTTTATCTGAAGCAGGAGAGGCATGGGAGAAGGCCTGCAATAGAGTGTGGGAGGAGGAGACCAAAGAAGCAGTCAGGGGGAAAGCCTGGGCTAAGTCTAAGGAGCAGCAACTGTTTTCCCTTCCAAAAGATGCTCAGCAGTGCAGCCTCTTTGACGTCACTCTTTGACACTTAAAAGCATTTCTTCCAGAAAAGATGCTGCAAGATCAGAAATGCTGAGTGGCTGGAACTGTTATGTCTGTCCTTGAAGTGGGAGGAGAGACTTCCAGGACATTATTACTGTGTTTCATGAATCACTGTAAGCTATTTCTCTGCCTTCTGTTAATAGTTGGAAACCACAGAAAGCTATTCATGTTACTGTTTGGGTTACTTAACAGCTTCTGACAAACTAGGCTTACAAATTTACATAGGCTCAAGACACCAAACATGGTAATATCTCTAACCACCCAAAACAGAGCCAGGTACTCTTGTGCTGTCTTCATGAACAGCAGAAGATGGATGGTGTCATGTGTCTTGGAGGGTTAAGCAATGCTTGTTTTCCAGATGTCTATGAAAGTGCAACTACATTAATAGTTTATGGAAAACTGTGAAAACAAACTGTTTCAACAATCAGCTTAAGGCCAGCAAAGAGCACTCAGATTGCCAAAACAAGCAGTACTCTAAACTGGACAGTGTAATCACCTAGACAACTCTGCTCTGCAGCTCTTGCACAGTGGACAAAATTGGCAAGTAAAGAAAACATGGCTATTCTAGTTTACAGCTATTTTTTGGGGTGATAAAAATTGATTGTTCTGGTCTAGTCCAACCAGGACTCATACAATAACTGTATTATACTAGCTATAAAAAAGTTCACCATATTGTTCCTCCCCAAATGAGGCTGAATATAATCAGACACATAACAGAGTTAGCAAACTGACAGTGTTTATTGAAAAAACATTTTCAGATTATCTGGCTGCCTGGACTCTATTTTGTGAATTCTGGTGAGATAGATTCTCATATACATTTGTATGTATGGTTAATAGATCTTATACATACACATGATTGCAAAGTCCTTGTAGCAGGTTTCTAGCAGTACAAGATTTGTGCAATTGTATAACAGTGGTAGCAAGTGACACAAATGGTCATCTTTCTTATACACAGCAGTATAATAGTAGAGAATCTTTTTGTGTGCATAAGCATGTAACTTGTATAAAAAGAAAAAAGCAGTGCCTCCCCCATTTGATGCAGTATTGCTAACCACTCATATTCAAAAATCCCGAGTCAGACCCTTAAAAAGAATGAGATTTGTAAGCTAAATAATATAATGGAGTTTTTTTTGCTTGCCTTCTGATTTTTGAGCCTTTAGGTTGCATGCAATTCATGTGTTCAAGCTGCTCTTAGTAAACATGAGGGCTAGAATTTTTTTAACAAAAGCTGAAATTTTCACATAATCATGCGACTCCAGTACATAATTTAAGAAAAACACCAAATATTGTGAGAATTCTGAGAGTTAGTACTCTCACACACATTCACATACATGCTTATCTTTTAAACTCTTCTTAAGACTTAATGGGACTGGTCATGGGAGAAAAGTTAAGCCTTTATGTGTTTCCAAGAGTGGGGCCTAGGTGTGCGAATAGTAGCTCCATCAATTTCATTCTGTTCTTTCCTTAATGAATCACTGGAAGCTGTTGGTTTGGTATCTTGTCTGATGGCAGAATCCACACTGTACTAGGTGTTTTCAGATGTTCAAGAAGGGGCAGTCCCTGCCTTGAGGAGCTCATAGTCTAAGGAAGATCTGAGCTGGCTACAGGGGTTTGTTTTGTTTGATAATCTGATGCAGGTATTCTGGTATAGTTGCAAAGAGGGCAGATAAAAGGAACGGGGAAGAAAAAAGGAGACATGTACAGTATTAATAATATGTTCCACTCCTATAACACCTTCTATAGTGAGCTATAGCTGCATGTAGATAGAGAGAAATTGTGTTTGTCAATGGGGATCAAACCCAGAATCTCCAGTGCAACCCTCTGTTACTTGAGTCCTTTAGTTCTTAGTAAATGGCAATCCTCCTACCTTTGCTGGGCCAGCTGGTAAAGTTGGATATGATCACCCAACACCCAAAGAGCTTCATGAATTAGGGGTGTTGATTTATTGTTCTTAGAGGCCCCAGTTCATATCAGCCCCATTTTGTTAGATTTTGTATATAGACACAGTGAGAGACAGTCGTGAGTTGAAGAGCTTACAAATGAAATAGACAAAACAGAAAAAGAAGGTGAGGAAAAGGAAGGCACAAAGTGGAGTATTATCCCCACCTTGCAAATGGAGAAGTTGAGGCAAAGGCAGGTTATGTGACTTGCTCAAGGTTACACTGGAAGTCTGTGTCACAATCAAGAATAGAACCTACCTATTCTGACTCTCAGGCCTGTGTCCTAACAATAAGTCCAGGTCTCTGGTAAGAATATTTCAATTATAGCAATTAAGATTTTCAATATTCTAACTGTGTACAATTTAAATACCTTATTCTCGGTACAGTACTTGAAAATTGAAAATCAGAAATGCGTTTTTCTGGATCTTTGAGGAAGCTTAGTTGTGAATCCAAACTTGTGGGGCACTCTCACCCCTTCTAATGATCAACCATTGAATGACTACTCATTCTTCTGCTAGAACAGGGTATCAGGAGAGCAAAGAAAGCAATGAATCCTGTTTCTCAGTGGTGTGGGCAGTAAATATGGTTGCCAATCCTCAAGGATTGTCCTGGAGTCTCAGGAATTAAAGATTAATCTTTAATTAAAGATTATGTCGTGATGAAACCCTCCAGAATTCATCCAGCCAGAATTGGCAACCCTAACAGTAAATGGGAAGAATCACTTCCGGCCCTTAAGGCTCAGGTGCAATTTCAATTAACATTAATGACTCAATTATACACATTTTTTATGGAGACATATGGTTTTCAACAAAGATATGAATGATAATATGGTTCTGATCCTCTAGAATATGAATGTGTCAGGACAAAATAAAAAACGAATGCAATTCATTTGCTCAATGAAACACGAACAAAACGTTTTGTGTCTGATATCAAAAACTTTTGGATTGAGCCAGAATATGAACTTCTGTTGACCACTAAACATCTGGGTATTTAATTTCCTTTTCTACCTGTCCATTCACATCTACAACATGTGCCTGAAGGTACAGAAGAGTATGCAAAGCCATGGCAAATTATGTTTCAGTGTAAACATGCAGTTTTATAACCAGGACTAATGTAATAACTTTTTACTCACCATATGGTCTATTGTGTACACAGATATAATATACAGCAAATAAAGTAGGAGCTAAGCTTTATAAGTCAGAAGTGCTGTAAAATGTTAATGACTGTGCTATTGCAAAGGGGAGCGGGGATCATGATATGCTTCAGTGTCTATTTTAGATAGTCCAAGTTTACAGTTTTCCAGACTTGGCAAATATTTTTCTCAAACTACACAGTGAAAACAGTGATATAAAACTACTCTTTCACCAAGACCAAACCAAAGACCTTGTTCTTATTCTGACATAAAGACCGTGTTTTACCAATTCAAAACCCTCCATATTCTTGCACTTTCAAATGGGGGCAAAGTCTAATCTGTGAAGTCTGAGCCAAACAAATATAAATGGTAGGAGAATAGGACAGCAGGCCAGATCCACCAGCAATTCCACAAATATCAAACGGGGCAGATGTGGGCTCACAGATTTTAAAGAACAGGGACATTGAACAGTTATGGGTTTACTATGTTCCAAAGGGCTAGTTGAGAGACTTGAATCTCAAACAGCTATTGTGGGAGCTGAAGTGAATACCAGATAGATACTTGTGGTATTTTGCCTGTTGCTGCTTATCCTTTTCTTGTTAATGGAAATGCCCGTTAATGGTGTCACATCACGATTTTGGTCAGTGTTGTTGCAGCACTCTCAGAACTAGTTCTTGTAGTGATGTTAAAATTGTTTTCTTTCCCACTGCTTGGTAGGTGCCTGATCCTGCAAACGCTTATGAATGTGGCTTTACTCACACGGGGATTCCCTTTGAAATCACTGAACGTACATCTACACTGCAGCTTGGAGCATTGTCTCCCAGCTCGGGTAGATAGGCATATGCTAGCTCTGCTTGAGCTTGTGTGCTAAGAATAGCGGTATGGGTGTTGTGGCATGGGCTAGCCACCTGACTACAAGCCTGCCTGACACCTGAGTCCAAACTCAGGTGTTCAGACTGTGCCACAGTGTCCACACTGCTATTTTTAGCATGCTAGCTCTACTCGAGCTAGCTGGTGCCTTTCTACCTGGGCTGGGAGGCGTGCTCCCAGTTGCAGTGTAGCCATACCCTGAGTTCCCCACATGAGGAATCCTACTGAAATCAATGTGAATCCTCCGCTGAGTAAAGTTACTCGTGTGTGTAGGAATGGGGGCTATAGATATAAACCAAATATTTGGGCAAGGGGTACCCATGAGCAATTAGTTGCTGCACTTCTAGCTTCTCCGCAGTTATGAGTCCCTGATGAGTAATTGCAGGTAAGGAGTAATAATAAAGTCTGGTATTATGTAAACCCAAATTGGGTACATAAACTTGAATTTAGAAGGTTTCTAGGGGAGTTTTGAATTAAAAATGCAGTGTTTTAGTTTAGACTGGGCCTTAGTCCATAGTGTTCTTTCTCCATTGTTAATCACTGTGCTTTTACATATTTACAAACCTGGTAAGGAGTTCAGTGCTTAACATTACCACTTCTTTTTCCTAAACCACATGCTGAGCTCTTAAAATAAAAAAGTCCTGAATGTAATGTTCCCGTTCTTCATTTTTACCTAATCTTACCTCCCCTCCCTTGTTTTATCTCCTTGTCTGATTTTCTTTTCAAAGTGTAGTTATGTGATGAGTATGTTTCAATGATTCACAATAAGAGAAACATGGAGAAAAATGGAAAATGTAGTGATATTTATAGATGAAGCAGCTGGTCATGTATTTGTTGGCTTTCCAAGCATCAGTGATATACTGGCAGGCATCTGGAGAGGGGAGCTTGTAATGGGAATGGGACTCTCCTCTGAGCTAGCCAAATGGGGGAGACCAGGCTCATTCCTCTACGTCCACTCACTTCCAGAGATTGTGTCTTCAGACCAGCCAGTCCTAAATTCCTGGAACCCAGAGCTCATAATAAGGGCCCTTCTGAAGCTGCACACTTGGCACATTTTTTGCACTGGCCTGTAAATATGCTTTTACCACTAACTAGAAAAGCAGTGCATTTAGAATAATTGCTCCAGCTAGCCATGGGGGGGCCGGTGACTCAGCCATTGGGGAAGGCTACCCCCCCGACCCTCCCTTTCTGCCCCACTCCCCTGCAGGAGCCCAGAGCACCCCCGCCATGGCCCCCAGTGCTAGGCGGCCGGGCGACATGCCCGAGTGCCCCCAGCCCCAGTGCACCGGGTGGCTGGGAGGTGCGGCCACAGTGCTCCCAGCCTTAGTGTGCTGGGTGGCATGGCTGCAGCACCCCCAGTCCTGGTACGCTGGGTGGCTGCCCCCAGCCCTGGTTTGCCAGGCAGCCAGCCTCAGAGCACCGAGTGGCTGGGCGGCATGGCTGCAGCGTCCCCAGCCCTGGAGCACTGGGTGGGTAGCACGGTCCACGCACCGGGTGGCCAGTGCGGCCTCAGCACCAGCTGCCCTGAGTTTCTGTGGGAGACAGGCAGGCCAGCCACCTCCAGCCCCAGCCAGCCTGGCCAAGGCAGAGTGCCAGGAACTTCAGGAGGGGGGCTGGGGGTGGAGCCATGCCAGGCTGTTTGGGGAGGCACAGCTTCCCCCTGCCTACGATACTCGCTGCCCATGCAGCTAGCTCAATTAGCCATAAAATAACTAGTTTTATGATAAATAGCTTGTTGGTGGGATTTTCTAAGACACTTGGACACTTTTGAAACTTCATCTGTAAACCATTTAACATAACTCTAGGCTGCCCTTCGTGCCATTAGCAGACAATGAGACTTTTGTGCTCCTAAATAATTTTAGGTGCTTTTGTGAAAATGCCACCCTAGAATCCATGAACCACGGCCACGTATTCAAAAAGTTGGGATGCCACGTATTCAAAAAGTTATTTTCAATCCATAGAATCATAGAATATCAGGGTTGGAAGGGACCCCAGAAGGTCATCTAGTCCAACCCCCTGCTCAAAGCAGGACCAATTCCCAGTTAAATCATCCCAGCCAGGGCTTTGTCAAGCCTGACCTTAAAAACCTCTAAGGAAGGAGATTCTACCACCTCCCTAGGTAACTCATTCCAGTGTTTCACCACCCTCTTAGTGAAAAAGTTTTTCCTAATATCCAATCTAAACCTCCCCCACTGCAACTTGATTTTCTTTTCCACTATACTACTGGCTGAGCTTATCCTTTGTGTTAACAGCAGCCAGTGGAAGCCGTTTGCATTGTACAATGCATTGGTTTGGTCCTACAAAATCCAGGAACTAAGCTATGTTCTTGATTGCCATCTATTGGTACTTTATCTATTAACTATTTATAGATACACATATAAAGCACCCCTGTAATGCTTTGGAACTTCTCTACACTACACCCAAGCCTGCCAATGGTGGTGGGGGGCAATTGCCCAGGGGCCCAGGCTATTTAAAAGGGCCTGGGAGCCCCTAGCTGCCGCCGCTGGCAGCACAGCAGAGCTAAGGCACGATTCCTGCATGCCATTGGCCGCTTCTGGAAGTGACCGTCACACTGCACATCCCTTGTGGCCCTTGGGGAGGGGATCTCTGCGTGCTGCCCCTGCCCCGAGCCCAACTCCGCAGCTCCCATTGGCTGGGAACTGCGGCCAATGGGAGCTGTGGGGGCAGAGCCTGCGGGCAGTGGCGCATCCGGAGACACCCTGGGCCCCCGCCTAGGAGCTGCTGCCAGAAGGGTGTGCTGGTTGCTTTTGGGAGCAGCCCAAGGTAAGCGCCAACCCCCTGACCTCTTCCTGCATCCCAACACCCTGCCCAGCCTAGAGCCCGCACCCTGCACCCAAACTGCCTCCCAGAGCCTGCACCCCCTTCTGCACCCAAACTGCCTCCCAGAGCCTGCACCCCTTCTGCACCCAAACTCCATCCCAGAGCCTGCACCCCAACCCCCTGCCCCAGCGTGGTGAAAGTGAGTGAGGGTGGGGGAGGATGGAGTGAGCAGGGAGTGGGGCCTCAGAGGAGGGGTGGGACGGGACATGGTCTCAGGGAAGGGATGGGGCAAGGGTCTTTGAGTTTGCATGATTAGACAGTTGGCAACCCTACCTGGCAGGTATGTGGAAGCCCTAGCCATGCCAGAAAAGCGTGTCCAGCAGCGCAGCCGGCAGCTCGCTAGGCACTAGCCAACGCAGGCGCAGCACCGTCCAAATGTCAGGTAGACCGCATCCGCGTGGGTGTGGCTTGTGCATGCGTGAGGGCCCATTGATTATTCTGCCCTGGGCCCGGAATTACTGTCGGCAGACCTGACTACACCCAGTGTGGTGGGGGATATCAGGTAGATATGACCAAACTGTGTTTATAACCGTGTTAAAGGGGCCATGCTACAGTCGTGATTTTTTTTTTCAGGGTTCTATCTGTGCAGGCAAAAAACCTTTTTATAACACATTGGGAGCAAAGCCATTGTAAATGAGTCCCCAGCAAAGTTGTATTTGTCGTGTAGATAGACCTTAAACACACTGAAAGAAGCACCTTCCGCAAATTTCAGTGGATAGCAAATTAATCACAAGTTTCTAAAAACTGAAATTGAATCAATTAGAGTGAAATCTTGAATGCACTTCATTTTTGTAATGGCTTATCCACGTAAGTGTGTGCTCAAGTCAATTCTTTTACATTCTGAATTATCTATTTTATTTGCATCTTCCCTCTCTTTCAGTAAGTCCTAGGTTATAACTAATTATTAAAGGTCAGTTAACTTTGTAGTTTTTAAAAGGGACTGAATTGTTGACAGGAAGGACTGAAATAGTTATCAAAATCTACCATTTGCCTCAAGACTGTATGCAACTCATCACTTCCAGAAGCATTCCACAATTGTACAGTGTATATTCTGTGTTTAATGGATTATATGTTTGGCATGTGAGTAGTCATTTAACATTTTATGTTCTTTAGTAATTATGTTGCCATGCTTGCATAGATGTAGCCTAGAAAGAAGCTTGTCTAAAATGATGCCAGCAACCAAGATATACTGTAAATAATGTAAATTTAAAAAACCCTGCATATACTTAAAAGGTCTTCAGTAGCAATATAGCTCAAAATCCCAAATTGCAAATTCTGCTGTTTGATCTGTCCTGAGTTCCCGGGCATCTTTTTTTTTATTTTATTTTTCCTTTGCAAAAGCCTGAGTGGATATTGCTGCCACGCTAAGATCTCTAGGTACCCATCTCCCCAGTAAACATCCAGATCAGGATTATGTCAGTCGCGGCATCCAAGATGGCAACACTTACCATGCACTAGGCATGCAAATTCAGAATAAATTTGAAGCGCTCTCTGTTTCTTTAACTGATATTAGCTCAACTGGAAATAGCGAGGAACCCTTTCCCCCACACACCAGAGATATTGAAGATGTATTTATTTTGTGTAATCTCAGAACCCAATATCTGGCATGGCCTGCTGCCTCCTAGCCCATGGGGTTACTGGAATTGTGCCTAGCTTCTCACACCTGATGTAGAGTATCCTAAATCTTTGGTGGGTTCTAAACTGGTGTTTGAACCAGTGGGAATTGATCTGTAAAATTTCACCACTGCTTGGGAGATACATCTTCGACTTGAGTTTGTGCAAGGTTGCACACACACAAACCTGTCTATCCTAATTGACGCTTAAGCCCCTTTTAATATTAAAATTGGCTTCTTCGCCAGTTCTGTAGTGAGATACAAGTCAGAAAATGAGTGGCAATTACTAAGTTAGTTTTAAAAGAGAAAAATCCATGCTAATTTATTCAACTCTGCTTTTAAAAACAACAAGCTATTGTACTTAAAAGCTTCTGTTCTATTTTGGGAAATTCTATCCCATGATATTTACTTTATTGAAATGAATAGTTACACAGAATAACTTTCTGCATATACAGAAAATTCATTGTTTAGTTGACTTGTACTGAAAATAGAGAGATCTATCAAACATGTCAACATTTTAATGGTATTTATGAGTTTTCTGTTCTCTTTACACTGTGCTTATTGTGGGCCCTTCTGACTTTCAGATTTATTTCATTTCAGGAGGGAAACACTGTGGTGGACTAATTTTGTCTAAATAATGAACCCATGTTCAATATTTCAATTGAAAGTAGCACTAACCCATGTTTGGATAAGTTTCGAGTTTTTATTTTTAATCTAAATAGATACATTCAGAAGGAATCCTTGGAATCTTAGTAATGTCACTTTTGAGTTCATGGAAGAGAAGGGAAAAAATTGCACAAGGGCTAATACAGAGCCCTCAACTGCTTAAGCTGTCTTAGCACCATTGCCATAATGACGCAACATCATTTTACTCCTCCTGAGGATCTGACCCTTTTTTATGTCATTGTCAGGATTTTCTGCAGTGAGCAAGTTCATGAGCAGAAAATAATAGCGTACAAAATGTACCAGTAAACTTATCAGTTTTATCTCATCACTACTTCACTGGGTGAACTGGTTCAAACTGGTGACTAGGAGAAGCAGTTCTTGCATCTCGTTCCTATCTATGTGTACACACAGTCATGAAGGCCATGTCATAAATTGTATTTTTCATGCACTTTTGACAGTCTTATCTACCTTCTGCCCCAATCACTGTCCTGTGTGATTTACACAAACATTCCCACCTTCTGAGGAGAGTCAAACAGACATCACCCCCACTCCTCTCATTCCATTGCTTGTCTGAAAGCTCAGGACATATTCTAGGTCAGCGGCGGGCAAACTTTTTGGCCTGAGGACCACACTGGTTTCTGAAATTGTATGGAGGGCTGGTTAGGGGAGGCTGTGCCTCCCCAAACAGCCAGGCGTGGCCCCACCCCCTATCCGCCCCCCACCCCCCTGCTTCTTGCCCGCTGACTGCCCCCCCAGGACTCCTGCCCTATCCAACCCCCCCCTTCTTGTCCCCTGACGGCCCCCCCGGGACCCCTGCCCCATTCAACCACCCCCTCTCCCTGACCGCCCCTGGACCCCCCACCCCGACTGCCCCCCACTACCCCGTCCAACTCCCCTCTCCTTCCTGACTGACCCCCCAGAACCCCTGCCCCCATTTAACCCCCCCCGTTCCTCTGACCGCCCCGACACCTATCCACACCCCTGCCCCCTGACCACCACCCCCAAACTCCTCTGCCCTCTATCCAACCCCCCCCTACTCCCTGTCCCCTTAACGTGCTGCCTGGAGTACCGCCCAGAGCACCAGGACAGACAGCCGTGTTGGCCGGCTGGAGCCAGCCACGCCACCGCGCAGCACAGAGCACCGGGTCAGGCCGCTGCCCAGAGCATTGTGCCGGCAGCGCAGGGAGCTGAGGCTGCAGGGGAGGGGGAACAGCGGGGGAGGGGCCAGGACTAGCCTCCCGGGGCAGGAGCTCAGGAGCCTGGCAGGAGGGTCCCGGGGGTCAGATGTGGCCCACGGGCCGTAGTTTGTCCACCTCTCTTCTAGGTAGAGGCATTGCCACGTTCTCCTACTTTGAAAGGATTCTCAAGGCCAGGCATATAGAACAAACTGCCAAGCAACTGGTTTCAGTTCCTCAGTTCATACAACAGCTGTGTTTTTGCTCTTTACACAACATGCATAATTTGAAGAAACCACATGGGCAAAGTGGGGTCCAAGTGACCATGTTGACTAAATACCTATAACTAGGGTGACCAGCTGTCCCATTTTTAAAGGGACAGTCCTGTTTTTTGGGACTTTTTCTTATATAGGCGCCTGTTATCCCCTACCTCCTGTCACATTTTTTCACAGATGCTATCTGGTCACCCTACCTGTAAAATGCAAGACCTAGCTACACATACCTGTGGTTACTCTGGCATGGTTCTTCTAATGGCTTCTGGAACAAAATGAGGGCAATTATTTAAAGAGATACTACCCAATTCCTATACACTACAACAAACGGGCTTGTTTATGCACTCTTTCGAACAGAAGGGGAAGCAGTCACATTGTTCTATCATTGCCTTCTTAGCAAGAAACTTCCTGTTACAAAACGAGCTATATCTGACTTGTGTATATAGTCCATTGTTTGTTGCCCTTTCAAAGCCTTCCGCACCAGGATATGATTTTATCACTTCATTTGCAAAAGGAAATGTCGTGTGCAATGCCTTGCATGTGACTCACTGTGCTAGGATCTGGAGCAAATACATTTTGCATTTTGTAGTATGAGCTGGCCTGTGGGAGAAAACAAGTTAGTGCAAAGGGAGAAATGCATCTCTCTAAAAACCAAATAATTAACAATCCTCTCCTCCCTTTGTGTGGGATGGGGAGGGAACAAAACCCAGGAGAAATAGGACAGGGGGTGCAGGGACTCCATAGCACATTCCTGTTCTTCTCTAAGAGCCTGCAGAAATGTGTCCACAGGCACAGCATGATATTGGGGGCCTTTAGAGGGGAAGTGCCCTTAACTTTGTCACTCTCTCTATCCCCGATAATGTCATGGCTAACCTGGTGGCTGAACTTTGTGACTTTGTCCTTACCCATAACTATTTTACATTTGGGGACAATGTATACCTTCAGATCAGCGGCACTGCTATGGGTACCCGCATGGCCCCACAGTATGCCAACATTTTTATGGCTGATTTAGAACAACGCTTCCTCAGCTCTCGTCCCCTAAAGCCCCTACTCTACTTGCGCTATATTGATGACATCTTCGTCATCTGGACCCATGGAAAAGAAGCCCTTGAGGAATTCCACCATGATTTCAACAATTTCCATCCCACCATCAACCTCAGCCTGGTCCAGCCACACAAGAGATCCACTTCCTGGACACTACAGTGCTAATAAACAATGGTCACATAAACACCACCCTATACCGGAAACCTACTGACCGCTATTCCTACCTGCATGCCTCCAGCTTTCACCCTGACCACACCACACGATCCATCGTCTACAGCAAAGCTCTGTGATACAACCGCATTTGCTCCAACCCCTCAGACAGAGACAAACACCTACAAGATCTCTGTCAAGCTTTCTTACAACTACAATACCCACCTGCGGAAATGAAGAAACAGATTGATAGAGCCAGAAGAGTTCCCAGAAGTTACCTACTACAGGACAGGCCTAACAAAGAAAATAACAGAACGCCACTAGCCGTCACCTTCAGCCCCCAACTAAAACCCCTCCAACGCATTATTAAGGATCTACAACCTATCCTAAAGGATGACCCAACACTCTCACAAATCTTGGGAGACAGGCCAGTCCTTGCCTACAGACAGCCCCACAACCTGAAGCAAATACTCACCAACAACCACATACCACACAACAGAACCACTAACCCAGGAACTTATCCTTGCAACAAAGCCCGTTGCCAACTGTGCCCACATATCTATTCAGGGGACACCATCACAGGGCCTAATAACATCAGCCACACTATCAGAGGCTCGTTCACCTGCACATCCACCAATGTGATATATGCCATCATGTGCCAGCAATGCCCCTCTGCCATTTACATTGGTCAAACTGGACAGTCTCTACGTAAAAGAATAAATGGACACAAATCAGATGTCAAGAATTATAACATTCATAAACCAGTCGGAGAACACTTCAATCTCTCTGGTCACGCAATCACAGACATGAAGGTCGCTATCTTAAAACAAAAAAACTTCAAATCCAGACTCCAGCGAGAAACTGCTGAATTGGAATTCATTTACAAATCGGATACTATTAATTTAGGCTTAAATAGAGACTGGGAGTGGCTAAGTCATTATGCAAGGTAGCCTATTTCCTCTTGTTTTTTCCTACCCCCCCCCCCCCCAGATGTTCTGGTTTAACTTGGATTTAAACTTGGAGAGTGGTCACTTTGGATGAGCTATTACCAGCAGGATAGTGAGTTTGTGTGTGTGGTTTTTGGGAGGGGGGTGAGGGGGTGAGAGAACCTGGATTTGTGCAGGAAATGGCCCAACTTGATTATCATGTACATTGTGTAGAGAGTTGTCACTTTGGATGGGCTATCACCAGCAGGAGAGTGAATTTGTGTGGGGGGGTGGAGGGTGAGAAAACCTGGATTTGTGCTGGAAATGGCCCAACTTGATGATCACTTTAGATAAGCTATTACCAGCAGGACAGTGGGGTGGGAGGAGGTATTGTTTCATATTCTCTGTGTGTATATAAAGTCTGCTGCAGTTTCCACGGTATGCATCCGATGAAGTGAGTTGTAGCTCTCGAAAGCTCATGCTCAAATAAATTGGTTAGTCTCTAAGGTGCCACAAGTACTCCTTTTCTTTTTACTCTCTCTAAAGTTCACTTTGCAGAATTTAAGCAATTTGGCCTTTCACTACTAGTAGTAGGGATTTTAGGGGGCTACATTGTAAATGGGGAAGACTTCCAACTTTCAGAGATGCAGACAGGGCTGTCTCTACCAATTATGGTGCCCAACGCATCCCACGGCTCACCCTTGCCACTCCCCGCACGGGGGGTCTGGGCTGCGCTCAAGGCCTGTGGGGCCACAGAGGCAGGAGCTGTAGGGGGCTGCTTTGGGGGGCCCCACAGGCCCAGAGCAGCCCGAGAGATTTGCGGGGGGGCCTGGTGCCGGCAGCAGGAAGCAGAATGACCTGGTCCCAGCCGCTCTGCTCCCCCCGCCCAGCCGTGTCGCTCAGGAGAGGGAACTAGGGGGAAGGGGTCTGGCCCCACCACGCACCGGTGGCGGAGAGTGGAGTGATACAGTGGGGAGCCAGCGGACTGGAGTGGGCTGGGGCTGGGTTGCTCTGCTTCCTGCCACAGCCAGTGAGTGCGGGGGTAGGCCTGACCCCTGCTGCCATTGCCAGGCCCTGACCGCCAATCCCCTGGGCCGTGTCCATTCTGGGGGAGGGGGTTTGTGAGAAGGGGTGGAAGTGGAGGTGAGGCGGAGGGAGTTGTCCCGGCCCCCGCACCTCCCTAGAAACGCACACGGGGGGGCCAGCTGTGGGATGGGGCTGGCCACTGGCGCTGCCTCATATGAAGCACTCAGCTGCGTAGGGCACCATGAAATTTGGGGCAATTTGGTGCCCCGAATTTCATGGTGCCCTATGCAGCTGCATATTCTGCGTATGCTTAAGGATGGCCCTGGACTCAGAGGATGGGCACCACTGGATCCAGGGAGGCAGAAGCCATTCAGCATGTGCAGCTACCATAACCTTTCAGATGGCTGTGATGTCCTACCTGGACGCATAACTCCCACCAAGTACAGTTTTTGTTGACTGAGGCTGTCCTTTGGCTGGTTAGTTGCGACTATACAGGGAACCAGGTGGGAATTACTCATGTTTTAAGCAATAACAACATGGACTCAAGTAGGTCTACAAAGGACAATGCTGATAAGAGCAGCTTGTTCCTGACTCCACTCTTCCTGGCTCCACTCCATTGTGCCAAAGAGCCAGTTCACTGCTTCAGGGGTTCCACAAGGTCCCAGGTACACTGTTGTAGAGCAGGGGTTTCCACCACTCCAGAAGATGCCATGAGATGTCAGCTGCATCTCCGTTTCTTGTGCTTGGAAAGGACAATCTAGTTAATCTTTTCCGTATATGCACAACTCCAATGTACTCCAATGTATGTGTAGCTTCACTCCAATCATCTCACTTGTAGCAATAAACAACTAAGCTAATTTTAGAATCAAATATAGGTAACAGAAGCAGCTGACATATCTACCATCTGATGTGTTGTGAAACCTAATTGATATTAAAGCCTTTTACTATATCCTAGTGGAATACTTCCTCAGTAGCCAGGAAAGGAAACCACTGAGAAATCTTTTACCAGGCTGACCTAAACGAACAGTGGCTCTTTAAGATTGGACTAATGTGAGATGAAACTGAATGATGCAATAAACTTTTATCTCACAGGAACAGAGGCCAGATGACAACTTTCCGAGTACAATTTGGCATGTAATCTTGAAAGAGAGAAAAGAAATTGTGACACTTTTTTTTGCCTTGCATGAGCTAGGAGAAAACACTAGTGATTGGACATTCTGTACTTGAACCCAGGGCTGGCTTGCAATTTCAGGCATATCATGTATCATAGTTATTAAAACAGTACTTTAATGACAACAGAAGTCCAAATGTCCTTCAGAATTGCATGTAAGCTGTAGCAGGACAAGTACTGACGCACCTTACGTCGTGTTTCAGTGTATATTTTAGCAACTCTGTTTTATTGATCATGTTTCCCATATCGGCAGTCTGAACGCAGGCACAGGCATACGAAATTTAACAACACTTCTCTTGTTTGAAAGGGGGGAGGAAACCTGGTATTCAGCAGGCACTTGTATCTTTAAACATTAGAGCATCTGCTATGTGTGGGAGGCAGGGGAGACCTCACTAACTGCAAAAGAGCTCATAAAACTAAAATTGTTTCTGCTTACACAAGCAACATTATTAATTAAACTGATATGCGCAGGTGTTGCTGCTGTAGTAAATGTTATGTCCCCAACAGAATTAAAAATGAAATTAACAATCACTGTCAAATTAAGGGCACCTTTTTTAAGCAACAGATCTACTTTCCGTGGGGAGCATTGTACTTTTTCCTCCTTGCACTGATGAGTGGGAATAATTTGCTGATGGCCTATACTGGTAGAAAATAGATGTTCTCTGTACTGGTGCATCTGCACTGACTGAACAGCGTGTATGGCTGGGGGTTGGATGAGGGGGGAATCAAGGGGGCTGGGACTTGGGATCCACTCCCGAGTCCCAGCCCACTTGATTCAGAGTGCACTCCTGCATAGAATCATAGAATCATAGAATATCAGGGTTGGAAGGGACCCCTGAAGGTCATCTAGTCCAACCCCCTGCTCGAAGCAGGACCAATTCCCAGTTAAATCATCCCAGCCAGGACTTTGTCAAGCCTGACCTTAAAAACCTCTAAGGAAGGAGATTGTACCACCTCCCTAGGTAACGCATTCCAGTGTTTCACCAACCTCTTAGTGAAAAAGTTTTTCCTAATATCCAGCCTAAACCTCCCCCACTGCAACTTGAGACCATTACTCCTCGTTCTGTCATCTGCTACCATTGAGAACAGTCGAGAGCCATCCTCTTTGGAACCCCCTTTCAGGTAGTTGAAAGCAGCTATCAAATCCCCCCTCATTCTTCTCTTCTGCAGGCTAAACAATCCCAGCTCCCTCAGCCTCTCCTTATAAGTCATGTGTTCTAGACCCCTAATCATTTTTGTTGCCCTTCGCTGGACTCTCTCCAATTTATCCACATCCTTCTTGAAGTGTGGGGCCCAAAACTGGACACAGTACTCCAGATGAGGCCTCACCAATGTCGAATAGAGGGGAACGATCACGTCCCTCGATCTGCTCGCTATGCCCCTACTTATACATCCCAAAATGCCATTGGCCTTCTTGGTAACAAGGGCACACTGCTGACTCATATCCAGCTTCTCGTCCACTGTCACCCGTAGGTCCTTTTCCGCAGAACTGCTGCCTAGCCATTCGGTCCCTAGTCTGTAGCGGTGCATTGGATTCTTCCATCCTAAGTGCAGGACCCTGCACTTATCCTTATTGAACCTCATCAGATTTCTTTTGGCCCAATTCTCCAATTTGTCTAGGTCCTTCTGTATCCTATCCCTCCCCTCCAGCGTATCTACCACTCCTCCCAGTTTAGTATCATCCGCAAATTTGCTGAGAGTGCAATCCACACCATCCTCCAGATCATTTATGAAGATATTGAACAAAACCGGCCCCAGGACCGACCCTTGGGGCACTCCACTTGATACCGGCTGACAACTAGACATGGAGCCATTGATCACTACCCGTTGAGCCTGACAATCTAGCCAGCTTTCTACCCACCTTATAGTGCATTCATCCAGCCCATACTTCCTTAACTTGCTGACAAGAATACTGTGGGAGACCGTGTCAAAAGCTTTGCTAAAGTCAAGATACAATACATCCACTGCTTTCCCTTCATCCACAGAACCAGTAATCTCATCATAAAAGGCGATTAGATTAGTCAGGCATGACCTTCCCTTGGTGAATCCATGCTGGCTGTTCCTGATCACTTTCCTCTCATGCAAGTGCTTCAGGATCGATTCTTTGAGGACCTGCTCCATGATTTTTCCAGGGACTGAGGTGAGGCTGACTGGCCTGTAGTTCCCTGGATCCTCCTTCTTCCCTTTTTTAAAGATTGGCACTACATTAGCCTTTTTCCAGTCATCCGGGACTTCCCCCGTTCGCCAAGAGTTTTCAAAGATAATGGCCAATGGCTCTGCAATCACAGCCGCCAATTCCTTCAGCACTCTCGGATGCAACTCGTCCGGCCCCATGGACTTGTGCATGTCCAGCTTTTCTAAATAGTCCCTAACCACCTCTATCTCCATAGAGGGCTGGCCATCTCTCCCCCATTTTGTGATGCCCAGCGCAGCAGTCTGGGAGCTGACCTTGTTAGAAGACAGAGGCAAAAAAAGCATTGAGTACATTAGCTTTTTCCACATCCTCTGTCACTAGGTTGCCTCCCTCATTCAGTAAGGGGCCCACACTTTCCTTGGCTTTCTTCTTGTTGCCAACATACCTGAAGAAACCCTTCTTGTTACTCTTGACATCTCTTGCTAGCTGCAGCTCCAGGTGCGATTTGGCCCTCCTGATATCATTCCTACATGCCCGAGCAATATTTTTATACTCTTCCCTGGTCATATGTCCAACCTTCCACTTCTTGTAAGCTTCTTTTTTATGTTTAAGATCCGCTAGGATTTCACCATTAAGCCAAGCTGGTCGCCTGCCATATTTACTATTCTTTCGACTCATCGGGATGGTTTGTCCCTGTAACCTCAACAGGGATTCCTTGAAATACAGCCAGCTCTCCTGGACTCCTTTCCCCTTCAAGTTAGTCTGCCAGGGGATCCTGGCCATCCGTTCCCTGAGGGAGTCGAAGTCTGCTTTCCTGAAGTCCAGGGTCCGTATCCTGCTGCTTACCTTTCTTCCCTGCGTGCTGAGCCCAAGGTCCAGGTAGCCAATGCAGGAGTATAAAGGGGTTCTTATTCCCCAGTGTGGGCATCTAGACCAAGAGTAATGGCTGTTTGCTGTAGTCTCACAAGATTTTACTGCTGCTTACTCCCATCACCCTGCAGAACCAATGCCTATCGGATGGTGAGCTGCATTCAGTTCTGGTGTTCAGATCATCAAGTCTCAATAACAGGGCCAAATCTGCTGTTGGGCATTCTATTCTATTTATGTTCTTATTGTGCTTGTCACTGTGGTATCTAAGCATGGAGTTACCAAGCGTATACTAGCTTGTCCTCTCCTTCAGCTCTGCTCTGTCACTTCTCTTAGCCACTCTCTAGCCTCTAATCCTAAACAGTTTTTGCTGCCTTCCACTCTATTTAAACCCCCTTCCTCATCCATTTCTATCCTCTCTTCTCTCTCTGTCTGGCAAGATCATGCTAAATTTTAAAAAGTAAAATTGTTGGCATGTGACAGAAGCTGTCCTACTCCTCCTCACTTCTTCATTTTGTTTTCCTTTAGCTCTGTGTCCAATTCCAAGGTATCCACATCTTATCAGACAAACCCGCTCCTCTCATGCCTCCTGACCTCCTTTGTTATCTGTTTCATTCTTTTTCTGTTTCTCATCAAACACACTTTCTCCTCTGATCATTTTCCCTCTACATTTAGACATGCTGTTTCCCCACTCTTAGAAGTGCAGTCAAGTTCTGCTAGAGTCCAACTGTCATGGGTCTCAACACATTACATGGGAAGGGAAGGATATAGGCCTTTCCTGGCTAGCTTACAATTTAACTAACAAATTTAACACTCTGGCCAGAGCTGACATCACTAATGGAGGTGGCAAATAAGACCCCAATTCAACTCCCATTGAAGTTGATGGGAATTGACTTTTTGGTAAGAGTTGGATCCGGCCTAAAAGTAGGGTTGCCAACTGTCTAATCGCACAGCCACAAACACCCTTGCCCTGCCCCTTCCCTGAGGCCCCACCCTGCCCCGTGCCTTCTCAGAGGCCCTGCACTATTTACTCCATCCATCGCTCGCTCTCCCCCACCCTTGCTCACTTTCACTGGGCTGGGGCAAGGGGTCTGGGCTGAGGGGGTGGGGACAAGGGGTTTGAAGTGTGGTTGGGGGCTCTGGGTTGAGCCTGGGGCAGGGGTTGGGGTGCAGGAGGGGGCTCCGGGATGGAGTAGGGGGTTGAGGTGTGATTAATCACGCTCTTAAACAATAATAGAATACCATTTATTTAAATATTTTTGGATGTTTTCTACATTTTCAAATATATTGATTTCAATTACAACACAGAATACAAAGTGTACAGTGCTCACCTTATATTTATTTTTTATTACAAATATTTTCACAGTAAAAAACAAAAGAAATATATCAATTAATCTAATACAAGTACTGTAGTGCAATCTCTTTATCATGAAAGTTGAACTTACAAATGTAGACTTATGTACAAAAAAAATCCATTCAGAAATAAAACAATGTAAAACTTTAGAACCTACAAGTCTATTCAGTCCTACTTCAGCCAATCGTTCAGACAAACAAGTTTGGTTACAATTTGCAGGAGATAATGTTGCCCATTTCTTGTTTACAATGTCACCTGAAAGTGAGAACGGGAGTTTGCATAGCACGGTTTTAGCTGGCATCACAAGATATTTATATACCAGATGCACTAAAGATTCATATGTCCCTTCATGCTTCAACCACCATTCCAGAGGACATGCGTCCATGCTGATGACAGGTTTTTCTCGATAACGATCCAAAGCAGAGCAGCCCGATCTATGTTCATTTTCATCATCTGAGTCAGATGCCACCAGCAGGTTGATTTTCTTATTTTCAGGTTCTGTCGTTTCCTCATCATAGTGTTGCTCTTTTAAGACTTCTGAAAGCATGCTCCACACCTCATCCCCCTCCAATTTTTGGAAGGCACTTCAGATTCTTAAACCTCGGGTTGAGTGCTGAAGCTATTTTTAGAAATCGCACATTGGTACCTTCTTTGCATTTTGTCAAATCTGCTGTGAAAGTGTTCTTAAAATGAACAACATGTGCTGGATCATCATCCGAGACTGCTATAACATGAAATATATGTCAGAGTGCGGGTAAAACAGAACAGGAGACATACAATTCTCCCCCAAGGAGTTGTCACAAATTTAATTAACGCACTATTTTTTTAACGAGCATCATTAGCATGGAAGCAAGTCCTCTGGAATGGTTGCTGAAGCGTAAAGAGGCATACGAATGGTTAGCATATCTGGCACGTAAATACCTTGCAACGTTGGCTACAAAAGTGCCATGTGAACTCCTGTTCTCAATCTCAGGTGACTTTGTAAATGAGAAGCAGGCAGCAGTATCTCCTCTAAATGTAAACAGACTTGTTTGTCTTAGCCATTGGCTGAACAAGAAGTAGGACTGAGTGGACTTGTAGGCGCTAAAGTTTTACATTGTTTTGTTATGTAACAAAGAAAAAAATCTACATTTATAAGTTACACTTTCACAATAAAGGGATTGCACTACAGTATTTGTATGAGGTGAATTGAAAAATACTATTTCTTTTGTTTATCATTTTTACAGTGCAAATATTTGTAATAAAAATAATACTATAAAGTGAGCACTGTACATTTTGAATTCTGTGTTGTAATAGAAATCAATATATTTGAAAATGTAGAAAAACACCCAAAATATTTAATAACTTTCAATTGGTATTCTATTGTTTAACAGTGCAATAAATTTTTTAATTGTGATTACTTTTTTTTTAGTTAATCGTGTGAGTTAACTGCGACTAATCGGCAGCCCATATATTTTTAATTTTGGCTTTTAATAGTTATTTTTCAGTATCCTGGAAGTTCAAATGGTCTCTCTTCCTCTCCGAGTCAACTGTAGGTTATATTTTAACATTTGTATGATGAAACATCTGTACTGAGGGTGCTTTGTGCTAGCTTCTAAACAATTATAAAATATAAAAGTTAAAACAAAAATACTTTTCTTTTACAGTAGATTTTTATGTGATATTAACAATTAGTTACTCTAATCCAATACAGGAGGAAACTCTTACCATTTTGTAGGAGAAACAAAACAAATATAGGCTATACACTGATCTTAGCCTTGTTCCGGAGACCTTCGAGGGAAAAAAACCTGAAATAGTTCAGTAAACTAACAAGTTACAAACAACAATGCCGAACTCACAGTCCATTTGGATATGCACACTGCACATGCAATGGGTCCCATTTGAGCTGATCATTGCACAGAATGAATGGCTGATTCATAAATATCACCAGATTGGAAGGCATGAACCAACAGGCTTTGTCCTATCAGGGGATATGTCCAAATCACAGATTTCATATCCAGATTTGAACTTCCCCTGACTTTGAAGCATTCTAGCTGTTCTCTAGTCCCAATAGAAAAAAAAACAACTTAATAATAGTAACTGTAAATATGTTTGATCCCTGATTACTACATCAGGAGTAACTCTATTTGCACAATTCCTTACTGTTGTGCTTGCTAAAGGCATGTTCTTGTTCATTACATTTCATGGATAAAACGCCCATTGACTTTAATGGGGTTCAGAGCAGACCACAAAAATGTAAAGAGAGAAATAATCAGGAATGTAGGTATGTATTTATCGAGTTGCATTTTTCAAATAAAAATAGTGTATTGGTTCAATGGATATATGACAAAAACTGAGTACATTTTTCTTAATTATATTACGCGTGTTGATGGGGCTATACATAATTTTTGTTATGGCTGCTGAAAACCATTTTCAACTACCACTTTAAAAAGTCCTGTTCTGTTCAGATTGCTTAGCACCAGATGGCATAAATGTGCTCCCAATTCAGCAAAGCACATGCTTAAGTCCCTTTTGATTTCACTGGGGATCTACTAGTTCTTAAAGTTAATCGTGTGCTTAAGGACCTTGCTGAAGCGGAGTCAATGACTTTCCAGATCTGTTCTTGAGGACCAGTGCAGAACAGGGACAGTTCCACAGTGTAGATAGGGACTTTCACTAAACATTCATTTCATAGTCTTTGTTAATAGTCTGAACTTGCAATTCATAGAGTACATAATTCATTCCAGCTGTAAACATCTCCAATGTTCTCTGTAACACTGAACAGTGAAATCCCCTCCATCCCTGATCCTATTAATTATGGAAAGTTAGTGGATTAGTCATGTTCACAAAATGGAAAATGCTGTTCTGTATGTGATAGAAAGGCTTCCTTAAATAAAATGTTTCCATTTCATGATCTTTGTCATAATTTGACTGCATTTTTACTGGTGAGGGTTGGTGCCTCTGGATGGTGTGGAAGAAATCTGTTGTGCGAGGGATATGAAGGGGGCAGGAATGGGTGCTTGGGTAGAGTGGGGTAGCGGGGGTGGCATGGAAGATGGCACAAAAGAGAATGAGAGATAAAGTGATTAGTGAGGTGGGATAAGGTGAAGTATGGAGAAGTATGAAACAAGACCAGAAATATAGGTGTGGGCTGACTACCTGATTTGGCTTATAGTTTGTATTACAATAGAATCGTAGAAGATTAGGGTTGGAAGAGAGCTCAGGAGGTCATCTAGTCCAACCCCCATCTCAAAGCAGGACCAACACCAACTAAATCATCCCAGCCAGGGCTTTGTCAAGCCGGGCCTTAAAAACCTCTAAGGATAGAGATGCCACCACCACCTCCCTAGGTAACCCATTCCAGTGCTTCACCACCCTCCTAGTGAAATAGTGTTTCCTAATATCCAACCTAGACCTCCCTCACTGAATGTTGAGACCATTGCTCCTTGTTCTGTCATCTGCCACCACTGAGAACAGCCTAGCTCCATCCTCTTTTGAACTCCTCTTCAGGTAGTTGAAAGCTGCTATCAAATCCCCCCTCACTCTTCTCTTCTGCAGACTAAATAAGCCCAGTTCCCTCAGCCTCTCCTCATAAGTCATGTGCCCTAGCCCCCCTAATCATTTTTGTTGCCCTCCACTGGACTCTCTCCAATTTGTCTACATCCTTTCTGTAGTGGGGGGCCCAAAACTGGACGCATTACTCCAGATGTGGCCTCATGTGCACTCTGACAGGACTCAAAAGCTTTTGAAAATCCTAACCTATAAGTACTATCATTGACTTCAGTGGGAGCTGTTAGGTCAATCTGAATGTTTTTGAAAATCTTACCCATAGTATTTTTCAGAAACTGTAGCCCCTGTTTAAGGAGGTAGTTAAGTATATGGCTAACCTTAAGCATTTGAGTAACCTCATTAAATTAAGGGTCTACTCATGCTTAAAGTTATGTTCCTGCTTGAGCCACTTCCTGAACTAGCGGCCTTAAACTGTAATAAAATTAAACAACTTGTGAATGTCAAAGTAGTCCGTTTACTCAGAGAAATTTTCTGAAATGGGATTTGTAAATCCTCCTTCATAACCACATATTTACCATTTGGTCCCGTTCCAAACAAACTAGAAATACTACAATTTACCTAGGTCATTAGTTTAATATTTTCCTGAAAAGCTTGCAAGCTACAGGCAATAGCAAATGCACCTCGACTGCACACTGAGAAGAGCATATCAACTAATGAGTCTACCTTATACTGTGGTAATCTGCCTGCATGGTTTTCAGACCTTCACTGCTGCATTCCTTCAAGGATATTAAAGCATTTCCACTATAAAAGACCTTATTATATAAATGTAACAACTTTTCATCCATCAAGTGTTAGAAATCTTGCGTCCTCCTTTAGCCAACAGTAAATCAGAAGCAGGGAACCTTGGCAAGCATAAACAAAAATCTACAATGTACCACATTGGTAAAAGTTTCCTTTGAGAGCCAGTCAAAGGGAATTGTGTATATTATGAAAATATAGCACAAAAAAAGTAGCAAAAAGCAGGTGAAGGATCTTTCTCTACTAATTTGTTGAATCATCTTGGTGCCAACAGTTAGAGTGTCTGAGGTACTGTGTTTAGTCATGTTTTAGAAATTAATGCAAGGCTGCCAGATCTTTCAGATTACTCATTGGAATGAAGTCTGCACACTACAAAGATCTGATCACCAACAGACCAAATTCTCCTCCATTATATATGCGCAAACTTGTTGAAGCCTTGTTGAAGGTTGTACAAACACAAATGAGAGAAGAATCTGGACCCTTATATTAACTCATTGTTAGAATATGAGCAAGTCCCAAACCATGCTGTCTCTACAGCAATTTACCCTGCAACATTGTTGCTTTTCTGTCCAATCTGGGAACTATATAAGGCATGAACTTTTTTTAAAAAAGTACTTAATCTTCAAACAGGTAAAGTTTTTTAAAAAGTCTAAAAAGTCAGTACCTTAGCAGACATGAATTTCCTTGTCAATGTGAGTGTTGTCTCCAAAGTGCAACTTTAGGCGGTTAAATACCATGGAACAGAATTTCATCCTTCCAACACTGTATACATCTTAATATAATTTATATGTATCAAATAGATGTGCAGTACAGTGGGTGCATTTGGGTATTTATGAGAGTATTTTTTTATTTTGTTTGGAGATTAATTTCTATTAAGATACATTTTCTATGAATTACAGTTGAAATAATAAACTATGTAGCAGAATTTGACATTGTCAGTATTTTCTTCAGCACCATTCTTGTCTGATGGAGAAAAGAGTAACACGTGCTAAGAACTGGACTGAACAAAAGAAGAATTACTGGAAGTGACTGAGACAGGTTGTTTGTAGGAATTCAGTATGTGTATAAATATTTCAACCAGAATCACTTCTTTATACTCCTTTGCAACTGATAGGAGCACAACGTGCAGTTCACGGTGTTACGCTGACAGTTCCTTCAGTTGTTGGTAATAAATGTCTCATATGCCAGACTTTCAGCTGTGCTTCTAAATACACATATGGATCTGCTTGCTCATGCCTATATCACATTTATGAAAATATGTAGATTGGGTAGTTACATACCCAGCTACTTGCCTTTTGCATGCAAATGTAGTTTTTGTTCGTGCAAATGGGATATGTATGAACTTTGCATTCACAAATTGAGATCCAGCTGAAAACTTGGCCCCATATACTGTACTTGATCAAGGCACTTTACTAGGTTCTCTTAATTAGCTTTGGATTTTTTTCTGGAGGGAGGTGTATTCATTTATTTTTTTCAGTCAGATTGGCTTCTATTTGTTGGCAACAGTCTTTTCTCAGATCTTCAATGCGCTTCAGTATTCTGCTTTCCTAACATATAAATCTCTCATGCCTTTCAATCTGGAGCATATAGAGCAGAATACTATAATAGCTGACAGAGTTTTTTTAATTGCATCTGTATTTTTACAGTGTTTTTGCATTTCTACAAAAATTTATAACCAATGAATACGTATCTAAAGAAAGAAAATTAATTGGATATAAGTGGCATACTTCTATGTCACTGCACTGAAATGAGAGCTCTTTTAAATGAGGCAGCTATATTATCAACCTTCTAGTGAGTAATTAACTAGTCATGGAAAATGCTGTGTGATGGCTTTCTTGTAAGTTTGTATTTGCAAACGATGACACCTTTGCATCTGCGCACTGTATTCAAAATTCTTGTAGATTACAAAATAAAGAATACATACAAAGCTATTCTTGTTTGACTGAAAATGTGGCTTTTACAAATCTTACATCCTGATCCTGCAATTGGACTGCTGTGGGGGCCCCGCTGAAACCATGCAGAGACTCACAAATACACCAGTCAACCTGTGGAACTCCTTGCCTGAGGAGGTTGTGAAGGCTAGGACTATAACAGGGTTTAAAAGAGAACTGGATAAATTCATGGCGGTTAAGTCCATTAATGGCTATTAGCCGGGATGGGTAAGGAATGGTGTCTTTAGCCTCTGTTTGTCAGAGGATGGCTGGAGAGAGATTACTAGATCATTACCTGTTAGGTTCGCTCCCCCTGGGGCACCTGGCATTGGCCACTGTCGGTAGACAGGATACTGGGCTGGATGGACCTTTGGTCTGACCCAGTATGGCCTTTCTTATGTTCTTATGTTCTTAAAGACTTTTTCTGTGGGTTTTTTTTTTTAACCACTGTGGGGGAAGGCATAACTAAAAATAGTAACAGCCAATAAAGCAGAAGTTGAGTTTGCTGATCTTTCAAAGGCATTCATCCAACTCAACCCTTTTCAGGGTCTGGCTGAAAAACAGATTGGAATAGTTGAAGCAGAAAGCAAAATCTTATTTAAGAACAAGATTTAATCATGAACTCAGTAAGTCAGCTAACGGCACCTGCTGTTCCCTAAGGGCTCAGTCCAGCACTCCATGATGTTATTAGGAACCATTCCAAAGGTTTCTACTGACTTTAGTAGGAGCTGGGTCTAAGAGTTACTTAACTTGTCTTAAAAGTAGGCATTGTGTTTATTTAACTCCCAGTGGATCAAATCTTGCTGTGTTTGCTCAGGCCAATGCCCCACTGCATCCAATGTGAATTTGGCCTGAATACAAAATGAGTAAGTAGTTGAGAGGAAGTAGGGTCTTGTGAGTGAGGAAGTGGACTGTGAGTCAGAAGGTCTGTATTCTATTCTCATTCCATAATAGATTTGCAGTGAGTCTGGGCAAGTCATTGTCCCTCTCTGTGCAGCTGGTGTAAAATGGAGGTAGTACTCCCCAAAGTTGATGATGATGGTGAGGCTCTCAGGTACAATAGTGATGCAGAAAATAAATAAGCACAGCAGGATTTGGTCTACTGTGATCAGGCTTTGCAGAAAGTTCACAAAACTCTTTAGTGTATTCTATTAAAATAAATGTACCAGAAGTACGTGTGGAGGCAAAATTAGTCAGTAGACAGAGCCAGGGCTCTCCCTAGCTATTCTGGGGCCTTACACAGCCCCTGCCTGCAGGAGGGCAGGGGGGCAGGCTTCTGCGGGGTGGGAGTGGGGGGGCTGGCCCCAGGGTTCCGTGGGGGGGCGGGGCTGGCTTGGGGGGCAGGAGGGAACCACCCCCCAGCACTCACCGGCGGCGCAGCTGGGGCCAAGTTGCTGCACTTCCCGCCGCCGGTGAGTGCAGGCCCGGCCCCACTGCAGAGTTCAGGGGAATGGGGGCGGGGCGGGGGCAAGGCGGGGCGAAGCGGGGCGAAGCGGGGCGGGGGCCCTGGGGAAGAGCCAGAGCAGGGACTGGAGCAGCACACAGCTGTGCAGGGCACCAGGAAATTGTACAAATTTCCTGGTGCCCTACGCAGCTGCATACTTTTCGTATGTGTAAGGATGGCCCCGGACAGAGCAGAAGATGTGGATTTGGAAGATTCTGTTTCTAATCCTGCCTTTAACAGTGACTCTCCTTGAATAAATTATTAACCTCTCTGTGCATCGGTTGCCTCATCATTAAAAAGGGAACAATCTGAATATATGTGTCTGAAAAGTGTTTTGAGTCTCTCCCATGGAAAATGCTGTGTAAATACATAGTTTGTTTTTCTCTATTTCCCCAAAGCTATTGCGTTTTTCATTCTCGTCATGAAAGAGCCCCACTTCCCTTTTTTTCTCCCCGTGTTCCTTTTTCACTTGGCTCAGGAGCTGAAACTGAGCTATGATTGTGAAATTATCTGTCTCCCACACTTTCAACATCTCATGAACATCATGAACAACAGCAATACATTCTAACCATGACCCCTTATGTGTGGTAAAGAATACACTGGAAAGCAAACACACTGGATCACAAGGGTAGCTTGTTCTTTGCCTTTGTATGGTAGCTCTGTTTAGGGATGTAAATTCATCTTGTTTATTGTTTCCTTTCTTTGTTTTAAAGCTTAAACCTTTTTTTGATTAATTAAATAATGATCAGTCAGAAACAAACTTCCTCATTAGCCTGAGATGCATGAATAATCAGTTTAACAAACATTTTCCAGTGTGCATGAATAAATAGCTCTTTCTGGATCCTTGTAAAGGTTTGCTCCAGCAATTTGATTCAGTTATTTTTGGTCCCTCTGTAATTGTTCCTTATCCTTCTGAAACCACGAGTAATGATTATATAAAGGAAATTCACTAGTGAGGGTAGCTTTCCAGGGTGAGGACATAGCCTCCTATGCAGAAGTGATGCTGGTGACTTGGGGTGACCTGTGCTCTGAGTCAGCCCTGAACGTATGTCCCTGCATGATGGTGAGGGAACAGCACTATTCTGCTGGAGGTACTATCTTTTGATGCTAGACATAAAATGGAGGTCCACTTAATCCCTTTTGGTCAATGACATCCCATAGCCCTATTTATAAGGGTAGGGGAATTTAATGTCCTGGCTAACCTCCATTCTGGTCATTCTCACTACCAAAATTCCTCTAATAATTTCAATTGGAAAAGTTATTCCTCCTTTTCCTTAAGACACTGCAGTGTTTATTGCCAGTCAAGAGCTTGAGTGAAATTCTCCTTCTGGACAGAACTAATAATTAAAGAGGTTTAAGAGATACAGACAGAATTAATAATTAAAGAGGTTTAAGAGATACAGAGCATTAACTATTTCATTTTGACAAACCAAGCAGGTTTTTATATGTTCCACTATACTCAGAAGAATATGGGTCTACAAAAAAAAATAATAAATGCAGCATTTTTAAGAGGAGGAGTTATTGATGATACAATAGGTGGAAACACTACAATAGTAATGGAAACCTTGAGTGTGCATCAGCTGAGGTGTTAGGTTTTCTTTGTGATAATAAGTTAGCCTACAGAAGAAGTCTGAGGGTCACAACAGGAAGCATCTGCCTTGCTGGAAGTTAGACCAACATGCAGTGATTTCCATCTTATTTCAGCAACAATTCTGCAATGAAATCCCAGCTGCTCCCCCCTTAGAGCATAAAACGACACTAAAAATGCCCCAGCTAGTCAATCTGAACATGGCTTTGGAAAATCTCAGTGTGGACAAAAAATATAGACGCATAGCTGCCTCTCACCATCAGAGGAATATTGTTATGTGCTTGCTCGTTGCACCAGGTATTGATTCAGGTGCTGACAGCATGCTCTGGGCTGTACAAACAAACAAACTACAGACTTTGCTTCAAATGCTTATGGTACAGTTGCTGGGTGAGCAAGTCCCAGGTTCTAAATTAACCTTGTTCCCTCATTTCTACATCTGCTATGAACTCTGATACCTATATCAATAGCAGTTTTAAAATCTATGTTGCTTCATTTCAAATGAGCACAGTATGAATTCTGAAAGAAAACAATGATAAAAGCAGTACCAGTTGTTGGATGCAATAAAGGTCTAGTTCTGTTTGTATGTATTGTTTGGGTTGTGTGTCCGTTAGAGCCTGCACTCTCTCTGACTTTCCTGTGTATGTTCCTGTAGCCCTGGGATAGTACACACAGTTCCATTTTGGGCAGCCACGGATTAGGTAGGGAATCACCTTAATATCTGTACCTTAATAAATATGTTTCTTTCATCACCTGATCTGCTGTGTGTCAACAGTGCGGATGATGAAATGGAGAGTTCCCATGATGCAAAAGTAGCGAGGCTTTCCTTTTTCCTTTCTTCTTCTCACTGCAGACTGCACACTGAACAAGTTGGCTGGAGAAAGGTGAGGCTTTTGACTTTGTGTGTGTGTAAGGTTATGCGCTGTTCAGCAACTACAAGGCAAGATTCAAGCAGGAACAGCTGGCAAAAATAATAAAGAGAGGCTGAAGAAACATGCCCTCTTTCTTGTAAGTGAAATGCATATGCCCTGCTTTGGGTTGTCTAGCGGATGAGCCAGACATACTCTACATACTCGGGGACAGTCAACTGTCAAAAAGGAATCCTTTGTTGGAATAGTTCCGTGGGTGTTATTTCCTGGAAGAAAATGTGGACTTTCTGTTGGAATCTGTGGTCTCACTAGGAAAGGGTGTTAGCAGCCTTCTTGAAACTCTTTCCCATGAAACTCATGACTTCCAGGCTGCTACAGGCATTATAGGTCAAGTGAGCTGGTATCAATAGTTATTATAATCCCCTGGTAAAAATGGTGCATAATAATTATCTCAACATCCAGAAGACTAAAGAGCCCTTTTTTACAGGGTGCCTGATTTGGCCATCCTTATTCACAACTGAGTAGAAAACAATTATAGTTGTCAGAAGAAAATGGAGAAGGGACAGTGGATTTGGTTGATGAGGGAGAACTGGGGCAGTGTCTGAGGCTTAGGTATACTTACCAGTCGACTATTGGTTGTAATGTTATATTAAATGCACAGACTGTGGGATGGAACTAGATGTGGTCCTGTGGCATTAATGAGGACAGTAATGTGGATATACCACAAGATCATCCACTAAGAAGTGGTCAGCCCTTCACTTGGGGGCCTAACTCTTGACTTTGCAAAAGGAGAGGTGCCCCCACCTGCATGTCCTTGTTATGGAGTGGCAGAGTTAGACAGATGTCTCCATCTGGTTCCAAAGCAGCAGTGAATGTAACCTTTATACTACACCTAGAGGCTTTCACAGAGGAGTTTAATAAAATATCAGTCAGGAACAAATCATAGCCAACAAATCGACGGTATTAGGAACTAAATGAGAGGGCATGTGGGGAGGTATGCACAGCTCCTCCTCTGATAAAAGGAGAAAGAAAGCTCCCCCTTCTTTCCCTTACTCAGGTAAATAGAGCTCCCCCACTACTCCCTTACCCTTTAACCTGCACGGTCAGACATTCCTCATCCTGTTTCTACCTTAACTACTGCCTGCTAAAGCTGATGTCCTTCAAAGTGAGTGTCAGTAATGTAGATCAGATGTATAACAAAAAATTACATGAAGGCCTGCAACCCTCCATTGCCACAAAATCCCATGTGTAGGCCCTGATCAACCCCATCTGCCTATCTAGTGTTATTTTCTGGCATGGAGGACACCTAGCCTCCTAGTTTTGTGTAGAGACATTAGGAAATAGCAGGGCAGTTTTCCCTTCCCATGCTGCAACCCAAGAACCATTCGGAGCTTGTCCGACTACTGCATCCCACACAGGCATGGGAAAGCAAGGCCTGGTCTACATGCAAATTTTGTACCAGCATAACTATTTCAGTTAGGGGAGTGATTTTTTACTGAAATAGCTACACAGGTATGACTTCTAGCATGGATGCTGCGATACCAGTATAAAAGTGTTTACAGCAGTATAGCCAGTTACCTTCCCTGAATAGGAATAAACTATATTGGTATAAGCTCATTTAGAGCAATATAACTGCATCTACAGTAGGGTTTTGTATCGGTATAACTATAGCTATAAAGCAGTACATCTTTTATGTACAGTCAAGGCCCAAGTTATAATGGCATCTGTGGACCCTGCAGAGGACATGGTGGTAGCGACAGCCAGAAAGGGAACCTGAAGGAAAAATATTGGGTTTGATCACATGGTGGAAATTACATCAGATGGAAACTTAGAAGTGCCCCATGACAGTCTGCACTTACGTTTGTACTGACCTCCAGCTAGAGAGAACCATATTGCACGCTGTGTTTCATTGTAACTTTCGCTACCATGACCTTGAAAAACAGAACTAAAAATATTGTACTTTCATGGTGAGCACCATGAATTTGAAAAGGGGGAAAAAGGAAAGTGCTTTCAGTTCTGTAACTGACATTTTATCAGTTGTAGGAATGAGGTCTTCTCAAGGGAGTTCAAATGAGCCTGGAGAGTCTGAATCTCTGGCCAGAAGATCTTACTCCAGCTCTTTATCAAAGCAATGCACATACCCTTCACAGCACTCTTAGCTCATATGCACAGCTCTTAAGGCCAGAAGGGACAACTAGATCATCTAGTGTGACCTCCTGCATAAAACAGGCTGCAGACTTTCACCCCGTTGCTCCAGTACTGAGCCCATTAACCAGTATTTTGGATAAAGCATACCTTCCAACAGGCGTATGGTCTTGCTCTGAAGACATCAAGAGACATAGAAGCCCCCACTTCCCTTGTTCCAAGGTTAATCAACCTCATTCTTAAAAATTTGAGCCTTATTTCTAATTTGAATTTGTCTAATTTTTATATCTGGTCATCATGTTTTACAGGGGGAATGAATCTATCATCCTTATTCAGGATTGAGTGGTAGCTTGTGTATTGTACACTTGACACAAGGGGGCCCTCATTCTGACTGGGACCATAGGTATTACCCAATGTAAATATTGTCATAGACCCAGGCCAGTTGGGTACAGCAGAGTAGCCTTATTGGGATCCAGGAAGTGGGCGGGCGAAGCTCGCCCACTGCTAAAGGATCCCCCCCCCCAGCCTAAGGGGGGGGATCCACAGGACCTGGGAAACCAAATAATTACGGGGGACAACTAATGAACAGGGATGGGAGTGCGGTCAAAGGGTCAAACGAAGGGAACTGGATGGGGACACTGAGCAGAGAACCCCGGACAGCGCCCACCGCTCCTCAAAGGCGTCAAGGGAGTCAGTGGACGCCGCGCAGAGGAACTCTGCCCGGAGACGTGAACGGACAGAGGATCGGAAATAGCCCCCGCAGTCGCAGGAGACTATCGGCCAACCTCCTCGCCCTGGTTTTATAGTTGGCCACTTTAGCCAGGGCCAGGAGGAGATTGACCAGGAGGTCCCACGACTTAGTGAGGCCACGGACAGGGAGTGCATAGATAAGGAGGTGAGGAGAAAAGTGCAACCAAAACCTTAACAAAATATTCGTGAGGAGCTGGAATAGGGGCTGCAACCTGGCGCACTCCAGATAGACGTGCGCCAGGGTTTCCCTCATGCTGCAGAAGGGGCAGGTGTCTGGGATTGGGGTGAACCACGCCAAGTACACGCCCGTGCTCACGGCCCCATGAAGGAGCCGCCAACTGATAACCCCGGCGGGCCTCGGCACTAAGGTGGAATAGAGGCTGGCCCACCAGGGCTCCTCACCCTCTAGAGGTGGCAGGAGGTCCTGCCACTTTGTGTCAGGGCGGGACGCGAGGGTGAGGACATGAAGGGTGTGGAGCACGAGCGTGTAGAGATGTTGTTTTGGTGTGGTCTGAAACCGGACCGGCTGCAGCTTGCATAGCCAGCTCACGGTGAAGGGGCGGGGGGGGGGTCGGGTCCATGGGGCAGGGGCCTGATGAAAAGGTCCAGAGGGCCTGGGGTGGAGGGTGGGCGGGGTGCGCCCTCTCGCAGGACCCGGTCGAGGTAAACCCGAGCAGCGGGCGGCAAAGCGGTCCTCACCTCCTGAAGTACGCGCAGGGCAATACAAGGTCTGGAGAGCCCCATGCGCTGAGCGAGCATCAGGGGATCCAGCCAGTCTCCCCGGTCATAGTCCAGGAGGGGTCTGACTCTGGTGACTTCTGCCAGGACCAACCTCTGGCACACCGAGAGGGACTCCGCCACCTGCACACGGAGCTGGGAATTGTGTAGCAGGGGCTCCGTGAGGAGATCTTCCCCCGCGGAGACCGCCACGGACCTGGTCGCTGTGAACAGTTTCCAGGTCCGGAGGAGGTCCTGGTAGAAGACCGGCAGCCCGGAGAGGTCTTGTGGAAGACCCCTCGGATGGAGATAAAGGAGCTGCCGGTCATATCGGAGCCCTCGGAAGCGGGCAGGAAGGCGTGCGCCAATATGCTCCACGCCGGACTACCTGCACCATAAAGGAGCCTCTGCAGGGCCTGGAGGCGGAAGACATAGACCTGAGTGTGGAGACACTTCAGGCCCTGCCCTCCCTCCTCCAGGGATAGATGGAGAATCCCTGCAGAGACCCAGTGCAGTCCTGACCAGAAGAACTCCAGAATCAATTTCCGGAGGTTGGCCAGGAAATCCAGGGCCGGAACCAGGGTGTTGAGCCGGTACCAGAGCATGGACAGGACTAGTTGATTGAGCACCAGTGCCCACCCTCGAAAGGACAGACACCCGAGTAGTCCTGTCCATCTCTGAAGCCGCTCTACCTCCCTGCCCTCTAAACCGTGCCAGTTCTCCGGTGGAGACGGATGCGTGGCAGAAAGGTAAACACCGAGATAGAGCAGTGGACCCGCGCTCCACCGGATGGCTTGAAGCACGGGTGGGAGGGAGCTCACCAGCCGCCAGTCCCCTACCACCAAGCCAGAGCTCTTGACCTAGTTGACCCGGGCGGAGGAGGCTGCCCAGTACACAGCCTGGCAAGCCTCCACCCACGCCAAGTCGCCCGGGTCCTGGACCACGAGGAGTACATCGTTGGCGTATGCCGACAGGACCAGCCGCAGCTCCGGCTCCCGCAGCACCAACCTCGTCAACCTCCTGCGGAGGAGAGAGAGGAAGGGCTCAATCGCCAGAGCATACAGCTGGCCCGAGAGGGGGCACCCCTGCCATGCTCCTCGCCCGAAGCTGACTGGTTCGGTCAGGGTCCAGTTGAGCCTGACCAGACATTCTGCGGAGGCGTTCAGCACCTCTAGAAAACCCACAAACTGGGGTCCCAAGCCAAACGCTCGCAAAGTGCTCAGGAGAAACCCATGGTCCACCCTGTCGAACGCCTTCTCCTGATCCAGGGACAGGAGGGTGAACGACAGACCGTCCCTATACCCGAGTTCCAAGAGGTCCCGGACCAGATATAGGTTGTCGAATATTGTGCGGCCCGGGACGGTGTAGGTCTGGTCTGGGTGGATCACGTCCGCTAGCACGGACCCTAACCGCAGCGAGATGGCTTTCACTACGACCTTGTAGTCCGTGCTGAGGAGCGAGACGGGACGCCAATTTTGTAAATCACGGAGGTCCCCCTTCTTTGGCAATAAGGCGAGCATGGCTCGCCTGTACGAAAGAGGGAGGACCCTGTTCTGCAAAGACTCGGCCCAGACGGTGACTAGGTCTGGGCCGAGGACGTCCCAGAACATGCGGTAGAACTCCACGGTCAGCCCGTCCATGCCCGGAGATTTATTGGTGGGCATGCGGTGGAGGGCTTCCGAGAACTCGGCCAGAGTGAGAGGCAGTTCTAGCCGGTCTCGGTCGCCCGCACTGACCGTCAGGAGTTCGTCCCAGAGCACTCTGCAAGCATTCGGATCAGTCAGATATGGAGAGAAAAGGCCTGCTTAGAAGGCCCTGGCCCTCCCGCACATCTCCACCAGATCCATGAGGGGGGTGCCGTCCTCTGCGAGGAGGCAGGTGACATGCTTCTTGGCCCCCCTCTTTTTCTCCAGGGCGTAGAAGAAGTGGGAGCTGCGATCCATCTCCCGAAGGAGGCGATGCAGGATTAAACAAAAGCACGCCGGGCCCGATGGTCCTCGAGGGCCCGGAGCTCCTCCTGCTTCTCCTGGCACGCCCCACAGAGAGATGGATCCTTGGGACTGGCAGCCAGACGCCTCTCCAGCTCTAAGACCTCCCGTTCCAACTGCCCTATTGCTGCATCCCTCCGTCGGCTGGTGCCCCAGGTGTAGTCATGGCAGAAGAGCCGGGCGTGCACCTTCCCCAGGTCCCACCACCGCCGCGCCGAGGGAAAGGCACGCTGCTGCCCTTGCCAGGCCAACCAGAACTCCCGGAAGGATGCCATGAAGCCCACGTCCTCCAACAAGCTGTTATTAAAATGCCAATAGGCCGGCCCCGGCCTCTCTGCACAGAGAGAGACCGTCACGGTGGCCAGGTGATGATTGGAGAATGGGGCCAGCCGGATGCTGGAGGAGTGGGCCTGTGAAAGATGGTAACGTGATAAATAGATGCGGTCCAACCAGGAGTAGCGCGACCGATGGGCCTCCACCCGGACAAAAGTGAACGTCGAGACGTCGTCTGGGTGGTGGTCATGCCAGACGTCCACCAGGGAGTGATGGTCGACTATCTCCCGGAGGACGTCCGCGGTGGCTGGGCACAGCTCGGTCCCCGAGCGGTCCCGCTCCTCGAGGGTCGTATTAAAGTCCCCGCCCAGGACCAGGCACTTGTGAGGATCCAGAGTGCAGAGGAAGGTGTACGCCTGCTGAAAGAAACGCAGCCGCTCCGGGCCCGATGTTGGGGCATAGACGTCGAGAAGATTGACCACGAGCCCCTCCAAACAGACCCAGAGGTGCAGCAGGCGGCCTGGCACAGCCTCGGCGACCCCCAGCACCTCGGGCCGTAGGTCGGGGGAGAACAGGATCGCCACTCCAGCCATACAAACTGTGAGATGGCTAAAGTAGACCCTGTCCCCCCATTCTAGCTGCCAGCTAGCTTCGGCGGTTGGATCCGTATGGGTCTCCTGCAGGAAAATCACAGAGTACCCCCCTCCCAAAGGAAGGGGAGCACCTGCAGAGACCCATCCTACAGCCCTGGGTGTTTAACGTTGTCAAGGTTCCTCCTCCACCCTGAACTCTAGGGTACAGATGTGGGGACCTGCATGAAAAACCTCCTAAGCTTATCTTTACCAGCTTATGTGAAAACTTCCCCAAGGTACAAAATATTCCACCCGTTGTCCTTGGACTGGCCGCTACCACCACCAAACTAATACTGGTTACTGGAGAAGAGCTGTTTGGACGCGTCTTTCCCCCCAAAATACTTCCCAAAACCTTGCACCCCAATTCCTGGACAAGGTTTGGTAAAAAGCCTCACCAATTTGCCTAGGTGACTACAGACCCAGAGCCTTGGATCTTAAGAACAATGAACAATCCTCCCAACACTTGCACCCCCCCTTTCCTGGGAAATGTTGGATTAAAAAAAAGCCTCACCAATTTGCATAGGTGACCACAGACCCAAACCCTTGGATCTGAGAACAATGAAAAAGCATTCAGTTTTCTTACAAGAAGACTTTTAATGAAAATAGAAGTAAATAGAAATAAAGAAATTCCCCCTGTAAAATCAGGATGGTAGATATCTTACAGGGTAATTAGATTCAAAAACATAGAGAACCCCTCTAGGCAAAACCTTAAGTTACAAAAAAGATACACAGACAGAAATAGTTATTCTATTCAGCACAATTCTTTTCTCAGCCATTTAAAGAAATCATAATCTAACACATACCTAGCTAGATTACTTACTAAAAGTTCTAAGACTCCATTCCTGGTCTATCCCCTGCAGAAACCAGCATATAGACAGACCCACAGACCCTTTGTTTCTCTCCCTCCTCCCAGCTTTTGAAAGTATCTGGTCTCCTCATTGGTCATTTTGGTCAGGTGCCAGCGAGGTTACCTTTAGCTTCTTAACCCATTACAGGTGAGAGGAGCTTTCCCCTGGCCAGGAAGGATTTCAAAGGGGTTTACCCTTCCCTTTATATTTATGACAAACGTGATGATGGTAAGAGGTTCCATGAGGAGGGCTGGGGGGGATCCTCGCTGGCAGGGACGCTCGCGGTTCCCAACGGGCCGTGCAACAATCCATGACCTACCCCGTAGGTAATTAGGGAGTCATGGAACAGGCAGACTCGCTGGTAGGTCATGGCGGCCTGCTTTCCGGTCCTTTTACCCTCCCCCATAAGGGCCCTCACGGCCCGGAGGATGAGATGGAAATCCTCCCATCGCTGCAGGGCGAGCTGCACCTTATTACGGGAGCCCTGGACGTCCTCAAGGAACTCCCGCAGCTCATCCCGCAGCGTATGGGAGGCCGGGGTCACTAGCCCCCGGCTGTCCTCCGGAGGGACGGCTGACACAGCCCCGTGGCCCACCGAAACGGGCAGGCAAGGAGCAGACCCGCGACGTGGCGCCCGATGGGCTGGCGCCACGCAGCCCCCCTCAAACCCTGGCTCGATTGGGGGCGGCGGAGGGAAGGTAGCAGCCCCTAGTGAGTCGGGACTGGGGAATACAGAAGCCGCTCCCTGGGGGCTATCTTCTAGGAGCGAGGAGATGACGGCCCCAGGGGCGGCAATGATAGCACGGGAGGTGGGGGGGGGAGGGTTGACATCAGGGGCAGGGGAGGGATCCAGAGTAGGGGCAAGGCAGGGGTTGGGTGCAGAGCCAGGGAGAGGGGCAAAGGTAGGATCCTGGGCCCCAGAAGCCAAGCCATTGGAAAATGGCCCCTCTCGATCAGGCTCTGGGAGGTGGGGGTGGGGCAGGAGGCCCTCCATGATGCTGGGCTCTGGCACCACGGCCGGCATAGTAGTCAGAGCACCATCGGTGGGGTCCCTGCCCAGGAAGGAGGTCAGTCGCCCCACGTCCTCGAGGGGCAACCCGTTGGGCTCGGGTCCCAGCCGCAGTGCACCAGCAGTCGCCTTGGTGGACTCGGCGGCTAACAGCAGGGTGCCGCCCACGGCCGGGTAGATGGAGGAGCCCTGGGAACCCTCGCAGGCGGGAGCAAAGGTAGCGGTTAGGGGAAGGGGACGTGGGACAGGCGGGGCCGGGGTGAGGTTGCTCAGATCGAGGCCTGCTAGCAGAGGGTCATCCTCCCCCTGAGTAACTGGGGTCAGACCCAGGGCTTCGATCTCCTCATAAATGGAGGGGAACTCTCCTTCCGCCACCCCGGAGGTCTCCCCGCTAGTGCCCGAAGCGACACTCGCTCCGAGGCTCACGGGGACTCCGGATGGTAACGGGGCAGGTGGGGCTCCATCGGGGTCCTTGGAGGGAAGGGACTCCAAGGGAGGGACGGTACTGCCCTCCCGTGCTGCCACGTTTCCCCCAGCCGGCACCAGGGGATGGTATGCATCCGTGGGCAAGGCAGAAGGCTCGGCTCTCCCACGCTTGGCGGTATCCCTGCCACACCCTCCTCTAGGGACCCCGCCGAATTGTAGGCAGCAGAGGCAGGGCTCTCCCACTCGTCTGGGTGTGCTGGAGGGGGCACCCCTTGGGCCCGAGCGGGAGCAGTGATGGACTGAGTGGGAGGAGGGGCGGCTTCGGGCACCAGGCAGCCAGGGGCACCGGCGATGAGGGGGCCGGCACCGGCGATGAGGGTCCAGCACCCTGCCGGGGCTCGGGGGTCCCAGATGCCTCTTCTTGCTGGGCCAAGGGGCAGTCCCTCCGGATGTGCCCCATCGTCCAGCAGAGGTAGCACTGGGCCTCCCCCGTGGAATAATGCACCTGGTAGTGGGCCCCCGGTAGGGGATCAAAAAGGACCCCTCAAGTGCCTCTGCGTCACGCGCCGGCGGCGGCAGTTGCAGCTGCACTTGCCGGCGGAACGAGAGGACGTGATGGAGGGCAGGGTCCTTGCAGCCCAAGGAGAGAGGGCTTAAGACAGAGATGGGCTTCTGCAGGGTAGAGAGGGCAGGTAACAGGGCGGCATTGGGAAAGAAGGAAGAGACGGAAGTCAGGACCAGGCGGACACCCAGGTCGTCCAGCGGCTCGAGGGGGATGAACACGCCCCCTACCGCCAGGCCCTTCTCCACTGCCTCCTGGGCGGCGGCCTCCGATGCCAGGAAGAAAATTACCTTCCCGTACATTTTGGAGGCTGCCACAATGGCCGTGGGCCCCACCGCCCTCGCCAATGCCCGAATGTAGGTCTCCACATGGGGCGAGGCGGGCACCAGGAGGCAACGGACGCCGTGCTTCCTGGTCATGGTGGGAAAGGGGCCCCGGCCGCTATAGCTGGTAGCGGAGGCGGTGGGCGGGAGAGATGACGTAGCGGTAGGCGGGGGGGCTGCCTCCACCTGGGCGCACACCCTGGAGGCCGGGGGAGGGACACCCACAGAGCTGGTGGAGGGAGCAGCGGGGTGGGATGCCGCAGCCGGTGGTGGGGCTGCGGCAGTGAGGGCAGTCCCTGCCATGGAGGGCCTGGACTTTTTGGCAGGGCCCTTCCCCTTCTTCCTACCCTGGCCCTTCCCGCCTGCTGGGGGGGCTCCCCCAGAATCTAAGTGGGGGAGGGACGTGGCAGAAATGGAGGTCACCCCGGTGCCCGCCGCTGCCGGCACCCCGGAGGGGGCGGTGACAGGCGGTTTGACAGCGGCGGTTGAAGTAGAGGCTTGAGGGGGTGACGGAGGGGCAGGCGGGGGAAGCGTATCTAGGGCTTCTGGAGGGGCTTCACCCGTCGTGTCCCCCGCCATAATGATCAGGGAGGGAAGGACACCAGAAAGAGGAGGGGAAAGGGGAGGCAGGTCAACCACTCCTCCCCGCTAGGCTGCAGGCAGGGGAGGAGGGCGCCAAAGGGGATGGGCTGGACAGGGGGGCTTTTGAGGACTTGTGGGGGACAGTCACCGACTCAGGGTAGGAAACCGGCTCCTCTAGCTGCACTAGGGGACGGGGGTCATAACAACATTCGGGGAGTGCAGTGAGATCGGGGAAAACTCAAACAGGGGAAGGGCACAAGCGCATGGGTGCACTGAATAAGGGGCCAATCAGGGCAGGGGTATCACATGGGGAGGGGGGAGAACCAGGCTGGAGGCAGGACAGGGAACCCAGGGGCTGACTTCAGAGGCAAGGGCAGGGCAAACAAGGAAAGACTGCAGAGGGAAAAGGGCGGGACTGGCAAATAAGCTGAAGCCAGCAAGGTGCTGGGGTAAGGGGAAGGGCGAGAAGGCTGCAAGGGGAAAAATGGGGCAGGGAGCCAGAGACAAAGCTGGGGGTTGCTGAAGGGGGTCAGTCCAGGATGAGGCGGGGGGCACGTGCGCTCACAGAAGAGTCAGTGTGGGCTGGCTGCTGCTGCAGGCCCAAAAGGTGGTGAAAGGGGACAGCAGGCCAAGCAAGCAGCAGAGTCCCAGAAGCAGGAGCTTGAGGCAGATGGTAAGTGTCCACTGGGGGTGATGGAGGGGGCAGCGACGATGGTGGTGGGGGGGGTTGGGGGGGACGACACACTGATGGACTAGGAGGCAGGCTCCACACCACACCCCCTGTGTCCCCACAAACACAGTCAAAACCCCCACCACAAGAGCACAGTCCAAAAGTTACTCAGCCTTCAAGCCCCCTCCACAGTGGTCTGCAGAGTCCTTGTACGCTCCCCCAGGAGCGGATGGCCTCGTCCCCTCCTCCTTTGGGGTCTGGCAGTTCTCAGGCAGCAGCAGCAGCCCGGTGGCCAGGCAGGCAGAGAGGACCCCTCACAGGTGTTATTGATGGTGGTGGTGGTGTCCACAGCAGCAGTAGCAGCAACGGCTGGGGTAGGGGTCCCTCACTCCCCCCCCCCCCAGGGCTGTAGTTGGAACTGTAGCCAGCTAGGTAGCGGAGAAGGGGGGTGGGTGGATGGTGTCTGGCCCGGCCAGGGGAGCAGCTGGAGCAGGGGCAGTGGCGGCAGCAGCAAGGGCCTAAGGCCCAGCAGCAGTCTCCTTCTGCCCTCCCGGCCAGTCGGGTTCAGCAGAGGAGCCAAAGACAGGTCTACTGGCCACTGGATGAACAGTTTTCTGTTCCCTGACTGACCAGAGCAGGCTCCAGACTCCAGGCTAATGAGAACACCTGACTCCAATTAACCTGCAAAGAGTCAGGTGAGGCCATTAAGCTAATGTGACCACCTGACTCTAATTAAGGCCCCTCTGATAATATAAAAGGGCTCACTCTTTTTTGAAGCAGAAAAGAGCCAGAAGAGAGGAAATGCAGCTGAAGGGTTGGTTAATGAAGACATGTCAAGTCATTAGTAAGGGAGAAGCAGGAGAGCTGTGGGGAAGTGGCCCAGGGAAATGTAGGTTTCAGAGTAAAAGCCGTGTTAGTCTGTATCCGCAAAAAGAAAAGGAGTACTTGTGGCACCTTAGAGACTAACAAATTTATTTGAGCATAAGCTTTCGTGAGCTACAGTTCACTTCATCAGATGCAACGTAGCAACTCTGGCAGTAAAAGGTTGGCTGCCAACAGCTGCTACCATTAGGATCCCTAGGCTGGAATCTGGAGTAGAGGGCGGGCCTGGGTTCCCCCGCCCCCACACACACACCACTGCAGAAACACCTTCTGGGAGGGGAAAACAGGCCCCTGTCAGGACAGGAGGCTAAACTGTTTTGGCATGAGGCTGTAGGAGCAACAGAGACTGCGGGAATTCTCTCACCATCCTCCATTGCTGGCTTATGATGAAAAGGGCTCAGTAGACTGTGTCCCTGGCCCTAGAGAGAGAAAGGCTACGTGGAGGGTTGCAGTGAGCCTCTGAGGCTAGCATAAACCACTTGGAAGCGCGGGACCCACGGGGACAAGGTTGGAGCTCTGCCACAATATTTAATTATACGACTATCGAGGAACTATTGAACATGCACAATATCAGCTCCCTCATTTCCCCCTTACATAATAACTTTTGTTAAAAATTAGCCAAAAACAATTTTCCAAGCACAGCTTTCTATGACCCAAACAAGGAAAAGTGCCAGAAATTGTAGGAAGTCCACTAAGAATTTCACTTTTGTCAATCCAATTAATGTGAACAGCACTCAGATACAATGTTGATAGGCAGCAATACAAAATCCTTAGACCAGGGGTGGGCAAACTTTTTGGCCCAAGGGCCACATCTGGGTGGGGAAATTGCATGCAGGGCCATGAATGTAGGGCTGGGGCAGGGGGTTGTGGTGCAGGAAGGAGTGCGGGGTATGGGAGGGGGTGCAGTGTGCAGGAAGGGGCTCAGGGCAAGGGGTTTGGGCAGAGGAGGAGTGCAGGGTGTACGAGGGGGTTCAGGGAAGGGGATTGGGGTGCAAGAGGGGGTGTGGAGTGTGGGAGGAGGCTCAAGTCAGGGGTGCAGGGAGGAGTGTGGAAGGGGGCTCAGAGCAGGGGTTGGGGTGCAAGGTGCAGGAGGGGCTCAGGGCAAAGGGTTGGGGTGCAGGAGGGGTTTGGCAGGGAGTTTGGGGTGCAGGCTCTAGTGTGGCACCACTTACCTGGAGCAGCTCTGGGGTGGCAGTGGTGCGCACTGGGGCCAGAGCAGGCTCCCTGCCTGCCCTGGCCCCGTGCCGTGCCAGCCCCGGAAGCAGCCAGCACCATGTCCCTGTGGCCCCTGGAGGACAGGGAGCAGAGGGCTCCATGTGCTGCCCTCACCTGTGGGTACCTCCCCCAAAGATCCCATTGGCTGCGTTTCCCTAGCCAATGGGAGCTGCAGGGGGCAGTGCCTGTAGGTGGGGGCAGCACACCAAGCCCTCCTCCAGGGGCTGCAGAGACGTGGTGCTGGCCACTTCTGGGAGTGGCACAGGGCCTGCGGCACCATGAGGATGGCAATCCTGTGGGCTGGATCCAGCCCGCAGGCCGTAGTTTGCCCACCCCTGCCTTAGTGTGGCAGATTCAGGCCTTGAATTGGCAAGGTTCAAATGAGCAGAAAATAGATTATTTTAGATCTGCTTCTTAAGTAAACCTGGAAAGTTAGTGGTGATTTCTATGCTAAAGGTCTATTCTGGATGCTGGGCTAATTATTATGCAGCAAGTTTACCAGGGATTATAATAACTATTGATATCTACACCTGGCTTCTGGGATTATCAGTTCACTTGACATATAATGTGTTTAGCAGCCTTTCAGTTATGATTTTGGAAATGGAGGGCTCTGTTATTTTAAGGATTATCAACTAAAAGTAAATGTATTTCTTAAATCTGGGGTTGTTCTCTTCTCCTCTCTTTCTCTTTTCTTCTTCTTCTCCTCCTCCTTCTCTCTGATATAAATATCATGAATTGAAATATACCACTCCTCCCCCTTTGCTCACATAACACACCATTTTATAATAATAAAAATTAAGAAAAAGTCTCAGTCAAAAAGCCTTACAGTTGTCAAACCTTGCATTATTAGCATTAAATCCAAATCGAGCCTGTGATCCATAGCACTGTAGCAGTATCGTATTGCACACATCGCTACGCGAACAAAATTTTGTTTATTTTCCTCTCCTTGTGAGTGGGACCTCTTAAGATCAGATAAAACAAGTTTCTTTCAGTCATTGGAGTCACAGTGGTGCAAAGAAGAGGGGAATCAGGCCCATTATCTGCAAATAGCTTTATAAATATAGATTGGATTATTAATGCTTGGGTCTGGCTACACTGCAATCAGCGCAAGACCCAAGGGGACTACAGGAATGGCTATATGTCTCCTTTGCACTCACCAGGGCTTAAAGTTGAACATGGCTTAAAATATTTCTGTAATTGTAAAAATCCAGAGGAGACTGATTGCTAGCTCTAGGTGAGCAAATGGATATGCATACCTTTGGCCAGATCTTCAACTGGTGTTAATCTGCATATGGCTGGTGTACCTTGGTGATTCATTGCAGTGGAGCTATGCTGATTTACACCAGCGAATGATCTGACTCCAAAAGATTCAGAAAGGATTGAAGAGCCTCAGTTCATGTGTTAGCTAAGCTATGTAACCATCTGATCTTGGTTTTGGTTACCTTTGTCCTCCTCACCTGCCTTTTGTTCGTCACACTCATTTATTTGTGTCGTGCCCTTGTTTAGAATAGATTGCAAGCCCTATAGTATGGCAATGTGCAGTACAGGAAGAGGCAGCTTAACGTTAGTGAGTATTGTGCCTATGATGATGGGGCCCTGATCCTAGTTTAGTGTAACAGGTGCTGCTATAATGCAAAACATTAATAGGTATGATCATAAGAATGCTAATAATATCATTTGCTAGCAGAGTTTTAAGAAGCTAGATAAATAAATGTACACTTGATCATCAGCTTTTTTATTCTTTTGATTTCTTTTCAAGGCAGAGTATTTAAAGACCAGTTGATCATGTCCCTCAGGGGACAGGGTGGGGGGAGGGAATAAGAGGCAGAGCTAGAGCAGGGCCTTGGGGGGAAGGGGTGTAGTGGGGGTGGGGCCTCAGGGCAGAGCGGGAGGTGGTGCGCCCCCAAGGAAAATAAAAGGCAGCGTCTATGTGTGTGAGTTCTTGTGTCTTCTTTAATTCTCTGTAGTGCAAACTCTAAGAAATTCTGTTTCACAGATATATGTTACTTTTGAAAATCTGGCTTGACTTCACCTGGGTTCTCACCTCTTATTTTTTGGTTTGTTTCAAGTTCAAATGGATCCAAAGCCCAAAGGCAGTCACATGTGCTGAGTTTCTCTTTGTTTGGTATTGAAAGTTATAGCCACATGAAACTAGAGTCTTGTATGTTTTTCACCTGGAACTCTAAGCCTGCCAGGTTTGCTCGAATTTGTCTGCAAACCTTTCAAAAAACCTAGTCCAAATTTTGGGTTTGAAAGTGAGATTTTAATAAAGTTTTGGCCATCAGAAGTTTAAAGGGCCAGATTCTTAGTTGGTGTAAATTGGTGCAGCTCCATTGACTTCTGTATCTTGTGCCTTGTGTTTTAATGTTTAAACCAATCTCTATTAGAGATCAGGATGAGACTTATGGGGGGGGGGGGGCTAGATTATCCCTCATATGTCTACTGTAGGGTTCTTACACCTTCCTCTGAAGCCACTGTCAGAGACAGGATGCTTGATCTACCTTGGATCTGATTAATTATGGCAATTCCTATTGTCCCTATTACTTTATTAGGTTACACCCATTTACCTCAATTGTGGATATAGCTCTAAATAGTCAAAGCAAAACACAAAGAGAAAGGGCCAAAATCTCTACTGGTGTCAAATGACTGAGCACAATTAACTTCAATGTAGTTTCACCCATTTACTCTAGCAGAGTTTTGTCCTATGACTTTAGTTGGAAAGATAAACACAAATGCAAATGTACATGTGCACCCTGAACATAAAGTAAATCAAGTTAGATAAGGAGAGGAGAAGTAAATATAATCTTGTAGGATAGGATACCAATTGACTGAGATTTGTGAGGTCATTTTCCATTATTTGCTCTGCTAAAAGGATGAGTTGGGTGTTTCTCATTTCTTTATGAAAATGTTTGGGAATTGATTCAGATATTAGTCATTATACATTCATGCCAAGGCACTCAGCTCTGGCTAATGAATGATTAATGTATCGTGTAAGCAATGTGATCATTCTGTGTGACATGCCAACAGCTCTAGCTGAAGCTCAGTGATGAATGTAAAAGGAGTAAGGTTTTTATTATATGTACAGTAAAATGATCTGCTGTGGAAAAAGGATGTTTACATAACGATAAAGAGAACAGGTGAGAGGGTGACTCAAAACAGAATCTGGCATCCTAGTTACCAAAGGAAATCTCTTGGCTTTTTAAAGAATCTAGAAATCCTTATTTCACATCTTTAAAAGAGGTAAATATGGAGTAATGGTAATAGGCCCCATTTCAGGAAGCTGCTTTGCCTGGATAGATATCTGAGAGGTTCTATTCAAGCATACACATCTGACTAAGCAGGTCAGCCTTCAGGATCAGGGATGCTGATAGAGCTCATTATTTTGATAGTTATGGTTGCAGGCTTGCTTCTGTTCCTACTGAAAGCAATGGCAAAACTCTCATTAGTCTACAGTGGGACCAGGAACTGGCCATGTTTTCTGACAATACTAGTATAGTTATGACATAAAAACTGTAATCTTACCAAGTCTTCTTTCCCCCTTTGGTAATTTCTTTTGTAGCCTGAATTTGACGTAACTGGACCCACACTGGTTTTGAAACGTTACTCTTTCAACTAGAATTAATCTGGGGACACATGACATGCTGACATCAGAATTTCTCAGAGATATTATACACCTGTATTTCAATTATAATGACAAAATTGGTACAATATCTATCAATGGAGGGCCATATCTGCTACCCTTACTGACTTTCAGTAATACCTTGCTCTGCGAGTAGTCACACTGAAATCAATGTGGATGAAATCCTCACCCCATTGAAGACATTGGGAGTTCTACCAATAACTTCAGTAGGGCCAGAATTTCATTCAGTGAGACACTGGAGTAAGAAAACTACTTTACATGAACAAAGTGGCAGAATCTGGTCCAGAATAAACACCAATTAATTAAAATTTTTACTGATCTACTCAATATTTTTCTTTTAAAAGATTCAAAATGGGAGGAGTTTATTGAAGGATGTTTAATGAAAAATAAAACTCCAAACATCACACAAAGTAATCAATACATATTTTATCCTTTATAATCAAAGCCTTTACAATTTATCCAAATGGACCTTGCTTTTCAGAGTACAGTGAACCTCATTAATCCACACTCCCCATGACCCATGCAAAAGATTAATAGATATTCTGTCCCATTTGTCAACAAAGACTTCATAGCAAAATTATGCAAGGAAGGGCTTATATTACTGAAGTTCATAACTTTTGAAAAAAAAAGTTTGAAGTGTTGTTCTACTCTGCAAAGTGACTGAAAAATGGCATTTGAGGTACTATTTTTGTTACTGGTCAATGATTTCCAGATCAAATATGCTCAGTTTAAAACCAAAAAAAAATGTGAACTGCTTTTTAGAGAGATAGATTAGATGATGATGATAGAAGGCCAGCAAAATACCTGGACTCTGAGAGTTCTTTCCATCTTCTGCATAATCATCAACAATAAGGGTTATGAAGACCCAATTCTGGCTTCAGCAAAAGCTGTATGACCCCCCCAAGACCCTCCCATTGTGTAGCCCACAGGTCAAGCTTTCCTCTTATATTCACTGTCTTGCCTTCATTATATTCAGCTGTTGTAATACAAGAAACCTACAGGCCTATATCCTGTCAGACATTAGCTGAAGCATAAGTAAGCCCTAAACCTTGGCATAGATAAATGGCCTAATGGTTACCTTGAGGGGGAGTATGTAAGTGTATTTTAGGGAACAATGCTATTGATGCACAAGATAGGATAGAATCTACAACTACCTCTCTGACAGCTGTGTTCTCTCTACCAAACAACAAAAGTACAAGCAGCAAAGCCTTTTGTCACTGAAGTAAGAAGGTATGACTGGATACACAGCTAACAACTTTATTGTATGGGAAGATGCCAGTTTAACACGGCTGCTACTCTGAAACTTATAAGTCTGTATCCGCAAAAAGGACTTGTGGCACCTTAGAGACTAACACATTTATTTGAGCATAAGCTTTCTTGAGCTACAGCTCACTTCATCAGATGCACTTTTCAGAGTGGGAAGCACACTTTAAAAGCATGCTATGAATTGTACAGCATTACCAAAACCAAACTATTAAACACATAAAGCATATTTATGATGCTTTATTCTTGATTTTATGGATACCTTGTTCACTTGCTAAGTGTCATTCTTTCACAATGGGTATTTTAGTCATTTGTGTAAGTTAGTGAGTCTACGATATAGAAATTATAAAAGACATCATATTGCTATGATAAAGCACTAATTCATAATCCTATTAATTTACTACTGAGTTTTTGGTACTATTATTTTCAGCACATTATGGGCCTGGAAGAATGGATATAAAACTAAACTCCTCCAAATCTGAGGTATTTTTTAAAAATAAAATTTACCTATAGTTTAAAGCCACTTGAAGCCTACGTTAGCAAAATATAACTCCTGCCTGAACTCTGAAATCTGTTTGCAGTGAAAGTTTATTTTTATTTATTACAGAGCACTGACAAAAATAATTTATGTATTTCATGGTATAGAAAATGCTAGAGGGCTTGTTATTTTTAGCCTTTAAGCATATCAGTGTGTATATATATAAATTATATTATATATATACCAGTAAATTAGTCTTTAACAGGTAAATGGCTTAATGGAACAAGAGAGATGACTTTCAGATGTGGATAACCTCTTTCCAATTGCTTTTTCCCCCTACCTTTGAACTTTTCAACTGGGATGGCTACAAGCCAGCTCTGGGGGCTATTGATAAAATGAGTTAAGAATAGATTAAAACATTTCCCTGGTGATATATAATGTTTCTCTGTTGATAGTGTTACTTTTCCATCATCCCTCTAAACCATCCAGACAGAATTTCTTAACCCAGTCAAAAAATTACTCATGCTCTTTTATTATTATTATTATTTCATTTTATGTGTCTTGTGGCAGGTTTATTTATAGACAATTTTTTTAGGGTCTGACGCTGGACTGGAAAGTGTAAGATTTTCTTATAAGGCTATGACTGTTAGCTGAGATTTTAGCAACCAGCTAGCTAACTGGGATGCTCAATTTCCATTAATTTTAGGCAGCTTTAAAAATCTTAACCGAGCCTGTCTAGATTAATTGCTGTGCAGTTTCAGACCAGGTGTATTATTTATACAGTTTCTTTTTTTCTCATTTTGCCCCCTGCCCCCGCCTTCTTTATTCATCATAAATATTGATTTGATATAACCCAAAAGGTTTGGGATTTCCTGGAAAAATTAAACAACCTTTGACCTCTATGAGAAGATATGAGAAGAATTGTGATGGGAGCTCATGGTCAAGAGGGCATGAATTTAGAAGTAATCTGCCATAAAGGGTAAAGCAATTGAGGCAATCATCCAAGTTATCATAAGAACCGTGTAATAACCATGGAAAAGAGAGGCATTTAAAGGTGCAAAATGACTCTGTCCCTATGAATATTTTAAGGATTCCTCATTGCTACTATAATCCAAACAACAATAGTAATGCCTAGAGACCCTAATCAAGATTGGGATCTCATTGTGCTAGGCACTGTCCAAACACATAGTAAGAGACAGTCTCTGTCCTGAAGAGTCTGAAATTTGAATAGACAAGACAGTTAAAAAATGTGTGAGAAAGGAAGGATTATTACTGCCATTTTACAGATAGGGAAATGGAGGATTAAGTGACTTGCCCAAGGTCACATGGGAAGTTTAAAGGGAGAGCTGGGACCTGAACCCAGATTTCCTGAGTCCTAGCTCACTTAAAATTTAGGTTGACATAGCTACAGAGCTCAGGATTGTGAAAAATCCCCACCCCGCCTACCATAGCTATGCCATCTTAAGCCCCAGCGTAGACATAGATAGGTCAATGGAAGAATGCTTTTGTCAAGCTGGCTACCATCACCTGGGGAGGTGGGGTTTCTACACCAATGGAAAAACCCCTTCTGGATCTAAACTACAGGGTTATAGCAGCATTGCCGTGGCACTGTAGCTGTGCCTCTCTAGCACCTGTAGCGTAGACCTGGCCTTAGTGGTTTAACCACAAGAGCATCCCTCTTTTCTAATGTGTTACAATGAATATAGAGTGATAAAGTGACAGAATAAAAACTCAAATTCTATGAGTGACAACAGTGCAACTTTTTCTAACCCATACAATGGAAGAAAGGGAGGGAGTGCAAAAGGCATGAGTCAGGACTTCTGGATCCAGCTGTAAGCTCTGCCGCTGCCTCCCGTGTGACTTGCAGTCAAGCACCCTGTCTGGACCTCAGTTTTTGCAACAGTACAATGAATATAGCTGTCTCCCAAGGGTATTATGGGCATTACTTAACTAATGTCTGTGAAGAAATTAGAGATCCTGAGATGTAAGGTCTATATCAATATGAAATATTTAAAATGTTCAGTGTCTCTCCCCTGTCGCTTGTCCAACCTATTTAACTCCCAATTCTTGTGTAGGATAACATCAGACTTAATTTGAAGGCTCATAAAAGTGTGAAATATGAGGGTGTCTCTCAATGAATGCCATTACCTTTGTGGAAACAACTGATGCCATGTCAATGTACTGGCTGAATGTCAAAGGAAGCTGTTGTTTAAACATTCTAGCACTAGAAAATGAGGTTTGGTAAGAAATAAAATGAATTCTATAAGATTAAGTGCAGGATGAATATAGAAGCCAGATAATGCTGGTAACACTTATAAAGGCCAGGTAATAAATCACTTAAGATAACAAATATACAGTAATAGATATACAGGCGAAAATAGAAAATAGCTCCATATTACTGAGGGACTACACAGTGATTTACATCTAGCTTTGGCCTGTAAGGCCAAATGCCTTACAGAAGTCTAAGTGTATTACGTCAAGACTATTACCTTTATCAACCAAACTTGCAATCTGATAAAAAAAATATCAAGTTAGTTTGACACAATCTATTTTCCATAAACCCATGTTGATTGTCATTAATTATATTACTCTCCTTTAATTCTTTATCAATCAAGTCCCTTATCAGCTGTTCCATTATCTTGACCGCAATCAATGTCAGACTGACAGATCTTTAATTACTCTTTTTAAATATTGGCACAACATTAGTTTTCTTCCAGTCTTCTGGAACTTCCCTGGAGTTCCAAGACTTATGGAAATCACCATTACTAATCCAGTGAGTGCCTCAGCCAGCTCATTAAAAACTTTTGGATGCAAGTTATCTGAACCTGCTGATTTAAAAATGTCTAACTTTAGTAGCTGCTGTTTAACCCCACAAGATACTAGTGAAGTGGAAATAGTGTTATATGATATGACTACATCATCTGATTTTTCCCAAATACAGAACAGAAATATTAATTGGACAGTTCTGCATTTTCTGCATTATTATTGATGATTCTATCCTTTCCATCTAGTAATGGACCAGTACCATCATTAGGATTCTTTATACTTAAACTCTCTCTTACCGTCATTGACACAGCTGGACATAGATTTTGCCTTGTGTCCCTTTGCTTCCCTTATCAATTTTCTACAATTCCTCACTTCTGACTTATGTTCATTACTACTGATTTCTCCTTTCTTCCATTCATTATATATACATTTTATAGCTGCCTTCACTTTGTCTCTAAAGCAGATTCTTTTTTAACCAGTATGGCCTTCTCTCTCAATTCTAGGATTGTGTCTTTTTGGGCATTTAATAAAATGTTGTTAGACAATTCCCAATTATTATTCACATTTTTCTGATAAAATTCTTCGTCCCTGCTGATCTGACTCTTTTCAGTTTTGTGAAACTGGCCATTTTAAAGCACCAAGTATACATTACCAATTTTGGCTCCAGTCTTTCTCACATCCTTTTATATCTTTAGATACCAATTAGGCTATATCTTCACTGTCAAAAGAAGGTATATTTATTAGCGCAAGATAGCTAACTTGATGTGGGTGTCTTGCTGTAGAATCCTAATGTAGACAAAGCACAGGTAGATTTTACTTCCAGCTAGTTGAAGTCAACACTATACCTATATCCACCACCTAGGGTTTACCTCAGCTAGCTTACATGGAGATAAAAACTACCTGTTCCTTGTCTCCAGTAGGATTCTACAATGATATAGCTAATTCGAGTTAGCTATCTGATTGTAATAAACAGATCTTATTTTGGCAGTGAAGACACAGCCTTAGTGCATCCCATTGGACTTGTATTATGTTTTGTTAATGCTAGGTCTTTGTGAATCACTTCTTGCATTTATAATCTAAAATATTTCCTTTTGTGTGTTATCACTTTAAGTGTTTGCATTACGATTTTGCCAGGTCCTGTAGTAATGTATTATTATTATCATCATTGTATATTTTATTATTGTATTAATTATTTATATTACCATAGTGCATACAAGCCACAGTTATGGATCAGGACCCCACTGTGCTAGGGGCTGTACAAACACAAAACAAAAAGACTGTCCCCATGCTGGTAAGCTCTTAGGTCTAGATATGGATCTCAGAAAAATAAGGAAAGAAACTCTTTCTTGATAGCTGGGGAGAGTGCCATCGCAGGGGAAGTGTTCTAATCTCTCTCTTTTCTCCCATACTCAAGGTTCATTTTCACTGAGGTGAGGAGGAGAAGTCAGTTCCCACTTTTGGTTGTGCTGCTGAATGGCTAGGAGATAATTTTCTGCACAGCTAGCTTGAAACGACAGCAGCATCAGCACCACATCTGTTCATACTTGTTTGGATTGTCTTCTGCTAATTGACTGTAATGGGAAGAATTTGGCCCAAATAAATTATTTTAATCAAAGTTTATAACATGGGGACTATATTTCAGAATGAATGCAGCCAGAATCGTGGAACGAACCCAAAATTTTAGGATCGGCACTTATTCCCGCCCTCCCCGCATCCACGATTTTCTGCTCTCCCATATTAAGGGACTTTTTTTGTGTGAACTTTGCTGTGGGTGTTTCATTTAGACATTAACAATCTTACTCATGTAAATTGTCCTAGAAGCAGGTCTATTCCCCGTATCAGACTGGGCAGAAAGAATGTGCAGTGACATCACAAAAAAGGGGAACTTTAGCTTCTGCTTTAAAAAAAAAAATTAAAAAAAACTTGACACATAGCTGCACTCTTAGAAGTGATTGTTCACCAAGTACACCACTGCTTTAGGAGGACTAATTCTATACAAAATTTCCAATTGAAATGATTTTGGGCTAGTGCTGTTTAAAGGTGATTAGAATTCTTGTTACATTGGAGAATTGTTCAGATTCACTAGAGATGGGTGGGGCATACATATATTATGGCAATAGACCCAATAGAAAACCATAAGACAAATGGGAAAGTGAACTCATTTCTCTCTCCTTACCTCAGACAGCTGAACAGAAGGGAATTTTGTTCAAATTTCAAAAATACATTGACCTTCTATCAGAGACCAAGCTTTCCGCAAAAACTTGCAGCCAAAATGCGAATGGCTTGGAAAGTTCAGAACAGGTGAAAGGAGGGTTACAGTGGAAACTCTTTTGCAGCTTTTGAATGTGGCTCTACTCTGAAAAGCGATTATGTAAAAATAACACCTTCTTACCAAACAGATCAGCTTCCTGTATGTATAAGCTGAGTCTCAGCTTTGTCACTGTTTAACTTACTGAGAGCAGGCTGCTACAATCAGTATAGACAACAGAAGTTTTAGAGGTCTTTTTAAACTTAGTCCTTCAGAGCCAAGACAGATAAAAGAATGAACAAGTCTAATCCTCTTGGCCCATGAAAAGAATTGGGATGCCTATTTCCCACAGATCCAAGAGGGAGACCCAGATGGAGGTTGTGGAGGGGTGTACGCCCCTTGCAAGAGCTGAATTGAGCCAAGTAGGCCCAAGAATCAGACCATTTGGCTGTAATCTGGGAGAATTAAACCTGAGAGGAAAGCCCTAATTAAGGGAAGCTCACCTGTGTGTGACTAGGTGGGGCTTATATAAAGAGAGGAAACTGAAAGCAGAGGGGTGTGCAGGGAGGTGGTTTGCAGTCACTTCTCAGGAGAAGGAGGGCTATGTTTGAGGGCTATAGAGATAAGTAGCCCACCCTCCCATGGGATCCTGGCCTGGTGGAGAGTCCATGACTCAGTGCCAGCTCCCACCGCTGCCTGTGCGGCTCTCCCCGATCCAGCTCTAGCCAGACGCTGCTCTCAGCAGGCGCACCCCTCCCCCCACCCAAATGCAGGAGGAGGGTCTGCAGCAGTTCCCCACAGCTGCCCATGAGGCTCTTATTGTGGACAGCCTGTGGCTATGAGGTTTCCCCCTTCCCCCCAGATGGAGCTGGATTGGGGAGAGCCATGTGGGCAGCTGTGGGGAGCCTGGGTCTGCTTGCCCTGGGACCCAGGCAGGGGGCTGCTTTTGACCCCCACCCACCCTAAGCAGGGGTGGGCTCCCTGGCCCCGATCCAGCTTGGCCAAGGGCAGAGCCTCCGAGGGGTGAGGAGGGGCGGGGAAGGCTCTGGCGCCCCTGCTCACAGTTGCACCCTTGGGAGGAAGGAGTTGAGAGACTGGCATATCCACAGGAGTCGGGAGGGTAAGGAGGTAAGGAAGAGGCTCGGGGGAAGGCAGCAAGGATCAGGAGGGAACCACAGATTGGCTGCTGCTTGGAGGATCTCTGAGCTGGAACCCAGACTAGAGAGCAGTCCTGTTCCCCTACCAGCCACTGAAGGATGGCACCTGAGGCAGTGAAGATGAGGACTGCCTGAGGCTGCTCGTGAGCAGGGACTTTGATATACATTCCCAGAAGGCGAAACCACACGGTGACTTGGCCGGAGGGCCAAGTCATGAAGCACAGGCTGCAATTCGTGGACTGAGAGAGGGGCAGCAGAGGGAGAAAGAGATCATGGAGCACAACTGCAGGAAGGGGCGTCAGCTGTGCATAGCTAATCCTCAGAATGGCCAGGAGGAGGCGCCATCCTGTGGTGAGTAGAGCCCTCTGTCACAGAAATAATACAACTCTACTGCAATGGCTCTGGTCCAAAAATTTAGGCTCAGAGCAGGAGGCATCGCTGTAAAGACTGAATCTTTCTCTACCTTTTCTGCATTTGAGTGGCTTCAGTCCCGAAGGAGTCCCAGTGGAGGGACCGCTGCACAGGGCCAGTGAAAGGATCAGTGCTATGGCTTGTGCTGGTAGATCCTCTTTCTCTGTGGAAATTCATAGGTCCATTTGCAGTGAGTGCTCTCCATGCATGGAACTTGGGTGGATGGTTCAGGCCACTGTTCCCATTTGCTTTTTCCAATTAATCCTTTCATGCCTGTCATGCCATAACCTCCCCAAAAGGGATACTCAAGCCACAGTCCAGAAAAGTATCTGAGTAGCGCCACTAAAGTCAATAGGATTACTCACAGGCATGAAGATACAAACATGATGCAGCATTTTGCAGGATCAGGGACTTACAGCAAGATGAGGATCAGTGAGGAATGTCTGTCTTTTCAGAAATCTGTATAAATGTTGATACATTTACAGTTGAGCCTCTCGGAAGACTTCAGCCTAATCCCTGAGGCTGAAGAGGCAGGTGTGAACAACCAAAATTCTGCACAGCATTGGCCTAAAAGGGAAAGATAGTAACATCAGTGCTTGAGGGGAGTACAGCAGAAAACATAAACAGGAGCAGAACATTGTGTTCTCATTTTAACAAACTGGTTCAAACTAATTATAACACATGAAAGATCTCCCAGCACAAATGTTATCAGATCTAGTTGATAATAAATAATTTGTAGCTTGGAGCAAGGCTGTCTCTGTCCAATATGACCTTAGGTCAGGAAGGAACTTCACATTGTCTGATATGCCTGCCTTTAGTAAACCACAATTGTACCCAATACTGTGGAGACGTGATATAGGCTGAAAAACTGGCAGTGACCTGGAGAAGGTGTAGACTATTAGAAAATATGTGTGTGCCCAGAACAACTGCAGACGCCAGTAAAATATTTACAAAACACACTAAAAGTGTGTGGATGGTTGCTCAGCAGCCAAAAAGGCCATAGTTTGGAACAAGATGTTATTGACTGCAACTGGTTCGCTATTGGATTAATCTTGCAAGAGGTAACTGAGGCAAACTTCTGGAAACCAACATCTTGGGTAACAATACAGCTCGATAATGGAAACTGTCTCCAAAGCTACTGGCATTTATGTTCTCAAAGAAAATTCATTCAGTGCCTGACAAATACCCATTTGAGAATAACAATCTGCATAGGAATCCAAATACAGCCAGGTTTCAGAGTAACAGCCGTGTTAGTCTGTATTCGCAAAAAGAAAAGGAGTACTTGTGGCACCTTAGAGACTAACCAATTTATTTGAGCATGAGCTTTGACTGCCAATGAGCTTTGACTGCCCTTTTCCATAATGAATCTGAGTGGAAAAACAAGTGTAAGCAAGAGCAGTCCAATGTATAGTTATTCATAAGCATCGCTTTGATGGCATTGTATGATGTCAAGCACCTATGTGTGACCAACCCATAGCCAACAGTTATGGCTGAGTCCAAAAACAGTAGCTTACAATCTTTCTAAGCTTCTCCCCTGCTTCTTCCAAACTTTTGTAAACCGTAATATGTAGGAAGCTGAGGCAGTCTCAGTGGGGGCTACAGTGCATAGTCAATAATATCAGCAAGAGAATGGTTATTTGCAGGAAGTACAGTCCCCATAAAAAGGGGCATAAAATCATAATTATTAATTGGGGCCCAATCCTAGGCCGACTGAAGTTAATGGCAAAAATCCTATTGACTTCAGTGAGAGTCATATCAGTATAAAAGTGACAGTAGCCAAAGATTACAAAGTCAATACCTAAAGAAGAGCTCTGTATATGCTCAACTGTTTGTCTCTCTCACCAACAGAAGTTGGGTCAATAAAATATGACCTCACCCACCTTGTCTTGCTAGTATCCAAACTTGACTGTATTGTGTACAAAAGCATTCAGAACAGCATACTTAAAAGTAACAGGGTGTCTCAGAGCCAGAGACAAAATATTTGATCACACCTCTGTTTGTGTACCAAGAAAAAAAGGGAGTATGGTATAACTGGAATACAATATTATAAACTAAACTCACAGGTCATAGATAAAGTAACTTCTGACTTTGAATGATGCTACGCTAGCCAGCTCCAGCTGAAGACTTATCTATTAGTGGGCAGTGCAGAATGAACTGAATTTTATATTGAAATAAATAACAAGAGACATGATACTGATTGTTCTGTAGTGGGATGTGGGAGGGAAGTGATGTGTAAGGAGGAGAGAGTTTGCAGGTCAGTGCTGCACCGTTCAGGGATCTCAGCTACATAATTTAACTGTGATGTGCTACATGGACCATTGTGTGTGCACATTCATGAATATGTGATCTATTTTTTTTTAATATCTATCTATCTACACAAACTACATTAAAACAAAATTATGAAGATTACAAAGTCAAGCACTCAGAAGTTAGGAAATGCCAGAATGAACATTGCTTGTGAAACCCTTGCAGGTATGCATTATACAGTCTTTAATTACATGACCACATGTGTTTCTCCCCTCCCCCTCGAAACTTGCCTCATTCAGTGCTCAGGATGAACCTGAATGAGGCAAGAATCTTGTGGGGGAAAAATTGTGGTGATGTGATTAAAGACTGTACCGTAATGCATCTGCACAAGGGAGCTGAATTAACATTGCACAGGCAACCTTAATTCTAGAAATTTCTTAATTTTCTGTCTTTGATAACTTGATTTTGCAACTGTCATAATAATGTTATTTTAACATAGTTCGTTGGGTATAATTCCCTAGGATTTTTTTAAAAAGCCATAAAACCCCCCAGAAAGTGGATCATGTGACATCATATTGCCATCCATATGGGTCATGAGCAGGGTTGGGACCTTTAGTTGCACTGCACAAACTGCTGTCTCTTGAGTTAATGGAGTAAGTGATAGCAGTAGTAAGTTGTCATCCTCTGTGTAGACCAGCAGTAGAGGGAGATGGACACTCTGCCAGTATCACAGATATTCGCTGACAGCAGAGGGATGGTGAAACTCAGGAATGTTGGCTTTTAACATGGGCAAAACAGTCTCTTTCCCTTTAGCCTCATTTTTGGAAATGGCTACATTGTTTTGGCTGGGGTGCGGGAATCAACTTTCTGGCAGGGAAAGTTTCAGCCCAAAATGTTAGTTTGGCAAAGTTATAAGAAAATGATTGAAACTTCCCATTATAAACCCAATCTTCCGAGTTAGTGCTAGAAGCCTCACCTATAATTTACATTTATGTGTATACATACACCCTTCTAGGGTGACCAGGTGTCCGGTTTTTGACACCTGGTCGAACACCAGGAACACCTGGTCGAAAAGGGACCTCTGCCACACATGAGAATTTATATACAAGTGAGAACTTGTTACATTTTTACAGTAACAAAGTAATACAAAGAAACAAGTATCCTTGAAACTCTGCTCCATTGATAATGATGAAATGAAATAAATAATTCTGCAGTTCTGAGAACATTCAGTTTCAAAAACCAGCCATGCACACTAAGGACAATTTAGAGATTGTGCCATACTAAAAATTCTGACCCCACATCTGTTCCCCTTCCTCCCTCTTCCCCAATATTTTACAGATTCAGAGTTTATCAAGAATTCTGGGGTGGTTTGGATTCAGGGTTATGGCTTGGGACGCATCTTTACTACAAATTATTAAAATAATTAATATGCCAATCACTGTTTCCTTTTTTCCAACTTCTTTTAAGTATCTAACTAAGCTATTTTTAAACTTCACTTTAAAAAAAGGAGAGGCCAAGATGGGACTGGGTTACTGGGTGGACAAGGATAGTTGAGCCATACTCAACCAGAATAAAGGAGCTGAGTTTTTGAAGAATAATATTAGTATCTAATTTCTAAAACTTCCTCTCCAGTTTTTCTTACCTCTACAAGTATTCTCAGGCTTGGCAAGAAGCACAGGGTCAACCATGACCAACTAAAAGATTTAAGAGTTTAAATGCCATTTATGCTAGTGTTTAAACAAGTTTTAATATACTTTCAAGTGTGACCTATTTTCCTAGTCTAGATGTGGCCTCAGTCTGTTAGTGGTACACCTGAGTCTCTGAGGATCAGTCAGAATAGGTGACATGAGATCTGCATGGAACTGGAATATTTCAATGCCTTTCTTTCTGCACTACTTCACTGTTCTACAATACATCTTATAAACATAACCTGCAGTTACCTTTTGTACCTTCTCATTCTTCCCCAAACAAACATTCTCCAGGCTTTGGATTTTGCTGTAAACTTAGATGCTCAGGCAAATCTAACCCAACAGATTCAATAAGAGTTTTCCACTATGAAAGGAGTCACAACCAGCGGTACTGCAATCTCTGACTTCTATATTTGGGCCACATACCGAATACTGTGCTAAGCCAAAGTTAAACATGCTTTGCACAGATAAAGGGGATAGAATCCACCTCCCAAACCTGGAGCACCACCAGAGACACACTAGCTGTGACTGCAGCCTCAGGACCAAAGTAATGGAAGCAGCCCCTCTGCAGTGCTTCAAGTGGTGTGAAAAAAGTGGGGGGAATCTACTGTGACCCCTATATCTTCCTGTCTTCTACCTAGCAATTAATTCTGCTCTCAACCCCAAATCAATTCTGTACCCCCACCAACATATCATTTCCACTCCTCATGTAGCTCCTGGGTTCCTTCACCTCCATTCCCAGGCCAGACTGGTGGCTGTAGCAGGGCCCCCTTTACCTATTCCACGGCTGGGTGTTAAGGAGAGAGGGAGGAGCATTGCTTGGAGGTGGAGGGAGTGGAGTCACTCTGGGCTGCTCCTGCTCCTTCCTTCTTTCTTATGAGAACAGTGTTGGGTCCTGAGAGGAGAGGGAGAGAGCTCCACCTCTTCCTGTATCGGTTCTGATTGGCTTCTCTTTCCCAAAAGGTGGGTAAGTGGGGAGCAGCTGCCAATTAGAAGGGGTTTTCCCACAGGAGATTCTAAATATGTGCACCCATCAGTAATCTTACTTGCTGCTTAGAAATTTTCTCTACCAGGTCTGTGATGGATTGCAACCTGGAGCACTTTAAGCACTGCCCTTTATTTTCCTTTAGTGGGAGAAGGGAGGAAGTTGGTTCAGTAAATCAGAGTTGTCTTCCCACCCTCCTGAACTAATGCATGGAATAGAGTCTTCTTGTATGGCCTCTCCATGGCTAGGAACACCCATCCCTGTGCAATGGAACTTTGCCAGTTCTGCCCCTTAACACTTACTACACCCCTCCTGCAAGATTTGGTCGTAGAGAAGGCCCTGCTCCCACAATGGGTTCCATGCAGGCAGGTCCCTGGGTGTTCACAGTCAATAGGGCTCCATGCAGGTGCAAGGGTTTGCTCATAACAGGTTCTCCTCCTATGTAAGAGAAATGTTCTGCGTTTAGTCTCTGTACGTCAAGAAACAGACCATGAAAAGTAACTATAAAGGTGATTACTTTACAGCACTTTTTTAGACTGTTTGTAGCACATAAATCATGTTAGCATTTATTTGAAAATAATTGAGTCCTTAAAATGTTTAAGGAAAATATGACAACAGTTTAAAAAGTTTTGTTTGAAATGATGTTAATAGCTCTCCTCATAGGTTTTGCTTATAAATAACCTTGCCTTCAAGCGCCTTATGTTAAGTGGTGGGGATTTTTCGTTTTGCTTCTCGTTATCCAATTGCTTAAAACATGTGGCTGTTGAAAGGCTTTTCTCACCTCCTGTGTTTTAAAGGGACACAGTCAGGTTTAAACTGCAAAGCTTAAAAACAAACAAACAAAACAACCCTCTGTGCTCTTGAGGTTCAATTGCAGAGATTTTTAGGTTGTGTTGGTTTTTTTCTGCTTGTATTTTACATTACACATCTTCAGCATTTACTCCAACTGAAGATCAGAAGTAAAATGTTTTCAACAGCATATTAGAGTTCTACAATATATTTGGGCTTTGATTTGCAAAAGTGTACTAGAAACCCAACAATTTAGGGCTGCGGCCTCTCAGATGTATCTGTGTAGACAGGCCCCTGCATCCATATGGACCCAAAGTGCAGGATCTGGGATTTTGACTTCATAAACTATTTTGGAGCATGACACTGTAGTCCCTTTTGCTTGGGGTCAGATGCCCCTTATGCTGGGTAGTAGCTAATCCCCAAAATATCAATCAGTTAATGGAGAAATGGAATAAGTTGCTACCAAAGATGTGTGGTACCTCACTCTACAAATAGCTTTAGTGATGTCAATGGGGCCCACTTTGCTACCAAAGAAGTGTGAAAGCATCAGTATCCAGCCCTTTGTGACAAGAGAGAAGCTTAGGGCCATATTGTGCCACTGTAGCTCCTATAGGTCCAGATAAAATCCTTACTTACGTTGAGTAGTGCTTTACGTTATGAGTGATCTTAACTTCAGTGGGACTATTTGTGGAATAAGGTGCAGTAACTCCTCACTTAAAGTTGTCCCGGTTTACATTGTTTAGTTGTTACATTGCTGACCAATTAGAGAACATGCTCGTTTAAAGTTGAGCAATGCTCCCTTATAATGTTGTTTGACGCCTTCTGCTTTGTCCACTGCTTTCAGAAAGAGCAGCCTGTTGCAGTGAGCTGGTGAGGGCTTGCAACCAGGGTGGGCCGGCAGCCCCCCTATCAGCTCCCCTAAGTTCCCTGTGCGGCAGCCACCCAGCAGGCTATCAATTGCCAGGCAGTTCAGCTGTCCCTCCCCCCTCTGCCTTGTGCTGCTCCTGCCCTCTGCCTTGGAGCTGCTCCTGGTAGCCTCCTGCTTGCCATGCAAAGGGGGTGGGTGCTAATGTCAGGGTGTCCCCCTCCCCGCACTCCTGCCCCCTGCTCCACAGAGCATGATTGGGGACACACACACGACAGGGCTCAGGAAGAAGGAAGCTTGCTGGCAGCAGCTGCTGTCTCAATTTGCTAATCTACTTAAAAAGGCAGTGTACTTAGAGTGCAGTCAGCATACTTAAAGGGGCAATGTGCATCTCTCTCTCTCACACACACACATGGTGTTTGTTTCTGTCTCTCTCTGCCATGCTGTCTCCCCTCCCTCCATTTGTGTTGCCTTGTGGAATGTGAGGCTTCATTAACAACAATGGGTTAACACTTGAGGGCTCAGCCCAGTGCTAGTTCATCATTTAGCAGCAAGGCATTTCCTGGGAAATATCCATCCCTCTTCCACCCTCTGACTTCACCATCTCACCCAAGCTTCACAATCATCATTACTGTGTACAGTATTAAATTGTTTGTTTAAAACTTATACTGTGTATATGTGTGTATACATATATTTAAAATATACTCTTATGGGGAAATTGGATTCACTTAACATCGTTTCGCTTAAAGTAGCATTTTTCAGGAACATAACTACAACGTTAAGCAAGGAGTTACTGTACTACCCAACATGAGTAAGGATGATGGAATACTCTGGCCCTTAATTATTTGCTAGCATAACAATTGGAAACCTGAAACCTCCCATGCACCGAAAACCTGACTGACATGCACTTGAATCCTTGCCTAAAATAGTTAACTAACTATGTATATTAAGCTACTGAGAGTACTCGCCTGTTTAGAAGTATTGGAGAGTGTGACAATTATCTTGACTGGATTATTTATTAAAATGAATATCATTTAGACTTCTCCACCTCAATTGAATTACAAATTTTTGGATTTTGGCTCAGGCTCTACTTGATGTAGTTGTCATATTGCAGTCTGATCCTGTGATTGTTTAGGTACATGAGTCAAGTTACTGCTGATTCTTCTTGCTAAAATCCTCAATTTCCCTGCTGTTTCCATTCGTTGCGCTGGACAGTCTATATGATTTTATCTTACTGAGCTCACTGACATCACAAATTGTATGACCAAATGCTAATCGTAGAATCATAGAATATCAGGGTTGGAAGGGACCTCAGGAGGTCATCTAGTCCAACCCGCTGCTCAAAGCAGGACCGATCCCCAATTAAATCATCCCAGCCAGGGCTTTGTCAAGCATGACCTTAAAAACTTCTAAGGAAGGAGATTCCACCACCTCCCTAGGTAACGCATTCCAGTGCTTCAACACCCTCCTAGTGAAAATTTTTTTCCTAATATCCAACCTAAATCTCCCCCACTGCAACTTGAGACAATTACTCCTTGTTCTGTCATCTGCTACCACTGAGAACAGTCTAGAGCCATCCTCTTTGGAACCCCCTTTCAGGTAGTTGAAAGTAGCTATCAAATCCCCCTTCATTATTCTCTTCCGCAGACTAAACATCCCCAGTTCCCTCAGCCTCTCCTCATAAGTCATGTATTCCAGTCCCCTAATCATTTTTGTTGCCCTCCGCTGGACTCTTTCCAATTTTTTCACATCCTTCTTGTAGTGTGGGGCCCAAAACTGGACACAGTACTCCAGATGAGGCCTCACCAGTGTCGAATAGAGGGGAACGATCACGTCCCTCGATCTGCTGGCAATGCCCCTACTTATACATCCCAAAATGCCATTGGCCTTCTTGGCAACAAGGGCACACTGTTGACTCATATCCAGCTTCTCGTCCACTGTAACCCCTAGGTCCTTTTCTGCAGAACTGTTGCTTAGCCATTCGGTCCCTAGTCTGTAGCGGTGCATGGGATTCTTCCGTCCTAAGTGCAGGACTCTGCACTTGTCCTTGTTGAACCTTTTCAGATTTCTTTTGGCCCAATCCTCCAATTTGTCTAGGTCCCTCTGTATCCTATCCCTACCCTCCATTGTATCTACCTCTCCTCCCAGTTTAGCGTCATCTGCAAATTTGCTGAGGGTGCAATCCATACCATCCTCCAGATCATTTATGAAAATATTGAACAAAACCGGCCCCAGGACCAACCCTTGGGGCACTCCACTTGATACCGGCTGCCAACTAGACATGGATCCATTGATCACTACCTGTTGAGCCCAACAATCTAGCCAGCTTTCTATCCACCTTATAGTCCATTCATCCAGCCCATACTTCTTTAACTTGCTGAGAAGAATACTGTGGGAGACCGTGTCAAAAGCTTTGCTAAAGTCAAGGAACAACACGTCCACTGCTTTCCCTTCATCCACAGAGCCAGTTATCTCATCATAAAAGGCAATTAGATTAGTCAGGCATGACTTGCCCTTGGTGAATCCATGCTGACTGTTCCTGATCACTTTCCCCTCCTCTAAGTGCTTCAGAATTGATTCCCTGAGGACCTGCTCCATGATTTTTCCAGGGACTGAGGTGAGGCTGACTGGCCTGTAGTTCCCAGGATCTTCCTTCTTCCCTTTTTTAAAGATGTGTACTACATTAACCTTTTTCCAGTCATCTGGGACTTCCCCCGATCGCCATGAGTTTTCAAAGATAATGGTCAATGGCTCTGCAATCACATCCGCCAACTCCTTTAGCACTCTCGGATGCAACGCATCCGGTCCCATAGACTTGTGCACGTCCAGCTTTTCTAAATAGTCCCAAACCACTTCTTTCTCCACAGAGGGCTGGTCACCTCCTCCCCATGCTGTGCTGCCCAGTGCAGTAGTCTGGGAGCTGATCTTGTTCGTGAAGACAGAGGCAAAAAAAGCATTGAGTACATTAGCTTTTTCCACATCCTCTGTCACTAGGTTGCCTCCCCTCATTCAGTAAGGGGCCCACACTTTCCTTGGCTTTTTTCTTGTTGCTAACATACATGAAGAAACCCTTCCTGTTACTCTTAACATCTCTTGCTAGCTGCAACTCCAGGTGTGATTTAGCCTTCCTGATTTCACTCCTGCATGCCCGAGAAATATTTTTTTACTCATCCCTGGTCATTTGTCCACTAATGCAGTAGTGAGAAGCTCAAATGTTCAAAAATATGAGTCAACCCTCCAAAAAAAACCCATGAGATTGCCTTAAAATTATGAAATCTAAAAAATAATAAATTGGGGATTCTTTTTATTTACTTTCTGTTTTTTGAGCCTTCATATATTCATGTTTATAAGCTTTTTTCCCTAAAAGCATGAGAACTGGAGACTTACTTTATTAAAAAATCAAAGCGGAAATTTTCATATAATCCCACGACTCCAGGATTTGGAGCCTTTACGAAAAAGGCCAGAACCCATCAGGGATGACAATGAATGCAATGAATCAGATAAACGGAGTAACATGGGTTGCGTGACCAGTAGTGGAAGCATGTGAGTTCAATATTCTCTGTGATGCTGCAGGAATTTGGTAGTTTTGAAATGGCCTCTTTGACCTGATGAGTGCACTTCTGGATTTACATTTACCTTTCAAATATTATATTCTAGCCCATCTGTGTTACTTTCAAAGGTGCCTGTAACCATGGCATATCCTTGTCTGCACTTTGCTGCACCAGTGCTGCCCCCTGTACCAATAGCTGGCCACCAACGCTGAGTCAGGGTTGTTCCAGAGTGTTGTCAAGGAACGGCTTGTGGTTATTTTAATTGAGATGCTCATCTATTGGAGTTTGATAGAGATTTCCCTGGGGTGTGCCAACAAAATTGCAATCCTTATTTCTGGGTCTTCATATGTTATCCCAGGACTCTAAAATCTGCCTCTCAGCAGGAGTAGGACAAAAAGATAACAGTGCTTCACTAAAGAGCCTATCGGCCTTTCCATGATGACCCTTTATTTTGGCAGTTTTAATATTGTGGCCAGTTTAAATTATATTAGCCTTCAACACACAGTACATATTTCAAATGTGGATCTCTCCTCAGCCTCTGAAATTGCATCCATAAATGGTATTTGCATGTATAAGCTGGGTAGACAGTTGCTATTTTAAGAAGCCATGGATGAAATCTGAACTTAAATGTCCAGAAGCAAATCTGAACAATAATAATTAGTAATAAAGTTTTAAATCAGTTAAAGCTGCTGCTATGCTCTAACAAACATATGCATTGCAGCAACAAAAATGATTAGGGGTCTAGAACACATGACTTATGAGGAGAGGCTGAGGGAGCTGGGATTGTTTAGCCTGCAGAAGAGAAGAATGAGGGGGGATTTGATAGCTGCTTTCAACTACCTGAAAGGGGGTTCCAAAGAGGATGGCTCTAGACTGTTCTCAATGGTAGCAGATGACAGAACGAGGAGTAATGGTCTCAAGTTGCAGTGGGGGAGGTTTAGATTGGATATTAGGAAAAACTTTTTCACTAAGAGGGTGGTGAAACACTGGAATGCGTTACCGAGGGAGGTGGTAGAATCTCCTTCCTTAGAGGTTTTTAAGGTCAGGCTTGACAAAGCCCTGGCTGGGATGATTTAACTGGGAATTGGTCCTGCTTTGAGCAGGGGGTTGGACTAGATGACCTTCAGGGGTCCCTTCCAACCCTGAGATTCTATGATTAGGTGTCTCTAAAAGAAGGTGAGATCACATTTTCTACATCAGTACTGCTAACTGCAATTGTTCAAAACTGATGAATCAAGCCCCAGAAAACCATGATTTTTTTTTAAATGCCACTTTTGGGGTTCCTTTTATTTGCCTTCTACTCTTTGTACCTTGGCTTTAGGGTTCACCTGTTCAGGCTTTGCTTTGCAACCCTGATGGCTAGAAACTTAAAAATGAAATCTGAGAGTCTCCCATAAACACAGGACTCTGTGTTGAGGCTTTAAGAAAAACACCAAATATTGCAAGAGTTAGCAACATTGTTTAAATCCAGCAATCCCTTTTTAATGCAGGTAGAGCCCTTGTGAAATGCCCACTCCTCTAACACAGTTTATAGGCAGCACAATGCCCCCCAAACTTGTTTACTTTCACTTTCCATTTCTCCCACACCTCTCCTGTCAAACTTCACCCACCTAGGGATGGGATTGGATGAGAAATCCATTACAATATTCTACCAAATGCCCACCAGATTACTATGGCATGGCTATTTCATCTCCCTGCTGCGTTTCAGGATATCACTACGCAAATAACTGTCTATTTCCTAATCACCCGCTCATGATGTCACAATGACATCAGTAGCAGTGGTGCTGGCTTTGCTGAATGAATCAAGTGGGAGGGGCAGGGCAATCAGTTACAGCAATGACTGATATGGGAAATACTAAAAGGACTTGACAAGATGGTGTGGGGGAGGAGGGCACTGTGTGTGTACATTTTAAAAAAAGTTTGATGGAGTATGACAATTGTTTTATATGACTTTTAAATCTACAGAATGAGGCAAAATGCAGCAATGAAGCTTTTCAGACTATCATAATTTTTAAAAATGAAACAATTAGAGCACATCTGATCTTTATTCTTGAACTATGTATTTCACTGGGCTTTGCACAGTTTGTCAATCAAATGGTTAAGGGTGCATATCTCACTGTGTACACATGGAATAACGTGGAATCCATGTGAATTATTCCTGCAGGCTAGGTATGTGTCGGAACAAAGAAAGAGACAATGGATTGTTGCAAACTGATGTTCTAGCTTGTATTTGTGCTTGCTTAGAGATGGAGAGAAGTAATGAAGGGCAGCTTGGGAGCTGGTGTCAGTGGGCTAGTTGGTGTTTGTATTGTGATAGCAGTCAAAGATTCCAGTTAGGATCCGGGCCCCATTGTTTTAGGTGTTGTTCAAACCTGCAGGCATACATGATATAGCCTATGAAGAGTTTACTTGTAGATTTTACATTGAGGGACCACTGTGATCAAGTCTGAACTCCTGCAGAATACAGGGTGAGGTGTGGTCTGTGTGAAATCATGCCAGTGAGGGCATGCCCTGCTGTTCCTGGAAGTACCTTAACATCCAGTATTCTGGGAATATGTGAGTTCAATGGCCACCCTACCAAACAATCCTGGCAAGCAAGCTGCACCTCACACTCCAAAGGAAGATTGGGGAAAAAAAAACCCCAAACCCCAGTCTGATTGGAGAGAAAATTCCTTCCAGACTGCACAGATGATCGGTTAACCCTCAGTATGTGAGACCAGCCAGCCAAGCACCAACACTTCTCAGTACAACCTGAGAGCACCAGTCTACCTTGTCCAGCCATGGCTACACTATTTAGTTCATCAAAGAAAAAGTTAAGTCTCTCAGTACAGGGTGTGTTTTCCAGACTTCGAATCATTCTTGAATCTCTTCAGATCATTCTTGCAGCTCAGTTTAGTTACTGCTGGTTTTATCTCTACTTAAACTGCCTCCCACTGTGCTATCTATGCCCCACTCATTGGGATAACTTTAGTTTCCTTGAACACACGAGTAACCATAATGTTAAGAAAATGCAAGTGCATGCTTTGATGCTTCAGAGCACCAATGTCTGTTACACAAAACGTGTTGTCAACCTCAGGACTATATGATAATGGTAGTGCATATCATCTATGTGTCTTATCTTTCTGATCTTTCCCGTTAGCTTTCACATTGGGTGAATTACATCTTCCTTCTTTCTTTCTTTCTTCTCTGCTGCCATTTCACCTCCCCTTTTTTTTCCTCTTTGCACTTGGACAATTGTAGTTAATAATTTGCCTGTAAATTCCACAAAACCATAAAAAAGATTTTGTGCTTATATGTTAGTGTCTGTTAGGCTCTAACAACTATCTTGGTGACTTTTTAAATAGCTAAGATCTTTAACTTTCACAAACACCTGCCATTTGTGCATAGTAGATAAAAGGGCATTATTTGTGCATTGCAATTATATTGATTTATCAGCAGTGTCAAGATGAGAGAGAGAGAGAGAAGGACAGGAGTTTCAACTAGTTCAGATAAATGTAAAGCTTTATATCCCTAATTACAGCCCCACTGCGTGCTGTGGAAAGCTTGTCAGCTTTGCTGCAACCTGCTATTGGTTTCTATAGCTGCAGAACAATAGGTTGAAGATCCTGATTACTTGGGTCTTGTGCTCCTCCCCTCTCTTGTTGTGGGGTGGAACAGTTATGCAAGAAGGGTCTGAAAGACTTCAAGCTGCAGGCATGGCAGGAAGCACGGCCAATATGACATGCTCCCACTCAGGGGCGTGCACAGGGGGTGTGTGCGCAGGGGAATGCCCTTCCCCCCCCCCAATTGTCAGGCGCATGGAACTCTTCTGGCCCCCCGGGACCGTGGAAGCAGGGAAGATTGAGCTCCTCCTGGGGCAGGGTGGGGAGATGGGGCAGTGAGCTTCTGTGTCTCCCCCTTCCCACTCCCGAAAAGGGGTCAAGTTTAAATTCCCTGCTTCCACCCTTGTGCCCTTTTTCTGCAGTCTCCCAGCAAGTACCTTTATATTCACCACATGGTTGGGGCTAGTCCCTACTGTATAGGTAGTGGTAATGGGAGACAGACAGCTGCTGTTTGGGAATGCTGCCCTGGGTGACCTGGCAGAAATAACACCAGAGAAGAGAGTGGAAATCATTCATGCTACATAAAATGCATGAACTTCTGTTCCTGCGCCTTTTGTCTCTCAATAGGGTTGGGCAGTGTCAGGTGCAGCAAGAGCTCCATTGGTAACTATCCCATAGGTGAGCTGTGCTTCCACTGGGAAAGGGGAGGTGAGAGAGAAACATCAAGGGGGATGACTGTCCACGGGGGTGCCCTGGGAGGCAGGTTCTAAGGCTGGATGTAGTTTGCAGACTGTATTCCCTGACCTTTCATGGGCATTCGGATTTCTCTCTCTCTCTCTCTCATGGAAAATGAGCACTGACTCTGAGTTCACCCTTCGGGTATGTCGACTCTGCAGCTGGGAGTGAGCGTTCCAGCTTGGGTAGACGGATTTGTGTTAGCGGGGCTCATGCTAGAGCACTAAAAATAGCTATCTGGATGTTGAGGCATCAGTGGAGGCTCAGGCTAACCCCCCAAGGTCAAGCCCACCCTGCCTTTTGGGTCTGTGCTCAGGTGGCTAGCCCGAGCATCTGCGAGTGCTGTGATGTTCACACAGCTATTTTTAGCATGCTAGCACTCAGCACTGGCCTAACTCTGCTCCCACACTGAAATCAGAAAAAACGTGCACTTATTCCAAATAAGAATGTCCTCAGGGGGTGCTGTTGCAGAACAACTTATTGCTCTATAGCTGCTTCACTCAGTTCTCCCATGTAGACAAGCACAAATGTTTAACAGGAACATGGAATTAATTAAAACCTCTTTTTTTTTTTTTCCAGTAAACTGAAGCCTTAGGCCATGTCTACAGTAGCAAACTTTCAGTGGCCCAGCTGTAAGATTGCTTACGTAGCCGCATTATGCTGATTGGAGAACGTCTCCTGCTGACAAATGTCTTATGTCTGGTTCCTTTTACATAACTGCCAACCTTTATGCAAACCATCCAGTTTAAAATAATCTAAGAAAACCTGTGGGATCAGGATCAGAACTGCATTCAGGATTGATAGAGCTAATTTCCTGTTGAATTTGAGAAGCAAGGAAGGTTTTTGCAGAGTCATCATTATGGTAATAAAAGTTCTTTAATTAATCTAAGGTTAGCCACAAGATATTTTATTTATACTGTGCCATCAAAGTCCATGGCACTTTACAGAGAAATGCATTTGACAGGTCCCTAACCCGAGGAAATCATTTGAAGGAGAGCTAAAAAGGAAAAAAGAAAGTGTCTGCCATGTATCATCTAAAAAGAGGATCTGAAAGTTATTAGACGCTGGGGACCTGTGCACCCCCTTCCCACTGCATTAGCCCCACATAGGCCAGTGTGGAAGGCTGTGAATAGGACTGGCCTGGGGTAGAGGAGCAGTCTGTGCTTATACTGATCCCCAGTATCCCTGGAACTTGCCCCTTCATCTCTCCACTCCCTCCCCACTCTGTGCATGGACTTCCCCATTACTGCATCTTCTTGTGGATAGAGCAGATTTCACCCTACCTGAACATCCACCTAATACTGACTTCTGATGGGGTGATTGTGCAGCGTGGAAGATAAACTGATAAAGTAGTAATTTATGAGGGAGAGTTGCCTTCTCTCAGAAGGCTACTATTAGAGCTTCCACCCTCTAATGCTGTACATAAGAATCCAAAAAAGAAAATGGGAGGATTTAATGATTGATTTGGTTGCACCAGAGTTATCACTAGAGCTGGTCAGGAATTTTAGGTCAATGTTTCTTTGTCAGAACATTCAGTTTCTACAAAATCAAGTTTTTAAGAAAATGGAAATTCTAATTTTCCACCAGTTCTAATGATTAGTGTTGGATGGTGCAAGGTGAAAAGGTTAGTAATAACCTGGAGACATAATGGTTACAGAGCAAAAGAGGTGCTAATGAAGAGGCTGCCTCTGAAATCATGGTCCATGGGAAGCTGAGATAGTGCTATGGCCACAGTAGCCACAGTGTATGCTGTGCTACACATTCTTGGACTCTGCTTGTGACCATCTGATCATAGGAAAGACTGGGACCTCCTGTCCCTCAAAAATTTTCAGCCATAGGAACACTCACAACCGCTCCCATTAGGGTGACCAGATGTCCCGATTTTATAGGGACAGTCCTGATATTTGGGTCTTTTTCTTATATAGGCTCCTATTACCCCCCCACCTCCTGTCCCGATTTTTCACACTTGCTATCTGGTCACCCTAGTTCCCACATAGGGGAAGATGCCCTCGTCCCCTGTCTCCAGCTGCAGAGTCTAACTGTGATAGCAGCAGAACTCTGTGTTATCAAATTTAGAATTTTTGAAGGCAGTGTCGGGGTACAGAAAGGAGGAATATCCACAAGTATGTATTCCAAGCAGTCTGAAAGGGAAATTAACTTAATTCAGGGATGATTGATTGATAGTAATGCACATCATGTTGTGGCTTCTTTCAGCTGTTAACCAGCAATAAGCCTGGAGCAGTAACAATTTAGCTTGCTAAAATAAGCAAAAATAAGGCCAAACATTGGGAAGTGGGAAATTCAAGGGGAGTTCCAGCACTTTTGAGGATCTGGCCCATAATTCTAGAAGTTGGGATCACTGTGCTACCAAAGGTGGCATTGAACCATGCACAGCTGTTTCCCTAACAGCTGGACCCTTCATGGATGCTTGGAATGTGAGCATAAGATTCCCCAGAAAGTAAAACTCCCAGACTAGTAACAAAATTCATATGCATTCATATGCATACAGCCACTACAACAGGATTAATGAAAGAAAAGCCAGGCCAGTACTATAGAGCTGGCAACACCTGCTCTAGTAGTGGATGACAATTCAACAAAACAGAGAAATTAAATCTCAAAGCTGTTTCAAATGTAAAACCTGTTCTCATGAGTATCTCAGAGTTACTGATCATAGAATCATAGAATATCAGGGTTGGAAGGGACCTCAGGAGATCATCTAGTCCAACCCCCTGCTCAAAGCAGGACCAATCCCCAATTTTTGCCCCAGATCCCTAAATGGCCCCCTCAAGGATTGAACTCACAACCCTGGGTTTAGCAGGCCAATGCTCAAACCACTGAGCTATCCCTCCCCCCCAAACTCATGAACTCTAATGAGTAAAAAGAAAAGGAGTACTTGTGGCACCTTAGAGACTAACCAATTTATTAGAGCATTAAGTCTCTTAGAGTCTCTAAGGTGCCAAAAGTACTCCTTTTCTTTTTGCGAATACAGACTAACACGGCTGTTACTCTGAAACTGTAAGGAGAGGTTTCAGAGTAACAGCTGTGTTAGTCTGTATTCGCAAAAAGAAAAGGAGTACTAATTGGTTAGTCGCTAAGGTGCCACAAGTACTCCTTTTCTTTTACTGTAAGGAGAGTGATCACTTAAGATGACAGGTTTCAGAGGAACAGCCGTGTTAGTCTGTATTCGCAAAAAGAAAAGGAGTACTTGTGGCACCTTAGAGACTAACCAATTTATTTGAGCATGAGCTTTCGTGAGCTACAGCTCACTTCATCAGATGTTTACAGCTATTACCAGCAGGAGAGTGAGGGGCGGAGGGAGAAAACCCTTTGTAGTGTTAATCAAGGTGGGCCATTTCCAGCAGTTAACAAGAACGTGGGAGTGGTTGAGTCATTACACAAAGTAAAACTATTTCCCCCCACCACCACCACTGTTCTTCAGACGTTCTTGTTAACTGCTGGAAATGGCCCACCTTGATTATCACTACAAAAAGAAAAGCTCAGGAAAGCTTATGCTCAAATAAATTGGTTAGTCTCTAAAAGGTGCCACAAGTACTCCTTTTCTTTTTGCAAATACAGACTAACACAGCTGCTCCTCTGAAACCTGTCTAATGAGTAAACGTTTTACTTCAGAGACTGAGTTTCTTGGAGCAGGGAACTCCTATTTTTGTGTGTGTCATCTAACATACTTTTGGCACGGCTGTATGGCCTTATCTGTACTTGAGATTCAGCCTCTGATGATCTGCCACTAGAGTAGCTGAAAACCCCCCAGTGTAGACATGGAAAATGTGATTTTTCACTTGCTGAGCATATTTATTCCTGCCTGAGTTTAGCTTGACCAGTGCAAATTATGGCTTTTTTGGGACTTTAAGTTGTGAAGCTGTGCCAACTGCTGGAAAACCATGGTTGAATAAGGACTAATTCAAAGTATATAAATAATAAATAACAGTTAATTGGGTTGGTGCAGATAAACATCCAACTCTCTGAACTTGTGATATTTCTACAGATCCAGCAGACTCAGATATGTAATTCTGGTGAGATTTTGATACTTTTTCTTCATCCCAGTTGGAATAATAACTAATACATCTCATAAAGCCAGCTTTCCACTCCCAGATTAAACCAGAAGGTGTGTGAGAATTAAAATACATACACCTGTCCGAAGCAACAAACCAAAGACCTAAGTAAATATTTTTTTGAACCTCAACAAAGGTTTGGGTTGGGCTTGAGCTTTGGGTAAAAGTTCAGATCAGTTCTTTCTTTAAACTGAATCAGTTTGTTTAGCCCTAGTCAAAATATAACTTTGGTAACTGCCTGATAACAGAGCTTAGATCCAGTAATAGCCTTGGTTACTATTAGGGTTCACTTATATTCTCTACAAGTCATTTGTCTATTCCAGGGCAGAGCATGTTATAAATGAGGGGCAGGAGGAAGATGAATGTCCTACAACAATTGCTCAGTAAGATAAGATAGGTGATGTGCTAAGTTAAAACTAAACTTCTATATTATATACACTAAATGTCTGAGCATGCTGGACTGGCCCCAGTTCTCTTCAGAAAATTTTACCATTTGGTAGTGTTCAAAAGTGATAGATAACAACAATTTTTTTTTTATATTGTAACTTGATTGCAGGCAGTGGATTTGCAGCAGGGATGTATTTAGCCTGATACGTTACTTAGAAATATGGTTATGGATTTTTATTTTATTTATTATAAGTAGCATTCTCCATGTTTTTGCTAGGTTTTGTACCTCTCAACTGACAGGTAGCTTTTAACATAGGCCTTTTCTGCTCTCGTGATTTCAGCCACTGGTGAACAGACTCTGGTTTAGCTGCAGCTGTCCAAACCGCTAGGTAGATGGGGGTAAACCTTAGAAAGCCATAATGTGCACTTTGGTACAATTTAACTTTCTCTGAAAGTGGGGGAAACGACGCTGTGCAAATCCTGGCACATAGCAGCTTTGCCTGTCAAGACTACACCAAGGCCTTGTCTATGTTAGACTTCTGCTGGCATAGCTTTAGTGGTCAGAGGTGTGAAGAGGTGCGATGGACATAGATGTGCTGGTAGAAGCCCTAATACAGAACTGCATTTTTGCCAGTATAACTTAATTTATTTAGGTGTGGTGGAATAAGCCATACCTGTAAAAGCACAGCTTTGGCAGTATAAGCTGCATCTATGCTGGGAGTGCTTTGCCTGTATAGTCCCCATTATATGGTATTCCTAAAGTAGAATGATCTAAGGGATCACACTGGTGCAGTTATGTTGGTGGTTGAAATTAGGGCAAATTACCAGTGTAGATACAGCCTTATTTTAGGATCACATTCTAACCTCAGATCTACGTGTGAATATGTAGAACTCCCATTAAGGTATGTGGGAGTGCTGCGCTTCAGTAAACCGTCACTGTGAGCTGTAATGCCAAACCACTAACTGTGTTAAACCAGCTAGCTATTTCTTGTTCTTTAATTACTAGTTTCATCTCACTGCAGAATTCCTTCCCTGTTTGTGCACCTTAATGATCACACTTTCTGTGGGCGTATCTAGCACTTGCAAATATAGTGTTGCTCCTGCAGGCCTTGAACATTTCAAACAAAGTATCCTGATGGCCGAGTAAACAATTTCTTGTTATGTAACCTTTCTGGATTGATTGATTAGGAAGGAGTGGTCACACTTTGCTGATGTGACTCTTAGAGATGATATCATTCATTACAAACAGACTTATGATATGCTAGAGAGGAAAGGTGAAGCAGAGTTTTAGGAAGCAGGAGACTAAAGAAGAAAGTATGACTGATGCCAAAGTTTTTGATCCTTCAGGTCGGTTAGTTCAGCCTTCCTTACGTGTCTGACCATGTCCACACCAGAAAGTGAGCTGTTTGAAAACTGTTTCAAAACATGGTCCAAACTGAACCTGTTCCAGCTGCTGTTAGGAAGAGGACAAAACTATATTCAGAACCATTTTCAAAAAAGCATGCTCCACAAACTTGTGAAGATGGCTTTGAACAAGGTTTGGTGCTTCTCAAGCAGTGACCAAAGTTCACAGCTGGTTTAAATAGGAGCCACCTTTCAATCCTTTAGTGAAACCATTTCCAAACACAGCTCTCTTTCCATAGTGTAGCCACCCACAAGAAGTTACCATACAATCAAGCCTTGTGAAGCAAGTATCCAAGTTATGTTGCAGCCCAACTTGTTACAGAAGAAATCCCCAGCAGCTAAAATAGTTTTTGTGAGTCCACCTGCTGCCAAGGTTTTTTACTCTGTCAAGAGTTTGATGTACAGGAAGCAGAGTAGAGATCAAAAGATCTTGGTCTTAAATAGCACTTTGGGATTATTATAGAAATGCAAGTCACCATAATTATAATAACTTTTCATCATGATTTTTGCCTCTTTTTATGGTGTCTTTGAATCCTATTTTTCTAACTCAAGCTGCTCCAGAATGCAAGTCTGGTTATAAAGGCAGCTGATCAAAAGGTACTGTAAGCCGTTGTGTTACCTCTGCTGCCATAAGGAGCAGAGGAAATTTAAAGTGTGTGAAGTGCACATTTCCGGTCTGTACGCTGTAATACTGTGTGTTATCAGCCACAGCCTGTTAGAAGTGGATTTTGAAGGATGCATCCAAACAGCTCTTGTCCAGCTGATGATGTTTCTCAAGACCTTTCATGCTGAGACCTATTAGGAAGAGATTTCATGTTAATGGCTTATTAAGATTTAAAAACATTCAGATAGGTCTGTTTTGGGGGAAAGGCTATTAACATAACCCTGTCTTCATGTCTGCAGTTATGTGACCTACACAAGCAAGTGACTTATTCTAGAAAACAGTCCCTGGGCCAGGATCAGTCCCACAGGCACAAACTACTTTCTGAGTCAGTGGGGGCAGTTGCACTGTGGAAAGGGATTCATCTTAAGGGAATGCATGTGGAGTGAGTAGATTCTGCTGTGGAGGAAGATGGGTTTAAAGCTGGCTGTCACTTATTGGTGTCCTCCTGGCAGAAGTTCCCCAGGAAACTTGGCTTCTGCTGATTCAGCACATTTCCTAACCAGGCTGCACTCGCCCTGTCTTGGGCTTGTGCGCCTCAGTTTTTAAGTAGTCTGGACAGTTCTGGACTCACCGGTCACGTGGGGATTGCAGGTGGATTGCATCCCTGTTCTAGGATTGCTTTGTGCTGGTACAGTCAAGAGCAGGCCCTGAACAAGCTTCGCTTCAGGGATCTTTCCTTTCTGCTGCTAATCTGCTATCAAACAATTTGCTGCACCCAGTGCTTCATCAGAGACACTTAATCCACCCTACTCTTGTGCACACAGCCCAAAAGCTTTGTGCCAACTATTCATCCCACGTTGCCCTGGGCAACAGTCATATCCTTGTTCACCTTGTTTTTATTTGCACTTGGATTCCCTCCCAACTCCTCCTCCTGACACTGCTAGCAACTGGCCAAACCCTCATCTTATCTAAATGACATTCTAAGGCTCTTGTCACTTCTGCACAATCTAGAGAACATATTTCCTCTGAGGAGTATGTGAGAGCCTTCAGCTGTTATTGCAAGTTGTGTTACTACTTGGTTTACGATTTGAGTCATGATTAGTCATTTCCTATTGGCTAATGGAAAAAATCTTGGTTCACAGATCTTTTTTTTTCCACAGCTTATATTTAATTATAATTTTTTAATGTTGCTTTATGTGGTAATAGGACATGAGTCTTTCATTTCTAGGTTGCCGGTTGAAACCCTACGTCATCTCTGATTAATATGATTCCAATATGTAATTGTTATACATCTAGTCTGTTCCCTTTACCTATGCATGATTGTTCCCCATAGACTTTGACTAATCTAGTTTTAACTGTCCTAGGTAATGGGGCTTCCCCACTTTTCTTGGGAAGCTATTTCCCAGTCTAACAAATTTCATTCACAGAAAGAGATTTTCCTGTTCAGCATCTTTTTTTTTCTTTTTCGTCCAGTTTATACCATTGCCCCTAGCTATATCCATCTCCATCCCTAATATATGGCCCCTTCAAATACTTTTACAATTATTACTACTAAATAATTACATTATAAGCTCTTTGGGGCAGAGACCTTCTTTTTGTTCTGTTCTTGTACAGCACCTAGCCCAACATGGTCTTGGTCCATGCAATACAAATAATAATAATAATGATCCCACCCTTAATTGTCTGTTAGCTAGGCTGCACAAATTTTAGATTTCCAGATGGTGTAAATTGGTATGGCGATATTCAATTTAGCTATGCCAGTGTATACCAGGTGATGATCTGAATTTAGTTAAGAACATAAGAACGGCCATACTGGGTCAGGCCAAAGGTCCATCTAGCCTCGTATCCTGTCTTCCAACAGTGGCCAATGCCAGGTGCCCGAGAGAATGAACAGACCAGGTAATCATCAAGATCCCCTGTCACCCATTCCCAGCTTTTGGCTCATAGCCATTGATGGACCTATCCTCCATGAATTTATCTAGTTCTTTTTTGAACCCTGTTATAGTCTTGACCTTCAAAATATCCTCTGGCAAAGAGTTCCACAGGTTGACTATGTGTTGTGTGAAAAAATACTTCCTTTTGTTTGTTTTAAACCTGCTGCCTATTAAATTTCATTTGCTGGCCCCAAGTTTCTGTGTTATGAGAAGGAGTAAATAATACTTCCTTATTTACTGTCTCCACACCAGTCATGATTTTATAGACCTCTATCATATCCCCCCTTATTAGTCTCTTTTCCAGGCTGAAAAGTCCCAGTCTTACTAATCATTCCTCATATGGCAGCCGTTCCATACCCCTAATAATTTTTGTTACCCTTTTCTGAACCTTTTCCAATTCCAATATATCCTTTTTGAGACGGGGTGACCACATCTGCACATAGTATTCAAGATGTGGGCATATCTAGAGGCATTTACATAGAGGCATTATGATATTTTCTGTCTTATTATCTATCCCTTTCTTAGTGATTCCCAACATTCTGTTCACTTTTCTGAATGCCGCTGCACATTGAGTGTATGTTTTCAGAGAACTATCCACAATGACTCCAAGATCTTTCTTGAGTGGTAACAGCTAATTTAGACCTCATCATTGTACATGTGTAGTTGGGATTATGTTTGCCAGTGTGCATTTCTTTGCATTTTTCAACACTGAATTTTGTCTGCCATTTTGTTGCCCAGTCACCAAGTTTTGAGAGATCCTTTTGTAGCTCTTCACAGTCTGCCTGGGACTTAACTATCTTTAGTAGTTTTGTATCATCTTCAAGTTCTTTGAATCTTTCCTGAAAGGTCATTCTCTCCGGTCCTTTAACATTTCTGCCTTTTCTCCTCTGAAGTCTCTTCAGTTTGTTAGTCTCCTCTTGTAGTATTAAGGCACCCAGAACTGTTGACAGCCAAACTGTTTTTCTCTCTGGTGGCTATTCATTGCCTATGTGCAAAGGAGCATGGTGTCAACCCTATTCCTAATATGCAGATGCTGATATCATATTTACAAATCCTCATCACAATCCACCACCTTGTTGGCAAGCTCAGCAGAAGCACCACCAGCACTGGTCCCTCAAGTGATGTTGAAACTGCGGAAATACTGCTGCAGTGGGCACTTTAAATACTTACGAGAATGTGGGGAAGTTTTCACTACCACTATCTATGTTGCACCTCTTCTATAGATAAATACAGAGGCTCACTATCCAGGGCTGTGAATCCAGCACAAACAATAAATGCCTAAAAAAAGAATAGGTACTTTTTCTTGTACCTCCTTTTAAATTTTAAGTATTGCATGGTACGAAAGCTCTCAACACACAAGTTTCCAGAGAAATCCTAAAGTACAGGACAGGAAGTATCTTGTGTAAGCTAATAGATCTGCTGTATTTGGTCAGGAACATGATGTAAAATAATATTTATATTTTTTACTTATCAGATATTTTTTGTTCTGCAATATCAAGTGTTCTTCCTATTTTTGCTCTCTGGACTAGGCCCAGGACAAGAGGATTGTGCAATTGGTGTTTGCCTGCAAATTTGCCTGATCTCTTTTAAAAAAAAATAAATAAATAGTATTTGGTGTTTACTTGAGCTAAAAATCAAGGGTATGGATATTTGCCAGACAGAAATGTACTGTATCAGGTACCTGGGTCAGGGAAAGTGCTCACTGGCAAAAGTGAAGGATCTGTATTTTCATAAACAATTTGACAACTTTCTTATTCTTAACATGTTATTCCTTTTCCCTGAGCCATGACTTTCTGAAATGAATTTGTTGCTTGACTGGCTCTTTTCTATTTTAAAGGTTTTGAAAGGACAGTTCTCTTCTAAACAATTTACAGAGCTGGGAACAGAACCCAGGGCTTCTGTTTAAGGGCCTGATCCAAAGCCCACTGAAGTCAATGGGAGTCTTTTTATTGACTTCGTGGGCTTTGGATCAGATACCAAATTTGCTGTGCTACCTTGAGCAAGTCACTTAACCTGTCAGTGCCTTAGTTTCCCCATCTGTTTCATGGGGCTAGTAATACCTCACAGAGAGACAGTGACAGTTAGTCTATGAATGTAGGAGAAGCACTTTGTGATTGTTGGTTGGAGGGCCCTATAGAAGTGCAAAGTATTATTATACAGCTAAAATGCTGTTTGTCAACTAGGTTATTAGTGTATTGAGTTTTTGACAAAAGTATCTGTTACCCTAAAGTTTTTTCTCCCTTGGGATGTGGGTTCAGTTCTCATCTCAGGTTACTAGAGACACTGAGGTGGGTGATCAGAGGCCTTGTTTAACTCCCTACTGAAAATTCCTCATGCACAAAGCCAGAACAACATGTCAGGTTTTTGACTAGCAGGAATCCAGGACTAAAAAAGGAGGGAATGCTGCAAGTTAGGTATATTAGCAGAGGCATCTGGGGAAGGTTGTTTAGCAGTGGCTGGTGCTGTGTTTGATTCTAGTCATTGCCATTAGCCTATTACTTTCATGAACACCTAAAATTCACACAGGAATGGAAACTACACCAAAGGAAAAAGCAACCTTTCTGAGATATTCAGTTAATCTGATTAACCAACTTTTGGACTCAGGACATGAATACCACAAACTTCACAGATCTCCAACAGAATTCGTCAATTTTACAACTTGTCAGAGCTGCCCAAATACAAGACAATACTACACAGACACAACACATTTGGGTGGTGCTACAATAATATAATAGAAGACATATGAGAATATGGAGAAGATGGAAGGAGGTGATGGAAGGGCGGGAAAAGGGAAGGTATGGTTAGGTAGAATGGAGGTCCGTTGTTCCTCTCTACATTTTTTTTGATCCAAGCATATCTAGAAAAAGGATTCAAGTAACTTCAAATTCATATAACTGATCTCTACTGCATGACAGTATTCTTTTTTTAGCTGCTAACTCAAACAGGTCTGAATACCACTGATCTGTGGTGGGCATTAGCTCATCATGAACTTGGTGGTCATTGTAGCCCTCAAGAACAAAAGTCTTTTTGTGTGTGGATTTAAACCCAGATTAGCAGATAAATATCCTAGGATATAATTTTTAGCAGAGTTTTTGGCTTCTGAAGTAAATCATTTATTTTAACTCTTGTGTCTACCTCTTTCCACTGCTGCCTGACTGTTGGACAGTCCCATAATATATGCATCCTGCTCCTTTTTTCTTTAATAGAGTGCCATCGAATGTCAGAGGATAAGGCTACCCCTGTGGCATCCAGAACATTTTGAATAAAATCTTTGTTACATCAAGCATAGCCTGAGATCCACAGAGGAAGTTTTAACATTATGTAATATGCTCTGCCATTGGGGATTTTTATGGGCTGTGATAAATCCCCTTCCCATACTTTCACAAAGAACTCCAGATTAACAGAGTTCCCTGCCATTAACAAAGTATACATAGTTGACACGGGCCTGGGGAGTTTGAATTATTTCTAAAAGTTCGCAGTAGTTCTGGAAATCTTAGGCTGTGCAGGCCAAATAATATGTTAGCAAGTGTCTTAGCTGTAAATACTTCCGCTCTGCTGAAGGGTCAGATCATAGCACTGCTTTAGTGTTAGAAAAAGGAGAAAGCCCTCAGCATTGACCAATTGGGAAACCTATATGATGTCCCTGCTCAGCCAATTCTTCCAAATTATAGGTTTGTTCCCAATCTGCAAGTCTGAGTTCCCCACATAAGCATTTTTGCATGACGGTGAGGACAACATTGGTACCTTTTAGCTGGGATAGCCTAGCCTTCAACCTTAGCAGAGCCCCATTGCAGGCAGTTTAGTTTTCTCTACTGGACAAAAAGAGGAGCTGAGGAAACTTGCAAGGGGATACAATAGTGGTTCAGTCCACCTATGTGGAACCAGACTGACACCTGGGACATGATGAAAGCATGAGAGCCGATGGGAGATTTGATCATGTAAAGTAAATCATCCATTGTGAGCTCTGTAAAGCTGGTGCTATCCTTACTATCTTCATTTTTTGAACTTCAAGTTCACGTGTGTTATTTTTCTCAACTTTCCACCATGACCCACTTAAATTGCATACTTCATCCAACACTTTCACCTCTGAGGTCAAGAATGCATTGCAACAGGGTCAACCACATGCTACCACAGTTGCTGCATTTGAAGATGGTAATGTCCTTTCCTAAATCCAATGACTTGTAAAAGCAAAATTACTGCTGATGGGGGATGGAATCAAGTGCAACTGAAGAAAAGAAGAGTCCTGAATCAATAAGCCATGTAGGCTACAGCCCAGGACAACATGAGCAGCAACATCTAAGATCTGTGCCAAAGCCCCTTGAAGTGAATGGGAGTTGTTGACTTCAACAGGACTGGACTAGGCCCTTAGTAAATAAAAAAGATATGCAAATGCTTGGTCAGAAAACTTTTGATTATACTCAGTCATGAGTTACCCTAGGACCCAATGGATACTTCCTGCATGCTTGGGCCTGATCCAAATCACACTGGAGTCAAAGGGAGCCTCTCCAATGGATGAGGCCTGTGTCTGACACAATCTGTGCACATAGTTTTGTCAGTTTGCACCACGCCTGCATGGTGTGGGAGCACAAGCTTCTTAATTCCTGCTTTTAGGTGCAGATGGCCAAGTTGCGACACTCCTCATGTCAGCCCAGTGCCACTGAAAGGGTTAATTCTTGCCTGCCTCAGAGCTATTTTAAAGAAAGCATGCAGTACAGTTCCTTGCCTCCCTCTTTAGCCCCCCTTTCTTGCATGTCCTTTCTTTTCATTATTTTGATTTTCCTTTGACGTCTGTGGATGTCTAAGAAACACACCAGCTAAATAAACACCCAGCTCCACTCGTAAGTGCATTTTCCATATAGGTCAGTTGACTTTCCAAGCCCTATAAATATTAGATTAACTTTGGGTCCTCTGAAAGCCTGAAGTTAGGATCAGATCCAAGAATGCACATAACTTTGGTCTGTTTTAAATCTGTAGTGCAGAAATGCAGCAAAATATTCAGTTAAAATACAAAGCCAGAGAGCTGGCTTGGAAAGATAAGCTAATTGACAGAAGTATTTATCTTGAACAGGAATACTTTTAAGGGACCATCATATAATTGTTGTCCATGTGTACTTTGTAGCTTATGGAAACTCTGATCTTAATTATTATATTCAGGAAAAATTGTCTACCAGTTCAAAGGAGCCTCATTTTAAAGTCATAACTAGAGAAAGAGTGTAGCGCTATCTTCCCCCAGGTTTGGATTCTGGTCAACCATCATCTCCCATTTTAGGGAGCTCAGGGGTAGTGTTGAAGAGTGAATCTACAAAACTGCATGAACGTCACTTTTTATGACATGTTTCTAAAAAATATTGGCCACAAATTTTTCCACAGAGCCTCCTAAAAATTTCCAGTTTCTCCAAGGTCAAGAATAGAGGGGCCCATTCTGTTGGCATGGTAACCTCTAGAATTAGGTCACTACACATTTGTTCATGCGTGCACGCAGTTCATGTGCACCCATGAGGAGCCAAGAAGTAACATGCTGGAGGAGACTCAGAGGAAACCCTTGTTAACTTTCTGCCACCAAAATGAAGATAAGGTTGGGATGGGTTTCTCTGATGTAATTTGCTCCCTCTCTGGTACTGTCACTCTTGCCAGAAATGGCTTATCCTGAAGGTTATAAAGATACTTCTGAAGGGTGATTTATTTATTTATGTATTTATTTGTTTTACATTACACCCAAGAGATATTTAAATGTCTGAATGGAGGATGTCTATAGATTCCCCGACCTCTAGAAGCTCTTTTATAAAGCCATCATTGCCCCATAATTTCAAGTGGCATGAGTGAAACAATGTGCTTGTTAATATACTCAATATATTTTTCAACAGCTAAGTATAAATATATTTAGGAAAAACACTTGATGTAAGTTTATTTGCCAAGTGGCGTGGCCTCCTTCTTTGGTTGTGGTTGGGAATAAATATTGCTGTTTAACTGTGTAATGTCCCCTCCAGAGTTCTGACCAGGACTTACACCAACCACAGGAGGAATTGTCCCCTGACGGTCTTTCCCCGGTTTTACATGGAGTTCAGGGCATGCTGGGTGTTTAGTTGAGTGCTTTGTGGATAGTGTGTTCATACTGTGTAGCAAACTACTCTAATTTAAACTACTATTGTTGTCTAGCTCCATACTTAAACCTGTCCCTGCTGTTGTAATCAGAGTAAGGTTTCATAAGACAAGGAGCAGTGAGTAAGCGGGGTCTCCCTGTGGGGATAGAGACTCCATTAATGCCTGGGGTGTGGAGCAGAGACTACTATTTGTCTTCTCTCACGCAAGTTAGAGTTCTGAAAATGTATAATTCTTTTTTGAATTTGAATTCTTTTTTGCCTCCTTTTTAGCCAATTTAAATTTCCAGAAATTGTTCCAGGTGTCACAATGGAGTCACAACCTTTTCAATTCACATCTCTGGTGCATACAGAATAGACATATGAGTGTTAATTGAGATTTTCAAAGTCAGGCACAGGATCTACCTACATAAATGGAAGATGTTTGGCTAAATCCCTCTGTTTTTAAAATCACAGCCACCATTAATGGATACCTGCCCACATTGGAAACACGACCCTCTACCTGGAATCAAACCCTTTTAGTTATCTCAGTGATATTTAGAGCTTTGACTATACTCTTCTGCAGGACACCGGATACACCTCAAGACCATAGACTTCCCATCACCAAGATGTATAAACACTCTCTTGTCAATAGCAAGCAGAACTCTGAACCACGCTGTCAGGAAGCATGGCCGGTAGCAGAGCCAGTCTTTGAACAACTTAACACGTACAGCTTGCCTCTAGTAGACTGCCTGATTGGCTACACGGTCTGGTTGGTTGGAAAGGGCAGCAGCTCTTAAGTCCAGCAGCAGCAGTAGGTCCATGACTATTTCAGGCATTTGTTCATAGTTGTGATAGCTCCTGTGTATACTCATTCCTAGTCCTGTCTAGTCTGACTCACCTTGCTCCTGGTTCTTACCCTTGGCTCTAATTCCTGGCCTCTAACACTTTGTTCTGGCATCTTGTCTCTGGTTCTGGTTTTGATGCTGACCTCTGACTCTTAGCTCTTGACTCTGTGACCCTTGGCTCTGGCATCTGCTCTCTGCTTCCTGATTCCTGTCCCAACCACTAGGCTCGAGCACCCACAAGCTGGTTACTGATACAGGTTGACTGGTGCTCCAATGTCAGGGCAAGCTCTAGTGTTGCAAATGCCAAACATTTAAAAAAATCATGAGGTTGGCTTAAAATGAATGAGAATCTTTAAAAATAACAAATTTGGGGGCTTTTTATTTACCTTCTGGTTTTCTAATGTTTAGGGTCTGTTTTGGACATTTTCAAGCTCTCCACAGCTGTAAAATAAAAGCTGAGATTCTCACCGAGTCAGTTGTCTCCAGGACTTGGACCTTTTAAAAAATAAGAATGATCAAATATTGTCAGGATTTCATCACAAGCCTCACAACTCTGCTATAAGGATAGTAACAGGTCTCCTCTCCCTCATTTAAGATAGTTAAGACCTGGATCCCCAGCATCACTTTATTCCTGCAGTCATGGGTTATGCTTCTAGCACAAAATGAGTGCTCAATGTGATGCAGGCCCGCTAGAAGGCACCTAAACAAAGCAATAATGGAAAGGTTGCAATAGCTCAAGAGCGCTCCAGCTTTAAGACCACCTCTCCCAGGCCTGGCTTTAAGACCACCTCTCCCAGTCTAGAAGGTCTCATTCCCTGCAGAATTCCTCCTACTGCCATTTTCAGCCCTTAACAGCCAGTCAATTCTGCAACACCAGGAATTCAGTAAGTAAATCTGCTTGCGGAGCAGAGCACTGCATTGTCTCCACTAAGCTGCACCCTATGATTTTGCTTGTGGTGATGAGTTTCTAAGTAGAATTCAAAGTGAATAGTTTGGGACCTGGTTATCTGTCTCGTTGTGCTAGTCTAGGCAGTAAACTATCTGTAAACAGTGGAGAGGGCATTCTCTGTCAAGGCCCTTCTACTCCAGAGCATGCTCACACTTGATCTGCCCCACCTGGAGCGACTAATCACATTCACAGATGCTCCAAGGCCCATTTTTTTTTCTCCTAGGCATTTGGAGAAGAGGTTGTGTGCAGTGGGAGTCTTTCTTTGCTAGCTGGATCATTGCTTGGGGAAGGAGGGAGAGTTAACTATTCAGCTACTTGTGAAAGGAATGAGCAGAACAGTTATCTGTTGTCCTTGGATACGGATATAAAAGTACCAATTGTAATTATTATTATTGTAAGGATGCCCAGAGTGCAGAACAAGTGTCTCCCAACACAGTAACTTTTTAGGCATCAAAAGAATAAATACAATTATTTCTCAAGGGATATGGCGATGTTAGTAGAAACCTCCCAGAAAGCCCTTTAGGTATTGCCATACTTTACTAGTGTCCACATTGCTCTTTGTCCAGTGGGGATGTTGTGGGAACTGTGGAATAGGTACTGTTGGATTCTCACAGCAGACTGGTACAGCAGCAGTTGGAGTGTGTGTGTGTGTGTGTGTGTGAGTGTGTGTGTGAGAGAGAGAGAGAGAGAGAGAGACCCAACTATTTTACTGAAAAGGTTTTGTAATGTGGATACACCAGGGTGGATTTAATTTAAATCAAATTGATTTAAATCACTAGTCAGGAAGACTCTATTTAATCATGGATTTCTACATAAAAGTACATTCTTGTTGGTTGTTACCAACCTGAAGATCCTGCATGTTCAGACATGTTCCTTTCATCATCTTCAACGCAGCTTCCTCCTGAGAAGAAACATTTCTCATGATGTTGTTTCATTCGGGCAACTAGGCCTTGCATTTCTTTGTTGCACTGTTTGCATTTTGCACACATGCCTGTCTTACCCACAGGTAGAGGAACGTCATTAAAATATTCCCAAACTGGGTCTCTTTTATGGCCAGCTAGCATTACAGGTTTTCCCTTTTAGTGAGAGAATGGTATGGTAGATCTCAAATCAATGAAGGCTACACTCAGAAAGACCTCAAGGCTTCTGGAATATGCTGCTTGAACAGTTTCACTTTTGGTTCTACTGCCTGTCCCTCCCTTCTCACATTTATCTCCAGACTTCTTCTCTTTGTTCAGATCCGTTCCACCCCCAACAATCTTCTATTCACTGAACTTTTTGAAACTTTGCACTTGTAGAGAGAGGTAAAGGATTGACTCTGTACACACATTTGCAGAGGGACAATAGGGTTGAGGTCTATTATTTCTCACCTCTATATATTTTTGCTGTTAACAAGCTTGTTATCTTAAACATGACATGAATATATTGTCTCATACTATAGAATTAGAATTTATCATCCCTATTCCATGATGAGATATCTTTGAGCGACAATGTATCTTAATTAAAGCTATCTTTAGATAAAATGCTTTTTGAGAAAGAAACCTAGCAAAAAAATCCAATTCTTTTAAATTTATTTTTTTAAATAATTGATTTTTAGCCACCCTGGGGTACATTCAACTGTTGTAAGAACAGTGTTAGCAGTGCTTAGCGGGGGTGCTTGTCTAGTGAAGAAAGACCCTTATCAGAGGCATAATGTAAGGCTTTGTCTGCACTGGAATTTCAATTTCATTGGCAAAACTTTTCTTGTTCAGGGATGTTAAAAAAAACCAACCACACACACCCCTCCCCCCGAATGACAGAAGTTTTACCCACAAAAAGCGCCAGTGTGAACAGCGCTTTGTTGACTACTCTGTCAATACTAGGAAAAATTAGTACCCACCTGACAACAATCATACAGCTGTATTGCTGCTAGCAACAATGTAAACACTGGCAGTTGCAGTGGGGGAGGTTTAGATTGGATATTAGGAAAATCTTTTTCACTAAGAGGGTGGTGAAACACTGGAATGCGTTACCTAGGGAGGTGGTAGAATCTCCTTCCTTAGAGGTTTTTAAGGTCAGGCTTGACAAAGCCCTGGCTGGGATGATTTAACTGGGAATTGGTCCTGCTTCGAGCAGGGGGTTGGACTAGATGACCTTCTGGGGTCCCTTCCAACCCTGATATTCTATGATTCTATGGCCTAGCCAAGGCTGACAGTGTTTTTACCTCTGTCACTTAAGCCTGCTCTGACCAGGTTTTCATGATCTGGGGCTCAGATCCCTTAGGCTTCGTCTGAAGTAGCAGATTTGCAGCTGTGCTGTTGCTATTATGCGGGTACTAATTTTTGAAGTGCAGACTCATCAGACCTGATGGAGGAATAATGCTACTGCCTATTTCTCCTCCAGCCCCAGTAAGTAAAGGTGTGTGATCCATTTAAAAAATGGAAATGGACTGATTGCTCTTTTCTAATTGGTAAATCCACCTGTGATATCATTGGACATGGCCGCAGATCTATGTGCCTGATTTGTGGGGCATATTGCCCACCAGTGTTTAAGCTGGGGCTGGTAGGAGGAGGATCACTTTCTCTTTTGTGTGCTTTATTTTTCCACTGATTTTTAAGCTTTCCTTGGTCTTGCAAACTTTGGGAGGCTTTTCTTTGCACTAATCAAGCTTGCATGCCTGTCTGCCTTTTTTTGTTTTAGGGACACTGCCAGTTCTTATCCTAACAGCTTTATCAAGTGCTAGAAATTAAGATCCCACTTGTAACAGAAAGGTTGCTGTAGAATAGCACCCATTCCCAATATGCTCTCCCCTGCCTATCTGTCCATTGCTAGATAGTGTCTTGTGTAGCTAGATTTTTTTAAAATACATGGAGTATAGGCAAGACAAGTTGTTAGGAAGCAAAAAAATATATACTCAGAGAAATCTGGTATCAAAATAATTTATTTAAAAAAAATTCAAAGACAACTTCCCTGAAGTTTTGCTGTCCTCAAGACAGGATTTGTGGCATTCCTGGCATAAATGGGAGTGTTCAACACTGCCTTAGTCTACATAACGTAGTATTATACAGCCCCTGTTTGCTATGGGCCAGATTCTGCCCTTCCTTTCACTGCATGAAACCCCACTGACAGAATTTGGCCCTGTATAGCGTAGTTAACTACTCTACACCTCTTTGAAGCAGAAGATGCTATGTATCCCTCTTTATCTCTTTGCACTATACAGTGACAGTGTTTGGTGTCACATGGAAGACCGATGCATCTATTTGCGGCTGTGAAGGAACCAGTATTAAGAAGTGAGTGAGTGATAACACACAGCCAGTTGTTTAGGAAAAAAAATAAGCAATCAATTATTCAAAGCTGTCCAAATTCCCAGAAATGTTTGATTCACCGTGCTGCCTCACACCTTGTTGACTTTTAAAAGAGGCAGATCTGATCTGACCTACAGTATCAACGCTTTCAGTGTGACATAAGGAGTCTGACAATACACCGTGCTATGATAATGCATGGCAATACCTTCTCTCTGCACTGTTCACTGATGGAAAATGTATCATCCCTGGACACTGGCCAGCAGCTTTCCTGGCTCCATCTTCTAGGCTTCTAACGTCACTATTTACCACTCAACTCTAAACCACCTTAGGCTAGATTTCTGTCCACTTTTCCCCACTACATCTGGGCAAACCTTCTGTACATTCAGGATTTCAGTCTTTCAGGTTATGGAGCTGCTAGGACACATGGCCTTCTTCCTTAGCAGGTGAAACAGAATTCTCCACTTCCCTTCCCTTCAGAGTTCATGTCTCTTGAGGCTCCCTGGTAAACTGTGACTGTTTACACAGTTCCTGATAGAATTCGGACTCCAAAAATCGTGGGTACGCATTATTCTCCATCAAGCTGTAGACTCTCTTCTGTGCAACATTGAAGCAAGTGTGTGTAGCTTCTTGGATATTCTGGGCAATCATGTTCTTGGTTTGAAAGTCTATGTTTATCTGAAATAGAATGCAGGAATGTGTTACTGAGAGTGTTCACCTCAAGCAAATACCATACACAAGTTAGATAAAAGTGAGATTTCATTAACACTAAGGCCCTGATACTGCAGCCTTGAGGCAGACAAAGCTCCCAATGAAGCTACTGAAGGCCTCCTACCTAGAGATCAGATCCCTAGTTTTGTAATAAGGAACATTTTCTGAAATGTATTGCACTATAGGGCAAATGTATTGCACTATAGGGCAACTGAAAAAACTCAAATGATGACAATCTTATATCAATGATGATGCTCTTTAAATACACTGTAGACTTTAATGACTTCTGCTGATGTACTCAGGCTGAGGATCTGACCCAGAATCTCTGTGAAAACACTCCTGGCCCAATTTTCCAACATGGGAAACTGGGATGAATACATTATGGTATCAAGGTAATATTTGGATGTTAATAATTAGCATTCAGGGACATAAATGCATTTTGGGAAACAAAATTTCAAAACATGGGCCCACAGTGGACATGGGGATGAGAGAGAGTCTTGAAGTGGTGCTTAAATTGAGTGCTCAGTACTAGCAGTGATGGGTTTTTTAAAACCACTTTTTACCTCTTTGGGAGCCTCTTTTTCAATGAAGTCATTGTAGATCTTTTTAGCCTTGGATCTCCGCTTCTGTGGTGACTTGATTTTCTTGAAGTCTTCACAGGCCAGCCAGAAATCGATGTTCTCCTCGCAGAACTCTGATTTCAAAAAAGTTCGAAAAGCTGCAAGACCATCTGGGGAGCAAGAAAAGGGAGAAATGTATGAGCTGAAAATATTCCAAACAAATCTTGCATTTTCCCCTACCAAAAATATATCTGCTTTCTTTCAGAGTTGTCAGAACACTTTACATAATTGCCTGTGTATATAAAGTATATATTTAGGATCCTACAGTTTGCCAGACTCTTTTTAAATAACTGAAGCTATTTTTGAAGAAAAAGTGCCAAAAATGAAAACCATGTAAAATCAGCACACTTCCTTTAACATACTGCTAGGCTTAAAACAAACAAACAAAACCTCCCCCAACAACCATAAAACAAAACTCCTCATTATACAGTTTCTCTCCAGATCGGAGTTCTAGTATGTTAATCTTTAGACTGGAGTAAATATTTACGACAGAGCTATAAATCTCTGGAAGACATTTGCAATGGAAAGAATGACTCAAAGTTGATTATCAAATGCTGATTTTTTGGGGGGGGGGGGGGTTGTTCAGCAATTAAGTGGTTTTCTTTGCAGAGTGGCTGTAAAACCTATAGAACCTATAGCGGATTCAACTCTCATAGACTCTATTGCAGGATCAAGTCCACAGTGGCTTAATGTGTATATATCTAATAGCACTGGAACCAGGATTTGTCTTGAAGTAGATTCCTAAGTGCACAAAAATCTTTGATAAAGAACATACTTTTTATGAAGTGGGGCTTTGGGTTGTTTAAAAAATAGAAGTGTCTGAGACCAATATCAAGCTGCATGCATGAGGTTGTTCAAAAGGCAATTTATAATTCTGATATACATGGAAAACCATTGCTTATTCTTATCTGAGGTAGCCTTTCCTATTACAAAAACCTACGGCGAGACCATAACACGTTTATATTTTTACATTGATTTGTTACTCTTTTCAAATTAACTTACATTTATTAGCTAGAAGTTCATCAAAAGCTTCTGACCACAGCTGGGCTTCTTCAGGAGAAGGTCTATATAAAAGGACGGAGAACATTAGTTAGATTGCACGGCATATATTTCTGTTTCTTGCATATTAAATATTTCAGATTCGTTTGAGTGAAATTTGAATATTTAAGTTACCTGAAGTAAGCGTGTTGCTTTCCTTTTTTGTTGGACTTTGTTTTTGTAGAAGTGGAAGAGTTTTGCAGGAAGTAGCTCAATCTTGTTTTCCAATCCTTAATGCTAGAAGAGAGAGAGGAAGAGGGGGGAAATACATTAAAATGAGCTAACTGAAACTATCCTTCCAGCTTTGCACGTTTTGATCAGAGATGGGACTGATCCTCCAGTCTATAAAGAAAATGCAGAATTTCCCTTGAAGTTGCTGGTAGTTTTGCCTGCTTAATAGCTGTGGGAGCAAGCTCAAAATTTTTTTCTATTTCAAAAAAACCAGGACCCAATCCTTCTATTTCAGTCAAAAGCAGTTTTTCCACTGACTGGAGCAAGAGAGCCCACAGTGACTGGAAAGTGACTAATTGTAACTAAGGCATCTGTGAATTTCATAACAAGAGGTGTGCTTTTATATCTGAGGAACACAGCACACTGACCTCTGTTCTTCCCCAGTACTATTGTCTGTACTCAGTAGGAGTTTTAGCTGAGTGAAAACTATTGGGTGGGGGGCCTCCTGGTGCTCAGATATTTAGAAGACCCTCTTCAATTGTGCATCAATATGGATTTGGAGATTTAATCTCTTCCTGCTTGATTTTTGGAAGAGCCAAAAGCTGGATCTCCCCAATCTAAAAGAATATATTTTCAAGTGGGGAAGTTACTCCAGTTTAGGGCCACATGGTGAAATCTGTGGAACAGGTGAGATTAAACTCTGCAGCGGTGGCACAAAATCATCTCCACTAGCCTCTATATGAAACTGGGAATTACAGAATAGTTTTGTCCCTTACATTTAAAATATGTCTTATCCAGATAGTGCAAACAGGATATTTATTATAAACATAATAATGGAAGATTTTCAAGTGTTTTTGTTTTGCTTTGGCAAGGCGCAAACCCTGTAAAAAAGTTTAAATGACAGAGCCATTTGAAGACACCAATCCAATGTGAAATTGCACAGCTTGCGCAGTGAACTAAGAATGGGAGAAAAATGTGCTTACATTTTCACCGCTCAAACGTGAACTGAAGTGAATCATTTCTGCACAAGATCTACATTTTTTCTGAGCTACCACTGAGTTATATTTCTCATCAAATGATCAGTTCAGCAAATACAGGATTTTTTGCACATCAGGGTTTTTGCAGTGGAGATATTTCTCCATTTTTAAAAACTCCTTATGATATCAAATACATAAATTAACCCACTCTTGCACTGCTCACATATTGCACCCAAAGTGAGTTTTAAAAAAGTCAACTCTGTCAAATAGCTTAACGAATAGTATAAATGGTTTCTCTTTTTTCCTACTGAGATGCAACCTCCCTAGTTTGAATCATTGTTCTGAAAGCAAAGGGTAGCTCTTCATATAAACGAAACCTGCTATAAATATATACACTCACATAGTTCTCTTCATCTTTCCTTTCTTCTCCTCGTTTTGGCAGCTGCTGGGAGTTCTCTCCATTTGTCCACAGTCGTGCTGAAGAGCAAAGAAGATTGCACTTTGCATACTTCTTTTGTTTTATCCCAGGACTGATTTGCCAGCCACTGCAGTAGCCTTTTCTTCACTCAGAAGTTGAACTTGAAGAGCCAGAAAGGCAGCCTCTCTTTATAGAAGGCAGCAGGCGAATGGGTTGCGTTTCGGTTACACCTCCTGAGCACGCTGATTTGCTTGTAGGGAAGCACGCCAAAGCACACTCCCCTGGCACGTCCTTAAAAGGCTCTTACACTGAGTACAGTGCTGACGCAGTGTTCCCTTTTGCTTTATGCAGTCTTCTCTTGCAAAAAACCGGTCTGGTTCCTGCAACCGCCTGCCTGCAGATTCCAGCAAGTTAGAGAGCTTTTTTTTTGGCTGCTGTGTGTGTATGCACAAAGCTTGAGTACCCTGCACATTTGAAGGCAGAAGTGTAGGATCAATGACTTGGCTTATTATCCGACAAGGAGAGAAAGATAATAGGTAGTAATAGTGCAAGGTGGGTCTAGCTGCTGTGCTTATAAAGTTACCCCCTTGGCCCCACCCCAGCCCCCCCAAAGGAAAACATACCTTGAAAAGGGCTAAGCACATTAATACATTTCTATTACTGGATTAATATGTTAACAACAATAGCGCTAACAAAATAAGATTTGCTACTGCACTTTCAGCAATCTGAAAGTAGTCTGGAATTGTCTCGCTAGTGTTCTACAATTCATTTTTAAAATGCCAGCTAAGCTAAGCAATGCCTCATATTTCTCATCAGTTTACCCTTGTGTCTGGTAAGGAGAAGATGTACCCGGATCACTGCTGAACCATCTGCATTCCTAACATTGTCCCTTTGGGACTAAAAGGTTACAGTTCCTGTGATGCAAAAAGTTTTGCACTTGGAAATGTTTGTGCAACCTCTGCTTGTTCTTGTTCTAATAGATGCCTGAAAGTCTTTTAGGGGATCACAATGACTTGGCATAGGAAGGGGCTAATTCTCTCTAGTACCTGGTTAGGGTTAGGCGACAGGTTTATGTTCAGTTCTATACATTAGAAATTCTTTTTTATAACAACCCATATGCTAAACCTGTTTTTGTTTTCCAAGAAGCCAGTTCTTTTGAGAGTGCACAGCCCATTAGAAAGAATAGAGGAGGATTCTAAGGCCAGATTCAGATTCCCTTACAAAAGAAAGAAATGGAAATTTTGAGTGTACAGTACTCTCAGTGATAACTTGAACCAATTTTTCCCCCTCATAATCATTATGAACATATAGATGTAAGCCATGCCTGCACGGTGTGGCACTCTGTCCCCCACTAGTGGTGGCAAGGCCAACTAAAGATTGGTGAGCCTGCTGCAGCCTTGGCTCGTAGACCTGGGTCTTTTAGCTCATGCATTAGAGGGCCAGGCTCAAGTATTAAGATCCAGAGATCTCAGCTGCCACTCAGAGTAGGACTGAGTGCCAAACCTAGCAGGCATGCCTTCCATATGCTTTCATAACTCTGCCATTTGCCAATCAATTGTGCAAATTACTGCTGGTGCATGCAGCTGTAATAGTTTATCCCTATGCCTCAACCTTTAGCTACAATTTGAGCATGCATGTGCTACCTCCCACAATATCTTAACCAGCAGAGGGTGTCCTGGTGTAAACCAGTACTTTTACTCCATCTTCCAACATAGAATACAGCTCAGATTGTAACGTTCCTGACCTATGATTATTGCAGCATGCTTCCTACCACCTTCGGTATCGTTTATTTCATCAGCCACTTTAATACACAGATGGAGAATATAGTTCAGCATGCAAACAAGTAAATCACCTTACGTAAAAGCTTCATATTACAGCAAGAAAGTACAAGGAAACATTTTGTATAGCTTCCATCTTAAAAACAAAATAGCAGTATTTTTATTGTAATACATACCATTAGCACAATACAATTTTAGATTAAACTCATGTTAGTTCATCTATAATACAGCCTATATACTGTATTTCTATTTTAATCTATACAGTTAAGGCAGAGTTTTAGAGTGATTTTTAAAATATCTCTAATTCTGTTTCCAGTTTGCATCTCCTGCATCACTATTTACCCCCCACCCCCACTGCTTAGAGATTAAACAGGTGATAAGACTCTTGCTTACCAGGCACTTCCATTTTTATAATCAATTGGGAAAAAAAAAGCAATAAAGCAGTTTACAATAAAAACAAGACAAAATGCATGATTCATGCTGAGACTTTCCATCTACCAAACTAGAGCCAACTGTACTGTTTGGCAGATGCCTGGGAATTATCCCAGCTGTTCCCTGCAAGCCTTTTCCATGGTTGTCAAGAGTGTATTTTCATGGGTTGAGCAAATATCAGAAGGTTCCTAGGTTTGATTTGGATAAGACCCAAATTGTAGATGCTTCACCAAAGCTTATCTTAATTAATTAAGATGTTGGTGTTCAGTGAGAGAGAAGAAACCTCTCACATGGACTACTTTGACCCTTGGAATAGATTCTAACTGGGGTAAGGCCTAGGGCAGTTTCAAATCAAACTGGTTTGCCCATCTCTAATCCCCAGTGGGCTGTGTTGTCACCTTTAAGAGTTTCACATATGCTGATGATGCACTAGTACTTCAGAATTTTGCAAGCTTTTAAACCACTGTTGGCAGGCTACCATCAGCGTCATTTGCAGGATTCACAGGGATACTGACCTTTGACTCTAATGTGAGGATGAAAATGTTTGGAGTCCAATCAGCAGCACAGCTCTGTAAATCAAACAAGCTGTGTCTATGCTGCACTTTGGCAATCTCCCATTGACTCAGCTTCACTCCTTGGAATACTCAGGTAAACAAGGCACTGACATTGCTACCCACCATGTCATCTAATCCTGCTCAGAGCAGCTTTGGACAATAATGGTAGAAATGTCAGCAGCCTGGTGTACCTTGCTTGCATTAGTGTGCCCCCATTGCTATAACTGGCATGGCTCCACCTGTGGTAATGCAGTAACGAGAGATTCCCATAAAAATTTAGTGTAGATAAGGCCCAAAATAGATTATGAGCTACAGGATACAAAAGCCATTCAGAGCAGCTTGGTAAAGTTTAGGAAGCTTACTGCAAGGAAAATAAAATGGGGATAACTGAAAAAGCATTCTTATTAAATAAAACTATTAAAGTGTTTAGAAGAAAAATTGAATTTTTTTTTACGTATTCCAGCACTAGCCACATGCCTTTCCACAGCTTTGATTTATGTGCATTCTGAAATTGGAGTAGGAGTTCTGAGGAATTCTAGGTTCAGTTATATTTACACTTATTTTGGGGGACTCAACTTTTGATCTAACTGATCACCATGAAAGAAATCAGTTTGACTCAGATCAGTCTCTGCTGGGCATTGTTCCTCAGAGAAACATCTCGTACAGTTCAGCACAATGCAAGCTACAGTTCAAACACGCTCTCAAAGAAACTACGGAACCACCTGATCAACATCCTCTACAGCAAATAGGGAAAGATTAAGAATGAGCTCTCAAAACTGGATACTCTCATAAAAAACCAACCTTCCGCACAAACTTCCTCGTGGCTGGACTTTACAAAAACTAGACAAGCCATTTACAACACACACTTTGCTTCTCTACAAAAGAAAAAGGACAGTAAACTATCTAAACTACTACATGCCACAAGGGGCCACAGCAATGGTTCCCTTAACCCACCCAGCAATATTATTAATCTATCCACCTATACGCTTAGTGCAGCAGAAGAATCTGTCCTATTTCGGGGCCTCTCCTTCTGCCCCTCCACTCCCACGAACATGATACAGTTCTGTGGTGACCTAGAATCCTATTTTCGACGTCTCCGACTCAAGGAATATTTCCAACACACTTCTGAACAACATACTAATCCACAGAGACCTTCCTACCAACACTACAAAAAGAAGGATTCTGGGTGGACTCCTCCTGAAGGTCGAAACAGCAGACTGGACTTCTACATAGAATGCTTCCACCGACGTGCACGGGCTGAAATTGTGGAAAAGCAGCATCACTTGCCCCATAACCTCAGCCGTGTAGAACACAATGCCATCCACAGCCTGACATCATAATCCACTCTGACATCATAATCAAAAAGGCTGACAAAGGAGGTGCTGTCGTCGTCATGAATAGGTCGGAATATGAACAAGAGGCTGCTAGGCAACTCTCCAACACCACTTTCTACAAGCCATTACCCTCTGATCCCACTGAGGGTTACCAAAAGAAACTACACCATTTGCTCAAGAAACTCCCTGAAAAAGCACAAGAACAAATCCGCACAGACACACCCCTGGAACCCCGACCTGGGGTACTCTATCTGCTACCCAAGATCCATAAACCTGGAAATCCTGGATGCCCCATCATCTCAGGCATTGGCACCCTGACAGCAGGATTGGCTGGCTATGTAGACTCCCTCCTCAGGCACTACCAGCACTCCCAGCTATTTTCGAGACACCACTGACTTCCAGAGGAAACTACAGTCCATCGGTGATCTTCCTGAAAACACCATCCTGGCCACTATGGATGTAGAAGCCCTCTACACCAACATTCCACACAAAGATGGACTACAAGCCGTCAGGAACAGTATCCCCGATAATGTCACGGGAAACCTGGTTGCTGAACTTTGTGACTTTGTCCTCACCCATAACTATTTCACATTTAAAGAAAAGGAGTACTTGTGGCACCTTAGAGACTAACCAATTTATTTGAGCATGAGCTTTCGTGAGCTACAGCTCACTTTCAGCTCACGAAAGCTCATGCTCAAATAAACTGGTTAGTCTCTAAGGTGCCACAAGTACTCCTTTTCTTTTTGCGAATACAGACTAACACGGCTGTTACTCTGAAATATTTCACATTTGCGGACAATGTATACCTTCAAACCAGCGGCACTGCTATGGGTACCCGCATGGCCCCATAGTATGCCAACATTTTTATGGCTGACCTGGAACAATGCTTCCTCAGCTCTCGTCCCCTAACGCCCCTACTCTACATGCGCTATATTGATGACATCTTCATCATCTGGACCCATGGAAAAGAAGCCCTTGAGGAATTCCACCATGATTTCAACAATTTCCATCCCACCATCAACCTCAGCCTGGACCAGTCCACACAAGAGATCCACTTCCTGGACACTACGGTGCTAATAAGCGATGGTCACATAAACACCACCTATACCGGAAACCTACTGACCGCTATTCCTACCTACATGCTTCCAGCTTTCACCCAGATCACACCACACAATCCATTGTCTACAACCAAGCTCTACGATACAACTGCATTTGCTCCAACCCCTCAGACAGAGACACACACCTACAAGATCACTATCAAGCATTCTTACAACTACAGTACCCACCTGGTGAAGTGAAGAAACAGATTGACAGAGCCAGAAGAGTACCCAGAAGTCACCTACTACAGGACAGGCCCAACAAAGAAAATAACAGAACGCCACTAGACATCACCTTCAGCCCCCAACTAAAACCTCTCCAATGCATCATCAAGGATCTACAACCTATCCTGAAGGACGACCCATCACTCTCACAGATCTTGGGAGACAGGCCAATCCTTGCTTACAGACAGCCCCCCAACCTGAAGCAAATACTCACCAGCAACCACATACTACACAACAGAACCACTAACCCAGGAACCTATCCTTGCAACAAAGCCCGTTGCCAACTGTGTCCACATATCTATTCAGGGGACACCATCATAGGGCCTAATCACATCAGCCACACTATCAGAGGCTCGTTCACCTGCACATCTACCAATGTGATATATGCCATCATGTGCCAGCAATGCCCCTCTGCCATGTACATTGGCCAAACTGGACAGTCTCTACGTAAAAGAATAAATAGACACAAATCAGATGTCAAGAAATATAACATTCATAAACCAGTCGGAGAACACTTCAATCTCTCTGGTCACTCGATTACAGACCTAAAAGTCGCAATATTACAAGAAAAAGACTTCAAAAACAGACTCTGACATCATAAATTGACTGCTGAATTGGAATTAATTTGCAAACTGGATACAATTAACTTAGGCTTGAATAGAGACTGGGAGTGGATGTGTCATTACACAAAGTAAAACTATTTCCCCATGTTTATTCCCCCCCGCCCGCACTGTTCCTCCGACGTTCTTGTCAACTGCTGGAAATGACCCACCTTGATTATCACTACAAAAGGTTTTCTCCCCTTCCCCCCCCCCCCGCGCTTGTGTTAAGCTCATCTTAAGTGATCGCTCTCCTTACAGTGTGTATGATAACACCCATTGTTTCATGTTCTCTGTGTATATAAATCTCCCTACTGTATTTTCCACTGAATGCATCTGATGAAGTGAGCTGTAGCTCACAAAAGCTTATGCTCAAATAAATTTTGTTAGTCTCTAAGGTGCCACAAGTACTTCTTTTCTAGAAGCTAAAATGAGTTCTATATCCAAATGCTGTGGAGATATATACATAGAGGGAGAAAAAGTACTTGTTTACTCCAGGACACCCTCTGTTGGTTAAGATATTGCTAGCAAACTCTTTTATTGTAACATGTAAAACATCCTAAATCTGGCTTCTCAAGTAAGAGGTTCAGAGAGAGAATAATATTTATCTCTGTACTCAGTGAACAGACTATTTTAGCGGCACCAACTCTTGTTGTTCGAAACTATTCTCTTTCCCTGATTTCTAGCTTTCTTAGGCTTGGTTGGCAAAATAGCACAGTAGTCTTACATTTCTGTGGAATCTGAATGCATCTCCAAAGATGAAACACAGATCAGTTAAAAAGGTGAAAATGTGTTGGCATCTTAACCTTGGCCTACTCCTTCTCTTACCAGATATTAGTCTAATCTGAAAACCACCAGATAATTGTTTGTTGATTGGTGAAGAAGCCCTGCACTGGAGTTGAATACCACCTGCATTGATGTAACAGAGTGTGGAAACTTGCTGTGGTTTTCAAGTCTGCACAATTAGTCACTGTTTTTCTGGTAAATCTCTCCAAAATGTCAGCACGTTATGGGCCACAGTCTATGCTCGGTTACACGGGAATAACTCCTCTTGACTTCTGTGGGAATTGGATTTTGGTGACTCTAGGAGTTTCATTTCTGTAATTGAGAAAAGTCATTTGTCCCTTAGTCCCAAAGTCACTTAGTTCTAATTCATCGCTGGTGAATGTGACACAACACCTTTCAAATCCACAAAGAAGTGGCGGTTTAGGCCAACAGCAAATTTAACTCCAAATCTTTTTCTCCACATGCTTCTCTAGACTTCAGTGTATTTATATGAATTTTAGCTCATTATTAAGGGGGTCAAGAAAAGAGGCAGGTGATAAAATGTCTTAGGCCTGGTCTACACTGGGGGGGAGGGGAGGGCGGAGAGGATCGATCTAAGTTACGCAACTTCAGCTACGTGAATAACATAGCTGAAGTTGACGTACTTAGACCTACTCACCGCGCTGTCTTCACTGCGGTGAGTCGACTGCTGCCACTCTCCTGTCAACTCTGCCTGTGCCTCTCACGGCGCTGGGACGGGAGAGCGCTCGGGGGTCGATTATCATGTCTAGTGTAGACATGATAAATCGACCCCATGCTGGATCGATCGCTGCCTGCCAATCTGACAGGTCGTATAGACATACCCTTAGTCGTGAACCTGCACCACTGAAGTCAGTGGGGGTTTGGCCATTGACTTAAACGAGAGCTGGATCAGGCCCTTAATGAGTTTACTTTTCATCCATGGAGATCAAAATTTTTGCTATTGTCACTTTTAGTGGCAGGTTCTGCCCTCTTTTCACCAATGGAATTCCCAGGCTAGACCCACTGAAGAGTGCAATATATGCAATACAGATCTATGCGACAAATTAGAGAGGAGAATTTTTCCTTTGGCTATGAAGCATGTGGAAATGACTGGTAATCTTATTCCAGTCCCTAGGGGATGTTTGTTCCCATTACAAAACTCCTCCACAATTGACAGTCTGTTGAAGAGAAATCCAGGAAGTAATGAAGGTGTTACAGGTTAGGACTGAAGCTTATTGGCAGATTTGTGTGAGGAAAATGACACTGCTTTCACCACAGCCTATGTGTGGGTCTAGTCAGAGCTAAAAATCTCTTTTCACAACACTAAATCCACACAATTCTATTCCTTTAAATATAGGGTGACCAGAGGGCAAGTGAGAAAAATTGGAACAGGTGTGGGGGGGTAATAAGTGCCTACATAAGAAAAAGCCCTCAACATCGGGACTGTCCCTATAAAATCAGGACATCTGGTCACCCTATATAAAGAGAGCAATGTCTGTGTTTGGGAGTGGAAATTATTATAGAAGCAAAATAGTTATGGATGAGTAGATATAAATCTAGTTCGTAATCAGGGAAGACTCCCTCCTACTCTGCAAACTAATGCACTGGTAAATAGCTGCATGTGGGCATCAATATTACTATGCTCTAAGCATCTTTCCCCTTCTGCTAGCTAAATCCTGCCTCTTTCTTTCCCTTACCCTTCTGTCACTGGATGACTGAAGATTCCCCCTCTTCCCACCTTCATGCTCCTGCCTTTGAATTGTTCGTGTTTTATCCATTCAGTTTCTATTGTAAGAGCCTCAGGAAAGAAACCTCTCTAAACTGACTTTAAAAAAAATAAAATTCTAATAATTTATCTGTCTATGCCTCTAAAGATTAAATAAATATTAGCCCCAGAATTAGAAGGCTAGTGTGATGTGCCAAAGAGTATGGGACTAAGGGGAAAAGCTAGTTCTGGCAATTTAATCCCAGTGCATTTCTCTGTTTTATGGTTTATTTGGAATTTGGTTGTGTTCTGCTTTTAGAAAGTAACATAAGAACGGCCAGATTTGGTCAGACCAAAGGTCCATCTAGCCTAGTATCCTGTCTTCCGACAGTGGCCAATGCCAAGTGCCCAAGAGAGAATGAACAGACCAGGTAATCCTCAAGTGATCCATCCCCTGTAACCAATTCCCAACTTCTGGCAAACAGAGGCTAGGGATAACATCCCTGCCCATCCTGGTTAATAGCCCTTGATAGACCCATCCTCCCTGAATTTATCTAGTTCTTTTTTTAACCCTGTTATAGTCTTGGCCTTCACAACATCCTCTGGCAAAGAATTCCACAGGTTGACTGTGCGTTGTGTGAAAAAATGCTTCCTTTTGTTTGTTTTAAACCTGCTGCTATTAATTTCATTTGGTGACCCCCAATTCTTGTATTACGAGAAGTCGTAAATAACAGTTCCATATTTACTTCTCCATAGCAGTCATGATTTTATAGACCTTTATCATATCCCCCCCTTAGTCGTCTCTTTTTCAAGCTGAAAAGTCCCAATCTTATTCATCTCTCCTCATATGGAAGCTGTTACATACCCCTTATCATTTTTGTTGTCCTTTCCTGAACCTTTTCCAATTCCAATATATCTTTTTTGAGAAGAGATGACTATATCTGCATGCAGTATTCAAAATGTGGGCATACAATGGATTTATACAGAGGCAATATGATATTTTCTGTATTATTATCTATCCCCTTCTTAATGATTCCCAATATTCTGTTAGGTTTTTTGTCTGCCGCTGCACACTGAGTGGATATTTTCAGAGAACTATCCACAATGACTCCAAGATCTCTTTCTTGAGTGGTAACAGCTAATCTCGACCCCATCATTTTATATGTATAGTTGAGATTATGTTTTCCAGTGTGCATTACTTAGTATTTATCAACATTGAATTTCATCTGCCATTTTGTTGCCCTGTTACCCAGTTTTGTGAGATTTCTTGGTACCTCTTCGCAGTCTGCTTTGGACTTAACTATCTTGAGCAGTTTTGTATCATCTGAAAATGTTGCCGACTCACTGTTTACCCCTTTTTCGAGATCATTTATGAATATGTCCCAGTACAGACCCCAGGGGGACACCGCAATTTACCTCTCTCCATTCTGAAAAATGATCATTTATTCCTTCCCTTTGTGTCCTATTTTTTAACCAGTTACCAATCCATGAGATGTAAATGGGATTTTTATGTTGAGGGAGAAATTATGAGTGGTATAGCCTGGGATAAAGTGAGTCCTCTGATTTAAAAGGGCATGAAGCTCAAAATTCAAGGCAGGAGGGAGAGCTGAAGGCTTCTGAGAGACCAAGGACTCTGTCCAGAGGGCCAATAGTCTGTCTATTTATCTTGTGGTGTTCTGCATTCCCCACCAGAGATCTGAAATCCTTTGCAGAGCAGGCACTGTATAATCTGACCAGCAGTGGTGGAGTAGATTCTGCAGGTCTGGATTGGCAGCAGCACAAACTTGATGCTACAGGACAGGACTGGACTGGACCAGAATTGATGGAATGGACTTGACTCTGCAGGACCAGAGGCAGTGAAGCAGGACCTAGTGTAGCAGGGATTGCTGGATTGAAGTGGACAATCAGGGAGAGTAACTCACTAGCATCCACCCTGATCACCCCTACATCCAGCTGGGCTCATAATTGAGCTTTAGGTGGGTGCGGATTGAGATTTTGGCCCTCTACCACTGGGGCAAACTAACACACTGTGGGGATGAGTTATACTGTTTGGGCTATACTATTCTTATTTTATGTAAATGTTTGTGTTTTCCCCAATAGAAGGCTTTTGTTAGAGAGGATTCCTGTGTGCTTGGGAGTGGGGGTGGGGGTGAGGCAAACCTGGACTTGTGACCAGGGAGGTTACATTTTAGTTTTCCAGAGTCAGAAGTGGGAGTATGGCTTTGCATGGTGGCTCAAGCCATCTTTCTTTTATTTTTAGAAAAGGCCCCTAGGCTTATTGAACCTGGCTGTTGTTGCTGCCAACTGCCACCTGGAAAAACAGTTACATAAATAATAAAAAAAAGTGAAAGAATAAGATTAAGGCTTTGAGAGGGTTGGATCATGTCTTTTTGCCTGTGATACATGTGTCCTGAGGTACATAGGTGTGTCTGTAAATGAAGTATTTCCTACTAATAGTTCTGTGTTTGTAGCTATACTATCTTGTGCTGTGCTCCTGTTAGATATCATTAGCTGAATAGAGATGGATCAATTAGGAGGTTGGATGGGAAACCTATAAGGAACACCAGTGTGCTACAGATGATGGTGGTGTTTTAGTAGGTGGCATTTTTGCCTTGACTTCATGGCTGAAGTAGACTTCTGAGATCAGGGAGAGCTGTCGTCCTTATGTGTTTGTGCAAAGTCTAGCACAACGGGCCCTGATATTGATCGAGGCCTTGAGATGCTACTTGCAATGGGGCATACAAACCTCAAATGGTCTGGAATGGGTAACAAACTGCAGTGAGTACAGTCGGCCTTGCCTGCTAAACCTGTAGAGGGTGTGATGGATGTTAGGAGAAACTGTAGGACGTCGCTAAAACGGGGAGAGTTCACTTAGTTGAGGATGGGCAGGAAGGAGAGCTCAAAGCTGGGGAGACAAGCCTGGCTGGAGTCATGAACTGAATAGGACTGTGGCCAGTCTAATCCTGCCTAGACTTTACAGGCCTGACACTGGACTCTTCGGGTTTCACAGGGATCTCTGACTGGTTGTTAGTCCAGGCCATGGGAGGGAGTGCTCCGCCTGAGGGGAAGAATGGGGTCTGAGAGCTGAACTCAGAGGGTGGGTGGATAATACATGAGGGGGACTGAGAACTAAGCTTGGCTGGGGCAAAGGCTCATTTATTTTTGTTTGTTTGTTTGGGACTGTGAATTTGGACCAGACTACCACAAAGAGAGTACTGGGGTTGGTTTAACTTTCACAGTGACCTGACCAGAGGGCTGAACCATAAGCCACCAGAGCCACCTGTTGGGAAAAGTGAGGCATAGTGGCTGGGGGACACAGTGCCCAGCCATGATAAGGCACATGGGTGGTGACCCAATGACACTACTGCTTTTAATAACTAATGTTCTAGCATGGTACAAAGGGTATTCTGCTGATGATGGCACCATCTTCTGGAGGAATGATAGAACTGCCACAGTTTGTGTCATTTTCTGTCAAAACATGGATGTTAACCTCAGAGTCTTTGCCTCATTTGAGAGCTGTTAATTACATTCTAACGTCCTAATTCCCCTTGTAATTTCAGTGGTATATGGTTTGTTTCTAGATCCTAATCCGAAGGCCACTGAAGTTAATGGGAGTCTTTCCACTGATTTCAGTGGGTTTAGGATCTGGCATGTGTTTCCTCACTTCCTATCTCCCCCCCCACAACTCCCAAGAAATACTGTTAAATGGCTGCTGTGCTTTACCCAAGAAGACTGTATTTCACTGGTGGATAAAATGATCTCTCTCTATATCTTTATAGAACTCTGGGATTCTTTGCATTGAAGGGCGCTATGTAGAATGATTGAATGTATCAGATATTTAATCGGGGGAGTCTCTCAACAAAAGAGTGGATGAAACTGTATGTTAAACAGGGACACATATTGATATGGCAAAAGTGGCAAGCACTTCTACTGGAAGGGAGGAAGCCTTAGCATTGTAAGGCTGATGTACAACACGGATCAGGACTATTGTCAAAGGCCATGAAGCCTCCATCACTTTATTTACTACTATTACTTGTTGAAGTGAATGCTTGCATAAATCTTTTTTTAAGAGATGTGTTCTGCATCAAAAATAGGAGATGGGGGCCAACTGGTACTTTCCGACTTCAAAGCTATTAACAGAATATCCAAATCCAAATTTATCAGAATAAAGGATTCCTGTATCCAAATTTAGTCTGTTTGACCCATAATTGTGCTAAATCAATTAGAAGTGCATTTTCCCTTCTTAGTGGAAAACAAAATATGTTCCCCCTGTAAAAAAGGATTTTTCACATAAAAGTGAAATCTTCTGTCTGTGTGATTTTTTTTTTTATAAACTAACTGCAACTCTCTGGCTACTAATCACATTCAGCTTCTCAGTCACTCTTCTTTGTTTTACATAAGTATCCATGTCAGTTTATAAAGCTTCCAAAAATAGAGCTGAAGCTCAACAAAAAGTAGATAAACCAGGACTATGTCCTCTTACAGTGGTGTAGTTACATGGGTATTTGCGTATTTGCTCTAGTGGAAGGATAAAAATACTGTAGATTTATGCAACAAACTGGTTACGCACTATGTCATCTTTCCCCCGACTCTAGCACCTTGTGATATTTGGCTGTTTTGTTTTAATTTTTAAAGGCAAATACCTTAATCTAGGATGCAAATAGGAACAGCCTGTTCTCTAAGCATTCTGGGATTGCTGTACTGTTCCTGATGGTTATGCAAGGTCTGCTTTTTTCCCTCCTCTCCCTAGATAACATAACTGAAGTGGAGCCTATTCTAAATGTTAAAGGACAGAACATTCTCTTATTTGTTACACCTTTTGTCAATACGGAAAACAAACAGCTTAGCGCGAACCTGTATATTTTAAACTCTGCATTTTCTTAACAAATGTTCAACTGTGTTACATCAGCTAGGCTGCAAAGAGATTATTAACTTTGTTTGAGGCTAAATTATGTTATGCAAAGCACCAGCTCTGTCTTTGTTCAAATGGTGAACTGTTTTGTTTCTCCAAAAAGGACATATTTGTGAAATTGGGTGTGCATAAGGACATCAAACAATGAGATCTGTTACTCAAATCTAGATACGGGCACCCTCTTTATCATGTCATCTGCCTGTAGTGTAGTCAACAGTCCCTTACATAACTATTTATTCTAAGTTAAGGATATTTTCTGTGATGACTGTAGGCAGCACAGGGCATGTGTGTTAGTCTGAGAGCTAGTGTAATGGGAGTGTAAGGCTGTATGCCTCTATAATAATCCCTTTTGCAACTACTACAGCCAGCTACTCCCTCTTCTCTACCATGACAGACAGTACTCTGTGAATGATAAAAATTAGAGCTGGCTGGAAAACCAATTTCCCTCCTATGGGATGACTCCCCCCCCCCCCCCAAAAAAAAGTTTCCAATTTTTCAAACTGGGACAAAAAAAATCAATAGATCACATTTTTTTGCAGAAGGGCAAGTCTCAAAATCCTGTTGTGGGAACTGAAATGGTATTTCTTGGCTTGCTCCCAAACTGCTCTTGGAGAAACTGGAGTCCTGGGGTCCCCAAAAGCTCACAGGCAGACTGCCATGTGGCGGGGATCTTTCATTTCAGTTTTCCTGATAGTCCCGACTGTTTTCAATGTAACATTTTTTATTGCAACTTCTTAATTACATCCTTTTTTTGTAATTGTGTAATAGAAAACTAACATGTTTTGTTTAAATACAGTTTAGTTTAATTACTTTCAGTATATTGTTCAGCTTGGCACTGAGTGGTGAGAGGGAGCTTCACACAGATAACAATGGCAATAAAACATACAGCGAGGACAACAAATGTATGCTTTATTATGTAAGCAGGACATGTATAAAATTTTCTTTCTATTAAATGAAGGAAATTCACCAACACTTATTTAAAAAGTTAATTGCTCTCATCAAGAAATTAAACAATAAAAAATTAGGAAATATAAAGTTGAGGATTAAAGGCGTTGCAAAGTCAAGCCTTTTCAAGTTAGAAAACACCAAACTGAATGCTGCCCATGCAACCTTAATTTGGCTCCCTTGTGTGTATGTATTATGAGGGAGCCTCCTCCATTGCTACACCACTTGATTCATATTGGTCCATCTGATGCAATGAAGGAGGCAAGAGTTCTGTGGAAAAAATAATATGAAAGACTATATTATAAGACGTATGCAAAGGGAACAAATTAAGGTTGCACAGGCAAAACCAGCCAGCAGATCTCAAACTGTGTACAGCAGTTGTAGATGATGGCTCTTTCTCCTCTATAGTTGCTTCTAAGTATTCATTAGAGCTGCATGGATAATTGATTTTTCTGTTTTGGGGGCCAAACCAAACAAACTTGAAATTGTTTTTGGTTTTACTCCCCAAAACAGGGATAGTTGTGAGGAAACAAACAAACCTTTTGTTACATCTCTGTGTGTGTGTGTGTGTTCAGGAGTTTTCCCCAACCATTTTAATTAGCTAAATTTTGTAATAACTGTCAAAATAAAATGTTTAAAAATGAAATGTTGGAACATTCCATTCTGAAATGGCCAAAACAAACCATTTTAATTAACTTTCCCCCTTTTTCCCCATCTGAAACTACTTCCTGAACTCAAGTGGAACTTGCAGATAGTTATGATTTCCCCCCAAACATATTTTTTGGCAAATTTACTATTCACTGAAAAATTTTCACCCAGCTCTTGTATCTGCTATAAAACAGGAGTTATAAATGGTCTCTGTAGCTACAACAGGAGGGAGGAACAGAGCTAACCTGAGGAAGCTGGGGGCTCCTCAGTGGGGTACTCGAGAGGCACAACAGGTACAGCCAAAGGTTCAGAAATCTGAAGAGTTTATTTGGAAAAATCTCAATACGCTAATTTTCATATTAATGAATATGCACCGACTTATTCACATAACTGCCAGCAAATGACCTGATTGACAGAAATCAAGACTGATGAGCTACAGCATGAAATGAGCTTTAGTAACATAGGAATTGCTGTGCTCCTGGGGGGATGTGGCATCACCCCTAGCCAAGCGTCTTGTTCTGACTGCTCCATTACTTTTGGATTGGACGGGGGTAGGACAGGATTCTCTGGCTGCCCTGCCAGCTCCTTCCTGACCTGGAGGGTGAGAAGGTCTCTTTGGCTGTTACTCATAGGCCCTGATGGCCCTGGAGAAAAGGCAAGAGGAACTACCCAGCGTCAATCTAGCCAGAGCTCCAAGGCTATGGCCATGGGTAAGTTGAGGGACTATGTTTTCTCTATGCCATGTCTCTGTCTCTGCTATGCTCCCGGAGGACTGTAACCACAGGGACGTAGCGGAGAGTGGCTCTAATCATAGAGATGTGTCCAAGAGCTCTCCAGATCAGGACTGATCTCCTAAGCAGAAGAAGTTGAGGAAGCAGCTGAAAATAGGAGTCTTGTGGCCAAAGCAGAAGCCTGAATAGGTCTGTGTGCAAGGGAGAGCGAGGTAGACTGGGAGGGTTGCAGGGAGGTGTGAGGGCAAGGGGGAGGAGATGTAGATGCAAAGGACACAGTAGGATTCATTTTTGTAAAAAATTGATTTTAAAGCTTATTACCTGACCTCTGTATGGATGAGTTTGTTGAGGTGCTTTCACTGTCCTGTTAGTGCTAAATGTATACATTCAGCAGGCATGATGGCTGCTGCATAGGAACAGTGTGAGCCTGCAAATGGAATTGTGACTAGGAGAGAAGATGTGTGTGCCGCCTCATGCTCTCTCACAGTGTTTGACTTGGGGAAAGTGTGCTAATGTCTGGTACAAGCAGTCAGTGTAACAGAGAAAAAACAGTTCTATTGCCTGTGGGGCCTTCCCACCAGCTAGGGGTTACCGAAGCAGAGAAGTGTTCTCTGGCTACACTCCACTCATCCTGCTGCATCACTGATGACATGCCCCCTAAGCCAAGGCCAGGCAGCCAAGTGAAGCAGAGCTGGTGCCACTGCCTCTCCACCATCTGAATGTTCTCCTACATGGGGAGAATCCCCTTCCAGCTGGTTAAGCTGGGTTTCTCTCCACTTTGACCTACTTTGCGCCACTCCAGCAGTTCAGACAGAGGCCAGGATCTGGCTCACCGAATGGATTTTGGCTTCGGGAAGGTTGGGAAACACATTTGCTCAAAGTAGCCTGACAGATTAGTGATCTATTTAATCCTTATGCAAACCAAAATATCTTCTCAGTCTCAAAATGAAACTACATTAGTTCCAGAGGCCAAGCCATTCTTGAATTGGATCAGTGTTATAAATGATAGCACTAGTTTTAATAGGTTACTAGACTTAGCACTTAAACAAACCTATTAACATTAACAAACTCCAGCATTTAATAGTCAGGCTGAATGTGAATTTTTCCATGTGGAGAGCAGTTGCTGCCAAACATTTTAAACTTGTGGGACATGGTGATTATCGTTCTTCTCTCATTTACACTTGTGTAAATCGGGAACAACTGCACTGAAATCAGTGGAAGCACACTGTGTGGTTATTTTGGTGTTGGACTTACTCAAAGTTATTAGTCCTGTCAGCTAAATACACAATGCTGGAGAGAATGGTTACAGATAGTTGCATGCTCAGCAAACATCCTGGAGTATTATGTATAACACTAACAGTTTGCAGTACAGAGCTCAGAGCTGAGTTAGAACTGCACTAAGAACTCCGACAGTCCGCATGTAATGTAATGACAAAATTTTGGCCAGTGTATTTTAAATACATTATAAATGAATCCAGATTGTGGTCTAGTTTTCAGACTAGATGCCTCAATAGCACCTCCAAGTCTTGCTTTTAATGTACTTAGGTTGATATCTCTCATTATAAAGGATAGCCTGAATATCTAAATGAAAGATTTGAGTGTCTTAAGGGATCCACACTTGAAAATGGGCTCTCCCTCTCTTTATTTTATTACCAATAGGATTATGTACAAAGCCTAAGTAATTTTAGGGTTTTGCAACTCACCTTTCCATAGAAGCCCATAGTTGAGATCCTTTTTTGTGATAGTTAAAATAATTTTTAAGTTTATTAGCCTAGTATTTGGACAACATTTATCAAGACAACAACAGGCCAGCAAATTAAGCAATGAACAGTATTTATAAATGAGAACACGCCCCTAATAAACAGAAAGCAACAACTATTCAACATTCTTCATGTACATACCATAAATAATCCAATATACCGTACACAGAATTTAAAAGGAAACATTAAGGTATAGCATGTTGCCTTGAAAGGTAGCATACATAGCTTAATTATGGCTGATATCAAGTGTCCTAAATATAAAGGGGAAGGGTAAACCTCTTTAAAATCCCTCCTGGCCAGAGGAAAAATCCTCTCACCTGTAAAGGGTTAAGAAGCTAAAGGTAATCTCGCTGGCACCTGACCAAAATGACCAATGAGAAGACAAGATACTTTCAAAAGCTGGGAGGAGGGAGAAAAACAAAGGGTCTGTGTCTGTCGGTTTGCTGCTTTTGCTGGGGACAGAACAGGAATGGAGTCTTATTACTTTTAGTAAGTAATCTAGCTAGGTATGTGTTAGATTATGATCTCTTTAAATGGCTGAGAAAAGAGCTGTGCTGAATAGAATGACTATTCCTGTCTGTGTGTCTTTTTTGTAACTTAAGGTTTTGCCTAGAGGGTTTCTCTATGTTTTGAATCTAATTACCCTGTAAGGTATCTACCATCCTGATTTTACAGAGGTGATTCCTTTACTTCTATTAAAAGTCTTCTTGTAAGAAAACTGAATGCTTTTTCATTTTTCTAAGATCCAAGGGTTTGGGTCTGTGGTCACCCGTGCAAATTGGTGTGGATTTTTACCAAGCCTTCCTCAGGAAGTGGGGTGCAAGGGTTGGGAGGATTTTGGAGGGAAAGACGTGTCCAAACTATGTTTCCCAGTAAACCCAGACAAAGTTTGGTGGTGGCAGTGGAAATCCAAGGGCAAAGGGTAAAATTAATTTGTACCTTGGGGAAGTTTTAACTTAAGCTGGTAAAAGTAAGCTTAGGAGGTTTTCATGCAGGTCCCCACTTCTGTACCCTAGAATTCAGAGTGCGGAAGGAACCTTGACATCAAGGAAGAGAAAATGGGATCTGTGATTAAACTTGGAGAGAAATACATTCTAGAAAGGTAGACTGGGTATCTGTAGAGCTGCACAAGAAGATGGAGGACTCATTTAGAGCCCTGAGGAGCCCTCCATAAATCATGGGGCTCCTCTTTCTCCCAGACAGGGATCAACGCCACTATTGCAGCCCCAGAGATACAGCAAACCCATGTCACCCAGCAAGCATCTGCTGTGGGCGAGAGATAAACCAGGTAATGTCTCTGTGAATACCCCCATCACAAAATGGTAGCCATGTGGACATGGGCATTGGGTGGATTGGCTTGTGGATGTCTCCTTCACTTTCCATGGCCACTATGGAGATAGCACCCTGTTGAACAATGCTGTGTTCCTGGTTGACCGTTCTATTTCAGAGCTGTCGGTCGGTGGCAAACCACAGAGCTTCCCACACACCATCCCCAAGAATCATGGGAAAAGAGTCATAGATGCTGCCTCCTAATTAGATAGTAGGTTTTAAAAGACATGGAGTAATTATGCAGCTTCCTCCTCTTTTCTCGGTGTTCAATTTGTGATGTGTAGCCACAGGCTCAGAGCATGGAATTTTGTCTGGATCCATGCTGTGGAGTCCCATAATAGAACAAGAATTTTGTAAAGGAAAGACAACCCAGTTTTTAGTGGACAGGTCTACCTCTGACCAACCATTGCCACAACTCAACCTTGAGGGCAATCTTTGCAAAGAAACCAAGGACTGAATAAACATGGAGACTAGCCTCTCCCCTTCTCTCTTCCCCCATCCTCTATGCTTGAAGTGATTTTTGTTGGTTAAAATTGATGCATTTTTGGTAGGACAGTGTAGTAAGCTGTCATGGGGTGTATTCCCAATACTGGCCCTGAGAAGGTTGAATTGGGCCCACTGGCCTAATTCAATCAACCAATTAACCTTTGAGCAGTGGAGAGATTTAGGCTGTCAAGAGGCCACTAATTGGAAGCAGGCTCAGCTGTACAGGAACAGGAGGGGCCTATATAAAGCCCAGGAGCTAGGCACTGCAGGGAAGTGGGGTGTAGTCATTTCCTGGGTGAGGGAAGGTGGGGCTTGCAGCACGTAGCCTACAGCTGCTCCTTAGCAGGAAGGAGTTTGGGTTGGCAAACCCAGAGCAGAGGGAGGACAAGAAAGGGTAGGGAAGGCTCGGGAGGAGCAAGAGTGCAAACCTTGGCAGCTGATTAGAGGGCCCCTAAGCTGAAACTTGGAGTAGAAGGTGGGCCCGGGTTCCCCTACCAGCTACTGAGGACCTGGTATAGACCAGGCAAAGGATAGTAGACTGTCTGGGATGACTTGTTCTGGAAGGACTTTGTTCCCCTGCCAGAAGGAGGAACCCTGTAGTGGCCTGGCTATAGAGCCAAGTCACAAAGAGGAGGTTGTGGTTCCTGGAGTGAGAGGGGCCCAGTGGGTGAAAAAAGATGAGTAGGGATATTGCCCAAGGAGGGCAGCACCTAGCTGAGCTAATCCCCAGGATGGCCAGGCAGAGGCACCCCTAGTAGTGAGTGGACCCCATGACATAAGCATACACTGTTACTCTGCACATACTAAACCTGGTCTGTGACTTTAGTCTTCAGGACTATTGCACCAACTAAACCTTTCACACACTCTATCTGTATACAAAAAGCAATGTTTAAAAACCAAGATTTTAAGGGAATTAAATGAAATGTACGGCAATTTCCTGAACACGGTTTACAGTAGGATCTGTAAATGCTTTCGCATATTGTACAGTGCTCTCAGGTACCATACATCTTTCAGGCTCTGGAATGGTGAACTCAAAATACGGATAAACTACAATGCTGAGGGAGTGCTGAGTTTTTTAAATTGAATTGTTTACTTAAAACTTTAGCGTTTAAATCAGTCTTAGCTTTTGGTGACTTGCCAAACAAAACTTTTATCAGAATAATGAACTGGCATTGCTGACAATAGTGGAATTTGGAAAGAACTAAGGGAAAATGAGAATTTATATCAATCCTTTGGGAATATTTTGAACATATAATTATCAAGATCAGGAAAGAGTGTAGCTGTCACATGCAAACCATAAAAAAAGATAGAGATAAGAACAAAAATTCTCTTTAGAATGATACCCCTCCCTCATTTGTCGATGCTATCCTCCACTGATGCCTGCCTAGATTAGCAGCTGTGTTCAAATCATTTAAATCCATGAATAACAAAGCAGTTGCCTAGCAGAATAATTATCATTGTGGTGTGTTGTCCTGCACTAGGAAGGAAGGATAACTTCTTCCATATCTTAAGGAATTATTATTCCTCTTTTACATTCTGTACCTGATGTTCCTTATTTCAAACAAATATTAATGCTCTAAACACGCTGCTAGTATACAACAGTTGTGATAGATTAATTTCACACCTGTTGCTGAGTCTTTCAGTAACACTTGGGGGATTGCAAGAGCCATGAGCCATTAGTTCTAATAAGATATTTAATTAAAAATATATATATATATCCAAAAGCCAATTTAGAAAAACAACTGTACAGGCACGTGAAGATGAGATGTAGAAAAAAGCAGGCATTTAAAAAAGCGTAAGCTGTTTAAATAGCTGAATGAAACAAGTTACAATTGTATCTAATGACCCTCAAGGGAAAAATCTTACTTGCCTTACTCACACAGTACGGCGATACTAATTGTATGAATAAGGAGAGAAGGATTTGGTTCTTAGGGCTTGTCTACACTGGCAATTTACAGCGTTGCAACTTCCTTGCTCAGGGGTGTGAAATATAGACAGTGCACCTCATGGAGGTGGTTTTTTCAGCGCTCTGGGAGAGCTCTCTGTCAGCGCTGCGCCGTGATCACACCAGACACGTTAAAGCGCTGCCGTGGCAGCACTTTAGCATTGCCGGGGTAGACTAGCCCCTAGTGTTCAGAAACCTAAATGTAAGAGTTCTGATTTGGGAATGGAGACCAAATTGTGTCTTGTTTAACCTGACCATTTAAGTATCTAAATTTCCTCGTCTTTCCAGGAGTGATAGACACAGTAAAATCTACACTGCAACAGTGGTTTGAGACATTCAGATGGAAAGTACTATACAGGTGTAAAGTAATGGTCATTGTCCAGTATAATTCAAAATTGGGTTTTAGTCTGGAGAAGAGAAGATTGAGAGGGGACATACCTTTTCAAGTACATAAAAGGTTGCTGTGAGGAGGAGGAGGGAGAAAAATTATTTAGACAAACACCTGCCGAGAATAGTCTAGATAATACATAATCCTGCCATGAGTGCAGGGAACTGGACTAGATGACTTCTCGAGGTCCCTTCCAATCCTATGATTCTATAATTCTGTTGACCCTTATTTTGAAAATTAACTTTTTGGGCTTTCATAATGCATTCTGAAGACCTCCTAAACTTATTCGAGATGCCAAGTTTACAGCGAAGGAAAAAGAGTTAGAGATCAACATCTCTGGACATGTTCTAGTCTGGAATACCAAAATTTAATGTATCTTTTCAAAAAGAGTAGAATAGTGCATGCACTCAATTCAAAACAGTCAGCCAGGGCTATTGATTAACTACTCACAGTTGAGCGAAAGCCACTTTAATAAAAATGTGCTAGCTGTAACTAACTAAAATGTTTCTTTATGAAGTGCCATCTGACTGGGAGTTTCAGATTGTCCTCTGATGTAAATCTGCATGGAGGTGACCGACACTGGTTTACACCCTCTGAAGCTGTAACCCTCTATTCTTGTTGTATTTTCACTCCTATCCTTTAGTATTGTCCATGGCTGGACTATATGATAACTCTCTGCAATAACACAGCCCTTGCAGAAGCCTTCAGTGTTTGCACAGAATAGTTGAACCTGTGATTACTTAAAGTACAATGAGTTGTTTTCTGGAGGCTTTCTTTTAGCACTGACTTGACTCTTGTGTGAGTTTGATTGTCTCTTTGAATAATCTAGCAATAAAAAGTCTTGGGTCTAATTTTGGTGAATCTTATTTCGCAACATAGGTTGATGATAAAGCTATATAGTCAAATTCTGCTCTGTTATACAGATTTAATCCCATGTAACTGAGGTTGCATACATGTAATTGAGATGCAAGTACAGGCCTGGCCTTAGGGCTAGGTGATTTGGGCGGTCACCCTGGCTGCTAACTTCCAAGGTACTAAATCCGAGTGTGTGTGTGTATGTATGTGTGGAAACTAAAGAGGAAGGTACCAAAACATTTGGCCGCTTGTCCGGTCTGGTGTGGGTATGGGTGTTTTGTTTTTTTTTTGACTGATCCACTTGGGGATATGGGGTGTGAGAACCAAAAATGAGAGTACAGAAACCATGGTGATGGTCTCTGTCATAAAAATTAGTTAGAATATGGCTAGCTTTTTTTTTTAATGACTAGCATCACCGGAATGTAGAATAATGAAACTGCATTTTGGAACCTGTGAAGATGATAGTCCCGGGATATGCAGGAAAAAGCTAAATATAATTTATTATTTATTCTTAGAAGTGAAGGAATCCTCTCTTGTAGACAGAGCAGTTCAAGCATTTTGGATGGAAAATTTGCAAATGGAACCTTTTAAGTTTCTGAAACTTCTCATTTCAGATTGATCGGCGTGTTTCAGTAGAGCAAACTTTTGGTGCTGAAATCCACGTTTCCAATCTGAGGGGAGTTTTGCTTGATATGCTTTGCATTGTGACACATGTAACAACCAAAGACATTCCCCTCAACTTCAAAAATCTTTAAATGCCAACTTACTGGAGTGGATTTAGATAATATGGATTTGGATGGACATGTCAGGTACTATGAAGAGACATACCTGTAGCCACACAGCTTAAAGTTTTTGTTTTGTTTTGTTTTTTAAGATTAGTTCAAAATCTTTAGTTCAGGGAGGAAGTAGGGTGTAAACTAAAGACTAAATATTTGTCTTATTATATTCCAAAGACAAGAGGTTTTTTTTTCCCTTCAGAATACTGAAGTACAGGATAATTAAGTACTGTCTGAGGAATAAACATCTGCTGTCTTGGTCAGCTAAGTGGATTTGTAGTCATGATAAGTTTCACTTCTGTGTTTGGGACAGGAAATAAAATGCAAAATTATGCAAAGGATGGGTCTGACTGGAAGCATCTGCAATTAACATTCTTGTAATTGCTTCAGATATCAAGGGTTTCTTGTGTGGGCTACCACCGGGTTCTCTTAGTCCACCCTCCCTGCTCAGGGTTTACGTGAAGTCCTTAGAACAGGTGTTTGGAGCTGCACTGCCATCGCTATGCTGGCAGCATATTGTTTCTATAGGTGTGCCCTGTTCCTGCCAACCTTTGGTCTCATCTTCAGGCTTCCAGAAACTTTTATTAATCTTTCTCTCTTGCTTGCTCAGAATTAGCACTTAGTTTGGTGACTACATTCTGCTTAGAGTGTGGTCGCATTAATATACACTGAGACAGGCAGCCACTGAGGGGCTGCTGCTTGAGTACCTTAACTTGTTCCTCCTGACTTAGATGTTCCTCTTGCTTAAATAAAATTGGAATAGCCCTTGACCACCCAAATTGCTTTTGAAAATACCAGTTGAGTGCCTGAGGTCTAAATTCACTATCTCTTGAAGCACAGCAAACACAAAACGCTCAGAACACGAGACTGTTACCAACGCCAAATATCCAAATATCTTGTGTGCGCCCAATTTACACGTGTCAATGGGCACTCAAATAGCTACTTGTGTCCAGCCAAGCTTTAGAACATTTTGGCACTAATTCTTTACCATTCTGGCATATGCAGTGTATATTTGCTGGTAAATGGCAAGACTCTGATTTCAGTTACAACCATGAAGCCCAGCTGGTTGACTTCAGTAACTCCTTAAGATGCATGGGTTTGCATAGGTGTGGAGTTGGCCCACTCTCTACAAGTGGTTTTCTTGTCTTCCCTTGTTACAGAATTTATTTGACTCACATCTTCAAGCTGTGAACCTTTTTCATCCTGCCTGTCCTAGATTTAATGGAGAAAGAATGGGAGTCTGAACAAGGAGCAGCATCTGTATTTGCAACTCCCTCCTCTCCCTCCCCACCCCAGCTGAAAAACAAATGTTTCGGTTAGGGGCATCTAAAACAGGTGGCTGTAAGTAAACAAGGATGTGGTTTCTTGTTTCCTCTTCTTCTGCTGTGCAGTGGCTCTTGTGCAGGTAGATTATGCAACCTCTCAATATGCTTCAAACCTGTTTCCTAATTTGAGTTTTCTTACTAAGGCTTCAGCCTGCCCATTTTATTCAATTTGCATTTATTAAAACAAACAAAAAATATGGAATTGAAGCAAAGGTTTGTTTTGTTTCAACCTCATGCTGAGCCAGAAGAACGTGTTTGGTTTTGTTTTCTTAGCTGGTTGATATTTGCATTTACACTAGGATGATGGACAAAGAGTGGTCCAGTCCTTTTCTTTGTATCCTAATTCTTAGTTTGTTTTATAACTAGAAAACTGGTGGCATTTTATTCAACTGTACCCTAATATTTCTCCCTAAATATGAGCCATCATCTAACAACAAAAACAGTCTTTCACGCTATGGCTAGTCTACCAAATTCTCCCACATGGTAAACAGGAATCATTTTTATATTTAACAAAAATTGTGTAGGAACCAATGATATAGGTACAGCCTCAAGAAGATGGAGACCTGCTCTGATGGACTCTAAATGTTCTGTAGCTCAGCCTCATAAAAGTTGTTGCAGCTTGCTCTGGAGCTGCTATTACTTCTGGCTTTCTGCCTCTCTCTAACTTTTTGGTTCCCTGAACAAAGAATTATCATTCTTCTAATTGTGGTCAACACTGTAATTTATGGGAAGATCGTTGTGTTCATTTCTGAAGAAATCATTTGTCATATTACTGTATGGGGTGATCTCTGGATGCTGGACAGTCAGATTCCAGTCTCCTTGGCATGTGCTATGGCTCTCCTTTGAATAGAGATTACTTGTTTACATACTTTGAAGTTGGATTTTCCCTTTGTTTCTGTAATTGCTCCTGGAGCAAATAAGGAGTCATGTACCTTATTCATTGAGCTTTTGCCTTCCCTGTCACAACTGAAGAATTACTTATTTACGGACAATTTGAATGTCATTTTCAAAATAGTTCAGTGCAGCTATGCTGATTTCCACCAGCTGAGGCTCTGGTCTGTAACTCCAGTGTGTGCCCTTCTCCCGACCCAACACATGTCTAGTTGCAGATGGGTGGAGTCACTGTAAGTAGGAATGGGGGCTAGGTAGCTGGATGCACAACACATTGCCACGTGTGGAATCTGAATTCAGGGCCCAGGCTGGTTCCCTTGCTTGCATGCTGGAATAATCTGGGAGCAGAGCATTAGCATGGATGATTTCGGGAATGGAACACCTTACATCGGTTTCTAGTGACCTCCTCTGACAGGCATATATCTCCAGAGGGATCTATATTCAGCAAATTGCTGCCAGAATGTAAGCAGAGGAGAGATGTTTTGTGTTAAGTGAAACAAAGCAAACATTGACAATGGGGAACAAGAGAAACCACTAGCTGCCAGACTCAAATACTTTATTGTTTTAATTCTACAGAAACATCTGTTTGTGGCTTCCTTGTTCATCATGTATTTTAAAATCTCTTCTGGCTCTGCAGGCTGTTTTGAATGAATTGCCTGTAGAGTGAAGATGTGAAGTTAAACCTTTCAATAGTTGCATTTCTGTACTCCTGGGGAAATTCTGCATCACTGCGCACGTGCACCCCGCCGATTTCTTTGCTTCTTCTGCAGAAAAATTATTTTCTGATGGGGAAGCAATGGGAAGCCACAAGAGCGGTCATGCGATGCTCCCCAGCAGTATGTTCTGCATGCCCAAGGCAGCCAGCAGAGAGAAAAATCACTGTGGGGCAGGAGGCAGGACTGGGGAATATCCAGCAATATCCTATGCTGCACCAGGCTCAGCTGCTAGTCCCAATTGGGCTGGGGAGGACGGGACATTCTCTTCCCATACATGGCATCTGGGGCTGAGTCAGACCCACCTCCAGATTTCTTCCCCAGCTCCAGGAGGCTCTGCCATCTCCCCCCACCCCTGCTTTCTGCACCTGTCATTCCTCAGCTGCAGGGGGAGGGATCCCTGTGCAGGGAGCTGCTCCCCCATCCACCCAACCCCCATGCATCCAGATCCCCCCCCCCCCCCGCTAAGCCTCACCCCCCTGCACTCCGAACCCCCTCCAGTGAGCCCCACTCCCCCTGCAACTGGCCCACCCTGATGAGTCACCCACACCTGGATTCTCACCCCACTGAGCCCCCCACGCCCAGAACCCCTTATTGAACTCTATACCCCTCCACACCCGACTCCACATGCTGAGCCCTAACCACCTTAACCTGGACCCCCCTGCTCAGTCTTATTATTGTTGAACCCAGAATCCCCCAATAAACCCCTGTGCATCCAGATCTCCCCCTCCCCCCCGCACCTGGATCCCCCACTGAGCCACCTGAACCCAGATTGCCCCACACAACCCTCACCTGGATCCTCCACACTAAGCCCCTCTTCACTTGGATCCCGCCTTGGTGAGCCTGCCTACCAAAACAGAGTGGCAGGGCCTTGGGGTGTGTCTGGGGCAGGCCTGGTCCTTGCACTGTGTCAGGGTTGGGTACAGTCTCACAGCTGAGTCTGTGTCCCAGGGGGAGCTGCACAGTAATCTCCCACCTCTGTGCAGCCAGTGGCCTGTGCTTCCCAATACCATGCTGGAGCCTCCACATTTGACAAATAAAATTTGCAGAATTTTTAATTTTTTTGGTGCAGAATACCCTCAGGAGTAATTTCTGTTGCAAGAACTGAATGGAGTTACATTGTGATAAGTAACTTATTTAAAAAAAAAAAAAAAAAAGGCCACAGAGAACCTACAACATGAGATTAGTGTGTTAAGACTTTTAAAAAGAGAAATAGTGTCGTTACTTACCATTACACTGTGTTTGTTTCAGACACTGATTTATAATCTAGCTTTCCCAGAGAATTAAGACATTAGGGGCTAGAGTCTCTCCGGCCTGATCAGCTTTGTTGGCTACTCCGGTAATGCAAAGGAAGTGGAAACCACCTGCAGTTCTTCAGCTGGGTTTATCGCAATGTGTTAGAATTGGAAGCAGGCATACAGTTGGCTTCTCTTCTGCCACCCTGGAAAGGGAGCATGTCAGGGCTGGGCAGGGGAGTGGCTGAAGCATGAAAATTTCTGGCAATCCTTAGTGGTTGTTCCAAACTGTACCAAGCCTGGGCTGTAACTAACTCCCTGAGAACTCTCAAACACTGCGCTCAGCATAAGCCAAATGAGGCAGACAATCTGCTTCAATTTATTTAGATTTTTGCAATTAAAAACAAATGAAGAAACACAAACAGCTTCAGGAAAGTCCTTAAGTTTTGCTGTGAGCATTTAGCCAAGTGAAAATTTACAATTTCACATACATAGGTCTTAGAACAGAGTGCAGATTGGCAGAGTATTATAGGGAAGCTAGCACAGTGCTTTGCTTATATTATGATTGGCTGTTAGGCACTAAGTTTATAGTGAAAAGAGAATAGTCTGACCATCCTCTACTTCAATTTACTTAACATTTCTTTGTGAAGCTGGAGGCAGTATTTTGGTTATGAAACTTCATTAGATCTCTCCATCCAAAAACCAAACAAACAAATTACAAGAGCTCCTGCTGGAAAAATACTTGGAGGGGAAAATAAGTGGAGGCAATCAAAATGCTTACAGAAATGTGTACAAGTGCAGTAGTTTTTATTTGTGAGATTATTAAAGTCAGGCCTGCTTTGGATGTGCAGAATCTTGAATCGTATGTAGAAAACACTGAGTGTTCAAATTATACCCCTGCTGTCTCTAGATGAATAGCATATGCCCTCTGTGCCCTGTCATGTTAATGTAGCATCAATGGGAGAAGTTCACACACTCAGGGACTCCTTTGGATTTAGGCTCCTTCTAGTGCTGAATATTTTCTGGCATTATTGTAGAGCATTGTAGGGATTTGGTTTTATGTAGTTTTGTGCTCCCAACTCCCATAGGGTGTGACTTTCAATGTATCCATTACATGGAGGAACTTTATCTGTGCATAGTCCATCAAGAATCATGTGCAGATTTTCTGGAATACACACATCTTTTGGGAAATCTAGCTTACAAATGAGTCAAGATGTATGTGTCCTATGGTTGTCTTTTTCTATATACTGTTTCTTGCTAGAAGATGTTCAAGTGGGAGAAGAAATTGATTACTAAGGCCTGGTTTGCAGGATCAAGCATTTAGACTCTTCATCTCTTTGGGGAGAGATTTAGGCCTCAGTCCTGCAAAGACCCAGAGCCTAATGAAATCAGTAGCAAAGGGACTACTCACATGCTTAAAATTAAGCACGTGCACAAGCCTTTGCAGGATTGCAAGCCGTCAAGAACACTATCCCTGATAATGTCACGGCTAACCTGGTGGCTGAACTTTGTCCTTACCCATAACTATTTTACATTTGGGGACAATGTATACCTTCAAACTAGCGGCACTGCTATGGGTACCCGCATGGCCCCACAGTATGCCAACATTTTTATGGCTGGCTTAGAACAACGCTTCCTCAGCTCTCATCCCCTAACGCCCCTACTCTACTTGCGCTATATTGATGACATCTTCATCATCTGGACCCATGGAAAAGAAGCACTTGAGGAATTCCACCATGATTTCAACAATTTCCATCCCACCATCAACCTCAGCCTGGTCCAGTCCACACAAGAGATCCACTTCCTGGACACTACAGTGCTAATAAACAATGGTCACATAAACACCACCCTATACCAGAAACCTACTGACCGCTATTCCTACCTACATGCCTCCAGCTTTCACTCTGACCACACCACACAATCCATTGTCTACAGCCAAGCTCTGCGATACAACCGCATTTGCTCCAACCCCTCAGACAGGGACAAACACCTACAAGATCTCTATCAAGCATTCTTACAACTACAGTACCCACCTGTGGAAGTGAAGAAACAGATTGATAGAGCCAGAAGAGTTCCCAGAAGTCACCTACTACAGGACAGGCCTAACAAAGAAAATAACAGAACGCCACTAGCCGTCACCTTCAGCCCCCAACTAAAACCCCTCCAACGCATTATTAAGGATCTACAACCTATCCTGAAGGATGACCCAACACTCTCACAAATCTTGGGAGACAGGCCAGTCCTTGCCTACAGACAGCCCCCCAACCTGAAGCAAATACTCACCAGCAACCACATACCACACAACAGAACCACTAACCCAGGAACCTATTCTTGCAACAAAGCCCGTTGCCAATTGTGCCCACATATCTATTCAGGGGACACCATCACAGGGCCTAATAACATCAGCCATGCTATCAGAGGCTCGTTCACCTGCACATCTACCAATGTGATATATGCCATCATGTGCCAGCAATGCCCCTCTGCCATGTACATTGGTCAAACTGGACAGTCTCTACGTAAAAGAATAAATGGACACAAATCAGATGTCAAGAAATATAACATTCATAAACCAGTCGGAGAACACTTCAATCTCTCTGGTCACGCGATTACAGACATGAAAGTTGCGATATTACAACAGAAAAACTTCAAATCCAGACTCCAGCGAGAGACTGTTGAATTGGAATTCATTTGCAAATTGGATACAATTAACTTAGGTTACCTTGCATAATGACTTTGCCACTCCCAGTCTCTATTCAAGCCTATTTCCCCTTGTTTTTTCCTACCCCTTTTCCCCCTCCCCCCCCCCCCCCCCCGACGTTCTTGTTAAACCCTGGATTTGCGCTGGAAATGGCCCAACTTGATTATCATACACATTGTAAGGAGAGTGATCACTTTAGATAAGCTATTACCAGCAGGAGAGTGGGGGTGGGGGAGAGAAAACCTTTTGTAGTGGTAAACACCCATTTTTTCATGGTTTGTGTGTATAAAAAGATCTTTTGTACTTTCCACAGTATGCATCTTATATGAAGTGAGCTGTAGCTCACGAAAGCTTATGCTCAAATAAATTGGTTAGTCTCTAAGGTGCCACAAGTACTCCTTTTCTTTTTGCGAATACAGACTAACACAGCTGTTACTCTGAAACCTGTCCTAGTTAATAGAAGCCATCAAGATCCTAAGCCACCATTAATGGCCCACACTTTGCATAATTACAATAGGACCTCAGAGTAATGCTTCATATTTCTAGTTTTAGATACAAGAATGACACATACATACAAATAGGATGAACACTCAGTAGATTATAAGCTTTACCTTACAAGAGACGTTTTGCCTAAAGCATATTCCAGTTACATCATATTTACACTCATAAGCATATTTCCATAAAACATATGGAGTGCAAGTCACAGGGCCCCTGCTCACCCCTTCCACTTGCAGTTGCCCCTCATCCCCTCCCCCTGCGCTCCTGCCAGGGAATGGGGTTGGAGTGCAGGGGCTTGTCCCACTCTGCCCAGCACTCCTGCTGGGGAGCAGGGTCGGGGCACGGGGGTGCCCATTTTTCTGGGGCCCCCAAATTGGCTGAGCTCCCAGGATATGGGCCCCGTTGGCCCAGTGGCTAATCCACCACTGTTTGTGCGAATGCAGATACCTTTTTTTCATTCAGGGTTTTTCAATGTAAGAAGAATAAACTTGTCGATTTATGCAACTTGTGCAAATTATTTGTAATTCTTGTGATTGTGGTTCACTTGGCAACAAAATTTCCTCAGAATGCAGTAATCTATTTCAGAGTGCTTTACATAACTGATTTTCTACATAGTTTAGTTTAAACAATACTTTGTCTAGGATGTAAAATAACACTTTAATGATATATCACACATGATAATTTCTATAACTGTGTGTATATCTATCTAGAATTACAGAAAAGGCATATTTTATAAAAATATTTAATGTTAGTTCTTAAATTGTGATTAAGCTCTGTAGCTAGTTGCTAGGACTTATTTTACCTCAAATCTACCACTCAGCACCCTAATATCTGGAGGCCATATTGCATCAGAATAATTTGGATTCAAAAGAACCTCTAATGATGAGTCTGCACTATCTCCCTGTATATTAGTATAATTGCTTTTATTATGCTGTTACTAAAAACTGTAAATTTAGAATCTCAAATTACACTGGCTTTTATCTTTTCTAGTTGATTCACATTTTAATTTCTGCTCATGTTCTTAGAGGGTGGAACATCTCCCCATTTGTTGTCGTCTATGCATTTATTAACATGATAGGCTAAAATCATAGGCATAGAAGTAAATTGTGTGTGCACACACCCATAGAGTAATGCCATTTTCTTAGTCACTGCATTTCCAGAAGAAAGTAGAATGTTTTGGAAGATGCCTCTTTGAAAAGAGAAAGGACTGGGACCTGAGTAGCCATTTATACATTTCTTACAACACACACCCATGCAAAAATAGGTATGCACACAGTCAGACCCAGAAGGGTGTACTCAGAAAATTCAGTGGCAATTGCGACTGATAGATATAGGGTGGTTCTTCCTGGTTGCGGAGACCTTCTCTTCTGGTGGAACCCACAGTCCAGGTCAACTCCTCCGGTATCAAGTAGAGAGTTGGGGGAATGGAGAGATGGGGAGAACCCGGGACCACCCTGTACTCTGGGTTCCAGCCCAGGGCCCTGTGGATTGCAGCTGTCTACAGTGGCTCCTGTAACAGCTGCATGACAGCTACTACTCCCTGGGCTACTTCCCATGGCCTCCTCCCAACACCTTCTTTATTCTCATCACAGGACCTTCCTTCTGATGTCTGATAATGCTTGTATTTCTGTCTTCTAGTAATATGCCCTCTCACTCTCAGCTTCTTGCTCCTCGCACACACCACAAACTGAAGTGAGCTCCTTTTTAAACCCAGGTGCCCTGATTAGCCTGCCTTAATTGATGCTAGCAGCGTCTTGATTGGCTGCAGGTATTCTAATTGCCTGTCTGTCTTAATTGTTTCCAGAAAGTTCCTGATTGTTCTGGAACCTTCTGTGTTCCCTTACCCAGGGAAAAGGGATGTGCTTTACCTGGAACCAAGAACTCTCCCTTTGATCGCTCTCCTGTAGCCCTCTGGCCTGGAGGGAGAAGGCTGCTGTTCATGCTGCTAGGGCCTGGGCTCTTCCTGCTACTGTTGCTGTTCCAGTTGCTCCCCTGGCTGGGCCAGATACCACCACCTTCTCTGCTACCTGGTTGCTAGCCAGCTGCCGGACCCCCCCACCCTCGGGTGCTGCTACTGCTCCAACTGCAGCCCCTGGGGGGGGCTGCTGGCCCTCTCCCTAGAGGGGGGGAGTGAGGGACCCCAGCCCCAGCCGCTGTGGACACCACCACCACCACCACCTGAAAAGGGGTCATTTCTGCCTTCCTAGACCACCACCTGGAGTTCCTGGAGCTGCTGCTGCAGAGTCTGCTGCCTGGAGCTGCTGAAGCCCCAAGCAGGAGAAGAAGAGGACCATCTACCAGTGGGGGAGCACTGAGAAACTTTGCAGACCACCGTGGAGGGGGTCTTAACACTGAGTAACTTTTGAACTGTGCTCTTGTGGTGGGGGTCTTGACTGTGCTTGTAGGGACACAGGGGGTGTGGCGTGGAGCTGTCCCCCCAATCTATCTGTGTGTCCCCCAACCACTACCACCACCGCTGCCCCCTCCACTCCCCTCACTGGCTGTTTACCATCTGCCTCAGCTCCTGCCTCTGGACTTAGCTGCTTGCTTGGCTTGCTATGCCCTGATTCCACCATATGGGCCAGAAGCAGCAGCCAGCCTAAACAGACTTTGTGCAAGCGCACGTGGGCACATGTCCCCCAGCTCCCCGCCCCCGGACTGCCCACCTCACAGCTTTGCCCCTTGTTATCTGCCCCCTTTGCAGCTTTTGCCCCCCCCCTTTTGCCCCTGCCCCCTCTTACTAACTTCAGTTTGTTTACCTGCCCCTTTCCCCCTGCAACCTTTGTTTGTTTGCCCTGCCCCAGCCTCTGAAGCTAGCCCCTTGGTTTCCCTGCCCTAACTCCAGCCCACTCAGCCCCTTGCTCCGTGCGCCCATGCCCCCGCCCATGCGCTTGTGCCACTCCCCTTTTTAGTTTCAAACCTCTTCACTGCACCCCCAATGCTGTTATATCTCCCCCTCCCCTAGTGCAGCTAGAGGAGCCAGAATTCCACCCTGTCTCGGCGACTGACCCCTAACCCCTGTTTTGTCCCCCCGTCCATCCCACCCTTCTTGGCGCCCTCCTCCCCTGCCTGCAGCCTAGCGGGGAGGAGTGGTTGACCTGCTTCCCCTTTCCCCTCCTCCTTCTGGTGTCTCCCTTTCCCTCCCTGCTCACGATGGCGGGGGACGAGATGGGTGGGGCCCCTCCATCAGCCCCAGCTACCCCTCCCCCCCAAGCCTTTACTTCCGCTGCCGCCGCCGAACCACCCGCCACCGCCCCCACTGAGGCAGCAGCCCCCCCGCCTGCTGCTACCTCATCTCTCCCGCTCACCGCTTCCGCTACCAGCTATAGCGGCCGGAGCCCCTTTCCCACCATGACCAGGAAGCACGGCGTCCATTGCCTCCTGGTGCCCGCCTCGCCCCCCATGGAGACCTATATGCGGGCGTTGGTGAGGGCGGTGGGGCCCACGGCCATTGTGGCGGCCTCCAAAATGTATGGAAGGTTGTCGTCTTCTTAGCATCAGAGGCCACCGCCCAGGAGGCGGTGGAGAAGGGCCTGGCAGTTGGGGGGGTGTTCGTCCCCCTGGAGCCACTAGAGGACCTGGGCGTCTGCCTCGTCCTGACCTCCGTCCCTCTCTTTCTTCCCGCCCTGTTACCGCCCTCTCCACCCTGGGGAAACCCATCTCCATTGTCAACCCTCTCCTGTTGGGCTGCAAAGACCCCGCCCTCGGTCATGTCCTCTCGTTCCGCCAGCAAGTGCAGCTTCAACTGCCACTGGCGGCACGTGATGGAGAGGCACTCGAGGGGTCCTTCCTGGTTCCCTACCAGGGGGCCCATTACCGTGTGCATTACTCCACGGGGAGGCCCGGTGCTACCTCTGCTGGGCGATTAGTCCCGTCAGGGCACCGGCCCCGTCATCGCCTGTGCCCCTAGCTGCCCGGCCCCCGAAGCCACCCCTCCTCCTTCCCAGTCTACCACTGCTCCCGCTCGGGCACAAGGGGCACCTCTTCCACTATGCCCAGACGAGCGGGAGAGCCCCGCCCCCGCTGCTTGCAATCTGGCAGGGCCTGTGGAGGAGGGTGCAGCAGGGACACCGCCGGGCATGGGAGAGGGCCTGCCCGAGGGGGAATCCTCCCTCCCTCATGCTGCCCCACCGTTACCCCCCTGAGTCCCTGAGCCATCGCCTCTGCCCCCTGACACACCCCTGCTAGCCGGCCCCTGGATGATGCCATGGAGGGCTGGACCCTAATACAGGGGAAGCGGGGCAAGCTCTGCTCCTCCCATCTGATGCGGAGGCCCCCCGGAAGACCAGGAAGGGGGGCACCGATGCCAAGCCTTCCGCTTTGCTACGGGTGTATTCCATCCACCAGTGCTGGCTGGGGAAGATGTGGCAGCACTGGAAGGCAGTATCTCCCCTCCACCGGAGTCCCTCCCCTCCGAGACCCCCGAGGGAGCCCCTTCTGCCCTGGTACCATCTGAAGCCTCTGTAAGCCCCGAGGCAACCGTCGTGTTGGGTGCCAGCAGGGAGAACCCCGGGGTGGCAGAAAGTGATCTCCCATCCATATACGAGGAGATCGAGGCCCTGGGTCTGACTCCGGTCACCCAGGGGGAGGACGACCCTATGCCAGCGGGCCTCCATCTGGGCAATCTCACTCCAGCCCCTCTTTTCCCACGCTCCCTTCCCCTAACCGTTGCTTCCGCTCCCACCGCCGAGGAGCCCCTGGACTCCTCCATTAACCAGGCCGCAGATAGCACCCCGCTGACGGCCACCGAGCCGGTTCAGGCGACAGCCAGTGCCACGCAGCCGGGACTCGAGCCACCAGGGGCACCCCTCGTTGGTGTGGAGCAATCGACTTCCTTCCCGGGTGGGGGCCCTACAGAAGATAGTCCACCTCCTGATGCTGTGGCTGCCAAACCCACCATAGAGCCTGTGCCCGGCATTGCTGAGAGCCCCCTCCCCACCCCCTCAACCCTTGAGCCTGATCAGGAAGCGCCACCATCCAGCTGCTTGGCTCCCGAAGCCCAGAATCTCGCTGCCCCTGCCCCTGATTCCGGCCCTCCCCTTGATGCTGACCCTGTCCCTATGCCATCCACCTCCCGCGATGTTATTGCTGCCCCTGGGGCTGTCTCCTTCCCTTTTCCAGGATATGACCCCCAGGGAGCGGCCTTTGTGTTTACCTGTCCCGACCCACTAGGGGCTGCTATCCTCCCTCTGCCGCCCCTTATTGCCCTAAGGTTCAAGGCGGGCCAAATGGCGCCAGTCCATCAGGCGCCCTGTCGGGGGGGGGGGTCCACACCATGTCTGCCCATCTCAGTGGGCCACGGGGCTATACTAAGGGCCCCACTGGGGAATAACCAGGAGACCGTAACCCCACCCCCTCATGCGCTGCGAGAGGAGTTGCGGGAGTTTTTAGAAGATGTCCGTGGCTCCTGCAACAAGGTACAGCTTGCTCTCCAGCGATGGGGGGACTTTCATCAAATCCTCCAGGCCATGAGGGTCCTCACGGGGGAGGGTAAAAGGACCGGGAAGCAGGGCGCCGCGGCCTACCAGTGAGTCCGCCTTTTCTGTGACTGCTTACTCACCTATGGGGTAGGTCATGGACTGTTGTGCAGCCCGTTGGGAGCCGCAAGCATCCCTGCCGGCGAGAATCCCCCACAGCCCTCCTCATGGCACCTCTTACCATCGCAACGTTGAACACCCGGGGCTTAGGATGGGTCTCTGCAGGTCCCAGGTGCTCTCCTTCCTTCGAGAGGGGGTACTCTGTGGTTTTCCTGCAGAAAACCCATACGGATCCGACTGCCAAAGACAGCTGGCAGCTGGACTGGGGGGACAGGGTCTACTTTAGCCATCTCACAGTTCGTACAGCTGGAGTGGCGAACCTGTTCTCCCCCGACCTATGGCCCAAGGTGCTGGGGGTCGCCGAGGCTGTGCTGGGCCGCCTGCTGCACCTCCGGGTCCAAATGAAGAGGCTCGTGGTCAACCTCATTAATGTCTATGCCCTGGCATCGAGCCCGGAGCGGCTGCAATTCTATCAGCAGGCGTTCGCCTTCCTCGGCACCTTGGATCCTCATGAGTGCCTGGTCCTGGGAGGGGACTTTAACACCACCCTTGAGGAGCGGGACCACTTGGGGATTGAGCAGATCCCAGCCGCCGCGGATGTCCTCCGGGAGATAGTCAAACACCACTCCCTGGTGGATGTCTGGTATGACCACCACCCGGATGACATTTCCACATTCACCTTTTGTCCAGGTGGAGGCCCATCAGTCGCGCCACTCCTGGTTGGACCACACTTATTTATCACGCTTCCATCTTTCACGAGCCCACTCCTCCAGCATCCGGCCGGCCCTTTTTCTGACCATCATTTAGCCACTGCGATGGCCTCCCTCTGTGTGGAGAGGCCAGGGCCGGCCTATTGGCATTTCAACAACAGCTTGTTGGAGGATGCGGGCTTGTGACGTCCTTCCGGGAGTTCTGGCTGGCCTGGCGAGGGCAGCGGCGTGCCTTTCCCTTGGCACGGCAGTGGTGGGACCTGGGGAAGATGCATGCCCGGCTCTTCTGCCATGACTACACCCGGGGCACCAGCCAACGGAGGGATGCGGCAATAGAGCAGTTGGAACAGGAGGTCTTAGAACTGGAGAGGCATCTGGCCACCAGCCCCGAGGATCCGCCCCTCTGCGGAGCGTGCCGGGAGGAGCTCCAAGCCCTTGAGGACCATCGGGCCCGAGGTGCCTTCGTTCGGTCCCACATCCGTCTCCTTCGGGAGATGGATTGCGGCTCCTGCTTCTTCTACACCCTGGAGAAAAGGAGCGGGGCCAAGAAACATGTCATCTGCCTTCTAGCAGAAGACAATACCCCCCTCACGGATCCGGTGGAGATGTGCGGGGGGGCGAGAACCTTCTACGCAAGCCTTTTCTCCCCGGATCCGACTGATCCTAATGCTTGCAGAGTGCTCTGGGAGGAGCTCCCTACTGTCAGCGCGGGCGACCAAGACCGGTTAGAGCTGCCTCTCGCTCTGGCCGAGTTCTCAGAAGCCCTCCGTCGCATACCCACCAATAAATTTCTGGGCATGGATGGGCTGACCGTGGAGTTCTATTGTGTGTTCTGGGACGTCTTCGGCCCAGACCTAGTCACCGTCTGGGCCAAGTCTTTGCAGAGCGGGGTCCTCCCTCTTTTGTGCAGGCGAGCCATGCTCGCCTTATTGCCGAAGGAGGGGGACCTCCACGATTTACAAAATTGACGTCCCGTCTTGCTCCTCAGCACGGACTACAAGGTCGTAGCGAAAGCCATCTTGCTGCAGCTAGGGTCCATGCTGGTGGACGTGATCCACCCAGACTAGACCTACACCGTTCCGGGCCGCAGCATCTTTGACAACCTATGTCTGGTCCGGGACCTTTTGGAACTCGGGTGTAGGGATGGTCTGTCGTTCACCCTCTTGTCCTTGGATCAGGAGAAGGCGTTCGACAGGGTGGATCACGGGTATCTCCTGAACACTCTGCAAGCACTTGGCTTTGGACTCCAGTTTGTGGGTTTTCTCCGGGTGCTGTATGCCTCCGCAGAGTGTCTGGTCAGGCTCAACTGGACTCTGACCGAACTGGTCAGCTTTGGGCGAGGAGTACGGCGGGGTGCCCCCTGTTGGGCCAGCTGTACGCTCTGGCAATTGAGCCCTTCCTCTGTCTCCTCCAAAGGAGGTTGACCGGGTTGGCGCTGTGGGAGCCAGAGCTGCGGCTGGTCCTGTTGGCGTACGCTGATGACGTGCTCCTCGTGGTCCAGGACCCGGGCGACTTGGCGCGGGTGGAGGCTTGCCAGGCCATCTATTCGGCAGCCTCCTCCGCCCAGGTCAACTGGGTCAAGAGCTCTGGCCTGGTGGTCAGGGACAGCTGGCAGGCAAGCTCCCTCCCACCCGCACTTCAGGCCAACCGGTGGAGCGCGGGTCCACTGCTCTATCTCGGCATTTACCTTTCTGCCATGCATCCCTCTCCACTGGAGAACTGGCAAAATTTAGAGGGCGGGGTGATAGAGTGGCTCCGGAAATGGACAGGACTACTCTGGTGCCTCTCCCTTCGAGGGAGAGCTCTGGTGCTTAATCAACTAGTTCTGTCCATGCTCTGGTACCGGCTCAACACCCTGGTCCCGGCCCCGGGTTTCCTGACCAACCTCTGGACATCGATTCTGGAGTTCTTTTGGTCAGGACTGCACTGGGTCCCTGCAGGGGTTCTCCATCTACCCCTGGAGGAGGGAGGGCAGGGCCTGAAATGTCTGGACACTCAGGTCCATGTCTTCTGCCTCCAGGCCCTGCAGAGGCTCCTTTATGGTGCAGGTGCCTTCCTGCGCCGTTTCCGAGGGCTCCGATATGACCAGCAGCTCCTTTATCTCCATCCGAGAAGTCTTCCGCGAGACCTCTCCGGGCTGCCAGTCTTCTACCAGGACCTCCTCCGGACCTGGAAACTGTTTTCAACGACCAGGTCCGTGCTGGCCACCAAGGGGGCAGATCTCCTCGCGGAGTCCTTGCTACACAATCCCCAGCTCCGTGTGCAGGTGGCAGAGTCCCCCTCGGTGCGCCAGAGGTTGGTCCTGGCAGAAATCACAAGAGTCTGAGACCTCCTGGACTACGACCGGGGAGACTGGCTGGATCCCCTGACGCTCACTCAGCGCATGGGGCTCTCCAGACCGCATGTTCCTCGGCGCGTACTTCAGGAGGTGAAGGCCGCTTTGCCGCCCGCTGCTTGGGTTTACCTCGACCGGGTCCTGCACAAGGGCACGCCCCGCTCACCCTCTACCCCAGGCCCACCGGACCTTTTAATTGGGCCCCTGCCTGGTGGACCCAACCGACCCCCTCAACCCTTCACTGTGAGCCGGCTGCACAAGCAGCAGCCGGTCTGTTTCCAAACTGCACCAAGGAAACATCTATACACGCTCATGCTCCACACCCTACACTCCCTCACCCTGGTGTCCCGGCCCGATACAAAATGGCGGGACCTCCTGCTATCTTTGGAGGGTGAGGAGCCCCGGTGGGCCATTCTATATTCCACCTTGGTCCCGAGGCCCACCATCAGTTGGCGGCTCCTTCACGGAGCCGTGAGCATGGGTGTGTACTCGGCGTGGTTCACACCTATCCCAGACACCTGCCCATTTTGCAGCGTGAGGGAAACTCTGGCACATGTATATCTGGAGTGTGCCAGGCTGCAGCCCCTATTCCGGCTCCTCCTCAATATTTTATTACGTTTTTGGTTGCACTTTTCCCCTCACCTTCTTATTTATACACTCCCTATTCTCGGCCCCACAAAGTCACGGGATCTCCTGGTCAACCTCCTCCTGGCCCTAGTTGAAATGGCCATCTATAAAACCAGAGTGAGGAGGTTGGCCGATGGAGTCTCCTGTGACTGTGGGGCCTATTTCCAAACCTCGGTCCGTTCACGTATCCGGGCAGAGTTCCTCTGGGCAGCATCCACTGGTTCCCTTGACGCCTTTGAGGAGCAGTGGGCACTGTCCAGGGTTCTCTGCTCGGTGTCCCCATCCAGTTCCCTTCGTTTGACCCTATGACCACACTCCTGTCCCTGTTATTTCATTAGTTGTCTCCCAGATTTATTTGGTGTCCAGGTCCTGTGGATGCCCCCCCTTAGGCTGCGGGGGGATCTTTTAGCAGTGGACGGGCTTCGCCCACCCACTTCCCCGATCCCAATAGGATCCATCTCCTGTAGCCATCTGGCCCGACCCTGTCACAATACCCTGTATGTTCCTGATCTGTGGATAAATAGAACTCCTGCATCTGCCACCTTTGATGAACAGTAGCTTCACCAAAGATAAATATAATTTTAAAAAGCATATTTCTGTCTATACTATTATAAAATACTCCACACTGTTCAGTGCAGACCAGGGATTAGCAACCTTTGGCACGCGGTCCGTCAGGGACATCCCCTGGTGGGCCGGGATGGTTTGTTTACCTGGGGTGTCCGCAGGTTCGGCTCATCGCAGCTCCCACTGGCCGTGGTTTGCCGTTCCAGGCCAATGGGGCCTACGGGAAGCGGCGTGGGCCAAGGGATGTGCTGGCAGCTGCTTCCCGCAGCCCCCATTGGCCTGGAACGGCAAACTACGGCCAGTGGGAGCTGTGATCAGCCATACCTGTGGATGCTGCAGGTGAACAAACTGTCTCGACCCACCAGCGGATTTCCCTGACGGGCCGCATTCCAAAGGTTGCCGATCCCTGGTGTAGACACACTATAAGATTTTAATTTTTTGATTAAGAATATTACATGATCATTTCCAGTTCACGTGCCATGCAGCCTGACCTTTGCAAGGTAACTCCAGGGAGTAACAACACCTAAGAGACATTATGGATGAAATCCCAAGATAACACAGGCCTTAGAATTATACAGTAAGAGAAGACAGCAGGTGCCAACAAAGGCTGATTGAGAGAGGTACTGGGTCAGATACTACCAATGCAAAGAGCGACTCCTACGCTAATTTATACTGAGGAAGGGAAGTCATGTTAGAGCCATTAAAATGTCCCCTCCACCCTAAAAAGAACTTTTGAACATAATTGCATAGCTCTTCTCAAAGGTGCCTGCAGAATGAAAGCCAATACAGATTTTATTTCGGGAGACAATCCAGAAATGTGCAGGAGTTTTCTTATTTTGGTTTGCCTTTAAAGGCATGCACTTTCAGTAAAGTCAATCAAGAATTGCTAGCCAGCCATCTGGGAATTAGAGATTAAGGGCCAGATTACCAGATGGTATAAATTGGTGGAAGACACTCCAATGAAGTAAGAGCTATGCAGATTTACACAAGCTGACAGGTCCATTACACTTAATTTGGGGCAGAAGGGAGGCAAGCTTTGCCTAATAAAATGACAGTGAAACTATCTTTCACTACTATTCTTGTTTCTGTTTTCTCTTTCACATGCCTAGCATTGGACAGATCCTGCTTTAACGAATCCCAGACATCATGCCCATCTCAAGACACTGTAAAACAAATAGATTCTATGGTGAGACAGTGTGGTCTTGCTGAGCAAGCACGACTTTGGAGTCAGGAGCTCTTGAATTCTAATTCAGCTCTGCCACTGATTTACTGTGCGATCTTGGGCAAGTCCTGCTACCTCTCTGCCTTCGTTTCCATGTCTGTAAATTGAGGTAATATTTACCTACCTTATGGGGTATTGGGAAAATGAAATACTTTTGAACAGGGAAAATGCAAAATATTAGATTGATTTAATAGGTTTAAACCAAATAAACTGCTGTTTTTCAGGGTTGTGGTGTCAGTTTACTAATTTTTTTCTTATGTTTCCTTTTAAAGGAGTGGAAGAAGATTAACAACTACGGGGCCAATATTAAATGTAGCTATAGCCGCAAAAAAGTTTCATTACAGGGGTTTTTAAATTTCATTCGGCATGTCTTGGTGGTGATTCCAGTACTCCAGCAGAAAGGAGGTCTGCTAAGTAACACCTCCGCTGCTTTACCCTGCTGGAAAGGGGAGGGGTGTGGCTGAAACCAGACCAGTAACATAACATTTCATTCAGCTGCTCTCAGGCTTGTTGAAACAGGGGCCTGTGTGTGAACTCTCTCATGGAAGGTTAAGGAACAGCATGATGAGGTTTTTTGGGGGAAAACCAGCTGCACTGGTGTGACTGCAGTACCTATAGTTTCCATCATGGACCACATGGGGGTGGAGGGGGAAGAGGCAGTGGAAGAAATGGTTCCAATGTGGTTCATACACAGCTGTCGTGATTCATGGGTGGGGGAGGGGGATGCCAAGGGGTCTCTATTCTTTCACCTTACCATAAATCAGGAATATGGCCGTTTATTTCCATGAAGTTCCACTGGTAGGGAAACCTGATTAAGTGAAAGGGAATCAGGCCCCAGGTGCCAGGCACTATATATTGCAAATGCTGGTGATAGCAACACTTTTTTTCCCCCTCTGGTGTCAATGAATATTAAATGAAGTCAACTAATCCATTGGCAAGAGCTCATGAGCTGAGGCGTTCCCATTGGAGGAATATTGTAGATCAGCTTTACTGGGTTAGGTAGGGTTACTATATTTGAACATTCAAAAAAAAGAGGACACTCCCCGGGGGGCAGGGTATTTGCTCACACCCCTCTGCTCCAACTCCACCCCGTCCCCGCCCCCATTCCGACCCCTTCCCCAAAGTCCCTGCCCCAACTCTGCCCCCTCTCTGCCCCATTAGACCCCTTCCCCAAATCCCCACTCCAGCCCCACCTCCTCCCCTGAGCGTGCCACATTCCCCCTCTTCCCCCCTCCCTCCCAGCTGCATGAAACAGCTGTTTTGTGGCACAATTGCTGGGAGCTAGGGGGAAAAAGCGGGCACTCTCTTGAGTGATCAGCGTTCACTTTCTTTCTCGAATGATGAACATTCACTCTCTTTCTTAAATGTTCAACTCTTCTTTGGGGAAAAATAATAATGGCAAAATCCTGGACATTTTTAGATATTTAAAAATTCCTCTGGGACGGTGATTTAACAACCAAAACGTCGGACATGTCCGGGAAAATACGGACATATGGTAACCCTAGGGTTAGATTTAGAAAGGACTCAGAGGAAATCAAAGTAAAAAACACAAATGAATGAATTTAAGGAACAGCATTTCCAAGTTAAACGTAGGCTATTGCAGGGGTCGGCAATCTATGGCACACGTGCCAAAGACGGCATGTAAGCTGATTTTTAATGACATGCTGCTGCCTGCCGAGTCCTAGCCACCAGCCCTGCTCAGCCCGCTGCCGAACCCACGCCGGGACCCCTGCAGGCAGCAGCGTGCCATTAAAAATCTTGCCCGCCCCAGCCCGCTCTTCTCTGCCCCCCCTGCCCCACGCCGGCTGCTGCTGCAGAGCAGGCAAGCTCCCCCTCCCCCGCCTCTTCCCCCAGTGTGCTGGGTTCCTGCCCCTCCTTCTCTCCCTCCCTGCCGCCGATCAGCTGATGGCCCCTGCGAGGGAGGGGGAGAAGCTGAGCCGCAGACCGCTCGCTGCTCCAGGGAGGAGGTGGAGAAGAGGTGGGGAAGGGGGGTGGAATCAGAGCATATCCCCTCCAGCCCCTAAACCCTATCCTCCAGCCTGCTCCTTCACCCCCAGCCTTGTGCTCAGTGCACTCCCACCCTCAGCTCAGGCGTAATAATGGCGTAAGATCAGCATTTTAATTTAATTTTAAATGAAGCTTCTTAAACATTTTGAAAACGTTGTTTACTTTACATATGACAATAGTTTAGTTATATAATATATAGACTTATAGAGAACTTCTAAAAACCGTTAAAATGTATTACTGGCACGCGAAACTTTAAATTAAAGTGAATAAATGAAGACTTGGCACACCACTTCTGAAAGGTTGCCGACCCCTGGGCTATGGTCTCCCCAAATTCAAAACACATTGTGGTAGACTACAGCTGAGTCCTGAGGTTTCTACCTGAGCTTTACCACCTCAGAATTCTTGCCTCATAATACAGTAGCCTTCTTCTCCAAGAATCTTCTATAGAAAAACAATAAAACCAATATGCTTCAGTTCCTGCTGACTGAAGATTGCTGTGCTTTTCATGGCCTTAAATCAGCCACAAGTGGGCTGGCTGAAGCCTAACAACCACCATCTTCTCTGAGAGAGAATCTGAAAGTAGTCAGAGTCTGTCTAAAGCAAAATTAGTAAGAAGGAGTAGCCACCCTGCCCTCCTTTAGGTAAGAACCTCTACTTTCATTTTCAGACATCAGTCTCTCCTAACTTTTGTTGAGCTATAGCCGCATGGAACTATTCAGTTAATTATCTCCTCAAGTTTGAGTGGAGAAGAAACATTTCGTTTTGCTCTTGGGCAGGGTTGGACGGAGCATGCTGTAGTGATCTAGAGAAAGAGGACAAATAATAGCCAAATACCTTTCATTGTGGGTATTGCATTCTTTCACTTACTCACGCCCTAGAAGTTAAGAACTCTCAAAGGAGAGACTATGCTAAAAACCAGAGGAGGTCATCCTAACAGAGTGTTTTTGAAGAGGGGAAGAAAAGGGGCTGCCACCCTGGCTATTCAAGAGTTTTACTCTCAATGATCCTTAGATAGAAGTGTGTCAATAATCCCACTTTTCTGCGATGCAAAACCTTGAAAGCCTTTCTTCTCTGGATCATAGATGAATCTAAGTGGGGGAACAAAAATATAAAAACTTCAAAAAATTTGTCTACCACAGTTCATACCACCACCAAACCTTCTTAGCCCCTTCGCTAGGGAAGAGGGAGAATGGTAGGAGCTCTTAATGTACAGAGTAGGGGTAGCTCTACTTTCCTTTCCTCAACATACATCCTCAGAATGGCCTGAGATGTGCTTTTCTTTAACTGTGCCTGACTTGGATTAAAGGAAGTGTGAGAAACTTTGCAGCTGGGATCATTGCTACAGAGTCGGACATAGGCTGTTAGGAAACCAGCAAATCTCCTCCCCGCAACATCTATAACAGTAGAAGCTGTGGGAGAGTGCAAATTGTGAGAATACACTCGAACTGTAGGATTTTGTTTGTTGATTTTAAAGGAGAGGGAGCAGGTGCCTCAGAAGTCAAATCTCAGAACTGTTTGCAAACACTTACACTTACACAAAGAAAGTTTTCAATGCCTGAGAATGTAAACATATATATAGATACACGATTATCCTGGCTATATATTTTGCCTTGAGTGTGGCAGTGTAAATATTAGACACCTTTGGGCTTACTGAAGATTCAAATCTTTGGAGATCTGACACATTTTACCACCTCTGTCACTCTTCCTTAGTTAGCAAGACTGCTAAAGATTCATTGCTTATTCCCCTGTTGTGTTAGTTAAAAAAGGACACAAATAGTAAGGCAACAGTAGCTGATGTGTTGTATACATTTGCCACTTAAAAGTACTTTTGTACTTGTAGCTGGATATCCGGGCTAATGTTTCTCATGGGACAAGCAGCATAGTCTTAAGATTTAGGACGTGAATACATGCCCATAAAGTGACCTGTTGAGAACTGAGCATTCAGAAGAAAGAGAAATAGTATCTTATCTTTTTTTCCAGGGAATTCTCCTCAGGCTCTCTCTTCTTATGTCAGCTTTATGCTTGTGGTTGAAAATTTTGTCTATAATTTTATTTTATTAACTAGAAGCTATAGGAAGGCTGAGGGAGACTTTTAAGGGATTTATTCTGAATAATGGTACCATAACATTGGAATACTTTAAAGACTAGAAAGGCTACAGTTTGGAAGATCTTTATTACTCTACCACCTGTATTAATTATCCTTAAGTTTTTACTTGAGAAGGACTAGGGATTTCTGGAAGTAAATCAAATGACAGATTAAAGTACTGAGGTAGGAGGTAGAGTACTTTCTAAATTTCTGCGACTACTCTTATTGTGCAGTGTACAACCTCCACTCTAGCAAAGGGCGTATTTCAGTGGGGCTATGCTGCTTACGTACACCAGTTCCACAGTGTTTTCAAAATCTTCAGAATAAAAGGAGTTAAATGTGAAATCATCTGTTTATCCAAAGTGTAAAGTTAAAAGATCAATATCAGAAATATTTAAAATGATGAAATGGTAAAAACCTGGGTCTTAGCCAAAAACTTCACTGTCCTGCTGTTATCGTAGAGGCCCTGATTCTACAAGCTAACCCTCTCTGGCAAATTGCTATGGCTGCCCAGAGCTCTATTTGGAATCCGTTGGGTTCCATGTGGGAGCAAGGGTCTGTTCTCATTGGGTAACTGCTGGACTGGTACCAGCAGGATTGTTCCTTCACACATTATGGTGCACAGTAGGTCACTTGGATAATACTGTAAGGCTAGAAAGTTCTAGACCCTTCCTACTATTGGAGTTTTTGAACTTTAGAATATTTTTAGATAGTTCTAAAGTTACAAATATTTTCATAAATTAGACATTTAATATATTGAACAATAGATATGTTTAAGCTATCCTAGACTATTATCCTAGTGCTGTTTATCATTTGATGTATCAAGCATGAACAATTCAGATAATGACATTTTTATCATAACAGAGAGATTAATTTGGGGAGCAGTGTGACATAGTTGTTGGGGTAGTGGACCAGGACTCAGGAGAGCTGGGTTCTAGTCCTTGGCTTCTGTCCTGCTGGTGGCCTCGCACAAGTCCCTTTACTGTTATCCTGTGCCTCAGTTTCCCCAGCTGTAAAATGAGAATGTCACCTATCACCTTTGTAAAGTGCTTTGAGAGCTCCAGCTGAAGTATGGCATAAATCAGGGGTGGGCAAACTTTTTTGCCCAAGGGCCACATCTGGGTTTGGAAATTGTATGGTGGGCCATGAATACTCATGAAATTGGGGGTTGGAGTGTAGGAGGGGGTGCGGGCTCTGGGGTGGGGCCAGAAATGAGGAGTTCAGGGTGTGGGAGGGGGATCAGGGCTGGGGCAGGGGCACTAGAGGGGGGCAGGGGTGAAGGCTCTGGGCAGCGCTTACCTCAAGCACCTCCCCTCTCCAGCTCCTACGCGGAGGCATGGCCAGACAGCTCTGCACGATGCCCCATCCACAAACACAGCCCCTGCAGCTCCCATTGGCCATGGTTGCTGGCCAATGGGAGATGCAGGGGCAGCATTTGGGGCAGGGGCAGCATGCAGAGCCCCCTGGCTGCCCCTACGCATAGGAGCCAGAGTGGGGGACATGCTGCTGCTTCTGGGAGCCGCGCAGAGCCATGGCATGTGTGGAGCGGGGCAAGCCCTGGATCCTGCTCCCTGACAGGAGCTTGAGGGCCAGATTAAAACATCTGAAGGGCGGAATGCGGCCCCCGGGCCTTAGTTTGCCCACCCCTGGTATAAATTCTAAGTATTATTATTATTTATTGACTAAACAGCTGGCTGGTATTCTTTATTTAAAGTTGTCAGGGCTGATTCCCCACTCTGGCACTTTGAGTGCAGAAGGTGGGGGGGCCTGCAAGGATTTTAAAAATTAATACTGGCCACTCCAGACTTGTACTAAACTCCCAAGGTTACAGCTTCTCTCTGACCTTGGATGGGTAGATGCTGCCACCACCCAAATGCTAAAAAACCCTTTGAACCCAGAAAGGTGCACTTGGGAATTCCTTCCTGTGGGGTACCCTCAAGCCCTTTCACTCCTCCTCAGGGGAAGAGCTGAGAAAGAAAAACAAAGGAAATCAGCTGTTGCCACCAGCTAATTAAACAACATACGCGCAAACCTGTTAGAACACCAAAAATCCAATCCTGTTCTTAAAAAAGGTAAATTTTATTAAAAACAAAAAGAAAGAAAATACATCTGAAACTTAGGCTTTTGCTAGATTTAAAAAACACACTTACAAAAATTAAACAGCAAGAATAACCTTCTTGAGGTCCAGCTTAAAAGTTACAAGCAAAACAAAAAGCAATTGGGGTTAGCACAGAGGAGTCCACAAGTCAATCAGAAATAAACCTAATCGTGTCTTCCTAGACATTCCCTAATTTACTTACATATCTGGGGTTTCAAATCAGCAATCTGTAGGTATGATCTGATGGTTTTTCTTACCTGGCTTTCAGCTTCTCACAGCATAACAGCTTCCTGTTCCCCTCTTTCCTGGAGTACAACAACACACAGATAAAGGGAAGTTTTTTCCCAATTTTAAAAAGTTCTAGCCCTCCCATTGGCTCTTTTGGTCAGGTGCCCACTCCTTTCCTTTTACCTCTGGGCTTGTTAACCCTTTACAGGTAAAGCAAGTAGAGAACAACCACCAAGAGGGATTCCACAGCCAACTGGCTGGCTGACTGCCCACAAAAGGGAGCTATACCCCCTCTCATTTATCACACGCCTCACAAATCACAGATGGTACTGGCCAGCCTGGTTCAAGTTGGGTCCACGCCAGCTGGTATTTCTTCCTGGAGGTTTAGGAAAACAGAGTTAATAAGGTACATGCACCTCTAATTTTACTACTAATTACAAGAAAAACTAAATGGTATTTTTCACATTTTAAGGACTACAATGATTTAGAATACAGGGACATTTTCATCCGGCTGATTCTGGGAAACCTTCCTGGGAGATTTCAGAGTAGCAGCCATGTTAGTCTGTATCTGCAAAAAGAAAAGGAGTACTTGTGGCACTTTAGAGACTAACACATTTATTTGAGCATAAGCTTTCGTGAGCTATATCTCACTTCATCGGATGCATTGAGCTGTAGCTCATGAAAGCCTATGCTCAAATAAATTTGTTAGTCTCTAAGGTGCCACAAGTACTCCTTTTCTTTCTTCCTGGGAGAGTGCATCAGCCACTTTGTTAGAGGCTTCTGAAATGTGTTGTATTTCAAAATCAAAGTCTTAACGAACTAAATTCCACTGAAGAAGATTTTTGTTAGTCTCTTTAACTGTGTGAAGCCACTTCAGTGCAGCATGATCAGTCTTCAGGTGGAAATGGCGTCCCCAAATGTATGGGCGTAGTTTCTCCAGAGCACACACAATGGCGTAACATTCTTTTTCTGAGACTGACCAGTGGCGTTCCCTCTCAGAAAGTTTTTTACTGAGAAACATGACAGGATGGAATTGTTGATCTGGTCCTTCCTGCATTAAAACTGCTTTTATACCACGCTCGGATGCATCTGTGGTTACGATGAACGCTTGGTCGAAGTCCGGGGCCCTTAGTACAGGATCAGATTAAGAGCCACCTTAAACTGGTTAAAGGCTTTTTGACGCTTCTCAGTCCACTGAACTGCATTTGGCTGTTTTTTCCTGATTAGGTCTGTCAGTGGGGTGGCAATTTGGCTGTAGCATGGTACAAATCGTCAGTAATACCCGGCCAAGCCCAAGAAGGATTGGACCTGTTTCTTTAACTTAGAGACAGGCTAATTTTGGATAGCATTTACTTTAGCCTGTAGGGAGTTGATTGTTCCTTGATCCATCTGGTGTCCAAGGTATGTTACCCTGTTTAGGCCTATTTAACATTTTTTGGCCTTAACGATTAATCCTGCCTCCCTTATGCGCTGGAAGACAGCTTGGAGGTGTTCCAAGTGTTCAGCCCATGAATCTGAGAATATAGCCACGTCATCAAGGTAGGAGCACATTAAATTCATACAGCCCTACATGGGTGGTGGAGGCTGACCCTTCCTTGGTGGGGTCATCTAGCAGCACTTACCAGTACCCCTTAGTTAAGTCTAAAGTGGAGATGAACTGGGCACATCCCAGTTTCTCAAATAGCTCATCTGTGTGTGGCATTGGATAGTTTTCTGGGCGAGTTACAGCATTTAGCTTACAGTAGTCTACACAAAAGTGAATTTCCCCATCTGATTTGGGAACCAGATCCACTGGCGAGGCCAATGCACTCTCAGAGGGGCAGATTACACCCATCTTTAACATGTCCTTGATCTCCCCTTCTATTGCAGTTTTGGCTTGTGGAGCCATCCGGTGTGGTTGGGCTCTAATTGGGCGAGCATCACCTGTGTCAATGGGGTGGTACACCCGTTCTGTCTATCCTGCGGTGGCTGAAAACATTGGCGCAAAGCTGGTGCACAGCTCCTGGATTTGCTATCCCTGCTTATGCCCAAAGGTTATGGAAAGGCTCACCTCTTCCATACCACCGTTGCTTTTTCCTTCATAGTAGACTCCTTCAGGCCACTCAGTGTCATCTCTCTCCTGGTTTGTAGACTGGAGAACCTTGATTTCTCGGGAATAAAAGGGCTTTAGAGAATTAACATTACTTTAGGTTTTAGGGTAGGGTCTGGGAACACTATGAGGTAATTAACGGCTCCCAGGCACTCTCAGACTGTACATGGCCTCTCCCATGACGCTTCCATCTTATTGGCCTGGAGTGCTTTCAGGACCATGACTTGGTCACCTACTTTAAAGGAATGCTCTCTGGCATGTTTATCATACCAGCCTTTTGCTCTTGTTGAGCATCCCGTAGGTTTTCTTGAGCAAGGGCTAGAGAGTCTATGAGGGTGTTTTTCAGGTTGGTTACAAAGTCCAAAACGTTAGTTTCTGGAGAAGATATAACCCCCTCCCATTGCTCCCCTCCCATTGCTGCTTCACCAACTGTAATGGCCCCTTAACTTCATGGCCATAAACGAGTTCAAAGGGTGAAAATCACAAACTGGGATGTGGTGCAGCCCTGTAGGCAAACAGCAACTGCTGCAACACTAGGTCCCAATCATTGGAGTGTTCATTTACAAATTTATGTATCATGGCACCCAAAGTCCCATGAAACGTCTCCACTGGGCCACTAGTTTGATGGTGGTAAGGGGTGGCAACCAAGTTGTTCACCCCATGAGCTTCCCAAAGAGGTTTCATGGTCCCTGCCAGGAAGTTAGTTCCCGAATCTGTAAGGATGTTGGATGGCCAACCTACCCTGGCAAAAATGTCTGCCAATGCCTGGCTTACACCTTTAGCTCTGGTGTTGCTTAGAGCTACTGCTTCCGCCCTTCGGGTGGTAAAATACATGAAAGTCAGTATGTACAGCTTCCCTCTGGGTGTCTTCATAGGGAAAGGACCCAGAATATCCACAGCCACATGCTGAAATAGAACCTCAATTACGGGGAGTGGCTGGAGAGGGGCCTTGACCTGGTCTTGGGGCTGTCCCAGCCTCTGGCATACCTCACAAGACTGGACATAGGTGGAAATGTCCTTGCCCATTCCCTCCCAGTAAAATTACTTCTCCAAACGGTCTTTGGTCCTGTTCACCCCAACATAGTCACTAGGGTGATCATGGGCTAAGCTCAAGAGCTTTCCTCTATACTTAGTTGGAACTACCAACTGTCTGTGAGGATGCCAGTCCTCCTTGTGCCCACCAGAAAGGGTCTCCTTGTATAAGAGTCCTTCTTTTACAACAAACCTGGACCTATTGGAAGAGCTGAGAGGTGGTGGGTCATTCTGTGCTGCCGTCCAAGCTCCCTTGAGGCTTTCATCTGCTTTCTGCTCTGCCTGGAACTGCTCCCTTGATACTGGAGACATTAGTTCCTCGCTGCATTGTGGACTTGGGCTTGGTCCCACTGGATGATGTGGATGATTGTGGATGATGTGGATGATTGTGGACCACAAATGATGTGGTTGTCTCAGTCGATTGTGAACCGCTCTCCATTGGTGCACTAGGTTGTATTTCAGGCTCCGGTTGAGCTTCTTGCTCTGGTTTAGCTGCCGCTGCAGGTGCAGACTTTGTGGCACCCTTTGGTGCTGTCTTCCCTGACTCTGGTGGGGTTGCAACCACAGGCTCTGATTCTGACTGCTCTACCAGTTCTGATCCTTGGGCTGATTCTGGCTGGGTTCCAGGAACTGGATCTACAACTGCTGCCTAAGACTCTGGTTTGGGGTCTGGTTTCACCACCTCTGGTTGGGTCCCTGTAGGAGGCTCAAGAATGGAGTTAGGTGTGGAGAGCTGTTTAGCCTGGCTGCGGGTGACTATCCCCACCCGTTTTGTTAGCCTCACGTGGTTGGCTAAGTTGTCTCCCAGCCTCATGGGAATGGAATAATCATCATAGACTGCAAAAGTTCATATTTCTGACCAGCCCTTGTACTGGACAGGCAACTTGGCTGTAGGCAAGTTAAAAGAGTTGGCCTTAAAGGGTTGCTCTGTCACTTGGGCCTCTGTTAGGAGGACTGTTAGGGTTACCTGGTGGACCCATCTTAGCTCTTTCCAGCTCTAAGCACTTCAGCTCTATCTCCAGCTCCAAGTGCTTAGCCTGCATTTCCACCTCCAAGCGCTTCTCCTGTCTCCTCTCCTCTGCTTCCGCCTCCAAACACTTCGCCTCCGCTTCTGCCTCCAAGCGCTTCATTTCCAAGTGCTTTGCCTCTCTCCTCTTTTCCACTTCTGCCTGCCAGTGCTTCGCCTCTGCTTCCAAGAGCTTCATCTATAGGACGAAATTCCTTTTTGCCTCAGTTAGAACTCGGCCTGAGCTAAGGACATTCCTCCATTCTGTCACCTGGATCTTGATTGGGGGAGGGCTGACCCTTACCTCCTGGGAAGTCCCCATTCCCACATCCCTTCCCTGCATTTCTGTCATGGAGCTGGATGTCTGGGCTTGATCTGGGTCTGTCTTCTCCATGGTGTGCCACTTTGGGAAGACTGGTTTCTCTAGGGTTTCAGTGCCTGACCTCAACCTCATGCACAGGCTGCCCAACTCCAGCCTAACTATTTCATTTCCACGAAGTTAGAAAAAAACAACCCCTGCTTGTTGGACTCCCTGGCTTGCAGGCTGAACCCTTTGTGTGCCTGTTCCCCCTCAGGCAGCAAAGAGAAGAAAGAAGACCCCCCTGCCCCCACCTCCCTGGGTTTCAAGCAGCCAAAAGGAAAAATGTGTCCTTTTAAAATCCTGAGGTCTGTGTTTCTGGTTCAAAATGATCCCACCGTTCTGTCATCATGTCAAAGCTGATTCCCCACTCTGGCACTTTGAGTGCAGAAGGTGGGGGCCCGCAAGGATTCTACAAATTAGTACTGGCCATTCCAGGCTGGTATTAAACTCCCAGGGTTACAGCTTCTCTCTGACCTTGGATGGGTAGATGCTGCCACCACACAAATGCAAAAAAACACCTTTGAGCCCAGGAAGGCGCAGTTGGGTACCCCCACAGGAAGGAATTCCCTCATGCCCCTCCCCCTCCGGGGAGGAGCTGAGAAAGAAAAACAAAGGAAATCCACTGTTGCCACCAGCTAATTAAAACAACGTGCACAAACCTCTTAGGACTCACAAATCCAATCCTGTTGTTAAAAAAAGGTAAATTTTATTAAAAAACAAAAAGAAAGAAAATACATCTGGAACGTAGACTATTGCTAGATTTTAAAAAGAGCAAATATAATAATTAAGCATCAAGAATGGTTTTCTTGAGGTCCAGCTTAAAGGTTACAAGCAAAACAAAAAGCAATTGGGGTAGCACTGAGGAGTCCACAAGCCAATAAGAAATAAACAGAGATAAACCTAATCATGTCTTCCTAGACATTCCCTGATCTATTTACATATCTGGGGTTTCAGATAAGTAGTTTTGAGATATGATTTGATGGTTTTTCGTACCTGGCTTTCAGCTTTTCACAGCAAACTGCTCCCTGTTCCCCCTTTTCCCAGAGTACAACAACACACAGACAAGGGGAAGTTTTTTCCAATTTTAAAAAGTTTTATTCCTCCCATTGGCTCTTTTGGTCAGGTGCCCACTCCTTTCCTTTTACCTGTGGGCTTGTTAACCCTTTACAGGTAAAGCAAGTAGAGAACACCAAGAAGGATTCCACAGCCAACTAGCTGGCTGGATGCTCACAAAAGGGAGCTATTCCCCCTCTCATTTATCACAAATGTCTTATAAATAGTTTAGAAATTAACAATGACAAACTAGTCAGAATACAGCCAGCTTATGGTAGATGAGGATACAGTTTAAACAGACATAATAATTAGTTCCCATAAGATATGACACAAAAATCTATTCCAACAGATGTAATCAAAATACCTAAGGATGAGAACATAACACATTATTAGACAAAACAAAAGAACAGGCTATAAACTAGACATTACCAATCTATTACTCAAAATGAGAGCTGACCCCAGGAATTTGAAGGGGAGGATTTGTTATTGTCCAAAGGGAATAGCTAGATACATAAACTTAAGAAAGTAACTACTACCCTTGTAATTTTAGGGAATATATCAAGAAGTGATTGGTTAAAGAGAATCCAGGCTTCACTTAAAAAGAGAATAAAGGATTTTTTTATACCTTTATTTCTTGATCTGAAAATGTATTTAATAAAATATCAAACTCTACTATTACATGCTGCATTCCCAAAATGAACAGGAGAAAGGGCACATTATTTCATTACTGTACTAAAGTATACTAGACCCTCTTTCTGATTTGTCTTTCAGCTCAGGGTAGTGTAAACTGCCTTTGATCATTGCCTTCCACTGGGTGTGTCATTACAAGTGCCTTCATCGCTCCCCACGTACATTTATAGACGGTCTTTATCACTAGTATCATAAATCTCTCTTCCCTGCTATTTATCATTTTGTAAAATTTAACATGTAAAGTAAGATGGTTTTAAAAACAAATTTTCTTAAAACGAGGAATTCTGGGGGTAATGGAACCTGCCTTATGCTTCTAGGCAGTGCTGTGCACTAGTGTGTGTGAAATCAACAGTGCATGCATGCAATAAAGCATATTAGCTCAAATCTAATCTGGTTATCACTAAAGATAAGAGGTCAGTGCATCTGTCAATACAGATGCATGACATCCAGTAGTTAGGGTGAGTAGTCAGCCAGGTGTATTCCTATTTACCTGTGAGGGCAATCTGAAATGCACTTTAGTACTTCTGGAGGATATTATCTTCTGGATTTCTTCAGGAAAGGTAAACATCTGTAAGGAGGGTATTAAAGTGTTGGCAGCTTAAAGAACCGAAAGAAGGTAATGTGGTGCAGGTTTTTCTTATTTGCCAATGAATATCATTTTTAACATTACTGAAGACTTGAAGACTGAAACACAGCCTCAAAGAACAGCTTTACAGAAATCTAATAAGATAGCGATCAATGGAAAAAACAATTGGTCTGAATAATTTGTGACCGAAGCTACTACAATTTGTTATGGTACCAGTGAATTTTCTATAAAGATTGTTTACTTTTGTTGTAAGGTATAGTTGTACTCTTGTTTCAGTTGTCTGGTGCAGGAAAGCAAGTTTTGATAATCTCATATTAATGTTCAGAGAATGAGTCAAAGGATAGGCTTAATCCACCTAGGATAACATTCACCCTGTTTGTGATTTCATGGCTTTTTCTTGGTAATCTGCATGTAAACATTTGCCATATTTTGGGGATAAGAGCCTTGCACTGTGTGGAATAATATTCTACATCATAGTCCAAAATGTTTGTTTAAGCCTCACGTTACAGGAGCAAGGCAGAATTGGTCTATTTCCTGGGGAAAGCCAGTCAGTTTTTTGTAGTGATTTCCTTTAGTGCATATCTACCAAGCTCAGGGCTGGTTTTCCTAAGAAATCTGTGTACCAAAAATGGGTTTACCACAATTCTGGTTTAAGAATAAAACAGCACTGAAGAGAGAGAGCTGTGTCAGATTACACAGGGCAATGACTTTGCCCACCATGTCCCCTCTTGTTAGTTACTAATGATACACGTGAAGTGTCTGAGAGGTTCTTTCATGTCTTAAAAATGCTGGACACAACTTTTTTCTCTCCATGCATTTAGCTTTTTGCTACATGTCTGTCTTCTCCCAGCTGACCCAAATGTTATGGAGTTGTAGTTTCCACCCCATAGTTAAAGCAGAAACTAGCTCCCTATTATGTACCTGCCAACATAAAATTTGCATTAATTGTCCTAAACCAAAATTAGTTTAATGAAGAGGGCTAGTGCTTGAGCTTCTCAGTGGGTTGCTTAATGACAGAAGGTAAAAGTCCTACCACAGTAAGTGAGAGGGAACTGGTGGTCCCTGTGTAATGAGCAGGTATTCTTATGAGGATTTATGGAAGAATAATGGGCGTTGCTGGAAGATGACTCCCATCTCCCATGTCCTCCCCATCACCTTTAATTTTATCTTCCTTCCTATTGTAAAATGAGAAGGAAAGGGAGGGGAAATTGCCAGTGTAAGAGGAAGACAAAGGGGAGGAAGAAAGAGAGAGACTAGAAAGTGTGTAAAGAACAGTCTAGATTTTAAGTGGGAGAAATTAAGAGGGTCAGAGAAGAGACTTCTGTCACCTTTCCCTCATTCTCCCCACCCTAGCAAAACACAAACTGTATCAGTTCTGCCCCTAAGTCATCAGCAATTAATTCCATTACCCCCAAAGACTAATCCTATAATTCCCATACACAGGCTTTCCCAATTAATTCGGTACACCTCCTACATGCAAAGGCAGGATCCCCCAATTGACTTGGATCTCCTCCCAGGCACGCAGGTGGCTCAAACTAATTCTGTGATTCTCTCATACTCACATTACTTTAGAACTCAATAACAGTGTGATTTTATCTCCAGGGGCTAGCCCAGGAGTGTCATTATCCACACAGCTCCTCTAATTCTATAATTCCTGAACATACATGCACAGGCTACCTTGGTTAATTTTGCTCTTACATACACACAGGAATCCTCAATTAATCCCACAATTCTGCTAATCAGTTCTGCCATCCCACAGGCTCCCCCCGGTCAGACCTGCCCTCCAACATGCCTTTTCACAGGGGCAGAAATCAAGTGCCACTTCCCTCTCCCTCTCCCCCTTCCCCCCAACTTGAGGAAGGCAGTAGCAACAGGGTCATCTTCTTCACCATCCACCCAGGATGGGGAAGAACAACAGCAATGGAGCCTTTTCTCTTCCCCTTCCCTGCCCTGTTGCCCAGGCCTTGCAGGAAGGGGAGGTGGCATAGCACACCTCCTCCCATCATTCAGGCCTGTCAAGGAGCAGGACAGCAGCCTCTTTACCCTGCTTTCTAGAGCCCAAACCTTCAGGGATAGGTAGCAGCAACAGGAGGCTCTTCACCCTCCTGCCCACAGGCTCTGGGAAGGTGGTATTAATGGAGGCCTCTTCATCCCCCTCTCACAACCCAGGCCTTGAGGCCAGTAGCGGGGAGGGTGGGGGTGTCTTCACCACCCTTCTCCCAGGCACAGTGTGGGGCAGCAGTGGAGGATGCAGAGCTAGCAGGATCTGCTGGTCTTGGCTTGAATTAGGGAGAGGGTAGCAGCTCTGTCCTTCCCCAGGGGGCTGAGGAATGGGAGTCGAGCAGCCAGTCAGAGGGGTTTTCCTTGAAGAGCTGTAGTGGGTTTGGAAAATCCACAGCCTACAGGGAATATGAGATTTTCACCACCCCTTCCCTGTACCACAGATCCCTCAAAATGAACCAACCCTCCCTGAATCCAGGTTATGTGGGTGATCTGAGCCAAACATATGGGGCTAAGGGGAGAGGGAAAGGTGACACCTATACAGGATGGTCAGGAAATAGTGGGGGAAATACAGAGGAAGGAATTGGCAGGGAGAATAGAGGGGGCAGGGCCCTGAGAGGGCCATGGAATGGGTAGATAATGATTAGGGTCACATGGAGCAGCTGCCTGAACTCATGCTTCCTAACTTTCCAGTGTATGGGGACGGAGGTGGCAAGGGGGAGTAGAGGGAGGCAGGAGGAAAGGAAGCAAGCATCTCCTTTGGCATGACAGGGAACTAAAGGTAAAACATAAACTCTCCATGGTAGGCACAGTTATTTTGTATGGGACCTTGGTCCCCTAGGCACTACTGAAATACAAATAATAATTATTACAATGAAGGGTAAATCTTCCCAAGGTGTAAAAATGGAGTGTAGCTGAAGTGAAGTTTTTATAGGGATGTGGAAAAACGAAAAGTGTCTCTTTTATGGTAGGGAAAAGTAAGATAAGGAACAAGGTGTCTATTAGTGTGTTAAACCAAATAAAATAGTGAGAATTGGATTAACAATGAACTCTTACATAAAATATAAGCAGGACAAAAATACCCAGGAATCTGCTTGATAGGCCTTTTCCTTGTTTTTACATGCCACAGCTAAACTTCTGGTGGCTTCTCTGTCTATAATATATTGTTTTCCCAGAGGAGACTAAACATTGAAATAAATCTGGACAAGATGCAGTGCAAGATGGTATTGGGTTCAGAACCTTTTGAGAAGCAGCCTTATATTTTCTTCCAAAATGGCTCTTCCAAAATTAGCTTGATACTAGGATATAGACTACAGTTTGTTTCTTGAGGGCTAAAATAAGATGAAAGGAAAATATGTTTTAGTCAATAAGAGACAAGAACAGAAAGGAGGGTGGAACAGACAATATACATGGGTGAGCTGCTGTTGCTAGGTGGGAATATTATTCCTTGGACAAAATGTAGTTGTTGCATTTGATAGGCAGCAGATGACAGATGTAGAAAAAACATCACACACATGGAATGCAGTAAAGCAGAGTGGATTTTAAACTATTTGATTATCAATACTGAGCAACAGACTGTCCATTTTGAGTAGGACAGAAATGCTATTTTAGCTAGGTAGCCCTATTCCTTCAGCAATAGGTTTCTCCTGGCTGAAAGTTTTCTCTGGTTAAATTATGAGGTCATTGTGTTAAGTGGACACATGTCCATTAGAAGCGTGAATGAGAGTATAATTTTCATTTGCCTTGTCAATTAATTCTATTTGGAAATAAAGACCATGTTTTTAAAAAACTGAGTTCCTGTTTAGGCTCCTAAATCCATACTTAGCTACTGAACTACTGTAGAACCTCAGAGTTATGAACACCAGAGTTACAAACTGACCAGTCCGTACACATCTCATTTGGAACCAGTTCACAAACAGGAAACAGCAGAGACACCTCGTCTCCCTTCCCCCCTAAAAAAGCAAATACGGTACAGTACTGAGTTAAATGTAAGCTACTTTTTTAAAAAAAAAAGGAAACAGCATTTTAATTCTGCATAGTAAAGTTTCAAAGCTGTATTAAGTCAATGTTGAGTTGTAAACTTTTGAAAGAACAACCATAACGTTTTGTTTCGAGTTACAAACATTTCAGAATTACGAACAACCTCCATTCCCCATACGTTCGTAACTCTGAGGTTCTACTGCAAGTGGCCTGATTTTAAGAAAGGGCAGAATTTCCAGTAGGTCCCACTGAAATCATGTTCTGTGCTTAGTCATGATGCCAACTGCTAAACTTAAGTCTGTAGGAGCTACTGGATGATCAATGCTTCTGAGAATAAGGGCAATTAATTAGATACTGGATTTAGGAGCCTTATTTTGGGCACCTATTTTTGAAAATATTGGCCTGCATCTCCACAAATGTAAAAAACCAAGCCATTATCACTTGACAGCTGCCTCATTAAAATAGTGCATCATATTTCCAATGTCTTATCCTCTGTTTAGAAAACAAAGATGGGCCTGAGCTGTGGAGTTTTGATCTGGATCTGTACTACCTCGAAATTCAAATGGAGTTAGGTCAGGGTTCTGCTTTGGGATCATCTCTCATTTAGAATTCAGCTACAGTCATTGGCAGGCCCTTTGTTTGTTTTCCATTTTTGATCGGTAGAGAGGCACTGACCTTGTGATTACCAACGTTCAACCACTTAGGGAAATGACAGACAGTTGTTCTCCTACCACAGACATAGAGTATGGACAGAAAAGTTCTCTGTTTAACAAAGCCAATATGATAGCTTTCAAGTTTTTCGTTTGCTAGCTATAGGGCTATAACTCATGGCTTTTGCAAATGCATGTTCAACAATGCAAAAAGCATTCATTTAAAAAGGGAAGTTGCATTTGCAAATGAAAAAAAAGACATTGTTCTTTTTGACATTGCAGGATTACAAAGACAGCTATGATTACTTCATTACACCCGGTGTGTAGCATGAGCAATATATCAGTCTAAGGAAGTAATAGTTTGTGTTTTCCTTGCTTCAAAAAGGCTTTCAGTAGCTCAGATTTCATAATGAAACTGGAAACTTTCAGAAAAATGTACAAACCTATGAAAACTGCATAATTATGATCTCTAACATCTTTTTTTAAGTGGATGCACTTTCACTTAACTATAACTCAAAAGAAGGTGCATGTTGTTCATGGTGCAGTGTTTCAGAGAAGAGGAAAAAAATACTATTCAGAATAATCAGTAAAATCTGAAGCTTTTTGGTTTCATCAGTGTTGAAATGTAGTCCCTCTCTCTTTTACCATGTAACAGGGTCCCTGCTCCACCCCCATCTTCTTCCTGCAGAAACTACACAGAGTCCTCCAGGTATGTTCTCATTGAAGCTTTATTTCAAGTCCTCTTCACCAATATCACCACAGTCCCGTATGTTCCCACCTATTTACAGTATTTGCCAAGGTTTAGGCCCTCTCAGCAGGAACTGAGGGGAACAGAGGTCTCCCTACTCTGAGCCCTCTGTGTGACTGTGACTGCCTGCCTGCCTGCCTTTATTTTATTTATTTAATCAGCCCTGGGCTGATGAGGCCAATTGAGTTCTTAGGCCAAAGCCTGATTAGACCATTACGCTCAATAAGCTTCTCTTGGGGCACTAATTAGCCTCAAGTGATCAGAGTACATGCTCACCTACTCGCTCCTTGTACTCTGTCACACACCATCTATATGCAGTCTAACCTTGACTATTAAAATGTGACAGGGCATCCATTTAGACTGTCACGGGGTCTCATTACGAGAATCACTGGGACTGAGAGCAGGCAGAATTTAGAAATGCTATAGGCTTAAGTGCTTGAGTGTGGAGTTTTCCACATAGGAAATGTTAATTCAGTGAAACCAAACCTTGGAGGTTTCAGTTAGAGCTGTTTCCCCCTTACTCCCATGAACACTTCATCACATTTGATTCCAAGGTTAGCAGTATAGATAGTATCTTCTTATTGGAATGCAAACCCAGTATTGTTAAAGTCCGACTTTGAAATTTGCAGTGTTGAAATGAGGCAAAATGAATTTTTCCGGCACTAGTTTGAGTGAGGTTCAGTATGCCAGAGCTCACAAAACTGGGCCTGACCCATGGAAAGCAAAGCTATTGGTTGCCAGACACGAGGTTGCTCCAAAAATTTATTTTTGATCATGTTTATTTTTCCTCCCCATATTTGTGTTTCACATTATTCTTTGACAGAGGCTTGATTGCAACTTTTTCCATAACTGCTCAAGAAATTAACTAGGGGAGTAGGGAGACACGTTACTAGAGGGACAGAATGTACTGGTTGCTCAGTAATTTATTAAGGCAATAAAGCGCAGCAGGGCTTGTGAAGCTGATCCCTAGAGTGTGACTGGCAAGTTTCCCCAGTGCCATGCAAGAAATTTCATACATGTACTTTCAAAATTCAGTTACTGCTCTTTACCTAAGAAATCCCTTAGCATGAAACTTTTTTTTTTAAAGGATGGTAACTTTAGGAAGAGGGGAATACATTCACCTCCCTGTGTTAGCCTTGTTCACTGTGCTGGGGGGTGGGTGGGTATTCATTTGAAAGATGACAGCTCAAGGCATACATTGAACCAGGATATCTTCCCCGCTGGCGCCCAGCTGCCATAGACATGTCCTTTCTCCATCTGGCACATTTTGAGTTGCACTGGCTGGTGACATGCGCCCCCTCTCTAGGGGTTATGCCATATTCCCTATATGACTCCTGGTGGATCTTAAGTCACATAGTGCAGACTATGGCACAGATGCCATCATAAATGGTGTAAATTTGACACAAAGATAATAGATTAATATTTTTTTGTATTTTAAAAGCAACAAAAAATAAACTTTCAAAGTCAAAAGATTGTAAAAATTTAAGAGCTCTAAGATGTTGGGCAAGTCCCCCAGTGATGTTTGGAATGTAAATTAGGAAAGTACTCTGCTTAGATGAGTCAGAAATAATTTTTTATTGATTATTAATCAATGAATGTGTGGGGACTATAAAAGAGGTTGGGTTTCTGTGTGCTTCAAATATGGCATGAGCAACGGAGAGGCCTTCATTTTGTCATGTGGACTTGTAACTGGAACATCTTTGCATATGGTAGGTATCATTTAAGTGTTCATGGCTTTCTTCTAGTAGGAGAAATGTAATAGACATCCACCTGTTGCTTGCACTTGCAGCTCTCTTTTCCAGATTCCACCATCTCCTGCATATGGGTGCTACTTCATATAGTTAATTTGTATCTGAAATAAATAACAAAGAATTGTGTAAATGCCAGCATCAATTTGAAAATCACACATTCTGAAAATGTTGTACTTACTGAGTTTATAACACCTAAGATAACTGGAACAGAAAGTAGTTAGGGTTGTTTTTTGTTGTTTTTGTTTTTTGCTTGTTTACTTTTTGCATTGAAGTGAATACAAAGCAGAAACGGTGAAAGTGTCATACACAAAGTGGTGACAATCAGTTTCTTCCTTGCTGAAAAGATGCTTCTAGGTCTTGGTCTGTTGCCCATTGAAGTCAATAATAAGGCTCCTAATGACTATAAATGTATATTGGATCAGGCCCATAAATTCCAACAGGAGAGTAGAAGCAGTCTAGATGCATTTTTATGAAAGGATTAAAAAAATAAGGCATAGTATTTAAAGAGTGCTTGTGGCACCTTAGAGACTAATAAATTTATTTGAGCATAAGCTTTCATGGGCTACAGCCCACTTCATCAGATGCATAGCATGGAACATATAGTAAGAAGATATATATACATACAGAGAACATGAAAAGGTGGAAGTTGCCATACCAACTCTAAGAGGCTAATTAATTAAGATGAGGTATTATCAGCAGGAAAAAGAAAACTTTTGTAGTGATAATCAAGATGGCCCATTTCAGACAGTTGACAAGAAGGTGTGAGGATACTTAACATAAGGAAATAGATTCATTTTGTGCAATGATCCAGCCACTCCCAGTCTCTATTCAAGCCCAACTTAATGGTATCTAGTTTGAAATTTAATTCCAGTTCAGCAATTTCTCACTGGAGTCTGTTTTGAAGCTTTTCTGTTGCAAAATTGCCACCTTTAAGTCTGTTACTGAGTGACCAGAGAGGTTGAAGTGTTCTCCTACTGGTTTTTGAATGTTACGATTCCTTATGTCAGATTTGTGACCATTTATTCTCTACACAAAAGAGAATATATTACAATCTAAAGCATGTACCAATATTGATCTATACGTGTGGTGTACTGTATGTGTTTAGGAAAATGTGCGAAGGAACCATATACTACAAGATCCAATAACCACTCCAGTAATGCATGTTAATCACATAAAACCCCAAAACACAGGGAGTTATCTGTCCTCTGACCTCATTTGATGAAATCTGACCATCTAAATTTATATATAATTTAAAACTTTGTATTCATTGGACCTGCATCACAGAAGATAGTATCTGGAAAGACAGAACAAAAATCAGTGAAGCAGAAAAGTAATGGTTCACTTATAAAGCTGGAAAGTAATTTGAACAATCTGGTCTAAAACAGCTTGCATGCTAGCATTTCTATCTCTGGATGTCAAAGCCATAGAAAAACTGTAACAAGATTTGTTTGTGAATTAAAGAAAAAAGAAAATAAATCTTTATCGAGATTATGGGCTGGAGTGGAGCCAATGAAACTTTTTTGGTTAAAATCAAGTTAAAATAGGACTAGCTCCAGGAATCCCTGGATGAAGTTGTATGGTCTGTATACAGGACATTGGACTAGAAGGTCCCTTCTGCCCTTAAATCTTTGAATCTATGACAAGCTACAGATCTTTGTAAAGTTATTTTTTCAGAATAAAACATCATCTTTACGTTTCCTCATTTAAAGAATGAGAATAAACATGCTTAATCCAGAAAAAGTCCAGCATGGAGTTAGTCATGGCTGGAAATGGCTTATCTCCAGTTTTGTTTGTTTCTGATCCTACCTCTGAGAGAGGGAGAGAGAGACACACAGAGCTTTCTCTCTTTTATAGTATTTTATTGCACACTATGCATCTCAGAAGACATATTTTGTCCTTGTTATTTTTTCTCTAGAAATTGGAGAAGGCAAAGTCCTGTTTTTAAAACGGCAAATAAAATAAACAGAAAGGGGGGAGGGAAATGGAAATGCTCTTCCTCACTTATTTACTACCTATTTGGCTATAATGGGGTGTACTGTGAAGGCCATTCCTGGCTAGTGTGCGAAGGCCATTCCTGGTTAGTGTGTGTGACCATTTCACAATAAGGAAATTTCCAAGTGACTAGAGAAATGATTCGTTCATAGGTACCTCCAACTGGCTATTGTGGAGAAAGTGTAGTTGGCTTTACTTCCTTCCTGGCTTCTTGTGAGCTGAAGGAAGGCAGCTGTATTTTGGATTCTGTCAGCTGTAGCAGGTGGTCCTTGTTATACTGGCCAGGGGCTAGAAACTTTTGGTGGTATAGTAATGTCAGTTAGGGGTATGACATTTTACAATATTTCTATACCAGCAAAGGATCCTAGCGAAGATGCAGTTATACTGGCAAAAAAGGCCTTTTGCCAAGATAGCTTAATTCACTCCGGGAACTTGTATGTTACACTGAAACAAGCGCAGACTTGCTGGTTTAAGCTGTGTCTACAGTAGGACGGTTTGCTGGTACAGCTGAAATGGTAAGTGTTTTCCAGTGTAGTGTAGGCCTCAAGGAGTAGGAGGAGAAGGAGGGAACAAATACACAAAGGAAGAAGATGCAGGTTCCACGTGAACAGCTTTCTGAAGAGAGCATGAAGATAATGCTCCTGTTGAAGGCAGATTGATTTTGTTGTGTTCTTCCTAACCAAATTAGGAAGTAGTATGGCTCAGGGACTAGGGTCTTTTTTTATATATATTTTTTTAATCTGAGTTATTGAATAAACACAGGGCAATTTTACAAAAGAATGCTGTTTGTGTATGTTTCCTCTTGGTGCCAAACCCTGGATCATTTGCATTGTCCTTTTTATTTGCATTGCAGCCTGTTGTTTTAATCCTGATTAGAACTGCATTGACAAACAAAAGTTACCTTTATGTCACATTTGATATGTGGGTAATGGTTTCAGGTGTTGTAGTTCATACACAGTAAACCCAAGGGGCTAAATTAATTCCTTCTGTAACTCCACTGAAGTTGCACCAGGATGGCTTTGGCCTACGGTCTATTTTTTCTGTCAGGTTTGATGGTGAACTGCATATAGGAGTTCATCTGTGCATCTGATGAAGTGAGCTGTAGCTCACGAAAGCTCATGCTCAAATAAATTGGTTAGTCTCTAAGGTGCCACAAGTACTCCTTTTCTTTTTGCATATAGGAGGTTGAGGAAATAATTAAGGTTTTGATTATGAGAAATATCTTTAAATCGATTCCCAAATGAATTGTCATAGGGTTGTTTCATTATTTCAATATGTCGTGTGCCCTCTGATTTTTACCTTTTTTTATTACTGATTTGTTTTAGTCTCATTGCGAGAAAGGCAATCATTGGCAATAGGAAAAAGGAGTTGGGATTTAGCACACAGACTTTAAACAGACAGAGAGAAGGAATAGAACATTTCTATCTCAGTGCCAATAGCTGATGAACTTTCAATCCTGTCTCCATGTCTATGATTCAGCTAATAAATTTATGAAACCAATCATCAAAGAAAGCTTGGCTTCCTTACACATTCCTGTTTTCTCGCATAAACAAACCTTAAAAATAAAAGCAAACCTCCACATATGTCACTCCTAACTGCTCTCACTCCTTTTTTAGTGAAAATCTTTGTTCCGTTAAACATTTAAACTTTTTTTAAATCTCCCAGCTATAAACAGTCAATGAATTAGTATCACTTCACTGTCTAATCCTTTTTTTGAAGTCCAGATGTGGCCTGAAGAGGAGATCCAAATTTAAGGCTGTTTCCCCCCCTCCATAATAGGTCCAGAGTTAAAGCCACAAAGAGCTGCACTCAGGTAAGACATTATTTATATGCTAATATGTGCATAGAATTGAATGACTTATCCTGGGGGTCTCAACTTTTTTCATTCCCATCAGCCACTTCCTGTAAAATATCAAATTGTTAAAATGGCTGCTAGTGTATCTACCCTTAGATAGCAATGCCAGAATGAGTACATACACACATTAATATATTCATGTATTATACCCATAACATACCTTTCTTCTGAGTTATAAGTCTTGAACCACTTACATCTGCACCAAACTGCATATAAAATGCTGTGCCAATAGAAACCATTAAGTGATTATAACATTTACCTGTACATCTACTACATGTCCCTGGTTTTGATCACTCATGTAACTCATGAGTAAGTTTGCTGTTCACCTTCCAGTAGAAGACTTTTTAAAATACAAAGAAATAATTGAAAATGGTGTGATGAAAAGCCATTCCTAGGTTTCTCTCATTTATGGAGATTTTCTTGGTTATGGTGCCTTGTGAGATCACCAGAGTGGCTTGATCCATTCTGCAATGATTTTTTTTTTTTTTTTTTTGCCCAGGTCCACCATATATAGAATGAAGACTATATAGGGCAGCTTATTGACATCCGAGGACTGATGACAGAGGTCCTGATTCAGCGAGAACTTAAGCACATGCCTAACTTCAAGCATGTGAGTAGTCCCATTGAGCTTATTGAGAATACTCACATGTGTCATTAGTCCTGTGCATAAATACTTTGTTGAACCAGGGCCTATATTATTCTGAGTAACATATAAGGATTAGTAGCTGTCTGGCTCCTGGGCTGATCACAAATGCTGCCTAATAACTGTTAAGTGACTGCTAATACTTTTGCTTGTATTGTAGAATTTGTGTCAAATCTTTTGCTTGGTCTGTTTGATTCTTTCCTAGTTTGAGCATTGCTGCTGTTTCATCCTCTCAGTGATGGAGCTCGCATAGAATCATAGATATCAGGGTTGGAAGGGACCTCAGGAGGTCATCTAGTCCAACCCCCTGCTCAAAGCAGGACCGATCCCCAATTAAATCATCCCAGCCAGGGCTTTGTCAAGCCTGACCCTTAAAAACTTCTACGGAAGGAGATTCCACCACCTCCCTAGGTTACGCATTCCAGTGCTTCACCACCCTCCTAGTGAAATTTTTTTTCCTAATATCCAACCTAAATCTCCCCCACTGCAACTTGAGACCATTACTCCTTGTTCTGTTATCTGCTACCACTGAGAACAGTCTAGAGCCATCATCTTTTGAATCCCCTTTCAGGTAGTTGAAAGCAGCTATCAAATCCCCCCTCATTCTTCTCTTCCGTAGACTAAACATCTCCAGTTCCCTCAGCCTCTCCTCATAAGTCATGTGTTCCAGTCCCCTAATCATTTTTGTTGTCCTCCGCTGGACTCCTTCCAATTTTTCCACATCCTTCTTGTAGTGTGGGGCCCAAAACTGGACACAGTACTCCAGATGAGGCCTCACCAATGCCGAATAGAGGGGAACGATCACGTCCCTCGATCTGCTGGCAATGCCCCTACTTATACATCCCAAAATGCCATTGGCCTTCTTGGCAACAAGGGCACACGGTTGACTCATATCCAGCTTCTTGTCCACTGTAACCCCTAGGTCCTTTTCTGCAGAACTGCTGCTTAGCTATTCGGTCCCTAGTCTGTAGCTGTGCATTGGATTCTTCCGTCCTAAGTGCAGGACTCTGCACTTGTCCTTGTTGAACCTCATCAGATTTCTTTTGTCCCAGTCCTCCAATTTGTCTAGGTCCCTCTGTATCCTATCCCTACCCTCCAGCGTATCTACCTCTCCTCCCAGTTTAGTGTCATCTGCAAACTTGCTGAGGGTGCAATCCACACCATCCTCCAGATCATTTATGAAGATACTAATGTTCAAGCTATGATTAAATATGCCTAACAGTTGATTTACCAGAATACCTGTTTTTCTAGCAGTCAGCTGAGCACCTCTGACCTAGGGGATTTTCCTCCTCAGATTATTACACAGGGTATGTTCACATTTTAACTTATTCCAAGACTATCTTGGCATCTAGTGTGTCACTAATTCGCCAAGTGTGAGAAGGCTGAGTTTGTTCAGTGTGTGCCAACACAGGTGAACAGTTGTTGGTTTTTCTTGTTCTGTTCTTTTCAGGTTACTGCAGGCCCATCTGAAGGACAAGGTATAGTGTGTCTGCTTGGTAGTATTCTTGGAATTCTATGAAATATAGTTCTGCTCTGAAAAGTTACTGTGTAAACTGGCATCTTTTACTCAGATATTTGCTCCCTGTATTACTGTGTCATGTCAGAAAGACAAGATGGGGGAGGTATATATATAATTTTTTTTTATTGGACCAACTTCTGTTGGTGAGAGAGACAAGTTTTTGAGCTGCACAAGCTAACTTTCCGCCCATTATTTGTGAACAGAATGAGAGCAAAATTTTGTTGGTGTAAATGTTTGTAGAATGGAAACTTTATAAAGTGTTTCATTACAAAATTAAATGTGACTTTGGTTGGCAGTAGTTTATCTAACTTCTACAATCAGGACCACAAAATATGCCATTTATGGCGGAAGCTTCCCTTTTTTAGTAGTTAGTTCCAAGCTCTCACCTCTTGCCTTTGGGTGGAAAAACAAGCTACAGTCTTTGGACGATAGGGATTCACCCCACCCTCACTCCAACATCTTTATCAGCAAATGAACAGTCCGTGTTCCACCATTAGTTCCTTAGTCATGGTGGATCAGGGTCGCCTCCTTCCTTTTGGGGTCTGGATGATTCTCACATGCAGCGCGTTGCAGTTTCCCAGGGGCCACACAGATGGGGTGCTCCCAGTCCTGAGCTCTGGGTCTCATGTGGCTGTGTCTCTGCAGCAGCAGTTTGTGCCCTCCTACAGTCTGCACAGTCTCATTCTGGAATGGCACGTCCGTCCTCCAATCGGTGGATAGCTGCAGCATGAAGCAGGGGTTGGATTTCTTGCCACTTTACCAGCCACCTAAGGTTCTGGAAGCAGAGGGCTCTTTCACATTGTTATAGTGACTAGATGTCCCGATTTTATAGGGACAGTCCCAATTTTTGGGTCCTTTTCTTATATAGGTGTTACCTGGGGTTCTTTCAACCCAAAGCTCTTAGTAACTTTTACTCTGGGCGAGGTGGTGTCAGGAAATAAATTGGGGAGACACGGCCGTCCGACCGATAGGCGGCTGGCACAAACAGGACAACACAAGAGTGCTTTCACTTAAAGCTAAACTTTACTTAGTCTCAAGCACTTACACATGTTTTACTACAGGTTAGTAAAACACCCCCAACCCTCGATAATTACCGAAGCTGAGTGTGGCTCTCGAGTAGCACAGCGGCAGCCTGTCTGCTGGTGGGAAACACAAGATGCATCCAGAGGGAGAGTCCAGTCCCGAAGAGTCCCACTACCTCAAACTTTTCCCCCTTATTTATATATTAGTAATAGAATGACATGTCCCTTAAAGAAAACTTGTTAAGCAAGCAGTTCCAATGGGCAAGCAAGAGGCTCCTTCTGATTACTGATTAACCAGGTGTGGGTTTTTCCAGAGTTTGCAGCCTTGAGGGCCCAATAGACATTCCTGGGGCATATCCTGCTCCTCTAAAATGCATGTATCAGCAATTTCAACACAATTCTTATCAGGAAGGATGCTGGGTCAAGCTGCCCTTTCTGTGGCACTCAAAACCTCCTCCCCTCCTGCCTTGGTCAAGCTGAGTTTGCTACATGGCCACTTTATGGCTTGCTGACTTGGCTGCTTTTAGCAACAAGCCATAGTGGTTTCAGGCACTTTATTGGTTTGCTGACATCGCCCCATACATAGGTTCCTATTATCCCCCAACCCCCGTCCTGATTTTTCACACTTGCTGTCTGATCACCCTACACTTTGTTGATCTGTGGAGTGGGAGCTCCCCACCATGTGACTTATGTGACAATCATACAGCTCTAATATCAGAGCATAACAGTGAATAGATGATCTGTGAGCCACCGGCATGCTGAAATTTGGTAATATTGAATGTCTGAAAAGGAACGAATTTTAAAACTTGCAGTCTGCAGACAGGGCACAAGTGTGTGAGAGCTAAATTCACTAAACAAATTATCCATTGTGAATTGTTTACTCACCTTCAGCAGCTAAAGTAGATTATGATTGTTCCCCTTTTCAAGGATAGAATAAAGGGCAGAAACTCAGGAATATAGGGTTCTAGCCACTGCATGGATAGTAGCTCACTGTGTGACCAGGGGCAAGTCCTTCAGGCCAAAATTTTCAAACCTATGTGCATGAAATTAGGCAGCTAAATATACATGAAAGTATCTAAATAAGTGGTTTGATTTCCCCTCTCCCTCCCCTTCCTCCCCCGCGAGGTGCTGGGCACCCATAGTGCCCACTGAAGTGCTCATCATTAGCAATGATATTTATAAATATGGGGAAGGACTCTAGCAGCATCAAGAGCTCAAGGGCCAGAATTATGGTGGAGGTGGTAGATCTAGAATGGCCAGCTGAGGGACTTTTTTATTTTCCAATTTGCAATGAAAACTAAGCAACTGGCTTTCAGATTGGCCAGATTTCAGGTGCAACATAACCAAATCACATCATACCTAAAATAACAGTGTCCATGTGAGGGTAATTTTAAAAATCTGTATGCACGGGGTTTGTCTAATTTTGAAAATTGGATTCAAGATGTGTGTATTGAAATCATGGCCTTTTGGGTTCAACTCTAGAAGCACATAACTTCCTTCACATATGGGATGCTAAATTGGCTGTCATGAATTAGCTTGCTTGGGAGTTCAATTCATTCTTACACACTACTTGTACATTGTAACACACTTGATTTAAAATCTACCAACATTCCGTGGAGAGTCAGAATGCTAATTAAAGATATTTATAGAGTACTTTCAAGTCAGTATCTAAGCGTAACAAATACTAGTAGGATTATTTTAAAATTATTTTGCTTACAACTGCCTCAGTTGAAAGAAAAAATAAGAGTTTGACTTTTGACTTTTTAAAAAGGTATAAAACTAACTATTCACTTATATACATAGTAATATATAATAATTCGTGACCCATCTCCAGGATTTCTGAGTCTCTAAAGGAATACTAAATAAAACTGCATTGTTCACAGTAGCTGGAAGGCAAAAATAAGTTCCGCCTCTGGCAGCACCAGCTTTTTAAAGATTTACTAAAAGGGAACACTAGTGACTCATCACAGTGCTTCCTCATGAATATTTATCAAATGGCTAGAAGATCACGAGCAACTTGATTGGCACTGCATGTTCTGCCAGCTGCACGTACGCATTGCAACTGCAGAGGTTGTAATTTATTAGCCATATCACCTTTCTTTGTATCAAATACAGGCATGCTAAGAGAGAAAACTGAATGTGAATTTTACTGCATATAGCTGTTCAAGCTGAGCTACACCCAACTAAGAAATTATACGAAATGTGACGAGATCAAGGAGAAATGCATTGTTTAAAAAGTCTTCAAATTTGGTCTGATGTGGGAAAAGTAGCTTTAAAGTAGCTTTATTCCCCTTCTCTCATCCCCTAGAACTATATATGGATATAGATCAGTACTTAGGTTTAACACAGCAGCTCTTTCAAGATGGAGCTGTATAAATGTGTGGCAGAAAATGTGATGCATATGATTTTTGAGGTCTTCCAGGGTCCCTTGGTTTCTTTTTGTTTGTTTGTTTTTTAAGCTTCTGGTGTACGTGCTGGGCTACGCATGAAAGCCTGTCAAAGTGACTCTGCATCAGTTAAGGTAGAAGTCACTCACCTCACAGAATGTGAACATGTTTCCACCTCTTTCCCGGTCTCTTCTAGTCTGGGGTAGCAAGAAATCATGTCTGGTCCCAAACTCAGGTCACATACTAGGCAGGCCACCTCCCACTCATGAGTGTCTTATTGCAAGCAGAAAAGTCCCACAGCCCTCACTCAATGTCTATCAAAACTTTGGTGGAGATCATATTGTCTGAGCCTTCATCAGGAACCTCTGAGGTGAGCACAATGGTCTTAGCTGTAGGAATAGTGCAAGGCTGAGTCCTGCTATCATCCTCCAAGGCTTCCAGAATCTTTCTTTGAAACACTGACTGGAGATTATAGGTACTTTGAGGAGGAAAATATGTTGACTCTGGTCCAATTCGAGAGTTATATCTCTAGATCTTACAATACTACATAGAGTGCAGCAGAAGGGAAATGTTGTCATGTCCTAAGACCAAATGGACCCATAAGGGTCTGACCCGGTTGAGCTCATCACCAGCTGGCCAAGTATTGTTAAATTGACCCTCTGACAGGGCAAGGTCCCATCCCTGTCTTTTGCTCTGTCTACACAGACTATTTGGAAACCTTCAGTTATTAAACATCACTGTGTAGTTTATTTACATTGGTCTTCCCACCACTACACTGATCCATACACCAAACCATTTACAGCATTAGTTTCTCTTCACCCTCTACAAGGAATGGGAAGAGATCTTTCCACCTAAAGATTCTTCTTGGTTCTGGCTTTCCTAGTCTGTTTGCCTCTTCCCCTTCAGCATGTCCTTCCTGTGCTTTTCTCAACCCTCTGTTAATGGGATTAATAGCTTGTTAGTTAATCAGGCACAGTCAGAGAGCTTGCTCAGTTGTTTGTTCCCAGCACTCTGTCACAAATTCATACTAGCTCTGTGCTCTAACTCATTGAGTCCTTCCTCTTGTATTCGCTAGCTCTACATGAGAAGATTTGGAGACTCTAAGAACCGTGCCTGTTCTCAGGAGTGATATTTCTAAGGTCCTCCTTATCTCCAGCTCATTGAAGCACTATCTTTTCAGCCCCCCAAATCTGGCAGTGTCAGTTTTGCAGCCACCTATAGTTGTGTGTCTGAGTAAGGACCTCCAAGTTAGAGTGCAAGAGCCCACAGTCTTGTAAAGAACTGTATTCCAACAAGATAAATGTTATCCTGGAAATATACCAATTTCTCCACCTCTACAACCACAATCTATGTGGAAGTAGTCCCTCTCTTACCACATAGATCCTATTGAGGTGAAGTGGGAATCGTTAATCTGGTTCCTAGTAGTAGTTATACCTATCAGTTTTGGATTAATGATTTTAAGACTTGTTTGTCTATTTTGATGTTTCTTGTTAGAGGTCACTTAGTGCAGTGATTCTCAAACTAGGGCCGCCGCTTGTTCAGGGAAAGCCCCTGGCGGGCCAGCCTGGTTTGTTTATGTGCCGCGTCTGCAGGTTTGGCCGATCGCTGCTCCAACTGGCCGCGGTTCACCGCTCCAGGCCAATGGGGGCTGCAGGAAGGGCAGCCAGCACATCCCTCGGCCCGTGCCACTTCCCGCAGCCCCCATTGGCCTGGAGCAGCAAACTGTGGCCAGTGAGAGCCACGATCTGCCGAACCTTCGGACGCGGTAAACAAACCGGCCCGGCCCTCCAGGGGCTTTTGCTGAACAAAAAAAGCGGTGGCCCTAGTTTGAGAACCACTGACTAGCGGATAGTGGAGAACATGACCTGGTCAAATCTACTGACACATGCATTAGGTTTTGGGGAGATGCCCACATAACTGTCCTCAATTGAGAGGATCATTGGAGTGCTGTTTAGGGCCCTACCAAATTCATGGTCCATTTTTGCAAATGTCATGATCATAGCATTTTTAAAACCTTGAATTTCATGGTTTCAGATATTTAAATCTTAAATTTCAGTGTGGAACAAAGCATGAATATGTATTTAAAAATGGCAAAATATAAACACGTAAAACCTGTAAGTTAGTGTTTCTCAAACTGTGGGTCCTGACCCAAAAGGGGGCTGCAGGGTGTGTGTGCCACAAGGCAATTGTAGGGGGGTCACGATATTGCCATCCTTACTTCTGTGCTGCCTTCAGAGCTAGGTGGTTGGAGAGTGGCGGCTGCTGGCCAGGAACCCAACTCTGAAGGCAGCATCACTGCCACCAGCAGTGCAGAAGTAAAGGTGACGGTGGCAATACCATACCATACGACCCTTACTTCAGAGCTGGGCACCTGGCTAGCTGCCACTGCTCTCCCACCGCCCAGCTCTGAAGGTAGTGCAGAACTAAGGGTAGCAATATTGTGACCCCCCTACAATAGATTTGAAACCCCTTTTGGGTCAGGACCCCCAATTTGAGAAATGCTGGTCTCCCCCATGAAATCTGTATAGTGTCGGGTAAAAGCATCCAAAAGACACGACTTCATGGGGAAGACCAGATTTCACCGTCCATGACACATTTTTCATGGCCATAAATTTGGTAAGGCCATCGCCATGGTATATCAGCCCTTTTTTTCTGCAGTACTTGGAGGGAAGAATTAAAGGCACATCAGTTGCTAGGACTCCATATGTTCTAGCACCTGGTGGGTCCAAATAAGCATTCCTACAAATGGCTCAAATTAAGAGATGTTTTATTAGGGTTGGAGAAAAAAAATCACAAGTACTGTAGGCTTACCAATTTAAATGGTTACAATTTTTAAAAAGAATTGTTTCTAGTTTGGGCACCAGGGAGTATCCGAAGATGGGCAGGGTTTCCCCCTTTTAGCCCATTCCTCCAGTAGAGGTCATTGGGTGACCCTGCAGATCCTGCATGCGTGCCAGGATTCAGTTCTGTGAATTGTTCTGCCAGGTTGCTACATGGCTCTTACCAGCATGCTGCTCCACCTTCTCTCAGAACTTGTCTATACTACCTATTCCGACAGGAGGGGTTCTCCTGTTGGTGTAGGTAATCCACCTTCCTGAGAGGTGGTAGCTAGGTCAATGGAACAGTTCTTCAGCTGTCTATACAGGGACTTAGGTCATCTTAACTATGCCACTCGGGGAGTGGATTTTTCACACCCCTGACCAATGTCGTTAAACTAACCTAATTTTCTAGTGTAGACCGTGCCTTAGCTAGATGTCCAGCTAAAGTCAGGTCTAGTGTAGCTGTTCTAGCATCTCACATGGCAGCCTTCACAACCCAAACACTACCTGATTTCTGAGTCCCAAAGACATTCTGTCTTGCTCCCTCACTCTTGGCCAATCATCCTCCCAACTGCCCCTTGTGTTGACTTATGGCCTCTGGAGGTAATCAGCACATTTGTCACACATACAACCTTGTAATCCAATAGGTTATCCCAATGAATGACACCTGAGTTGAGGAGGTTGAGACAGGTAACCAGCAGGGTTGGTTTCACTGTGCTTGTGGTCCAAATGGAATGTGTATGATTGGCCTTAAATTATCCAAAGTTTGATGTGTGTCTTAGATTTAAGGTTATTAAATGTGTTCAAGTGTCTTATGGTCTTCCCTGAATCTCCTCTATTGACTGGCCAGCCCCAAATCCATCTGTGTTCCTCCTCATTACCCAGACCAAAACCCCCCAACCCTGCAACATCCCACATCGTCCATCTCCTGCTCTACAAACTACAGAAGCAACTCAACTCCAGAAGAATACTAGTCTGGACAAAGTACTATGCACTGTAAAGCATTTCTCACTTTATTTTTGGCTGGAGTAGCCTTTCTCAAACCAAATGGCAAGATTTCCCCAGTGTCATTTCTAATAAAACAACTATCCCTCAAATCCTTCTAATAAAACAACTATCCTCAAATCCTGCTTTTAACAATCCATCAGAAAAAATCCTTCCAAGCTCTCTCCATGCTGTGGGAATAGTAATGTCTGATCCTCAGTAGCAACTGTTAGGGCCTGAAACTTCCAGCTAGAGTTGAACTGGGGTTGGTCTAATCGGTGGCATGGGGGGAGGCATCTCCAAAGCCAAGTGCAGATGGGGGATGAAGCATTGGTCCTCCATCTTGTTCCCTCTGGAGGATTTGCACCTCCAGGAACATTAGCACGGATGAGCATTGTTGCTCGCCTGAGTGTGTCTTTCCACCAAACAGTCATTTTTCTGTAATCTTATTTGTCAGCACTGAAGAGGTTAATCGGGTCTGTTATTGTTACTTGAGACACCAGGAGATGGTGCTGAGTGATAGAATGATTTAGGTTCAAAGAAGCAGGCCTGGAATGCTGGGATCAGAAGGTTCCTGGGTGGTTGGAAATGGTAGGTTCCTCCTGGCTGCTGTGGTGTCAGGGAGTGGCAGAAAAACTGTTGCTGTTTGCTTATCAAGCAGTAAGAAATAGTGTGCTGACTCAGTGTCTCACAATCAGTGGTGGGAAGTTTAATTTATTTCTTGTCCTTTCTTTGGGATAGTTTTGGTAACAGTGAGGGAGACGGACTGGGGGGAGGCTAAGATTATTGCTAAACTGTTAATTATCTCCAAGGAGAGAAAATGTCTTTCATAGTTGCGAATGTGTGAATTAACTGCTGGTGACGGCAGACCTAAGGGAGAAGTTCCCAGAGCACATGTAGCCTCCAGATGTCCATCCCTACAGAAGTCCAGTCCCCAGCCTTCCTTTTGCTTGTCTCCTCGAAATGGATAATCCATTGAACTTCAGACCCACCCAGACTGAGCCTGATGTTCAAGGTCTGATGCATTAGTACCTTAGCCTTTGCTCACTGAGCTAGGAATTATTAGTCATTATCTAAGATCCTTATATAACCCACATCACCACAGTATCTCAGCACCTCACATTGATTAGTATATTTCTCTTCACAGTTCCTTTGGGATGAGGTATAAAGAGACTAAGTGACTTGCCCTAGGTAACACAGGATGTCTATGGCAAAGCAGAAATTGAACCCAAGTTGCCAGAGTCCCAGTCCACAACCTTAATCATAAGTCCATCTTTCCTCTCTCCAAGGTGAATGGCAAATTGACCATCAATGCTACCATGGTTGGGTCCTTACTTGATTTGTTTATAAAATATCCAGTGAAGTTATGTGAGATGCTGTACAATTAAGGCAGTAATTAAAATAAAACTGGACCTAATGGCCCAAGAACCAAACAAAAAGAAAATTCCATATAACCTACAAACAAAAACAGATTGTTGATATTTACTATAGATGGCGTTATTTTATTAGGAAGATATTAAGGTAAAAATAAGTGTGGGCAATATTTTTATAGTATTTATAGTCTGGTAAGCTGCAGGCTTGTTAAGCACCTTAACAAGCTTGTCTCATTTTCATGAGCTACTATTCTAACTTCTCTGCTTCCTAAATGTGGTATTTTCAGTGGTTTCTTAAAAATTTAATATTTGCCTAAACCTATCCCATGAGCGCTGATTCCTGACAGAGAATTATGTGGATGGGCCCCTGAACCCACATGGAGCTTTGTTGACTTTAGGGGTCCACCTGTGCAATTCCCATGGCAGGATTGGGGCCATGATTACAACAAGTATTTCCTAATTTTAATTTGGCTGGCAGTGGAGGGAGCATTGTGTCTCAGTGTATGGTAAGTGTTGTCAAATGCTGACTTTTTACCAGTGACCAGAGTCTGGGAGGTTTGTTTACAACACCACCATTATCCCATCAGCAGAGGCAGCAGGTTTGTATAATTTTTGGTGGTGCCCAGAATGGGTCCAAGTCTTCCCCCACCAGCTGCCTAAGCTCTGGGAGGGAATTTGGGTGCGGGAGGGGGTTTGGGGTGCAGGCTCTGGGGGGAAGTTTGGGTGCTGGGTGTGGGCTCTGGGCTGGGACAGGGGGCTGGGGTGCAGGAGGGGATGCGGGCTCTGGGAGGGAGTTTGGGTGCAGGAGGGGGTTTGGGGTGCAGCCTCTCGGACAGAGTTTGGGTGCAGGAGGGGTGCAGGCTCTGGGAGGGAGTTTGGGTGCTGGGTGATAGCTCTGGGGTGGGACGGGGGTTGGGGTGCAGGAGGAGGTTTGGGGTGCTGGGTGTGGGCTCTGGGCTGGGACAGAGGGTTGGGGTGTGGGAGGGGGTGCAGGGTGTGGGGCTGGGCCAGGGATGAGGAATTTGGGTGCAGCAGGCAGGCTGCCCTGGAGCTGGGGCAGGGGGCCAGAGTGGAATCCCCCCATCTCCAGCCCTCCCCCTGCTGGCAGCAGCGAGCTCCAGGGGAGGGGAGAGGGGACCCCCCGGCATGACACTCACCCAAGCCCCCCCGGCTGCTGCTCAGGAAGTCCAGCCAGGATAAGCCCTCACCTTAGAGCCTTGGAGTTGCTTGCCGGGGAGGGGACTGCCATGCGCCTCCTCCCCTCCTCCCTCTGCAGGCACAGCAACTGCCTCAGCCTGCCCCAGCACCGCTTCCTTGTAGCTGGCAGCTGCCGGTGAGGGAGCGCAGTGCAAGCTGCAGGGGGCGGCCTTCCACTGTCCAGGGCAGGCAGGGATGCCTGGGGGTGGCAGGTGGGGCCAGAGACCTAGCCCCAAATATTGGTGGAACCAGGCCTCTGGGGCCTGAATTTTCTGGAGCCTGGGCACCACGGGCCCATACAACTTACCACCCCTGCCCATCAGACCTTTTGCCAACTAAGTTTTGGAATGGAAGAAAATAGGATAAAAGAAATGAGAAATGTACCTATTAATTTATCCTCTTGTAGCTGCAGGGTATATTGTCATCTGAAAGAGAAACCATGTGAGTTTTGGGTTTTATTTTTCTTAAACCTAAATTTAACAACAGCTGCAATCATGTAATATCAGCTAAAAACATGTAAAATTGGAGGTGGGGAGACTTCCAGGATTTATTTAAAAATTGGAAATTCTTTCGGAAAAGTTGGTTAAAAATACTCCAGTGAGCTAACCTAGACCATCTGATCTATTTCCTGTTAACATTACATCATGTAGTTTCATTGTGTTTACATACCTTTTAATGAAACAATATTTATGCATGTGGAGAAGGGGGGAAGTTGATAGTGGTAAGTGTCCAAGAGGCTTTACTGTAATAGAAGTGAGCAGCAGTGAATGCTTATGAAGAACTTTATTTGAAACTAGGTAGTTTCAGATGGGAACCAGCATTGAAAAGGTGAGCCACTCCCCTGCCAAGTGGCTCATGGTGAACTGTCATCAAAAAACATTGTGGACAAAATGGCAGCAAAGTGCACAAGAACACTTTTTAAAAAAAATCTGGGGTGAAATCCAATTTTGCCATTGATTTCAGTGGAGCCAGAATTTCACCCTTGGGCTTTTCGACTTTGGCCCTAATTTTGAAATTTTAGATTTGTATGTGTACAGCTGTGTCTTTATGTGTGAGGTGGGAAAGGGGTAGAATTATCCCTAGAATTGGATCCTCTTCTGGTACAGGATCCTAAAGTGATTCTCTGTACTACCCACTGGATATGCAATGAACCCCACAAATCTTCAAATCTACCAATGTTAGATACAGGGGCAGAATACCATTTAATGATGCTTCCAGAGCATTTTATCAAACCAATAAAGTGTTTTTCTTGCATGTCTATCTTGAAAAAATACAAACTGTAGTAGAATAGAACAGGTGCAAATATATTATAAATAGAGTGCTCCAGTCCAGCTAATTATGACTAACCACCTTTATTAACAGATTTTAGGTATGCAATTAATTTCCCATTATTTATACATTCATTCTAGAGTAATACATGACCAGTTTACAGGATGTTGGAGGCGTTGTTAAGAAATGCTAAATAAAGCTGCATTGCTCATAACAGCTGGAAGGCAGAAATAATTTGTACCTCTAGCAGCCCCAGCTTTTTAAAGATTTACTAAGAAGAACACCACTGATGCAGCTCAGTGATTCTCACTGAATATTTATCAGGCAGACAAGAGTGCAAGTAACCTGACTGGTTGATCAGTATTCTGCCAATCAAATACACAAATGGAGAAAACTAAATAAGTTTAAAGAGAATAACCATATAAGTCTGAGCTACAAGAAAATCATCTGAAATTTGAGCATGTCAAGCAACTGTGTTGTTTTAAGTTTTCAAAGGTGGGTCTGAGACAGGGAAATAATACGGCTTTAGAAAACAACAGGAGATGAGAAAAATATGACCACCATTGCCCCCTGACTGAGAACCAGGATGTTGTTAGTCATAAAAACAATTACGTCACAAGTAGTGTCTGATAGTGAACTTTGAGAATTCATCCAACTGAGGAGGAGCTCTCTCTAGTATACATAGTAGGGTTGCCCAGCATCCAGGATTGTCCTGGAGTCTCCAGGAATTAAAGATTGATCTTTAATTAAAGATCACATTGTGTGATGAAACCTCCAGGAATACAGCCAACCAAAATTGATAACCCTAACCCCATAGGTTCTCTGCACACAAGGTTTGTGGAACTGCTGATGGGGGTCTCTGCAAAGCTGTGTGCTGTGAAGGAGGGCTCTGCATTGGATTTGAATAGGCCAGAATGGAAGGAGTTAATGGGGGTGAGCTAGGGAAGGAAATCCTGGATCTACGCTTACATGGATCCAGTGGTCCCAACATGGGGTATGTCTGGAGTAGGAAAAAGGTGTTAGCTAAAATGTTTGTTTTTAAAGAATACCTTTTATCTTAATTTAGACAAGCCCTTAGGGAGAATGAAGGGGCGGCGTTTGGTGTTCAGCTCCATATGCTGTGCCCTGCATTCTGCCTGTAAGCTACGACTGGCATTTCATTCCCTGTTCCCTGTGGATTTCTCACCTTCTTGTGGTTTTGCACTACTGCCAATCACACCGTATCGGAAATCTACACCATACTTGGTTCTGGCTATGTGCATGGAGGTTGAATTTCATCCAAACTACATAAAATATTATCTAAAATCCATTGGATCGTTTTGGATTTATTGCCTACCCAAATGGTTATAATGGAAGTGATGGAAAGCAAAGGAGATTATGGAATAAAGAAAACCAAGACAGTAAAGTTAACAGTTTAAACTAAGGAATTTTTGTCTTTCTGTTTCACAGACTGTAGTGATTGTACCTGTCATTATGGATACTGCAACTTCAAGCGCTAAAAGTGCTTTGGTATCTTCTATTACCCAGATGTGATCGGTTTATCTTAACACTTTGGTATGTCACACGCAGTCACTGCTGATTTTAATTTTTGACCTAAACCCTTGTATTTCACCCATGATTCTGAACAGGAAATGCTATTCAGTGTTTCTTAATATAGCCTGTAGTGTACAAGTATATTATTCCAGGAAGAAAGTATTACAAAAGCTGCATACCTTATGTCTTTCATCTAAACATTACCAAAAAGCGTAGGGGAATACGGTTCCCTCACTGAATGTATAGCTTCCATTGATGAGAATTCTGCCTCCCCCAAAGAAAGCCATTCGTACCCACAACCCCATTAAACTGATCTTAATCAGATTTTGTGCCCAACTTGGATTAAGTGTAAGTGGGTGAAACTCATGGAAGTCAGTTCCCCAAGGACAGGATTGCTGTAAACGGTGGTTTAAATTACACATCAGTGTAACTGTTAAAATAGAGTAACTTTGTTCTTCTGCCACACACACTGATGCAACTTCCCTGAGAGGCTAGAAGGGAGATGTAACATGAAAACCATCTAGCAGGATGATATGGGATGAAGCCTAGGACATCGGTCTCTCCCTCCAGCTTCCACACCACTCTCTCCCATATTCTTAATACCTTTTGTTACTATTCTACCTTCTATATCTCCCTTCCACCACCTCACGAAATTTCTCTTTTGACATACCCACTGAATGCTTCGGGGCTACTTTCTAGCCCATTTACAATAGATGTTTAACTTACATCAATGCCAAACACTTCCTAATTTGGTGCTCTGAATATAAAATGCCATGTGTACCTCTGGTTCTAATATGGACCAAATTTCGTCCTGATTGACACTCTACATAACTCCATCCAAGTCAATGGGACTGCAAATGGCGCAAGCCAGGGCCCTGTATTTTGTCACTTCTTCATTAATAATGTTAATACATTTTGGTGTAAATTCTGCTCAGGATGACATGGTTGCAACCCCTATTGCCTTATACAGGATCTATGCTAGTGTAACCGAGTTCCATTGTTTTTCGCCTCCATGTGCTTTTTAAAGTATCAGTGACGATTCTTAAGATATCCCACTCATTAGCGTACAGGAATCAGCTGCAGAGCCTATAAAAGAACAAGGCATTTTCTGATGCACACAATATCAGAAATAGCTCTCATAGCTGAATATAAATGACTAGCTGAATATAACTAGCTGAATATAAATCACTAGCAGACTTGGTGTTGCCACTTCTTGATAGTGTCCTTCAATAACAGGCACTGAAGAAACTGGTTGCTTGGTTAGTGAATCTCTGTGCTGACGGCTGCTGTGAGGGCTTTGTCTCCTACATGCTCTGTCATGCCTGTCCTTCCAAGTGGTGCCATTGTTGGCACATCTTCTGGTAAAGCTGTTTGGCCGAAGGGTGCAGGATGGAGTGTCAAACAAAGGAAAAATAACTGCAGTGCAAGCCTCTCCACTTCTTCATCAAGCACTAAAGGAGTATGGAGTTTCTACACTGATGCTTCCCATGGGATCAAAATCGGTCCCTTTACAGTACTGATCATAAGTATTCTTTTTATTGCTTTTGTAATAATATTACACATCTGGGCCAAGTATACTCGTTCCTAGACTCAGTTGTATCCATGTAGTCTTTTCTACTTGCATTAATGGACAGTATGAGTTGGGATGGGCAGAGAAATGGGGAAGCACCTGTCCCAAAACTGTAGTGGATTTTAAATTGTTTGTGAAATGTTTGAAAGCTTTCTGTTTAGACTAAAAGGGGAATCAGATTTTTTTTTAAAATGGTGAGGATTCCCTTCTCTCTTTTATTTGACTCTTGTTGTTTTTGATCTTTAAAAATGTGTTTATACTTAATATCTCTGGTTCCTAAAGTTTGTCAGTCATGGGACTATCCACCTGTAAAAATGTGTGTTAGAACACATTTTAAATGCCTAAAACAAGGCACTAAGAATGACGTCTTATGCAAGTTTGAAACAACAGTCTTCTGGAATGAGTGATCTACTGGAAGTTTAATTCTGATATATGTTTAGAGGAGTTAGTGTTGCGGTTGCCTTATCTAATTATTTATATGTATGCATAAATAAACTTTGATTACATTTGATATGATTTTAGACAACATACCGTACAGATTAAAAAGTACATAAACTATGCTCTGATATAGGAAGATACAGATTGTAGCATCTATAGTAAAAAGGCATGGTGTGACATAGCTTGCCAGAGTGTTATGGTTATTTTGGATATGTTTTTATTTTGAAAGTTGGGGTTCTCCCAATCTCTTCACTTATTAAATATTTAAATAAATGTTTCATCCTCTGTGTGAGTGTTTTTCTTTGATTATTCAGCATAAGTAGTTGGGAATAATAGAAAAAACTCACCGGTAACTTGCCTATATATTTCAATATATCCCATCCATCTCTGGGGTTAGAGTGTGCCATTCAATTTCTGCTAACCAGTGGGTGCATGGTATGCAAAGGAGGAGCCCCAGTTCTCCTGAATCATTCTTTCCCTCCCCAAAGCCTGTAGAACCTTCTCTGGAGGACTGATACTCTGCTGGATTTTGTGGGTAAAGCCTGGGGCACAAAAGAGATGGGACAGAGGACCAGCCACTCTTCCTGTTGTTGTCTCAGGCTTACTCCATGGATAACCCCAGAAGAAGTCCAAGCTGTGAAGTGTTCCCATTATTGCTGTATTGAAATTGGCTAATGGCACAAGGATCCTTCAGAAGGTAAAGGGGCATTTGTCTGCATCCACTTGTTGGGGGCTATCTATTGCCAAGGATCCTAGGATGTCCTTGTCTCCTCCATACACTTCACAACCCCTTCCCTTTTGAGAATGTGATTCCCTGGAAATTTTGCAAGGTAAGTCTCTAGTTGAATTTCCAGCCCCCTCTGTTCCTCTTCTATGGGTTTTTCTAGAGCCGGACACAATGGAGCCCCAATCATTGATGAGGGACTTTAAGCATTACTACAATACAAATTAATAATAATGGTGGAGATCAGCTACAATGATGCCCTAACCAGGAACGCTTTCTAAATGATAGCTATGCATGGATTGTGAGGCCTTCCACCTTAGTCTCAGAAGATCTGCCCTTATTAAACACAGGGAGTTAACAGTAAACCTTTGTGTGCTAGATGGAAAAGTTATTAACAGACAAATGGGCTGCTAGGAACCAGAAAGAACTGGAGATTAACTGAATTATTAAAGTACATATTTACACTATTCTGGGAAAAAATAACTACAGTATTTAAGATACTGTGTTACGTTTGCTTGGTGTACTACTGGATAACAATCAGTCAAACCAGGTTAAACTGCTAGGGGGCAAATAACAAGTGTGCTCTATTAAACTGTTTTGTCCTTTCAGCTACCAGGGTAGATAATTTGATTTTTATATATCATCTTCACTGTTTGATCTGGCCTCTGATTAGACCAGGTTCTACAAACCCTCAAATCTTTTATAACATTATACTTAGGCAAGTTTATCAGTGAAGCAATGCTAGAATTAATGTAATTATTTCACCAATTGTTCTGATTTTTATGGCAAATTAAGCTTTATTTATTACTGAGTCTAGAGATGAAGATTGCCTAGTCTGCAATGTTTAGCAATGTAAAGTAGCTGTTTTGTATCAATGATATATTTATGTATGATAACACAACAGCATAGTCTTCTGTGGTCTATCATGCTTATGTTAATTGAGTGAAACTATAATTTGATACCAGAATTCATGTTGCTAGCAATTACTTCCCAGAATCTGTGATACTATAGCCTAATTTTAGGTAGAATAGCCCCCACTATAATATAGTCTGTGGAATGTTTGCTGGATTCAGGGTTTTGTGTTCTGGAATTGTGTTTTGTGTTTACATGATAGCATGGTATTTTGGGCCTCGATCCTGCAATAGGATCTGTGTGAGTGGACCCTGGTGCCTATGCATAGTCCCACTGAAGAAACTGGGTCTTCAAATAGGTTCAAAGGGTCCACCTGAGCAGATCAGATGAGAGGAGTGGGGTCTTACTTTGTATTGTGTCCATACAAATAAATCCCCAAACACTTTACAGACTTAAATATGCATTTAGAGTTCAGTGGCAGAGGGGAAGAGGAAAAGGGAGAAGAAATTGGCAAGCTCATCAGGAAGAGAGAGATGGGATGTTGTCATAAATATAAAGGGAAGGGTAAACCCCTTTGAAATCCCTCCTGGCCAGGGGAAAGCTCCTCTCACCTGTAAAGGGTTAAGAAGCTAAAGGTAACCTCGCTGGCACCTGACCAAAATGACCAATGAGGAGACAAGATACTTTCAAAAGCTGGGAGGAGGGAGAGAAACAAAGGGTCTGTGTCTGTCTGTAGTCGTCTTGGCAGAGGACAGAACAGGAATGGAGTCTTAGAACTTTTAGTAAGTAATCTAGCTAGGTATTCTCTAAGGTGCCACAAGTACTCCTTTTCTTTTTGCGAATACAGACTAACACGGCTGTTCCTCTGAAACCTGTTAGATTATGATTTCTTTAAATGGCTGAGAAAAGAATTGTGCTGAATAGAATAACTATTTCTGTCTGTGTATCTTTTTTGTAACTTAAGGTTTTGCCTAGAGGGGTTCTCTATGTTTTTGAATCTAATTACCCTGTAAGATATCTACCATCCTGATTTTACAGGGGGGATTTCTTTATTTCTATTTACTTCTATTTTTTATTAAAAGTCTTCTTGTAAAACACTGAATGCTTTTTCATTGTTCTCAGATCCAAGGGTTTGGGTCTGTGGTCACCTATGCAAATTGGTGAGGCTTTTTATCCAACATTTCCCAGGAAAGGGGGGGTGCAAGTGTTGGGAGGATTGTTCATTGTTCTTAAGATCCAAGGGTCTGGGTCTGTAGTCACCTAAGCAAATTGGTGAGGCTTTTTACCAAACCTTGTCCAGGAAGTGGGGTGCAAGGTTTTGGGAAGTATTTTGGGGGGAAGGACGCGTCCAAACAGCTCTTCCCCAGTAACCAGTATTAGTTTGGTGGTGGTAGCGGCCAGTCCAAGGATAACGGATGTAATATTTTGTACCTTGGGGAAGTTTTGACCTAAGCTGGTAAAGATAAGCTTAGGAGGTTTTTCATGCAGGTCCCCACATCTGTACCCTAGAGTTCAGAGTGGGGGAGGAACCTTGACAGATGTGTTCTAGATATAGGAGCAGGATCATGCACTAACAAAATGGAGAGAAAGGCCAGTGCTAAATCAGAAAGAAAGAGGAAAAGGGGGCGGGGAAGCAGTGAAGAAAGCAAGTCAGGGAGAAAACTCGGAGCACGACAATGAACATTTGAAAAAGAAAGGTAGCTTTGAACATACTTGGGAAATAATGATCTTGTTTGATGAAGGGGCAGTATATTCTCCTTTGCTCATGTGAGATAGTGGGCCGAAACCTTCTTCGTGTGCTGGAATCTGAAGAACTAAGATTTGGGGACCTTTTAAAGAAGAGAGCTGCAATAACCAAGGGGAGAAGATCTTGTATGAGGATTTTAGCAAAAGGTAGAATTGAGGCTGTGTCTTGCACAGGAGTAATGTGAACAATAATTTATATGAAAATGTATTGGACACTGTGATGCAGATTCTACCCCCACACCAGGCCTGGAGGGGTTAAAGTGGCAAGCATGGCCAATTAACTCTCCTGGCTGCACCTGGAGGAGGAGCCAGGGAGCAGTATTGATTAGACGAGGCTCAGCTGGATGGGAACAGGAGGGGCCTGTATCTGGGAGCAGCTGGGGTCTACAGAGAAGTAGTCTAAAATTACTCCCTGGGAGGAGGGAGTTTGGGCTTGCAAATCCAGAGAGAGAGGGAGGGAGAGTGAGCCAGAAATGTAGGAAAGGCCCGGGGGAAAAACAGCAAGATATGCGCTAGGGCAGACTAAGGCTGCTGATGAGAGGGCCCTTGAGCTGGAATCCCAAATGGAGGCTGGGCTTCAGTTCACCTACCAGCCACTGGGGAAGTGGTACAGACCAGGCAGTGAAAAATGGACTGCCCAGGACAGTTTACCCCCAAAGGACTTTGATACCCTGGAAGGAGGAAACACACATAGTGACCTGGTTGGAGGGCCAAGTTGCAAAGAAGGAGCACCTGGAGTTGCAGAGAGACTCCCAGAGGTAGGCTCAGTACCTGGAAAGAGCTAATTCCCAGAGCTGCTAGGAGGAGGCACCCTAGCTGTGGCGAGTGGACTGATCACAAATTTCTTGACTTAATTATTTGAAATTATTCACAAATTTCTTCAAGTATTTTCTGGTCCACTGGTGCAAAATAGTCATTTGCAAGTGTGATATTTTTCACTGTTGGAAGTTACATTTGCTAACATGGTATTGGATAAGTGGTCACTAACTAGCACAGCACATCTTGTGAATGGCAAATCAGTCAGACAATTTGAAATGTGCTTTCAGTGAATGTTTGTCCTTAAAGTTCCTTCTTTGAGTATTGCTCTTAGTAAATCTGAAGTGCTGTAATACTTGCTGTAAGTGTGTGTCAGCGTCATGAATACAATACAACTGAAGTTGACTTATAAATCCAAATGAATTTTCAGAGGAAAACTTCCTATGCACTACTCATTTACCTCTAATTGCTGGGGGGTGATTCAGATCTCCATTTTCAGAGAAAGAACTGAGGGAGAGGATGAATCCAAACTTGTGGATGATGGTATAAGTTGTGACAGCAGAAGCAATGGTACTTCTTGATGAAACATAATGAGATGCTATGTAGATGAGCACACCAGAGGCGGACAAGACAGGAAGCAAAGCAGGAGTAACAAAAGCTAACAAAAGCCTTTATCTTCCATTGGTCTTATGGAGTTTTCCTTCAGCACCAGGCAAATATTCCTTCATGTTTCTGACTGAAACTTGTCAGCCCTGATTAGCTGGTACTTGTAATGTTTTTAAAATTCTTAGTTTTGGGCCTTGTGGTGTCATGTTGCACCTGAAGCCTGTTAGCTAGTACAGCAGAGCTTATGCCTTGAGTTACACAAAAGCAGCACAGATTTTATAAATGATGTATGTGTGTATTGCGCATGCAGACACACTTCTAAGTAAATATCTCTCTCCTATGTGTTGGCTTGTTTATTTCGGGTAGCCGCTTCAAGGACCAAATTGCTGCTCTCTATCCTTGTACAGGACTTAAATCCATCTTCAGATCATGATAATTACTGAATACCCCATGTCTGCCATGTTGCAACTCTTTATAGTAATATTTCCCTTTTCTGCATTACACCCCCACACCAGGAAAAACTCAGGAAAAAAAATTAAAAAAACCTGCTACCATCATTAATGCTAGGTTAGGACTGAGAAATCAAGCTCCCAAAAGGCAAGCTCTGCTTTACATTTGCCCCTGTACTGATGTATTCAACTATGGTTTCCTTTTATATCATGAATTATGTAATATCAATTGGATTTTTTAAATAAAATCTTTTGGAAGGTAGGTTACAGCTTATGCAGTCATGGAGTTTGGCTTGACTTTTAAGAATCCTGTATAGATTCTCTGTGGCTTGTCTTCACTGGGCAGTGAACCTTCATGCACCTGCCTTTTCAAGTCACATGTGCTCGAAGGCATGTCCCTGGAAGCCAGGATTAGCCCCCAACTATTTACAGTGCTGTCTAACTGTATGGTACAATTGTGCAGTGTCCCAAGTGCATTGGTGGAGAAGTGAGAAAGGAACTTTATAAATATCCTCTTCCTCCTCTTCAACAGGATGTTTGTTTGTGATATAAGAGGTTGGGGTGCCATGGCCTCGCACATGTTAGTTTTCCCCTCACTTAAAAAAAAAATTAACAAATGTTGTCCATGGTTGACTTTTTTTTTTTTTTTAAGGTGGGGAAGGTCCTGGAGATGGTCAGGTGTCACTGTATTTATTGATGAACATTTATTTGAAAATCTCACTTTCTAGATCACTGCCCATCCATCAGCAAAGCCTTCCATTGGATCAAGCCCCTAACCAATCACCATCACACCCCCACTAAACATTCTTAAAAAAAGAGTAAAGGACAGAATACATAAGCCTAAAGGACAGAATACACAAGCCTATCTGTGATGGCTTAGCCCTTGTAGCTCATGGGGTGAGACCGGATAATTCACAAATTCTGTAACACTCATGATTTATCTGGGGCACCACTCTCTAGAAGATAAATGGCTGAAAAGAAATCAGCCACAAAATACTCAGCTGTACTATAATCTGTCCCAGTTTGTAACTTGCAATTTACAAAGGAAGGTATAAAACATCAAAATAGCAACCCATATGGGTTATACTTTGTGTAAAATTGTTTTCCTGTACGTTTGTTTTGTCTGTTCCTTGTTTATTACAGAGCTGTATTCCAGAATCAGTGGCAATTTGGAAGGAGTCACTTAAGGTTAAAGAGGCACAGTCTCGTTACTAACTTTCCTTTTTTGTTGGTGCTGATTAATCTGAGGTTAATATGAGTTTTGTATTCATAAAGATGTATTTATCTAAGCATTTCTAATGCATCCATCCCACATGTGATAACCAACATATTTATGTAAAGTAGACAGTCACTGGATGTAGTCTAATCTCCAGAAAACTAATTTACATGTGTTTTGTGGCTTGCATATGCCTTAGCATATCAGTACCAGATACACTCACTAAAATTCCATTTAGACCTGGTTCCACGATAGCCCACTCAGTCCTCTCCACATTCCTTTCTGTAGGGGGACCAGATGGGTGAGCCCCATTTCTATGAAGAGGAAGTCTTCTCAATATGAGGCTCTAGTGGTAATAATCCAACTATGTACAAGGATTACAGAGTTTGGCCTAATGAAAAGAGGCTTCCTTGTAGTAGGTTGTATATTCCTTTTTGGCCCTGACTAAAACCATGCATGGAGAACAAATTTTTCTTTCCTTAAAAAGTCAAGTAGCTTTTTATTGGCAGGTGTACACCAAGATTTCCAGTGGGAAGCCACTGGGTTATCATAACGGGGGTTAGCTGTCATGTGCCAGCTTAATCTGGGACCACCAGAAGTAGCATGAGCAGATATTCTGATTTTATAGGGACAGTTCTGATATTTGGGCCTTTTTCTTATATAGGCACTATTACACCTCACCCCCTCCCAATTTTTCAGACTTGCTATTTGGGCACTCTAACCAGAAGGAACATTCTGACTGCACTTCCTGTCCTTATCTACATAGGCCTCATATTCCCCCCTCCTTGTTTTGCGTGTCTGTAAACTGGGTAGCAGCCAACCTTTGGCAGAAGGAGAACCACAAGGCAGTCCTGGTTCCAAAACAACCAGCAGCAATGCATGTGGGCACAAAAAGGAACCCTGAGTTTTTTCTTTCCCCATGATCTTCAGCTTTCAGAACAGAATTGCTGTGGAAGAAGGAATGATAAGAGGGCTGCAGAGCCATTCAGGTGCTGGTCTGAAGAATGCTGGGGGTGGGAAGGATGCCAAAAAGGGAAAGGAGAGGAGTTACAGCTGGCCCAGTAGAATGCCAGAGGAAGAGAGGCAGGGAGGAGATGAAAAATGGAGTCCCCGTTCAGGCAGCCAAAGGAAGGGGCCGTCTGCTGACCCCCATTTGTGCATGTTTTTTTTCCAGATTAAATTTTCAGCTTGCAACATACTCCAACCCAAAATATGAGGAGAGTGTGGCTGTCAAGGCTAATTCCCCACACTGGCACTTCAAGTGCAGCAGGTGGGGGCTCTCAAGGATGCTAAAAATTAATACTTACCACTCCAGGCTTGTATTAAACTCCCAAGGTTACAACTTTTCTCGGACTTTGGATTGGTAGATGCTACCACCACACAAGTGCAAAACATCTTTGAGAACCCAGGAAGGCGCACTTGGGAATTTCTTCCTGTGGGGTACCCTCAAGCCCTTTCACTCTCCCCCCCCATCCGGGGAAGAGCTGAGAAAGAAGAAAAAAGGAGGGAAATCAGTTGTTGTCACCAGCTAATTAAACAACGTGCACAAAACTCTTAAGGCACACAAATCCAATTCTGTTCTTAAAGGTAAATGTTATTAATAAAAAAAGAAAATACATCTGGAGACTTAGACTTTTTTGCTAGATTTTAAAAAAAGGACAACTACAAGGATTAAGCATCAAGAATAGCTCTCTTGAGATCCAGTTTAAAGGTTACAAGCAAAACAAAAGCACCTGGGGTTAGCACAGAGGAATCTACAAGCCATAAAGAAATAAAAGGGATAAACCTAATTGCGTCTTCCTAGGCGTTTCCTGATCTACTTACATATCTGGGGTTTTAGATGAGTAGTTTCTAGGTATGATACTGATGATTTTTATACCTGGCCCAAGCTTCTCACAGCATAACTGCTCCCTGTCTGCCTCTCCCCGAGAACAACAACAGAAGGACAAAAGGGAAGTCATGTTTCAATTTTAAAAAGCTCTAGCCTTCCCATTGGCTCTTTTGGCCAGGTGCCCACTCACTGCCTTTTACCTATGCATAGCAGTGAGACTTTTTAACCCTTTGCAGGTAGAGCAATAAGAGAACAGCTACTAAGAGGGATTTTATAGTTACTGGCTGGCTGGGTGTCCATAAAAGAGAGCTACCAAGCCCCTTCATTTATCACAGTGGCTTTCCCCTTAAAGGAATAATCAGTAGGTAAAGAGAACCCCCCTAATCTATATGGTTTAATTTTTCCATGCACAACTTTATGGGTTTTGTTATGATTTGTTTTGACCTGTGTTATGATTTTTGCATGCTTGAGGCTGGCAATGCTGCTTTAATTTTTGAGTGTTCAAGTTTTCCTTCTGCTGGAGAGAGAGAAGAGATTTCTTTTGGATGGTAAAGATGGAAAATCAAACCAAGCAAAATAGGTAAAAGCACCACAGATAGGGGTAGCACAGTTGTGTAAAAAACCAAAATAATCCTAGGGTAGGGGGCATATCTGCACATCACTCTGGGCCTTGAAAATCCTGGCTGCACATGCACTTTCTATGGCTAAAATGGTAGCTTTGGCAGCCCTGCTTTATAATCTTACAACTTGATCTGAATTGTTCCATTTCTCCTCTGGGTCAGCTCATGAGTATTGGTACTGAATAGTCAACTACTATTTTAAAGTGCCTTTAACTAGTCAAGTTAATTATGCATGGATGTTTTGATAGTATCATTGGGGATGCATGAATGGATCAACTATTTTTAGCTATTTTACTAAATATTTCCCTTAAAATGGAGACACAGAAACCATTACTGTATACGCTACAAAATGTTCTAAGTGAAGTAGCCAAAAGTTATAAATGTCTTGTGTGTGTATATATAGCATTCTTGGCAATATGCCAGAAGTCGTCGTCCCCCCCCCCCCGCCCCCCGTCACAGGTTTAACAAAATGTCTGGTTTAACAAAGAAGCTATGAGAAAATAGTGCACTATCAGTTTTATGTTTCTGATTGTAAAGAATGCTGGGAGACCGTAGTTAATCATTGCTTATCATGGTGAGATATTAGGAGTTTCTGGAGTTTAGTTATGGCACTCGGGGGATTATTTTGCTTAGTTGAGTGAAATAGCCACATAGACTAATAATCAATATCTTACAGTAACATTTACATACTCCAAATATGGGTTGAAGTTATGTTTGGCAATCTGAACTTTTGTAGAATGAACTACATCACTTTCTTCTGCCCCCCCCCCCCCCCGATGACATGAGCTGTTTTCCCCCACAGCTTTGTGCCATGCATTCCTAGGAATTGTCATTTTTAGATTTTTAATCTTGGGCATCTAGGCCATAAATTCTCTAGTGTTGTTAAAAAAAAATCTTTAAAAGCTTCCTATGAATTTTAAAGGGATCATCAGTTTTGGCTTTTTGTTGTTCTGACGTTTGAATGATGAATTTACTACTTTGGAGCTTGAAGCCCAAGACTTAAAATTCAGAAGCTCTGCTTTAAGAAGAAGAAATACTGATTTATTGCAATGCCAGCTTTTCTGAATCAAGTGTTTTTTCTCCTTTCCCATCCTGATTTGTAGTAGTTTCAAACATCTACTAATAGAACCACCCTATTTGAGAAACATTTAATTTCATGGATTGCTTAGGCTCCTGCAAGGTTAAAGGTGTGTGTGTATGTTTCGGATTCTTGTCAGCAATGTTGATAGTACATAGGATAATTCTGATGACAATTGATCACCGGGCAGCTTCTGTTGTGCTTGGCTCAAATGTAGAGTCTCTGTAAACATACACAGTCAGCAAGAGTTCTGTTACTTTTTGCTCTGGTCCCCCAGTGCATTTCCCTTTACACTGGTGACATCCATCCCAGTCTTCTCTGATTGATGGATTTCTCATCCTCTCAGGGAAGCAGGGAGTTCATATCAGTCCCAAATGTGATCAAAACATATGCTTCTGGTTGGAGCTAAGGAATACACCAAGAACTGACAGTTTAATCAGTGGAATGTGGGAGGAATGTCCTGGAATTGAGAGCTTCAGTATTAAGTGGGTGGGCCATAATACCTTTCTTGCGCCATGTTGTTCAAGTGCTCATAGATAACAGAACAGCCGTGTATTACATTTTTTTTTTAAAGTTGCTTGCTTCTAAAATCTCTGTGGGGATGCATGGTGAGACTGGTGAGACTGGTGCCTACCTCATAAAGTGCATTCCATTACTCTGTATCTGCCAGGTGAGTGGAGGACTTCAGTTGCAGTCTACAGGAAATCATGAGTGGTTCTTGAAATAGATCATAACTGATCTGCTGTTCAAATAGTGGGCCCATTCACAACCATTTTGAGAAACAGCAATGCAAACTGTCCCCAGTTCTGCTCCACAGCAAGTATGGATTGAGACTTGACCACAGATACTTTCAATTTGGATGGATGTAAGGGATTTTTTGTTTCTTCATTGAGTCTATGGATGTTTTTAGATATAGGTCTAGTGTGTGTGAGACACAACATGACAGAGCCTGGATCATATTGCTTGCTCCAACATGGATCAGGCAGTGCTGGTATACAAATCTCTTGGACCTATCTACTGCTGGCATCATTAGCTCTGCTAACTCAGGAAGACTGTTTGAGTCCACATCCCAAGCCGCATCACAGGGTAATGATATACTACTCTCTCCGCTTGGCCACTAGATCTGATATTCACTTTGGGAGGGTAGTTCTGAAATTCTAGTTTAATTAAACCGCCTTAGCTCCCCTTCTCTGGGGTTATACTGCTTGCTAGACTTATTTTTTTTTTTTTTAAATTATGTAACCTTTCTGCTGGGAGATGTTGGAGTGAGAAGGGCCAGGTTCAATATCAAGGGGTTCCTCTTAACATCACAAAACAGAAATGGCTCAGACCCAACCTAGTAATCTGGGAAAACTGACCTCCACCCTGGGAGCCTCTAGGAAGCAATCCTTCCCCACGCCCAAGCACTGAGAAGAAAACAAGCATTAATTTGGGAAAACCCTGAAGCAATGATTTGAAAGTACACAACCAATAAGTAAAATACCCACCCCATCGTATTCTGGGCAGTGTCCTTTGCTTCTGTTTCCTACCTAGTGATGTGAAAGTTCAAGGGACAAATAGCTCTTTAACATGACACCCCTTCCCTTTCCCTCTGCTGCACCCCACTTTGTTGTCTGAGGAAGCAACATTCTAGAGAGCTGGGATGCCTTCAGGTGAGTTCTTCTTCTGCCCCTGAAAGGTGGTAATGGTTAAGTGAAGACTTTGCCTTTGCTCGTTGCTATCTCTTTGGTTTTTGCTGCATTCATTCCCATTGCTTGCTGCTGCTGCCTCTGCTTCCCACTGCCACCCTCACTGCTGTCTCTAGAAGTGATGCTGTGCTCTGTGGTTCTATCACTTAGTCCAGTTCTTAGTGACTTCAGCCTTTTAGTGATTTCACTGGCTAGTGGGGAACCTCTCTTTTGCTACCTCTTCTTCTGTGTTGTTCTTTCTTCACAGTACTGTCTCCATACCAGGCCTAAGATATATTGTCTCCATACCAGGCCTTAGATCAGCTTATCCAGGATTTCCACCTTTGTGATCACTGAGAGAGAACCAGGACTCTAAACTGGGTCTAGTGAGCTCTCTTGTTACACATGAGAAGAGGAGGATCAAATGGATTCTAGGATCCTTTAAACCAAGTCCCTGCTACCAGGAACACCTGTTTGGCATCACTACCATCTGGTTAGTGAGTGAGGCTCAAAGTAGGGAGACCTCCTCAATTTGGGCAGTAAGGATAAAATTTTTTGACCCCTGCATTCAACAGTAAAGTGAAGTTCTACCTAAAACAGCAAATTGATCCCTTTGGCAAAGCAGGTCTGTCTGCTGGTCACCTATGCAGAGTAGCTGTGTCTATGCAAATACGTTCTGCTCCTGAGATTGTTTCCCCAATTCATCACTAGATGTCAGGGAGAACTCCTTCACATCCTGCTTACACTTAACAATAGTGATGTGTGCTTTGAGAATGGTGTTCTCCTGTATATTTACACTGTCCACTAGCCTCCCTTCTTCCTCCGAGTTCTACTCTCATAGGCCACCTGAGTTTAGCAGAAAGAACTGAGGCATCTGGGACTACATGGCCCTTCTGTAATCCTGCAGAATTATAGACATTCAGTGCTTTGAGTGAACACTTGCAGTGCCCAGCGTGGATCACACTTTTCAGAACTATCCCAAAGTGCAGTAGAACAAGAGGGTTTATTCCACAAGGTGAATCTGCAGAGGCCACACTCAAAAATTCAAGTGACTATCATGAGTCAGGCCATCTTTAACTATTAATTATTATATATTAAGGGGATCCCGGATTGAGATTCCATTGTGCTTGGCTGTATACAAACACACAGGATGATGCAGTCTGTGCCTGGATGAGACCAAAATCCACAGCCTGTTGAAGATGTGGCTGAAGTAGGGCAACAAAATTTTCTCTTCTGGTTGTCAGAGACTTCACCCAGTTCCTTTTTTCCTGTGTCTGTTCAGCACTCAACCAAATATGATGCAGCTGTGACACTTCAAAGGACATCCACAATTGCTGTGTGACAGTACTATATCCCTAGCGCTACAGGGAATGATACAACGGTTTTCCTGCACTCCAAGGCTGTGGATTCCAAAATGTTCCTGTCTGTCTAGTTAATTACAGAACAGCTCTGTCCATAATATTTATTCAAATGTATAAAGCCTCTGTCTAGGGCATTAAGTGCAGCATAATCATTTCTTACTGACCCTAGTAATAAACTGATCACAGTGTCCTGGACTTCAAAAAGAAGAACTAAATATTCACAGTTAATATGAAAATATAAACCTATTTGGAAATACATGAGAGAAAAGGCTGTTTGTTCTGTGAAGGCTTTTGATGTTCCAGAAGCATATTAGAAAGAACTGCTAGTTTCTACTTTATCATCCGTTAGCACTGTTTTTTAAAATCTGTCTGTACTAGCCTTGCAAGTGTGTTCTTGCCAACTTCAGCTACTGCTCTAAGCAATTCTTTATTTGGCATCTCTTTGACCTGTGTTGCCATCTGTTTGCTACCCCCCATTTATCAGCACCTAGTCACCTACTGTGAATACAGAGCTGATGAAAACTGCATGCAATATTAAAGAGATGATCAGTATTTTATCTCTGCTTCTTTCTTTTCTTCCCAGTGTCTGTATTTTGCCAGTTGAAATTATTTATTTCATTTTGGGTTTGTTTGTTCTTTTCCAGTGATTGTTTCTCTGAAGAGGAGGAAAGAGGCCTAAACTAAAGACGTCACTTTAAAGAGGAGGAATAAGTGATAGAATTTTCATTTAGGCCTGAAAGTTAGGTTAATGATGAGATTTCCCCAAATGGAAATGTTCTCATTATTTTTAAAAAAGAAAATAGCTACGGTATATTTAACATTGCTCTGTGAGGGTGGCACTGTGTTAATGAACTGTACTGCTTAATGTATGGTAGGTCAGCGAGAAACAATCAACACCTAATTAGCTGCATGATCAGCTTGCTGCGTCTGTGCCTGCTAAGGCTTCATAGACTTGCTCAATAACATTCTACATTGGAGAGGAGCACAAAATGGTGGCTATGTCACAGTTGCCCTTGCAACAGACAGGGAAACTGTTCTCTATTTAAGGGTGAACACTCAGAAAACAGGACGACAGCTCTTTTCAGCTGCCTGGCAAAAAGTGCCACCTAAATAAGGAGGATAAATGTCAACTTGATTGTTAATGCTTTTAGTTTAGCATTTACTAATTTTCTGTGTTAACTGGTATCAGAGAGAAGGATTTTTCAACTATTTAATCTTGACAGCATCCATTTAGCTGGTTGGGTGACCTGAATTTAACTTGACATACTTATTAATCTCTTACATTGTGTTTGAATATTTTCCATGTTTATCACTTCAAATCTTTTACTTTTGTTCTTACCTGTTTACTTAACAGTTGAAGAATAAAGAGGGAGAATTGACTACTAAGGTTACAGGTTTTTAGATTTCATTTTCTTTCTTAACAGTAGTCCTTAAACTGATAATGACTAATGTGGACATACACTTCTGAATGCTGTACGCAAACGGAAAGTACATCTAAACTAGCTATTCAAGTGCTATTACTGACAATGATAAATGCATGAGGTCAGTGGTTTGTTCTTGCTACCATTAGTTACTGTTGTTATGAACCATATGACCTGATGAAAAGCATTGTGATTATTCATCCACTAATGAGGAAAGGGAATCCAGAGAGAAATCAATTGCCATGTTTCCAGTTAATAGGACTAAGCTCTTTAATAGAGAAAAGAAACAAACTCTGAAACCTTTAGTCGTTTCTCGACAGACAGAAGAGTCTCTGCACTCGAATATTAAATAGACAAACCCTAAAGTTTCATTCTAGAAAGAGGAATTTTAAATGTATCTTGAGTAAAATAACCATAAGATGAACATGTTTTAGGCCAAAAAATAATGCTGATTATTAACTGAAATTTGTCATAGTCCTCCCTATGGACCATTTTCTTTCCTAAGTGTGAGGAATGTTGCATTGTGAATGGCCCCAGCCTCACTGCACTACTGTAAGCAACCCCACTATGGGTATCAGTTATGGTACATTAAGCCCTTTCAGAAACTTGGTAGTGTGCTCCTTGTACCATGAACTTGGTGGCAATCAATGTAGGTGATCTCCCTAAAATGTAAACTGGTCCATACCCACTTCAAACCAAAAGCGATACACTTGTAAGATCAGCAAGTCCTCCCTCTTGGAGCATGGTTTTATTAACAAAAAGACTAACCCACAAGAAGGAGAGGGCTACTGAAAGCCTGGGAGCTACTGAAAGCCATCTGCTGTAGAGGAAGCTCGCACAGTCACTAAAAACCAGCCTGAGCAGAGGCCAAAAGGAGCTGGACTAGCAGCAGCTGAGGACACATGGCAGATACAGAGTAATTTCTAACAGTGAAAAGGAAGCAGACAGGCTCTCTCAATAAAATGCTGAGCAGGGCCTCTGATTTACAGATATCAAAGATGGAGTTGGGGAAGCAGGGGAAGTATCCAGAGAATGACAGGCCTATGATAATGGCTATGGGCTATTAAGTATGGAATACGCAATACAGTGAAGGCAGGATGGATCTTACAGCATGTCATACAGGAGGAGAAACAGTCAAGTAGAAGAGACAGCTAAGAGATAACACGGAAGATGTGCCACTGCAACCACTATGCACCACCCGGACACAAGGGGGTGGTAATGCCACACCTATTTGCATGAGAAAGTGTGTAGGCTGAAAGTAATTTACCAACACTGGAATTTGTCCAGGACACACACTTATCATTCCTGTTTGTGCAGTGCATGTCTTGGGATCTCTACAAAGCCTTTGCAAACTAAGGGGGTTACATTTGCTCTGAATGCTGGGACCTCAACAACACAATATGCCTCAATACAGTGCTGGGGCATTAGGTCGGTACTGATGGAGAAGGACACCTACAACATCAGCAACTCTCCCTGTAGCACTAGGCTTCTGTTGGAGATCTCCCAAATGCATACAGATCACCAGTGCTTAGTTTGTCAGATTGGACATGATCACAGCCTGATGTTTTATATTAGAAAATATTGATTTAAAAGAGACTCGAAAAGCTTTAGTTATACAACAGAATCACTTATGATTTAGTGTGTGTGTGAGAGCTTATAATTAGTTTAAACATTAGAACGTGTTACACTCCGCTGAAAACTCGTATCTTATTTTATAATTGGGGGTAGCGCAACTTCTCACTAATCCAATCCATTACCCAAGAGAAGGATTTTTATTCTGTTTATCCAAACTAGCAGCATGCCCTATTCCTTTAATGGACAGTTCACAGAAGTCCATTGTTTCCCCTCTAGACTTTATATATGAAAGATTTGCAAGAAACGTTTTTCATTTGGATACGTTTGTTTACGTCACCATCAGGCCCTCGCACAACAATCTAATTATGAAGGGGCAAAAGCTACACTTTCAACAGTGCAGTGAACAGGCAGACCAGGTGAATCTGCCAAAATGTGAGTGGCATGAAATATAGGGCTATCCATAATAAATGTCGTATGGTGCTGTGAAAACACAAGTCATGCAGAACTAATCTAGGTGTTTATTTTCTACCATCTGCACCTGGCTAGCCAGATTTATGAAGCTGTTACCAACATGACTTAGAAAACAAAAGCATTCCATATCTCTCCTTTAAGGTTTAACAAGCTGCTTTGTATCTCACTTTATTAATCCAAGCGCATTTGGGCACCAAATGCACAGTTGCTTAAATACGCCTGGATACAATTACAACTATCCTTGGAGCCTTCTGCAAACTAATGTATTTTTTGTGTAATATGCATGTGTTTCTCTTTACACTTGAGACTGTTTAGTTGATTAACTGGGCAATGCGCTGAATTTTAGCTTCTGAATTACAGAGTTTACAATACGGTGCTGTAACTACCATTCCAAACCTCAGCATTTTTATTTCTCTTGGATAGTGGTGGATGTTGAGGGTGTGGAAATAGTCTCTCATGACTGGTAGGAGAAGGACAAGAGGCAGCTAATTTTCCCATGGATTGTGATAAGTGAGTGGGGTCATAGGTTCTTCCCCATAATGACTTTTTAAATTCCAGACAGACTGCGGTGAACTAAAAGTGGCTTTCAATTTTTTGACAAAGCTGAAATTTTCCACCAGGGCGGAAGGTGGAAAGTATTTTATGTTCAGCTCTAATATCCGCATAAGAACAAACTACCATTCTTTGTAAGGCAAATTCATCCATTGGCTGATTTCTTCTGTTCTTCTTCTTTTACCATTTGAAAACATTAATAAACCAGAAGGAAGTCTCTTCTGCTAAATCCTTTGTGTCTCTCTTTAATGTATTAATGAGTCATTGCTGTCAATCTGAAGGCCTGTGTTTCAGTTTCTGATAGATTTCTGATCCAAGAAATCTGGGATATGAATCCCTTTCCATGTGCATGTATACTATTTTCTGAGCTTCGTCAAAACAGGACTGAGTTGGATCTTGAATATTCCTGATAATAGCTTCCCTTGCAGGACTATCAATGTTAATCTGAAAAATAAAACAATATTAAAGAAAGTTACAACAAAAATACAGAGTACAAAAATAGGGCACTGCAAAGATGAAGCTTGGTAGGCTGCAGTCTATGCCTTGCATCCATATGATCAACTTTGGTACCATGTTTGTATGTTGAAAAGGAGCTACAGGAGAAAACTTAAGAAAAATAAAAATCTAAAGTATTTAAAAATCTTGGTATAAAAGTGTTCACCTCCCCCCCACTTAGTTAGGTTCCTATATCTTTATTTATATATCTAAATGGAAGGCCTGTTTTTCAGATGTTCTGACCAACTGAAATCAGTGGGCGCCATTGGGTGCTCATCACTTTTGAAAATCAGGCTACTGAAGTCACAGTATATTGCACAACAGAGACTGTACATCAATCCTGTTTAGGAAATGGGTTATTGTGTAAGAGACTCAGGAGTCATATGGGGATTTGAAGTGGATGAGTGGAAGATTTGTGGATGTCTAAGACCTTAATGTACTGGTGCTGTGTACCTTTCTATCAGAAAGGTAAACTGCAAATAAGAGTTGAATCTCACCATGATATAGGAGATTGACCAAGGCAATTGCAGTTCAACAAAAAATTTTGTAAGTTAGATTTGCTCTATTAAGTTGCATTTATTAGAGACTGAAAGAGCTGGAGGCGTGTGAATTAATGTGTAACCGTTGATGTGTGGAGACCTTGCTGTATCAACGGTGTTTTTTAGGTGCAATCTACTCCTTCCTGAATACTATTGCATTTTTTTGTTTGTTTTTTTTGAATACAGACTATGTTGAGATCACCATCAGCTTCCATTTAAAAAAGTTTCAAGCCCTCATGTTTGTTGAGGAAAAACTTGAAAACAGGAAGCAAGCGTGATCCCAAAGACTCACCCAGAAGGCAAATGAAGAATTCACAATTTATTTAAAATTTTTTATGCTGATCTCATGATTTTGAGACCTGACTCATGATTATTCAATGCTTGAGGCTGGCAACACTGATCAGCAAATGGGAGGTTATCCATCGCTGAGCATGTGTATTTTTTTTTGTACATCTGTGATTGAGTTTCCTATAAAAGCTCAAATGAAAAAACCGCAGGCTGGCCAATCAATTCCCCCCCACCCCCAAATCCTAAAAACAAAAAACCCTTCAACGCCTCATAATTTTTAAAATTATCCCATGAATTTTTGAACCAGTCTCAAGAATTTTTAACTTGCAGGGCTGACCATATTGTTGTTTCTTAATCAAAGCTGTAAACTGTCACCCTACACCAACCTTATCCTGGCATCTGAGGGCATGGCTACACTTGCAGATGTAGAGCACTGGGAGTTAAACCAACCTTTGGAGACTGCAGCAGGGAAAGCACTGCCGTGTGTTCACACTGTCAGCTGCAAGTGCAGTGGCGTGGCCACATTAGCAGCTCTTGCAATGCCACAGAGAGCAGTGCATTGTGGTAGCTATCCCAGGGTGCAAGTGGCTGCAGCGTGCTTTTCAAATCCGAAAGGGGGTGGTGGAGTGTGACAGGGAATGTGTTGTGTGTATGTGGGGGGGACAGACTGTGTTTTGGGGGCCTGAGAGTGTGTCAGCATGCTGTCTTGTAAGTTCAGACAGCAGCAGATCCCGCCCCTGGTCTCTCTCTCTCACACACACACAAATGCCTGCCTTTACAGCAGGACCATTTCTCAGTAATGGTTTGCTTTGTCCTGGAGCAGAGAAGCATGCCGGCTGTCAGAAACTGAGCTTTGAAAGGGGATATCCGCATGCCTGCAGCTGAGTTCAAAACAATGAGAAGAGTGGCCACTTGACTTCAAGGGATTATGGGACGTTTCCAGAGGCCAATCACAGCGCAGTAATGCAACATGTCGTCCACACTGACACCTGGGCATTTAAGCTGGGGCGCAGCGAGCTTTATACTTCTCATGGAGGTGGATTACCAAGAGCGCTCCAGTTGCAGAGTCCAGGAGCTCTACGTGCCTCGCCAGTGTGGACACCTCAGGAGTTAAGATGCCTGGGGCTGATTTTAATGTGCTTTTAATGTGCTTCTAAGTGTAGCCAAGGCCTTAGAATCAAACTGGGTTCTTTCGAGCCCTCACATCTCCAGCAATTTGCGTTGTGCATTTGGAATTTAGTTAATAATTCTCTTGCTGATGCATGAGCCAGAAAAAAATCTAGCGCGCTGTGTTGGACCTGCAGTGGTAATGAGTAAAAAGTAGATTAAATTTGATTTTTGTCAGTGAAGTGAGAAGATAATGATTCTTAAGACACCTAGAAATGATCTGCTGGGTGTGATGTTTATATAGTGTTTTAACAGAAAAGAACCACACTGTAATATTAATCCCTGTTCATACAGCCAAATCTGGTCTGTTTTTCTGAAAATTTCTGAAAATTTGTCCATGTTTTTATTAAAGGATTATTAAGGATTGATTTATTGAAGTAGCTTAACCATTTGGGATGAATTACTCCCATTTTTCTTACTTCTCCAGTGCTTTTGGGAACTTGATGGTCTTTTAGCATGCTTCTGCCATCTCTTAAAAGGGATGGAACTGGGTAGAGATCTCACTTAATTTCCAGGTACTTATGGAAAGACTGGACTAAGCAAGGGTCACGTTCAAAGTCTACTGGTGTTTGGAAAGACTCCGCTGGCATCAACAGGCTTTCTACAATCCTCTAAAGGAATGGAAAAAACCTCAGGACTTTAATTCTAGACTCTGTTCTGGCACTGACTCCCTCTGTGGCCTGGGGCAAAGAATTTTACCTATCTGCCTCAGTTTCTTATCTGAAATGAGGTTAAAAATACTTAATTACCTGCTTCACAGAGGTGCTGTGAAGATGATTAATCAAATAAACATCTTACACTACTTTGTACAGTGAGTGACACTGCCAATTATTTATTGCTGCATTTTTCAAGCTTTCAGTTTCAACAGATACCACGTGCATGTTTTTAATATAAACAGGGGTGTGCGCACACGTGTGAGGGAGGGATGGAGCAGTTCTTGCAATGTTAATTCACCTCTTTAGGCGCCTGGGGTTGAATGTAATTTTTTAAAATTTTCCTGGCCACAGAAATTCTTTTCCTCCGTGATTCAATCTTCTTGTAAGTTTCACATGCAAGCCAGAATTCCATGTTCTCATCACTGTATTCTGTCTTCAGGTAGCTCTTGTAGATTATAGGTCCATCTGAAAATATTTCAGAAGTCAAACTTTATAAACTATAAATGATAGCATTTAGGAAGATAATTGTCAAACAGATTTTGCTTAGCTCTGAGTGAAAAATGACTAGATAAGGATTATAGACCAGTTTTGGTACTTTTTCTCATGTTGAATAGTTCCTCACTCCACAAGAAATCTTACAGAAGACAATGGGGCTACTCATGGGATAAGGTGCTACCCATTCTGACCATGAGTATCTGAGACTACTTCAGGGGTGCTGGAACAGTTTTTATAGTGGGGGTGCCATTGAGCCATTGAACCAAACTGTAAACCCTGTACAGATGCCCCCCGACTTACACAAGGCTTTCCGGAATGGAACAATTGTGTAACTCGAATTTTGTGTAAGTAGGAAATGTATACCTGTACGTTACGGAATGTTTTCAGCAACTCGAAAATCCTATTTCTGGCTTATGGAACTTTTTCCGTAAGTGCGAATTTGCATAAGTCAGGTCTTGCGTAACCTGGGGAGCGTCTGTATATAATGGAAACCACTTCAGTCCAGGGGCTGCTGCAGCATTGTTAATTCCAGCACCTATGGACTACTTTAAAAAAGTAAGGAAATCTTCTGGCCCTTTTTGTTTTATATTTACATAAAATGTGAGACTGTGAATAGAATGGTTTTAAAAGAATATTTAGGGGATAACTGGCCTCTCAATGTGACATATAAAAGTTTCAGACTTCAGTATTCTTCATTTTGTACATGCGCAGAACTCCCTTAACATCAGTGAGAGCTGCACATGTGCAGAAAGAGCAGAATATCAAAGAAAAAATTTCCTCTTCCTATGGTTTAAAAACCACACAACAAATATGCATGTTATAAGGCTGATAATTTAAAAATTCAGCTCTACATCAGAGTGAAAAACTTCTAAACATCAAAAAATCATGGTCTAACTGGAAAAAAGGAAGGCTTTTATTTTTTATTTTCCATTTTTTTTCCCCTGTCATCAAAAGGAAAGGTGACTTTTGTTGCTGCCATCCTTGTAACTAAGAAAGCTGTCAGTGTGCTCTCCAGCAGATAAAAGATTTTGCAAATTGTGTTCTCTACCCTTAATGTATACCAGTACACCTTTGCTATAATGAACCCTGGGGATCCAAGCCTTTTGTTCAGCATAGTCAGGGGTTCGTTATAGCGAAAGGGGTGGAGGGAGACAGAGCTTCCGGGGCCATGGCGGGGAGGGTGAGTGGGATCCAGGGACCATGTTCGCTATAGCTCAAGGCTTGCTATTGCAAAGGCATTATAACGAGGGACTTCTGTACTTTGTCCAAACATCCCGACTCCCACTGATTTTTGGCTTCACTGGTGGTAGCAATTGTTGGAAGCCTTAGTACGCTATACCTTAAAGAACTAGCAGGTTCAAGAATTTAACACCATGTCATTTACACCTGCTCTGAGCAGCACGTGATGATGCAGTGGCTAAAGTGGCTGCAGCCATGAAAATGTTGAGGTTTCAACCACTGTTACCACTTGCTGAGTAGCACTTTTGTCAGCAATGGTGAGAAATATTTTCCAGGAAAACCTAGTGTAGGCAAATACTTTAAGACCAACATAGCTCTGGGATAAGCAGTTGCAGCTCCATTGACTTCAAATGAAGTTTCTCACGGTTCGTATACTTGGCCCTTTGCAGGAATCTGAGAGCAATGTGGAGATATTTCATCAATGGCAAAATCTACATTTTGCGAGTGTTTCATAGCGCTCTAGTTCTAAAAGCAAATTTCTCCAGTGGTGCAGATCACAGAGTTTTCTGGTTTCTGCAAGAGATGTCAGCATGTCACAGGCTGGTGGTGTGGTTACAAGCAGTAATGCTGCTTGTGTGTGATTTCTGATATTTCAAGTTGCCTCTCTATAGCACAGTGCATTCCAGTGCATTCCAGAGCTTGCACAGTAATACTCTATATTGCCCCCACTAAAGGCTGTGCTTTTATAGCACAGCCTGGCCCTTGATTGATTTTTTTTTTTTTTTTTTTTTTTTGCTTTTCAATGTATTCATAAATGATCTGGAAAAAGAGGTGAACAGTGAGGTGGCAAAGTTTGCAGATGGTACAAATTTATAGTTTTACGTATAGATTTCTTCCAGAATTTCAAGCACCACTGCCCATCCATCAAACTCTCTTGAACACTCCCATACTAGCACCAACTTCCTGGACACCATGATCAGCCCTACAGATGACTATATACAAGAAACTCCTGGATCCAGCAACCACCCTGAACACAGCAAGTAGTCTGGTATCTACAGCCAGGTACTCAGTTACCACAGAATTTGCTCAGAGGAGAAACTGCGTGATAGGCACATAAATGCCTTCACCAAACAAGGACATGCCACCAGAAAAATAGATCACATCATGTAATGGGTCACCCAAATACCTTGGGAGAACCTGCTTCAATACAGGGAAAAAACCCCAAACCACTGAACTTACACCCCTAGTTTTCACCTACCACCTCACACTGGAACCCACATGGGATGTCATTAAACTACAACCCATACTTGAGGGGACCACATCCTGAAAAATCTTTCCCAAACCCCCTCTTCTGGCTTTCAAACAAGCTCCCAACCTCACCAAGATCATTATCAGAAGGAAGCTTCCCACAGACCAGGACACACCAGCTCAAACGGCATCATATCTTGCCATAATAACAAGTGCAAACCTGCAAACATATCTCCACTGCTACAATGATCAATACTCCACAGAACACACCTTTCAAGATCCATGGCTCCTATATCACATGCCTCTGTCAACCCATGGTACACCTCAACTAGCACATCAGATGTCCCAAAACAACTACGGGGGTGAAACCAGACAATCAATACGCTCTTGAATGAACTGTCACCAAAAATATGACAAAAATGCCCTATAACCCATGGGTGAACACTTCTTACAAAGCGATCACTCCATGTCTGACCTCTTAATCCTCATCTTCAAAGGAAATCTGTGGAAAACCTTTAAAAGATGATCCTAGAAACATAAATTCATAACTTTGCTGAACACTTAAAAACCATTGACTTAACACACGTGCTGGATTTATGGCTTATTACAACAATTTGTAACACCCCCTTACTGCCTGCTAACCCTTAATGGCCAACTTCATTTTAAGTGGTCTTCTACAGCATGTGTGAATCCCTTATGGTTATTGGTCTGTCCCAGTTTGTATTTAATTCTCCAGGCCTGAGGAAGAGCTCTGTGAAGCTCAAAAACGTGTCCCTTCCCCAACAGAAATTGGTCCAATAAAAGATATTACCTCACCTACCTTATCTCTCAGAAGCAGGGCTGGCTCTAGGCACCAGCAAAACAAGCAGGTGCTTAGGGCTGCACATTTCTAGGGGTGGCATTCTGGCGCCGGCCATGCTGCCCCAAGGAATGTGCCCCAGCTCGCCTCTGCCTTCTCCCCTGAGCATGCCGCTGCTGCTTCACTTCTCCCCCCGAGGCTTGCCACGCGCGAAACAGCTGTTTCATGCTGCAAGCCTGGGGGGAGGGAGGAGAAGCAAAGTGGCAGCACGCTCTGGGGAGGCAGCAGAGGTGAGCTGGGATGGGGAGCGGTTCCTCTACCCACCCCCCGTTACTTCCTGTGCTCCCTCCCCACCCTCCCTCACATCCGCTCTGTCTGCTCCCCTGAACGCGCTGCCTCTCCTTTGCCTGAGAGGGAGGGGGGAGAAGCGGAGTGGCGGCATGTTCAGGGGAGTAGGCGGAGCAGAGGTGAGCTAGGGTGCGGGTTGCAGGGGGGAGCCACAGGAAGCAATGGGTGGGGGGGAAATGCAGCATGCCTCAGGGAGGAGGCAGGGCCGGGGATTTGGGGAAGGGGTGCATTTTGGGCGGGGGGGCCACAAAAAAAAAAAGCGGGGGAAGCCAAAATTTTTTTTGCTTGGGGCGGCAAAAATCCTAGAGCCAGCCCTGCTCAGGATACATAGTGACTAATTATATTGCAATGGGCATCAAGGGCATTAGTGGTGAGTGATTTGGCATTAAAATTTTTCATTTGCTTTTCTCTTTAATGGAGGTCAGTAACCATAAAACACAGTGAATGGAGATATTCCAATGTATCACATAAGCTCTCCCTATCCACACATTTCTAAAAAAGCATTAGATAGCTGCTGGTAAATTAACTCTGCTGGATTAAAAACATACAACTACTTACATTTAGTAGTCATCAGCTTTTCAAAAGATTGGGACCACTGTAGCACTTCCTCCAATGACACTCTTTGCAAAAGGGGGAAAGGTTATTGTGGGATTAGAGTTGTAGTTAACTGTGTGACTAATGCTCTGTTTAAAAATAAAGCTAAATTTCATTATCTAAAATACAGTCACATAATTCAGTGAATCTATATGCATTTTGCTCTCTACAAGTTCATTTTTGGATGTTTCAGATCTCATGCCTACAGTTTTGAAGAAAAGATAACTTTCAATAACTATGGACCCAGTTCTGCACTAAATTACACCCATACAACTCCCTTTGAAGTCAATGGAAATTGTGTGTGTAGGCAGGGCAGTACAGTACTGCCGAATGGGAGAAGACTAAAGAAAGCATTAACAGTTCAGACTGTCAGCTCTCCCAGGCAGGGGTGATTATGTAAGGTTGCTTTGTGTCTAGAGACCCTGCTGTAGTTCAGGACTTCAGGTGCCACTGCAATGTTAGGTGGTACTATTAAAGTCCCTGAGTATGATAACAAAACAATGTAAAAACAATTTCTTCTCCACTCACACCTTCCACATTTATCATTAGCTGCGAGGTTGAGCTCTGAACATTATGCAGTAGAACCTCAGTATTATGAACGCCTTGGGAATGGAGATTGTGGTTATTTCAAAAGTTTACGACTGAACATTAACTTAACACAGCTTTGAAACTTTACGATGGAGAAGAACAATGCTGATTTTAACCATCTTAGTTTAAATGACAGTTTCCTTACCTTGTCAAAAAATGTTTTTAAACTTTCTCTTTATTTTTTTTTAGTAGTTTACATTTAACACAGTGCTGTACTGTATTGCTTTTGTTGTCTCTGCTGCTGCCTGATTGCATACTTCCAGTTCCAAATGAGGTGTGTGGTTGATGGTCAGTTCATAACACTGGTGCTCATAACTCAGAGGTTCTATTGTAGCTGATAAATGATGGAAAGACTAATAGAATCTTGACTGCAAAAGACACTCAATCCATTTCATTCATCTACTTGTTTTGAAATTTAAAATTAATCACAGTATTACTAAGCAAGAGGATTCTTAGAGGTGACTAACAATGGATTGTTTTTCTTTTATGCTCGTTATTCTTACGTGGCAATTTCCTGGGTTTCTAGGGGGTCTTCCATTTATTCTCTTAACTCTTAGTTCTGTGAAAGACAGAGGCATCAGAGAGAACTAAACATCTTGGAAAAAAAATAAACTGATAAGGGCCAGATCCTGCACTGGTATAAATCAGCATAACTTTATACCACCTGTGTCTCCGGGTCTTATAATTTTTAGTGTCCCACCACTGGTAACTTGAAAGAAATGCCTATGCTAAATGCTCATGTAAGAGATTGGAGAAAAAATGCATTGTAATTCATTAGGCTCTAATCAAACTGGAGAGGGAGTTTTCATTCTCCCTTGATCCTTCCATTTTGGCATCAGTTTCTGAATCCCAACTAAAGCCACTTAATTACCATAAAGTTCAAGAATAATCCATATTTGATTAAAAGCAGTCTTGGTTTGTGGATAGTGGGTACTAATGACTGATTTGTAAGCCTGCTCTGCACAGCAGCTGTTTGCTGGTTTTGTAGTCTAGTTTGTGGTGATTCCTTAGGTTTGTTTCAACATAATTCTAAGAAGGACACCACTGCCGTGTATTAGTTTGTTATAGCAAGCCAATCTTTTCTGGGCAGAAAAATTAATGTCAGTTACTCAGCACATTTCTGGATAGTTTAACTCCTATGTTTGGTAGAAATTTTGCAACCACCGAACTGTGGTCTCAGCTCTTCTGTAATTTCTGGTCACACAGTTCGTTTTTGTTCAAGTAGGGCTTTTCTCATGCCTAACTGACCTCCTCTTTACATAAATACTCGAAGTGTGTGGTTATGGCAAGAGAGGTGGCTCTGCAAAAGTTGCATCTTGCGCCTGTGAATGCTTATTCGTTGACAGAGCTGCTTCTGAGTCATATCTGCTGTTACTGACACAGACACTTTTTACTGTTGTCAGCATTGTCACTCTTATACAGAATAAGTGACATACTTGTCTGTCTCCCTGAGCGCCAACAAAACTGCCATTTTATTTCCATTTCTGAATATTTGCCTCTAGTGTTAATCTGTGAAGCAGAACAAACACAGCCTGATTTTAGTTACTCTCCATGGGTAAGTTAACACTTAGGGAAGATGATGTTTTACTGTAAACTGAGGAAATATATGGAAGTCACTGAGGGGGAAAATGGGTATGGGCTATGAAGATTTCCCCCCCCCCCACTTTTGTGACTATAACCCCACTTAGTCACAGAAGTTGTATCAGTAGGATCTTCTGCAGTGAGAATCCATATGCAGAGGGAGAAGAACTGATCATGTCGTCACTATGCAATGTATACTGCACAACTAGAAAAGAAAAAGTACTTAAGGGACCATGGTGCACTGCAGAAGGCCTGGGACTGGGAGTCAGGAGACATGGCTTCTATTCCCCACTCTGCCACTGACCAGCTGTATGACCTTGGGCAAATCGCTGGATTTGTTTTCCCTCCCAACCTTTTTCTGTTTTTTGTATTTAGAGAGTCCCTGCCCCGATGAGCCTACAATCTCTCACTGTGTTTATACAGTGTCTTTCACAATGGGGTCCCAATCTTGCTTGGTGTTTCTATATGCTACTGCAATAAAAAATAAATACTATTACTAGTAATAGTGAGACTACTGGCTCGGTGAGGTTGTTTTGGATGCTCATGTATTATTCTGTGGTGGTCTGGAAGCCTACTTTCACCATCTCCGACTCAAAGAATACTTTCAAGATAACACTGAACAGCACACTGATACCCTCCCAGCAACAGCACAAGAAGAAGAACTCCCCATGGACTCCTTCTGAGGTTCAAAATGACCGTCTGGACCTATACATAAAATGCTTCCGCTGACTGGACAGGCAGAAATGGTGGAAAAACAACATCACTTGCCTCATAACCTAAGTCATGCAGAACGCAACGCCATCCACAGCCTCAGGAACAACCCTGACATTATAATCAAAGAGGCTGATAAAGGAGGTGCTGTTGTCATCATGAACAGGTCTGACTACCAAAAGAAGGCTGCCAGACAACTCTCCAATACCAAATTCTACAGGCCACTTTCCTCAGATCCCACTGAGGAATACACTAAAACTGCACCATCTACTCAGGACACTCCCTACATTAACACAGGAATAAATCAACATACCCTTAGAGCCCTGACTGGGGTTATTCTATCTACTATGCAAGATCCACAAACCCGGAAATCCTGGACGCCCCATCATCTTGGGCATTGGCACTCTCACTGAAGGACTGTTCAGATATGTGGACTCTCTACTCAGACCCTACGCCACCAGCACTCCCAGCTATCTCCGTGACACCACTGATTTCCTGAGAAAACTACAATACCGTCCTAGCCACCATGGATGTAGAGGCTCCCTACACAAACATCCCACACGCAGATGGAATACAAACTGTCAGTATCCCTGATGATGCCATAGCACAACTGGTTGCTGAGCTCTGTGACTTTATCGTCACGCACAGTTATTTCAAATTTGGTGACAATATATACCTCCAGACCAGTGGCACTGCTATGGGCACCCGCATAGCCCCACAATAACATTTTTATGGCTGACCTGGAACAATGCTTCCTCAGCTCTCGTCCACTCATGCCCCTTCTCTACCTATGCTACATTGATGACCTCTTCATCATCTGGAGCCATGGGAAGGAAACTCTGAAAGAATTCCACCATGATTTCAATAGCTTCCCCCTCACCATCAACCTCAGCCTGGACCAATCTACACAGGAAGTCCACTTTCTAGATACCACGGTGCAAAGAAGTGACAGTCACGTTAACACCACCCTATACTGAAAACCCACCGACTGCTATGCCTACCTTCATGCCTCCAACTTCCATCCCGGACACACCACACGATCCATTGTCTACAGCCAAGCACTGAGGTACAACCACATTTGCTTCAACCCCTCAGACAGAGACCAATACCTACAAGATCTTCACCAAGCATTCTCAAAACTACGATATCCGCATGAGGAAATAAGGAAATAGGTACACAGAGCCAGATGTGTACCCAGAAGCCTCCTGTTGCAAGACAAGCCCAAGAAAGAAACCAACAGAACTCCACTGGCCATCACATACAGTCCTCAGCTAAAACCTCTCCAATGCATCATCAGTGATCTACAACCCATCCTGGACAACGATCCCTCACTTTCACAGGCCTTGGGAGGCAGGCCAGTCCTCGCCCACAGACAACCCGCCAACCTGAAGCATATTCTCACCAGCACCTACACACCTCACCTAACTCGGGAACCAATCCATGCAACAAACCTCGATGCCAACTCTGTCCACATATCTACACCAGCGACACCATCACAGGACCTAACCAGATCAGCCACACCATCACCGATTCATTCATCTGCACATCCACCAATGTAATATACGCCATCATGTGCCAGCAATGTCCCTCCGCTATGTACATTGGCCAAACTGGATAGTCCCTATGTAAAAAGATAAATGGACACACATCAGATACTAGGAATGGCAATAAACAAAAACCTGTAGGACTTGGGTACTTCAACCTCCCTGGACACACAATAGCAGATTTAAAGGTAGCCATCCTGCAGCAAAAAACTTCAGGACCAGACTTCAAAGAGAAACTGCTGAGCTTCAGTTCATTTGCAAATTTGACACCATCAGCTCAGAATTGAACAAAGACTGTGAATGGCTAGCCAGCTACAAAAGCAGTTTCTCCTCCCTTGGTGTTCACACCTCAACTGCTAGAAGAGGGCCTCCTCCTCCCTGATTGAACTAACCTCGTTATCCCTAGTCTGATTCTTGCTTGCATATTTATACCTGCCTCTGGAAATTTCCACTACATGCATCTGACAAAGTGGGTATTCACCCATGAAAGCTTATGCTCCAATACATCTGTTAGTCTATAAGGTGCCACAGGACTCTTTGCCACATGTATTATTTGTACACTTTTTAAATCTGTTTGTCTTGCAAAGTGCTAAGGAGAGCTGGTTGGTGGTTGTTTTTTTCCCCACCAAAAAACTTGACTTTACTGAGAAATCAAAAACTGGAAATTTTGGACTGAAAGATTTCAATTTGGAAATGCCATTGTGGTACTTCATGTGAGCTCATGTTCCAATTCTCTTCTATGGGTTGGGCTCCCTGGCTATGAAGCATCACCGTCTCCTCTCTTGCTGAGCAGTTGCAGTGTACATAGGAATCTATGGCATCATGGGAAACATAAATTGGCTGGAGAACCTGTCCAGCTGAGAGAACTGAGAGTATAAGGCACAATTTTTCAACCTCTGGCAGTGGGGCTGAGTTTAAAAAAACAAAAACTAACCCCTTCCTCCCCCAACATCCTGTTTTTAAATTCATCCCAGGTATAGCTCCATTGACTTCAGTGGTTACACCAGGGGTGAACTTGGACTAAGATCTCTATGCCTGAACAGTTCAAATTAAAACAATCCTATTACTCATAGCCTAAAGACACTGCGAATATATTGAAATTGATCTACTGTGAAGAAACAGCATGAATAACAGGTGATCAATATGTGCAGCCGTGATGACAACATGCATGGGTAAATATTCAGCATAAAATTATATAGTTAGCCCTCTTGACTTTTTCAGTCAGGAGGCTAAATCCCTTCATACGTTGTAGGATTATGTGACTGCAAAATTATAGTACTACTTACTTAGAAGTGATCCCATTTTCGTCTTCTCTGAATAGCTTACAAAGACAACAAATATTTGGGCTCATTCTCCTAAATAAAGAAAACATGTGAGTTCTGGAACCTGATATAGTACAGCAGGTGCACTTGAGTCCACCCTGATTTTAGAGGTCTGACCAGTTCCAACTGTGTTCCTCGTTTTACATATAGGGAATATAACTGGAATTGGTCAGACCTCTAAAACCAGGATGAACTGTTTAAATTCACCCACTGTATTTATGAAAATATTTGACAGGAATGAGGCATTTCCACTCATCTCAGTGGAGATTTGGCACCTGGCTCTTAAGCATTAAAGAAAAGAACAATTGAAAGACTTTTTTTTTTTTTTTTTTTTGAATGCTTGTTAAGGGCCTAACTGAAACATATAAAGTTATTGAATATTTAAGACTTGTTCCTTTCGTGCTTTTTTAGAAAAACATGAATATAACAATTCTCTTTTATAAAATGAGACATCCATAACTCCATAGTCCACGATACGTGACTCTAGAAAAGCTTCTGTCTCATTACAATCAACTGCAATGCTATCCCTAAATTTGACACTTCCCTTAACTTTTTTTTTTCAGGGTTTTATGTTTTTCATTTGCTTTTGTTGAGAAGTAAATTATTCCTCCTCTCAAAATGTTTTGAGGGACACTGTATAAATATGCCTGAAGAAGTTTTGGAGATTTGGGGCCTGACTCCAAGTACGTTGAAGTCAATGGGAATCTCTCCGCTGACTTCAGTGGCTTTTATATCTTGTACGTAAGAGCTCAAGACTTTGCTTTAAACTGAATAACTTTGAGTTTGTGAGTGAATTATTGAATCTCCAAGACAAATGTTTGGGACATGCTGAATCAATATTAATCCGAATTATTGATCAGACCTGGTAAACTTGTTCTGACATACGGATCCTGTCAAAAACTATGGGTACTATGTGTGGTGTTGTGACGAGGAAATTAAGGAACTATCCATCCTAGAAAATTATTTGTGAACTGAAGAAAGTCTTCTCCTTTTTTATTTATATATTTTTTTATTTATTTGTCCAACTCCTCCTCCTTTAAGCAATGCCATATGTTTTGAAGGCCAAATTCTTCAATACACTTTATATATAATGTTTATGGAATAGGTCTTTCTGTAAAATGAGTTTGTGTATATCAGTCTAGAATTAGATTACTACATTGTAGTCCACACCAATAATCAGAGATCTCTTTTCAGTCTAGTAATTTAAATCTACAATTTGGTTCAGATTAGGGCTTGACTGGCCTACACCTATCCTAGGGCTAGACTGTGCTTTTATATTGGAACACAAAATAAGGATGGTGCAGAGTTTCACTGCCCCAGGGGACATTCTGAACTGTGGAATCCTTAAATTCACCTCTTTTTTTAGAATTGGGTCATATCCTTAGAGCCTGAAGTCAATGGAACTACATCAGTTTAGACCATCTGAGAATCTAGCCCATTAAGTTTTCTACCAGATATTAAAATGCTTACTTGCAAAGCACCATAACAACTCTGACTGATAATACTATATGAGGCCTTATCCCCCAAAACTGAAGAGAATGCATGCCAATAGCCTTGAGATGACTACTCAAATTCTCACAGCTCTATGGCTTTGCATAGTTCCCTGTGTGTAATATATGCTCCAAACATTGCTCACAAGCAAAACCCAAATAATGTACTCAACAGAAACCCCCACTGGAATTTAAAGCAGACTTCAGGGGGAGTTGCTGGGTGCTTAACACTTTAAAAAAGAACAAGCCATGTTTTTAGGTGCCTAAATATGGATTTAGAAGCCTACCTTCAGGCCCCCATTTTTGAAATACTTAGCTGTAGCCTTTATCTGTAATAATAAAAAAAGTTCATATCCAGATACATTTGTACTTTGGATCACTAGGGTGGAACTCATGCATAACCTAGGGGGCTTGATTTTAAAATATAAGGTAGTCTACATTGCTGAACTCTTCATTTAAACCAGGAGTTGATAACAAATATTTTTTCTTCGGTTGCTGTATGGAAAACTCCATTGTAAAAGGAGACTGTTTTGTTCTTACTGGAGAACCATATGTCAGCAATGATAAACGCTTCAAACAAATACTGTGGCCTAGAGCTTACCTACATATTTGTAGTTCATGAAAGCAGGACTATGTTCTCTGTTCTTCCTTTATTTGAATCATCTGATAATACATTAGATAACAGGCAAAGAAACACAATGTACTTTTTGTAGCACTATTATATGAATTCCATATTTTCCTGTGAATTTGACGTTTTTCTTCTGAAGCCTTGTCTGCACCGAGGATTTGCGTGCTAGCCGTTGGTGCTAGCAATTTGTGTAGCTGCACTGGTGCAACTCATAATGTAGACAGGGTATGCTGCAATAAACTATGATTTACTCTGGTGCATCTTATGCTAGTTTCAATCAAGGAACAATCCACTGGTACAAAGAGTGGCTTCAGCTGTCTACATTAGGGGTCACATCTGCTGCTGCCCTAAATTGCAGTGTGGCTTCACTTACTCGAACAGAGTATCATACCAATGTATACCATGCCAGGATCTGGCGCTAGCCTGTTGACCAATGGCGTTACACTGATGGCAGGCTGCCCATGGCTGTAATCAGAGCAAATCTAGAAGGTAAGAAAGACTTGAGTCATTCTTTGAAAGCTTCCATTATGTAGTCTGGTTATTTGCTACTTAGCAGCTTATGTAGTCATATAAACCTGTGCAAAGTGTGCACATTAGGATTTGGTAGCATTTCCCCCCTCTGTTCATAAGTGTAAATGACTAAACAAGTGCAACGTAGCAAAGAACTGGACCCTGAGTTTTGCAATTTTATTGATTTATTGCTTTATTTTAGATCACTGTATTTTAGTACTCATGGTAATTGTGTCAAACTCGAGGTTGAGGTTCTCTGTCCATAGAATAAGCACAGCATGGGCATCTGTGTTTAGTGTTTCCCAAACCGCTCCTACCATATGCTCTGATCTGTCCTGGAGAGATCACTTCTAGGTAATTCAGTCTCTATCATGCTCAGCAGTTGGCCTTTCGGAGACTAAAAGCAAAACTCCATTGAGTTCATGAAGACAGAATTTTACCCTACATTGTCAATTGTGAGGCTGTTCATGAATTTAAGACCTTTTTTTTCCTAAATATTTTCCTTTTTTTGAATTATTAAAACTTCTATTTCATGTTTCCACTTTATCCTGGATTGGTTTTTGGATTTAACTTTAATATTTTTAATATTATGTACTGCATTTAAAAAAAAAACAACCTCTTGCGCTCTCTCTCAATAAGCTTTTTACACAGTTTGGAATTTTGCATTTTTAGTAAAGAATGGTTTATCCCACTTGGTACTGTGTTTGCATTTCTCATGCAGTTCCAAGTGCTTAGCTCTGTAGAAGCGTGGCTGTCTGCGTGTCATGTCATCTGAGAGTCTGTGGTGGCCCAATCCTGTGAAGCTTTGCGTACCCAAAATTAGCAGCTGGGCTTAGCACCATTCAGGAGGTGGCTCTGGGTTTTTATGCATCAGCATTTGTAGATCCCACTTCTCATTCAGAAAGGTTTTTACAAAAATAAAGAGTCCCTAGACTGCTCACCCTGATATTCTGCTCCTTAGCCCACCTGCACTGCTTATCTCCAATAATTAAAAGCAGTATGTGATCAAATTTGATCCTAATACTTTCATTCCCTATCTGAGCCCATCATTATTACTGTTCGTAATAAATTTCACTTGTAGGTTTTCAGCTACTGTATCAACACACAAGTCAGTTTATAGAATTACATTCAGAAACAATATGAACATTTCTTTGATAATGCTTTTAAAATGCTGGATTGCATATAATCCGATTCTAAAGACAAGGATAAGATTAATGAAATATGCTACCTTGGATTAATGTGATGACAGAAATGTGTAAATACTCAAGACTGTTGTGATTTAGCACAGTTCTTCTTCATCAGGTTTCCCTTTTCCTTCATAGCCCTGCCCCACGTATGGACCTGCAGAGAGAGACATACACGCAGGTATACTTTTTGTTTTGTTCTGGACTAGCCCAAGAATACTGTAATACTGTTGAAATTCACATGAACGTAACAGTTATCAAAGGGGTCAATCTTCAACTGGTGTAAATCAGCATAGTTCTATTGAAGACAATGGAGCTATACTCACTTACACCACTTGTGGATTTAGTCCAGAATTGTGTTCAAATTACACAGATCTGTTCCTTGGTTTATTATAAAGCTCTTCCACATAAGTTCATGAAAAGTATTTTAGCATGTAGGATTGTGCATTTCCAGCAGATTTCATCACCCAAAAGGCAAATCACAGGGCCCTAGCTGAATTAGTACAATATATGAATGAATGAAGTAGTCCCCCACATTCTGAGAATTAATCACACTTCTGATAGTAAATGAATCTAAGATCTAAAACTATTCACAGATGGAAAGGATATGAGTAATTTGCTGAACAATCTAAGTCTGAGATGACTGTAATTACAATGATCTATAATGAGAGAATATCCTGTCAAACAGAAAAATGTTTTGATAGATCAAAGAGAAAGGCCTTTATTTTGAATGAAACTGTAATGTACATTACAGTTTCATTTTTTCAATCATGAGAAGATTATGCCATATGAGGTTGTAAAGAAGCTGTTTACTTTTTTAGTATGCAGCTATTTTGGCTGTACAGTGAAGTCTCCATAAAGAAACCTTTATGATAAAAGTTTAATTGCACTCTACCCTCTCCCTTTCAGTTTATTGCATAAAGTTTTATTGATCTTACTATATTGAGAATTTAATACAGAAGATTCACGTAGGCATGCATTTGTCTACACATTGTACATATTGAGAAAATAGGTGCTGTTGCCATTGTAAGATCAGCTTTAGAATGGCAACCAGTATGTGTGGGAAGTATATCCTGGACAGAAAGATTATGCCCTTATCTCTACATTCCCTGTTTATGCTGAAGGAAATACTCCAATTTAAATTCTGAAAAAAGTTATGTATAATCTTATACTTACAGTTTTTTTTTTCTTGGATTGTCACCCCCTTTTTAGTGTTTCATTTAGTAGTAGCACTTGGCTGGAGGGTCAAGTTTCGAAATTGCATCCTGAGTGTTTTTCTTTATATTCTTCTAAAGTAAAATGTCTTGTCACACTCTGGTTGTATCCACACTGTGTGTGCTGTTGCCCGACTCCTTTCGTGCAAATATATATGCAAACTGTGTGTGTGGTTAATATGAAGGGGAAAAAAAAAGTTCCATTGGGCTCCTGATACACCACTGATAAAAACAGGCTGTGTATTGACACTATTGATGAACTGAAATAAAAAGGATTTCACTACAGTAAAATACTTCAGGTATTCTCTGACAGGGCCAGTTTTGTGACTAATATTTTCCATCTCTTGATCAAATGAAACTGTACAGAAAAAGTTAGAAACACACTGTTGAAAAGAGATAAGCATCCCATCACTGAAAAATGGCGCATTCATGTTGTAAAGTTGCGATCAAGAAGTGATTATCTCCAATTGTTTTGTTAGTCTGACTTTTCTGCTCTAAAAGTAAGTTCTCTCTGAGTTCCTTAGTATGATACGTGTTTTACATGTGCATTTTCAATCAACTTTAATATATTGCATGGTGGTTGACTCTGAAGCACTATGTTAAAGTAGGACTTGTTTTTACATTTTGTGAGGTCCTTTGTCATCGTTATCCTAGTTGGCAAGAAGGGTATCTCGTCAGTGCAGAGTTATCAAAAGTTATCTACACTACATCTCGAGTTCACCTAAGTCAGATGAAAATGGCCACACCACAAAATAACACTTGAGTTGCTATGTCCACATCGGGGCTGCACTCCCTTGTGTGTGGTGCTAAGACTTCTGGGGCACACCCCATAGTTCATAGTGCTGTAGTAAGCTGAGCCACTCTAGGAATTCTTTCCCAGTGAATTGTGGGAGGACTTGCCTGTTGTTCCTGCATACACAGGGGAATTGTGGGAAGTCATTGGAAGATTAATGGTACTTGAGTGGCATCAGCTTGTGTCCACACTACAGAGTGGTCATGTTAGCAGATGATGAGTTGTGGTTACTTGAGTTTTAGCCTGAGTTAGTACCATATAGGAATGAATGAAGTAGTCCCACACTTTTCAAGAATTAACTGCCTGGGATGGCAGATTCTCCCTGGGTTTGGCTTAGCCACCCCTGCTGCCCTGAGTGGCATTTTGACCCTGTCCTCCAGAGCTCTCATGACATTGGGGTGGCTGGGACCAACCTGAAGGAGTGGCTCTGTGACCTGCCACTTGGCTCCGCCACTTCTGAATCATCAGAAGGCTTATTCAGTCCCCCAAGACATTCAGATGTGCCCTCCCCTACTGGTTTCGAAACTCTGTTCTAGGAGGTATGAGAGGGACAGGGTGGCAGATTATCTTGAGTACACTCAGGGTTTTGACATGAACAATTGAGTGAAACAGACACTGACTTGCAAAAGAGTTTTGAGAGGACCGACCCCCACCTCCACGTTTAATTTTTCATTGGATCTTTTCTTCTCTGATCTCCCCACTCTTTTTTGTTTTACTTAGTCTCTTGTAGGCAAAACATGACTCCAGTTCATTTAAGTTAAAGTCAAGTTTTCAAACCATAATCATTTAGTGTGCTAGGCCTATTTTATTGCAGATGACTCTGCCAATGTATGGCCCTTTGATTTGTATAAACGTGTACATCTACCTGGTCTATTCCAACAGTGATTCTGCTTGGGGGGGGGGGGGGAAGATGGCCCCAATCCTGCAATGTGTAAATTGGCAGAGAACCCTTGGCAGATTTCCACTAACTTCAGTGGGATTCTACATGGACATAAAGGTCTACCTGTATGGAACTCATTGCACAACTGGGACCTCTTTTTACAAAGAGGAGAATAAAAATCTTCTGAGAATAAGTATTTCATGATTAGCCCAACTGTGTTGGAGAAGGGAGTTTTGTGGGGAGAAAAAGGAGGGAAATGTCAAAGATTCAAGTTCAAATAAGCTTCATAGAGGGGTCTGAACCTGCTGGTGTGCTTATCTGATTAGACATTCTGAACCTTTCAAGATTCACTCTCCTAGTGAAACCCCTTTCTGATGCATTCATTATAAAACAGTATTTTCATTCTGCTTTTGTTTACTCTTCGTACCTTTCCACAAGCTTTACAAGTACAGTGTCATTTAATTATTTTTACACAGATCTCTGGACAAATATTTGTGCAGTGTAACTTGAGCTCCTTATTTGCCAGAATAAATCCTAATGATGCATTGCCCAATTTTATTTGCATGCCTGATCAAAAATAACATGTATTTGCACAAGCTGCAGGTTACAGAGGATCATGAATTCCGAATTCATAACTAGAGAAACATGAAGTAGGCAGAATATGACAGGAGGCGAAGCACCTCACCCTTACAATTATATTCAGAAACCTTTAATTAAATAATGTTGAGGCAGTGGAACAATTTTACCAAACTTGCTAACACAAAGCACAATTAGGCTGTTTAACCTTCACCAGTGAATTTAGACTGTCACTCAAACATTTCTGTGTATAATTAATGTTTTCTAAATAGAAAAATATTTTACAGATCAGAAGAGGTTAAATATCTTATTCATCAAAAGATTGCAGTGTCCTGAATACATTAATACCTAAACTGGAACCCTAACTGACTTTAGAAAGAGTTACATGTTTTTTCACTGATGACTGAATGTTATTACCACCTAATGGTTCCTTGTTGGCTTACATGAAATGAATGTGCTGGTCTCAGTCCAGTTTCTAGTGGACAGTTGTCCTTTTAAAAATTACATCCTTACATTGGCACGCATTGACACTCCCATTGGTGGTCTCAGTGGAGGCCCAAGATAGGAATGGGAATATTGTTGTTTATTATTTGTGTTTGTGGTAGGGGCCTGGGAAACCCAATCATTGACCGGAACTCATCCATTGTGCTAGATGATATACAAACCCACAGGAAAAAAAAAGGAAGTCCCTGCCCTAAGGAGTTTACAATTTAAGCAAAAAGAAAAGGAGTACTTGTGGCACCTTAGAGACTAACCAATTTATTTGAGCATAAGCTTTCGTGAGCTACAGCTCACTTCATCGGATGCATATTTTCCACGAAAGCTTATGCTCAAATAAATTGGTTAGTCTCTAAGGTGCCATAAGTACTCCTTTTCTTTTTGCAAATACAGACTAACTCGGCTGTTACTCTGAAACAATCTAAGCAGAGACTCAATTCCTCTTTTAAGGGCACTGGGAGTCTAGACTAGCCCTTAGTAATTTTCAGCTCCTTGCAGGCTGGGTAGAAACACTGCCCCATCTCAGGTGATTTCAGTTCTCAGTGACTTTTAGCAGGCAGGGCAGAAACACAGTTCTACCACAACTGATAATCAGCTCTGATTGGGCATTTAACATAACAAAAAGGCTCCTAATGAAGTCTGTTTAGTTCTATACTTTCAACAGTGGGGAAGAACAGATTAAACCAATCTAGGAAGGACTCTTGAGGGTACAGAGCCTCCTGGCTGTAGAATACCTGTTCCCACTTCTTTTATTTTTACAGGGCTCTGACATTTAAGCCACTGACTTAATGAGGTTCTTTCCACTGAGGGTGACAGGTTAAGCAGAGTCCTGCTTTCCTACAATAATTGCAACATTGGTAACCATATTTCACTGCCCCTGCATTCAGTATTAAGGTGATTTGTACCCAACACCAGCCAAAGTTGATCACTTTTTGCTGAATATGAGCAGGAGTAAACTATATTTACATAAACACACCCAAATCTCTCCCCCTCCCAGCTAGCTGTCAGGGAAGCATTCATTCAGACCCTGCTTACAAATGTAAGCTATTGATTCGTTCATATCTGCTGAAACACTGCAGAAAAATTGTAATTATGTCCAGCCTAACCTAAAACTGGAAATTCTGGGAATTAAACACCCAACCTGATCTCCTGAGACTTCTAGAACAAAGAATGTAGATAAACAGAGTTTGGATAACCATCCAGGCTTCTGGATACTTCCTTAAACTAATCTTCGCTAGTTTTCATGTAGGTAAATTACACCGCTTTGTCTGTCCTTTTGTGGTCATTATCTGTTCCTTTTATGCAGAGAAGGCAAAAACCCTCTCCCCACTCTTTTCCCAGGGAATAGTTCACTAAAATCTTTCTTCCCCCTATTTTATATTAAAATAATGAATGTGTCTCCTGCTGAAGTCTGTGGGAGAGGATCAGAGTAAAATTTGTTCTGAAACAAGTTTTCATGGGCTCTCTGTAAATTTGAATAATCATGTCTGGAGACTGAAAACAGATTTAATTTGGAGATAATCAACAACTGTGTACCTGGAAGCAAGCTAGCTGTTTGTAAACCGTAGCTGCAGATGGGCAGACCTCAAACAGAGTTCTGGCTGAACATAATGAATCCCATCAGGCAGAAGCAAGTTTTCTCTGGAGGATCTGAAGAATCCTCAGCTGTTCACACTTTTACAGATGGTGGTCACTAACTCTTCCATACAGTGATGATGTGTGGTCTCTTGTGGATGTAGGTGCGATACATCAGCCCCAGGCAGATGCCATAGCATAGAGTATTGTGAAGCCAGAATTATCATATTGTGCAGTACATTGTGCAGCCTAACTTTACAACAGGTTCTTTGGACTCCTGATCACAGCCAGATTCTGACCTCAGCTCAATGCAAAGAGGCCATTGGCCACTCAGTCGAGGATTCTCCAAAACAGGGAAATTCCCAGTTTGTGTAGACTTAGGTGCTGCACACCTCTTCCACCTCCCCACCCCAACCACTGATTGTCTTACCTATAAACTTCATCTCAGTGCAGCCCAGGCTCATTTCCATTTGTCTGAGAGAAACATTATTGCTGACAGATTAGTAGTGCTGTTTCAGTAAAGTGTATTACATAATATTTTATAATTGTTTCTTTCAGAATGCTCACTTTAACCCTCGTCCCTTCTTTCTTGACTGTCGGATACCCATAATGTAGCCTTTCCATGTCCTTTCACAGGACTCAGTTTGAGTTTTGATCCTTTACCAGGAGTGATAAGTGAACTAAATCTTCCCTAGTTGAAAGGTAATCTGATCAAGTAAACTTACACTGTAGCTTTCACTTTCGTTACACAAATGCCCCACTAGAGGTCGTCATGAATCATCTTAAATGAGAACAGACAAATTGTCAACCATGTATTAATTTAAACTGAGGTCAGTGATGGGGTTAGAATTGGGGCTCCGAGTTTCTTAGAGAAGTTCTGTCACTTGATTATAATGAACCAGCTCATTGAGTCAGTCCTGAAAGAGACATTCTTGTATATTACCTCGAGCTTTTTATTGCTAAAGCAATAAACATTGTTGTCCGCATAACTTTTAATATAGTCTTGTTCATTAGAGTCCTTTCTTCCATGTTTTCTACTAGTAGGTGTAAGGGAACAGGAATGCATGAAGCCAAGTTCCATGAAGGAATCAATTGTGGCTTTAAGTATTCAGTAGGAGAAAATGTCAAGATTTTTTTTGGGGTGCTGCAAAATTTTTCAAAGAAAACAAACCATAGAGGAACCACAACAGAACATCTTTGGAGAAAATACAGTTATGTCATAGCTGATACATCAATTGACTTTGCCTCCTCCAGGGCTGGATTGGCAGATACAAAGTAGCCTAGGAAATTTATTTTGACCAGATCAGGACATAGTGACTTTGCCTCCCCTCTAAGACACTGCTCTCGCTCCTCTTCACAAGCCCTAACTATTCTTCTCCTTTTGTCCATTCCTCTCCAGGCTTGATGGAGATGCAGATGTAGTCCAGGCAGTATCTTATGTATGGCTCACAAAGTTCCGCTATGACTCCCTTAGGGCCTCAGAACCATTTGTGTATGCTATTCAGAGAGAGATCCTACACAGGATCTGAGTAACTGAAGGAGGTTGCAGCCAAAATTTTATGGGCCACTCAAAGGACTGTTTATGTGTAAATCAAACATTTTGTCTTTTTGTTATTGTAGCATTTTGGCAGTGAAAAGTATTTAATAAAATTAACTTCTTTTGTCTCTCTTGCTGCTCCTCCTCCTCCTCTCCCTTTTCTGTTCCTTCATTCCGTTTTTCTCTCTCCTCTATTGTATATGGTATCTCATTTTTGTTCCCTAATACAATTTTTTTCTCTCCTCCCTCCACTTTCTTTTCAGTTTCTTTCTTCCTTCCTTCCTTCCTTCCTTCCCTTTGTTTTTTCTCATGTGCTTTCCTCAATATCCTTTTTCCCCCTCTTTTTTTAATCTCTGTCCCTTTGCTAATCTCTGTCCCTTTGCTGCCCAATGTACACCTCTTTCATTTTCCTCCTCTCACATTCTCGTGCACACCCACACTTGCCCCCTATCTCCCTCTCAGATTCTCTCTCATGTTGCTGCCCACTCTATTCACACCCACCCACACGGATAAATGTGTTCACTGATGCCCAGCCTACTCTCTCACACTCATACTAGTCTCCCATCCCTCACCTGAGAGACATTACAGTCTCTATTATTCCCCTGGTGCCTGCCTCCTTCATGCCTATATACCTGGTGTTGGGGGGGGGGGTGTGTGCGCATGCATGCACACGTGCACCCAAGAGCATGGAAAAGGTACCTGGCTGATCTTTGGTCTACCTGAGGCTGAGGGGAGACTGTAACCGCTGGGGCACCCATTGTCAGTTCAAGTGACAGTCTTTATGGGCACTCCGTTTCAAATGTGCATAAGCCCCCTGTGCCCTTGATTGGAAACTTCTTGTCAGCAGTGCCCACATGGTCCATGCATGTGCTCCAGCTAACGTCTTGCCATGTACTGAGAGTATATGGGGCAATGCCAGACCAATTGCTGATGCAGTTCCTTCTCAACCAGCTTTGTTGTTCCTATGGTTTCAGACAGGACTGTATTCAGGGGAGCTAGCCCATCCTGCCCACACAGCCACAACTACGCTGCCGTATTTAGTGTACTAGCTCAACCAAAGTAGCATGGGTATGCCTCCATCAGCTGGAAATTACACATACCCTTAAATTAATTTGGTGATTCTGCCATTACTTCACTCTCTGTAGAAGAGGTGTGAAGCAGGGATGACAGAGACACACCAACCACTTTTCCCTTCACAAAACTTTTACTTTGGAAGATTTAGATACTAAATGTGTCAACTGATTGGATTTTTAGAACATTTACTCTCAATGCAACATATCTGTGATTAAAAATACTATGAACATGAGTAGGATACGTCTACACTAGTTAATTTTTTACTTAACTGCCAGTTCAATTCTGTTAGCTCACCGGAGTTTACATGCTAAATGAGCTGCTCCACAAACATTTCTTCCAGGATGCAAACACGTCTGGTTTACCCTAGGGCTCAGTTTGAGTAAACCACACACATACGTGGAGTGTCCAGACTACGTGTACTAATGTGTTAGCTGGCAATTAACTTGAGTTAAAAAACAACCTCTCTTGTTGGTCACTTCTGTGCATCTTTAAGGATATCATCTGGACCTTTTCTGTTGACGAGGAGTTTGTTGCACTAAATATAGTACAGCCTTTTTCCACTAGAGTGTGACTGCGTGGGGCTCTAACTTACTATTGTTAGGTACAAGGCACGTTTTGAAGAAACAGTCCTCAAATTCTGCAAAAATGCTTCGACCACTGCAATTTAAGAACAACCCTCGTGGCTGTTTGACATTTTCAGAGGAGCTTGGTTTACAAGTGACCTTAGTGCATTGAATGTGAACTAAAGTTTAAATACAAGCTTTGCAAAACTGCCTCATTTCTATCTTGTTCGCACACAGAGGCACTGAATGGTTTTATGTTTCAGTGTTTTTAGTATTTTTTTCAAGAAATGGTGCTCAATTTTATCAGTAATCTGGGACCGTTAGTTATGACACAATAGCAGTTCAGCTGGATTTCTTAACTAGACATATCAGGTGGAATTTTCAAAAGAGCTTAAGGGGAAAAACTCAAAAACGTAAGGGAGTTGAATACCCAGCTCCTTTTGAGTCCTTTGAACAGTAACATTTCTCATAATAATTTAGAAATAAACTGATTTTTCTCCCTTGATAATTTGCCATTATAATGAACAGTTTAACTTTTACATGGGATGGTTGTTGGTGGAGTCACTTCCTTCCTTGGCTTTATCAAGAAGATATTCCCCAAGGAAAAGAGAGAGACCCAAGAATTCTTTAACTTGTTAAAAATGGACTTCAAAGAGAGAAGACTGTCTGTCTGTCTGTCTTGGCTAGTGCCTTTAGACTGCTCCTTTATGAAAAAAGTGGCTTCATGACCTTCCCCACCCCCCCTCAAATAAATAAATTAAATATCAGGAATATAAAGTTTTGGTTTCCTGGTATTTTTGGATCAGAAAATACACTGAGAGTTGAGTGTGCTCTTCCTGAAGCTCTGTTGAAGGGGAAGGAATTTTGAATCTCTCAGAGAAAGCGCTTTTCTCCCAACTGTTTGGGATTTGAATTAAAAAGGTGTTAACCTGAACAGAAACTCATACACATTTTAAATAGTCTATAAACATCCCCTCCACTCTTAAAGCTGCACTTTGGGTTCAGTCTATTGTGATGTCATTGTCCTTCTTTGGCCTCCTGCTAAAATGAGAGAAGGCAATACTTGATATTGCAGTGTATAAAAGCAGCAGAAAAAATTTTGTGAATGAAATCTTTGAAGTCCTGTGCATGGAAAAAAAAGCAATAAAGGGCTCAAACAAAAATCTCTTTTTCTCTCTCTGTTTCAGCAGCCATCACCAAATTAATTGCATGGAATATTAAGCAGGAACTTGTTTTGCAATCTTTCCTCATTTGGTGACTAAAGACTTCCTCTCTAAAAAGGTTTTGTTTGTAGGGATCACACCACCCAACACTAAAACCCCCATTTTCTGAAGGGAAGTTTTAGACAAGAATGTTTAATTTTTCCACCAGGTTGTCATATATTCTTTGGTGTCTTTCACACCCACTGTGGAACCACAAAGGAAGGGTGATAGTCACAAAGCCCATTGCTTCACAGTCAAGCATGAGGGGAGTGTTGTTAGCATGGTAAGGTGATAAATTACACTGTGCTCTAACATTGCAGTTGTGCACTGACCTTTAAATTGCCTTCCTGTTTGTACATAACATTGGGATGCCTCTAATGTTATGCTTCTGTTGGCAGCCTTTTCATTGCATACAACTGGCACGTACTTGTGATGTGCTATGTTGTTCTAATTGCAATTGTTCCCTCCTGATTATCATCAATCTTTCAGACGAAGTTTTCAAATCTGGATGTCTAAAGTTAGTCTCCAAAATCCATATTTAGGGCCCTGATCCTGCAAAGCTGATATATTTAGCACCCTATCACAGGGTCATTGGTCCCTGCGGATAGACTAAGCCCAGTTCCCCATGACCAGAACAATTGAGCCCAGTTCAGCTAATTAAAGAGGGCTAGGTTACACCTGGGCCTATAAAAGGCTGCTAGTAAGCAGCTGGGTAGAAAGGACTGAGACAGGCTGAGCCCTGGGGTGGGAAAGCCATACTGGAGTGGAGCAAGGGGCCAAGGGCTCAGGGAAGCAGCCCTGTGGCTGTTGCTCCAGGAAGGGAGCAGAGCTGGCTGAGGCCAGGAGCTGGAATGCCAGAGACCCCTGCGAGGGTGGTCCTGAAGCTTGGGGCTAAGAATGGAGTTTTAAGACTATTTTATGTTTGTTTGATAACCTTTGATTAAAGAAATAACTCTCCTTGAGAAGTCCAGGCATGGCAACACATTCTTTGGAGCTGGGGAGTGTTTCCTTTTTGCCCTGGTGACACACCCATATTGTAAAAATCTACTTCTACTAAAATAGTAGTCTCACTTCTTTCACTTTAATGGTTCCTCCCATGATCAAAAGGTCAATTAATTTCTCTACTGAAACTCTGAAAACAATGAAAATGTTTCCTTTAGTGGTAGAGCAGACTTTGGGAAGATAACTTAAGAATAATCATTGTTTGAGTCAGAGTCTTTTCTTGCACTGTACCATCTTTCTTCATAGGAAATGTGGCTGACCACTAACCCGATTCAGTAACTATAACTGGATTCCACAAATAGACCTGCAGGTTTCCATTCTCTTTTGATACATTTATGTTCTGAACTTGGAAGACTAAATCTGATCCTAAAAATCAAAACAGCATTTTTTTACCTACAAAATCAATACTTTATTACAGGTTAGATATAGGGCCTAATCCTGCAGCCCTTATATAGACAAAACTTCTGATGAATTTAGCCCAAAGTCAATTGCTTTGGAAAGTTTGAAAAAAATCCATCCAGTCCAATGCTGGTAAATATTGCCAAGTTCTATTGTAAAAAGATGTTAAGAATTTTCCCCCATCACTAAAAATTTCTCTTCACTCTAACTTGGAAATGCATTCAAACACCCCCAACAAAAAATAGTTACTAGCAAATGAAATTAAAATCTGTGCAGTAAAACAGTTACACTAATTGTAGACTTATGTTACTGTTTAATGGACTAGTAATAAAGGAAATAAGAATCCTTTATTGAAGGTCGGGGTTTGTTTTTTTTGTACTTTCGCTGTGGATTCGATAATTGCTTAAATTTTTGTCATAAGTAAATCTGTGGACAGATTAATGTTTAGTCTTTTTTCCTTAAAATATGGAAATTAAATTCAAAACTGAAATTAATATTAAACTTTTATGTAACATTAACATCACGAGTAAGACTTTTCCACCTTAAAATTGTAAACATTCCCTATTCAGAAAATAATGTTGATCCCAAATCCCTTAGTAACTTTAGCTTGCCCATATTACCCCCAGGGAGTATTTTGGATTACTAGTTTTTTTCCCCACGTGGGTTTTTTCTACAGAGTGTCTTCATAACAATCCTACACGGTGGGTTCCTGCAAATATTATTAACCCCATTTTATAGAGTTTACAATTGGTTAAAATTATGCACAGATAAGTTGCTTTGCTCTAAGTCATGCAGAACCCACTATTTCCTGACACCCAGTGCCCTGCCCTAACCACTGAATCACAATCTTTACCTTACTTTGTGACACTTAACTTACAAGAGGTATAGTGATGGAAGCCACCAATTTAGTGTCATTTCCTTAACAGTTTTTATACAGAGAGTTACAAATAAGCTTTACCTGACATCTCTGAATATGTCATATGTTGAAATTCTCTTCTTTCAACATTGATTCCACTCTGGTCATTTTAGAATCAAACTTTGAAAGTTCTGTGCAATGAGTAGGCTGCTGTGCCTGTAAAACCCTGTGTGTGTGTGTGAAGAGGTGTATTGATACATAGGTTGGTAAATGTTCCATAAGGGTGGGTAGCTGTGCATGCAGTTCTCATATATATATATATATAGGTGTGTGTGCATTTCTGTATGCCAATGTAGATGTTTGCAGGCACTAGGGTCGCACGTGTCGTCTTTGCTCACCTCTTGTACAGGCCTGCGAAAGCTTGGCTCTAAGGGCAAGAGGTTTCCTTCATGTTACGTTCATAGTGGATTTCTCCATTCACTTATATACTAGGGTGGATTAATTTCCTCCTCTACAGGACTCACTGGGTGCAAATCTATTGTCTGTGTCAGTGTTTCATAACTTTTCCTGGTTAGTACCTCCTTATTTGAATTAAAAAAAAAATTGTTGCAAATCTCACATATTCTTACTTTTTACCATATGTAAAAATTGTATCAAAGATAAGCCTACGTCAGATTGTATCAAAGATAAGCCTACAAGATGTTGACAGAGAACACTTGAAGGCTAAAGGTGTGAGTCACTCCCCCATTCCCAACACCGGTTGAGAAATACTGGTCAATATTATGTGGGAAGTCAGACTAAACCGGACAGTCTCTATGGAAAAAATAAATGGACACAAATCAGAAGTCAAGAATTATAACATTCAAAAACCAGTCAGAGAACACTTCTTTGGTCACTCGATTTACAGACCTAAAAGTTGCAATTCTTCAACAAAAAAAACTTCAAAAACAGACTCCAACGAGAGACAGTTGAATTGGAATTAATTTGCAAACTGGATACAATTCACTTAGGCTTGAATAAAGACTGGGAGTGGATGGGTCATTGCACAAAGTAAAACTATTTCCCCATGTTTATTCCCCCACACACACTGTTCCTCAGACGTTTTTGTCAACTGCTGGAAATGGCCCACCTTGATTATCACTACAAAAGGTTTTTTCCCCCTGCTCTCCTGCTGGTAATAGCTCACCTTAAGTGCTCACTCTTGTTACAGTGTGTATGGTAACACCCATTGTTTCATGTTCTCTCTGTATATAAATCTCCCCACTGCATTTTCCACTGAATGCATCCGATGAAGTGAGCTGTACCTTACGAAAGCTTATGCTCAAATAAATTTGTTAGTCTCTAAGGTGCCACAAGTCCTCCTTTTCTTTTTGTAAATTATCATAGTAGTCATTTCTGGCCTGAATCTGTATATCCAGCTAGCTATAATTTAAATGCGAAGAGTGAGATTCACACCAATGCAGAGGACCAACCCACTTAAAGCCTTTAATGGGAGGCTAAAATTTATGCTGAGAACCTTGTGTAGCCCTTTTGCATTGACATATATTTTAGCCTAACTTATCTGCCCCTTCTTCCAGTTGCTATGGCAGAAGAGCTAATGTACTTGTAGATAATTTCTCCATGAAGCGTGGGACAGTACAGAATAGGCACAGTTTCCATACTCTGGTTTGTAACGTAGTGTTTTGGAAGCCTCTGCCACATCTTGGTGTCACATCCCACAGCTGTGAAACCACTAGCAGTGCCGATACTGCTTGTGTTGGGGGTGTGGGTGGGCGGGCAGAAGGAGGTTAGTAACAAATTATGGAATGGATTTGACTCCGTGCATGTACAGATATAAACAAACCCAGAGATTACAAAAAAGTACTGATATTTGATGTAATCAAATCAAGTCCTTAATCTTTTGAACCATTATATTTGCTTCCCTTTTTGTAAATTCAGTGTATCAGCTCTCCATCCAGGCAATATTCCAAAGGAAGAATTCACTGCAAAACACAAACATTATGCCCTGCATATTGGTAAATTACTGGTCTTTGTATGGGAAGAATTCAACATACTATTAATAAATTGTTGAGCTTGTGCCATTTAACTATTGCTTACAGACATTTGATTTTATTAAACAGATTAGTATAGATGCAACTCTAAATCACGTTCAAATATTTCAGGCCTCTCGGACTTTGTTTAAACAATAAGCTTTGTATAGCCTTGCTATAGCAACTGAAATACAGTACAAGGGTTATATCAGTATGACAGAGAGTGCTCTGTGTTTCTGCAGAGTTTATTGCTTACCAGAACACGGCAACGTTACTAAGGAGGCTGCAGTGGGCTGGAATATCTCTGGCATGAGTAGACTTTTAGAGGTGGATCTCCCATGTGCAGTAAAAAAGCAAGAATAATTGAAGTGAAGGATTTAGAGATGTATGAAACACTGGTTTGGTCAGCAGGGGTACATGTGAATGTTTACTTTGGTTATGAGCATTTCTCTTTTCACAGTGAGTTTGGGGCTTGAGCAAAACCCAAATGTCAGTTCAAAATTCTTACACAAAGATGGAATTTCCCTGGGTTTTGTGACTAAATCAGCAATTTTGAATGGTTTTATATACAATTTTGAGTTGGCCCATCCTGGATTGAATTTTTTTTTTTTTAAAGCCATAGTCAGCTTTTGATGATGCTGATTTGAGGCATGAGTCTGTAATGAAACCCCAAACCAGTTGAAAGAAAAGGAGGACTTGTGGCACCTTAGAGTAACAAAATTTATTTGAGCATAAGCTTTCGTGAGCTACAGCTCACTTCATTGAATGCATTCAGTGGAAAATACAGTGGGGAGATTTATATACACAGAGAACATGAAACAATGGGTGTTACCATTGTAAGGAGAGTGATCACTTAAGGTGAGCTATTACCAGCAGGAGAGCAGGTTTTGGGGGGGGGGTGGGACCTTTTGTAGTGACAATCAAGGTGGGCCATTTCCAGCAGTTGACAAGAACGTCTGAGGAACAGTGTGTGTGGGGGAATAAACATGGGGAAATAGTTTTACTTTGTGTAATGACCCATCCACTCCCAGTCTTTATTCAAGCCTAAGTTAATTGTATCCAGTTTGCAAATTAATTCCAATTCAGCAGTCTCTCGTTGGAGTCTGTTTTTGAAGTTATTTTGTTGAAGAATTGCCACTTTTAGGTCTGTAATCAAGTGACCAAAGAGACTGAAGTGTTCTCCGACTGGTTTTTGAATGTTATAATTCTTGACGTCTGATTTGTGTCCATTTATTCTTTTACGTAGAGACTGTCCAGTTTGGCCAATGTACATGGGAGAGGGGCTTTGCTGGCACATGATGGCATATATCACATTAGTAGATGTGTCAGTGAACGAGCCTCTGATAGTGTGGCTGATGTGATTAGGCCCTATGATGGTGTCCCCGAATAGATATGTGGACACAGTTGGCAACGGGCTTTGTTGCAAGGACAGGTTCCTGGGTTAGTGGTTCTGTTTTGTGTGGTGTGTGGTTGCTGGTGAGTATTTGCTTCAAGTTGGGGGGCTGTCTGTAAGTGAGGACTGGTCAGTCTCCAAAGATCTGTGAGAGTGATGGATCGTCCTTCAGGATAGGTTGTAGATCTTCAATGATGCGCTGGAGAGGTTTTAGTTGGGGGCTGAAAGTGACAGCTAGTGGTGTTCTGTTATTTTCTTTGTTGGGCCTGTCCTGTAGTAGGTAATTTCTGGGTACTCTTCTGGCTCTGTCAGTCTGTTTCTTCACTTCAGCAAGTGGGTATTGTAGTTGTAAGAACACCTGATAGAGATCTATCGGTTGAGTGTCACATGGTTTGGAGCTGCATTGTAAACATTTATTTCATGAAGTTCTAGCCACATTAGCACTAGTATGGCCAGATTTTACTTATAAAATACACAAGGCTTTTTAAAATTTTATTTTAAAGGCTTTATTAAAAATGTATTAATTGTTTCTGGAAATTCTAAGCATATGGGACTGGGCTGCAGCTGAAAGGAGGTGTCTTCTTATAGACTAAGAGATGTTTTGCCTTCAGACCAGAAGCAGCTCTATGAACCACCGGGAAATGTTGCATGGACAGCTGGTGGCATGCAGCCTACAGATGGTGTACCATTGTCCCAGAAGTTATTAATAAGGCAATTCACAAGCAACACGTGATTTGCCTGCACAGATAACAGTTCTGTCCCATCCAAACTGAGATCAGAATTATGATAGCAACAGCCTACAACTTGTATATAAATATTTAAAATGCAGTTATGGTCAGAAAAGAAACGGAAAATGCCCCTTGTATGTATTCAGAGTCCTCTGCTAGGTTTAGTAATAAAAGTTAGCTTTTACTCCTGCTAGCCCTATAGAACTAATACACCTAAGAGAGACTGACATAGATTCTAGTTAATGTTGTGCATCATCAACTAAATCATTCCAGTTGCAGTGTAGCATGGGATACATACTCAGGCAGCTAGCCGGAGACACCTCCTGTGCGTAGCTGGTGTGTTTTTAGTGTGCTAGCTCGAACAGAGGTAGCGTGGGTCAGTCTACCCAAGTTCGGAAGCATATTTCCAGTTGTGGTGCAGCTAAACCCTAAGAGAGAGCCAGTTCTCTCTCCGTTTATGAATTTGTTCTCTCTCCACTAAGAGATTTGATTCTCTTCAACTGAGAGAGAGCCAGTCCCCACTCTAAATCCTGAGGCTCCAAACACTGAGGTTTCCCAATCCAAGAAGAGCCCTTGAGTTCATGTAAGCAGTATTCAGTGACTTTGCTCTCCAAGACATTTTCTTTTAACTAAAATCCTTTATAGACAAGAACCTGGGGTTTGGAACCTTAAAAGGTCCAAAAATTCCAAATGTAAGCAAACAGAGGAAAGAAAGTGCTTTCCCGAAGGTCAAAAATACAAAGAAGAAATCACCACCACACCAAAGACTTAGACAACAAAAGGAAGGGTGAGAACTCCCACTTTGTTCTACAGCATAGGAAAGATTTTTAAAGTCAGTGTTTACTGCAAGGGGGAATTCCATGGGGAATTTCTGTGCTTTGAAGGAAGCCAGAATTCATCTTGGGACCATGAAAATGCTGCCTTTCTAGATTTCTGAACTCCTTTGTAGTTCAGATTTGTGTTCCATGAATCCAGACCATTATCCTTGAGTTGAAATCCCATATTAATAAATGTAACAACATCCATAGATATTAACATATCCTAATTCCATATGAACACAAAGAGAGATTATACTAGAAGTAGGAAAGAAATAGAACCTTATAGTAGCTTAAGGATGGGGAAAAACTTTCCAAAGATCGGTTTCAGAGTAGCAGCCGTGTTAGTTTGTATCCGCAAAAAGAAAAGGCGTACTTGTGGCACCTTAGAGACTAACAAATTTATTTGAGCAAAAGCATCCGATGAAGTGAGCTGTAGCTCACAAAAGCTTATGCTCAAATAAATTTGTTGGTCTCTCAGGTGCCACAAGTCCGCCTTTTCTTTCTCCAAAGATTATAACTGGACAAAGCTATAGGATTTTAATCTGACAACATTGTAACTAAAACTGATTTGATGTGAATTTTAAACTGCATGCTGTCACCTGTAACTGCCAGAATTATTGTTCACACCTTGTGTGTAGTGTTGAGGTCGCTTCACTTCACTTGCCTTACGATATTATCTGGTTTATTGCTTAAAAGAACTAACGTTAAAATCTTTGGTTTGATTCCTTAACTAAGTTTCAGTTCCAAAGTCTAAATCTTTTAGAGCAGGGATTCTCAACTTTTTTCTTTCTGAGGCCCACCAAACTTGCTATAAAAACTCCATGGCCCACCTGTGCCACAACAATGGGTTTTCGTCATATAAAAGCCAGGGCCAGCATTAAGGGGTAGCAAGCAGGGCAATTGCCCAGTGCCCCATGCCACAGGGGGCACTGTGAAGCTAAATTGCTCTGGCTTCTGCTTTAGCCACAGGTGGTAGGGCTCAGGGCCTCAGGTTTCAGCCCCATGCAGTGAGACTTTGGCTTTCTGCCCTGGGCCCCAGCAAGTATAACACTGGTCCTGCTTGGTGGACTCCCTGAAACTTCTTCGTGGCCCCCCCGAGGGGGCCCTGAACCTCTGGTTGAGAACCACTTCTAGAATTACTTTTCTGTACACAGTTAGCAAATCTCCCTCCATTCTGTCTCTTTACAAAGAGACTGTCAGCTTCTGTGAGAGAAATGCCTCTAATTACTTTAAATAAACTCTATTCCCATTTTAACTGAGTTTTGACTTGCACTCAATATGTTAAATTTCTCCTTTCTAATCTATACATTTGAATATCTACAAAAAAGTCCATTCCTTATCTCCTAACCTTATTCCAAGTTTAAAGAGGACTTTCATTTAACAGTTAAAATACTGGCTGCTCAGTGTATTTCAAACTACAGAGTTATCTAATGTGTTGATATGTTACACTCTACAGTAGCCTTCTTTCCATTTTTATATCTGATCATTTAAATTTTACTGGTTTATCTTATTTCAAATACTAAGAGTCCTGTGTTCCTTAATTACTTTTCTGCATATTGCTGGTGTTTGGTTTTTTATATATTATGCAGACTTTGTCTGTGACCATCTGTATCTAAAAAAAGAAAAGGAGTACTTGTGGCATCTTAGAGACTATTTCATCATGTTTATTCCCCCCCCCCCACTGTTCCTCAGACGTTCTTGTCAATTGCTGGAAATGGCCCACCTTGATTATCACTACAAAAGGCAACCCCTCACCCCCCCCCCACCCTCCGCTCTTCTGCTGGTAATAGCTCACCTTACCTGATCAGTCTCCTTACAGTGTGTATGGTAAGACCCATTGTTCCATGTTCTCTGTGTATATAAATCTCCCCACTGCATTTTCCACTGAATGCATCCGATGAAGTGAGCTGTAGCTCACGAAAGCTTATGCTCAAATAAATTGGCTAGTCTCTAAGGTGCCACAAGTACTCCTTTTCTTTTTGCAGATACAGACTAACACGGCTGCTCCTTTGAAATCTATATCTAAAAGTCTCTTATGCAAACTAACTGAATGACAAAAGTATCTCCTTCACATCTATCTCAAGTTTTCTAAACAATTCACTTTGCCTAGAATTCAAACTTCAGCTGTACCCACTACTTGCTTAGGCTCTGTTACTAGCTTTCACCATTTCTAAACTTTAGCCTAACTCCATCAAACCTATAGGTAATTTATTCAGCCTGCCGTGTTTATTGTAATAGTCACAGTGCATGAAGCTATTGTATCATTGCTTTCTATGTTGTCACAGTAACAAGTTTCACAGTAACACAATTTCAAGCATCAGGGTTCCAGAATCCAGGAAAATGCAGAAATGGAGGATGAAATTAGAGCTAAAATAATAAATACCTGGATCAGATGGAGAGAGAGAGAGAAAGATACCAGTGATTAAAAGGGAAAGTCTATAAAATGTTGGTTCATCCAGTTTTAGTGTATTGTGCTGAGTTTTGGACAACAAAGAAGAAACATGAGCAAATGGTCTGTTACACAGAAAAGCAAATGTTGAGATGGAGGAGTGTGTGTAAGCAAGAAAGGCAGAGTGTGGAATGTCCATAAGGTATCCATAGTTCAAAAAAAAAAAAGAGAGTGCAGACTCGGATGATTTGGTCATGTAAAGAGTTGTCCTGACAACTCTGTGGGTAAGAGTCCAACAGTTCAAGACTGAAGGAAAAAGAGGCCAATCCAAGAAGTAGCTGTGGCACATCATAAAGGAAAACCTATCGATATGTGGTGTGATAGAGATTCTAGTACTGAACAGCACTCTTTGGAGGGAGAGGACTTGTAGAGCGAACAGCATTGGATGGGTTGGTACAAGGAAGAAGAAGAGTTGTCACAATAACACACTTGGACTTGGCATGTGTGTCTAAACACTGCTTAATTTCAAGCTATAGAATCATGCTTACCCCTCAGAGTATTATATTCTTAAACCAACAGTAAAAGTAATAGTAATGGTTTTGCTAGATTTTGTTTCAGTTGACGCTACTTTCAATTATATTGTCCTAACCAACATGTCTAGTTTAATCAAAATTGTTTTTCTTTACTTCAGATATTTTAATAATAAATTGAATTTTAGTTATTGTAATCTGGTGCAAGAAGATTATACTTGATATATATAAGTTTAGCTGTTGATTTATGACGATAATGCTTAGCTGCTAGTGAATCTTAATGAATGTAAACAACCTGTTGATGCTATTAGTATCCTAAGTAATTAAATGAATACCGTTGTTGATGCTCAAGCTTTTTTGAATTTTATACTGTTTTATAATAGTCCATTCAATATAGTTTTAATTTACTTTATATTTTAAGAATTCCATGTTAAGAGGTTGCTTTAAGTATTGCTACATTGTATCATTCATTTTATGTACCTTTCTTTCCCTATAGTTATCTCATTTGCATAATCCTTGTGATCTAATTGTTAGTTTCTTTTAGCATTTTTTATTACTTGAATAAACATTTTATATGTTTCAAGTTCAATGGTTTATTTTGGGGCATCCCTTAGTGTATAGGAAGAAGAATCTGTGGTGAATTCTGTGATTTACCCCTTAAGAGCAGTCTCATTAATGAACATAATCAATAATTCCATCCTTTTGATTCGGTTTTCTTGAACTAGTCGTGAGAGAAGCAGTTAATTATTAATTACTATCTAATTGCTTCTCCCAATTATCAATTTTGATGATTGTTTGTTTTTCTTTTGGTTATTTTACTTTGAAAATTACGTGTTGTCCTATTCCTTTGGACCCCCAAAGCCCTTCCCCAAGGGGTGGTACTGTAAACACAGTCTGCTCTCCTCAAAAGAGTGACTAAGGCCGAGTTATTTCTGCTCCCTTTGGCACAGGCAATGGGTGTGTACCCCCTGGTCTCAGCAGTGTGAGTCAAACCCAGAGTCTAAGATTGTGCTGTTTTGGAAAACGGAAAAACTGAAACAGTGAGATAAAAAAGAACTGCGAGGGAGGGAAGCACAAGATTTTATCCTGGGCACGGAGAGAACTCACTGGCAACCGTTTTCATGGTTATTTATTTTCATTATAAACTTTACCATCATGAAATCTCTGAACTCTGGATCCGATAGTAATCGTCTTTTGGAATTACTTAGTAAGATTACGACTTTGATCTTCTGCTTTGGCCCCCTCCCCAGTAATCATTGCCCACTTTGGTGTTCATCTGTCTGTAGCATGGCACATTTTATAGAGCAAATTTAATACAAGATTCAGAATGAAATGTAAATGATCTTTACTGTTAATATTGGTATTATAAATTAGACTCCATCACAGCATCTACCAAGACCCTGTAGCACTAACACTGCAGGGATTTGCTGGTCAGCCTCACCAGTTACTGTCACCTTGATAAGTAAGCAGGAGTGGTCTGGAATATTTAACAATTCAACAATGTGAAATGTGGTGCGAGTTCTGCAGTTGTTCTGCACAGATGGTTTCTCTCATCTCTGTTTCAATAGTTGTTGAATGTCTTAACTGTTAAGGTTGGGGAAGTGCAAAAATGAGAAGGAACTTTAAGCCTGAATCTGATTTTACATTGAGTAAATCAGGATAATCTCCACTGAAGTAAATGGAGTTATACCAGTGTAAAATGGATGCAAGAGAATTGGGCATCTAGAAAGAATTAGAATATTAGAACAAAGAGGTTTCAGACGATAACCGAGATGGCTGTGCTTCAGTATTTACCTCCTTAATTCAGGTGTCAAAACCTTCTTATGATAGAGGAAAAGCGACCATAGAACTTCTGTGCTTTTGTCATGTAACTTTAATTTAGGAATTGCTTGTCATTATTTCACACTTTGCAGTAAATTAAATAGTAAAAATGTGCTACATACCTACTTGCTTAATACATAAATAGTAATATCTAGCTTATATAACTTAAAATAAACTTATTCTCAATTGTCACATTTTATAATACATTTTAATCAATACAATAGAACTGCACACATTTATTAACACTTCATAGCCTGGACAAGTTCTCATTTGGCTTATTGGTCTGTTTTATGCATTTCTGTAGCTAGTACAAAAATTGACAATTTAAAAGTATTTTTTTTCTCCCAGTATCAATTATTTTACCCATCATGCTCAGATAAAGGGTATTATCCTAGCTCTTCCAAACTGTTGTCCGTCCTGTGGGATTTAATATGTCAGAATTCACAGTGGGATACAATTAATTAATAACTATGTATCCAGTTTCAGTTTAGTGGCATAAAGTAGAGAGGATCTCCCCCTCGACCGCCCCCTTTCCACTCTATCAGGCTTGGAAACCTAGCTTGGGTGCCTTCATCTGGTTGGGTTTTATCATGTCTGATAGTCTATCTGCACTTCCTCCAGCACTTCAGAGAATGAAGTTTCCCTTATCTACACTGAGCCCGAGTTGCACAGGGAGCAACCTCTTTGCTGTCGGTTAATTGACATGCATAGTCTACCCTCAGACTTTCCTGGCATCAAACTGCTCACTTAACACTGTTGACCTGAAGCGTGTTTAAAAGATTACGGTAGGCTTCTGATTTCAAGAATCTCGGATATGAGTCCCGCTCCATTAGCACATATACAGTTTTTTGGGCTTCGTCAAAACTCGTGAAAGTTGGGTCTTGAGCCTTTTTAGCTGTAGCTTTCCTTGTATGATAGTCAATATTGATCTAGGAAGAGAAAATCAAACTTTGTTAATATCTTTTAAATACTTTTTGCCGTTATATTTGTCACTGTCTTCCTGAAACACAGACTCTCAGTCTTAAAACTCTGTCCAAGGTTTCTTTAAGCTACAATAATTAATTTATCCTGAAATAGCACCTTTCATTCAAAATTGATGGAACTTAAAAAAAAAATGGCATACAAACACTACACGGGAATTGCCATTCATTAGTGCAATGCAGCCACTTCAGGGATCAGAAAGAGTAACAACAACTTAAGCCAGAAAGTGAAGAATAAAATATCCAATTAAAATTGAAGGAGAATTTTTTGGTAGGATGTAGGCATCTAGTTTGGAATGTGGCCTATGCGAGCACTTCTACTTTTCTCCAAAGTGTCCTTTAATCTTTACGGACCATAAATGATCCAGACAGGTTTCATGTCTCATTCAAGTGACAGCACCTCCATCAGCAGAACTGGCTCTTAACATCTTGTTCAAATCAATACCGACTTAGGGGGAAGAGTGCCACCTGTTGAATCCCCAGCACTACTTTCACCTGATGAGTTCACTGCTCAAGGCAGTATGGCGGAAGGTGACAAAATGAAAACATAAGAACCTATGACTTCTCTTCCTGTTTGATTAAAGATGAATCTGTCCTTGTCTAGCCCCACGTCTATCCCTTGTCAGCTCCCATAATCTTTCATATGTAACACAGTACAGATTAACTTTGTACTTACTTGTTTAGCTGCATCTATCTGAACAAACTCTTCATAAATCTTCTCTGCCTTGTCTCGCAAGTGATCAGACTTGGTTTTCTTATAGTCCTCACAGGCCAGCCAGAACTCAATGTTCTCCTCACTGAATTCTGACTTCAGGAACTCCCTGAAGGCACCTTGACCACCTACAGCAAACAGAAATACTTAATCAATTATAATGTTATATTTATAACTTAAATTGGGGAAGATAAAATAAATACAATTAAGATAAAGGTCACATTGAAGTCTCCTATTATAGTAATAAGATTTTGCTGAAATATACTCTGTGTGTGTGTGTGTGTGTGTGTGTGTAATATATATATTGTGGTGCACTGCAAATGAAGGGTCTGATCCAAAGGCCACTGAAGTCAGTGGGAGTCTGTTCTTTTCTGCATGGTCTGACTTTGGCTCCAAGTGCACACGTAGCTCTTATCCGCATTATTTGGAGTAATGTGGGCATGTGGAATCTGATCCAACCCCATTGAATTTAATGAGATTATTTCCATTTACGTCAGTGGGAGTAGCACTGTGCCTATGGAAAGGATGGGCTGTAAAGTTAAGGCAATATATTACAATAGGTAGCCATGTGACTGTGAAGATGTGAATTACTGAAAGGCTATTGGACATTGTTTTTAGCATTATTCACAGAATGCTACAGCTTCATAGATTTATTTAGTCTGCATGAAAGCTCACTAGATTAACATAAGAAAGTAGTAGTGATCAAAAAATACACTCACTTTGGCTGGCAAGAAGCTTTTCCAAAGACTGGGACCACTGCATCACCTCTTCTGCAGAAAGCCTGTGGTGACCAAAAGAAAAAAAATACTTAATGCAAGAAACAAAATGTTAACTGTTTAGTTATTTTGGTTAATGGCCTCTTAGGAATACGTAAAGAATACAATTGATTATTCAATGTTATGAAAATGCATAGCTTGCTCATAAAATCTCTGGGGGACTCTGCATGAATTGGTTGCATGCTATTGCCCCTTAACTCAGACAAGTAAGAAGCAGCAGGGTTCTTGAAGTAAATAAAAGGAGAATGGAGGGTCTGTGGTGAAAGTCCTGGATTGACCTGGTTTTCATTCCAAGACTCATTAACTTCTTCTGTAACCTTGGGCAAGTCACTTCACCTATCTGTGCCATTTGTTATCCCTCTCTCTAAAATGGGGATGGTAATATTTCTCTACTTCACAAGGGTGTTGTCAGGCTTTAATTCATTAATAATATAAGTGAAGTATTAATGAATAGGTGTGGTGATTGAGCACCACTGAACTGCCCATAAACAATTAAAAAGGAAATGGAAAAAAGGAAAACAAAAAGAATTATTTCAACTCCATTGATACCCTCTGTGTGGTGATGCCCGATTTATAAAAAACAAAAACAAAAACAAAAAAAAAACCTTTTGTAACTAGGAAATTGAAAGTAGTTTGATCTTAGAAATATTTTATGGTTCATCATGTACTTTACACATGAGTGAAAATGTAATAGACTTGTTTGTGAGGACAAAATATGGCAATCTAGCCTTAGTTCATAATTACTATGTATTTCTAAGAGTCCAGTACTTACGTCACATTTCTGGAGTTAGACTTGATGCTAGATTCAAGATGTGGTACCATGGACTTCAAATAGCTTTTCAGATCTGCACCACTGAAACCAATGATCAGATGTGTAATGAATGGATGATACTGGTTAAACACAGTTACAGTTAGGTAGCATTCTGTATGAAGGTCTTAGGACTTGTAAACATTTAGGGCCAGATCATTCACTTCCACAGCTGATGCCAATGAGATACTTATGCAAGTAATTACAAGCAATTGCTCCTTCTTTCCTACCCACTCATTTTTATATTCAACTTATTTAACTTAGGAACTGCTCATCCATATCCCTTTCCATTCAAACCCTGTTATAATAATGTTATCATTTTATAGCATTGAACATGCTATGCAGAATATGCTTTGCTGTGGGTAAACTCTGTGAAATGGCACTAATTCTGAATTCTCAATTTGCTAATGTTAATTTCACTCAAAACACGTTTTCATTTGACAGTAAGTCACATATACTTACAAAGCCTTTTGCTTCCTTTTATGAACTTTGCCTTCTCCAAGCTTGCAATCTGCTTCTTTCAGTTCGGTTGGGTGGTTGTGAGGTAAAAATAATCCTGGCATATTGCTTAGTGTCGATGTGGGGTTCACTTCTGAAGAAATAGTCCTGAGAGCTGCAATTGTCTGCTTGCTGTCTGTGGTGCCTGTTGCCTTTTATTGATCCAAACTGCCTCTCGAATTGGTGTGAACAGATCTGTTTATCATGCAACATAACCGCAAGCTGTGGAAGTTCCCCTTTTTCAGTGCACAGTGACGTGTGTCTTTCAAAAAGAAAACAGACAGCATTCGTCTTGTGGTGAAGACTGAACCGGATGAGACTGGGTCTGTTTTGTGAGGCAAAAAAAAGTCTTAAGTAAAATTTGAAAAAGCACAAAAAAATCTTGTCTACATCTGATTGGTGATTTGAAAAAGTCTGTTATAAGTATGTTTTGGGACTTTTATTAAATGTGCTTCTAGATGTTCCAGGTTCATTTCGTCTAGTTAGAATGCACCTGCTATACTATGGGATGGATCAGCTATATCAATTAAATACAATTAGAGAGATGAGGTGGGTGAGATAATATCTTTTTTTGGACCAAATTCTGTAGGTGAGAGAGACAAATGTCTTCAGGTCTGAAGGTCTCACCTGAAGAAGAGCTGTGTAAATTCCAAAGTTTCTCTCTCACGCTGACGGACTCTGCTCCAATAGAAGATATTACCACACTCACCTTGTCTCTCTAATATCCCAGGTCTAACACTGCATACATTATGTACAATGGCATGTACTGGTGCCACGAGGTAGCAGAAGGTAAGAAGTTAGAAAACATCCTGTGTTAATATCAGAGTTCTGCATCCATAATGTAGCACACTATTTACAACCTATTTATGTTAATTGCACCTTGTGTTAGAATACTGTGAGCAGTACTGCAATATGTTCGTTTATGCTTGGTCTAAAATATGGAAGTGTTTCATACTGGCTTTTGTAGGAAAGGTCTTGAGAGTTGTCCTGAGTAAATTTGATCCAATTATTACATTTCATACCATGCTTTTGTAGAAGCCTAATGCCATATTTTATAGGTGTCTCCATTTCCAGTTGTGTGATAGGGTTATTTCTAAATTGCTGTACCAATTGCTGTTTGCAGAAGGCAAAGTAAACCTATAACACACTGACTGAAGTGATTTGCCTTTGCTCAAAATTCTGTATTTTCAACACTTGGGATTAGGGCTTGAGTCTACTTGCTCATGGTGCATAGGAACTTTGCCTAGTCAGGGGGAATTCTGCAGATTTCATTTAAAAAATGTCTGTAACCCTTATGTTTGTGTGAAGATAACCTTCAGAACAGAACAATGGAGGCAGTGTTGTCTTTGAGTCTACACACACGCTGCCTGAAATATCTGCCTCAGGCCAAAACTGGTGCCTCCATACACAACCTGAGTAATTAAGGAGTGCCTCTGGGCTAGAACACGGGAATAACCTTTGTGGCTTGTATCTCCATTATGTGCGGAAAATGTATGATTGATATGATTCACCAGCCTTGCCCTAAATCCCTGCTAGTACACAGGGAATTCCCATAGAACTGAGCTTCAGAACATACAAGGGCTGTATAACTCTTGCAGAGGTTCCCTTAGAAAACATCTACACTGCAACTGCAACGTGCATTTAGCCCATGCCAGCTGACTGGGGCTTGGACTATGGGGCTAACTGTGGTGTAGAAGTTCCAGCTTAGGCTGCAGCCTGAGCTCTGGGACCCTCCCACCTCACAGGGTTCTAGAGCCTGGATGTCTACACTACAATTAAATATCCCCACAGCCAGCTGCAGGTAGACATACCTTAAATCAGACATACCTTAAGTCAGATCTCATTCCTTTCACTACAGAATTGCACTAGTTCTGCTATTACAGAAACCTCCATGGGTGCAGGGGAGGGGTCATAATTCTTCCCCAAGAGACGTGAGAGTTTCCTTCATTTATCTCTTTGGAATGCTGATTTGGAAACTTCTGTGTGTTTCGGTTGACCCCTGAAAGCTGCTGTCTATCTGGGGTTTCTGGGAAGTTTCAGCTGTTTCCTTTCCTTAAACCCTGCATGTGCTTTGAGCTCTAATTTGTAACTAGTGGATAATGTGACCAGGTTGCCTGAGATCTCAGTTACTGAGAACTTGCTCACCTCTCTGAAATTGCTCCTACAGGAGTGTGGTATTGAGGGTATAGTCTGAATGAAAATTAGGTCGCAGTAGTTGATATAAGCATGCAGATGTGACGTTTGAGAGCTAATTTGCATGTTGAGCGTGTCAGGATGATGGCAGCTCGGCTGTCCTCTGAACGTTGGCAATCACGTAAGTGTTCCGGTCTGAATACTTCCTGTGGTGCAGTTGGTGCTCACATTATCAGGTAAACAATGAAGTCCACAGAGGCAGGCTTATTTACTAAATGCTCTCAAACTCTCTGACCCCATGCAGGGCTAAAAAGGAAGGAAGAGTTGTTAACTTTCAAAAAATTGTTTTTATAATAAAGCCATTTGTTGTCTAGCTGCTGGATTTTTTTTTCTTTAAGTACTATGGGAATTTTGTAGCCTACAAAATAAATGCATCAGGTCAGTATGGGGCCAGGTGGAAACACGTGGAGCCCAGTTTTCAGAAGTTGACAATAAATACCACTTTTGGATACTCAAATGTGCCCTTAGGTGGGTAAATGACTTCTCCTTGTGTTTACTTGCTGGCTTGGGTGTCCAAATGCAGGACTGGGACATCTGACTGAGGTATCCATGTTTCAGAATTGGACTCAGGAGATTAAGCACCAAGCTTGGTCCTGTAAGATGCTTAGCATTCTTGAGGGTGCTCAGAACTTCTCAGCTCCTATTGAAGTTGGTGGCAACTGAGGGTAATCAGCACCATGAAGGAATTCTCAGCACTTTGCTGAATCAACTGGGGGCATAAGTTATAGCTGTGGATGGGTACAAACACAGCACAGGCTTGGTTCTATGGCTTTGAGAAGAGGGCTCAGGCCTGGTATTTGTCTGCTGTCCTTGCTGAGAAAATAAACTAGTTTGTTTATTTTTACATGTCTGAGTCCCCATTCTAAGCTTGGCTAGTGATCGTCAATTTCCCCACTCCAAACAAGGGGAACATAGCAGTTTTGTTATCTTTAGACCTGGAACTTGTTAAAATTGTACCTTTTAATCCTTATTTTGTTTGTTTGCCTATTTTAGAATGCAAGGACCATGTTAACAACCCTTTTACATCATATATTCAACTGAGTAAATAAAGGACCTTATTCTCCTGTTACTTGCACCAGTGTAATTTCCATTGATCCCAATGAGGTTACCTCTCATTTATACTGTTTTGAATTGGGGCCAGTATTTTTTTGTGTGTGCTTTAGTCTATTAATTGACAAATGGATTTAATAAATTAATGGTTAAACTTCTTAAATGGTTTGATGATTCAGACTTGCAGTACTGACCAGAAATGCATTTAAAGTAACCTTTCAGCTTGTCAAGGGCACTCACAGTTGAAATAGCTTTCTTTGGCAAATCTATTCGTTGTATCCAATTTTAAAAAATTTGAACAGAAATATTAATGACCAAGTATGTCCCTGTTTTGTAGCACTGAGCTTTGAGTGCTGGCACAAAGCTGTACTTCAATAACAAGGAAATGAAGAACTTTTATTCTCATTCTATTTTATGTAAAGGAGGCTCAGATGCCATAGAGATGGGCATCAGTGCGAAACCCTAAGATAGAAATACATTGATCATTGCCGATGACTTAGTCTTGCTATTTCATAGTTGACGCTGTGAATTGATTAGGGCATTTCTTTAGAAAAATCCTTGAACCAGTAGCTGGTATCACCATAAAACTACAAGGAATTTCCAGGAAGCTGCAACAGAAACTTTGATGCAGGAACTAGTGAGGAAATAGTTTCAAAATATTTTGGAGATTTTGTGGTTAGACCAACATACACCTGGGGTAGAGCCTTTTCATATTTGGTTTGAAGTGCTCATAATCCCACTTCTCTCTGGTATTTGCCGAGATATCTGGAACCTGGTCGTGGAACTTTTTTTTGTTACACACAGCTGGTCAGCCTTGAGGTGATGCTGGATGAGGGTGCATGCAAAAGAATGATTTTGTCAGTAGCACTATGAACAAGGGCATGATGAGAACCTTAAGCTTTGAGGGAAAGATAGAGTCCAGCCCCCAAACATTTCATTATAGGACTTGTGATACAGCATGGCCAGAAGGCAGCAGCAGAGTGATATAGGAGAGATATGTAAGTCCCAGGATGAGGAGAAGCCTTATTCCCTGTAGAGGGAAGAAAGGTTTCTATAGATTAATTAAAAGCACCTGAAGCTAGTCACCTGATAAAAACCCCCTGCTCCAATCAGCCAGGGGAAGGAGTTGGAGCAGAGAGCAGTTTGGAGGAGCTGAAGTAGAGGAGAGTTTGGAGAAGTGCTGTGGCTGGCTAGAAGACCAAGACCCTAGGTAAAGAGACACCCGGCTTGTGCAGAGAGAGAGGGCAGGAAGCCCCACAAGCTGAAGAGGGAAGTAGCCCAGGGGAAGGAAGCACTAGTTCAAGTGGTTTACCACTATCCCTAGGGCCCCTGGGCTGGGACCCGGAATAAAGGGCAGGCCTGGGTCTCTCCCTCTCCACTAGCCTTCTCTGGGTTACTAGTGGGACAGTAAATACCCTAGTTCAGGGGCAGGAAACTTCACCCTGAACCCACCCCACCAAGAAGAGGAAACGTGGGACCCATCATAATTGTACCGGCAATTTGCCACAGATTCTTGACATTTGGGTTCCAAGTCCAAAAGAAATATTTTTAAATGGTTAAACCACCAAGGTAAGTTAAATGATATAAAATGAATATATTGGAAAGAGCAAAATAGGGTCTGTCAGAAACAGGATTCAGATCTGTGGGGGATTTCATTGGTGTAAATCAGAGTAGCTCCATGGATCTCAATAGGGCTAATCTGATTTTCTCTAAGATGGGTTAAGGATAAAAGGAATAAAGGATGGGTTAAGGATAAAAGGTTGATAGTAGCTAAATAGTCTAATGCAATATGTCAAGTCTTCAGTGGTCTACTAGACAACACAACAAAGAAAGCAGTGGACAAATTGGATCGAGTCCAGAGCAGAGCAACGAAAATAAGTTTTTTAGAAAACATAAACCTATGAGGAAAACTTGGAAGAACTGGGCATGTTTAGCCTAGAGAAGAAAAGTCTCTGAGAGGGAACCTGATGACTCTTCAAATATGCAAGAAATTGTTTATAAAGGGGACAGTGATCAATTGTTCTCCATGTGGTCCAAAGGCAGGACAAGGAAATCTGCTAATTTGCAGCAAGGGAGATGTAGGTTAGATATTAGGGGAAAAAAATAAAATCTAACTATGAGGATAGTTAAGAACTGAAACAGGTTACCTAGGGAGACTGTGCAATCCCTGTCATTGGTGGCTTTTTTTTTAGACACACACTTTCAGGGACGGTCTAGCAAAACTTAGTCCTGCCTTAGGGCGGGGGATGGACTAGATGACTACTTGAGGTTGCTTCCAGTCCTACATTTCTGTGATTCTATAAGAGAGATTCAGAGCCTCATGCATATCATTCACTCCTCTTTGAACTTCTGAGTAACTCTCATTCCCAAGTCACCCCTTTCTGTCTCAGTGTGGTGTTTTTCCTCACTTTTTTTTTTCCAGAGTTTGAATCACTTTTTCTTCTTGGGACTGGAGGGGGCTGAAAGTGGAGATGATTCAGAGCTTAGTCAGTCCAGAGCCCAAAGCAGTTGGAGCTGAATGAGCCTAGAGTGGGTGATGTCATTCCAAGAGCCAGTTGATACATCTCACTGACTTCTAAAGAAATGGGTTTAAAAACCAAATATTTTTCTAAGGATATGAAATGTATACCTTGAAGACTCCTTGAATGACAGGAAAATAATAATGTAAGATAGACGCTGGTGTGAGGGGATGAGACTTCATCTAAGCTCTGCCTCTGTAGATCCTAGCTGGACAGGATATTTCTAGGTGGTGTTTCCTAAACTAAAAATATTGTTCTGATTTAAGCAAGCATGCCTGCTGGAGATTTGTGGGAAATAAGGTGGTACCTATTCTTAATTGTTTTAATTACTTTACCTATGCAAAATTCTACCTTCACGTTCATCTCCAAGGGAAGTATCCTTGCTTCTTGCAGATTCCTTGCGGTGTCCGGATAGAATCCCAGCCTGTTCAGTGATAGGATCAAACCCAGCATCCTTTTGGAATAAACTGAGTGAAAGTTTGTGAAGTGCTTCCCTTCTCTTTATTGCCCTCTTGTGAGTTTGTTCATGACAGAGGTGATTACGGCCTAGATTTTTCATCTCTCCATGCCTCAGTTTACCCATAAAATAATTGTATCTACCTTGTAGGGTAACTGAGGCACCATTAATTGCTGTTTGTGTAATGCTTTCTTGATAGACAATTAAACCATCCTTACTTTTTTCATTATCCTCATCATTACAGTGAATATAACATTGATTTTGAGACTGAACTATTAAATTCATTACTATTTGGTAAGGCTTATTAAAATAATGGTTTTGATCATTCTCCATACAACTAGATTTAGGAGACAGACCTCTTCGGTAATCGTTGGTGTCAACCCAGTCCAGTAAGAAGATAGTAGGAGAATGTGTTAGCAGCAACACTAGTGATCCAGCTGTCATTCATATTATAATCTGCTTTTTCTATTTACAGGAGATTTGAAATCTCCTGTGTGCATGTGATGAGTAATCTCCTCTATCTGGGCTGTTTCTTCTGAGTTTGAACAGAAGAAATTTCAAAACAAAAGGGTTTTTGGGTTCCATTAATAGTGCAGATACTTCTTAGTATTTTAACTGCCTATGAACTTTTGCTGTGCATTGTGACTCCCTACTCACGGGGCAGAGCAGATGAAATTTGTTTGTGTGTATGAGAGTTATGGGGGTTGAGAGAGAGTGCATTTCTTCAGAATTACAACACTACACAAATTTAAATTAAAGTGAAAAGAGAAGAAAATTCCATGAACTCTTTAACTCTTACACGTTAGTGTAAGTTATTTCAAACTTACTTCTTGCTTCCTTCTTTCTCTGTACTTTCTGTTGTTTCTCAAGTCACTTATTAAACTAGCCTTAACCCCACTCTCATTCTCTGCTGGTCTTACTCCAGTTCTTACATGCTAAATTTTGTTTAATTAAAAATGTTCGTTCCCACACTTGCATCTGGTCAAATGTGAGGAGTATGAGCCAAATGGGCAGATGGCACCAAGGTTGCTGGATTGAAGGGCCTTGTTCCCTTGAGCCCAGAGAGGCTTTCTGTTGAAACTAATGTTTTGTGGCTCTCCTGAAAACCTTCTCCAATCATAGAAGCAGAGTTTTAACCTCGCTATGAAAACAAGTGATTTCTTTGAAATGCAGCAGTCTTCTACATGATCTGAAGAGATAAGATGCAGATGGCTCCTTCTCTCAAGAGAGGCACTTCAAGGAAATAGAAACTAGTTTCTGTAGGAGAGGAAATAGTTCATTTTTTTAATAACTTAATGTTTTAGCGAATGTTTTGGAGTATAAAAGTTAACGAGATGGTGCGCCTGTTATTGTACAGGCATCCAGAAGATCCTGGCTATTTTTGCCCTAATCCCAATCCTATTAAAAAGAGCGAATTACTAAAGTATATTGAAGCGTGCAGATGCCCTCTGGAGTAAAATCCTGATTCCACTGAAATCAATGGGAGTTTTGTCGTTGACTTCAGTGGGGCCACGATTTTACCCCTGGTTTTTTAAGGTTCTAATTATATCTGGTGGAGCCCAGTAATAACCGGAAATCTTGGGTCCTGATCCTGCACGCAATTATACATATGAGTAACTTTATGCTTGCATGTAGTATCATTCATTTGAATAGGACTATTCCTATGAGTAATGTTACTCATGTGCCTATATGTTTGCAGGACTGAGGCCTTAGTAACCGGATACAAGGCTCTGTTTCAGGGTCAACAACATGTCCATGGTAAAAAAAAAAAAAATAAATAAATAAAAAAAATTGAGGTCGGTGGTAATTTTTCAAAAAAATTAATGACTGAATGACATAACTCCCCTCAATGTCCATCACTAAGTATGGTAATTTTGTCAAGTGTCCATTGCACAACATGGTGGTGCCAATCCCTGCTCTGATTCAGCAAAGCACTGAAGGATATGAGCAGTACTACTGAAGTAATTGGAGTCAATGGGACTACATATGTGCTTAACACTAAACATGTGATTACATGAAAGTTGTGCTATCCTTTTGAAACCTAGAAAGAACTCCAAGGAATTTTAAAAAAAACCATGTTACTGTGGAAAGGTAATCTATTTCCTTTCAAGCTATTCAGTGAATCCTTCTTGATCTGAGGCATACAAATCTGTTTGCTAGGAAATAAGTTTTTCTAAAATTAAAACTTTTTGAAAACACATGTCTTAATTTAAATTTTTTTCTAGGCATCCCTGGAAACTTGTATATATTGAAACTATCTCCATATTCCAAAGAATGATGTAGTCAGAACTGATGGCATTCGATAGACCAATTACTAGTATATTTGATAGACCAGTGGACTGATCTGGAATAGCAAATCCATTTCTGAGGGAGAGGGAGGGAGGGAGAGAGAGAGAGAGAGATTGATTTTTCAGACATTCTCAACATTGGTTCAACTCTGCTCCCATTGAATTCCATTGAAGTTTTACCATTGACATCAGTGGGAGCAGAGCTGAGCCAACTCTGAGAACGTCTGAAAGTCCTAGTGTTGTTTTTAAAGTATAGTTAGAATAGGATAATATCAAATCTCAACAAAGACCAAAATGTAAGTGAATTATTTTACACTATCAATTGAAGATAGTAAATATTTGGGTGCATTTAATCTGCCTCCCTCAGACTGTATATCAATCATTTGCATAAAAACTTTAATTATCTTAGTGTTTCAAATCATGTTATATTACAGCCAGTTACTCGGAGTACCGGCATCTAGAACTCTATCCCCAGCTCTTTCATTTACACTGTTTGGGCAAGACTGCTTCACAAAGATGCTTGTACAGAAAGATAATTCTAAAGGCAGATCTTTGATGCCCCAAGTGGAAGGAAGCCCAATCATCTCCAAGGTATCAACCTCTGCTTCTTGAGAATCCACAAAGGGCTCTCAAAGAGTTCAGGCTCCAGGGGGAAGGAAAATACGTGGGCTGGGGTGGACACATTTTCATCTCTCCATCCCCATGGAGAATATTTGGAAAAGGTAATTCATTCGGAATCTGCCCGATCTGTGAGAGGGATTACCCCATTTTAAGGAGGGAGGGCAGGTATCTGTGAGGAAGCCTTTGGAGCTCTGTTGGCAGAGGGTGAAGGGTGTGCTTGGAGACTCTGGCATGGACGCATTCTGCCTCTACAAAGACTTCCTGTTTGTGGATTGTACAATATTTGGGGACAGAAACATGATTTGTTCCCTGCCCTCAATGGGGACTCATTGGAATTAAGCTCTGTAAAAAGATTTACCATAGAATTTTCCTTCATTTCAATGCCCTCCTCTGAATTTTTTCACAGGAGGGGTGATTAAAGCCTATGTGACCTTGAGAATGTCACTTAACCTCTCTCTATCTTCCTCATATGGTGGTTGTGAGTCATCATTAATTACTGCTTGTGAAGTGATGGGCTATCCTTCAATAAAAATGCAGTGGAGTATATAAAAGTATAGTTATCAACTATTTTTTTTATAATATACAGACTAACATGAAGGGGTATTAATAATAAAGGCATTTCTTAACACCCCTGTTTACCCTGTAAGGTCTGTCAGTATAAATCATAGAATAATATTTCCTGATATTGCTAAAGTACATTTCATTTACTTTAAGACCTACAGAAACCTGGTAACTTTCCTCTCGCATGGCTGTTTCTCATTACAGTTTAATAAACTTGTACAGTTTTATTAGAAGTCAGATCCTTTTCACTTTGGGGCTTTCCATCTGAAATAACTGTTTTAATTCTGTGAAATCAGGGGATTTCTGGTTCTCAGCCACACTGAGACACCTGGATGAAAAAAACTAGTACAGTATCTTCTGAGCATGGATGGTATGCTTCCTGTGTCTGATGATTTGCAGTGCAGGAAATGTATTCATCACTCACTAGCTGGGAAACTGACAGCATTTCTGATTGCATAGCTCACATTTTTTTGCACACAGAAATATGATCACAGAATCAATACCTTTATTATTTCTGGTGTCCTATTAAGCAATGAGATGCTACAGGCACTGCACTAGTGTGATGTGAGGAGCAGTCTGCTGAGTATTTCACACTTAGAAGTGTGACGTTTTAGCTTTCTTTTTGAAGTTATTGGGCCAGATTCTCTCCTGACTTGCAGTGGTGTATTCTAGGAGGGTTTTTGATCTCCTTCCTCTCAAGCATCAAGGATGGCCATGGCTGGAGATGGGACACTGGATGGGATAGGCCAGAGCTCCAAGGAGGCAACAAGCTTTCTCTCTCTCAGATGCTTGGCTGCCTGGTTCTTGCTCACCTGCTCAAAGTCTAACTGATCGCCATATGTGGGGTTGGGAAGGAATTTTCCGTCAAGTCAGACTGGCAGTGACCCTGTTATTCCCCTCCACCCCCTTCTGGTGCAGCATGTAGGTGCAGGTTTCTTGCCGGGATTATCTGGGTATATCCCATTTCATCATTTACCTGCCATTCTGATGCACCTTGTTCCATCCTACTCTTTTCCCATTGCACGTAATGATCTAGTCTCCTGTTAGTCTCATTTACTTTGGTCTCATTTCCGTTGTTGGGTTTAGTGTGTGAGTGCTGAGTGGTACTCATGGCTCATAATATGCAGGTCAGATTAGATGATGTGGTGGTTCCTCCTGGCCTTAAATGCTATGACCCATTCTGTTTCAGACCCGCTCTTTGTCCCACAGTGAAGCAGATGCTTCTACAATGCCTTTGGAGCCAGTACGCTGATCTAGGGAGATTGCTTCCTGAGGGGTTGCTGGGAGAAGCATGCTGCCGCTAAGGCACTGAAGGAAATATGGCTGGGGTTCTGGGGACAGGGACGGAGGCGCTGGGACGTGATGTGGAGCTGCTATGAAAAATAGGCGCGGACTTAATGTTCACCTTGGGAGAGACAAAGGGGATTCTAGGGGAGAGGGGGTCGAATGCTGGACATTGTAGATTGTTGAGAGGATCTAACGCTTGCTGAGGGAAGAGAGGAAAAGGGGAAGGGGAAACTTAAATGGCATTTGCGGGGTGGGTCTAGTATCTACCGGTGTGTTGGGGGATCTGTTCCTGTTGTGATAGGGAAGAGTGGCAGTTGGGAACCTCTTTGGTCGAGGCTGGTGCTGCCTTCCTTTGAAGTACTGGTCCAGCATGCTGTTGGAGGGCTTATTCCTTCACCCTCTCACTTCCGTGGTCCTTCTCACATAAACAGAGAGCACCAATACCCGAAGTCCGAAGGTGCAAACAATTGGATGTTTATTGGGGTGAACTTCCAGAAAGCTTAAATCCAAGTTCTTTTTCCTTATTTGTGAATCCCAACTTACTTCCTGTTTGCCCCAATTTATATAGTAATATTCTCAACTATACCTTAACCGATCATTCTACTGAAATTTACCTCACCAATCCTAACATATTGTAACGTGATTAGCTAACCAATTATATCCCACCACCTTAATTAGTTTACACCCAGCAAAATTAATTTATACAGCAGACAGAAACAATCACAGAACCAGACAGAGACCATACAAATAAACAACAGCAAAGTGGGAACTGTAATGACAAAACAATACAGAAGTGAGGATTTTACAACTATACATCTATAAAGACATAAGAGTTTCCCAGCTCTGTCTATTGATAAGTGAGTTCTTAACAAACGGAAAACTATCAAACTAAATTTCCTTTTACATCATCTAGGCTCTTCCCTTTCTCTGGAGGTGATAGATGGGATCACGTTTCTAACAGCCCCAGATTGCCTTATTTCATTATGACTAGTTTGGAAAGTGAGGATGTGACCATACACTTCCCAGCTTATGGCTGCTCCCACTGCTTCACTAAAGGCCTAGCTTAAGAACAGGGCCTCAGACTGTCACAGTGAGAGAAGGCCCTTACATAGATTCTTTCTTTTATACCTCTATAACTTGCTAAATGATAAACATATACCCAAATTCTTAAAGTATAGGCCTTTACAGACAGGCCTATATCCTAACGCATGCATTATGGGGAGTTCCAGACACCTGCCAGCATTTCACTGCAGTCCACCCAGCATTTAATTGCTGCATTGCACCTGTGTGTGCAGGGGGAGCACACCTCTAGTCAGCAGCATTACAAGGGAAAAAAACAACCTTTTCTCCTCCTTATGACTTAGAGTCCTAAAATGGACACAGACCATTTGCAGGGAGAAGGCTGGGTTATGACTGACATCTCCATCTCCTGGACCAGTCTGCCCCACAGGTCTGTGCTGTGATGCCTGCATTTCAGATGGGATTTACAAATGAGTAGGATATCCCTCCAAAAACCTGGCTAGTGTGTGAGAATGTGCGGTCTGAGCAACAATGGACTGATTATCGCATGCTCTCCTCCTTGTGTAGACACTTCCTTCAGTGGGAGTTAGGCACCTTGGTAAATCTCACTAGACACCTATCTTCATCTTTAGGTATCTAAATATCTTTGTAGATGTGGCCCTTATACTTTAAGGGAAAATCAAGCCTTTGGTATCCAAAGCCACATTATAACTCTTCACTTGTAGGGCAACTTATAACTTTTGTCTGGTGCGTGTAGTGAAGAGTTGTGTGTGTTCAGTGATCACACAGTACCCACAGTGAGTTTGGATACTGAAGTCCTTTTATTTAGGTGTAGAATAGTTAAAACACTGGCTTTGTAGTTACTGATTTCCCCATTTCCTCGTCAATGTTTCATAGACATACTCTGAGATGAGAGTGTAGTTCAGGCTTTCATTCTTCATCTGCTGCTTTCCCACTGAAACTGCCAACAAGGACATCGGTGCAAGGGATGACTACTTGTTTCTGTAATGCAGACTACCAGCTTGTAAGCCTGGAATTCCCCTCTGCTTGTGATCTTTACTTTTGTAGTTTTTCATGTTCAATGTGAAATCAGGTGAAAATCGGTCATTGTGACTGTTTCCTTTGAATTTTGAGGTTAACTTGAAGCTGGAACTCAAAGGAAAACTTAAGGTGCAAAACTGAAATCAAGGTTTTGTATGAGCCCCAGCAAGGCAAACCTGCTGTGTTTCAGGAAGCTGAGGTTCTAGTTCACGTTCTGCCACTGACTTGGTGTGTGATGTCAGGCTGCCCTAAACTGCAGGAGTTAATGGTCTCCTAGGGACTGGCAGAGTGCATGATGTTTTGGCTGTACTCCCTCTTGCTCCATGTCCTGGCCTACCAATGATACGTCTCCTGGCTAGGGAAGCGGGTCCAGCAGTAGGTGGCATGGCTTCCCCATTCAGGAAGATTTTCTGTTGTTCTATGCTAAGGGTCATCCTTAGACGTACACAGCATACACGGCTGTGTAGGGCACCTGAAAATATGGGGCAACACCCCCATTGGCTGCGGCGCGGACTCCTCTCTGGCCCCTCCCCAGTGCTGGGCTGGCATGCTTCTTCCTGACCTGACCCCCTGGCCCGTCCCCTCCGCCCACTCACTCCTTAGTTGGCCGGCTGAGGGCTTAGGCAGGGTCTCTCAGGGCCAGGAGTGAAAGTTTGCATGTGAGTGAGCCGGGGGAGCTGGGCAAGGCTGGGGACAGAGGGGGGGATGAGGGGGAGCCGAGCTCGGGGGTGGGGGGTAGAGCTGGGTACAGGACTTTAGGAAGTGGGGGGCAGAGGAGGAACCGGGCTGGGGGGAGCCAGGCTGGGAAGGGAAAAGAGGTTGGGGGGTTCTTTGTCTGGCTCAGGGAGCGAGCAGCAAACACGCTAGGACAGGGGTTCTCAAACTGGGGGTTGGGATCCCTTGGGGTCGCGAGATGTCAGCCTCCACCCCAAACCCCACTTTGCCTCCAGCATTTATAATGGTGTTAAATACATAAAAAGTATTTTTAATTTATAAACGGGGGTCACACTCAGAGGCTTGCTCTGTGAAAGGGGTCACCAGTACAAAAATTTGAGAACCCCTGCACTAGGGCCTCCTGGGGAGCAGGCTGGTGGTGCCGGGGGAGAGCAGCTGTTCTGAGCAGCCCCACACTGTACCTGCACCTCTCCCCTCTTCTGCCCATGTGCCCTGCCCTGCCCACAACTCCCTGCAATCTCTCTCCTCCTCTCCTTTTCACTCTGCCTCCCTCTTTTCTGAGGTTTAAGCCCAGACGCCAGGATCCCCTTTGGACCGTCACCTTTTCCTCTCCTCCCTTCCCCAACAGGGATCAGCAGCAGACGCGGGCTGGGAAGAAGGCGAGGCGCACACACACAACCTGGCTGAGGAGGAGGGAATGTTGAAGGAAAATAAAAGAAGGTGGTTGTCGCTTTTCCTGCCCATTCACAATATTCAAGTGTCAACAGGAGGAAACTGACACTAAAACAAAAGGAGGAGGGTGATGTACCTGGAGCAGAAAAGCAGCAACCAGGGCTGCAGAATGCAAGGGAGGGGGCAACCTCTTAGCTGGGGAGGAAGATGGACTCGCATTTGACAAGGCTGGAGTAGCTGAACACTTTTATTTAGGGAAAAGGGGCATGATTTTTTTTTCTTGTGGATCCAAATATCTCCAGGGCTGTCTCTCAAGCTGGTAGCATTTTGAATGAGGGAGAGTTCTAAATAGTGCAGAGCTGAGTGGGATTTTAAAGGTCTCTTCAAGAATGCAGCACGTTCTTCCTCACCTGAGGGGAAGACCTTTAAAAATTTCCTTAAATAATCCAAAACAAGAACCACTGTTCAAATGAGACTTGGCTGGTTATGGCTCCAGCCCCACTGTTAAAGCATTATTGAAACAGTGTTCTGAGTTATACCCAGTGCAATCCCACTGAGCTGTGTGTGGCAACCAGGTGTGTAAATCAGTGCAGAAAAAAGACCATTCCCTGAATATAATTCCTTTTCTTATTAAACTGCACATCCCAAGCACCTCTTTACTCCTCAGGATTAGAGGGAAATCCTCTATTTTAGGGAGAATGAAAGGCCATTTGGGAGTTGATAGCCCAGAAAGGTGGCAGGCAAGGGCCTGGATGGGCACTGGACTCAGCCATTGGTATCAGCTATTTCTTTTTTGTCATTCAAATGGATTTTGGGTCATGGCTGACATCCCAGCCATCCTGTAAAACGCTTCCCTGTGGCCTTTTGACATGCACACAGAGGTATCTCACTGTCAAGTGCCTATCCTGGGAGGGGGAAGGCTGCAGGGTGATCTCCCACCTCCATGCAGCCAGTGGCCTATGCTTGCCACTGCCATGCTGGAACCTCCACATTTATTGAAAAAATATGCAGAATTTTGCAGAATTTTAAAATAAGGTGCACACAATTACATTTTGTTGGTGCTGAATTTCCTCAGGAATATGGGGTGCTGGGCAGTTGAGGGGAGGAGATTGTGAGAGGGGTGCTGGGAAGTGGGGGGGTCTGTGGGTGGGAGATTGCTGGGCATAGGGGTCTGGTGGAGATCCCTGGATGAGGGGCAACTGGGCATGGGGGTTCCTGGGCACAAGGGGGTGAGGGGTACTTAGCAGGGGAGCAGTGTAGCAGCGCACGCTGGCAGCACAAGGCTGGGGTTGGGGGTGCAGGTGGGAGGGAAGTGCAGGGGTTAGGGGTGAAGGCGGCACAATTAAACTGTTTTTAATAAAGTGCATATGGGAAAGTTTTCCAATACTGTAAGCTTGTGCTTGTGTTGCTAAGAGCAAGATGGGCATAGGGGCACCAGTTTAATAATAAACTGCATAGGGCCCAATAAATCCTAAGGACAGCCCTGTCTATGCTAACTGAACAGTGCAAAAGGAGCCAGACCAGGAGCGTAGCCAGGATGGAACACTTGGGTAGGCTCCAACTTTGGGTCGGTGGGAGCAGGAGAGGGAGGCAGGAGGGATCGAGGCCACCTCCCCTCACCCCTTCCAGCTGGCTTTGTGGGGGTCGGTGGACACTCTGGTCAGGGGCCTGCATGCACCAAGGGAGCGGGATTGGGGTGTGGGCGCTTGTCCCATCCCATTCTGCCCGGCACTCCTGCCTGGGAGTGGGGTCTGGGGCTCTCCCCACCTGCCCAGCATTCCAGCCAGGAAACAGGCAAGCCCCCGTGTACCGACCCTGCTCATTGGCTGGAGGGGTGGAGCGGGGCGAGTTCCTGACCCCGCTCCCTGGCAGGAGTGCCTGGCAGGCAGATGGAGTGAGGTGAGCCCTCAGCCCTGCTGCCCAACTTGAGCATGGTGTGGGTGGGCAGAGAGGGGTAAGTGCTAGGGATGGAGCAGAGCTGGGGGTGTGGGCCTGGATGCTAAGTGGGTGGGCTGCGGCTCACCTCTGGCTATGCCCCTGAGCCAGACAGAAGGCTAAGAATCTAGCTTTTAATGTTCTGTCTGTTTTAATAACGCATGGTCTCACTATTAACACAAGTCAGGAATTTTTATGAACATATATAAGTGCCTAGAATGTGAGAGAAGTACTGAGAATTCTAAATCAATAACATAATATATATTCAGTGACCCTTTAAAGTCACATAGCTAATTGGAAGACTATCCCTTTTCTTTACATGTATATTGAACAATAACAGGCTGTCTGAAGCAGATGTTTAAAAACCTGGTCTTTGGATTTATCAGTTGTCAAACTATTAGTTCTTCATTTAAATGTGTTATTAGGGAAGCTACTTAAAATAGCCTTTAAACATGTGAATCCTCCATCTAACACAGTTTACTCAAAATTTTCATTTAATCCTATGCTTTTTAAAAAACTCATAAACAGTTGCTTTGAAATGTATTGTATTTAATGACAGACAGGAGCACTGGCCTCAGTGGTGGTAAAATAGCTAGATGCTGAAAAAATAAGGCCTAAAAATATTGTACAGTGTAAGTTGATTTGTATAAAACATAAGTGTCATTTCCTTTGTATTGTTTAGGATACGATTACATTCTCAGGCTCTAGGCCTGCCAAACGTTAAGCTTTCTGAAAATTTTCTTTAAAGAGGAAATAGAGGATGATTTCATAGAATCATAGAATATCAGGGTTGGAAGGGACCTCAGGAGGTCATCTAGTCCAACCCCCTGCTCAAAGCAGGACCAACCCCAACTAAATCATCCCAGCCAGGGCTTTGTCAAGCCGGACCTTAAAAAATCTAAGGAAGGGGATTCCACCACCTCCCTAGGTAATGCATTCCAGTGTTTCACCACCCTCCTAGTGAAAAAGTTTTTCCTAACATCCAACCTAAACCTCCCCCACTGCAACTTGAGACCATTACTCCTCATTCTGTCATCTGCTACCACTGAGAACAGTCTAGATCCATCTAGATTTGATTTTTCAGGTATGATTTTGTTGTTCATGCCGATTTTAATCTGAGTGATCATCAGTTACATTTATCGATTTGTTAATGGCGTGAAGCCTAAAAGTTTGTTCTGTTTCGATCTTCTCGTTTTTAATTTTTTTTAAATAAAATATCCAGTACAGCCTCCAACCTGACTTGATTTAAAAATAAACCAAACTAGTGGTCGTAGGCCTCTTGAATTCTGAATTTAAGTAAAATCAACTTTGCTGATTCACACTGGCTGAGAATCTGTCCCTAAGTGTTAAAATGTGGCAGTGGATGGTATACAAAGGAATAAATGGTTTTTAGGCTTAGGAAATATCAAAATAAGCCTGACATTTCCTTAGCCAGAAAGTAGATTTTTCTTGCGAATATGAGTTGCTTTCTTTTGTTGTTCCTACTCTAGAAGATTTTAAAAAAGTAGGGTATGTCTACACAGCAAAAAAAGACCCATACAGCAAGTCTGAAAGCCCGGGTCAACTGACTTGGGCTTGTGCTGCCAGGCTAAAAAATTGTAGTATAGACATTCAGGCTTGAGCTGGAGCCCGGGCTCTGAAACCCAGCGAGGGGGAAGGGTCTCTTAGCCTGGCCTCCAGCCTGAGCCTGAACGTCTACACTGCTATTTTTAGCCCATGAGCACAAGCCGGAGTCAGTTGAACCAGGCCCTGACAGTTGCTGCCACAGGGTTTTTATTTTTTGTTTTGCTGAGTAGACCTACCCTAAATGTAATCTTTGTTGTTCTGCTAGAAAGTGAAAACACAGCGGAGCCAAGGCTATCTCAGACTTTCTCTGTGGCTGAAAGTAAAGTGAATAATTGAGTAAAGATAGGATTTCAAATGCAATATTGAACCGCAAAAGGGATTGTGAGCTGAATAACAAATAGGCCTCATTTGTGCTGGTGAGAGAGATACAAATAGTCATGGAAAATGGCATAGAAATTACCTGACATTTGTAAGGGAATAATGGCAGGGTTTTTCCTGACCCATTGTTGTTTTCCTGTGCCATATCTAACAAAGGGCAATATCATGGTATCTGCTTTTAAATCACTGAGGATTTTTCCTTAAATCTGGGCATGATATGGCCCATGTTTCTTTGAGTGGCAGAGCGTCAAAGTACCCTAAAATGAGATAATGGTGGGAATGTAGAAGATGTGGTCAGTAGTATTTTAGTGCAGCAAATCTGAGAGGAGCCTCCTATGCAATACATTACACTGTAGCAGATAGGCACTCGGTGGTATTAGGGTTGTATTTGGCTAACCGTGGCATATCCTAATTACCAGTCAATGCTGGCCACGCTTGTCCAGGGTTCTTCCTAAGCACCTCACCTGGTATTTATAAAAAACACAGACAAAGCTATTTTACTGAAATGGACTAAGGATGAGTGACACAAATGGGTGGCCATGGCTACCAAAGATGGCTTTAAAAAGTAGGAAAGGTATAAAGATATAAAGTACATGTCTGATCTAGAAGAAAATTCAGTACATCCTAATTATGTATTGTGCCTTTCATACAAACAATAACCCAAAACTTAACTGATGCAATTAATACTAGAGCGTGCGCAAGAGAGAAACCAAATGAGGCAGGCAAACGCATTTGAGATGCTAGGGTATGGTCTGTATAAAACTCCTGTTTTTTTTTTTCCCTAGACTTTTTTTTTTTTTTGGTTGCTGTTGTAGTGAGGTATGTGTTTTTAAAAGCCATCCCCCTTCTCTTTGGGTTCGTCTTACACTCAGTGAGTAACTAGTGGAACTCCATTGTCATCTGGTTTAGTTTTGCTGTATGTTGCTATGGAACATTATAAATATTTGGGAACTGTGATCTAACAAGGCAGAAGGCTGGCTGAGATTTCCAGTCACAAAGGAAAATAACTGGAAAAATATAATCCTGGACCCCACAATATTACTATTCATGTATCATATTTAACTGTCCTAGTATATTATTGCATTAAAATATTGTCTCCCAACATACTGCTCTGTAGGCTCATTTCAAGAAGAGCCATGTGTTTCAGTGCATTGTACTGTCTGTGAATAATATTTCTGTGAATGATGCTTTCTTGCTTTTACTGGCTCATGATCACACCTGTTTCCTTTCTTCGTAATCTTGTCTTACTTATGAGTTCAGGGTAAAACAAGAGGATGTCAAACTCACCAGGAACTCTCAAGTGCTAAACTTCAGGGCTTTCTTCTCAGAAGATCCTAACATCCACAAGTCCTGAATGTATGGCACATTTTTTCACACGGTCAAGAAATAAAATTAGGCAAAGGCTGAGATAATTCAATAAACAACACAAATATTCAAAAGAAAGAAAAGGGAGAAGAAGAACAATCCACCTGACAATTTGCAGTGTGTACTTATACTTTGTTCTCAGTGGCTCAGCTTTCCATCTTTTTTATGATTATTCAACATTTATACTTCAGTAGCACCTAAAGACGATCCAGGTCAAGGCTCCATTGTGGAAGACATTGTACAAACATATAGAAAATGGTAGTTCCTACCCTAAAGAGTTTACAGTCCATAAGACAATAACAGATAAATTAGACAAACAAAGTGTGCTGAGGTGGGAAATGCGGGGAGAAGGAGTAACAAAAATTAAAGATGAGTGAAATTTTTCTCTTAACTACAACTTAGACCTCTGCTTCAGAAGTAGGGGGCAGATCCTCCTCCATCTGAGATCAGTGGAGATCCTGCTATTGACTTCAGTGGGAGCAGGAGTGGGTTTTAGAGGAGGGCTACATTTTCTTCTTAACTTGACCACTGAATTTAGTCCAGAATTTCTCCATATTCACAGCAGCTTTCCCTGAAAATATCATCAGAAATATACATACTGTTCTTGGGATTTCCCTTAAAAGTACAGTATAAAGGCGTCTAAAAAACATACAAGAAGGAAGTTTAAAACATGTTTGAGAAATTATTTCGAGACAGTGATTCATTTTGCAAACTTTATTTTTCTGAGGTTCTATTTATAGCCGCAGTGACAGATGTACTAACTGTGGGAGTGTGTCAGAAAACCACGAGGTGCACGAACATATTTATTTGAGTTCAGATCAAAACTGGGAAATAATTACTCTCTAATTTTACTGCCAAAATGAGAAGGAACATCGAGACAAGGGGAGAACAAACAGTGGCATTCAGCTTGTGTAACCGGGACCTGCAGTTTCTACTCGGACCTGCAGTTTCTATTTGCGGTGGCTGGCAAGAAGGGAAGCCATTCAGAATTAGTATTTTTGGGTGGGTCTGTGAAATAAGTTTTGGTTCCCTTACTCCCAAAACATAATCAACTCCTTTCCACCATTCTCTAACTGCTAGGTACGAGCATATCCTCAGGATCTGGGGGAAATCAAGATGATTCTTGGGGATCCATTCTGAATGTATGGGACTTATTTTACTGTGTGTGTGTGTGTGTGTGTGTGTAAGATGAGGGATGAGAGAAATATCTTTAGCTGCTCCACATCCCCATTCCCCAGTTCCTTCTGCAGAAGTGAACCCTACTACTTATGATGGCATCTGTGCAGAATTACCAGCATTACAAAATATATTCCAAGAGACAAATGTCTGGCAGGACCCCAGGCCCTGGTGGGTTTTATGTGCCTTCTAATGAATTGTAGAGTGCTTTACAAATAACTGTCACAAGTTTCCTCTATGATAGGAAAATTCTGTCCCCATTTGATAAGCAGGGGGAATTAAGGCAGAAAGGTAATCAACTGACCATGGTACAGAAGAAGCCAAGGTCAGAGCCAGGAATAGAATGCTTGTCTGTTATTTTTAATACTATATCTAGTCCCCTAGATGAGGGTGTATCTCATACTGTTGAGTTGCTCCTCTCTGTGGCCATAGGAGCTGGTGTAGCTGCAGGTCCTAGTGCCATCATGAGCAGCTCAGGCTGCCAGCACCACATGTAGACACATTAATTCTGTGATCTTCCCTAGTGTCAAGAACCTACAGGAATCCCAAGGTTGTTAGGAATTAATAGTAGCGGGTTTGAGCTGTTTACATGAGTTTATATTTTCTAGGTTGCTTCACAAAGGAAAAGGCAGTTTCTAGTCCTTTCTGTTCTTAAAATGAAAGCTGAGGTTTCCCTTTGTTTTCCATATCACCCAAAATAAGGTGGTGGTAATGAGGGAGGCCCTGCCAGGAGCTTTGTGCGCCAATTTTTAGGGCCTAAACATTTTGGTTCCCAAGGTGTAATCGTATCACCATGCGAGGAAAAAAAAAGTTTGAAGATTTATAAAAGGCTCTGTGTGGGGCACCCCTTAGGTAACGGACACTGTTTATAAGTTTAGGGATTCTTGGGGACACCCTGTTCCAGCCTCCTGGTGCTGAAGAAGTGGAACCCAGTTGCCTTTACTTGTCGCTTTGCATAGTTTTGCAAAGGGACACTTCACCAAACGTAAATGACTTCTGCTGAAGGTAAGAAATGAAGTTACTGGGCATAGGGATAGCTGGACATTTTGTTGAAGCTGACTAGGATTCTTGAGCAGGAAGGGAGGTGGGCTGTGTACTCTGCATCAGTCCCAAATCTGCTGGACTTTGCTGGCCCTGGTTTGATATATGAGGTTGCACTAAAGATCTTTTTCTAAAAGATGTGCTCTAGGAACTATTTTTGGGCTTATGTTATGCAGAGGTCAGAATAGATGACCATGATGGTCCCCTCTGGCCTCAAGATCTATGAATCTAGCACCATCTTTCACACTGTTTTTCAGATGGTTCTGGATGAATCCTTTGCATATATCTGATCTCAACTTCCTCTTTACAAAGTAAAAAAACAAAACAACCAACAAAAAACAAAAAAAACCCTCCTGCATATACTTTGACATTTTCAGAACATCATCTGATAACATGAGTCTAGTCATTATTCACAGCAGAAGTGCAAAGGACAGATACTTTTGTCTTGGAAGGTCAGGTTTCTGTTCCAAATGGTGGTTTTCAGCATCGAACAATCTGTTAAAACCATTGTTAGTAGAACACTTCAGTTTCTCAGTCATGTGAATTTGATTCCCTTTTGTACTTCTGCTTTTTTCATGAAAGTCCATAGGCCATTCCATTTGGTTCTTCTTTTGCTCATAGGACAGAACATTATTATTCTAACAGCAACTGAATATCAGCTTTGTCCATTCATGGTTCACAGCTATTCATGGGACAAAAGTGGCAAAGCAGGTGACAGGAATTTGGGAAGTTTATGGAAAGACTGCCATGTAGATCCTGACATGCAGTAAAACAGTAGATCAGCTTTCCAATCTGATTATAAAAAACGTTTTTTGTTTCACTTTCAAGTACAATTGGTTGGTTTTTACCCAGCTGGTGTAATTACTTGGCTCTTCACATGGGGATATTTTACCTATAAGATTTTTCACCAGCTGATGCTGTTTTACTTCCTTAAAGCTTAAGGCATGTAGGGTGGTGGAGTAGACGATCATAGCAGATACGTATTTTAGTGCATCACTAGATCTTAATCTAGATATTAGTCATGTAATCAGTAGAGATCATTGGCATAGTAGTGAGATCACTGAGGTCAAGAGAACGAAGTAGAACAAGCATTGGAGATAAAAGCAGCAAAAGAGGCAACCCACTGCATTTCAGAGATTGGGAAACATAGAATTAGCTATATTTTTCTGCAAAAAGAAAAGGAGTACTTGTGGCACCTTAGAGACTAACCAATTTATTTGAGCATAAGCTTTCTGAATTGAGCTGTAGCTCACGAAAGCTTATGCTCAAATTGGTTAGTCTCTAAGGTGCCACAAGTACTCCTTTTCTTTCAGGGATAAGTGGGAATGGTGGTGAGCGCTGTTCCATATCCTCTGCTAAAAAGAGAGCTTCCCCTTCTCTCCTTGGCGTGGCTAAGTAGCACTCTGCTTCCCTTCCTCTTTGGTTGGTGCAGCCAGAGCTTCTCACCTGTTTCAATCTAGTTTAACCATTGTGGCCAGTGTTTTGCATTCCGCGCATGCTCTGTGCTGGGGTTGAATGCCCGCTGATGTAGGCCACTCAGGCCTGGTCTCCACTACATGGTTCGGTCAATACAAGGTAGCTTATGTCAACCTAGCTGTGCATGTTTCTTCACTTACATTTGGCTCCCACCAATGTAGGTGCCCCACTATGCCAATTTAAATAACACCACCTACCCAAGTGGTGTAGTCCTGTAAGTATAAGTAGTGTCAGTATAGACACTCTTACTTATGTCAAGCAGTACTGGCCTCCAGAAGCTGTCTCACAACGCTCTGGTCACCATTGTTAACTCCCCTGTGCAGATGTCAGACCAGAAGCTGGCCCTCCCCTTAAATCCCTCCAAATTTCTGAAATTCCTTTTCCCCATTGCCGGGCTTGGCAAGCCCACTTAGCAGCTCTCCTTTGTTGAGTGCAACTGCCCAGCTGAACGTGCCAGCTGCACACTCTAGACATGCTTCTGCCTGGGCCTGTGGGGAGCAGAGCCTGTTCAGACACATCTACAAGCAGATTGTTTGGGAGCTGCAGGAGAAGGGCTACAACAGAGACCATGAACAGTGCCACATGAAAGCAAAGGAGCTGTGGCAGGCATGTCAAGGAGACCAACAATCAATCCGGTGCCAAGCCACAGACCTGCCACGTTTACCAAGAGCTGCATGCCATCATAGGTGGAGACCCCAACAGCACCATGGATACAGTAACTCATCACTTACCGTCCTCCCACTTAATGTTGTTTCAAAGTTATGTCGCTGCTTAATTAGGGGACATGCTCGTTTAAAGTTGTACAATGCTCCCTTATAACGTCATTTGGCTGCCTGCTCTGTCCACTGCTTGTAAGATTTTGTGGAAGAGCAGTGACTTTACAAGGGAGCTGTCATAAATATAAAGGGAAGGGTAAACCCCTTTGAAATCCCTCCTGGCCAGGGGAAAGCTCCTCTCACCTGTAAAGGGTTAAGAAGCTAAAGGTAACCTCGCTGGCACCTGACCAAAATGACCAATGAGGAGACAAGATACTTTCAAAAGCTGGGAGGAGGGAGAGAAACAAAGGGTCTGTGTCTGTCTGTAGTCGTCTTGGCCGGGGATAGACCAGGAATGGAGTCTTAGAACTTTTAGTAAGTAATCTAGCTAGGTATGTGTTAGATTATGATTTCTTTAAATGGCTGAGAAAAGAATTGTGCTGAATAGAATAACTATTTCTGTCTGTGTATCTTTTTTGTAACTTAAGGTTTTGCCTAGAGGGGTTCTCTATGTTTTTGAATCTAATTACCCTGTAAGATATCTACCATCCTGATTTTACAGGGGGGATTTCTTTATTTCTATTTACTTCTATTTTTTATTAAAAGTCTTCTTGTAAAACACTGAATGCTTTTTCATTGTTCTCAGATCCAAGGGTTTGGGTCTGTGGTCACCTATGCAAATTGGTGAGGCTTTTTATCCAACATTTCCCAGGAAAGGGGGGGTGCAAGTGTTGGGAGGATTGTTCATTGTTCTTAAGATCCAAGGGTCTGGATCTGTAGTCAACTAAGCAAATTGGTGAGGCTTTTTACCAAACCTTGTCCAGGAAGTGGGGTGCAAGGTTTTGGGGAAGTATTTTGGGGGGAAGGACGCGTCCAAACAGCTCTTCCCCAGTAACCAGTATTAGTTTGGTGGTGGTAGCGGCCAGTCCAAGGATAACGGGTGTAATATTTTGTACCTTGGGGAAGTTTTGACCTAAGCTGGTAAAGATAAGCTTAGGAGGTTTTTCATGCAGGTCCCCACATCTGTACCCTAGAGTTCAGAGTGGGGGAGGAACCTTGACATGGTGGCACAGTGGTGGGATTAACCTGAAATCATTTGAGATCCAGTTGAGATTTTTTGAACTAGAAATACAGATTTTAAAAAGGAAATTTTTTTTTCTTTGGAAAGAAAGTCCAGAAAGCAGCTTTGAAACTGAAAGCAGCTTGGTTTCTCTCTGCTTTGTGGCCAAGCAGAGACAAAAGGGGATTATCTTGTGAATTGCAGGTTTTCTTTGCCTGGAGGCAGGGTACTTAACTCCTGCAGGGAAATTCACAGTCTTCCAACCCAGAGGTTTTTTTTTCTTTTCTCCCTAAAAGTAAATAGGGGGTGTGTGCTCTACCCATTTGCCTGGAGACAAAAGTGGCAGGGTTGTTTTTTTTTAGGATTTTGATTTTTTTTTTTGTTTTACAAGGAGCACAGGTTTGAAAAGAAATTTTTTTTTCTTTGGGCTGGGTAAGCAGGTTTCCAAGTAGTTGGAGGTTTTTTGCTTTAATTTGGGCCCAGAGCAGAGACAAGGGAATTGTCTTTTTCTGTAGGCTGACAATCACTATCAGAGAATAGGTATTCTGTTCCAGCACAGCAAAATTTTACAGCCAAGTTTTGTTTGTTTATTTCTAAACCTCGGGTGTAAAGTTAGTTAAAACCAGAGAGGTTAGAATGGCCAAATCCTCAGCTCGACTACAGCTGGAATTAGCCAAATTTCAGGCTGAGGAAAAACAAAGGGAACATGAAAGACAGATAGAACTCATGCAGCTGAAGAAGGAACAAGCAAGGGAGGCAGAACAACACCAAGAGGCTGCCCACAAGAGGGAAATGGAGGCAAGGAAGCATGTGGAGGAGGAGAGGGAAAAAGAGAGGAAGCATGTGGAGGAGGAGAAGGAAAAAGAGAGGAAGCATGTGGAGGAGATGGAGAGGATAAAGGCCCAGCAGAATATACCAACAAACCCTAGCAATCCTTCTCCAGGTACCACTTCCCATCCCAGAAAGTTCCCTACCTACAAGGCAGGTGATGATACTGAGGCCTTCTTAGAAAACTTCGAAAGGGCCTGCCTTGGGTACAACATCTCTACTGACCAATACATGGTAGAGCTGAGGCCGCAGCTCAGTGGACCCTTAGCTGAGGTGGCAGCTGAAATGCCTAAAGAACACATGAACAAGTATGAATTGTTTAAATCCAAGGCGAAAGTCAGAATGGGGATAACACCCGAGCAGTCTCGTCGGAGGTTCAGAGCCCTAAGGTGGAAACCAGACATGTCATTTACCCGACATGCCTACCACATTGTAAAACATTGGGATGCCTGGATATCAGGAGCAAGTGTTGAATCTCCAGTAAATTTGCCCTTCCTAATGCAAATGGAACAATTCTTAGAGGGTGTTCCTGAGGAAATAGAAAGATACATCCTAGATGGGAAACCCAAAACTGTAATTGAGGCAGGAGAGATTGGAGCCAGATGGGTGGAGGTGGCAGAGAAGAAGAAAACTGGTCGCAGTTGGAGCGGAGACCAGAAGGGACCACCCCAGACCACACCCTATTACCGGGGGCCGCCCAAAGCCCCACCTACCTCCCAAAGAACCCTCCAGACCCCTTATCGTCCCACCACCCCGTTCTCCAGCAACCCTCCTCGCCCCAGTGACCCGTCAGCTGGATGATGTTTTAAATGTAACGAGCTGGGGCATGTAAAGGCCAACTGCCCCAAGAACCCCAACAGATTACAGTTCATTGCACCAGAATCACACCAGAGGTCCACAGGCCCAGATACCTCCCAGATACCCTTGGAGCGGAGGGAAACTGTGAGTGTGGGCGGGAAGAAGGTCACCGCGTGGAGGGACACCGGAGCACAAGTGTCAGCTATCCATGCTTCCTTAGTGGACCCCAATTTAATCAACCCAGAGATCCAAGTGACGATTCAACCCTTCAAGTCCAACTCTTTCAATTTGCCTACAGCCAAGTTGCCTGTCCAGTACAAGGGCTGGTCAGGAATGTGGACTTTTGCAGTCTATGATGATTATCCCATCCCCATGCTGTTGGGGGAAGACTTGGCCAATCATGTGAAGCAGGCCAAGAGGGTGGGAATGGTCACCCGCAGCCAGGCTAAACAAGCCGTGAGGCCTAGCTCTGTTCCGGAAACTTCTATCAGGACCCAGTCAGAGGTGATGGACCTGGACCCCAGGCCAATGTCTGCAACAGCAGTAGTGGATCCAGTCCCAGAGACCCAGACGGAACCAGTCCCAGAACCGGAACCAGCCGAACAACCAACACCAGACCCCGTGTCAGCACTGAATCCAGTACTTGCAACCTCAACACCAGAGGGCCCCACCGAACCTGAACTGGCAGCAGCCGATAACCCTACACAAGAGGCTCAGCCGGAGCCTGAATCCCAACATAGTGCACCAGCGGAGAGCGGTTCACAGTCAACAGAAACAGCTCCATCCCCTATATCGCTTCCAGAGGGACCAAGCCTAGGTCCACAATCCCATGAGGAACTGATGTCTCCAGCATCAAGGGAACAGTTCCAGACCGAACAGGAAGCAGATGAAAGCCTCCAGAGAGCTTGGACGGCGGCACGGAGCAACCCACCGCCTCTCAGCTCTTCTAATCGATCCAGGTTTGTTGTAGAAAGAGGACTTTTATACAAGGAAACTCTTTCTGGTGGACACCAGGAAGACTGGCATCCTCAGAGACAGTTGGTAGTTTCAACTAAATACCGGGCCAAGCTCTTGAGCTTAGCCCATGATCACCCTAGTGGCCATGCTGGGGTGAACAGGACCAAAGACCGTTTGGGGGGATCATTCCACTGGGAGGGAATGGGCAAGGATGTTTCTACCTATGTCCAGTCTTGTGAGGTGTGCCAAAGAGTGGGAAAACCCCAAGACCAGGTCAAAGTCCCTCTCCAGCCACTCCCCATCATTGAAGTTCCATTTCAGCGAGTAGCTGTGGATATTCTGGGTCCTTTTCCGAAAAAGACACCCAGAGGAAAGCAGTACATACTGACTTTCATGGATTTTGCCACCCGATGGCCGGAAGCAGTAGCTCTAAGCAACACCAGGGCTAAAAGTGTGTGCCAGGCACTAGCAGACATTTTTGCCAGGGTAGGTTGGCCCTCCGACATCCTCACAGATGCAGGGACTAATTTCCTGGCAGGAACTATGAAAAACCTTTGGGAAGCTCATGGGGTAAATCACTTGGTTGCCACTCCTTACCATCATCAAACAAATGGCATGGTGGAGAAGTTTAATGGAACTTTGGGGGCCATGATACGTAAATTCGTAAATGAGCACTCCAATGATTGGGACCTAGTGTTGCAGCAGTTGCTCTTTGCCTACAGAGCTGTACCACATCCCAGTTTAGGGTTTTCCCCATTGGAACTTGTATATGGCCGTGAGGTTAAGGGGCCATCGCAGTTGGTGAAGCAGCAATGGGAGGGATTTACACCTTCTCCAGGAACTAACATTCTGGACTTTGTAACCAACCTACAAAACACCCTCCGAACCTCTTTAGCCCTTGCTAGAGAAAACTTACAGGATGCTCAAAAAGAGCAAAAAGCCTGGTATGATAAACATGCCAGAGAGCGTTCCTTCAAAGTAGGAGACCAGGTCATGGTCTTAAGGGCGCTCCAGGCCCATAAAATGGAAGCATCGTGGGAAGGGCCATTCACGGTCCAGGAGCGCCTGGGAGCTGTTAATTATCTCATAGCATTCCCCACCTCCAACCGAAAGCCTAAGGTGTACCATATTAATTCTCTAAAGCCCTTTTATTCCAGAGAATTAAAGGTTTGTCAGTTTACAGCCCAGGGAGGAGACGACGCTGAGTGGCCCGAAGGTGTCTACTACGAAGGGAAATGTGGTGGTGGTGTGGAAGAGGTGAACCTCTCCATGACCCTTGGGCGCATGCAGCGACAGCAGATCCAGGAGCTGTGCACTAGCTACGCGCCAACGTTCTCAGCCACCCCAGGACTGACGGAACGGGCATACCACTCCATTGACACAGGTAATGCTCACCCAATTAGGGTCCAGCCTTACCGGGTGTCTCCTCAAGCTACAACTGCTATAGAACTGGAGATCCAGGATATGTTACAGATGGGTGTAATCCGCCCCTCTGAAAGTGCATGGGCATCTCCAGTGGTTCTAGTTCCCAAACCAGATGGGGAAATACGTTTTTGCGTGGACTACCGTAAGCTAAATGCTGTAACTCGCCCAGACAACTATCCCATGCCACGCACAGATGAACTATTAGAGAAACTGGGACGGGCCCAGTTCATCTCTACCTTGGACTTAACCAAGGGGTACTGGCAGGTACCGCTAGATGAATCTGCCAAGGAAAGGTCAGCCTTCATCACACATCTCGGGCTGTATGAATTTAATGTACTCCCTTTCGGGCTGCGAAATGCACCCGCCACTTTCCAAAGACTTGTAGATGGTCTCCTAGCGGGATTAGGAGAATATGCAGTCGCCTACCTTGACGATGTGGCCATATTTTCGGATTCCTGGGCAGACCACCTGGAACATCTACAAAAAGTCCTTGAGCGCATAAGGGAGGCAGGACTAACTGTTAAGGCTAAGAAGTGTCAAATAGGCCTAAACAGAGTGACTTACCTTGGACACCAGGTGGGTCAAGGAACTATCAGCCCCCTACAGGCCAAAGTGGATGCTATCCAAAAGTGGCCTGTCCCAAAGTCAAAGAAACAGGTTCAATCCTTCTTAGGCTTGGCCGGTTATTACAGACGATTTGTACCGCACTACAGCCAAATCGCTGCCTCACTGACAGACCTAACCAAAAAGAAACAGCCAAATGCTGTTCAGTGGACCGGAAAGTGTCAGAAGGCCTTTAACAAGCTTAAAGCGACACTCATGTCTGACCCTGTACTAAGGGCCCCAGACTTTGACAAACCGTTCCTAGTAACCACAGATGCATCCGAGCGTGGTGTGGGAGCAGTTTTAATGCAGAAAGGACCTGATCAAGAATTCCACCCTGTAGTGTTTCTCAGCAAAAAAACTGTCTGAGAGGGAAAGCAACTGGTCAGTCACTGAAAAAGAATGTTACGCCATTGTCTACGCTCTGGAAAAGCTACGCCCATATGTTTGGGGACGGCGTTTCCACCTGCAAACCGACCATGCTGCACTAAAGTGGCTTCACACCGTCAAAGAAACTAACAAAAAACTTCTTCGGTGGAGTTTAGCTCTCCAAGATTTTGATTTCGACATCCAACACATCTCAGGAGCTTCTAACAAAGTGGCTGATGCACTCTCCCGTGAAAGTTTCCCAGAATCAACTGGTTAAAATCGTCCTTGAGATGTGGAATATATTGTTAGTCTTTATGTACTTGGTAGTATATTTAGAGATGCATGTGTCTTATTAACTCTGTTTTCCTAGAGCTCCAGGAAGAAATCCCAGCCAGTGTTTCACCCTAGCTGAGATTTGGGGGGCGTGTCATAAATATAAAGGGAAGGGTAAACCCCTTTGAAATCCCTCCTGGCCAGGGGAAAGCTCCTCTCACCTGTAAAGGGTTAAGAAGCTAAAGGTAACCTCGCTGGCACCTGACCAAAATGACCAATGAGGAGACAAGATACTTTCAAAAGCTGGGAGGAGGGAGAGAAACAAAGGGTCTGTGTCTGTCTGTAGTCGTCTTGGCCGGAGATAGACCAGGAATGGAGTCTTAGAACTTTTAGTAAGTAATCTAGCTAGGTATGTGTTAGATTATGATTTCTTTAAATGGCTGAGAAAAGAATTGTGCTGAATAGAATAACTATTTCTGTCTGTGTATCTTTTTTGTAACTTAAGGTTTTGCCTAGAGGGGTTCTCTATGTTTTTGAATCTAATTACCCTGTAAGATATCTACCATCCTGATTTTACAGGGGGGATTTCTTTATTTCTATTTACTTCTATTTTTTATTAAAAGTCTTCTTGTAAAACACTGAATGCTTTTTCATTGTTCTCAGATCCAAGGGTTTGGGTCTGTGGTCACCTATGCAAATTGGTGAGGCTTTTTATCCAACATTTCCCAGGAAAGGGGGGGTGCAAGTGTTGGGAGGATTGTTCATTGTTCTTAAGATCCAAGGGTCTGGATCTGTAGTCACCTAAGCAAATTGGTGAGGCTTTTTACCAAACCTTGTCCAGGAAGTGGGGTGCAAGGTTTTGGGGAAGTATTTTGGGGGGAAGGACGCGTCCAAACAGCTCTTCCCCAGTAACCAGTATTAGTTTGGTGGTGGTAGCGGCCAGTCCAAGGATAACAGGTGTAATATTTTGTACCTTGGGGAAGTTTTGACCTAAGCTGGTAAAGATAAGCTTAGGAGGTTTTTCATGCAGGTCCCCACATCTGTACCCTAGAGTTCAGAGTGGGGGAGGAACCTTGACAGGAGCATTGCACAAGTTTCTCTTCTCCACCTCCTGCCCCTCCTTCCCAGTGCTTACCCCACCGCCAAACAGCTGTTTGGTGGCGCTTAAGACTTTCTGGGAGGGAGAGGGAGGAGCGGGGAAGTGCTGCGTCTCTACTCCTCCCTCTCCCTCCCAGAAAGTTCTAAGCGCCTTTGGTGGCTGTTTGGCAGTGCTTAGGACATTATGGAGGGTGGCGGGGGGGAAGCAGCGGGGATGTGGTGTGCTCCGGAGAGGAGGTGGAATGGGGGTGGGAAGAGTGGGCTTGTAGTGGAGCGGGCACAGGAAGAGGCGAGCTTGGAGCATCCTCCAGCAAATACTCTTCTCCGGGTAAGCTGTCACTGCTGCGAAGGTGCTTCCTAGCGTCCTTGCCTGCAGCGGGCTGTGCCTGTCTGGGGTAAGCCAGGTGCACTTCCCAACCACAGTACAGTACTGTACAGTATATAATGTCTTTTTGTCTGCCCCCCCAAAATTTCCTTGGAACTTAACCTCCCACATTTGTTAAATCTTATGGGAAAATTGGATTCATTTAACATCGTTTCACTTATGTTCCTGAAAAATGCAACTTTAACTACAACGTTAAGTGAGGAGTTACTGTATGCAGTTTACTTTGAAATAACAGGGATGGCACCCCCATAGTAGCAGGACACATCTTTGGATTTACTCATTTTTACTTGTGCTAATGTTATGCTATACAAAGCACACGGGATCCTTTATAAGAGAGAAGGCAAATACGCCATATTTATTGAAAATACAACAGTTAGCATATGCTTTTTCAGTCACACACTCATACACATCATGCACACAGTCCTGCCAGTTGATGTTTTTATAGTTACCGGTCTGGAGTCTGGATCACACTAGTGGCCAGCCAGATTGGTCACAGAGGGGAGCTGGATTTTGTCGGTTGTGATCCGATGCTCCTGGAGTAGTAGCGAGACAAACCCCAAATCCCATGGCAAAGCACCCTGTTCTTATAGTTCTTTTGCTTTGTTGAAGTCTATGGATTTTGCTGTGTCAGTTTGTGACAGGTTACTCCTTAATTGGTGTATCTTTTGAGCTAAACCTTCCAAAACACCTCTGAGAGGGTTATCCTGTCCTGGTTCTGATTTAATCAATTGTCCTGTCTTTAGGGGTGTCAGCCTTCACCTCAGGGTCGTCAATTTGCCCTTCCTTCATTATGGTTGCGCATTGATGATGACTTTCTGGTGTCGTTAAGTCTCTTTACTCCCTTTTCCTTCAACATCTGGCTATAACAATGGCCTTCATACCTTATCTTTTCCTGATGCATACATTCCTCATTCACACACAGTCTTTTTACAGAGACCTTTGAGAATACAAACAGTGTCAGTTTATTTTGACACTTTGACATCCTTATCATAGACACAATACAAGATCCTGTCTTTTACTTACTAAACCTTAAAACAAAGAACTGTATATTTAACTAGAGTGCCTAATTTGTAATATGTATAGTAGACATTGTAACTTATCCTAAAACTAAAGGGTGACCATAATCAGTCATAAGGATTGTTCTGTTCTGTCCCTGCCTTAACATCAGTACAGACACTGGCAGTCTGTCAGATGCATTCCTACCAATGTCCCAGAGGGTCATTCCTTTCTGCTATTCAAAAAGGGTGGCTGGTAAAGTGAAATCAAGACATACATTACCTCTATTCTTATAGTACACTTATAAAATCCTGCTCCTACATTAGAAGAAGTAGTGGAACAAGAGAGGTGGTATTGCTATCTGCTTTTCATTCTCTAGGATTAGGCAATTTGTGGAGGAAGGGGGGAGGCACATGGAGCAGTTTGTGTACCAGGACATCCAGTGAATCCTCCATGGAAATCTCGATGAAACTTTTATGAAGGTACTCTGCAATCCTGTGCTGAAGGTTTCTGGGAAGGGCTGCCTTATTTTGCTGTGGTAGGAGGCTGCTCGGCAATAACTTCTTCAGCAGGCACTATTGCAGTACACAGGCTAGCGGCATACAGGCCAGCAGCATACAGGCCTGGGGTGTGCTCAGGATGCCAACAGAAGCCGTGCTCTCTATTCATCTGTTACCCTCAGAAGTGAGCACAACTAAAATTGCCACCACCTGTGGAAAACAGTGCCAGTATTCAGTTCCATTGCCCTATACAACTAGAATCATGAAACGAGCTATTCCCTCCTAATTTCCCCAACCCCTGGAGGGCCATAATCCCTATGGCTGGTGTCGTGACTGGTGCCATGCTCAATCAATCCCAAGCAGAAGTGAGAATGTAGTGCTTACAACTTTTGGGGAGCGAGTTCAGCATCTTAAATTTCAATTCCCATCATGAATACGCTGACAATGGTACCTCTGTGTGTTGTATCGGCAGCTGCTGCCATTGCGGCCTTCACGGTCTCTCTCTTCACACCCACTAACTGTAGTGGCTGTATGCCGATGGAATTTAGATTGACATAACTTTGTAGTAGTGTAGAAATGGCCTCAGTGACCTCTTGTCCCATCTGCTATCTCAGAGGTGAAGAGGGAGGAGAATTCTAAATAGAACCATTGCCCAGTAATCCTGAAAAGGAACTTGAGGAAGGGAGGGATGCAGAAGGCACCTGCATCAACCTAAACAATAAAGTATAGAAATTATTTGCTCCTGCCTAGTTGCTAAGGAAACCCAGGTGTTCCCTAGACATTGGAAAATTAAATCAGCTGAGGGTTAAGAACATTTACAGTGAACTGATGTCCAGTTTTGAGCAAACTTGTGCTGATTTCCTGGTTTCATTTAGATTTTGTGAAATGTGTCGTTTCTCATGGCCTTGACATGAACCTGAGGTGAAAGTGGAGGTTTTAGCTGAGTTTTGCTTTATGCTGAATTTGTCCAGTCCCCAGACTCAAAACCAACCTCAGAATCTGTTAAGTACAAACCTATGTGGATCAAAACTGAAGCAAACGTTTGCAGAAATCACTGTGAAGTGAAACTGCTGAGTTTTGCAAATCTCTCAAAAATATTTGGTTTAATGTCTACTGGATCTTTCCATGCATTTAATTTAGAGGGTGAACAACTAACCAATACAGATTTCTTGTAGAATTAGATAAGATAGATGACTTGCATCACAGAGAATAATAGGTCACTACATTGTGGTATCTAGAAAAATATCAGACACTCAATCGTCTTTAAATTTCTTCTATCTATTGTAATTACTCTTTAGATGACTAAAAGATAGAAGCTGATTTTCTTCTTCTTCTTAAGTCTACACAGAAAAACACCTCACACAGCAGTGAGTCTCAGAGCCTGGGTCAGTTGCCTCGGGTACCAGGGGCTTGTGCTATGAGACTAAAAGTAAGTGGCTATGCCTACTCTGCAATTAAACACCCACGGCTGGCTTGTGGCAGCTGACTCGAGCTAGCGGGGCCTGGGCTGCAGAGCTGTAAAATTGCTATGTAGATGTTTGGACTCAGGCTGGAGCCCAGGCTCTGGGACACTCTCCCCTTGTGGGGTCCCAGAGCTCAGGCTCGAGACTGAGCCCATATATATTCACCCCAATTTTACAGCCCCGCAGCCCAAGCCTCATGAGCCCAAGTCAACTGACATGGGACAGCTGTGAGTGTTTAATAGCAATCTAGACATAGCCCCAGTGTAGACATTTCCACTTGGGCTGGAGCCATGGGTCTCCGAGCTTGTACTCCAGCCTTAGCGGGAATGTCTACACTGCTATTTTTAGCCCCACAACATGAGCCTTCTGAGGCTGTCAGTTACCTGGGCTCTGAGACTCCCTGCTGCGCTTTTGTGTTTGTTTTTTGCTATGTTGACCTACCCTCAGTTACTTAGCTTCCCTTTGGACAATGTGCAGTGCTACCTCACGTGGTGGTGATGTACTCGTTACAGTCCTTGTTCATTTGAATTTTTCATTTTATTTAAAAGGTGAACATAAAGACACCCTGCCACTAATGCGTATACCTAATCTTACTTTGCCCCAGATTAAAGCTGATGATCTAATAGAGCTGTTCTGCCTATAAAGCTTTTCTTATCTCAACATGATATCACAAATGATATCTGAACTGAGTAATAAGTTCTGACTGATTAGTCTATCTCTGAAGATGGAAACAGAGACTTCCACTGAGAACCACTGTATAGAAAAGACGAAACCTACAAAAGGAAGTTATGGACAAACTGTCTGAAAAACTATGTTCAAGATGCATGTCCCACATTACCACATGTTCTTGCCCAGACAGACCCATATCCGGACACATCCACCATGTGTCCCCTTGCATAAATATTTTTAACAGAAAGTTACTAAGTCCTTTCTGTTCTAATAGTTTTAATAATATTGCATGTTGTTTTTTTATGAAGCATAAGTCTTTTTTGTTTTTTTCTTATAGTGCTTTTGATTGCAGTTTATGCTGAATATCTTAGCATAATAGTGAGTTTAATTTCAATATGTACACATTTTTATTGATCGTACAATTACTATTCAGGGAATTACTTTAACAACTTTAATTTATGTTAATCCTGAGGGCATTTTCCCTGTGGCATTTTCAAGTTGCCCAGTCAAATGAATTCTTAGAACATGTGCATTTATGTATAAAGATCTGCAGTAACAAACGGGTTAATGTAGTCATTTTAGGATTAGGAGTCTCTCTCTCTCTCTCTCTGTATTAGGTTTTACAAAACTTAATATTAATAGAATTTAATATTTTTAGTAGCATTTAAAAAATGTATACCTGCCTTTTTAGTTGTAAACCCAGATCCAGCAGCATTGTTTCAATGCATAAAAACAAGATAGTGAGGCTGTGCATAAAATCAAGCATAACTTGCTGGGTCAGTCTAATTTAATTGTCTGATCTTCATAATATGCTAAAAGGACACTGTCAGTTTAAGACTGTATTCAGCACCTTTTTACAATAAACCTGATTACAGAGACATATATGCCCCAAATCTGGGTTAAGGTCAGGCATGTGTGTATCTCATCCATGTAAAATAGAGGATGCCACAACCTTTTTTGTACTTTTTCATTTGTATATCCTGCTGATGAAGTCCAGACTTCCATAGATGGATATTACATATAAAAAAAGAGGGGTGGTGGTACACCTTACAACTATTATTCTGTACTCTGTATCAAGCACCCGATGACATTGTAGGCCAACACTTCAGGATTAGGTTTAACCATAGCAAAATCTCGGGCAATATCATGGTTGAAAATACTAAAATTATCTTTTTTTCCCCCATGCCACAGAGTTCATTAGATGGTAAATACTAACTGACTTGTATGTAAAAACTACAGTTACAAATTATGCTTAATCACACAGAACTGCAGGAAATGAGTTGAAGTTTAATGTGAAAAGCCCAGCCAGAGGCTAATCTACTAAAAGATTGTGTGTGTGTGTGTGTGTGTGTGTGTGTGTGTGTGTGTGTGTGTGTGTGTGTGTGTGTGTGTGGAGAATCTATAAAAAAGGTAGTTAAAAGAAATAATTGCATAAATAGAAAAATGCTCATTCATACCAGCTGAGAATCTGGCCCACCATTTTCAGTGATTTAGAATAAAATAATATCCATCTCTCTATTCCGCTCCCCAAATAATCAGTGTTTCAAAGAGGTTATGATCTTTCTAGAGGGTAAACTAACTTGTTTTAATACGTCTTAATTAGCCTGCTGAAATGATTGCACACTCAAACCTTTCATTGACTTCAGTGGGGGCTTGGAGAATGTAACAGTTCCAGGAATGGTCCTTCAGTAAGAACATTAATCAATTGGTATGCTTTTCAAGTTCACACAAACCTTGTTGACAATGAAATAGTATGACTGCCAGAAGCTTAATGTTGCTTATACTTGTTGATAGCAACAAGGGTATATTGCAGAATAAAAGTTCAAAACACCTGGTGCTCTGTGTTTTCTCATCTCCAGCACATTGTTGCTGGTGATTTAATATGCTCAACTGAAATTTTAAAAATCCCTGATTTGTCGCTGGAGAAACAGACATGGGGCCACAGGCGTGGTTTGGGGCAGATTATGAGGGGCTTTGCCCCTTCAAACTGCAAGCCTTGGGCAGGTGTGGAATTTGCCCTCCTTGCGTGGCTCCATTGGCCTGGCTGGAGCTGCCCCCCCAAATATAGAAGCCAAGCTACGCTTATGAATTGGGCCCAATTCTATAAATACTTATGCATGTGAGTAGTTATAATCACATGAGTAGTTCCTCTGACTTCAGTGGGACTATTCGTGTGAATAAAGGCATTGGGCTGTATAATAGTTTTAGAGTGCATAACAGAGAGGAAAGGATTAATAAAACCCTGAGGATGTTTGCAAACATTCAAAAAACATGCTAGTATCATTGAGTCAGAGATTTTAAGGCCAGAAGGGACCATTATCATGCTGTCTGACCTCCTGCATAACACAGACTATAGCATTTCACTAAGTGAAAGCTGCATCAAACCCATCATTTCTGGCTGAGCTAAAGCATCTTTTAGAAAGACATGTTAAGCTTCATTAGTCTCTCATGGTGTAAGGCAGGTTTTCCATGCCTCAAATGATTCTTGCAGCACTTTTTTCTAAACGCTTTCCAATTTGTCAACATCCTTTTTCAAATGTACTATTCCAGTAATGGTCTCACTCTTATACAGTGGCAATAACACCTCCCTATGTGAACAGTACAAGAAAGTCTGGGTTAGGTTCATAATTCCATAGGACATAGCATTTGCCATCTGATGATGACCCATGAGGACTGGTGTCCTGTCTCTGTCCAGTTATCAATACCCGATTCTTCAAAAAAATTTTTTTTTTGTAAACCATTCATAATGCATAGTTCAGTAGAGGAAGAGCAGGAGGTGGATCCCTTGTTGACCTCAGCAGGAGTCAGTCTATGTAGGAAACATTGTTTAATTATCCCTATCATAGCTTAACCTTGAGCACTGTTTTAATGGTCAGTGGGTCTAATTCATTTTTAAAATCTGTTCACAATATTTTTCAGTATGATCTCTTGTGGCAAGTTTACAGAGTAAGCATATGTGGTATGAAGAAGTATTTTTATTGGTTCAAAATTTACAGTCCTATACTTTCATCAAGAGACCACTGTTATATGACAAGGTAAACAGGAAAGTGCTTTCTTCATTACACCTTTCAAAATACGAATGCTTTAGTCAAGTTTCCTTTGTCTTTTCTTTTTTTCTTTTTTTTTGGTTAGGGAATCCTGATCTTTTCAGACTTTTGTCACCCTGCAATGGGTGAGACGATAGATGATGAAAGTTCATTTCAAGGGGGAGATGACAATAGCATGGAATCTCATTGGTTCTAAACCCAGATAACACCAACAAAAATATATGCAGTAATTCTCATCAGACCAGCTGGTCAAATTAAAAAACAACCCCTTCCCCCTTTCTTTTTCTGAATAAAAATGCTGAGTTTATGATCTGTATACTATATGTGAGTATTCAGATGACTACCTTGTGTCTGAAAATATTAAAGAATCCCCAGTGTGTCACCAATTTTATAATGAATTTATCTGTCATTCATTATTCCTCTTTTATGATATTGGGACTAGCTGCACTTCTGTCCCCTTTTTGGTGTCTCTGAATGCATCCCTCTCTCAGGTTTTGGGTAAGAGCTTGATGTCCACCTTGGGGGTGGAATTTTGCAATTCTCCCACTTTTAGAGCAGGACCTGGGCTACAGTACCTTATGTTATCAACCCTTATTACCTGCAGGTCCAAATGCATTCAGGCAACTTCAGTTCTTCCCTTTTGGGCGTCTGTGGCCAATGGTGTAAAGTGATCAAGCTGCTTTCTTTAACAAAAATATTGTTTTTTGAGCAGTATAAATAAAGCTTTAAAAAAAGGATTTAAAAACAACCACCAGTCTACGTGCCTGTTTATCTTATCAGAAGTCTTACTACCCCCTGATAACTTATGTAGGCCTAACTGATTCAAACACCCACAGTTGGATCTTGTGCCTGGTGGCATTGTCCCTTAACTCTTCAGTGTCACTGGAGAGGTATCTGTCTGGAGCCATCTTTGGGTCAGAAAGCCGTCTATTGAGTTAACCCAACATTTTCATACAGTAAGCATTTCTATAACCAGGCCAACATACAGTATGAATAAATTATTACCAGGCAGCTACAAATTTCTCACTCCGTTTAAAAAATGTTCAAGAAGGGAGCAGAAAGAGCTATGTCTGTCTTAAGTAGTCAATCAGACAACTCATGAAATAATGGCACTGAAACACTTAACAGTTATGCAAAAAAACCCACCAACACACTGTAAGTTACTTGTTAAAACTATTCAGCACATACTTCTGCTTAAAAAAATATTTTTTTGATGCAGAAATCACGTTCACTTCATGAATGATTCACTACTCATAAAGGATTAAATGAACAACTTATATTATTCGGAACTAGTTCCTGACCAGCTCTAATTATGAAGGCTTAGTAAAGAGCTTCAGACCCAGGTTTGTACTATGTAACTCAATGTGTCCTAACTAAGGAAGTGTACTTCCTTGGGTGTGGGGGAGTGGAAGATGCACTGGATTTGTTTGGGTGGAGGGAGGAGGACAAGAGAAGGGAGCAGTAGATACAGGGAAAAGCTGCATGAATCTACACCTACCCACCTGGCAGCTTTCAAAGGAGCTGTGTGGCTTTGTGTAAAGCAGTATACATTTCCTTTGAAAGCTGTCACCTTCCCTCTCTGCTTCTGTGGTAGCCTTTACTACAGACACCTGTGGGAGTATCATACATGTATAGCAGGCATGCAGACTCAAACAATGTGATGGTCCACACGTCTATTTCCTGCTCCCCTAGTACTCAGTCTAGTCACAAAAGGCCAAACAGCAAACTGACGCACAACCTCATAGCTAGACTGAGCAGTATTTAGCATGCAGTGTAAGTGGGAGGTGAGAGGAACGGGTATCTCAAGATACCAGTCAACTTTAAATTAAAAAAACAACAGATGAGAATGGGGGGTGGGAGGAAGATGGGCAGAAAAAGGAAGAGGCACTAGCAACTGTCAGGGCATATATATAGTTAGAGGGATGTGAGGCTACACATCTGCAAATTCATTGCTGGGCAAGGAAGTGAGGAGATTGGGGTCAGGGGGGAAGCAGGGAATTCAGATACATTGAAAATAACAAACAAGAAAAGCCCTTTTTCATTAAAAAACAAACACAAAAACCAACAACTTCACAGTGGAAGATGCAACTCCGAACTTGCAGCCCTAGGGGAGGAAGGGCTAAGTTGTTTTTGTGTTCACCCAATTCTGGGCTGCTCCAAGGGCTAAAATGGCCCCTAGCATGATTTTGGATTACCCATGGAGCTGCTCTAAGTCATGGCAGCCTATTCCAGGGTGACTGTGCTGTCCATAAGGCCTGTGCCGCCTCTAACATGCTCCCTCCAGCTCTCAGCCCCAACCCCATTGTGACCTCTATGCAAGGGCTTGCGGGGGTCTGTGAAGGGCATGCCAAAACTACCTTATGCAATGTCTGTGCCAGGGAAATTCTCCTAGCCACCACTGGGACTTGTATGGTCTCTGTCTGCAAACACAAAACATATATGGGCTGTAGCAGAGCTTGACATCTGTCATAAATATAAAGGGAAGGGTAAGCACCTTCAAATCCCTCTTGGCCAGAGGAAAAAGCCTTTCACCTGTAAAGGGTTAAGAAGCAAAGATAACCTCGCTGGCACCTGACCAAAATGACCAATGAGGAGACGAGATACTCTCAAAGCTGGGGGGGGCGGGGTGGGGAACAAAAGGCTCTCTCTGTCTGTGTGAGGCTTTTGCTGGGACCAGAGCAGGAATGCAGGTCAGAAGTCCTGTAAAGAGTTAGTAAGCAATCTAGTTAGATATGCCTTAGATTCTGTTTTGTTTAAATGGCTGATAAAATAAGTTGTGCTTGTGTCTTTTTCTAACTTAAGGTTTTGCCTAGAGGGATTCTCTATGTTTTGAATCTGATTACCCTGTAAGGTATTTACCATCCTGATTTTACAGAGGTGATTCTTTTACTTTTTCTTTAATTAAAATTCTCTTTTAAGAACCTGATTGCGTTTTCATTGTTCTTAAGATCCAAGGGTTTGGGTCTGTGTTCACCTATGCAAATTGGTAAGGATTTTATCATAGAATCATAGAATAGAATCATAGAATATCAGGGTTGGAAGGGACCTCAGGAGGTCATCTAGTCCAGCCCCCTGCTCAAAGCAGGACCAATCCCCAACTAAATCATTCCAGCCAGGGCTTTGTCAAGCCTGACCTTAAAAATATCTAAGGAAGGAGATTCTACCACCTCCCTAGGTAACGCATTCCAGTGTTTCACCATCCTCCTAGTGAAAAAGTTTTTCCTAATATCCAACCTAAACCTCCCCCACTGCAACTTGAGACCATTACTCCTTGTTCTGTCATCAGCTACCACTGAGAATGGTCTAGATCCATCCTCTTTGGAACCTCCTTTCAGGTAGTTGAAAGCAGCTATCAAATCCCCCCTCATTATTCTCTTCCGCAGACTAAACAATCCCAGTTCCCTCAGCCTATCCTCATAAGTCATGTGTTCCAGTCCCCTAATAATTTTTGTTGCCCTCCGCTGGACTCTCTCCAATTTATTCACATCCTTCTTGTAGTGTGGGACCCAAAACTGGACACAGTACTCCAGATGAGGCCTCACCAATGTCGAATAGAGGGGAAAGATCACGTCCCTCGATCTGCTGGCAATGCCCCTACCTATACATCCCAAAATGCCATTGGCCTTCTTGGCAACAAGGGCACACTGTTGACTCATATCCAGCTTCTCGTCCACTGTAACCCCTAGGTCCTTTTCTGCAGAACTGCTGCTTAGCCATTTGGTCCCTAGTCTGTAGCGGTGCATGGGATTCTTCCTTCCTAAGTGCAGGACTCTGCACTTGTCCTTGTTGAACCTCATTAGATTTCTTTTGGCCCAATCCTCCAATTTGTCTAGGTCCCTCTGTATCCTATCCTTACCCTCCAGCTTATCTACCTCTCCTCCCAGTTTAGTGTCATCTGCAAACTTGCTGAGAGTGCAATCCATACCATCCTCCAGATCATTTATGAAGATATTGAACAAAACTGGCCTGAGGACCGACCCTTGAGGCACTCCACTTGATACCAGCTGCCAACTAGACATGAAGCCATTGATCACTACCCGTTGAGCCCGACAATCTAGCCAACTTTCTATCCACCTTATAGTCCATTCATCCAGCCCATACTTCTTTAACTTGCTGGCAAGAATACTGTGGGAGACCGTTTCAAAAGCTTTGCTAAAGTCAAGGAACAACACGTCCACCGCTTTCCCTTCATCCACAGAGCCAGTTAACTCATCATAGAAGGCAATTAGATTAGTCAGGCATGACTTGCCCTTGGTGAATCCATGCTGACTGGTCCTGATCACTTTCCTCTCCAAGTGCTTCAGAATTGATTCCTTGAGGATCTGCTCCATGATTTTTCCAGGGACTTTTATCAAGCCTTCCCCAGGAAAGGGGGTGTAGTGCTTGGGGGGATATTTTTTGGGGGGAGACGTTTCCAAGTGGGCACTTCCCCTGTTCTTTGTGTAACACTTTGGTGGTGGCAGCGTTTAATCTAAGCTGGTAAGAATAATCTTAGGGGGTCTTTCATGCAGGTCCCCACATCTGTACCCTAGAGTTCAGAGTGGGGAAGGAACCTTGACAACATCTTACCCCAAAACTTTTGCAAACTCACTCACCAATGAAAGTTCCATCTGAAAATTGGCAGCTGATTCCCATTTGGCAGTGGGATTTGAAGCAGGCTGAGAGCAAGAAGTCTGTTGGTTCCTGGGGCTCAGAAGAAAAATGAACCCCAAATTGATCATTTAAAAAAATGTTTCATCCTAACTCAAGTGATGCAGATCTCTGCTGTGGATTTAAAAGGTCCAAATCTATTGATGACGCATGTGGGTGTCAATATGATATCAAACTGCCATTTAATTTTTTTCATTTTGCTTTTTTTTTTTAAAACCTAGGAAATGACACACAATTCCCCTCTTCCCTCTCCCCCACCACCCCCATGTTAAAATACCATTATTAAGACTGCCCTCAACAGCGAGGAAATGTCAGAATGAACATTGCCCATGAAATCTTAATTTGACCCCCTTGTGGTTATGCATTATGATATGGTCTTTAATTACATATTTCGCCCCCCTTCCCTCCCCCCACAGGACTCCTGTCTCATTCAGTGCACAGGATGGATGGTGCTCACTCATTGATCAATTATTCAGTATTTTTGTTTGTTCAAGGTGTGGTCCCATGTCTTATTGATTGCACGCTGTTTAAACCGTGCTCTGAAGACAAATTTATTAATTTGCTTCTGGGCTTTTCTATGGTGCTTATCACTATAATATCTCAGTGCTTCACAGCTATCAATTAAATTTATCTTTACGACACTCCGTTTTACTGACTGGGAATTGAAACAGAAAAATTAAGGTCAAAAGTATCCACTAATTTTGAGTGCACAATTTGAGATGCCTAAAACCTAATTTTTCAGAGTAATTAGCATTAGATAGCACTTCATACACTCAAAGCACAGCTCCCCTTGACTGCCATTGCATGTGAGAATGCTCAGCACTTCTGCAAATCAGCTCCCAGGATCACATGTCCTGAGTCCTGAAAATAAGGAACACACAATTGGCAACCACTTGTACAAAAAATGTGGTGTATGTGACCTGCTCAGCATCAGACAACTCTGTGGCAGAGGCAGGGATAGAAAACAGTTCTCCAGGACAGCATTCAACTTCCTTAACCATGAGACATTTCTTTCTTTTCCTGCAGTCCCTGTCTCATTCACTACACACTTTCCAGTTTCTGCAATACAAGAAGCGAAGTTCCTAATAGTTGTCTACACTACCAGGGTAAGTGGACCTAAGTTACTTTACTCCAGCTACGTGAATAATGTAGCTGGAGTCGACGCAGCATATGTCGACTTACCATGGTGTCTTCACTGCGCTGTGTTGATGGGAGACGCTTTCTGGTCAATTTACCTTAATCTTCTCAAGGACCTGGAGTAGCGGAGTCGACTGGAGAGCACTCTGCCATCGATTTAGCGGGTCTTCACTAGACCCGCTAAATCGACACCTGCTGTATCGATTGCAGCAGCGTCGATCTCCCGGTAATGAAGACAAGCCCCTACAGACAACAGTCTCCTTCACAAGATAATTCTGATTCATCCCCAGAGCAGGTCTAGCCAGTGCACTGAATAAACCAGGCATCTTGTGGAAAAAAGGATGTGATCACATAATTAAAGACTATATCATAATGCATATGTGCAAAGGGGATGAATTAACATTGCACGGCAACCTTAATTCTAGCATTACGTAACCTTTGAGTGCTTGACTTTGCGACTTGAAGTTCTTTTAAGATTATTTTTGTGTGTGAAATATACTGCTGCCCCAGAAGCTTTATTAAGTAATCTATCCAGTTATTGTCCTTATATCCAGGAGAAACTGAATAAAGGAAGGAAGAGGGAGCTTTGACCTACCTTCTTTTTTGAAGACTTCCTGTTTCAGAGCCAATAAATTAACTGGCTTCTATTATAGGCTGAGAAGAAATCCAAATTTCAGTTGGGCCTTAACAGGTTGTAATTTTCTGGGGATGGTCTAGCAACCTTTTTTCAACCTCAAATTCCTGCTCTTTCTCAGACCTCTTTTCAGCAAAGCACTTAAGCTGTTTGCCTGTTTAAAGTTAAGCATAAGCTGAAGTGCTTTGCTGAACTGGGCCTCTCTCCTAAGGACATGACACATAGCATAGTATACTACCGGTTCATGGGTCAAAATGATAAATAAGAGCATACCATATTAAGACTAAGCGTCCATATATGTATGATAATGAGTTACTTTAAGTAGGCCAATATAACTTGTGTATCCATAAGAGAAAATATAACTTATTCAAGTGACTGTGAATATCAAACCACTATATATTGACACCATGTTAGCCGACGGCCAAGGATGTTTGGTGAGGTGCCAGCTATGCCCGTTTATACCATCCGTGACTTTAACCGCTAGGACGCACTGTCCCTTCGCGGCGGGCAGCCCGGGCTAGGCTGACGGATGCCCCAAGGTCCTAACCACCCGTGACTTTAACTGCTAGAGCTCAGAGCTCCTTCGCAGCGGGCAGTCAATACTGACTGATAGGTGCCCCAATGGCAGCACTAAGAGCCTCTCCACACCCGTGACTTTAACTGCTAGAGCTCAGAGCTCCTTCGCAGCGGGCAGCCAGGATTGACTGACAGGTGCCCCAAGAGTTTGCCCCGTGGAGGCGGCACAACTCAACGCTAGGCTCTTAGTACTCTCACCTAATGGCCAGGTTTTAGAGCCAAAACGGCTGAGGTTCTTTAATTGTGTTGGCTGCTTTACAGTAAACCAGAGAAAACAAGTCAGGCTTATGCATAAATGGTTACCAAAATTTATTAAGCTAGATTCTCATCATGTGGTTACAAAATTGCTAGTGCCTACTTATTTAAATGTAGAGATGTTACACACACAAACAAGTTACAAAACTGAAGCCACAATCCCAAAGAAAGAAAACAAAGTATAGAGCTCTATTTCAAAATATGTGTACACTAAAGATAGGTGCTTCTTACCCTCCTTGCATCTCTCGATTCCAGCGGTGCCAAGGCAGGATCGGTCGCTCAATTCCGCGGAAAGACGAATAAGGGACAAGGCTTAGGGACCCTCTTAGCTGCAGAAGCCTTGGGAGGCTGTCACTTATCTGACCAGCAGATAGATAGTGAAAAGCACTCAAAAATCATGGTGCTGTAGGTCCCCTACTTATACCTCTGTACTCCTTTATTCTCTTTCTCCTTTCTTATGCCAAATTGAGGCTGGTCTGTCGGGGTGACGCCAGCTTTCGCAAGAGTAGTTTACACTTGCAAAGGAGAGAAACAATAAGTTTCAACTACTGGACATTTCTTTTATCAGGGTAAATATTTTCCCACCTAGGATGTTGGGGTGTGTGCATCACGCTATTTAGTAGGGGCTAAGAGCCATGTCTGTCACAGGGCCTCTGCCTGCTGTGAGCTTAATCGTTGTATCTGCTCCCAGAGGCACATTGTAGCAGCACACCTGTGCTTTTCACAGCTTCATAGGCTGTGCTGGAATATATGTTAAGTGCCCTGTTCCGGCTTCCTCCTGTGTTTCCAGCAATGCTGGTCTGGGGGGGGCGGGGGCTGGCTGTCTGGCTACACACCATGAATAATGAGTATTTAAAAAACATTTTAGAGGCTACTGTCAACATTGCCCTGTAAAATATGTAGCAGATAATTCAGGAGGTGAATGTCAGCGGTACACTGGGTACCAGCACCTGCTTAGTGTAAAATTAAGTATGCCATAATAATGGACAGTGACTCACCTACTGGTAACATAATGATGATGACCTTTAAAGAGCAGCTTTTAAAACGGAAGAAATAGTTAAAAGCAAATAAAAGTCCCATCACGGTTCCCTACAAGCTTAGAATTCTATAGAAAAGGGGCTTATGCTCCTTCTTCAATGCCCCCTCACTGCCATTGTGCTATCTTCCATCTCCATCTTTTCCCTGGGACTGAGGCTTTGGAGACTCCTTGGAGGAACTGATGTGGAAGAAAATACAGATGGGTACACTGGTGGGAAGAACTGACACTAAGCTAGGGAGCACTTGAGGTGGTCCAGGAGCATTCATATGTGGTTTTTATTCTATATCACTCAATATTAATCTGCCTTCTTGTTGCATTTACCCAAATACCTGCTATTTTGGCATGTCCATTTCCAATCCAACATAAATACAAGAAAATATTGTTGCTTTCATGGTAATGGTGCTTCAGTTTCCAGGCTCCGGTGGAAACCAGATGTAAGAGTGTGCAAGAAACCTTAGCTGAATATTTCAGACCCTCAAAATGTTTTGGTTCAGGGTTGATCATGAAATTAGGCAAAGGTTGATGTATTAATTTATCCAAACTGGCTCATCCATCAGTAATTTCTACTGCAAGTGAACACCTTTTTACCTTTTACTGACCCATGTAGTGAGAGGCCAAATAGAACGTGAGATGAAGTTTGAATAAGGCAAACGTCTTCAAAGATAAAACATTAAATTAAAGAAGACCAGAGCTCCCATAAAGAGATAATAAACATGCACTTAAATTGCCATTTTCAAACAATGTGTTTTCTCTTTGTGTTTTCATTTTGCAAGTGCTTTTATGGGTCATATATTTGTTATTCAAATTCTTAGGGATTGTACATCCTACAACTTACCGCCTTATTAGAGCTGTGTGTGATTTTACACTTCTATAGAGCTGTACATACAAGTTTCCTCTCCAGCACTTTGTTTTCACTCGGCACCATCATAAGAAATTTGTTTTGAACTATTTCTCCTAGAGACAAGTATATTTCACCCATTCCTACAGTTCTTACTCAAGCAAAAGTTCCACGGACTTCAGTGGGAGTTTTGCCTGAGTACAGACTGCAGGACTGAGCTGATCATCTGAGGCTATGTCTACACTACCACGGTAAATCTATCTAAGTTACACTACTCCAGCTACATGAATAATGTAGCTGGAATCAATGTAGCTTAGGTTGACTTACTGCGGTGTCTGCACCGAGCTGGGTTGAGGGAAAACATTCTCCCGTTGACTTATCTTACTCCCCTCGTTCCCGGTGGAATACCAGAGTCGACCGGAGAGTGCTCTGCTGTCGATTTAGCAGGTCTTCATGAGACCCTCTAAATTGTCCCCTGGTGCATCGATCACAGTTGCGTCGATCCTGCTGTAGTGTAGAGACAGCCTGAGATTCATTCAGACATTACTGGCCATGAATAGGAATCCAACGTTTTATCCAAATATGGTCTGGCTGGATATCTGATTTTCAGTGATACAAATATACCCTCTAGTGGTGAGAGTATAGAAAGCTGTCTGTTCAAATTGAGACATGAAAGCTGCCACAAACCTCCTTGTTGCTGTCACTTCAGCGAGTATTCAGGCACTGAATTGTCTGAATAGCTGCGTTCAAACTGTACCTAATGAATAATTCCAGTTCATCCTTCCTCACCCCCACATAACTTTCACTTATAAGTTAGGGAATACATACACTTTGAAAGTGTAGTGAGCTTCCAGTTACATTTACAGCTCGACAAACGATTTGTTCAACTAAGCTGAACCTAGTCTGCAACAGGCAAGTGACCCTTGGTTGGGATTTGATCATGAAACTCTTTGTCCAAAAGAAGTTCTATCCCTTTAGGATGGAGGGAGGGAAGGCAGCTATTCTCGTGGATAGAGTTAGCAGCTGGGGAGTGAAGATCACAGTGTCATGTCAGAGAGTGAGACACTATCATTTTTTTCAGTGTGGGGCTGAAAGCATGTATCAATGACCTTGAGGAGTAAGTGTGACCTCTGCTGGTGGGTGTTAAGAAGACAGCGTAGGATTGCCTGCAACGGATGAAATTTCTTTGGGGTTGAACAGCCCATGAAGTTTATCTGAAGTTCGCTGTTCCCTATTATTAAAGTTTAGAGGGCTTCTCAGACTATATCCCCTCAAAATATATATTCTAAGTTAAAATAAAATGGGCTGCTTTTGTGTCTGTTTCTAAGGACAGAATTCAAGCAACAGGGTTCTTCCCTCTCAGGTCAGTTCCCTTGGGAATGTGTTCCCCCTCCCTCTCCCTCTGTGGCCTTTTAGCATATACTACAAAATGCATGCTTTTTGGTTTAGCTTTAAAAATATTTATGTTTACCTTATTCTCACATCTATTAACATGTAGAATTCATTACCAGATCGGGGTCATTTATGCACCACGTTATGGGTTGCCTATTTATATGGTGAACCCCACATTTATTATGTAACATAGATTAATTACAGAACATATAGTTATGAGATGTAAGTTTGAGAATATTTAATTCAGAAAAATGAGACACAAAACCACTACATTAGTGTGTTAACTATGATGAAATCATTATTGAGTGGTAAGAACAAAAGACTTTCTAATGTGGTGTTGCTAAAATCATCATCAGAGAAGGAGGGAATGTAGACCTTTGTGATGACAGCACTATCTTGACATCACCATGTGGAGTGGATATGTCATGGGGAGGGGTTGAACAAATGTGCATGTGTGTAGGGGCAGTATCCTGGAATACAGTTCCTGTGGGCAAGGGCCTCCCTTCCCCTCTTTCCCCTGGGTGCTCGACCCCCACTTCGACCCCAGCTCCATCCTTTCCCCCATTCTAACTCCTTCCCCAAGTCCCCGCCCCAGCCCCGACTCTTCCTCCACTCCTCCCCCTCCCTCCCGGAGTGTGCTAACGCTGCCAAACAGCTGTTTGATGGCGGCTGGGCCAGAAGTGCTGGGAGGTAGGAGGAGGAGTGGGGACGCTGCAAGCTCAGGGGAGGAGGTGGGGCAGGGGGTGAGGGGAGCTTGGCTACAGGTGGGTGCAGAGCACTAATTTTTCTCTGTGGGTTCTCTAGCCCCAGAGCACCCACAGAGTCGGCGCCTATGCCTGCAGCCTTTGTACCCTTGGCCTCCCCAACTCTTCTTGAGAAATAGGACACAATAGGTCATGTTCTGCTGGAAGAATCTATACCTCGTCCCCTATATGGAATCTTGTTTGTGGTGGAGGAAGAAAACTAAACTCACTAAGTTAAATTAGAGGCTTAACTTCTTAGTACTGACCCTGTGACCAGACAAGGAAATCACCTGGAGAACTGATAAGTAAAAGTAGCATTAAGAGAAACATGCAGTAGATCCTTCTGCCTCCCCAGACATAAAGAAATGGCTTGTTGATGTGGGGGCTACATCTGCAGGCATCCTACATAGCAAGAAATCATAGGATCATGGTAGTTATGGGTTGGAGACAAAGGACAAAGAATGTGAGAACCAACGAGAGGATTGTAGAGAAATAGTATCAGCAGGAGAGATTAGCTGATATTTATACTGGCCCTAGTATTCCACTTGATTGCCAGTGCCCCACTTTTGTTAGTCTGGCCATGGACCTGGTGGAAGAGCCTCTCTGAACAAAATTCTGCATGTTGGAAAGAGGCCTGCAAAGTGTCCCCATCCCCCTATAGTGTTGCTGAGAGGCAGACAACTGGGACAAGCCTCTGTGCAAGAACTTGGGCAGCAAGAGAAAGACATAAGAGAGCGAGGACAAAAAAGTTCATGACAACTGATGAGGTTATCTGAACCAAACCCAAATATTTTGAGGTTCACCCTACTAATACATATAAGGAACTAATACATAGTTCCTTTACCTGATTGCTTTCGCATGGAAAATTTTTCTTATTTAAGTTTGCTTAGTCTGATTTATGACTCCTTTTAACATATTTACCACTGTATCCAGTAGTTTTCCCTGCTGTTTGATTATGGAGACGCCTCTCAGGTCTCCAGCTATAATTAAGTTGAGTTTTGTAAAACAGGGATTCAACCTCTTTGATATGTTGTAAGGCTGTGGTGTATTGTGGCCCAAATTAGAGCACTTACTTTTTGAGGAGAGCTCTTGGAAGAAAAATGCATCATGTGTATTGCACTGGTGTTTTAGGCAGCATGGGAAAGCAGAGTGGATACGATAAAAAAATATGTTGCATGTTACTGCTAAGGCAGCTTTAAATGAATTTGCCTTCCTGTTTTCAGCATCTGTGGTAAAGCCAATGCATTGCACAAGAGATTTCAATCAATTGTGCCACAGATACCATGGCAAAATAGCTTTTGTCAGCTGCTCAGGGTTGTGCCACATTTGTGTCTCTGTAGGGGATACATTTCAGTCTATGATTACCTAGCCATTTTTCTAACTTCAGGGACTTCCTCCTTTGGAAACAACCCCTTTCTTTCCTCTTCTTCTCTTTTACTCCATCTCCAAATCAGACATGTCTCTTCTCCTTTCATAATCCCATTCCCGAATGCTCCCTGCCCTCTCTATTATTTTCATCCCCACCATTGCCATCACGAGTGGAGTGCCACCCAGTGTTAGGGAATGACAGTAGATTTCCTGAAAAAAATTATAGAGACACAGCCTCTGTTGCCTTTGGCTCTTTCCTTGTGCTTGTGTGCATGGCGCCCTGTCTCTCTAATAATAACACCTGCCTCTCCTATGGCAGACTGTCCTGTCTCGAACCAGCCCTTTGGGGTTCATGCCCACTTGAATTGCTCAGCTTTACTCGAGTACTTACGAGCTGTAAATGGGCTGTACTCAAGGAATGAAGGTATGCTGCTTTCTGGCCAGCATAGGGACATCAGATCCATGCAGTCTGATAAGTCTTCTTAAATGTAGGTGGTCTGTTCAGCACAATAGGATAATTCTTCACAGAGCCTGGTGCTGGGTTCTGCCAACCTGAGTAGCTTGTTAGGGTGTGATTTGGCAATTTCTAAGGAGGTAGGGAGGAAAATTCTTTTGGCTTGTAATCTGACTCCGCAAAGTCTTGGAGAAAGTCTGTAGGTTTCAGCCTAGTGTTCTTATACCGACGCTCAAGTTTGCATCCCTCTCTCTTCATCTGGTGTACACTGTCTGAGAACCAGATGTGTTCAGTGGGTCAGTGAGGTAGGAGGGGCCATTTGGAGGTCAGAATGTCAGTGGCTGTAGATAGAGTATGATGATGATAGTTCACCAGGTCCTCAACTCCTTAACCTAAGTGGAGTGATGCTGTCCTTTAGCATGGTTTGGAATTTCTCTGGTTACATGAGCATGTGTGTGTGTGGACCATGATCTTGTGACTTTTGAGCTTTCTGGTAGCTGGGAAATCCCTGACTACTACTTGAATGTTGTGATAAGTGAAAGGTGGTGGGGGAGTAGCTCCCTTTTGTGGACACCCAGCCAGCCAGTTAGCTACAAAATCCTTGTTAGTAGCTGTTTTCTACTTGCCTCACCTGCAAAGAGTTAAAAAAGCCCATAGGTAAAAGGAAGAGAGTGTGCACCTGACCAAAAGAGCCAATGGGAGGGCTAGAACTTTTTAAAATTGGGAAAAAACTTTTCCTTGGTCTGTCTGTCTGTCTGTTCTCCGGAGAGAGGGGAGACAGAGCAGCAATGCTGTAAGAAGCTTTAAACCAGGAATGAAAAATCATCAAATAGTACCTGAAAACTACTTACCTGAAACCCCAGATCTGTAAGTAGATCAGGGAATGTCTAGGAAGATGCGATTACATTTATCTCTTTTATTTCTTTATGGCTTGTGGACTCCTCTGTGCTAACCCCAGGTGCTATTGTTTTGCTTGTAACCTGTAAGCTGGACCTCAAGAAAACCATTCTTGATGCTTAATTATTATATTTGCTCTTTTTTAAATATAGCAATAGTCTACGTTCCAGATGTATTTTCTTTCTTTTTGTTTTTTAATAAAATTTATCTTTTTTTAAGAACAGGATTGGATTTTTGTGTCGTAAGAGGTTTGTGCATATGTTGTTTAATTAGCTGGTGGCAACAGCTGATTTCCTTTGTTTTTCTTTCTCAGCTCTTCCTGTGGGGGGCGGGGATGAAAGGGCTTGAGGGTACCCCACAGGGAGGAATTCCCAAGTGCACCTTCCTGGGCTCAAAGGAATTTTTTTTTGCCTTTGCGTGGTGGCAACATCTACCCATCCAAGGTCAGAGAAGCTATAAACTTGGGAGTTTAATACCAGCCTGGAGTGGCCAGTATTAATTTTTAGAATCCTTGTGGGCCCACATCTTCTGCACTCAAAGTGCCAAAGTGGGGAATCAGCCTTGACAAATGTGGTGATGCTCTGTCCAAGACAATGGTTTGATTGTCTTATCTTCCATATTGAAATCTAATCCAAACGCCATGTCCAAGATGGGACAAGCTGTGTGGCTTGGAACATAGATGACCTGTCAAAATCCCAAGGAGGTAAAGCAGGAAATGAGTTTTTAGTAGGTTTGGTCAAATAAATTCTATTAAAACTGTCATCCAGCCAGATCTAATTGATGCAGGCTATATTAGGGACTTCATAGCACATGAGATCATGTACTGTTTGCTGTTTATTGACCACAGATCTTGCATTAATCAGTCTCAGCTTAAATCCTAATGGCCTTTTCCCTTTCCTCATTGCATTTGCTTCTGGTGTATGGAAAGGTGATTTTAAGCAGCAGATTAGGCATATATATCAGGCTTCCTAGGTTGGTACTGTCCTTTCCTTGAGATGTTTCTCCTCTGAGAAGTGACAAGATGGGTTCCACAGTGTGCTCCTCTGTGATGGAATAGGTTGTACTGGTTGCCAAGTGCTGGGGCCTGGTTGACCCTGTCTGACATTATCATTGGTCTCAGTGTTGGAAAGAGGCACAACTGCTGCAGTGTGAGCCTGAAGTAGAGGAGGGTGTGTTGCTTGAAAGGGGGCATAATGTCACTATTCAAGGAGGGAAGGGTCTGTGTAAGATAAGTGACATCAAGCACACCTTCTCCCTTTGAGAGTGTAACAGGGTGGCTTGTCTGGGCTGGGGAACCTGGGGCTAAGCCAACACTGATTGTGAGGAATTAGGTGATTCCTGTGTAAAAGGAGCCAGGTTTAAGTACTGATAGGGCTCAACTGGGGAAAGAGTGAGAGGGAAGATATTGTAGGGAGCAAGTATGTTCCTGTGGGGGCCCTGAGTCAGAATCAGAAAGGAAGCTGCCCAGAGAGGGAGGGATCCATGAATAGTGTTCTGTGTCTGTCACGGAGGACTCAGAAGTCATGGATTCCGTGACTTTCCATGACCTCGGTGACTTCTGCAGGGGCCAGTGTGGCTGTCCCCAGGGCTACCCAAGTAGCTGGCTACAGGGCCAGCTGCACAGGTGGCCTCTGGGATAGCCACACCTGCCACTGCTGGAGCAGCCCGGGGGACAGCCACACCAGACACTGCTCCGGCAGCCCTGGGCAGCGGTCCCCAGCCATTTGTCTGGAGCAGCCCCTGCTCCAGTGGCCCCAGGCAGCAGTCATCGCCTAGCTGGTCGGAGCAGCCATGGTCTGGTGGCCCAGGCAGCTGGTGCTGCTGGGCCCTGGGCACTGCCCACTGGCCCTGGGCACTGCCCCCAGCAGCACTCCCCCAGATGCCTCCCCAGCACTGGCCCCAGTAGTCTGCCCCCCCCCCCCGATAATAATCACAGGTATTTTTAATATTTCATAGACAGGTCACCGGCCATGAAGTTTTATTTATTGCCCATGGCCTGTCCATGACTTTTATTAAAAATACCTGTGACTAAATCGTAGCCTTAATTATAACAAAGCAGAAGGAGTGAGGAAAGCTCTCCAGGCAGGGAGTCCGGGGAGTAATCCTGATCAAACGGGGAAGAGACTGGGACACCTGGAAGGGGAAGTAAAGATGTGAGGCCAGAAGTGGTAAAGGGAAAACGGTAATAAGAGTAAAGAAGATGACCTAGCTGTGCAGTACAGGGCCCTGGGACAGAACCCAGAGTTAATGATGGGACTGGGTTCTCCTACCAGGGGGCTACAGGCTGAACCTCAAATACAGGATGGGGAACAGCCCTAGGGAGAGGCAGAAGGATCTGATTTGCATTAAGACAATTTTGGAACTTCTGAATTTGGAGAGTTATTTGGTGGTCATAATTAATTAAATAAACCCAACAATGGAAACTAATTGAATAGGGATATCACTCATCTCACAACTGAATGACTACACCACAGAACAATTGGTATTGCACTTCTATGGACATCTAACTCTTAACAATCCCCAAATAAGTATATTATGTTGAACAGAGAATGCTTTTAATGCTTTATGTTTTCACATTGGGTGAAATTCTTCCTGGTGCAGAGAGCCATTTATTTCACATTTGACCCTGCCCTGTTCATTAAACAATATTGAGATTGGTAAGAGCACATAGTAAAACCAAAAACAACAACAAAAAAAAAAACAACTACAGAGCTCTTAAATTTTCTAACCTGGAACTGTCCGCTCACTGATCAGACTTGTATCAATATGTAGCCCCTTCTTGGAGTTGTCTGATCGCCAAGAGTGGTAAAGTTCACAGGTTGCTCCTTTATAAGTGGTTCTGTAGCCCACCTTAGGAGCAGTGGATCTGAGTTCATTGTGTTCTTTGGATACTTAGCACTAGCACTCCACCCTTAGCTTGCTAGTCTTCTGAATGTGCCGTACCTCCAACTAGAAGTCTGGTGAATGAATACACAAACCCGATTACCTCTAGAACATTAAGATTATATTTGAAAGCAATCTAGGGGTAAAAGATCATAAGAAGAAGCAAATGTCTTATTAAGGGAAAAGAGTGTTAAAGGGAGAGAGAAACATTTTCTTATCACTTCTTTTAAAAGAGAACTACACACGTCATGATGTAATATTTAATGTCCTCAGCAAGGAGATTATATTTTTGTTGATAACAAAATGCAGATTCTTTTGTATGTTAATAGTAATGCAAATATATCAGGCGCTCTAACTAAATTTTGTTTTAAAATATTGTAAAATCTAAAAATGCAGTGTAGGGTAAATCAGATAGAAATACTTTGATTTTGATCAAATGAAGAGTGCCAAATCCAGATAACGGAGGATTTTCTCTTACTAAAGACTAGATTGTGCTACCCTTACTCATGCTGGGGAGTGCTTCCTTGCATGAGAAAAATTATTCACGTAAAACTCTATTCCCTTCACAGAGCCAGTTTACTTGTCTTTTTTAAAAGTGGTTGCACCTTATAAAATAATGACAGCTTTTTATACAGCAACCATAATTCAGGCATTTCCTAATTTCTGAGTGTTTGATTTTGTAATCTCACTTCTTTTAATGGAGTTTTTTAATGTAATTCCTTTTTTAAAAAAAAACAAACCTGAGAACACAGAATTTTTATCATGTGTGACCATATTGGACTGTAACTTAGGTCAACAGCAGGGTTCACACCTTTAGATCCACAGCACTAACCTTTATAGTTTGAACTAACAAAGTGGCTGGTAGCAGTAGTAGGCTGTTATCCTCTATATGGCTCAACCACTAAAAGGGATGAGATGCACACTTTGCCACTGAGTTTCACAGCTATTTCCTGACAGCAGAGGAATGTGGCGAATCGGGACTCATGGTTCTGGTAGGTGTCTAGTGGTTATAGATCCTTTGGTCCCATGTCCTGTTCCTGTGCCCTTGCTCCATGGCTTCTCCTTCCTCCAGATGAGTACTGATATACCGCAGCCCCTCACCCTCTAATCTTCTCATGCTCTGGCTCCTGTTCTCTCTCTGATGCCACCATTTCTCACCAGGGGTGGCAAGTTTGTTTAATTTTTGGTGGTGCCCAGAACGGGTCCAAGTCCAGCCTCCACACCCCCCCCCACTTACCTAGGGCGCTGGGAAGGAGTTTGGGTGCAGGAGTGGGGTTTGGGGTGCAGGCTCTGGGAGGAAGTTTGGATGCGGGAGGGGTGCAGGCTCTGGGAGGAAGTTTGGGTGCGGGAGGGGTGCAGGTTCTGGGCTGGGGCAGGGAGTTTGCATGCAGGAGGGTGTGTGGGCTTTGAGGGGGAGTTTGGGTGCAGGAGGGGGTGTGAGCTCTGGGAGGCAGTTTGGGTACTGGGTGCAGGCTCTGGGTTTGGACGGGGTTGGGGCGCAGGAGGGAGTGCGGGGTGTTGGGTGTGGGTTCTGGGAGGGGGGTTGGGTGCTGGGTGCAGGCTCTGGGCTGGGACAGAGGGTTGGGGTGCAGGAGGGGGTGGGGGGCATGGGAATGGGCCAGGAATGAGGAGTTTGGGGTGCAGCAAGCAGACTGCCCTGGGGCTGGGGTGGGAGGCCAGAGAGGAGGACTCTCCCCAATCCCTCTCCCCACCAATAACAGTGAGCTCTGGGGGAGAGGGGGAAGGGGTCCCCTCCCCCAACCCCCCCATCACGACACTCACCCAAGCCCCCACAGGCTGCTGCTCAGGAATCCCAGCCAGGATAACCCCCCCACCCTGTCGGAGTCGACTCGGAGTCGCCTGCTGGGGGGGGGGGGCGTGGGGGGAGACGGACCGCCATGTGCCTCCTCCCTCTGCAGGTGCAACAGCCACCTCAGCCTGCTCCCGGCGCCGCTCCTCTTGTAGCCGGCAGCAGCTGGCGAGGGATCGCAGCGCAGAGCCGCAGGGGCCGCCCAGGGCAGGCAGGGATGCTTGGGGGAGGCACGCAGGGGCGGCAGGTGGGGCCGGGGGAGAGACCCAGCTCCGAACACTGGTGGAACTGGGCCCCTGGGCCCTAAATTTGCTGGAGCCCAGGCACCGCAGGCTCATATAACTCACCACCCCTGTTTCTCACCCGTCCGCATTCAAAGGAGGGATAGCTCAGTGGTTTGAGCTTTGGCCTGCTAAACTGTGGATTGTGAGTTCAATCCTTGAGGGGGCCATTTATAGGGATCTGGGGCAAAAATTGGGGATTGGCCCTGCTTTGAGCAGGGGGTTGGACTAGATGACCTCCAGAGGTCCCTTCCAACCCTAACATTCTATGATTCTAATTCAGGCTGCTTCCTCTGTGTCCTCCATTCTGCAGGCACCAGTGTCAGACACACTGAGAGCACAGGAAACTCTTCCCTCTCGTTTTTTGTGCTCAGTCCCACACTTGCCCTTGGCAGCCAGGAGGAGAAATTGCAGGGAAAGTACTGCTAAGCCCCAGTATCCATGGCTTGGACCGAGCTCAGTCAAGATGGAATCTTTGGTGAATTTAACAGTCATACTCTAACAAGTCTATACTGAGTTGGTGCAAATGGAGAGTTTTCAGAGACTCATAGCTATGCTACATTTGGGCAGATTTTCATGGGAATGGCAAAGGACACATCTTTGACACCAGGAGTGACTGTCCTGTCAAACTTCAAGTCAAAACATGGAGGGACTAGAGTTTCTCAATAAAATGGTTGTAAGAAGTTTCTTAGCATGGGCAGAACAGTGTATTTTCCCCTGATTTTGTTCTTGAAAATAGCTGAAAAGTTTTAGTTGAAACTTAAAAAAACAAAAAACAAAATAAAATAAGAAAAAGTCAGTCTGAGACCAACACCCAGCATGGAAAATGTCAGTCTGAATGCTTAAAGTTTGGTGAAGTTATAAGGAACAGATATCAGGGACTTGTAATGGGAAGTGTTAGGTGAACATAACTGTAGGTTACCCTTTTTTACAAATGGAAGGGACTCTTTGGTTTGGGATCTGACTAAAGGGTTAACCAGGGCCAATTGTCCATTTTGGTACCCAAAGTGCTCTCCTCTGTTAGACCTGGAACTGAATCTTAGCCTCAGTTTACTGCATCTGGGTCACAGTAGACAATTGCTCTCAGCCACTCTATGAGGATAAATTTAGGCCACTGACTCTCAGATTTAATGGCAGCTCCCTTTCTTACACATCTTCACCTCTTTCCTGCTCTTCTCTCCTTTCCACCATCCTTACTGGCACTTTGGAAACAGACCTGGGCTGCAGATGTAGGAGTTTCAGCCTCTGGTGACCCATTCCCAGGCATGCATGCATGAATCCCTAAAGCCGCAAGGGATTCTGCACCTCATGGTGCAGACTAGGAATGGTTGCTGAGAAGATGAGGAGAGGATAATTCTTGGTTGTCATGAGATTGATTGATTGGCTGGGTCACATGAGAGAGATGAGGGGTGTCTTACAGTCCCAGGCTTGCAGTGGACGTGGACAAAGGTAGGGGCTGCCGAGTCATAGGATTCTGACCAGAGGAGATCCATCCCGCTTCTGTGTGGCTGCTAGGATGTCAAATCCTTCATGCTCATTTCTGGTCACTCCTAGTCCACCAACAGCACACAACCCTTATTTCTGAAAGTTAGGTCACTTGTGTTCTTTCAGTACAGCCCCCCAGCTGTTGCTTAGGCTGTCTGTGGAGTTTTCACTTTGACACAAGACCAGATTCTAGCTCCATTGTCCAGCCAACTTCCTCCACCATCTGTCACCCAGAGGCACCTGGCAACAATGTCCCAATCCCAGACATGATTAACTGCTCCGATTCATCTCTGACCACTTCTGGCTACTTACCTGTGTGTGTTTTAAAAAAATATTCAAACGTCCAAGAGCTTAGGGTTCAACCTGCATGGTTGAAATTGCTGCCATTTGCTTCCTATAGGTTGAATCAGACTCAGAATCTAGAATAGTGGTAATCTTATTCTTAAAGCAGATAAGGAAGTGATAGTCCTTAGCAGAGGAGTCAGGGTCCTGAGTCCCCATAATGTTCCCCCATAACATATAACAAGCAAAGAAGATATTTCCCCTTTGTGCTTCATTCTTTGGAGAATGTGGTGAATGCTCAGTAAAGGAAATGATCTACTCCAAGGGTCTCTGCTATACTGTATAAATTCTGACCAAAACATGGAATAAATGTAGCTCTTTCCCTAAAACTCCAAGATCACTGTTTAGGTCAAAGAGGGCCACTTTGCGATTGTAAGTGCCATTGCCCCCTAGGATCCAGTGGAGAATAGATTAGAGCCTTTTGTTTGAAGGGACTATGGTCCAACTACTTCCATTCTGTGTGCTGCTATGTCCTGTGCCTGCATTTGTAAAGTCTCTCTGTCCTAGTTTAAAGGGTAAATCTAAGGAGGCGAAGGTTACAAAACAGAGCTCTGTAGGGAAACAGGAAAAGCTGCCTGCTTCTAGACTTTCATGTCATGGCCTTTGGTCCTGCACATGTCCTGCAAGATTTGAGTTAACAATTAAGCTCTTGTAAGAATGTCTAATCTTCACCTTTTTCTATGCATATAGGCCTCTGCTAAATGAAGATCAAACAGCTTTGTCTGCCACAGCTTGCACACTTTGTCTGAAACAAAATCTCCATTTTCTTTAGTTCTAGTATTGCACATTTGCCTTTTGCTAAAGTCATCGTTCCAATCATAGTCATTGCCTGTGTCTCTCCCCCTCAACTAGTTACTTCACTTTTATTCTGGAGTAACTCCACTGATTTTAGATGCAAAAATCTTCAGATGGTTATGCTTTCTTTTGTGAACATGAAACACTTAATCTGGCTTCTGTAACAGAAATAGATATATTTTCACATATACTACACCCCTTCAAAAGATGTCACTACCAGTTTAGAACATCTTGCTTTTTAAGGTGGAGACTGGCATGAGGGATCAAAGTTTTCACAAATATAAAGTTTCCTTAAATATAATGTTTGGAACATTCACTGGACTTGAGGAACCTCCATATCAATGAGTGTGTTAACATCCTGAAGGCAGGCAGCCCAAACTCAGAAATTTTAAATTTATTTATATATATTGATAAAAATTATGGGGCCAATTCACAGATCTCAGTCTCTCTGCTTAAATGTTTGATGGTAGAATGGTGATCTAGTATCCCCAGGGGACAATACATTAGCACTTTTTGTATCCATTGATCTCAAAAGGCCAGATTTTGAAATATATTTAGAGCCTAAAGATGCAGATAGTCACATAGTGGGATTTTCAAAAATTCCTAATCTGGCCCTAAATTCTTTACAAAGATGACAGGTTTCAGAGTTGCGGCCATGTTAGTCTGTATTCGCAAAAAGAAAAGGAGTACTTGTGGCACCTTAGAGACTAACCAATTTATTTGAGCATTTGTTAGTCTCTAAAGTGCCACAAGTACTCCTTTTCTTTTTACAAAGATGACTAGATTTCAGATTTTAGATGTTTAAACTGAGGCACAGATTGATTAGTTGACTTAAACAAGTTTTGCAGCAAATTAGTACCAGAGCTGGGACTAGAATCCAAGACTTCTGACTCCCAGTTCTATGCCTTACCCACTAGAAAGGAAATTCTCTCTTAAAAAAAAAGGGGGGGGGACAGTTATGATCAACCTTAGCTGATGCTGAGGGTAGAAAAATGTATAAGACAATGTATTCAGTAACTTAATTAGTGCCCCTAGTGACTTATTAATGGTTTTAAATGGGACTTAGGTTCCTAACTCACTTTTGAAAATGGGACTAATGGCTCCTAAGTCACTCTGATACTTTTGAAAATGTTGCCCTAGATCTATAATACATTACCTTCTTCTTCATTCATTCATGGAGTCTATTCTTGTTCCCAATGAAGTGGTTGAGAATCATATTTGCTAAAAATATGAACTTAGAAGTTTCAAAAGTTGTTACTTTTTGTTTGTTCTCCCTAGAATTTATCTGAGGTTCCAGGGGGGGAAAGGATTTTTAGAGTCTGTACTGCAGGAAAATAGGATAGTTCATGCACCTTTTGGGATCCAGTCCTGTCAACACTTATACACATGCTTAACCTGAAATGTGAGTAGCCCCATTGACTTCAATATCTGAGTCCTTTTCTTGAATTAATTCTATATTATCTTAGTGAAAATGGGATACAATCTTTTTGTACTTAACTGAATTCTCAGTGCCCTCTCATTCCATTATATTGTTTTCAATTAACAGGAGGTCATAATTAAATAATATGACAAAGGAAAATTGTTGAATAGGGATATCACCCATCTCACAATTGAATGGTTATGACACAGAACAATCGGTATTGCATCCCTATGCACATTTAATCCTATTAACATTTCCAAAATACACTGTATCTAGAAAGCAAGTATTTTATTGCATATATTCTAGCTAATGATATGGCTTTTTCTACTGGATGAAATTCACTCTTGTGCAGAGGACCAGCAAAAGGCGTATGTATCACTTAACCCTATTTTGTGAGTTTAAGGGTTGCATAATTTGTGCTAGCCCCTTGGCCACCCAGTAGATTAAAACATCTTTGTTTGAACTGCACCCTTGGGAGGATTAAAATTCCTATATTTGTAGGGTGCAGACACCTTATATTAACCACGCTGACCTGGAACATATTGTCCCTTTAAGAATTCCACTGATTAGTAGCCTATAATAGACTTTCTGTGTTCCATTATTTGAATATAGAGTCCTCAGTGAAGCCTAGTAATAGCTTTCCAAAATTATGCATTACTGAGTGCGTGCATGACTCAAGCTTGTATAAATGTAGATGCTTATTTGAATAGAACCGCTCAACCTTGGAAATTCAGTCCTCACTAATAATATATCAGCTATAAATTACTACAAGTCCATTTGCTCTAATGGTTGTATATGTAGTGTTGCACTTTATCTACAAGCAGTCCTGTTGATTTTAATGATACTACTTGGACCCCAGGTACTATTCAGCATAAATGAATGTGGCAAAATTGGAAATATAGCGAATATTCCATGTAAAAGAAAAAGCATTTTTTTAAATGTAAAGCGTTTCTGTGTATATGCCCTGGAAGATTAACTGTATGAGAATCCTAACAGTCCCAGAATCAATAGCTCTAACTAAATAAAGCTAACACAATTTACAACAACCCCCCAATATGTTAAGTGCATGTCCCTAGATAACATTTTAATAGCTGTAAAACGATCCCTGTGCAAACATTTAGAATGTGTTTGCTAAAAATTTGAAATGGAAAAAGAAAAAAATATCAAGCAGCTCCTATTAGGTGGACTGAGGTAAACTGCAAATGTGGTCGATAAAGGAATGTGAAAATATGACAAGTTGAAACATTTGGAATGTTGTGGTGGGGTTACTCTCTTAAACAGCTATTGAAAGTGAGGGCATTTGGAGGAGAAACATTCCCGCTGAGAGGGCGAGTCTATTGCATTATTAAAAACTTTTTTGTGGTTGTTCTAGAATCCATTTCGGTATGGTGCTCCTAGAGAAAGTGAGAGCAGAACTGCTTTCCCTGTTGTCTTATCTGTTTGAATGTTTATTGATCAATCCCCCTTGCATAAAGGAAAGCTTCTTAAGTGAGTGAACTGGTAGCCAGCCTCAGTTGGATGTGAATATTTTACTAATCAGATTTTTCTCTCTCTTCTATCTGGTCAGCAAGGCCTGATCCTTCTAACATTTGGGCACAAGCAACTCTTTGCCGAATAGTCCCAACTCATTTGGATTTCTCACATGCATAAATTACACACTGGTGTGATTCTTTTCTTTCCAGAGAAGCTTAAGGGAGTTAGGGACCCAATTCCCATTTTGTTTGACTTGCCTTTAATAATTCAAAAAACAGAAAAACATTTTTCCATAGAGAGAAAACTAGCCCATTCACAAGCCAGCTCAAAACTCTGATCACAACAACCTTTAGTTGTTTTAATACCATTTTTTAAAGTTTAATTCACGCAGTCTTAGACATCATGTTTCAGAGTAGCAGCCGTGTTAGTCTGTATTCACAAAAAGAAAAGGAGTACCAGTGGCACCTTAGAGACTAACCAATTTAGTTGAGCATAAGCTTTCATGAGCTACAGCTCACTTCATTGGATGCATCCGATGAAGTGAGCTGTAGCTCACGAAAGCTTATGCTCAACTAAATTGGTTAGTCTCTAAGGTGCCACAAGTACGCCTTTTCTTTTTTAGACATCATGGTTACTGTCATCTGAAAAGCTACCACAAGGTGGTACCACAGCTTTTTGAAAGATTACAAATACCAAATAATAACAATCAAGCTCTGAAAATTGTAGTAATATGAAATGGCCGTGGATACAAGGAACACCCTAACATTAAAATAATGTAAAGCCAATAACTTTTAACACTCTGGAAATATTACTTAAAATTCAGTGTTTTGTATCACTCCCATAGAATATTGTAGCAAGTGATACTGTCCATCATATTCTGGAATAGCCACTGCAATAGCCAGCATTAAGGTTGTGATTCAACAAAATACTTAAGGATGTGCTGAACTTTAATTACCATTGACTTCATTTGGTTAGTCCCATTGACTTCAGCGTGCTCAGGTGCTACAATGACAAAAGATAACATTATTTAGGTGCTTAAAGCCAAGCAGGTGTTTAAAGGCTTTGCTGAATCAGGGCCTAAAGAAGGAGAATTCTCTTAATGTCTATTGAATTACTGATAAATCATGAGAGGAAAATGTTTTTGTCAGTTCATTGTGAATACTATAGTGGGTATGTAGGATTCTTCTATAAGAGTGACCGTGCCCCCTTAATTGTTAAGTAACTTGTTCACTCCAATGCTCTGCATTTCTTCTATTCTTATTGCACAGGATATTCAGGGGCCTGTAGAGGAGGAAAACTGTGAGTTTCTCCCTTCTGGGCAATAACTACAAGCTTCTTGCTCATCTTTAGCGCCTCTGCACTCATGGGTTCAGGATCAGGCCAAGAGAAATTTAAAGACAAAAGAGATTTATTAGTTACTATAGTCCATTCCCCATTCTAGTAGAGGGTTATACCCTATAGCATGTTTTTTCTACTCCTTGTTCCAGAGATCCCAAATGATGGGAATTCTATAATTTTCCTTGGGGAAAGTATTCCAAAGGCTAATAGATCTCCCAGTCAGAAAAGTTTTCATGATTATCAGCCTAAATTTTGCATATGGATTTCATTGTTTATACTCTCCATTGCAACTCACTAAATAATTCCTCTCCATACTTGATGCTTTCATACTTCAGATAATTGTATAATTAGTTTCCACATCTCTTTATCATGGCAAAGTTACTGTAGACATATTTAATCCTTTTAATCTCTCCTCATAAATCAGTCCCTCCATTGCCCTAATCATTTTTTGTAGCTGTTCTCTGAATGTCTGCCTGATTGTCAATGCCTTTCTGATGATGAGATGCTCCATATTCCAATGCAATATTCCAGATTATCTTCCATGAAAACCTTGTAGAGAGAGGTTGTGAAATACCCTGAGTTGGTAACACTCGGGCTAGATGCTCTGGTCACTTCTGAGGGCAAGTTAAAGTCTCAGGTAGGTAGAGCCATAAGAATGGTCATACCGGGTCAGACCAAAGGTCCATCTATCCCAGAATCCTGTCTTCTGACAGTGGCCAATGCCAAGTGCCCCAGAGGGAATGAACAGAACAGGTAATCTTCAAGTGATCCATCCCCCGTCACCCATTCCCAGCTTCTGGCAAACAGAGTCTAGGGATACCATCCCTGCCAATCTTGGCTAATAGCCATTGAGGAACCCATCCTCCATGAACGTACCTAGTTCTTTTTTGAATGTTGTTATAGTCTTGGCCATCACAACATCCTCTGGCAAAGAGTTCTACAGGTTGACTGTGCATTGTGTGAAAAAATACTTCCTTTTGTTTGCTTTAAACCTGCTGCCTATTAATTTCATTTGGTGACCCCTAGTTTTTGTGTTATGAGAAGATGTACATAATACTTCCTTATTTACTTTCTCCACACCAGTCATGAACTTATAGACCTTTATCATATCCCCCCTTGGTCCTCTCTTTTCCAAGCTGAACAGTCCCAGTCTTATTAATTGCTCCTCATGCGGAAGTCATTCCATATCCCAATCATTTTTGTTGCCCTTTTCTGAACCTTTTCCAAGTCCAGCATGTCTTTTTTGAGTTGGGGCAGCCACATCTGAACGCAGTATTCACGATGTGGGCGTACCATGGATTTTTATACAGGTAATATGATATTTTCTGTCTTATTATCTATCCCTTTCTTAATGATTCCCAACATTCTGTTTGCTTTTTTGACTGCCGCTGCACATCGAGTGGATGTTTTCAGAGACCTATCCACAATGACTCCAAGATCTGTTTCTTGAGTGGTAACAGCTAATTTAGACCCCATCATTTTATATGTATATTTGGGATTATGTTTTCCAATGTGCATTGCTTTGCATTTTTCAACATTGAATTTCATCTGCCATTTTGTTGCCCAGTCACCCAGTTTTGTGAAATCCTTTTGTAGCTCTTTGCAGTCTGCTTGGGACTTATCTATCTTGAGTAGTTTTGTATCATCTGCAAATTTTGCCACCTCACTGTTTACCCCCTTTTTCCAGATCATTTATGACTATGTTGAATAGGACTAGTCCCAGTACAGACCCCTGTGGGACACCACTATTTACTGCTCTCCATTCTGAAAACTGAGCATTTATTCTACCCTTTGTTTCCTATCTTTTAACCAGTTGCCAGTCCATGAGAGGACCTTCCCTCTTATCCCATGACAGCTTACTCTGTGTAAGAGTCTTTGATGAGGGACCTTGTCAAAGGCTTTCTGAAAATCTAAGTACACTATATCCACTGGATTCCCCTTGTCCACATGCTTGTTGACCTTATCAAAGAATTCTAGTAGATTGGTGAAGCATGATTCCCTTTACAAAAACTATGTTGACTCTTCCCCAACAAATTATGTTCATCTATGTGTCTGACAATTTTGTTCTTTACTATAGTTTCAACAAGTTTGCCCAGTACTGAAGTCAGGCTAACTGGCGTATAATTGCTGGGATCACCTCTGGAGCCCTTTTTAAAATAGGCATAACTTTAGCTATCCTCCAGTCATATGGTACAGAAGCTGATTTAAATGATAGGTTACAAACTACAGTTAGTAGTTCTGCAATTTCACATTTGAGTTCCTTTTAGTCTATAGAAGTCCTAATTAGTCTGGGACTCAAATATCTGAGAGGTCACATTTTATTCTGCACTTGGGTAATCTGATTTTGTCTTCAATTCCTGGGATTAATCTCAGCATGATTGTTCAGAACTTGAAATATTTTTGGTCTGGTTTAGTAGGTGCTGGATTTTTTGTTGAGGACCTGGGTGGCTTTGTTGCTTGCTTTTTAGCTGAAAGGAGGGCATTTTGATGGAAACAATATGATTATTCTTTACATGTAAGGCATCCAGGGGCTGGAGGATAGACAGCATTTTTAGTTCTCAGTACCGAGTTCTCTTTCAGCAATATTGATTTCTAGGTGTTTCCGTTCCAATTAATATCTGTTTTATATTATATTCCTCCAAATGTAATTGCTTGCAGTTTGCCAAGCTGAATCTCATATGCTATTTCTGCACGTTTCTGTTCTCTCCAGGTATTATTTTTCTGTCCTCATTGGAGTTCACCGCACTTCCCAATTTATTATCAGCAGATTTCATTTACATGCTGTTTACCCTGACTTCCATATCGTTAATGAAGATGTTTTGTAAGACAGAATCTTATGCTGATCACCACAGTAGCTGTTACATGCTTCTTCTCATGCTTATCCATTTCCTTTTATCATTATGCTTTTTTATATGACCATCTGCCAGTTTTCAATCCACAGGATATTCCTATTCAAATCATTTCTAATTTTGAAAGTCAGTTTGGGTGAAACTCTGTTCCAGATGTTTTACTAAAATCCAATTTATCACTAACTATGGGCTAGGTTGGGCTTGCTTTACATCAAAAAGTGTAGCACTTAAGTTACACAGCACAATAAGTTCTGTGTTAGTAATTTGGTAAGATGTCAGAATTTCCTAGATCTGTGATTTATTGATTTATTTATCTCCAATGTGGTGATTACCAGGATATGATGAATGCTACTGTAGGCCCTGATCCTGCAGTGAGCTCCACATAGATGGACTCCGATGTCCTTGTGGAACCTCGTTTTAAGGCTTACATTTACATAATTGTGTTGTGCTTTGGAGGCTAGGAGTGTGTGGATTTGTTAAATCTGGCCCAAATTTCTCTGCTAGTGCATACGTGAGGTTCCCATTGAAACCATAGCTTATTAAGGCAGAATTTGACCCACTGGCTTATTTAGGGAGTGACAAGAAATTAAGGGCTTCTGTAACTTCTCATGAAACTAATGAAGAATATTTGTCTTGAGAGAGGCATTTGATATATCATATTGCTTAATAAGTTTTCTAAAATGAATGGTTTGAATATATCAAACCAGAAACTCTAACTCTTTCAAAATTCAATATCAGCAAAACAGTTTTCTGTGCTACCTTAACTGGTAGTGTTTTATAGCTATCGTACTATAAACATTAGGAATTAAACTAAAATATATGTGTAATAAAGTTTACAAGGTTATTTTTCCCTTCAGCGCTGATTTCATTTTTTTGTGAAGGGGTAATTTCACCTTTCTTTCCAAATATTGTAAGCCAGCTATTGTAAATCGGTTCAGCTGCTTACCATCTGTATATTTCACTGGTAAAGGAAAAGTCACACCAAACAAGACCAATGTTTTAGGTAATTCCATCAAATTATAAATGGTTTAGTCATAGAAATACATTGGTACAGAAATATATAGCCCACTATAAATTGATTCTCTAGGCTTAAAAGTATACGTTTAAGAATTTTGCTGCATCTTAGGCTAGCAACAATTGTGAATTATGTGCATCATGAAGTTTAGAGGGTAATCTGACTATGTGTTCTGTTTGTTTTACTCCTATGAATGGCTATGTAACTGCGGCTGTTGTTTACCAAATTCTCCAGTAAATGAGGTTCTCTATCTCTGTTGATTTTCTTATGAATCATGAAGAAAACATTATTTGAAAATAAGTACTCCACCAACTAAAATGGGCTATCCTGTAATTTTGAGATTATTTTTTTCTTCTTCCAGCCATCCTGGCTTGTATTTAATTTATTCAATTTCCATAAGTTTATTGGTGACAAATAATAATGTGTTTAGCTTGCTGGGAACTGGGTGGCTGAGAGAATTGGCAACGGGAGAGAGCATCTTCCATCTATACACTGACAGGTCAAAGGAGGCACAAATCCGTGGTGGCTGCGGAAGCCAGACTGTTAGGTGACAGACATGCAATCGTTAGTCCAGTTCCTAGTCACCTAGTAGGTGTCACCATCACAAAAAGCTTTTGCATTTACTCTCCTCCCATTACTAGGACTGCTCTATGGTCCCAATAACCCTAACTTCCTCTCTCTCCAAGAAGGGCAGGGAAGCTTGTCATAGATCCAGTAACCTAAGATGTAGCTTTTCTGCAGGCGCAGCTGGTTCTGCATTGTTAGTGCCTACTACATACAATAAACTGAATCTGCAGCCCACTGTCATGATTTTTGTTCGGAGTTTGGCTCAATCTAGTGGTGACACTTAGAAGTGGAGAAAAATCTCCTTTCTATTCTTAAATGAGTGCTGGATTCTTACCACTGAGGTAAATAAGCAAAGTGGTCTTCTAGACAGATTTCTTTTCAGCAGTGGGAAATATGGGTACCTACCAACAGGGTTGGGAAAAACAAGGTATTCAAGTGTTTTTCAAGGTTTTCAAGTGACAACCCTGTGTTGTCATGGTACTTGTTGAGCTAAACCAACTTATTTGGAGTGGCAACAAGATAGTTTGAAGTAACAGCAATGAGACCATTGTCCAAAATCCAGGTAGTTCAGTGGGCTGCTAACTGTGTTAGATTCTACATGTTTTTGTGTTAAAATTATGTTAACCACTACATTTAATCCAATACATGTTTGTTACTGCTTTTAAACATGAGTACCTAATATCTACCCACATACAGAGGAAATATTTTACTACTTGAAAGATCCTCTACAACGGCCGGATGCAAAGCCTTCTGAAGTCAATGGGAGACTTTTCACTGACTTCAGTAGAGTTTGGGCACCATCCCAGGCATTGTAATTTGTAGTACTTAACTGAGCTGACATGAATAGAACTTCACATGCATCTTTTCCCCGCTGGGACTGGGCCAAGAATATCTGAAAACAGTTGAAGGGTTTAGCTGTGTGTGGAGGTGATGGGAATATCTTTTGCCCCCCTCCAAACTAATTCATCCATTTCTGAGTTACAGGATCTGGGACAAATCCTCATCTGGTGTCAATGGATGCAGCTCCATCTATTTCAGTTGTACTACAGCCATTAACAACTGAAGATCTGTACTTCTATACTGAAGTATGGGAGTAAGACCATTTGCTATCTATGTCCTTAGCTATCAGTCCCAGGTGCAACTTAATAAAATAACATTCTGGAAAGCTCTGAATTAGCTGCACTCCTGGAACTAGCTTTTCCTTTTTTTTTTTTTTTTAAGTCTATGGACTAACTTAATAAGCCAGAAAAGTAGTGTTTACAGTAAGAAACTGTGTTCCTCTCTGAGATGAGTGGATGAAGTTTCCTCATAAATGATGTGCATGTTCTTCAGCTACATAGTCAAAGAGTTCACATGGAATAGTCTTGTGACTTTAAAAATAAGAGAAACTATGCATCATTATTTGTAATTTCACTCTTTATATTTGATGTAGAAAACAGGAATGATAGGCATGAAAATAATTAGAGACTAAAGGCTGCAATGGCATTCTGCATTCTTCAGAGCACTGCACACTTGAGCGTTTATAAAGAGCTAGGCCAGCGGGGAAAACATTGTTAAGTTTAACATTTTTTATTATAAGCTTATCTGAAAAAACAAAACAGACATCCTAAGGTACCAATGAATTTGTAAGCAGATAGTTGGAAGGCATTAAGGAAGCTGATAAACATTACAAACAGAACTTTTAAGATTGTATTATTGTAAACTGAGTGCTGTAGCCTGAAGTAATACAATAGGAAAGTTAGCTGTTTTCTTGTCTACGTAACTTAGAATCTTGTTTGCACCTAAGTGTCATTTTTCTTTTATAAACTAGGAATACAGAAGTTTCCATACCAATATGTGAGCTTCAGTAAGCAATGGGAAGAGCAAAAGCGGGTGTTTGGATGTAATAATAATACCTAGCTCTTATGTAGAACTTTTCATCAATAGATCTCCGAACGCTTTATAAAGGAGGCGTTTTACTGAGAAGTGAAGTGCTAGAATTTATGTTGGACTGTAAATGTAATCAAATACAAGTTCATTACTGCATTCAAATATGAGTACCTACTATCTATCCACACACAGGGGAAATATTTTATTACGTGAAAAATCCTCTACAAGGGCCTGATGCAAAGCCTGCTGAAGTCAATGGGAGACTAGCCCAAGGTCACCCAAGAAACTAGTAGCAGAGTTGGGAATCGAATCCAGAGCTTTTGAGTCCCAGTCCCTGTCCACTACAAGAGCTAAGTGGTGTTCTATCAGTTTTATATGAAAAGCAATAAACTAGTTCCTCCTGTCTGGTATCACCGTATACATGTGATATATAGTCTTGGAGCCTTGAAATGTGACCTATTGTGTAATTTTTTTTTTTTGCCTTCTAAACTAAATTATACTGAACGACACTGAGCTACTGTAAAAATAAAAAATAACAATAAAAAATATCTTTCCCTGATGCACATTCCCTTCCTTCAGGACTGCTGGAATTTTGAAACACCATGAATCAGTTCCTTAGCTGGTATATACTGGTGTAGCTCCATTGATTTATATGGAGCCACATTTATTTCACTAGCTGAGGATCTGACCTAAAACCTGTTTCCTTTTCTGACCCAGGATAGGGGGCAAAGTTCTTTTAGTGATGGGTGAACATCGAAAGTTCTGGAGGCTCAGTTTGGTTCCGACAAATGTCAAAAGTTGATATACTTACTGAAACCTCATTTGAATGATCCATATCTACTAACATGGCAAAACTGGGCTTAAAAACTTGTGAGAATAGGGTTTTCTGCAACATGTCTGAGTAATTCTTGTTTCCAGTTGAGCTAGAGAAACCACAAGAACGGCTTTTCTCATAGTGGTTTAGTATTTCCCCTGTTAAGTGCTGAATGAAAATAAATATCCACACAGCCCGGTTATGGTTAGCTTCTGCTGAATATAGGGAAGGATGCAGCTTATTTCCTGTGTGTTTGTGGCTATGTGGATCTGCACAGTGCATTGAATCTGCTCACACTATCAGCTTCTCCATATTCCATCCTTTACAGTGAGCAACAGACACTTCCATGTGGCCTGAGACTACAAAATTCGCTAGCATAGGCGCTCCGGTTCTCTTGTCTTCCAGCACAGCAGACTTGTGAATTAAACTGCTTTTGGGCTTTATGCACGCCCTCAAGGGACCTTACCAATGAGTACAGAGGAAATAGTGTCATCTGGAAATAGCTTTGTATATTACCCCACAAAATTAGAGACATGATCTTTTGATAATGAGAGAAATAATCACCATGATCTCATAGCAGATATTGTGGATTTATTTTTCTCTCTCTAGATACAGGAGCTGAAATACCTCAGTACTTTGCTGAGATTGAGAACTGAAAAGTATTGCACTTTCAGGATGACCCTAGGACCAGAAAATTTACTGTTTATAAAAAGACAAGTAACCAAACAGCTATCATTACGTAACAGGGAACGTAGCAGCAGGCCGAGGCCTTTAACAAAAGCCTCTGCTAAAGTGGGAATTGTGGGTTTAGCACAAAGATTAACATGTATATCAGAAATTAATTAGAGTGCAGACTATGACTTCACAATAAAACTCGGTAATACTAATGTGCACAAATAGATACAGATACCATAAAAATAAAGTGCTCAGTATAGAGATAAAGAGGAACACTTCATGACTGTATGAGTAAGAAAAATAATAACTCAAGGACATACATTGATAGTTTTTTTTCTTCTATTTGAACAGATAGAAAATGTGTGGCTGCATGGGATGCAATTTTTACACATTTTTAAAGAAGTAGCATAAATTGAGGGTAAACCACATTATTAGTGTGTAGACGCGAGTGGAGAAAAGCATAGGTAAAAGGGACATGGAAACTAGACAAAGGAAAAATGAACAATAAAACTGCAAAACTGTGATGCTGAATGGCTCTTTCTGGACAAAAGGTAGACCTCTGCTCCTGCAGCTTTATATGCTCATGGAATTCCTACTTGACATAAATGGTATATTTTGAATGTGGATTAAGATTGCAAGATCAAAAGAATTTGAGAAGATTGAGAAGATTTGAGAAGAGGGCCTCACACCTCCCTACTAAAGGACAAATTCTGTTCTGAGATGCATATTTTGAGGCTCCTATTGACTTCAGTAAGATCTGTGGGATACAGTACACATATCTGAGAGCAAATATAGGGTTTAAGTGGTGAATAGTCCTTGTTGCTGGCCTTTTGCACAGGGGTGAATTCCACCCAAGTACAGGGTTAGGATCTAAGTGGCTTCTTTTAAAAGAAGACTCATTCATGAGTCAAAATAGAGGGAAGGGGGTAAATGCTGATCTGGAGGATCTAAAATGACTTTAAACATATGGCTGTGTGTGAAACTCAGCAATTTCAGTTAGCAGGAGACACTGTTGACTATTTTTGGTTTCAACTCACATGAGCTCACACCCAGCAAGTTTATTTCAAGAGCTCAAAATTCCAAATGAAATGATGAAAAGTGGCTTTGGCTGGCATGGGTCTGAAACCATGCAAAGTCAGCAGATCTGACCTGTTTTCTACCTGAAAGAAGAAATCCCTCCTAGCATCCAAAATTCTGCTCAGATTTACTTGAAACTCTAAGTCCAGAATTTCAAAAGCATTCACCTCCCATTTAGGCACCCAAAATTAAGCAGAAAAGAATGGGAGGTGCTGGTTATGAGTTCATTTGAATAATCTGTAAATTTTTTAGTGAACCAGGAGTTTCTGAAAGAATCTGTAGTTTAGAACAAACTTAACCTAATTCAGGGATCTATCACAAAACCGTTTTTCCAGATCCATTTAATAGGATTTTTTATTCAGAAAACAAATGTGAGGCTGAAAGGGAAAGTGTGTGTTTGAGAGATGATGGGATGGGTTAACAGAATAACACCACAAGTCTAATTTAGGATTTATGGGGGAAATTTATAAAAGCATTTACGTGGCTTAGCCTAAATCCCATTTTCAAAACTGAGCTAAGCACTTAGGAGTTTAAGGATATGTCGACACTACAGCTGCTGTAGTGGCATAGTGTAGACGCTTCATTGATGGCAGGGTTTTTCTGTCTATGGGTAACCCACCTCTCTGGGAGATGGTAACTAGGCTGACAGAAGAATGCTTCGATCAACCGAGCTGCATCTACACCAGGGGTTAGGTTCACCTAACTACAGTGCTCAGTGCACAAATTTTTCACAGCCCTGAGGGACGTAGCTAGGTTGACCTAGGTTTTAAGTGTAGACCAGGCCTACGTCTCATTTAAAGTCAAAGAATAAAGATGCAGAATAGATGCTTTGGTAAGTCAACTACCTATAGGTGCCTAAATGCCTTTGTAAAATCTGGTTCTTTTTGAAAATGAGATTTTGGGTCCATAGTGTAAACATAGCTTTGTAAACACAGTCCCTAGTATATATATGCAGGCACAACATTTCCCAATACCTATGCCTACAGAAGCACTCTTCTGTTGGCGTAGCTGTGTCTGCAGTGGGGGTTTGGGCAGCATACCTTTGTCAGTCCAGGGTGTGGTTTTTGCTGATATAAGTTTAAAATGTAGACCAAACTTTAGGTTCCTATAATGTATAGATGCTTTTGAAAATTATATTCTAACTGCTTTCCCCTGTCTCCATAAACCAAGGAAGAAAAGAGCAGGGAGTCCACTTCAAGTTTTTAATTTTAAATTATTTGTTTGTGTTAAACAGCATTTATTTTTCACACTGGGCTCTGGGTCACAGAATAAGCAAGCAAAGGAGCAAAGCTAAAGGGGAGTTATGCTAAGGCTGGAAGAGAAAAGTTCGATTTATTTTTCATAGCTTAGAATTTGAGAATTCCTTACAAATAATAAAGATAGAGTTAAATAACCCTTTTGCTCTAGGCATATTTCAGTAGGTTCTACTAAAATAATTAATTTCAATTGTTGAGTTTTAGGGTGACTAAAAGTCTGATCATTATTATGATTGTAATAATTAGGGCTGTCAAGTGATTAAAAATTAATAGCGCGATTAAAAAAAAATTAATCACGATTAATCACACTGTTAAACAACAATAGAATGCCATTTATTTAAATATTTTTGGATGTTTTCTACATTTTTCAAATATATTTTAATTATAACACAGAATACAAAATGTACAGTGCTCACTTTATATTTATTTTCAATTACAAATATTTGCACTGTAAAAAACAAAAGAAATAGTATTTTTAATTCACCTAATACAAGTACTGTAGTGCAATCTCTTTATCGTGAAAGTTGAACTTACAAATGTAGAATTATGTACAAAAAATAACTGCATTCAAAAACAATCGCTCAGACAAACAAGTTTGTTTACATTTGCAGAAGATAATGCTGCCTGCTTCTTGTTCATGTCACCTGAAAGGTCAATTGGTAGTTTATTGTTTAACAGTGCAATTAAAACTGTGATTAATCACAACTAATTTTTTTAATCACGATTAATTTTTTTGCATTAATGGCATGAGTTAACTGCCATTAATTGACAGCCCTAGTAATAATATATTTAGTTTTGGAGAGGTGGGAAGTAATGCTGCAATCTGAGTTAGATCAATATTTAACAATTTTGTGGTTAATATTAATTGGCTTCAATTCTCCATATGGTTGGGAAAGGCTCAATCGTGGTACTTTTACTATGTAAGAATTATGATTTGACATTTCAAAAACTGGTGAAATGAAGGCAGGTGTGTTTGTGTGTCCAGTGCTGCTCTCCTCCTTCCCCCTCCCCCCAGTTTTCACACTCTTTCCATCCTAGAAACCTGGTCATATCTTTTAAAATAAGCAGTATTCTTTAGGTAAATAAAGTAGGCATGGTAAGAGAATCTGAGCTGGCTTGCTCTTACGCTGGGCGAGGGGAGATTCTGAAAGGCACAAAGGGTAGTACAGACATCCAAATCTTATTGAAAGTCAGTGGAAGTTGGCTGCCTAATACCTATTTATACCATTGAAAATTTCCTCCTGAGTATCTAGTATTTCCACTTATTCAACCTGCTGATTAAGTTCCCAACCGGGGAAGTTGGGCTAAAATAAATTCCTCTATACCCATAACATTTTGCTTAATAAATTAGTTTTCTTATTTAAATTATATAAAGGAAAAATGCTTCCACTGAATATCTTCTCTGTACCTTCCGAATATTTGTTTGAATTGGTTTGCTGTTGTGTGCTTTACAAATCCAGCTATGTAGGGTAAGTTTTTGGGAGCTTGCCAATGAACTAAACCCCATAGCTTAGCTTAGTTTAGCTTTGAAATCAATTTTCTTTTTGGACATGAAGTCATTCAAGATCAGCTCCATGGCCTCTTTCTCAAGATGACTAATGATGTCAGAGATATAGGCCTCTTTGTAGATGGTATCACGCTTAAGACCCCTTATATGAAACATTATTCCCCTTCCATAGAAGAATTGCCCTTGATATAGGCATGGAACCTTGTATTTACAGGTAGCAAAGTATAAAAGCAGACAATTTCCATAAAGTCTTACAAGGAAACTTTTCTCTTCTAGGTGAAACAGAAGGGAAGTTATCTATCCTCAGCTTATGGTTATGGACATAGGCATGGTTATGCTTGTGGATTTGGCCAGAGAGGGTTCTGTTGCTCAGCAACTTTCTTCCACCCTTTAGAAACATATCAGCAAAGTGGAAAAAAGGAGAATAGAGGCTTTAATATTTACTTGCCATTTTTGAGATATTCATGATTGATGTCCTCAGCTTTCAAGAGAACAAATTCATTTCACTAGACAAAGGGTTACAATTTGAACTGATGCACTTAAGAGTCCCCAGGCAAGAATATGACATTTTCAGACATCTAGTCTTACTGAGGAGCATGAAACCACAACGTACCCTCAGGCTTTTTGATAATTCATAGGTAGAATGGTTATTACCTAAGTTTACATCACCTCCACCTGATTAAAAAGTGAAAGTTTAAGTCATACACCTAACTGTATTTCTGGCATCTCAGATTTTCAACAAGACTATCTGCATTCCATCAGTGTGTGGCTTCTTACACACAGACAATTTGGATCAGTTCATGTCACTGACTCCAGGTTTAACATGACAATAGTCAGAATCTGAGAGAATAGTGGAATTATATTTAAACCTGTTGGGAAGCAACCTGGATAGGTTGGATAAGCATAAATAAATCTTGTGGTACAAATCTCAGTCAATCAGGCACAGGTTGCTTGATATATATTTCCATTCTTATTTTATTAGCAAACTGTAGTACAGATATAGGCATGAACATCTCTAAAGCTTACTATGTCCTGGGATGATGGATGGACTGTGGTTATTAGCAACCAATTTAGAATGGAAAAAAAAACTTGACTTGTAAATATCACACTTCTATGTCAATCATTAGAAGATTCTGTTAGTTATCTGCATCTTAATTTTCACATGATCTGTCAAAGAGACAAAATGGGCTTCCCCAGAACAGGTGATTTCAGCCTATATTAGATAACTAACTTTTAACCAATAAGAGATAATATGCATCTAGGTCACTAGCTAAATAATTTTCTTTTCCTATTCGAGATTCACACAAGAAATTCCTTAAATTCTGCATTGGAACTGATGAGCATCAGTACAATATAGGTCCCTTTGCCTATGCTTGAGTCTTCATGAAATGCATGTCTATTGTGGAAGTATTGCTTGCACTGGTATTTCAAAGAATAAATGGCTACCGCCTGGATTATTGTGGGCAGGATAGTAGAAGAAATGGCAAATTCTCTCTCAGGGCTCACCTTCCAGTGACCCTCTCAGGTTTGTTCTGTGCTGCAGGCAGCGTGGTGGAATCCAGCACCTGCTGCAAGAGAGAGGATTCTAAATAAATAACCTAACCCTGAAGAAGCAGTTTGTCTCCTGCCTGGAATTGCCACTGTGCCCGCCCCACCCCCCCAACTTTGTATCCCTGCAAGATGGGTCAGGTGGTGCTGACATTGCCACAGACCCTGGGAATCTGGCCTGGCCCTCCCATCCAGAGGGTGCAGAAGGAGAGGTTTGTGCCCTATACACTCCAGCTGCCACTACCACTGGATTGGAAGGGTTTCACTTTGGCCAGGAGCTGGTTTCCCAGGAGTTCTCCACCAATGGGCAATCTGACAGGCTGCGAATGTCCTGAAGAATGGCAGGAAAATGAAGGGAGCCCTTCAGCAGCCAGAGGTGGTTACATCAAGGGGCAGTGGCTTGGCATGGGGAAGCCATAAATGGCACTGGCTAAATCCACCAAAAGCATAGCAAAGAGCAGCCAGTGAGACCGTTTTGGGTGTGTGCCCTCATGCAACTCAGGTCTCATCATTTTCCCCCTCCCTCCTTCTTTCCCTCATATTGGGCAATTCAATCTTGTTTCTCTGAGCCCCAGAGGAAGTCAGGAATTCTGCATGGAGGGGAGAAGAAGGGAATCTCCCCTCAGGAATAAAGTCCCTCTTGAGCTAGGAAGCTCTTGGATTTGGTGTGAAAACCACCTTTACCTTGGAGGCTACCGTCTTGGGAGTTACATGCAGCAGCTCAGAGGCTTTCTATCCATTCTCAAAGCAGCAAAGATAAAGGGGTGTCTGTTAGCAGAAGAGATTCGTGGGACTTGTCATCTGACTCAATCTCCCCATAGGAGTAAAATTTTAAAAAGGGTTCAAGAAATTACCTTGGAAATGTAGAAAAAAGACTGGCCTATGCTATCCTCAGAAGACGTTCATCTGACTTCTCACCAGAGGGTGCCAGACCTAAAGGCTCTGCTCACAAGGTTTTCATAGATGGAAAGAAAAAGCATAATAAAAGGAATAGAATTGTGTCTGCTGGTTCTTCATCTTCCTCATCACATTGCCGTTGTGTCTCTGGAAAAAATAATTAAGACCAAATGGGAAACACCAGCAAAGTCTAAGAGATTGACTGGATGTTCCAAAAAATTCTGCAACATACACCATAGCAAAGAAGATTTTGTGTCTCTTCTCAAAGTGGACAGGGCAGTTTCATCACTAGTCAGATTCTGCTATCCCACTGGAAGGGGACTTTCTCCTCAAAGAAACCAATGACCACTCAATGGCAGTATCACTGAGCTGAATGTTTCTGAGGCTGCTGCTTCACCACACTAGAAGCCCTCAGAGGAAGGTGTTTGGCAAGAGCAGTACTAACCTGGACTGACAATTTGGCAGCCAGACTGCCAAAAAAGGCTAAGAAATCATTGAAGTTAGGTTCAGTGTTAAAGGAAATCTTAATGGCTCTAGCATTCAGAGCTGATGCAATCAGAGGTGCTTTCTTGTTTTCAGTGCATGTCATGGCCTCCAGTGTGGTGACCAGATGGCACTTCTGGTTACAAGCCTAGAAGATGATTTTAGGACCATACAGAAAAGGGCATAGCATTTGCTACAAACATTTAAAATTGTTTTCTTAGCGGGAATGATATTCAGGTTCAGAGTGGGCTCTTAACATGAAGAAAATTTCTTTATCTACAGCATGATGAAGATTGAAATAATAAGCTTAGTTTCTTTAGTGAACGTGCCTAACCCTAAATGTATTGGCATCCTTTCTCTCTGTGCCCCTCCATAACTTTTCCCTAACCCTTCCTCAGCCTCTCCATCTCTCTCGTTTTACTTCTTTGTTGTCTTCTGGCTGGCGAGCCTCCTACAGCCTGTGTTCCGGAGTTTGGGAGACCGGAACGCATAGTCCTCTGCCCAAATGGTCTCTTAATGGAGTTCATGCTGTTGGTGGCCTCCTTATATTTGGATGAGGGTTCTTCTGCATTTTGACAGGTTTCAGAGTGGTAGCTGTGTTAGTCTGTATCAGCAAAAACAACGAGGAGTCCTTGTGGCACCTTAGAGACTAACAAATTTATTTGGGCATAAGCTTTCATGGGATAGAACCCACTTCATCAGATGCATGGAGTGGAAAATACAGGAGCAAGTATAAATACATGAAAAGATGTGAGTTGCCTTACCAGTGTGAGGTCAGTCTAATGAGACAAATCAATCAACAGCAGGATCCCAAGGGAGGAAAAATAATTTTTGAAGTGGTAATGAGAGTGGCCCATTTCAGACAGTTGACAAGAAGGTGTGAGTAACAGCAGGGGGAAATTAGTATTGGGGAAATTAGGCTCAGGTTTTGTAATGACCCAACCACTCCCAGTCTTTATTCAGGCCTAATCTGATGGTGTCCAATTTGCAAGTTAATTCCAGTTCTGCAGTTTCACGTTGGAGTCTGTTTTTGAAGGTTTTTTTGTTGAAGATTTGCCACTTTTAGGTCTGTTATTGAGTGACCAGGGAAATTGAAGTGTTCTCCTACTGGTTTTTGAATGGTATGATTCCTGATGTCAGATTTGTGTCCATTTATTTTTTTGCGTAGAGACTGTCCGGTTTGGCCAATGAACATGGCAGAGGGGCATTGCTGCACTCTGTGTCACAGTAATGGTGCTGCCCATGAAATATGGCACCCTCTATGTTATCACAGCCTCCCTGTTAACCAAATTATACCTTTTGATTTTCCGTTGTAAACATCATTACCCTGGAAGCATTGGCTATCCACCATTTTCATATCTTCCCCCTTGCCCATTTTCCTCACTTCATCACATTGTCTTTCTTCATGAGGAACCTCTACTTTTGCCAATTTATTGAAATTGGTATGCATTTTCAGAAAAGAATACTGAATTTTAAAGATTGTAATTGGTGCAGTTATAGCTTTAAAATTCAGTAACGTACATACTAAACTGAAGCTAGGAAGGAGGTGGATGTCAGAGTCCAAGCCCTAGCCTGAGCTGCAACTTCAAAGAGCTATTTACACAGCTATTTTTAGAACACTAGTGTGAGCCCTGCAACCCTGAGTCCATCAGCCCAGTTTCAAAGATGTAGGCTATGCAGACATACCCTCTGCCTATGATGTGCCGGCTTCATCTAATCTAACTTGCTGCAGGGTCAAAGCTGCTGTGAGGTGCCTTCTTCAGTCACCTCACCTCATAGTCCTTGAAATGCTGGCCTCATCCACTTTTATCTTGCTGCAGGACCAGTGTAAGGGACTGATGCTGTCTGGGGTGACTGCTTCATCCACTTTTTTTTCCTACACCAGGGCAGATGTTAGGACAAAAATCCTCTGTGATGTGCTTGCCTTGCGTACCTCTACCCCAACATTGCCAACCCCAGTTATTCAAATTCATATGAGACTTGGAACAACATTGGGGAAAAAAACAAAAACGAATTGCATTATTTTTTACTTGCCTTCTGATATTTAGCCTTTAGTAGGAAGCTACCAACCCCCAATTTATGTGTGATTAACAGTATTGCCAACCCCAAATGTCCAAAAGTCATGACTCAGACCTCAAAAAACCATGAAATTGGCTTTAAAATTATGAGATTAAAAATAACAAGTTTTGAGGGTTGATATTTCTTTTCTGGTTTCTGAGCCTTTAAGGTCCACTTGTTTCACGAGTTCAAGCTTTGCTTTGCAATTATGAAGGCTAGAAACTTTATTTTTTAAATGAAAGCAAATATCCATATGTGATTTCCTGATTCCAGCAGCTGGGGCTTTAGGAAAAGCAACTAATAGTGTGAGACTGTGGATAAAAGGGGGAGGGGCGACATCACTGGAGTATTTCACGTTAAAAAAAAAATCAGTGTTAAATGCGTTCATAAAAAATGTGGCCTCTCTGCAGCCTGCTGGAGGAGAATTTGTTTAACCTCTCCTAATCATTGAACTGGAAGCTGCCATTCTGTCCATCCTCTCTGTTTTCTTACCTCATTCTCTTCTTAGCTACCTCACTGTACAATTAAGTTTCCTGACTCTCATGCCCCCTTCATCTCAGTTTTATGCTTCCCACTTGCAAGTCCACATTAATTTGTGCTTCTTGTAGTCTTTTTCACTACATTTTCTCTGCCCCTTTCCCCTCATTTCCCCCTCTTTTTTTGCCCCTCAGCCTTGCTAATGCATCCCTTCGGTCTTTCTTACACCCCACATTCACCTGTTCATGCAGACTCCCTCCTGCATTCCAGGTTCCCCTGGTATCTCCCCTCAGTCTCCAACCTGCACCCAAGCAACATTTTCTTGTCCTTTCAGAGTTTCCAGTCCCATTTCCAAACCACAGAGCCATTTTCCCTGAGAACGGTTGGGCTTCACTCACTTTGGAAACAATGGGAGATGGTGGCCTTCTTTAATAGGAGAAACATTACTCCCACATTAAAGGGTGGAAGAAAATGGCAGCCCCCTTAGCTGAGGATAGCCTTACTTCACTCTTTAATGGGAGATGGTGACCATTTTGAATGATGGCAAAATTTCACGAAATTGCTGCAAAAGATCATGAGCAACAACAACAAAATCTCCACCTCATTCAAGATCATCAATAAAATGATGATGAGAAAATTTTTATTTTTGTGTAGGTGCATGTGAGAGGATTGGGAAACATTCCCTCCCCTCCCCCCCCACCCATCCAACATTTTTCTCTCGCCTTATTGTGAATGGAATACTTAGACGCATTTGCGCACACAGTCCCCTTAACTCTTTTTTAATTGTCATCACATATTGGGGATTGAGCGGGAATGGAGGCTTGCAGCATTCCAAGGGCTGGCTATGTTAGTTGCAGCATGAATGCAATGTGTATTATTTTAGCTTTGGGATTAATAGTCTTTCAGCCTGCGCTGGGCAGAATTTGAAGTGAGCATAGTGATCCTCATGGTGAAGGAGAGACGGGTTGGTTATAATGAACACAAAGGAGAAACTTCACTGAGGTTACTAGACACCAACATGGTTTCTGACTTCCAGACTAATTAAATACAATTTGTGTTGCTGGGGATTAGCACACAAGCATAACAATAGCCACTGGAGTCTCTGAATGCTGACCCTTGCAACACGATAGAGCATTAATCTTTTGTAACATAATCTGTGTCAGGTGATTGGGGCTAGGTAATAAAGTTCAGTTTCTCTTGCGCGTGTTTGTGTGTGTTACGTTTATTACGGTTTTTACTTTCAAAAAGGGCAGTTTGGTATCTTATCCTTCTCTGATCCTGCAGCAAGTCTAACATTTTCTCTTATGTGCCAGTTTTATGGAAAACAGTAGAATCTGGAACTAAATGATTGGAGTATGAATGTGAGAGAACATGCCACCCTAAAAAGACTTTTTCATTCAAATTAATCAACATGGCTAATTTCTGTCTTTGGATATGTGTGTGGAAAGGGCAACTTTCTGAAGCCTTCATTCCTATTTATTATGTTTCCTTTTATATTTGTATGTTTTTCTCTGTGTACTCCTGAATGCGTATAAATAAAATATGCAGGAGGAGAAAGAGGTCAAAGCAATCAATAAAGAGAGTTATTAGTAACATGATACACATTATTTTATTACAGCTATATTTTCAGACAAAAGAAGTCCTTTTATAAGCAGTCCAAGAGAAGAATATAAATATCTAGCACAACTTCAATCATTCCTTTAAAAAAACAAACAAACAAACATGATCTAGAAATGTCCACGAAGCCTGAACATTAGGTATGATGGTGTGAAGGAAGCAACCATTGTAGATTTTAGAGAGGACTGTGTGTGTAAAGCAGAGGAACCTGATGTACATGGGGAATTAATGTAATATTTTCCAAATGTGGATATTCATCTTAGAGAATAAAATAGCGAAATGGATATAAAAGTCTGAGTGCTTGATCTTCAAAAGCGCTCAGTACCCATATCTGGGGCCAGATTTTCAGAGTCCACCGCCTATTTAGGCACCTTAATGAAGTACCCAGATTTACAACGGTACTCCAAACCCAGCAATCCCTATTGAGGTGGGTGCTGAGCTCTTTGGAAAATCTGTCCTTTACTCTGTTCTACTGCTTAGTCCATTAGTGGACCCGTGAGAGATTTTCAAAAACCGCTGTGCATTGGCCTAACTTTGCTCCCATTGATGTCAAAAGGCATTTTACCATTGATTTCAATGGAAACAGCATTAGGCCAATGCTGAGCACTTCTTAAAATTCCACCAATATGATCTGTAATAATGGTGTTACCCTCAGCGTGAATTTCCTTTATTTATTTTATGTTAGAATCCGTTTCCTAATAGTTTGTGGGGGGACGACCCCAAACATATTGATGGCTATTTTTTTCTGCTTTAATTAATCTTTTTTTTTTTTTTTAAATTGACAGACCTATCTTGAAGGGTTACCACATCCAAGAAGTGATTGCAACCAGAAAGCATCCATTTGTTTTTCAAATACTCAGTAGTTCCAGAATTTAGGCTAAAATGTAGTTTAAATTAGCAAAGCTAATGGAGTACTCCAGATTTGGGTCTTAAACATCGCTGCACAGAATGAACAGAGCTGTACTTAAACTCTAGGGTAAGAGCTAATTGAAAAGAAACACAAAGAGCAGAAAATGCTGAGTTTGAGCCAAGAGTTTATGCTGACTCCTCCATCAGAACACAGTACAGGTGATATTTATTCACTCTGAAAGGTAAAATATATATGGGAATATAAAAGGTCCCAGGATTAATGAGTTTGCCTAGTCCAAAAATGTTGTGCTTATCCTTGAAAATGAAGAGATAAATAGATCACGCCACAAGAACCTCTATTATGTTGTTTAATAACAACATACATACTTCGGGTTTTTTCCATTAAAGGGTTCAGCTATGTTAAGAAATTCAGTAAATACAAGGTGTTTCATAGTTGCCATTTTATCTCATTCTAAGAGGCAAAATGATTGTAGTTAGATCAAAGTCCAGTCCATGCGTTCTAAAAATTAAATTCAAACATTTTAAAGTGTACAGATAATATAATAGCTGACAATACTTCAAGGCAAGTTATAATGCTGCACAGATTTTCAATGCGCTTGCAGAAAGAAAAGTTATTTTACAGTGATGAGTGCAATATAAAAGCCTACATACACAAAGAGAGCATAGAATTTTGAAAAATCTTAGCACTAAAAGCATTAAAATCCTTGTATCAATCAGTGTAATTGCTTCTGTCATCCTCCAGTTTAAGTAGTATCATTTTACAAAATCAAACATTTCAGAGATTTCCTGATGTCAGTCTAGTCATTCTGCATTTGACGATACACCTTCTGTACGAAATGTAATGTTTTAAATAGCAAATTAGCTCAACTATTCATAGTAGCTTGCCTTGGTATCTTACATAAGGAATAAGCTTTCTTGTGACTACAATTTTTTTGTGGTACATTCACATTTCTTCAAGATGGATTATTAGAGAACTGGTTGAAAAATGTTTTTGTAGAAAATGTTGACTTTTTCTAGGGGAGAAAAGACCCTTTTCTGCTAAAATGTTTTTGATGAAAACTCAAAATGTTCTGGGGAAAGTAATCACCTTTTTGTGGGAAAAAATAGTTTGTTTAGTTGAAGTCAAATGCAATTTTCTTTTGAAAAATATTTTTGATGGAAATTTTTGTGATCAGTCTTAATTATTAGTGAAAGTTTATCACCTCCCCTATCTTAACCTGTTTAAGTAAAATGAATGATACATTGTATGACATTCTGGTCCCATTAAAGTCAATGGGAGTTTTGTCTTTGGCTTCGATGCAGCCAGAATTTCACCCATAGGATACAATTCTGCATCCAGTATGCACTCAGATCTTCCACTGAAAGAATGAAAGCTAAAGTGTGCAGAAATGCAGGATTGGGCTCCTTGTGGTTAAGAAATTATATGTGAAACGGGGGCTTTTGGAACTTTTCATAGCACGGACCATGCCTTAACAGAGAGCCCCACAGCCAATCTCACATCCCATTCAAGATTGTATGACACCCTATACTAACTACAGCAATTGCTTACGTGGAAAAACAACTCTTATAATCAGTGCTTGAAGTGGTCTGAAAAAAGTGGGAGGTCTTTCATAATCACAGTCCAAGTAAATGTTTATGCACTTGATACACACAGTGCAAAATTTCTTTTAATGCATTTATGTAATATATGTATTTTTAGCTCAAAAAGCTATTTATATTTATGCTGGGTTTTTTTTTAAATCAGGCAACAGGTCTCATGCAAATATTAAAATACATCCTGTGAGTTTGGGAGAAAGGGCTATGGGGAGTGCAGTGAGATTCTGTGAGGTTTGGAGGATCTCTATGGGGGTACAGGGTTAGAGGTACATTTGGGATTGGGATCTCTCTGGGAATGAGGGTCCAATGAAATTCAGTTAGGATTGGGGCTTCTAAGATTTGCATGGATCTCTCTGGGGCTAGGGGGTTGGGGTACAGTGAGATTCAATGGTGCGTGGGGGGTGTTTCTGTGGTTGACATTTGGTGCAGTGGTTTCTGTGCAGTGACATTTGGTGCAGTTGGGGGGTCTCTGGGGACAGCGGCCTGGGCGTGCAATGAGTTTCAATGGGCTGTTTGGTCTTTTGGGGGTGTTTGGGAGTGCAAGGACATTCAGTGTGGTGTCAGGTCTTTCTGGGCACTGTGGTTCAGTGAGATTCACTGGGGTTTGGAATCTCTAGTGTTAAGGGTCTGGGCGTAGGGTGAGATGCACTGCATTTTGTGGGATCTCTGGGATTTAGGCTTTCTACAGTTTAAAGGGTTTATCTGGAGATACAGGGCTGGGGGTTCAGGGAGATTCAGTGAGGATGGGGCTCTCTGGGGTTGATGGCTGTGAAGTGAGATTTGGTCAGGCTTGGGGCCTCTCTTGGGGTTAGGGGTAAAATGACAGTCATTGGAGATGGGAACTTTGTGGCTGGGTAAAGCGACAGTCAGTGATCTTGAGAGTCTCTTTGGGAATGAGGGTGCGGTGACATTGGGAATCCGGGGTTCTCTTTGAATCCTTGGGGCCTTTGCCGGGGGTGGTGCCTCTACCCTCCTACCCACCCAAGTGTTCCCCACCTCTGCTGCTGCTCCCCATTCTATCCCATTCCTCTGTGCTGGCATGGCAGCAAGCTTGTCCCTACATGGTGCTGGGCAGCTGGTGGAGCAGGGTCAATATCCCTTGCAGCTTACCCCATTCCCTCCACAGCTTCTAGGCTCCGTTGCACGTTCTCCTCCCACCCCCCTTCACTCCCTTCCTCCAGGGACACAGGCCACCTCTGGGTGCAACAGACGGGCAGACAAGGCAGTGAATAGGGAATGGCTGCCAATGGGCCCATGCCCTCTGGCAGAAGCTCTACTCTCCACAGCGATCGTCCTCAAGCTTCATAAATATCTTGTGGGAGTGTGGGGGGTCTGTGAGTGACACAGCCCACCCCCCCCGCACACACTAAGCACTGCTGTTAGTACAATTTGGTAATGGGAAATAAGGAAGACCCAGCACTTTGTGGCTAGCAAGTGCTCTTTGAGTTACAGTTTGAGAACCACTGTTCCAGAGTTGCTATTACAAAAATAGTTATAACAATGGTATAACTTAAAACAAGCAGAAAAGAAGCAATGTCATAGACCCATTTAAAAAGTGATATTTTCAGCTATCAAGTTTTACTTTTGTCTTGTTTGTTTTTAATAGACTTCATGTATTTTTAAATATTGAATTGTTGATCTTGATTACCTGTTACATTCAGATAATATCTACAAGTTCATAAAATGTGGAGCAAACAAAGTTATTTTGAGTATTTTAGTTTTTCTCTTGAATTCCAATTGTGTACATGTCTCTGTCATTCTGGATGGTTCCTATGGAGATGCCCTATGAATTAAAGAAAACGGTGTGCACATATATGGAATGATAGTTTGGTGTTATGAAGGTTTAATCAGCATTTGTTTGGGATGCTCGCATTACTCTTGAGTGGTGAAACCATTTATGAGTTAGGCAGGTCATCTGAAATTAGCTTCACAACTTTTATAGCATGCTATACCATCATATAATCTGAATATAGCATGTCTTTTACAGAATTTTTTTCTAGAAAACTAAGTTTTGTTATTACTATTTTTCATAACCCTCTGGAAAAGGTAGGCCAGTTTGGTAGCAAGATTGAGATTCTTGGCTTTGGAAAAGAAAATGGTAATATATTATCACCCTCTAAAAATTTGACCCATGTTGTTCCATGAATAAATCTGTGATTTTAATGTCCAGTATTTCAAAGCCTTCTAGGATTAAAAGCAAATCCTGTGTTCCCAACTAGGTGGTTGGAAATTTCTCCACTCCAGTGACATAAAGTTCCCATTTCTACCCCTCCCTGAATGGTTATAGGATAATGGAACTTAAGTTTGGTGGTGGACCATGGTTAAATGTTGCCCATAGTGCAGTTCAAACGAGTAATTTTAGGTGGAAATTCCATATTTGGGAGTAAATGTTTTCAGGTCTTTCTTTCCAACTATCAGGGCTAGACACTTTAATAAAAAAAATAAAAAGGTCAGATTTTCATGCAGTCTGTTGCTTCTGGACGCTGAGGTGTTGAGACAATAAAAACACCAAATCTGTTGAGATTCATGATCAGATTGCTGGAATTGACAACACTGTGCATAACCCTTGGTCCAATTGTTTGAAATGATTTAATAGAAAGTAGCTATTGCAGCCTCTTTATGATCCTGTGTTTCTAGAAGGGGATGAAGATACTGGTGTTGCTAAAAGCAGTAATCCGTGCATTAGCAAAAAAATTTTCCCTGGGGATTTTTTTCATTTTATAAACAATGTAGCTTGCTTGTTTCTAGCACTGTCATGCAAAATGTGGAAATTATTCACAGAACTAAATATAACTTGCATGCAAAGCTAAATGCAAACAGGCCTAGAGTGGGAGGAAAGATTCAGCATTATTCATTTTAAATGCAAATGACTAAACCTGAGCAATGTAAAGAAGTGTTTTTTTTCCCTCAGGTCAGAGAAATAGTATCCTGTTGACTAGGAGTCATAAGAAGTAATTAATTTTAAAAATGCAGGCAGGCAAATTATTATAATAATAATTTTATTTAATTGTTCTGAAAGACATTGGACTATACATGATGCACCTACAGCCTGATCTAGGGCTTGTATAAGTTAATGTCAGCTTTTCCAATGACTTCAGTAGGCATCGGATGAGGTCTACTAATGTATACAAAAAACAACTTACAATTTGGAGATTCCTGTAGAAGTGTGTTAGATAGAGCATATCGACAGACATGGAATATAACTGAGTCATAATGAACTATCCAATTTATTTGAGCATAAGCTTTCGTGAGCTACAGCTCACTTCATTGGATGCATACTGTGGAAAATACAGAAGATGTTTTTATACACACAGACCATGAAAAAATGGGTATTTATCACTACAAAAGGTTTTCTCTCCCCCCCACCCCACTCTCCTGCTGGTAATAGCTTATCTAAAGTGATCACTCTCCTTACAATGTGTATGATAATCAAATTGATCACTTTAGATAAGCTATTACCAACAGGAGAGTGGGTTGGGGTGTGGGGGGGGGAGAAAATCTAGATTTGTGCTGGAAATGGCCCACCTTGATTATCATACACATTATAAGGAGAGTGATCACTTTAGATAAGCTATTACCAGCAGGAGAGTGGGGTGAGGGGAGAGAAAACCTTTTGTAGTGATAAACACCCATTTTTTCATGGTCTGTGTGTATAAAAACATCTTCTGTATTTTCCACAGTATGCATCCGATGAAGTGAGCTGTAGCTCACGAAAGCTTATGCTCAAATAAATTGGTTAGTCTCTAAGGTGCCACAAGTACTCCTTTTCTTTTTGCGAATACAGACTAACACGGCTGCTACTCTGAAACCTGTCATAATGAACTATGTGTGCTGTCCTTATTGGGATTTACCTTACATGTTTACAGCTGATTATTTGGTTCCCTTGACGCCCATACCAGTATTGTTCGCATTAATTTGAGTTATTCTTAAATCTTTTGCAGACCTTTTCATTAGTTAGTTTCACTCAAAACATTTTCTCTAATCAAATAATCAAAGCATTAGCTTATGTAAGGATCATACTGACATGAACAGGGAAATACTAATTGAAAATCCACATTAATTAAAATGGCAACAAATATATTCAGCAGAGAATATAAGCCTCTGTATATATGGGTGGACAAGGAAGAAAATTCATTACATGATGCAGTTTATTAAACAAGTTTAAACCACTAGGTATCCAGAAATTCCAGTAGCTGTCTGCTTGGAATTAGAGAAGGAAAACATTCATTTGGTATTTTCAATCCCACCAATCTTGCTGTTAGTCTTATTTGGGCTGTAAGAGCTCCTTTGAGAGAGAGTTTGAGAAGCTGAAGTGGCTGCAAGCATCTGATTCCTGAGAGAATGTTTCCTGAATCAGTCACATTATTGAATTGAAGGTTTCAGGAAGTGCCACTGGTAGAAAATATCTAGGTCTGGGGGAAACAAAGAAGCAGGGTGCAGATCATTCAGTGTTCTGTGGTTTTTTGCTCTGATGTTGGCACATTTTGAAACAAGATTTTATGAGACTCTCCCAAAGCTCTCTGTGTGTATATGCAAATGTGATTTTTAACATCATGATGAGCATGGAGAAAAATGTCCTTATTTCTGCAATAGAAAATGGACATGGATTGGGGTGCAGTAGCTATTGCCATGTTTCCAAAATGCGGACTTTCCATTGGACTAGATGATGTACAAACGTGTAAGTAGATTTGATCCTTTCCCCAAAGAGTTTACAGTCAGGATTTCAAACCTTCACTGTCCTTGACAATGAGGATGTTTAATCTAAATAGTGGAACAGGGATACCATAGCTAAGTAGTCTTCTGCAACCTGCCTATATGACCTTCACAAATATGAATCTCTGTTTAGAGAATCTCTGTGAAGTAAGGAAGTAATCATCCCATTTTATAGATAGGGAAACAAGGCATAGAGAGATTAAGCAACTGTCCAAGGTCACATGAAGTCTGTGGCAAAGCCATGGATTAAACCCAAATCTCCTGATTTGCAGTCCAGGTCCTATCCCTTCCTCTACAGACTTTTGCTATGCCAACTTATTTATCATATCTTAATGAGCGAGGAACTTATTTGACTTGTTTGTGCTTTTTATGAATTTTGTTGATGAGTTGATGTTGTAAAAGTATAAAGCTGAAGTTTTATATCTTAAAGAATATCTGGGACTATAGATGCATTTCTTTCAGTTTTAGTTTATTCTTTCATTATGTGTCCCACTATATCCAGGGCAGAAATATATTCGACTTTGGCCAAATTATGCAGTCCTCAATTAAATAAAACTCCCTTTGATTTTGCCTCTTATCTGAAAACTGTCTGTATAAGTAGCAATCTACTGATTATTATTATAAATGATTTGCTTTGCAAATTGCACATAAAACAACATAAAAATGTTTTAGGAACATTTTTAAGTCAATGGGTGTTTTGCCTGAATAGGATGGTAGGACTATACTCCTAAAGTTTTATCTGTTGACAGCAAAATAAAGTCTGTAAATTAATGCAGATTTCATGCTTAGGCATTTTCAAACACTTTCGTCATAAATTAGGAGTAAGGTCTGATAATATTCTGCCAGACGTTCCGTTGCCTCTAGGAGTCCTATCTTTAATGATGCATACGTTATTTACATATGAGAATTTTCAGAACTTGGAAGTGCTTTAATATGTGTTAGATACTTGAGTTTAATTGCATATTATATAACCAGATATTGCTTTGAGTGTTTTTACAATGAATTAATTGTGAGACCCAGTTATTATTGGTTACACATGAATGTGTAATGATTCATTTATTTAAACATGCAGGTTTCCACCCCATATGATGGACTTGAAAAGGATTAATTTGTAAAATTGTTGCAAGGCCTGTTTAACACCGAATTCATAACACAGGCCATCAGTGGAATATATTTTTAATTAAGGGATTATAGACGAATTAGTAGTATTATACTACATGTGAGCTCAGTAATCACCATTCACATTTTAATCGTTCTATATTTCAGGTAAAACATTATGAATGTATCTGAATTCAGTTAGACCCATTACTGATTCTTTCTTGTGTAAATTTAGTAATTTAAAATGAAGGTCTAAGAATGATCTAATCCTTTGATGATACCTTATATTCATTGTATGTGTGTTGGTTGTGGATTTCCATTGAAAAAGTTCTCACTATATTGTAGCAATTATAATTCAATCACAAGCCTATTATGTACTAATTTTGTATTGTGCCACATTTTAACCCCCAGTCTTGTACATCCTTCTCTTGTCTTCTCTTTCTGTCTTGAAGCCCCTGACATCATACAGCAAAATCTCTCAATTTCCCACTCTTCCTGATAAGAATGGGGAGTTGATCCTGCAATCATATACTTAGATAAAACTCCTACTCAAGACAGTGGAAGTTCTACCTTCTGAGTAATGAGTTTCAGGATCAGAGCCAGAATAAAAAATCATGTAACTGTCCCCTGGATAAGCCCACTACAGTGTTGCCAGCACAGAGTGCCCAAGGCAAGCAACAGCTGGGTTCGTTGCCCGGTGTGCATCGTGCCAAAGACCACAACGGGGTGGAGAAGCAGAGAGATTTATTTGGAGCTCCAAATAGGGTGCAGGGAGACTGAGCTGTCTCAAATCCTGCAGCAGTGCAGCAGATTCCAGTATACATTTTATACCTTTGCCTATTTCACTACACAAGCTTATGCAACCAATTACCTGTTGTCTCATACAATACCGTAGCCAATCAACTAAAGCAGCCAGTTGTGTTTTTCCTCAGTAGCATTGCCCGAGCCTTGCCTTATTTGGTCCTATTTGTTATTGGTTTTTGCTAAACATTTCTGCCTTATCTGTCTGTTTCCCAGGCCGAAGCTGGCCTTGGCTGGCGAGCCGTGTGCAAACCTGTCTGTTTGTATGCTAGCTTCCTCAGAGTTATGCAGGATCACAGATGTTTCAAGGACCAAAGGGGCCTTGGTTTATCCGGGCCTAGAGCAGGAGGGCTTCCTCGACACTCGTGGTCTTCTACCCTCCCGAGTTACCTAGTGTAGTGCCCAGTGTCCCCAACAACAACAAATAGCAGCTTTGATGTTTCAGTGCAGTTATGCTGATTGCTGGCTCCCAATGGCTGCTATCAGGGCAAATCCTTGGTATAGAGAATGCCTTGGAGACTGCTCCACATCAGTGTTGAGCTATAGGGGGAAGCTACAGTTTCTTTTAGGAGTATCATTGCAGAAGGAGCACTAGGTATGGGACTTCAAAGAGAAACCACCACTTCCTCCTTGAACCCCAACATCAGTGGCCAAGTAGCTTTTCAGTTAAACTTCACTGTGAAAGAAGGGGGGATAAGGCAAAGGAGGAGAATAGATGGGGGCAATAGGGTAGAGGGAAGAACAGCAGGGAAGTCAGTTTTAAATTGTACCTTCTCCCCCAACCCAGGCTACTCTTTCTGAAAAGGGTCAGCTCCAGGCTACTTCAGTGTCTCTTCCTATTGTTAAAACTAAATGGGATCCCTAATTTAGTTTTATAAATAGAAAATGGCTCTATGGGCCACAGACTTGTTGATGGTGCACCAGAGGAGATGGTGGTTGGCAGGGGAAAGAAGTAGGAATTGAAATAGTTTATGTAACCTCAAATAAAATAAACAAGCATTGAAAATCATGTAAGACTAAATATGTTCAAAACAAATGGTATTTAAAACTTTACCCTTGTCTCGTCAACTATGAACTGTTTTTCATAGTGGAAAAACACTTTGTATATCTCTTCAACACCCCCAGAAAAAAATGAGTTAGTTATACAATAATAGTAATAAATTGCATCAGTGTATATCTGTAGTCACCTGAGGATTGTACCAACAGCCTATGTATATCCCTGTGTGGCTTAATGTATTTTCAGATATTGTGGATGAAAACATTATGGGACTAACCCAGCTGATCTAAACAACATAAATAGCCCTGTTGATGACAGTTGCATTACTTGTCTGAAGAAGGCCAACAGGATTTGTCTCTGTGTCTTGAATATTTCAAACTACAAAGAGGAAAATATGGATTAGCTGATGACCAAGCAAACCTGAGCAAACATGTACCCAAATTCTGGCTAACTGTCTACCTCTTCTTTTTGAAGCTGCTTGTTGTTACCCAAACAAACCCTGCTCCACCAACTTTTGAAGTTAATGGGGGCTACTCAGATATTTAAGGTTAAGCAGATGCCTAGGTGCCTCGTTAAATAATGACCTAAAGGTACATAGCAGGAGGAGCAGGCATTTTTGACAATTTCCTAAATCTGTCTGTGCTCTGCTTCCTCCCCAGATCTGAAGAAGAACTCTGTGTAGTTCTAAAGCTTGTACTTTCCACCAACAGAAGTTGGTCCAATACATGTTGTCTCACCTACCTTATCTCTGTGCTCCTATGAACATGTATTGTCCACATTCTCCATTACATCCAAGCTGTGCTAGGATGTAGTGGGCCGTGGTTGCTGTTAGGAACCAGCTCTGACTCTCTGCTCCCTGGTTGTTTGGCCCCAATGGATGTTAGGTCCCTTGTTGTTCTGCTCCAACTTTCACCACCCCTGATCAGGCCACAATGGGTTTTATGTTGGTATGGGATCAAGTGTAATGAAGCTTTCCCTTCTATGTCCTTGCCTCTACTGTGCATTACCTCCAAACTTGCCCTCACACGCTTCCTCCTACCCTTTTCACTGAGAGAATGAAAATTATACACTGGAGAATCCAGCCCATATATGCTCAATGGTAAAAATCCATATTTAAATTGTTACATTTTAAAAGCCCATTTTTGTGATGAAATAGAACTATACTTTTTTCCATGTCTGCATTCTCCGCATTATCACAAGAATTAGTGAAAATTGTCAGGGTGACTTTTGAGTGCATGATTATAGGTGCACGGTGCACATGACATGTTTGGAAAGGAGAAGAGAAATTAATAATTAATAGAAACTGCACACACAATTATTTCCTTTCCCCCCCCCAAACAATTAATTAAGTAGTGAGATCTTTCAGTGAAAAATTAAAATGAAATAAATACAGAGAACATTAGACAAGCATATAATGAAACTTTCATTTGTTCTTAATATAAGCTTGTTAGAAAGCAGCTATTTATTAAATATTATCCGTAACTCATTATCATTTACAATATATATTATCCACCATTTATAAACTTCTTTTCTAAATGTACAAAACAATAAAAAGATGAGAGAAAAGAGTTCATAAAGGATTTGGTGATATTAATTCAACAACATCAAAACATTCTTATATGTAACGTATATAAATGATTGAAATTGCCTCTTTTTTAAAATGTGAAAACTACAAGCACGTTTAATTAAACAATCATTACCAGAAGAAAAAATGGGAATAGCAAGAGGACTGTTCCTGGTAGGCAGATGCAGATTATTTTAATCTAGATACAGTGCAGGACATTAAATATACAGGTGCTAAAACAACAGACTTGCTAAACTATCAGTGAACATGTTTGCTGTGAGTGCATTCAATCTCATTTTTACCTCTTGCAAAAAGACCCCCAGGAAATAAAATCCATTACAGTACATACTTCCGCACAAAATTCATGCAACCTTCTCTATGTTCTGTTTAAGCACTTTTTCACCATCTGCTCTGCTTGGAAACATTCAGGTATGTTTGCTCATATATTATTCTAGTATTGATGTGTAGTTTGTCAAATCTGTACTATAAACAGCAATAATGTGTGACAGAAATCCCAGCTGGATTGATGATGCCCAAGTAATAATCATTACAGAACAGTTAATTGTAGTTTTTTATACCAGACAGAATGCAGAGAATATTCTGATTCAAACATAATTTTGTAGTGCACTTATCTCATGTACTTTCAAGGTTGACCATTAAGTTATTTGGTATATGTTATGCCATATCACAGACCTTCTGTGCACTTAATGTTTATCTTTGGGGCTGAGGTAATGATTTCTTGTGGAATCACTAGCTTCTGCTGTCTGCATTTCTATGGGTTCTCGCAGTGTGATGGTGGTAGACAAATTCTCCTAATGGCGGTAGGAAGCTCTGTAATTCAAAAGCTGTGATGCTTTTTGACTGTTTCGTTTTTGTGGGAAGGGAACATAAGAGCTGAAATAACTACCCAACATTCAACTGGTATGTCCCTATTTTAATAATAATCTCATTGGTATAACAGTGTCCGGTGTGTACTCTGACTCTAAAACTCAGGACTCTAAAACAATCCTGACCATTGTTTTATTGGGTTAACAGAGTTAATGCTAATTTAGGAATACATCATAGAAGGTGTCCTTGTAGCAGAACTGATGACCTCAGTATGAAAGGAGCAGGGATGTGGGCCACATAAAGGGTGCGCACCATTCGGGTGTGTGGATTAGACATAGATAGACTGTAGCAGGGGAAAACCTTGTGAGTCCTTTGCTACACAAATATTTCACCCCCCTCCACCAAGGATAGGGGTCGTGTAGAGGATCATGAAGCCTAGTCGAGTGCAGAATGGTTCTGCATCCTCTCTGCAGCTTTTCTGCTACTTAAGCACCTGCCAGCTTGCAGTCTCACTACTTGGGATAGGCTCAGGGTTCAGCCTTTATAACATTGCTGTTATAATTGTAATGTCACTGCCTTCCCTTCCTCCAGTAGCACGTGACCTCATTTTAGCATTGAAGATCATGTGGGTGAATGTGTGGATGCATTCAGTAAGAGGGAGCTGATAGGAGAATTGTTGCCAGTAATGATAATATCAGAGTATGCTATTGAAAGGCAAACAATCATGTATCCTGTTCTGGAAATAATTTGGATAACCTATCACAAGGATTCACATTGTTTTACATATACACTTTAGTGACATTCTGTATTTTGAAACACATATAATGATTTTTGTTTAAACATGTTGCATGACTATTTTTGACTTTACAAAATGAGTGGCACAAAGCAGACTTAACAGGACTGAGGATCTGGATCACTAATTATAGATAAGGTCCTGAGAAAATTGCTGATTTTTATTTTTAAATTCATGGCAGCCTTATCGGTAAATGTTTGTATTTCACAGGGTTTGCAGGGCTGCTGAGTCCCCCTCCCTCCAAACTGCTTCAATTTTCCCAACAGCAGGAAGGCCACAGCTGCCCTTGGGCAGTCTGGTCCCATCCTGGGGGGGGGATGGGGAAGTGGTGGCCAGTCCTGTCCCAGGAGGGAAGGAAGGAGGGTGGGCTGGGGTTTGAGACACTAATGGCCAGGATGACAAACACCACCTGAATGAGCAGCGAGAGGCAACTCAGTGTGCAGATGAACCATGTGGCTCTGACTGGTCTGACCTGGGACAGGAATTTGGGTCTGACACACTCCATGCTTAGCTCCAGCCCAAGCCACCATTGCTGCTTCCCGTCCAGCTGGTGGGAAGAGAGAACCGATGATGACAGCCTGGTGATTCGGAAACCTGGCTTGCCCTGCCTCACAGCAGCCCCCACAGGCCCACCAGCTATCAAGGAGTTGAGACCAGTATCCATACACCAGTAGGGCAGGGCCCCCTCACACACCTGCTCCTGTTTCAAACAGTAGCAAGTCTGGCTACTATGCTGGTTACAGCACGGGGGTGGATCCTGGTCTCAGCTCCTTGCCAGCCAGCGCTCTGGTGTCTGCCCCAGGCCTGTGCGGGCTGCTGTGGGGTGGGCTAGGGTTCCTAGTCACTGCATTGTCAGCACCACCCCCTTCTTCCTGCCAGCTGGACTGAAAGCAGCAGTGGGGGCCTGGACTGGAGCTGAGCATGGAGCACATCAGGATAGGATTGTCTGTGCACACCCCACTCCCGGGATACATCTGGCCTATCCCCTGCCCATCTTCCTTCTGGAACTACTCTGCTAACTACCCCATGAGCCCCTGTGGCCTCATCAGGGAGGTGGAAGCAGGGATGGGTGCTTACGCCTTGGAAAAATTGCAGTATTGAGCTAATTTTACAATTTCTGTGCAGTCCATAAAATCGTGATTTATACAGGCTCTTAATGATCTATAATATGTTGGATGTTTTTATACAGTTCTATCTGTACCTCTTCCCCAGCCAATTTCTATCCAGGTTGCTCCCAGTGTTGTGCAAGTAGTCCTCTTCAGGTTTGGGTGCTGCCTCATACAGAATGTTGGTGAATTGAGAGGGCTCAACGAACTTAAATATTAAATACTAGATTTTTAAACTTTTTGGAGTAAAATCATAAATTAGAGCTATCCAGGAAACATATTTCAATCCTGCAAAAATTTTTGAGATTTGAAAATATTTTCCTGTCTCCAATTGAGATAAAAAGTCAAAATATTGAAAATTTTCCTGATCCAAATATCCCCCCAAATTTTGGTTAGGGTCAATCAAAACTGACCAGAAATATTTGGTTTGTTTTGATTTCAACCATTTTTCTATTTGTGCCCTACTAAGCTTAAAATTCAAAATGAAAAGTCATTTCAAACTAACAATTTTGTACCTTTTAAAAAAAAAAATGAGTTGAGAAACTTTCCCATGGAAAGTTTCTGTTTTGATGAATCAGCATTTTTGCTGCAAAACATTTCATTGAAAAATTCCCAGCCAACTCTGTTAGTAGTAATATTGTTGTACATTTTAGTATAGTGCATTTTGTATTTCAAAAGCAAATGGGAATTCTTATATGTAGTGTGCATAACCACTTTAACAATGTATTATGCTATACTTAGTTGCAATTGAGAAGATTCATAATCCTTGTGTCTTTGATATTTACCTTATTCACAAAAATGAGAGCCATCTTTTCTGGTTTCCATTCTGTTGCTTATTTACCAGTTCCTTATAAACTTCTGACCTTAGAAACCTAGGGAAAGAGTCCTTGGCCATGAGACTATAGATCAGTCTCTGAGCATCATCAAAACATTTCAGGGTTGGTTCTGAGATATTCTGTGAAATGTGGTCTCTGGTAGCGAAGTCAATATTAATCTGTGGAAGTAAGGTGTCATAAAATTAGTTTAAATTTTACTGGAGAATTGAAGTTTGTATTCGTGAGTGGTGCAAATACTATTTGAATTTTTTCTCAGAATATGCTCTCTGATGCAAACTAGCATGTAGTTAGTGCCTTTATTTTCTAGTCTATTGAATATTAGTTTATTTTGGCTCCCTGGGCTTAAAGAGATCCTATCACTACAGAAAGAAGTTAAAAATGCTTTTGATTATCTAAGTGTAGATCAAGGCAAGAAATTCTAGCTCTTTATAATACCAAAAGGAAAGCATTTGCATTTCCTTTCAGAGACCTGCCCTTTGCAAAAAATGTTCTATAACACACACAACTCAATCAACCAAGATACCTTAATTCTCCAGCCATTCTAGGGCTATCTGAATGTTAACTATTAACTAAAGGGAGTTCTGTTCTCCCCATGAATCACAGATGTGTAACTTATTAATCATAAAGGAAGTAATAAGAGTCTTTTGAGGTGAAAATAGACTCCCTACTTGTTCTTTAATTGGCTAATTATTAACAATAATAATAAAACTGTGGTCCATGAGAGCAGGATGAACACACAGGATTGCCTCTGGGAAGGGTGTAATGCAGTGTTCAGCAACATTTACAACTGTGTACCTGGACCAAGATACAAATGGTCTGCTCAGAGTTGTGTAGTGTATGAGGGGGTGCTCATTCTGTGTGGGCACATAGACCAAGTCACTGTCTAGTCCATAGTTAATGCACCATTACACCCACAGAAATGTAAAATTAGACCAATAAAATGGATTGATTTTATTATCTGCTGAATGCTTGATAGGCCAGGGACCAAACTGTAGTTGAACTACACACAATAGCTGAATAATTTATCTGCTTCTGAATCTGGATTGATAAACTGTTTTTCTGTTTATGAAAGCATGCATTTTATCACAATTTGGTGCATTCCTTGGATTTATCAGTGTGAAGATTTATTGATACTTTTATCATCAGGCAGGTATTTTTCTCCAAATATTTATGAAACTATTATTTCTAATTTTCCATTACAGAAATAGAACTTTTATTTTTAAAACAGTTAACTGTTGGTGACTTACACTCCTCCAGCACTCAGAATGGGTCACTGTCACCTGACAGCCACTGGAGAGAATAGACCAGCAATATTACTTGACCAGAACCCGCATCCCCAAATAATCATCTCTCCTGTCACAGAGATGGGCCACAGGGCTTGGGAGTCAGAAGAGTGCCAGGGTCTCTGTCCAGTAGGGGAAGTGCATTGGGCTCTGTGTTCTGGGACTTCTGTCTGGGTGGTATCACCTAGCTAGGGCTGTGTTGAAATCATGGAGGCCAAAACTCATAGGATGCAGTGGGCAGGGAGTGGGGACGAAGTGTGCCTGGTGTCATGTACTCCTTGTAAACAGTACAATACCATCTAACATTCTATTACATCTCCCCTTTAAGTTTTTTATATTTCTACCATTTTACATAATCATGTTATCTTTAGAGTTCAGTAGATCAGTCTGTTAAGTATCTCTGAATCATACTGGTTTTCTAATTATAAAACTCAAACATATTTCAACATTGTCCCCGGCTGTCCATTAGTTTCAATAACTGGCTATGTTCCGTGTCTGCCATCTGTAGAATTTGCTTGTTCTGATTATTTTTTAATGAGGAACAAACTGTAGATGTTGAGAGTTTCTGTTGAACTCTCCACTGTCTGTCTCAATCATATATGGTTTAGGTAATTAATTCTTTTTCTTTGTGACAGCTGGAATTGTCTATCCTTTTTCTCCATCCACTTTGACACAAACACGGATGCCAGGTTCTAGATCTGGTAGTTCTGAGAGACATCTGTTATGAAATTTGTTTGGAAGCTCTTTTTTGTCTTTTTATCTGATTTGGCTTCTCTCTTTCTGTCCGGCTACTTTGGAGATAGACTCTCTTCCAAAGTTGGAACAGTAGTTCTGAGTTGTCTTTCCACCAGGAGTTGTGCTGGACTATATCCAATAGCTGCTGTTGGTGTTGATCTACAGCTCAGAAGAGCGAGGAATGGATCTTCCTGTTTCAGGATTTTCTTGGCTGTCTGTACAGCTGTCTCAGCATCTCCATTCACTTGTAGGTTGCTAGTAATACAATCAAAATCATATTTCATTCAGAATTATTTGAATTCTGCTGTATGAATTGCTGTCCGTTGTCCATCACTAGTTGTTCTGGAATACTGAAATGAGCAAAAGTGCACTTCAGTTTCTCAATAACACTGTGATATGTTATGTCTTTTCAATACATTATTTTTATATACTTGGAAAAATAGTCCACTACAACCAGGTAATGATGTCCTCTGAAATCACACAAATCTGCAGCTAGTCTCTTCCAGGTCTGTCTGTGGTAGAGGAGGGTTTATTAAAGCTTCTTTATGTTGTTTTGGTCTATTAGTTCTGCAACTTTCACATGTAGACACTTTATTCTTTGTCTTTGCTGATGCCCGGCCACCACACTGCCTGGTTGACCTGTTCATGGTATTTAGTTAATCCTTGATGTTGTTCATGGATGAGGTTTAGAATTTCACCTCTCATTTTGTTTGGAACTACAGTGTAATCACCTTTAATCATTAGTCCATCTGGCTCACTTAATTGTCCATGTACTGCAAACTAGGCTCCTCTCACTTCCTTCATGCTGTTTAAGGCCAGCTGGCCCAAGTAGCTAATGTAACTTAGAACGTCTTGAAGCTGCATGTCTGCCAAGATTGTTTTTTTGTACCTGGTGTAGTCTCTTTTCTGATACTGAGACTCTCTTATCCATAGCATCCATGTGTGCCCTTACATCATCTTCAAGATCACAGGTGATGCTGGGCTCTGGAACTGTGTGTCTGCTACTACCTGATTTTTGCCAGGAACACAAGTAGCAATTGGGTTAAATCACATTAACGTTATTGATAGATGCTGGCATCACAGTGGTGCTTGATCCCAGTCTTTTCCATTGATGGGAGTTACAAGTGGCTTATAGTCTGTTATCAGTGTAAAAGAATCCAGTCCATACAGCTATTTGTAAAAATTCTCACATATCCTAGGCTTGCCAGACACTCCTTTTCAATCTGTGCATATAGTTTTTCTGCTTCTATGAGTGTGTGAGAGCAAAATGCAACTGGCTTCCATTCAGATCCATGTTGTTGCAATGATACACCACCTGCCCCATAGCTGCTTGCATCTGGACTGACCATTGTGGGTTTGGTCACATCACAGTACTTGAGTACTGGAGCTGTTGAGGTAATTTCTTTTACCTTTCTGAAGGCAATTTCTTGATTTGACCCCCATAGCAAAGATGTGGATTTTAAAGGTTCATTCGGTGGTTTTGTCACTATAGAAAGGTCATGTAGGTATCGACCAAAATAATTTACCATCCTCAGTATACGTCTCAGTTCAGGTACATTTGTTGGTGCATTCAATTCTCAAATAGCTTTTACTTTCTCAGAGCTACGACTGATTCCATCTTGGTTCATTGTCTGTCCTAAAAACTCAATTTGAGATATTTGGAAAATGATTTTTTCTTTGTTTAGCTTCAGTCCAGACTGACTGATTAGGCTTAGAACTTTACTAAGGGTTTTGTTGTGTTCTTCCATCAAAGGACCCATATATTAAAATATCATCCATGAAAACTACAACTTCATTTGTGTTTCTTAACAGTTCTGCCATCTTTCTTTGGAAAATTTCAGGTGCACTGGTAATCCCAAAAGCTAATCTTCAAAAGCAAAATCTCCCAAAGGGTATGATGAATGTAGCCAGTTTAGAACTCTTTGGCTAAAGGAAGTAGCCAGACTCTGTTTGAGGCATCCAGTTTGGAGAATACTGTGGCTCCTTTGCTTTGGGGAGGAAGTCATCCATTGTGGGAGGATCTGTTTTTCTCTCACAGCTGTTTAATTAAATCTTTAAGATCCATACAGATTTGTATTTTTCCATTTTTCTTTATAAACAGGATTACTGGAGCACATGGTGTTCGTTCAGATTTTCTCAATAATGCCTATCTGCTCCATTCTCTTTAATCTAGTTTCTACGTTATGAAACAATGGGATATGAATCCTGCAAGGTCTATGCACATTATATGGTTCAGCATTGTCTTTTAAGGTTATTTGTACTGGATCTCCTTTTAAAAGCCCAATATCTCCAAATATTTTGAGTTCTCACACATTTTTCACTAGGCCTGCCATGATGTGTCTGGTTAGATTGTTGATCTTTGATCCTTTGATCATGTACATTCTGAATGCAAAACTTTTGTCTTCGTAAATTGTTTCTGTGGTAAACTGGCACATACAGTTCAGATTAGCTCCGGAGCTAGTCAAGGAGATATCAGGTAATTTCAGCTCTGGGAGAGATTATAGGTGATTGTAAGTCCCTTTTGAGAGGATGGTTACATCTAATACTTAGTCATTTAAAAGTTAATAACCTTTCCATGAATATTCAGTTTCACTTTCCAGGCAGGCTATGTGTCACCACATGTGATAGATCCCAGAAACAATGGCTCTTGATTGTCTGAAATATTAGTCAACTCCCTGACTGCCTTGGTATGGCAAACAGCTGCAAAATGTCCATATTTTGTGCATTTATTACATATTTCATGTTTAGCATGACATGCATCTTAAGCTATGAATTTTTCCAAATCCTCTGCATTTAGTCTGAAATTCTTGGTAGCCTGGGACTCCCTCATAGCCTCAGGGCTTCTGTATTAATGATTTTTAGCTCTCATGGTGTGTCTGTTTATAGCTTCTAAGCTAGTTTCAGGTTTTTCAAGTTGCTCCTGCCTCTTCTTCTGCTGTTTGACTAGTTCAGACTGTTTTGCTAAGGGGGTAGCAGTTTGTAGATTTAAATCTGTCTTTAATTGTAGTTCCTGTGAAATGCTTTTATCTCTAGGTTCAATGATTAGTCTGTCTCTGATGTTTTCATGTTTTGCAGTCCCAAAATCAGAGTTTTCAGCCAAAGTATGCAGAACTCTTATAAAAGAGTCAACATTTTCTCCTGGTTCTTGAATTCTCTGATGAAAACATGCTCTTTCATAAGCCACATTTCTCTGAGGTGTAAAGTATGAAATCAAAAACATACAGAAGCCTTTCATAATAATCTTTGTGACAATCTTCAGTAAAGGCAAAAGATTTAAAGATATGCTTTGACTGCTTCCCCATAGCATAAATTAAAGAAGATACCTGAATATCTCCAGTTTCCGGTGGAGTTTTGTAGCAGTTCAAAATATTTCAAAGTACTGCTTCCAGTCTGTCCATTCTAAAGTTCCTTGAAAACGGAATTTCTCAGGGGCACTGAGAAGTGGCTTGTTGATTAGATTGATCCCGCAATATTTGTTGCTTTGTTCTTTCTGTTTGCAACCTTGTTGCTAATTTTCTTCTATTTGTACTCTCCTCTGGCACCAGTTAGACTACCTTTACTTCTGACATAATGTCATGTGCTTCTTGTACTGAGTAGGCTGCAGGGCTGCTACTAGAATGTCAGACTCTTGCACCAGATATGGACTGGGTACAGAGTTTCCTTCTTAGAGAGCCACACCAGAGATGTGTTCACTAAAAGATACTCTGTTGCACTGCTAGGAAGGATGGCTGTTGTGAGCTTAATGAAAGTATGTTACACATGACACCTCCTAGTGAACAATATAATACAGTTTAGCATTCTGTTACATCTGGCACTCAAGGGGGGCAGCAAGCAGGGGCTGCTCAGTGAGGGTAGGTGCCCTGTATTCATGGGAGGCAGCAGGCAGGTGGTTGGGGAATGTCTGGAGGAGAACAGTGTGCGAGGTTCTCAGGAGAGGCAGTTGGCAGGGACTGTGGGGTGCCCGGAGCAGGAAGGGAGCATAAGGTGGTGGGGTGCCTGGGGATAGTGGGTGAGAGGAGAGAAGTGCCTCAAAGGGGAGGAGGGTATCTGGTACTCACAAGGGGCAGCAACCAGAGGAGAGAGGGTGTTGAAGGGGTGCTCAGTACTCACAGGGGGCACCAAGGAAGAGGTGCCTGTTACTCACCACAGTTTAGCAGTTAAGGAAGCCTTCTGTTCCTTGTGGACCTGTTGCTGCAAAGGTCAGGTCAGGTGGTCTTTGCTGCCAGGACCCAGCTCTCTGCTAATTTTGCTTACTAACTTCAGAGCAGCGCAACCAACCAGAATATCCGTCTTTGCAACGGCACACCATGCCATCTGGCAGGGACTCTGCATGGAGGGACCAATCCACCATGTCTCCTTCCTGATTGAGGAGTTGGGTCCAGGGACTTCTAGCATGTCCGAAATTTGGGTGAAAATTAGTAAAAGTCAAATAATTTTTTTTAAACTCAGGAATTTTTCGGGAAAAATGGGTAAAAACTGAAAATGAAGGACCTTATATATAATGTAGTCTTAAAGGACATTTTAATGTTTTGTTTTGCTTTTAAAAAAAGTAAAGTCTGAGTGTTACTTTATCTCATGCAGAAGAAAGGACATGTCATAAAATAATTTTTAAAAAGGGGGATTCATGAGCAGATAAGTACTAAATTAGAGGCCCTGTCATTTAGTTACTCCTACTTGGCGCTACTAGCATTTTATTATAATAATATCCTTTTTGCTATCATCTGCAGTTTCAGCTAGATAATTTCACTCATGGTTTTCATGCTCCAAATTCAGAGGTATTGAGTCCCTGCAACTCTCATTGACTTCAGCAAGACAAAAATTATAGGATTTGGCCTATCATTTTTGTAATATTGTTTGTAATAATAATAATATAAAAGAGCTTTGATCAGTCATAAGACATCAGGACATTCAAAACACTGTCACTATCAAAAGCAGAAGGATCAGTGCAAAGGCCACGGAGGGAGCACACATCATAAGGTAATTAATTCACATATTTCTTCATTCACACAAAACATTTTCTTTCGTGATCAAATTGAACATTGTGGAAGGAATATTTCAAAGGGACTGTTTCAATATTCATAACATCAAAAATCTCTGTTAAAGGAAATGAACAAATAGTAGCCAGTAGCGCACTTTAATTTACTTTGTGGAAGGAATGTAGTTTATCGTACCATAAAAAGCATATTGTCAATGAAAAGCAAAGAAAAGTAAATGCACAGCCACTATTGCCAACCCCAACCTTTCAAAAATCATGAGATTGGCTAAATAATCATGAGATGCTAATGTAAACTAAGACATTTGTGAGGGTTTTTATGTGCCTTATGGGTTTTTGAAGCTTTAGGGGGATGCCACCTGCTCCCAAAGTGTGTGAGAGCTTTTAAGGGTCAAAATTCAGCCTCAGATATACATGCAAAAATGTTTCCTTCCCCTGATTACTCAGAGAGGGCTCTTCTTGCCCTCCTCCACCCCTAACGTGAGGGAGCTGCCATCTAATCTCTCTACTACCCCATCACTATCACTCCACCTTCTTCAGCCTCCCTTTACCCTTCATTAGAATTGCAGAGGAAGTCTGCTTCTCCCCCACCCCACCTGCCAGTGTCCTGCTCCTCCCACATTCTGCACATGAACCTTTTATAGGGTCTCTGATGCTCCTCACAGTCCATTTCCTAACTCTCTTGTCTAGGGTGGGAGCCATTTTGCCTGTGGGAGGTGGCAGCCACATTTATTACAGGCAGCCTCACTTCAGCAAGCAGATAGACTGTAGGGAAATTGCCATCATACTCTTTTCAACCCCCTTGAGAGTAATGGGACAGTTATTCCGAGTAAGGGAAAAATCACGAGTTAACATGATGAAAGGCTACCCTCATATGAGAGGTAAAAAAAGCCCCAAAATTGCTAGAGTCATGATAAAATTGAGTTTGCAATAATGCGTACTTCTCCATGCATCAAAATGAGAGTGCATGCATTAAGAGGTAGCACTGAACCCAAATCCTGTGTAATGTTTACCTGAAGTGTATATTCAGACACTAGATGTCTCTGTGTGCTTTTAAGAGTTCTAAGAAGGGTGTATTCTCTCGTAAATGAGAAAAGCAAAGCTGGAACTCAAGCTGTTTGGAAGCCTGTTTGGTTGTCTGTAGTTGTAGTTACTTGTCTTTCATAAATGCATCCTGTTGTAGACACACTGTGATCTTGAATATCATTACATTCTGGATCTGAGCTTTGCAGCTTGAGGACTATCCCTGGAAACTATCTGAGGAAAGTAAAAATGACTGTTTTACCTCCCTTGGAGCATCAGCCTGGATAAATTCTGAATAAATCTTTTGGGCTTTTGAGGCAATTTTAGCAGAAGACTTAGTTTTCTTGAAGTCCTCACAGGCCATCCAGAAGTCAATGTTCTCCTCACTGAACTCGGACTTCAGGAATGTTCTAAAGGCAGCCAAGCCATCTGCAGAAATAGAAAAATAAATTAGAAGACCTATATAATCTATGGTTTCAGAGGAACAGCCGTGTTAGTCTGTATTCGCAAAAAGAAAAGGAGGACTTGTGGCACCTTAGAGACTAACCAATTTATTTGAGCATGAGCTTTCGTGAGCTACAGCTCACTTCATCAGATGTTTACCGTGGAAACTGCAGCAGACTTTATATAATCTTTTCTTTATATAATCTATGTAGCAGTCCAGAGGGTAAATCATGTTAGGGTCCAAAAATTGAATCCTTCTGTCCTTATTCAGTCTACAAACCCCTGGGACAAATTCAGCCTTTTGTTAGACTCAAACAAAACTGCTTCCATTTCAGTGTAATTGTACGAGTATAACAGAAAGCTGATTTTGGAACTTCGAATTTAATGGGAATCTTGTCTGAGAAAGGACCACAGGATTTAGCTATATCAACATAACCAAATGTCAACATTTGGGGATTGATCACTCAGACAAACTCTCATTGAAGAAAGATAGTTGGTTTCTGTTTGCTTCCCCCTTCAAAATTCAAAGTAATCAATGAGAGTTTTTTCCAACTCAGAACTGCAGAATTTGACATGTGAAAAGTAATTTTAATGGGAAGATATTTACTTGTATTAGAAAGATGGACTAATTCATGAAAAATCTTAACTTTCCACTATTTACAGTATTACCTGTAGTTCATATGAAAATTATACACCATCAGAAAAGGTTTTGAGATTTAAGCAGTATATTGGGACCTGGGAGATGCCCATTCAGTTCCTGGCTCCACCACAGAATTCCAGTGTGGCCTTGTGAACTCGCTTAATCTCTCTTTGCCTCAGTTCCCCATTAGTAGACCGGGGATATCCAGGAAATCCAGTTAATCTTCTCTATTTAGATGATAAGAACTCCAGGGTTTGGAGTCTCTCTTTCTGTGTGTTTCTCAAGTGCCAACTGTAGTGGAGTTTTAATCTTGGTTGGGACCTGTAGGTACTACAAGGTAATACAGATAAGAAGTAATAATCCTGTATTCCATATCTTGTCATTTGAAAAGAATTTTCTCCCATTCAGGAAATCCATTTCAGACTGATCCTGAGACAGTCTGTGGAAACTGAAAACTTATTTGGGGAGAGTGAAACTGTAATTTTATTTAAAGTCCATGTAAATGAAAAGGGAATATTTAAGAATGCAATTTAAATTCAAGTTTTAAGACTTTATGCCTTTCAGTTGAAAACTCCATCTGGCAACTGTACTTTAAACGCAGAGAATTTCATTATGTTCTTGAAAGCTGTACAGGATTTGTATTGAAATTGACACCGAGATGGGAATGATGATGGGAATTTTGTCTGTCAGTAGTTTCCTTGTTACAGAACTCTAGACTGATCCTGCTCCCACTGAGGTCAATGTGACTTTTACAATTAACTTCAGTGAGAGCAAAATAAAACCTTCTGCTAGGTCACAACTAGTGGAAGAGCCAAGATGGTACAAAAAGGGCAGCTCTTTGGGGCAAGCGCTGTCTTTTATTCTGTATAGATAGCACATAGCACCTCTCGTTATCTGGACTAAATCAGGTCCTGGGCCACGGCAGAGGATGGCCAGAAACAATGACTGATAAGTTAGGAGTGGTGTATGATCTGAATTGCAGAGACCAATTGGAAAGCTGCTGCTTGACACAGCATGTACCACTTGAGACAGGCATTCATTAAATCCTGAGGAACTAAGGCCAAAAACCACAAACAAACCAAAAAAAAAACCTCTTCCACTGGCCATACAAAGAAGCCACCAAACAAAGGAGCCCCATGAAAAACCACACAACCCAGGAACAACGTAGGCCAATGTAAGGGTGAAATGTTGCAGGAATGACAGCACAACCCCTATAGTTAACTGTTTCCAGGCTATCCTCTTGCTTTTAGTCACTGATAACTTCCCTAAATTTTCACCTTTTGGCTGAATGTTTTGTTTTTGTTCTATCTCTGCATGAAGATGAACTGGGGAGTAGGGGGCGGGCAGGATGGTTGGAAGGGAGGTTTGAGTAAAATCAGTTCAACTGCAATGGAGGATGGGCAAGGAGAGTGGAAAACATCCCCAAGTAAGAGTTGGCCAAATTCTGCCCTCCATTCTGCCCGTGCAACACCATTGAAATAATCTTAATAGGTCCAGATTCTTCAGTGAGGTTCTAATTTGTGTATTTTTTTAAAATGTAGCTAGTAATTTTTAAAACTAACCGTAGGTGTCATATTTAGATCAAACTGCCATTTAATTATAACATCTCTGGGCTGGAATCTGCTCCGACTGAAGTTGGTGCCAAAGCTCTCCATGACCTCCGATAAACAGTCAGTAGATATGTTTTTACAGTACTTCTTACCTTTATTTTCCAGTAGTGTATCCACAGTCTCAGACCATGCCATTGTTTCCTTAGGGGTTGACCTGTGGAAACAACATCTACCCTTGAAAATAGCATTGTGATCTTTTGCCTATGCAGTCTATGTTAGTTTTTCTGTTGCTTGGAACATGTCATCATCACCTCATTAACGAAGCAAGATGAGTAACTTACAGCATTGCACCATATATCAAACAGTAAAAGGTTAAAAGAAAGCCTGACTTTTTTTAGTGTACAGATAACCATAGAGTACTGCAAAGTAGAATGTAATTTGACACTGGCAACTTGATTATTAATCTAGGAGACAGTAGTAATAATGTTTGCAATTGGCTGAACTATAATAAAGGTGCAGGAGATATATTAGTCACTGTTCTGTAGTGGAGTGCTGGATTTCTTCTCAACTTTGAATGGATTAACCATTAATTTATATGACACTTTTTGCTTGCAATAACTAAAATTATCTAAAAGGTTATCACACTAGCAATGGTGTGATAAATGGACTATTTCTCAGTTTCTTACTAGTATAAATATCTGGATCCGTTCACAGTTTTGCTTCTTAACAAGGTTTTGATTAAGTATTTGTTAAAGCTGTAATAATCTGTCTTTTTTGTTTCCCACTGGCGTTGGAGGCTCCCCCTCTCCCATTTCTAAGAAAGCACAAGAATACAATTACTTAATAAAATTTCAATTCTGGGCTGATGTATCTAAATCTAGGAACCTGTCAGGGCAGAATAAGATCTTTTCCAAACTAGTTAATAATAATTTTAAGTGCTCCTTCCTTCCTTCCGGACTTGGTGCATGTGGAATATGGTCTAAAACAGACTTGCTGAACACCTGAACTGTTATCCATTGTCCCTCCAATGAATAAAACCCATTATTATGTAAGTCTTACACCCTAGGGGGTATCTGATGCAGAGCGGTCAAGTGGTTGTTTGTTTATATGTTCTATTTATTAGGCTGGCTCCATTTTTTTTAAATGATCAGTTTCTGAAGATTTTACTGGACAGCAATATTTATAGCACAATCTGTCTAGTTAGATAATTTTAAGCCACCTATCACTATATTTTAGGATTTCATCAAGATGTGCCTTACATATTGATATACAGAGTGGAATGACTGTGCCACTCACATGTATGGCCAAGTCTACACTGAGGCCATGTCTACACTAGAAAAAAAAGGTTTATTGTTAACTAAAATGTTATAATCTTAGCATAGACAAGGCAAATTGTATATTTAACACTTTAGGGTTTTCTTCAATCAGCTAAAATATTAAAACTACAATTTGCCTTGTCTAAAATAGCATTTTCCCCCCTCATGAAGACCACGCTGTGTGCAGTGAAGATGAGGATATGTGTAAATTAGGCTTGATCTACACTGAAAATTTACATCGACATAGCTACATCTCTCAGAGGTGTGAAAATATACACGTCTGAGAGACATAGCTATGCTGACCCGATCCCCTTGCTAGACAGCACTAGGTAAACAGAAGAATTCTTCCATCAACCTAGCTATTGCCTCTCGGAGAAGTGGATTAACTACAGCAATGGGAGAACCCCTCCTGTCACTGTAGTGAGTGTCTACAGTGAAGCCCTACAGCAGTGCCTCTGTAGCATTTTAAGTGTAGACATAGCCTCAGAATATTTTTCTATTAGTTAATTGATTGCAAATGGCAAATGTTTGTGACCTGCCCAAGGGATCAGCCTAGGTAAATGACAACAAACAAAGAGTTGGGGAGTGTCAGTAAGAGCCTTTTCAAATGTGAATTGTTCTGAGTTAATAAATTCAAGATAAAAATCTTAGTGAACTGAAGAAGTAGACAACTCCTCAGATAAAGAGAAACCACCAGCACACAGAATCACATTGGCATGAGGGAGAGTTTGGTTACATACACCAGAGAAAACTCTTACTAAAATTTCCATGACATTTGTAAAGGCTCAATTTTTAACGATCGTGAGAGAGGATCTAGGCCTCATACCCTAATTCATAGTTCATAACCAAAAATTAGTGGGAGAGGTGTGTTGTACTGAGCAAAATGCCAATCTGCCTATTTGAAAGGACAATGCAGAAACTGTCTGGGGCAGACGTGCAATCTGGTGTCTGAAGTATGTAAGCTAGTTTCTTAAGCCTTTCAAAAGCAATTATTTGACATTGTTAAAGGGTTTTGGTATTGTCAGTGGTTCCTAGAGAAAGCAGAGAGTCCAAACTCTCTTGTTTGTGTAGGTTACTGGTTTGCAAAGCCGAGGTAGCTGCTCTGGATCAAGGTGGTCTTGTTGGACCTACAAGCTGACCAAGATCTGGGGTTTAATAAACTGGCTGAGTGAGGTGGGGAGTCACTCACCTCCCTCTGGGCACAACAGCAGGATCTCACTGACAAAGAGATGTCAGAGCAGAAACTTGCTCTTTAGTCATATAAAATATTTCTTTTACCTCTTAGCTAAGCTGAGATGACCATATTTGGTTTAGCTTATCAGAAGGGTAAATCAAGATATGTTAAGCAAACAGCTTGTTTTAATTCCATTTTATCTCTTTTTTTGTAAAAATTATTTACAAATTTAGTTAATATTATTGGTCTTTGGGTAACTTCACTCTCATGTCCACAGGAGAAAAGAAAACCTCCTCACCTCTAAGAAAAGGTGCTGAAGGGTGATGAGTTTCTTGAACCTATACCCTTCTCTGGCTCAGTCTGGACAGAGGTGTTTTATCCCACTGATTTGTGTTGATTCTAGGCTACCGCTGGCAAACAGAAGGGGTATATCTTCAATGCACAGTTAACCTGCATGACTTCAAAGTTGCTAACTCTCTGAAAACCCCCATCTGATTCACTGCATGTCCCATTTGCCCACCTCCTTGGGCTGAGCAACCAGTCAGAGCTGCTATAGGAAGACCTCCTTTCTTTTTCCCCCCTCCCCTGGGCAACCCAAAGCCATTCTCACAGAGGGGAGGGTGAAGCAGGGAGCTAAAGAACCCAGTAGCTCTGGGTAGCTCTGCTATTTAATCCCCACTCCCTCCTGGGACCAATAAGGATGGCACAGCACCTCTGCTCCTCCCCCAACCCTGGGAAGGTTATACCTCCCAACCCTTCAAGTGGCTAAAGTGGGGATGGCTCCTGCCCCCAGGATGGAGGGAGGTCTGGGGAAGGAATTGCAGAGTGAGTCCACCCCACACTCATCCCGTGTTGACACCTGGAATGGGTGGAAGGGACCCTGCTGCAACTCCCTCAAGCCTGGGTGTGTGTGTGTGTGTGTGTGTGAGAAACCCCGGGAGGAGTGGGGGTAAATTGATGGGGGGAGGGGCCTGGGGGGAGGATTGTCTTGGAGGTTGGGGGCAGAAGTAATTGCTGTGCAGGGGATGGGCAGATGTGACAAGCTCATGCAGTAGGGGCCAAATTCACTGTACCCGGTATAGCTGGGGTAATGGGGAATACTATCTGTCACACATACACAGGGTATGGGCTGGGAGGAGGGGAGGTGTGTTAAAAATATTTTAAAAATCTAAACCATAATATAATCTTTAGAAAAAAATCTCAAGATTTTTTGGGCAACTGACTCAGGATTTTTGATCTCTTGAAGTTGGTAATACCGAGATTAGCACCCAGTTCTGAGCACCCAGGTTAGTGTAGGCTGCGTGTGAGTACCTCTATAGCAAACTCTCAGTGTTACTATATCCTCACTGTTTCTGCACTTGCCTGTGTGTGTCAGGGGACATATCTCACAGTTCTTTGTGCTGTGATACTCTCGTATTGTTTCCCAGTCAGTTATATCGGTTGTGGGAGACACAAAATGTCCTTCCAGAGAACTGTGGGACGGGGATTGTATGACTATCAGCACTTGAGTGATTTAGCCTATGTCCTTACTGCAAAGTGGGCAGTTTCCATCCTGAGGTATAGCCGGGGCTCAGGTTCTAGGTAAGCTAGCCTGGGCTTAAGCACCTCCAAACCCTGGTCAGAGGTTCTTCTGTGTAGATGGTAAGGAAGTTTGGGCTAAACCTGGTAGGAACCTGGGTTAACTATGCAGTGAAGACTTACCCTAGGTGGGAAATCAAAAGACCAAGGAGGAGATGTGAGTTGGAGGAGATTATTGGTAACAATGTCTTCATCCAAAAGACTCCCACAGAGTAAATTGGGTAAGGAAATCACTCATTTTATTCAGAACAATGAAGGGTCTAAATTGACCCTGCTAGGTTCCAAATATGCAAGTCCAGTTATTTCCTATCTCATGCTTAGACCACGAAGCTATGGCCCCTAATGAGGACAGGTGCTCAGTCCAGCTAAAATTAGACTTGGTGATTGTTGTCTCACCAAAGCACTGCCGGCCTTCTGTGTCTATCAGGTATGGAGGCTATTCATAATTCTTAATGGGGAGGAATCTCTTTCCTCTGCAGGTGCATAACACCCAATCAAGAATTCTATGCTGCTTCTTTCTGAGGAGTAGAAATGCGAGGGCAGATTCTTTCAGGGTTGATTGGACATTTTATAGTAACCTTTAATGTGAAGTTTATGATGCTCTTGACTGACTGACAAATCTGTTCTGAAATCGTCTAAGGAACATTCTTTATGTCAGTCGTTGATCCTAGCAGGGACTTATGCTCCTATCATGATGCTCCTATATATACTATAGATATTGACTTAAAAAGATGTGTTTCCAGAGACTAAACAGCTGGTAATGGCTAAAACTGGTCAAACTCTTCATTCTGAATAGTATATTGAGGGGCTTTTTAAAATTTTTTACTCAGTCATGATTACTATAAATATATATGATATTCTTAAATATTCCCTGAGATCTAGGTTCTCACAGCTAGTACTGAGCTGCACAGGGGAGTTTGTGAGTTCTAATCCACACAGAGTTATGAAAGTATATTACAGACAATAATAGTATTCATTAATTGCATACTTATCAAGATGCAACATGGGAGCATTAATATGTTATAATGTAAGTGCCATTGTTTTCAGAGGAGTTTCTATAAGGTTAGTGCATTGATGCTATAAAATCGCAAGCATTATATTGAAGTAGCTGTCAATTTACTTGCATCATAACTGCAAAATAATACACACAAAATTAATAAAATTGCATATGTATAAACGGAATCTAAATATAGTCAATATATATTAAAACGCAAATCAAAACCATAAAATATATTATATGAAATTGTGACATTGTCAATTGTCTGACAATCTGTGAGCCTGTCACCTCTCTGCTCCTGCTCACCAACTCTCTCCCTTTGGCAGAGTTATGCCAGCAGAGAAATTGGATCAGTAAATGTAACAACTTTAATCAAATATATAACAAATACCTGGGAAGTTCAGTGAATATATAACTGCTTTCAAATCTCATGGGGAAGCAGAATGACAGACCGGGGAAAATCAGAAAGAATGGCCCTAATCCTGCATGCTTTCCTCCTGAGAGTAGTGTTGTTTGCTTCACTCAGAGTGATCTTACTGACTTCAGTTGGATTACTCTCATGAGTATCGTGAGCAGAATTTGCCCCAAGGACCAAAATCAGCATATTAATTATAAATGAGGAAGGAAATAAAAACTGTCCAGGCTAATCAGATGTCAGCTGTCCCATTCCATACATCTTCTCAGATAAAAATAGCCATAAACAACAACTCACTTCACTGGCATTTTTCATTCCACTGTCTGACTGTCACAGGTAATGCAGATTTTTTCTTTCTGACTGATCTTCAAGTTAAAGGTAATGTGACAGCAGGAACATTACAATTAGTATGCAAATAACCAAACAGCGGGTTGCAAATTGACATTCTGTTTTTACCACTTTCTTTCAAATTATTTCTGTTTCACAATCATGGCTTGTTTTTGATCATGGCCAGCCTAATTTAATCCCCCCAGTGCAAGAAATAGCTATTTAATTAAACATGGTTTAGATGGAAACATCTCTCAAACTTTCTTTATACTCTGAGCAACATCTTCACAGAGACATCATCTTGTGGGTCACTTCCTGGTCTTGAACCCGTGTTGTTATCAGCCTACCGATCATGAAGAGAAAGGTGGCAAGTTGTGCCTGTTTCTCTTGCTCCTCTTTCCTTTTCCTACTTCCTTCCTACCTACCAATAAACAAAACAAAAACAAAAAACAAACCCTATACTGCATGCAACTAACAAAGCTGTGCCAATTTTTTTCCAAATTCATTATAAGCCCTCCAAGACAGGATTGTTCCTTTTGTGTGTTTGTACAGCATCCTGAACAATGATGCCCTGGGCCTTTGCGTACTATAATAATATAAGTATTTAGTCCTACTACTGCTACTACTTCTGCTACTAGTAATGTGATCATGCAACATCCCAGTGGCAGCTACAGCAATGCATTCAGAGTACATCTCTTTTCGACATAAACTCTTAATGTATTTTCAATGGTGCTATAAGTGTATTTTCTTTCTGGGAAAACTAATTGCACTGTCTCCTTCTGCTTTTCGTGTTCTCTCTCCTTTCCCTCTGTTCTTTATCCCCGAGCTTCCCTGCATGTGCTTCATACTGCCTGATTCTCCTCCTTCTCCTGTACGTTCCTCTGTCCTCCTGCCAGTCTCTCTGTCCCCTACTCCTCTGAACATGTTGGTCTGCAGACTGGTTTCCTTCTCCTCTCATCTCCTCTCCTCATCTCTCCTGCTGTGTCGTCCCCTACTCATTCTGCCCAGCTGAATGCTCAGCGATTGGTTTTCTTGGGCATATGAGCTGTATGAATGAATTAATATTGTTTTGAGCAATTTTTAAGTAAGTGAGACCTGCACGAAGGACTGTCTTAAATAAGTAACTCCCTGCATTAGGGACCACTTCAAAGTACTATTATGCAGTTTCCAGTACAATTTTGGTTGACCTTTATTCAAAGACAGATTCTGCTAGGCAACCAATATTTGCTGGTATCCTGAAAAATCAATTCAGACAAGTTTTCTTGTATTGGCTTTTAAAGGGTAACTGTAGGATGGCCTTAAATAACTTACCCTGGGAGAGATTAGTTTAGTATTTTGAGACGTTTGATTCAGTATTCCCCTTAGAACTACTTAAATATTTTGAAAACCTTATTAGTTCTTAATGTCTGTTTATTAAAGAAAATTTAAGATCTCAAAATTTTAAAAATTACTTTAGCTAACTGAATTTGTATTAAGTACTTCAGCAATACTTAACAAGATCCTCAGCACAAAGAAACTAGATATTTTCATTGATAAGAAAATGTAGATTCTTCTCATTTTGATGGCAATGCAAGTTAAATGCAAATGTATCACACATACCAACAAAATCTTACCTTTAAAAATAATTATAAAATCTAAAAATTCAACATTGTCTAGAAATTCTTTGCAATTTTACCAGCCCAAGACCAAATAAATAGTGGCTTGTTAGTGAGCTTAAAGAGTATTCTGAAATATTTCATTTGTTTGAAAAAAGCAGCTTGGTTCCCACGGGCTATTGGTATAATAGAAAAAAAATCATTGCAATATGTCTTTGTGTAATTATACTGTAGCGGGGTGGTTACCCGCTCCGGCTCTGACAGGGCTGGGGCTGTGGTGAAAAGCCCAGGACCATTAAGGGAGCAGCCGCAGCTGTGGCCAGCTCAATCAGGCCCAGCTGGCCCCTATAAGAGTCTGTGAGCCAGGAGCACCATCACTCTCCCTCTGCCTGTAGAGGGAGAAGGGCCTGGCTGCAAGGTGCTGAGCAGGACACCTAGATTGGAGCAGGGCTGGGGAAGGGCCAGAGGAGCTGGGAGCTCCGGCCTGGAAAGCCTCAGGCTGCAGGCCTGACTACAGGCCAAATAGGTGTAGGGTTGCAGAGGGGCAGCCCATCGGTAGGTGGAGGCAGCAGGTCCAAAACCCCCTTGCCTGTGATGAGTGGCGTATACACTTCAGTCTGCTCCCGATATAAGGGGCTAAGTGGGGACTGGCAGTAGCCCAGACTAGGCAAGCTGGAGTTAGAGGGTGGGGAGACCCAGAACCTGAGAGGGTAGGGGTACTGCCAGGGGGGCAGCACCCCAGAGAAAGGGGCACTGGGTCCTGGGAGGGACACAGGGGCTGGAGGTAAGGCGGATCACCAGCCTGCAGAGGGCGCTCCGGTGGCTGGAGGAGCTAATTCCCAACGACTACCAGCAGGAGGCGTCGCAGGGGTGAGTCTGAACCTTTACATATATAAAGAAAATGAGAGTTAGACAGTAGTTAGGGAAAACACAAAAATATTTAGGAAAGTATTCAAATGATATGGATAAACAAGGATTTTCTTTTGCTTTCTAAGGCCTATATGTTTAGTTCAAAAATTAAGCTTACTTTTAATAAATTTTTTAAAATGCTGTAGTAAAAACAGACAAACACATAAGTATTTTGGAATCTCACCTTGAAGCTCTGTTCTTGGGTGTGAACAGCGCAGCGATAGCAACTCAGAAAGTTAGTATTAGTATATTCCAAAGCTTGTACAGGAGTTTCTCCATATCTTATTCCATTGTCACAAGCACAGTGATGTTTTCTTCAAGTACTTCTGGGAGACAAGGGGCCAAATTTTGATTACAGTTATCAGTATTGCCAATCCTAAACCTTTAAAAATCATGTGTTAGTTGTCAAAAGCATGATACCGGCTTAAATGATGTGATAGAAATGTGCATAGAGAATAAGGACATGGGCTGTGTCCAATCAGATTACCCTGATGGGCCGCATGCGGCCTGTGTGCCGCAGGTTGCCTACCACTGGTATAGTTTATTTCCATATGGGAAAGGGAATAAGCTATAGTGGTATAAGCACATTTATATTGGTATAACTGCATCCATACTGGGAGTTGTACTAGTATAACTATGTTGGGGGAAAAATCTCACTCCTAATTGACATAGTTGTACTGGTACTAAAACTGTACATAACAGGCCCAATATACTTGATGTGACTATTTCAGTTGTCATTGATACTTTGTTTCACAATCATCACACTTATGGCTTCCTTCCCCGAACATCCCCAAACATTTTTATTCCATTTACTGTTCATCTTGGGTTAGTAGCTCTTGTTTGTCAACATCCTGTGTCAATGCTACGCAAGTGCACTTTCCCTTTCAGAATACCTTCAGAGCAATTCCTGTGTTAGTTTAATGTTGTTTTTCATTGATTTGCTTTATTATACAATTTTCATGGATTTCTAGGACTTTAACAGTCTAAGGGCTTGCCTACATGGCCCCACATTGCAGAAAAAGGCATGTGAGTTGCAGCGCGCACATGCTAATGGGTTGCACTGTGACGGCCCTATGTAGACCCTGCTAGCGGAAAATAAAAGCGTACCTAGTTCACATTAATGTAGTCCTGTTCCATAGATGGGGTCAAGATGGGGAAATCACAGGGCAGTGCTTTAGCTTGTGCTGCAGCTCATCCCCCTATAGTCTGCACTGCGGGGCAATGTAGGCAAGCTCTAAGTTGCTCTCCATAAATGTTACTTGCATTCTGTGGAGACCAATATGCTTTAGTACTTTTAACTGGTTCTTTCTTTTTTACTTTGAATGATGGGAGATGTCTCTCATGGAAGCTGTTTAGCATTTTAAGTTAAACTGGCAGCACATCCACGTTTCTGCACAATGTGATAGGGTGAGATTTTTGTGCCAGCATAAATGTCCTGCTTCTTCCATACACAATATGTACATGATCAAATGGAGAGCTAGCTTTATATATGCATGACTTACAAAAGCCATTTATTGAGCACATTACAGGGGAGAACAGTTCCAGTGAACTGCAAGTAAATGTTGTCGCTTCATTTAGCACTAGGCCATTAATCCTAATGTTTGCTCACTGTGCATTTAGGTGCAGGCTGAGCTATATGGCAGTGTTTGAAATGCTAGTTCTCAAACCTAAGTTTGCAGAGGAAATAGAATGAGATTTCACAATGAGCAGGCCTTCTTCAGAGTGAGATACAAATGCACAGTCCTCCACACACACTAGCCCTCAAATTGTCTGATCTTTCTGAGGGGTGCTTGTCAGGAAACTGCTGGATTGTGTGTGCGCGTTGGGGGAGAGGAAAGGGAGGGTCTGTGTGATGATTTTCCTGTCTGATCTTGGAGCCGTCTGGGCTCTGGGACAGACTCCAACATAAATTAGAACAGCCTAAGGGCTGCTGTAAAATTCATTGGTTATTGTTACGGCAGTAGCATACAGTGACTCATTGGGATTCCATGACCATGTCTCCTTTTCCCTATCCATAAATCCTGTGCTGGTGGCCAGGATCGAGAAGTGGTGTAGGATCTACTATGTCAGCTCTATGCCACCGAAGTCTTCCCTTAAACACTGGCCAGTTAACCTAGACAGTCTTATCATATAGGTGAATCAAGATCTAGCCCTCTAGTAAGAGTTCTGTCTCCTTTTGTTTGTGCATTCAAACGTAATAATAGTCTGCATGGAGAGCACATAATAAGATAATTCTGTTGACACTAATGAAAATTTGAAATAGTGATGAGATGAGCACTCCTCTTTAACACTATTCAGATTGTCAAAAGAATTGGAGAATAATCCCTCTGTACAGTCTTCTCCAATCCTGCCATTATGCAGCTGCTGGATAATGGTGGCCATTTTATCCAGGCATCCAAATTTTCTCAGGACCCAAGACCTTCCCAATACAAGGCCAGCTGACTATGTCAAAAGCTTTCATCAGGTCAAACAGGCAATAGAAAGGTTTGTATTTTGTTCAATGTATTTTTTATGTAATTGTTGAGCAGAAACGTTCATACCAGAAGTGTAGCATTGTGATCAAAAAATCATTTCAACCCAGGTTCTGTCCTCATTTACATCCATGAAACTCAGCTGAAGTGGAGACTGATTTTGGCCCAGTGATTTCTGCTCACAGTGTAGAGCTGTTTCTTACTATCTCTTTGCTCAGTAATTACAGGAAATGTTAACAGAACATGATAGAGACCTTTACAGGAAATCTTACTGATCTTATACAAAACTTGGGGATGCCCCCTGTAAATTGTAAGTTACTGGAAAATAAATCAAAAGGCAAAGTGCATTATTACCCCCAACATTTTGAAAATAACATTTAATAAAATAAATAATCATCTGCAAAAATGTGTAAGTCCTTAATGATTGTTTAAATCATTTTTGAAAAATGACGTAAATGATCCACAATTAAACAAACAGCTGCAACATTACATAACAAAATTAATGACAATTGTTAATCTTTGAAAAAAATTAAAATGAATACAATAAACATGCTGAAGGTATTCTCAAAGAGACATTGACACAGGATGTTGCGAAACTAGAGCTACTATCCAGCTAAACAAAGATGAACAGTAAATGTAGGAGTAAAAGTGCTTGGGAGAAAAGGATCAGAGAGAAGAATTCTTCCCAATAGTTTCTGAGAAGGGAAGTGTTGCCCAGCAGGTGAATGACTACAGTCTGGAGTGTTTCATTATCTATTAGAATGACATTTTTGTTAGCGATAGGTTGATTTAATCTAAGTAGTAATCAGTTTAATGTGAACTGTTTTATAGGAGAAAAATGACACTGTCACTCGAGATTTCCTCCCTCTTTTCATCCCTTGCTCTTATGTGAAGGACAGGGACCCAAGTCTGGACCCTTAACAGGTATATCACAAAGTGTAGAGTTTGATATGGACTGTAATCTCTTTAGGGAGGGACAGTATTTTCCTTTTTGTTTATACAGACCCAATCACACTGGGGATACTGAGTAGATTATTACTATACTTACAGCATACACAGATAGTACCCTGGAAATTATTAAGGAAAAAAAAAAGTAAAATGAGCACAGTACCCCAGCTTCCCATAATGTTTTACTGTTGCAAAAGGGGTTTTCATTTTAAGCACATCATATCTCAGTCATTCTTCTGCAGAGTAACACTTCCTTTGTCAGAAAGGTATGTCAACACAAGGGACATTGTCAGCACATTTTCTCTATAATGATGATGTTAATGAAGAGACCCCAGCCGTGTAATTATTGTATTGGTATTTTCAAAAGTTCAGGGTTTCATTCATATAGTCTTAATAGGTAAGTTCATCCCTGGCAACATGGCTAACATAAGGCCTGGGTACCACTTAAATTCTCAACTAGTGTGTAAATGGGTAATGAAATGATGTATAGGCCTTGTACTGGGCCACTGCATGAGATGATTTTATACATATAGTGCATAACTAAATGATTATGATCTCTATTACATCTAAGCATTACTATTTTCCTTTACACTTATTTTTCTCTTTCTTTATACTAAGTATGCTGTGTTTCTTTCCTAAAGATACAATTGCTAAAAATATCACTAACAGAGCACCGGAGTGGGAAAAAGCAGTTGTACAATCCTTATTCACATTAAAGAATACTTCTGTAGGCAAACAACCTGTTAACTTTGAGTGGGACTAATCACACAGCTTGGGTTGCCATGCAGGACCTTGGAGTTTGAACCTTTATCAGATGTGTGTGTGTCTGAACTCTATTGAGTTCAGTGGGACTAACTGTGTGAATGAGTAAGTAAGCTCAATGTGACTGTCAGGGTTTCAGAATCATGTCACAATTAATGTTTTACTTATCTGATTCCTGTTTTACATTGTAAATAACTTCTCAGTACAGTAGCTTCAGCCCTACTCTGTAGGAAAAGGACAGAATTAATTTTGTGTAAAGGCAGAAATGTAGCTTTGGAATTGTAAGGGAAGAAATCTGAAAGGAAACCTAGCAGGCATCCTCTTTACAGGATCTTCAAACAGAGCACACAGTAGATTATGGACTGGAACAGAAGGCTGTTTGAAAGAAAAGTACACTTTGTAAAATTGCTTGTATTGATTTTAAAGCTTCCTTTTTATGTTAGCTGGCAGAAGTAGTAGCATCACAACAGCAGTGTTGTGAAGTGGCAGATATAAAACAAAATATGGCTAAGTAAAAAAATCATTGTGAGACTAAATCTAAAAGAACCTTTCTCTGAGAAGAGTTTGATTTTAAGTCTAAGTAGTCCATTCCCTGACATTACTGGCATATTTCTGACGTACAGTGCTCTATGGAAAATACATATTTCTATTTCTAGAAGGGGCAAAACAAATAAGAACAAAAGATCTGATATGTCATTTTGTAGTGCTTATTCTGTTTAATCTCCCCCCCCTTATCAATGGCACCCCATATGGCAGTAATTAACCAAGGGCTACAATGTCTAGTCCCAGAGGACCAAAAGCTTTCCTTCCTTTTTTATTTAAAGTACAAGGAACATGCTGACAGTGCTAATAGCTTTAGCTATTCCCAATTGGAGGGCTTACAAAATTTCATTTACTTTAAATCCTGGGTGACTCTAGTTCCAGGTTGAGGCTCTGGTGAGAGAGGGGGGAAATAACCCTTAACAGCATTTATGGGTACAGTTTCTGGCTAGGCACCTATAAATAGTCACAAATCTAATTTTCTCACAGAGTGAGAATGAGTTTTTCTTAATTTGTCAATTACTGCTGGAATAGCTCACTGTCTTTAACATTATAAAGAAGACTGGAAGTCATCAAGTCAGAGTACTCCATTGAATCAGGCAGTAACAACTCCTTCAATCGATTTTGTCATTTGTTGACCACTTAAGGTTTTCTAATCTTCTGATTTGTGATCCGTGGATGGCCTTTTCCAGGTTGCAAACGGGAAACTCTGCAAAGCTGTACATGTATTTATTTTTGACCAATTAGCTTTCCAACAATCAATATATTTTTCATGAAAAGATGCTAAATGGTTAGCTTGTCATAGTTTGGATATTAAGCTATTAAATTCAGGGAGGGCAGAGTGTGCTTTCGAAGTGCTAAATGTGTGTGAACAATCTCAGGTGCATACATGTTTGCAATACATATACACCACGGGGGAGATTTTCAAAAAGGAGTTAGGCATCAATCTTCAACTGATGTCTAATTAGGGTTGTGCAGCTACATGTGTTTTGTACCTTTGAAAATTTCCCCCTATACCTTTGAAATAAAGCAAAAGATGTTGAATACAACTGCAGAAGTTTTTTAAGTCTTTAAATGCAAGAGAAAAAAGGAAGAAGCTAGAACATTATACAAGATGAGATGTGAAATGAAGTCATGCAGGATGACAGAACTGCTCAAGCATTAAAAAATTACTTTCTCAATGCATTTACATGTAGCATGGCACAGCACCTGAAGAATGCCTTCTCACAAGCAGTGAACTGAAAAAGTTTGATTCAGAGCTGTATGTTAATGAATAGTGATATTTAGTGGCCCAGATGCAATGGCAGGTATATTTAATGTAGGGAGTCTTCCAAATAGATTATTTTATTTTTTTTGAGAAATAAAATGGTGTCATACTTGACTTCACTAATCAGGGAATTTATATAAATAAAAATAATTCTGGTGGAATAGTAAAAATGGCTGCTGGGTAAGTCAGATGAGGTGAAATTCATCCCAGTTCAAAGGACCTGCACATGTCCTGTGTACCATATAAATCCTATTTTGAGGTCTTAATTGGCACATAGGACCAATGTGGGTGAATTTGACTTATCAAGAATAGCTCTTTATATCTGAGCAAGCTATATAATTCCTAACATAATAGTGTTTTCTGGCACCTTTTATACACTTCAGTTTGAATATCACAGCAAGATAACAGAAACATATATGACCAGATTGTTTTTTGGGACAGGAATTGTCATTTTCTGCGTTTGTACAGCACCTACCACAGTGGGGTCCTGATCCATGACAGGCACTCCTTGGCGCTATGATGCTACTGCTGTTGTTGATGATAGTAAATGGGTATATTTCACCATTTTTAAAAACTATGGTCATTTCCCTTAATTGTGTGCCACATCAAAATTATGTATGCATTGTTATATGTTCTACCTGAACCTAGGCTGTCTCATTGTTAATTATCAATCTAACCTTAACATATTTTAAGAAGTAAAATCAAGTCAATAATGTGAGTGGGCATCCACAGTCCACCAAATTAGGTCATCTTAAGTAAAATTAATTGAACCAGAGTAGCTCCTGTATCTTGTTCCCCAGAGACTTAAGGTCTGGTGAACAGGTTTCTCTATGCTTGTATGAAAAAGCTTGCAGAATTGCTGTCTTTAATCAAGCTCTCAGGATTCAAAGTAAGCTTTAAATCTGCCAATACTTATTAATGTGTACTTGGAGTATGTGGTGTTGTGTCAATGTGTATCTAGTCAGGGTTGGGAGTGGGGAGCAGAAGAAGATGGACTAACTTTGCAAATCAAGAACTAAAACATTAGGCCAGATCCACAGCTAGAATAAATTGATGTAGCTCTATTGGCTTCAATCAAACTAAGATGATTTGCATCAGCTGAGGATGTGATCCATTGTATTTAGATATAAGTTGGCCTGTTTTTTATCAGAGATGATGAGATCACACCATGCCTAAGAGTGATCTGTGGTCAGCATCTCTGTTCACATTGTGGATTTAAGTGCATAACTTTAGCCACCCAGTCTCTCCGTAAAGTCACAAGCTTCAACGACCCTTTTGAAATGTGAGAAACTAGCTAACTTAGGGCCTATTTTGCATTTACCTTTCCATAAACCATAAGGGATTGGTCATTGCTGTATGCAGGATGCCACACAAGTTGGACAATGGTTAGATCTGTTACAGTAAATCTTTTGCTTTTATGTTTTTTCCCCAGTTTCATTATTTTCTATACCTTTATTGTAGATCTATGACTAAAGGAAAGTGACAGAAATGTTCCAGTGGTGGTGGTTAGAGCTTGCTCCAGCCTATTATTTACAAATAACATCTGTTAAAAATTCTGGATTTGTGTGAACTGATCGTATTTGTGAACTGATCCTGATTTTCTTCAAATTTATGAATTTCATTGCTGAATAATTTGGATCAATAATGTTCAGACTGCAGATCATCCACCAATTGCTCATACTGAAACTGTTTGCTTAGTCTTATGTGGTTGGTTACTCTACAATACATGATATTATTTGAGCTCCCTGGTCGGATGTCTGAAGTATTTTAAACAAGAGCATAGCGAATAGTGACTAACAAATAACATCCTTCCAGTGTGTGCTTTCAGTGAAACAATTGTTGTGTGCTGGAATCTGTGACACAGTGAGGACTAAAATATTTTCATGCATACACAGGCAGTTGTCCAAATGTATAAAAATAATAAATTTTATCCTGTGAGTTCTAAGAAATCGAATTCCCTGGCTAATATTTTCCAAAATATAAATGATCTTGGACCATTTAGTTTTTGGGTGACCAGCTCCAGCATCTTAAAGGGCCCTGATTTCCAGAAGGTAGAGGCTGTACTCTTCATGAAAATTGAGCCTGTTTTTGGTCTCTCAATTTGAACACCAAAAACAAAGGCACCCAAAATCAATACTCACTCTTGAAACCATTGATTAGTGGTTTTATTATTGAAAATATCTGTTTTACATTTCTGCTGTGAGTAGCAATGGTTATTACAATTTCTGGGACTTGAAGAAATTTTGGAGAATGAATTTAAAGAGTCATTATTATGTTGATAGCACAAGGTAAAAAAAAGAGAAAAAAAAAGAAAATAATCAAAAGGAAATTAAAACTTTTTGGTTTGATGGGAAGAACTGATTTTCAAGATTGTGTCTTACAGAACCTGTGTGGAAATAGGCAAAAACTATGAAATTCCGATGTATTTGCATATTTCAATTTACCTATTGTGACAGGACTATAGTAAAGTAGTGAGGAACAGGTATGTTAGCCGCTAAACAAATACCTGGTACCATGGTAACCAACTGGCAGTTGCTCCAGGTTAATCAAGACACCTGGGGCAAATTAAGATTGGCTTCAGGTAGGTTGATTGGAACACCTATCAAGGGCTGGCTGGAACTAGTTAAAAGCCTCCCAGTTAGTCAGTGAGGCACACGTGTCAGGAGCTGTAGGAGGAAGCCATGCTGTTGGAGGAACTAAGCAGTTCAAATCCATATGAGGCACAAGGAAGGAGGCCCTGAAGTAACAGTGAAGGAAATATTGAGTGAGGGCTGCTGTGGGGAAGTGGCCCAGGGAATTGTACACATCCTATTTCCAAAAAGTCAGTTACCATAGCTGCTACTATTAGGGTCCCTGGGCTGGAGCCCGGAGTAGGGGGCTGGCCTGGGCTCCCCCACTCCCCTCCCTGATTAATCACTGAGACTGTGAGACAACAGAGACTGTGCGAGGGAGGGTTGCTTCTCCTCACCTCCCTGCTGGCTTATGATGAAAATAGCTCAGTAAACTGTGACCCTTGCTTCTAGAGAGAGAAGGGCTACATGGAGAATCAGTGTGCCTCTGAGGCTAGCAAAATCCACCAGGAAACGCAGGACCCACGGAGACAAGGACAGAACTTTGTCACAACTGGTGTCAGTTGTGGAATTATCATTCAGTGTGGCGGAAGAAAGGTGTTTTTTTTTTTTTAAAAAAAAATGCACTGGGGTTTTGGATTTGTTTTTGTTTTGTTTGCTTTGTACCACAATGGAGGAGGTGGTAAGACCTCTGATACAAGCCACTGCAGCCAAGCAGGAGGCCACCTGAGTACAGGCAATGGCACAACAGGAGTTTATGCAGCTACAGCAGGAAACCAATCAATTATTAATGGGCCAGGTGACCCAAGATCATGCCCTCTTGTGAGAGGTGGTAGACCAGCTGAAGATCCTCACCACCCAGGCCTGGGGGTCTGATGGGACACGAACGCTGAGGGCCACTGGTTGTCTGCCAAAGATGATGTCAGGAGATGATGTAGAGACATATCTCCTCTCATTTGAAAGGACTGCTCAGCGTGAGACGTGCCCCAGGAGCAGTGGGCCAGCATTCTTGCCCCTTTTTTGTGCAGAGAGGCCCAGAAGGCCTACTTTGACTTGCCTGCAACGGACCCCACTGACTATACCCAGCTGAAGGCAGAGATCCTAGCACGATCGGGGTGACAGCAGTGGTACAAGCCCAGAGGTTCAGTGAATGGAAGTATCAGAAGAACAAACCCCCGAGGTCCCAGGTATTTGACCTCATCCACCTTGAGTGGAAGTGGTTATAGCCCAAGGTGTGCATCCCAGAGGAGATTTTGGAGACCCTGATCATGGACCATTACATGTGAGGACTGCCACCAGATCTCCGCAAATGGGTAGGCCGGAACGATCCATCCACCTATGACGAGATGATCACCCTGGAAGAAAGATGCATGACAGCCAGGAAATTGACCCAATTACCCAAGGGAGGCCCCTTTCGAAGCAAGCATCCAACCCCAACTCTGGAAGGTTGGGCAGCCAAACCCCTGGGGAGTCCTAGGTGGAAGAAAGGAGGGGCTGAAAACCAGCAGGGACCTCAGAAAGAAGGGATTGGCCTGAGTGGGGGGAACCCTGGGACTAAACCCGCTAACCCCCGTGATAGGGGAATGATTAGAAGCAATTATAGATGTTATGCATGTGGGGAGTGGGACACATAGTGTCGCAGTGTCCCAGTACCAAGGAGTCTATGCAATGTAACTTGGGGGATTGGGAAGTCCCATGCTCCTTTATCCACCTTGCGGGCATTGCATTAGCCCCGCATAACTACACCAGGTCGGTGAGAATAAATGGAGCAGAGACAACAGAGCTTGTGGATGCTGGGAGTGCTATCACCCTTATATTGGGTAAGCTGGTAAAAAGTAGCCAGCTGCTACAAGCATAACACGTAGCAGTGATGTGTGTGCATGGGGCTGTGAGCCATTACCCCACCATCCTGGTGGAGATGGAGGTTCAGGAGAACCCCATTGAGGTGACAGTGGGCATAGTTCCTAAACTCCCATATCCTGTAGTCATTGGGAGGGACTATCCAGGGTTTGATAATTTACTTCCCCCGGAGCGGCTGGAGGGAGGTGGGGACCCTGATGGCAGTGACTTGTCACTGTGGGAATGTCAACCCCCGATGTTTGCTGAGATTTCTCAGGATCTGTTCTCAGCCCCGCAAAAGACCCAGACAAAAAAAGAGAGGAAGGCTGTGAAAGCTTTGGGAACCCGGATCCTGACCCAGGGCCAGAAGACCGCCCTAGTAGGCAGGCAGACATGAGCAGCCATCAGAGAAAACACCACCACGGAAGGTGAGCCAGAGGCTGGCCCCAGCCATGACGGCGGCAAGCCACTGGAAGAAGCAGAAGCCGGCTCCTTGGAGCTCGGGCAGGTTAGTCCTGGGAGAGAGACTTTCAGGCGGGACTAGGCGGAGGACCCTAGATATGATAACATCAGGAAAGAGGTGGCTGAGATGGATGGGAGGGTCCAGGACCTTACTTTATAGTGAAGAAAGCTCTCCTGTACCGCGTGGTGCACATGCAGGAGAAAGAGATACATCAACTTGTGGTGCCACAAAAACATCAAAAAGCCATATTGAGCCTCATCCACAGTCACCTATTTGGAGGACACCTAGGGGTAGAGAAAACCCAGGCACGGATCCTGCGGCGGTTCTTCTGGCCAGGAGTACACAAAGATGTCCGGCGATACTGCACCTTTTGTCCAGAGTGTCAGCTACATAGCCCTCGCCCACACTTGCGGGCCCCTTTGATACCTCTTCCAATAATAGAGGTACCATTTGAACACATAGCCATGGATCTGGTTCCTAGAAAAGACAGATAGGGGACACCAACATGTGCTTGTTGTATTAGACAATGCAACCTGATACCTGGAAGCCGTCCCCCTACACAACATGGCTTCTAAGACAATAGCTAAGGAGCTAGTACAGATCTTTTCCAGGATTGGGCTATCCAAAGAGATATTGACTGATCAAGGGACACCTTTCTTGTCCAAGTTGATGAAAGATCTCTGTTCGTTGCTCCACGTATAAGCCCTACAGACCTCTGTATACCACCCGCAAACAGATGGCCTTGTGGAAGTTTCAATAGCACCCTCAAGGCCATGATCAGGAAAGTGGTGAGCCGGGATGGGAAAGATTGGGATACCCTATTGCCTTACCTTATGTTCGTCATCCGGGAGGTTCCATAAGTCTCCACTGGTTTCTCTTCATTCAAACTACTGTACAGACGCCTCCCCTGGGGCATATTGGATATAGCGAGAGAAGCCTGGGAAGAGGAGCCAAATCCCAGAAGGAACATAGTTGAGCATGTACTGCAGCTCGAGTTACTCCCATTGTATGGGAACACTTGAAGAAAGCACAGGAGACCCAACGAACCCATTATAATCACCAAGCAAAGCTTCAGCAGTTCCAACCAGGGGATTGAGTAATGGTCCTGGTGCCCAAAGCAGAAAGTTAACTGTTGGCCCAGTGGCAGGGACCCTACGAAGCGATGGAAGCGGTGGGAGAGGTGAACTATAAGGTGCGGCACCCAGGCCGCAGGAAACTGTAGCAAATTTACCACATTAATCTTCTAAAACCTTGGCCCAATCGAGAGACATGCTTAGTCACCCAGGAGACCTTCCCCAGGTGGATAACATACACGAGCAAGTGAGGATATCACCCGACTTGAAGCCGATCCAAAAGATCGAGGTAGCCGCCATGGTTAATCGCAACCAAGACTTGTTCTCTACAAAAAGAGGGTGGACGACTGAGGGTGGACGACTGAGACCTATCACCTTATCCACATGATCCCTGGAGACAAGGTAACATTGAGACCCTAACGAATCCCAGCAGCCAAAAGAGAAGAAATCAAGGCCGAAGTAAAGAGAATGTTAGAATTAGGGATTATTGAAGAATCTTACAGTCAGTGGTCCAGTCCAATCATTCTAGTGCCTAAACCTGATGGTACCACGAGATTCTGTAATGACTTTCGCCAACTGAATGAAGAATCCCAATTCGACGCATACTCCATACCATGGACCGACGAACTGGTTGACTGACTGGGTAGTGCCTGATTCTTGACTACACTGGATCTGACAAAAGGGTATTGGCAGATTCCCCTGACCAAAGAAGGTAAAGAAAAGACAGTGTTCTCCACCCCGGATGGGCTATTCCAGTACACTGTCCTCCGTTTTGGGCTACATGGGGCCCCGGCCACATTCCAGCACCTCATGGATAAGCTGCTGCGCCCCCATACTAGTTATGCAGCTGCATACCTAGATGTCATCTATACGCCAGACTGGGGAACCCACTTGGAGAAAGTTGAGGCAGTACTGAGTACTTTAAGGCGGGCTAGCCTCACAGCTAATCCTGCTAAATGTGCCATAGGGCTAGCAGAGGCGAGGTACCTGGGATATATTGTAGGCAAGGGCATAGTGAAGCCCCAAACAAATAAGCTAGAGATGATTCAAAACTGGCCCTGGCCGACCTGAAAGAAGCAGGTCCGCGCTTTCCTAGGCGTGGTAGGCTACTACCGAAGTTCTATTGTCTTTAAACAATTTAAAGTCCCCTAACTGACCTGGTGAAGGCTCGAGGTCCAGAGATGGTGAAGTGGACCGACGCAGCAGAGGGCATTCACAGACCTTCAGATGGCCCTCTGTAATGACCCCATACTCATAGCCCCGGAATTTAACAAGGAATTTATTTGACAAACCAATGCTTCTGAGGTGGGGTTGGGGGTGGTTCTCTTGCAAATGGTTGGAGAAGAACATCCGATCCTCTACCTAAGCAGAAGGCTGCTCCCAAGAAAACAGAAGTACACAGTAGTTGAAAGAGAGTTCCTTGCTGTCAAATGGGCCATGGAGACACTGCATTATTACCTCTTAGGCCAGCGATTTACTCTTGTGACGGACCATGCACCCCTCTAGTGGATGCAGCAGAATAAAGAAAAGAATGCAAGGGTCACCAGGTGATTCTTATCCTCCAACCGTTCCAGTTCTGCATATGGCACAGGGCTGGATGGCACCATGGCAATGCTGATGGTCTGTCACAAGCACACTGCCTGGTGTCCCCAGTTGCCCAACTTTATGGTGTTGAGCAGAGGGTGGGGGATATGTGACAGGGCAAGGCCAGATGGCTCTAGTAAAGTAGTGAGGAACAGGTATGTTAGCCCCAGGCTAAACAAATCCCTGGTACTATGGTAACCAAATGGCAGTTGCTCCAGGTTAATCAAGAAACCTGGGGCCAAATAGATCCTTCTAGAAAGCAGTGGAGATAGCTAGGTTGACTGGGACACCTGAAGCCAATCTAGGGCTGGCTGGAACTAGTTAAAAGCCTCCCAGTTAGTCAGTGAGGTGCATGTGTCAGGAGCTGTAGGAGGAAGCCATGCTGTTGGAGGAACTAAGCAGTACAAATCCATATCAGGCGCAAGGAAGGAGGCCCTGAGGTAACAGTGAAGGAAATATTGAGTGAAGGCTGCTGTGGGAAAGTGGCCCAGGGAGTTGTACACGTCCTATTTCCAAAAAGTCAGCTACCACAGCTGCTACTATTAGGGTCCCTGAGCTGGAGCCCAGAGTAGGGGGCTGGCCCGGGCTTCCCCTCTCCCCGATTAATCACTGAGACTGGGAGACAACAGAGACTGTGACCCTTGCCTTTAGAGAGAGAGAAGGGCTATGTGGAGAGTCAAAGTGAGCCTCCGAGGCTAGCAAAATCTGTCAGGAAACACAGGACGAACGGAGACAAAGACAGAGCTTTGTCACACTATGTAAATTACAGCCCAACTGTGGTCTTGCTTCATATACCTCTCCATCCATTTGGATGCAATTTCAGCCACTGTATCAAATCATTATGATTTTATTATTCTCCTGGCTTAACACCATAAATTAATTAATTTTTTGGTATTTTTGAGGATATGCAATGTATTATACCTGGTTTTAATAGCTGATGGACAGTGAACAAAATCTCGTATTTTGTTACAAAATCTAGACACATTTGATCTCAAAGAACAATATAACAGATTGAACATTCTTTATGAATTATCATTTGAAAGTGGGAAACATATGGAAATTCAAATAAAGGGGAATGAAAACATTTTGGCATTAATAGTAATCTTTTAGATTTAATGCATTTGATATTTATTATGATCCAAAATGTGCCATTCAAGGGTGCAGACATACAGCCTAAATTTTGAGTGGGCAGAGAGGGGAGGCCTCTGATTTAGGTCACACCGGATGGCTGCATTGGTGAAGGGTTGATTATACCTGTGGTTCAATTGTAGCAAGGGGTATCCTTCCCCTTGCTCCCCACCCCCCCCAGGCTTCTAGAAGTATTATGCCTTTGGCAGGCACAATACCTTTGGCAATCACTGAATGTGCTTCTTCCCAATCCCAGTGCAGGCACAACTGAGAGTTTAATTTTCAAACAGACTATGGCAGGCTTAATCTTGCAAATGCTTGCTTACATGAGTAGTTTTAGCTCATGAGAGTTGACTTCAAAGAGGCTATTCATATGAGGAAGAATTTGCAGGAATTTCCCCTATCTTTTTTTTTAAAAGAAAAAGAAATGTGAACACACACTTAATTGAAAGAATTGGAAGAATTAAAAGAAAATGGACACAAGCACTGTAACTTTCTTTTTTTCTAAAGAGATCTCACAGCCATAATGGTAGAGAGATAAGCATTACTTATAGTCTTTAAAAGTATGTAAATTCTCAAACTCAGTCTTAATAACTATTGGGATTGGAGCAAGATTTAAATGCACCAAATCACCTACTCCAATTTAAAATACTGGCTTTATAATTTAAGATGCCTACAATGGATTTTTTCAGATATTTTGGAATTAAATGCACTTAGAAATGTTAAATTTGTTTCTTTCTCATCACATGATTTTTCCATAGTTTTTAAACCTTTTAAGCATCACTAAGGCTATTCCACAGTGAATGAAATTAATTGCACAGCAAATCGTCATAGCAGCCATGGTGAGATGCTAATAACCATGAACACATTGTATAGCATACAACTAGTTATTTAACAACTTTGTATATAATCAGATTACTATTACATTTTATAGTGTATTTCGTGCTGGTGAGTGGTGCCTGACTGCTCTAGAGAATAAAGTACTTTATTCACCCCACAGATCTAGCAGAGGCAGCACAGTGAAAGCCTCCCCATTTTATCTGCCAGTGTGCGAAGTGCCTCAGCCCTGATTGTGGAGGAACATCTCTGGTGTGAAGAGGATAGTTCAGAATCCATAGCCCGTTAGTCCTTGACTCTGCTCTGATTGCCAGCAACAGTGCCATTTGTGGTGGTGGTTTAGGGCAGTAGGTGCAGCTCCACCAGGAACTGGACTGGGCAGAGGTGCTGGAACAATTTTTATACTGGGGGTGTTTTACTCCTGAGGACATTCTGCGCCAAAGAATTAAAAATTTGGAGCCAAAAAATTAAAATTCTGCATACAATATGTTAAAATTCTGTAAATTTTATTTGTCAAATAAATGTGGAGGCTCCAGCATGGATTGGGGAGCACAGCACACTGGCTGCACAGAGGTGGGAGATCACTGTGCAGCTCCCCATCCTGCCCCAGGGCATGGATGTAGGGTGAGGCTGCACCCAACCCTGACACAGTGTAAGTACCTGGCCTGCCCCAGAAAAACCCTAGAGCCCTGCCCTCTCTGCCATATGCACCAGGTATGGGCAGACAGGCTCAGCAAGGCAGGATCCAAGAGTGGAGGGGCTTAGTGTGGGGGGATCCAGGTGTCAATTGAGAGGGTTCTGTGTGGAGCAATCTGGGTGTGGGCAGCTCAGTGGGGGATCTGGGTTCGGGGGGAATCTGGATTTCCAGGGGCTTGTTGTGGGGTTCTGGGTGCAACGGTAATGGGATGCTGCAGGGTGGGTCCAGGAGAAAGTGGCTGGGGTTCAGCGGATGGGGATCTGATTGTGGGGGGCTCAGAAAGGGGAGACAGATGCTGGGGGGGTGATCAGTGAGGTTGGGATCCAGGTGGGGCTGTTTGGGGCTCGGTAGGTTGGTGATCCAGGTGTGGGTGACTCGTCGGGGTGGTCCAGGTTCAGGGGGAGTGGGGATCTTGGGGTGGGGGTTTCTGGGTGTGGGGTGGATGAGGCTCAGTGGGAAGGTCTGTGTATGAGGGGTTCTGGATGCACAGGGGTTGGACGGATGGGGGAGCAGTTCCCTGTACAGTGATCCCTCCCTCTGCAGCTGAGGAGCGATGGGTACAGGAAGTGCTGGGGTGGGGAAGTTTGCAGACCATCCTACAGCCTGGAGATAAATCTGGGGGTGGCTCTGACCTGGCCCCGGATGCCATGCAGGGGAAGAGGAAGTCCTGTCCTCTCCAGCCCAGCCGGAACTAGCAGGTGAGCTCGGCGCAGGGTAGGAGCCACCACTCATGTCTTTCCCACTCCCATCCCTGTCCCATAGTGATTTACCTCTCTGCCGGCTGTCCTGGGCACCTGAAACATACTTATGGGGAGGGTTGCATGACTACTTTTGTGGCTTCCCTTTGTTTCCCTGTCAGAAAGTCATTTTTCTGAGGGGAAACAAAGAAATCTACTGGGGGACATAAATTCTGTGCATGTGCAGTGGAGCAGAATTCCCCCAGGAGTAGTATTTGTTGTCACTAATTCAAGCCAGTGGGTGCAGCAACACCCCCAGTTCCAGCACCACTGAGACTGGGACCGTAGTCTCAATTCACATAGGCTGCCAAACAGCCATCAGAAGTTCCCATAATTTTATCAAATGTAGTTATTTGATAAATGATTATGCTTTAGAAATACACTCAGGAGCAGAAATCTGATTGCATTTCAGGCTAAACAGCAAAGTGGAATATTTTCACTTTTCTTGGTGATCCTGTGATTCCTCAGTGGAGCATGTCGCATGTTTGTCACAAATATCATAGTAGATAATATGGCTACATTATTATAGTAGAACTCTTATGTGTACAGTGACAACGTTAATTCTAATCAATTTCTCCTATGAAAAAGTAACCAGGAATATGAAATGTATTTACTTTTAGAATCCAAAAACCTAGAAGAGTAACATTAACAATCCTTGTCATGTATTTGCTCCATTCAGAGTTTAATGAATTATTATTAGTAGACTAGTATGAAAATAATGAAAGAGAATAATGCCTGTTTATAATGTATAGTATCTACATAAAGTTAAATTTATGAACAAATAGTTCATAAGAACATAATAATGGCCATCTGGGGTCAGACCAATTGTCTATCCATACCAGTAGCCTGTCTTCCAACAGTGGCCAATGCTAGATGCTACATAGGGAATGAACAGAGCAAGGCAATTGAGTGATCCATTCCCTGTCATCCAGTCCCAGCTTCTGGCAGTCAGATTTTTAGGGATGCTTGGGCATTTGGTTGTTTCATTGACTATCTTTGCTAATAGCTTGATCAATCAGGATTTAACTTTCCCACCTCCCACCGAAGCCTGTCAGATGAGAGAGAAGGTAAATTAAAAATATGAATATATTATAATAGAGATGTGTTGGATTCAAATCCCAGCTCTGAATACCTCTGTTCTGTGGAGTAGTTTTCAGGCGAGGTCCATCTATAATTTACCAGCTCAATCCTATTTTAAGACGTTCATCCATGAGAAGTAAGACTTAGATAAATGTCTATAGCATTACTAGGTGTGCTTGAGAATCTCTTTGCTTTGAGTCTCATGTCCTTGGAAAACCCAAGCTAAAACTTTAGGAAAGAAAAAGTGATATTAGTGTATCAACTGATAATGCATTATTTCCTGCAAACATGGTGCTTTATGTTTTAAGAAATATTTAGCTTTTCTAAACTTGCTCCACTTAACTACTGTATAATATTTGACTACTTTCAAAAATCTTCATTTTAAGTCAAGTGTATTTATATTGCATGCCTAAAAATACTTCTTCATACTCACCTAGATCAGATGTGGGAGAAGGATCTGCACTTTTCTACTCTTTGCTTTGATTCTTTACCTGGTTACAAGGCTGCTGTATACTTTGTTTTGTTGGTTTTGGGTCCAAATATGCTCTTCTTGCCTAGGTCAGCTTTGCCTTCTTATAAACATCTGTTCAAGTGTAACACGTAACCAGAGCTGAATCCATTCCATACCCAGGGTTTAGATTTTTGTTTTTGTCTATGATTCACATTAAAGGAAATGTTCTATTTGCCCAGATTGATCAAGTGAACCATGAGACCTTCACTGCCTTTGTTATGTCATTGAAATGTAAAGAGGCACTAGATGCTCAGGACACAGTTAGCATCTTAGCAATGTGGAGCCACTTGACGTGTGCCATTCAAATACATTTTTGTCAAAACACTATGCAAATCTCCACATTGCGGTTGCACTGCACAGATTGAGAAGAGCAAGGTCAACTTAGAAAACTATTTTTTTTCTGTAGGCATAATTTGCCTGTCTTCAGTATGTCACAAAGTACTTTTGCATAGGAAAATGAGCTCTTATTTTGCACTCAAGTAATGCATGTCCTTCAGGTAAAATGTTTTGAAAGCCAAATGAAAAGAACTCTGGTTTCAAGTAAAATATTTCAAGAATATTGAGTAGCATTCTCTGTGTGTAAATAAAATAAACAATTTCAAAATACTTTACTTTGAACACATTTTAAAAGAGAATTTGAAAAATTTCCCAAGAAAACATGTCATTCAGAATTCTCATTGACTTTCAACTATCAAAATGCCAACACAACTCATGCCTAGGATATATACACTGTTTATATAGGATGTCATTTAACAATACATGCAATTTGCACAAGAACCTCAACACAATACAAATATTTAGGGCCAGAATGTGCATTTAGGGATAATTCTGAGCAAGATGAAAACTACATCAACCCAGGAGTAGCTGTGGGAAGCATTGTTCCCTAGACACCTTGCTGAGCCACAATTCCTTCCCTGCTTCCCTCTTGCTTCAGGGGTAGTACCTTGTAGATGGGCTATACAGGCCAGGCTGTAGTAGCTAATACGTGGGAGAGCAAAGCCAAGGTTCTACCCACACCTTGCCCCTCCCCATCCAAGTGCTCCAGAGCCAAGGAGCACTGAGTATGTAACTCCTGACTTCTCTTGTGGGCCCAGAACCAATAGTCTGTGCAGAGCGTGTGTGTGTGGTGAGGGAGGGTTCTTACTCATGTCCCTTTACATACATCTTGGAAAATAAACCATAAAGGCTTTGTCTTTGGTGTGTTCTGATGTTGACCTGCTCACTCAAGTGAAAACTACAATCTGCCCTGTCTTCCCTAGAATTTTGCCTCATGTTAGTTGACTTGAGTTAAGAACACACCTTTTTTCAGAGTGAAGTCAAGACAGACCATCATGAGATGAGTGATTTCTTTATTTTAGCTAAGGCATTTGGCTAGTTTGGAGATATGAGAGGCAAATAATCTGAAAAGAGAAGATAACTAGCTAGGGCAAGTTCAATCAAGGTATGGACCAGACTATTAGCAATTGGGACGGATAGAAAAGAGGGAGATTGTGTGGAGAGCCTGGGATTGGAAGCTGAATCATAAGAGGAAAAAATATTCTTGGGTTGTAAGCCTCAGAGAGAATAATGAAGGTACAAACCTTGATAGAGAGGTGAGGAGGAAAGAGGTCCGGGGAGATTTCAGTTTATTTATTTATTTTTTTACATCAGTTCTTAACAGACAGCTTGGTCCAAATTAATCTATAGTATAACTGTTTAACAGACACATTCTTAGCTGGTCAAGGTTTCCTTTCCTTTTATATTTCTGTACACAATGGAAGTACATATTTAGTACTCAAATGAAAGAAAATGAAAATTCCAGAAATATAAGATATAGGCCAATGAGAGCTACTCTACTGTGTAAAACCATGAAGAGAGAAATGAGTTAATGGAAGAGTTTTTTGATGCTAAGAAGTCTCAACCATGAAATGCAAAGTGCCTCAGGCAGCATTAGTTTTGCATAGACTTTACCTGCTGAGAGAAGGGAACTGCCACTTAGCATGGATTTTCCCTATCTCCTTTTGGCCCCACTTGCTTCTCCTGTAGAGATGGTTTTGTTGAGGGAGGGTAAGTGGATATGCAAAGACATGGGGGAGTAGGAACATCCCACATGGCTACTTGCTTCTCTACATGCTCCTACCACGCAGCTTCTGCAGACTTGCTACCCTCCTTATTTTGGGGGAATGTTCCCCCTGCCCCAGATCCATGCAAAGGAGGGACATTCTGTGTGCCCATCACTTCCTTCCTGTGTGAAATCAGATACTTGTATGGTATTGATCCACCCTTCTTCTGTATCACCCTCTGTGGTGATCTGAAGATCCCTGCAGGAGGAGGAGTCAGTGAAGGGGAGTGAGAGGGTCTGGTCCACCCTTGAAACCCTGAACACAGCACTGCTCACAAACTAAAGTTATTACAGCCTGGGGCTGTTACACCTGTTATTTGGCGCCCCCTTCGCTACAGGGAATCCCTATTAAGTTGGCACAAAGGGAGTTACTCTTTGTGGTACAGGGTCTCTGCATACATGGCCCTGACTTCCTGCTTATCCTCAGGAATCTGCAGGGTTTGTGAACATTTTCCACGGCTTATTCTCCAGGGAGTGTCCTATATTCGACTCTTATCCAGTAGGAAGACTCTGTAAAAACATCCACACAGTTTTCCTCCACTGAGCTCCCCCTGTGGGATTTACCATGTGCGTGTGAGGTGATCCAGCCATGAGCACTTGGAGAAAGGGCATATATGGGCAGTACACAGTAAAGATTTTGGGAAATTTCAAATGATCGAAGTCCTTCATTATTAATGGGAGATGGAGATCTCTGTCTTGTTCTTGGGTTATCACAGGATGAGGTTCCATTAATCTTCAAACATTTACTCTGTTGGTTAATAAAATAATTTAGCTGCCCATCGAATACAGAGATTTTAATCAAAACAAACATAGTTTTTCAGGCTTAATGTTGAGTCCAAAGCCTGACAATTGTGTGTGTGTGTGTGTGTGCGCGCATGCACACAAACAACATTATATGGGACTTTAAATATGTAATTTAATACATTTATTTACCTCTGTTTCATAGCTGACAAACCTAGGGGCTCATGAAACTGTGGGCTGAACCTTTTGGATATCCAGCTGAGCAGATTTCTTCCCAGATGCCATGGATTTTAGGACTTGATCATATAGAACAAAATAAAATAAGGTGTTTATTTTAGAGCAGATTACTGTATTTGTGAGATGGTCATTCAAAGACTTTGACCAGAAGTTTTAATGACAAATCCTCAAAAAGCTATTACAAAAGCTTTTTTAAAAACTAACCAACAAAACAGCACAATTCCAGCTTTAGGGGTTTTTTTCCCCCTAAAATAAATACTTGCAAAGATTCAGTACAAATAAATTTTTTAATTCATCTAAATTTTAGAGCTGACTAGGGTTGATTGAAAATATTCAGTTAAAACTCTTTTTGATGGAAAATTGGAATTTGAAAAAATGATTTTTTTTTCTTCAGGAAAACCGCTTGGAAAATGTTTGAAGGACATAAATCTACACCGTGTAGAGGTCAAGCATAGGAGTTTATTACGTACAGCACTGACGGAGTGTCACCTCGCTTATTAAGCTCAGACACTGTCAATTAATTGATTACAATGGAATATATGGATTTTCAATGGGTGGGGAAAGTGACTGGGTAAGCAGTCCCACACCCCCAGATAGGTCTAGCTGCAAGACATGATAGCACAGTAGCCAACAGTCAAAAGGTTACATAATGTCTCCACCCATGGTCTCAATGTTAATAAATTTAGTATTTAATTAGTACTTTAATAAATGTATTAGTATAAAATATATGTTGGATTTAATTTGGGGTCCATAGGAATGAAGTAGCTCCTTGGATTGTCCAACAGATACATATCTAGGAGTAAAAGCAAAGAATCTTTATTGCCATGTACTTTCACTGTTTATCTTTCAAGTTGCTTATTTGTGTTTTAAGGCAGGCATTGGTTCCTGGGCAAGGGAGGTGGGAGGAAGCCATATCTTATACTGACATGTTCCAACCTTTTCATAAATTCAAGGTTGGATATGTGGAAAGGCCATTTCCCTACAGAAGAAACTAACACAACAGAAACAGGGCTTCTTTGTTCTATTTGCAAAAAGAAAAGGCGTACTTGTGACACCTTAGAGACTAACCAATTTATTTGAGCATAAGCTTTCGTGAGCTACAGCTCACTTCATCGGATGCATCCAATGAAGTGAGCTGTAGCTCACGAAAGCTTATGCTCAAATAAATTGGTTAGTCTCTAAGGTGCCACAAGTACGCCTTTTCTTTTTGCGAATACAGACTAACACCGCTGTTACTCTGAAATTTGTTCTATTTGCAACTTTGAATAAGACATAATTATTGCCCCCAACATCTGGCGTTTTGCTGACCAGGCATATCTTAGCAAAAGCAAGGTTATCTTTGGTTATTCTGTTTTCTCTTAGTTATTGCTAGGCCTCTGACCTCTTGACCAAACTCTGGACTTTGGGCCTGTACACAAATCCCTATACCAGGTTATTACATCAGCAATGGATTTTAACCCTTCAGTCCCTCTTCTTGACCCTAGGGTTCCCTAACCCGCCAGGTCAAATATACCAATTTTAATGTACCCAATCTATTTCGGAGTCACCGGTAAACCGCCAATACCATCAGGAATGTCAGTATAGACACTCCCCACATAACTTGACAAAACAGCACCCAGATCCATCCCCAGGGGACCTTATCACCGGAGATGGCATTGCCCATGTAAGGTTACCCACCATTGGCTGAGTACGGTGGAGCTGCGTCCCGTCAACAGTCAGGGTTACCCTTTGGGGAACCGTCATGCACATGGATGGATGCCTCGAGGGGCAGGGCTTTCAATTTAGCTCAATGGAGTGGTTCTGGGCAGTCACACACCAGTAGGTACAGTACATCTGGACCAGCTCCGTGGGCACCAGTTTTTCAGTGATGGCCACTTTGAACCTAGACTGATTCATTAGAATATTGTACGGGCATGTACGCAGAATTTCCTTATCAGAGTGGGTGCAACATTCACTAGGATACAGTGCTCTCTCAGCGACCTCAGAGTATGCAATGCCTTCTATTTTAATAACATGACCCCACCTCCGTACTGGCAGGGAGGTCGCCATCCTGGCTCGCTGTAAATGAGGGATGCCCAGAGGTACCAAAAGGTTAAAGAGTATACTGTGACCTGTCTAAACTGGTCTTTGGACTCTCATTGATTCTGTTTCCCCATGCCCACGGAGGGGTACTGGGGAGATAAGGTTCCACTACCTCCATAAGGGCTGGGTGGACCCGGCTGTCATGGAGATCGGTTACAATTCCCTGTGTGGTGATGGCCAAACTTGGTCCTGCTCTCCAGCAACTCTCCTCTAGTACCTTCATTTTAGTACCATTTATTAGCAGGCTGGTGACTTCTTGACCCAGGTATTTTGTTATATCGAATGAGGTAGATACAGAGATGGACAGATTCTTCAAACTATCTAGGATCAATCGGCTGGCCCTATTAGTATCCAATCCTCCCCGGGCACTAGAGATGACAGTGTCTGCCAGCCTTGATTCAAGTCGATCCCTCCTCTCAGTATAGGTGTTGCCAACAGAATTATCTGCACCAAACCATCCTGGAAGGGTATCTAGTAATCCCCTCTTCTGTCTGGTTAAGCATTCACCAATTTGGTTTGTTAGGCTAGTAACATTTCTACTCATTCAAGGCCTGACCTTTGCACACTGCCTGTTCACTTCCTCTAATGGAATATGCACGTCAACCCTGTAAGTGTGGAATACCACCAAGGTGAGGACCAGTAGTGCTGGTCCTATCATTACCAATCCTGGTTCTGGAACAGGGATTTGTACAGGGCATGACACACAGTCAGGTGGTTCCACGCTGTCTCTGATAACTTGGTTAATTGTTATTAGTTGTAGGCATTCTAATTTGGGCCATTGTTTAACAAATTTATGCCAGACCTTTGGGGATACCTCCGTCTGTGCTTTAAGTGGTAAGCCCCATTCTGAATTAACAGGCCTAACCTCCACTGGTACCATGTCAGTATAATTGGCACATAATCTTTCATGAGTGTTTGGTTTCTTTCCCACAAAATCCCACACAAATTCTAGTATCAAGGTCTGTGTGTTTCCTCCCACGCCATCATGGCAATATGCCATGTAATTGTGTTCAAATGAGGGGTAGCCCAGGACCTTGTAGTCCCCTTCACTAGTAGTACGCAGCTGTCCCCCTTTAAAGGTAATCCGGACACTGGTTGCATTAAGCACAGACACTGTCTCTCGAAGAGGGCCACAGCATCGTCTAAGGGTGTTACCCTACACATGGCACACTACTTGTGTCCTTCCTCATGCACCACAGGGACAGCAGGAGCCTCCCCATGGTCGCTCTGGTTGTCCTGGTTACCCTTCAGTCCTTCCTCCTTCACCTTCTCTTGTTTACCTGTGGAGACACTTGTGGAAACATTGTTAGTATTGACAGATGCTGATTTAAAGTAGTTTTTTCATAGAGGGCCATCACCAGTGTTTCAGGGCGGCTCTCATTTGTCTCCACCCCAGATGAGCTGGAGACTGGATGGCATGGAGCAGCAGAGCCCGTATGCACTCCAGGGCTACTATCTCTCCGCCCCCCCCTCCCCCCCGGCTCATACCAGAGGTGATTTTTATACACACAGCCTTGTTCTTCCAATTTACTTTTTTCTTCTGGGCATATGGTTGCATATATATTTTTTTTTATTTACTTCCTCTTCGGGCACTACAGCTGCACAAACCTTAATAGGACTTGCTTGTGCAATTTCTTTGGCCTGTTTATCTACCCAGTAATTTCCTTTTTGTTCCTCGCTTGAGATTTTATTATGTGCTTTTATCTTTACTACTGCCAGTTCTGATGGTAGTTTGGCAGCTTCTATTACTCTTTGAAGGGCCTCCATATTATTAATTGGCTTGCCAGTTGTTGTTATAAAACCCCTGCGTGATCACATGTCCATGTAGTCATGTACTACTCTGAATGCATATCTGCTGTCTGTGTATACAGTGAGCTTCTTTCCTTCCCCCACTCTCAAAGCTTCAGTGAGGGCTGTTAGCGCCTCTTCTTGTGCTGACTTTGATCCTTCCATCTGACCTGACGCTATCACTGTCCCATCACTGAGTACCGCTGCCCATTCGGTGTGTGGCACTCCATTTTTATACTTTCTTGATCCATCGACATACAGAATTGTATTTGAATTCTCTAATGGCTCTTCTTTAACTCTCCCCAACACTTCCTCTTCCCTATCTATAAGACATTCATGTACCTCTCCCTCTGCGTTTAGACATTTAGCTACATTTATTCCTTTGTCCCTTACTATAGAGAAGTTGAGGTTTTGCAAGCACAATGTTGATTCCCACTGACTCCTGTGGGCATCTGTTACAGATCTTAGCCACCCAGTATTAAGGAGATCAATAAGTGTACGGGGTGTATGTAGCACTAATTTCCCTGTGAGGGTGTATGATTCACAAGCTTTTACCGCCCATGCAGCGCAATCCAGAGCTGCTACGCACTCCGCACTCCGGTGGTCCCTGGGATACAGGGGCTCTTAAAGTAGATAGGTATGCTACTGGACGCTGCTTATCTCCCTGAAGTTGTGTTAATACAGCTGAGTATTGAGTTTCACTATGGCTGCAGTAAAGGTGGAACGGCTTTCCCATATCAGGTAAACCCAGGCTAAAGCCTATTCTATTTTTATAAATGCCTTCTCTTGTTCTGTGCCCCATATTACTAACTCATTTGCAGGCTTTCCTCCTCTAGTGAGGCTTTGAATTGGTTCTACCATCTCTGAGTACTCCAAAGTACTCCAAAATATATGTTGTTCAGAAATTGAGGAGTCCCAGCAGCTTCCGGACTTCCTTAACTGTCCGTGGATTTTTTAACTCTAGAATCGCCTGCTATCTGTCTACTGTGAGTGCTTTCTCTCCCTGTGATATGTTATGCCCTAGATATAAAACCTACTGCTGTTGCAATTGAGCCTTCTTCTTGAGCTTTAAATCCTGCTTCCCGAAGATATATAAACAGTCCGTTTAACGTTTTTAAAGGGTCCTTTTCATTTGAACTGGCAATTAGCAAGTCATCTACATACTGCAATATTACAGTATCCCCTTCCAAAGGCACTTGTGCTATTACTCCTGTCATTGCCCTGTGGAAGATAGAGAGAGAATTATGGAAATCCTGGAGTACTCGGGTCCAAGTGTACTGCTGGTCTCCCACTGTAAATGCAAATTTCTCCTGACTTTCTTTTGCAAGGGGAATACTCCAAAATCCATTAGCTATATCCAGGACTGAGAATACTGAGTGTCCTGGTTTTAGCAAATTAAGGAGAGTGGCGAGGCTTACCACAATAGGATGTGCCTTTGGAGTCACCCGGTTAAGGTCAGTGTAGTCTGTAGTTAACCTCCATGTCCTGTCTGGCTTCCGGACGGGCCAAATTGGGGAGTTAGTTATGGAGCTGGTTTTTTTTAGTTACTTCTTTAGATTGTAAATTAGTGACTATAATTTTAACTGCCTCTAAGGCTTCTGGTTTAATTGGGTACTGCCTGTGGGCTTTATGAGTTGACTCTTCTACAGATATGGGCTTCATGTTTACTAGCCCACAATCTTGTTTATCTGTTGCCCTCACTTCAGGGTGAAGGGAACATAGTGTTTCTACTGGACTTCCCCCCCACACACTCTGGTATTATTGCTTTACTACTGGCAATCATGGCTATATTTTGAGATAATTTCTCCTGTTTGGACCCCCCTGGTCCATTCAATGCAGGTAGCTCTGGGGTTGATTACTCCCCCGAGCTCCTTAAGGAGATCTATGCCACAAATTGTGTCTCTCTGCTCGGGGCAAACCCAAATTTGACTGACTGTGGGTATGTCTACACTAAGAAATTAGGTCGAATTTATAGAAGTCGTTTTTTTAGAAATCATTTTTATATCGTAGATTATGTGTGTCCCCACACAAAATGCTCTGAGTGCATTAACTCGGCGGAGTGCTTCCACAGTACTGAGGCTAGCGTCGACTTCCGCAGTGTTGCACTGTGGGTAGCTATTCCACAGTCTCCGCCGCCCATTGGAATTCTGGGTTGAGATCCCAATGCCTGATGGGGCAAAAAACATTGTCGCGGGTGGTTCTGGGTACATGTCATCAGGCCCTCCCTCCCACCCTCCTTCCATGAAAGCAACGGCAGACAATCGTTTCGCACCTTTTTTCCTGAGTTACCTGTGCAGACGCCATATCATGGCAATCATGGAGCCCACTCAGCTCACTGTCACTGTATGTCTCCTGGGTGCTGGCAGATGCGGTACTGCATTGCTACACAATAGCAGCAACCCATTGCCTTGTGGCAGCAGACGATGCAATAGGCCTGAAAACCATCGTCATCGTGTCCGAAGTGCTCCTGGCTGCCTCGGTAAGGTCGGTCAGGAGCACCTGGGCAGACATGGGTGCAGGGACTAAATTAGGAGTGACTTGACCAGGTCATTCTCTTTAGTCCTGCAGGCAGTCCTATTGTACCATCTTCTGCCAAGCAGCCAGGAGATGTGGCTGGCTAGCAGTCCTACTGCACCATCTGCCAGCAGCCAAAGATGTAAAAGATAGATGGAGTGGATCAAAACAAGAAATAGACCAGATTTGTTTTGTATTCATTTGCTCCCCACTCCCTCCCTCCGTGAAATTAACGTCCGACAATCATTTTGGTGAGATCTGTCAGGGGCATCTTGAATTCAATGGAGATTCAATCCGACCTGAAATACTAGAGGGAGGGATAACTTAGTGGGTTGAGCATTGGCCTGCAAAACACAGGGTTTTGAGTCCAATCCTTGAGGGGGCCATTCTGTATGACAGTTGTTTTTGTTTTGTTGTACCAATAGAATAAAAACCAGCAGGATCTTATTAAAGGGAAAAAGGCAAAATACCACATTTATTGTGAATACAGAAAGAATCATAGTAAGCAGTTAGTTATAGCTATAACATTCCATTCAATCTCATATTTATTCACACATTCATTCATACAAACACACACACACAGGTTCTGCAAGGTTGTTATCATAGTTACCAGCCTTAGAGTTGCTCATGCCAAGCTACTGGCCAGGTCGCCTGGACATGAGGAGGGAGCAGGGCCTTGTCAGATGCTCATCTGATGCTCCTGGAAGTTGGTTTGCAGAATCAGACCCCAAAGTTCTCACTTTTTAGAGTCTATTTTTATAGGAATTTCTTCCTATGGCAGTCTATGGGAATTGCTTCTTCATGCTGTTGCTGAATCAATCAGCAGATAGCACATTCCTGACGGCTCCAAGATGTTATCTTGTTCTTTGGTTCTCCCATCCTTGAGGCTGTTGGGTGGATTCCAGTCTGCCCTCCGGGGGGGTCCTCTGGTTATTTTCACTTGACGCCTTCTTCAGCCGATGGACACTGGATTCTTAGGCTGGCACCTCCCTGATCATTCAGTTATTATCCACACCAGGCATCCATCCACATACATCCTCTATCTCTATTTTAATCACAATTGTTAATACAACAAAAGGGTGGGGAGTCTCTGGGTGCTGTTTCTGTTGTTAGAGTATTGCTTTGAGTCTCTCTCTCTGTGAATTGCTTTGAGAACAGACTCTGTCTTAGAATGTACTAACACAATTAGCAGCTTGCAAGTTTCACACATAGAGGGAGAGAAACAGTACCAAAAACCAAGAGACCTCTTAATTAGTAATACCCTGGAATTTAAACTCTGGGGAATCAAACTCATTTGTGATTTTAATACAGAACTTCTTTAATATGATCCAACATTTTCTCCTTGATGTAAAGCCACCCCCTTTGTTGATTTTAATTCCCTATAAGCCAATCCTGTAAGCCACGTCCTCAGTCGCCTCTCCCTCTGTCAGAGCAACGGCAGACAAGCACAGACTGGTGGGACAGACTGGTGGGACCTCATAGTGTTGCAGGTCTGGGACGATTCCCAGTGGCTGCGAAACTTTCGCATGCATAAGGGCACTTTCATGGAACTTTGTGACTTGCTTTCCCCTGCTCTGAAGTGCATGAATACCAAGATGAGAGCAGCCCTCACAGTTGAGAAGTGAGTGGTGATAGCCCTGAGGAAGCTTGCAATGCCAGACAGCTACCGGTCAGTTGGGAATCAATTTGGAGTGGGCAAATCTACTGTGGGGGCTGCTGTGATGCAAGTAGCCAATGCAATCAAAGATCTGCTGATATCAAGGGTAGTGACCCTGGGAAATGTGCAGGTCATAGTGGATGGCTTTGCTGCAATGGGATTCCGTAACTGTGGTGGGGCCATAGACGGAACCCATATCCCTATCTTGGCACCGGAGCACCAAGCCGGCGAATACATAAACCACAAGGGGTACTTTTCAATAGTGCTGCAAGCACTGGTGGATCACAAGAGACGTTTCACCAACATCAACGTGGGATGGCCGGGAAAGGTACATGACTCTCACATCTTTAGGAACTCTGGTCTGTTTCAAAAGCTGCAGGAAGGGACTTTATTCCCAGACCAGAAAATAACTGTTGGGGATGTCGAAATGCCTATATGTATCCTTGGGGACCCAGCCTACCCCTTAATGCCATGGCTCATGAAGCCATACACAGGCAGCCTGGACAGTAGTCAGGAGCTGTTCAACTACAGGCTGAGCAAGTGCAGAATGGTGGTAGAATGTGCATTTGGATGTTTAAAAGCGCGCTGGTGTAGTTTACTGACTCGGTTAGACCTCAGCGAAACCAATATTCCCACTGTTATTACTGCTTGCTGTGCGCTCCACAATATCTGTGAGAGTAAGGGGGAGATGTTTATGGCAGGGTGGGAGGTTGAGGAAGTTCGCCTGGCTGCTGGTTACGCACAGCAGACACCAGGGTGGTCAGAAGAGCACAGGAGGGTGCAGTACGCATCAGAGAAGCTTTGAAAACCAGTTTCATGACTGGCCAGGCTACCGTGTGAAAGTTCTGTTTGTTTCTCCTTGATGAAACCCCCCACCCCTTGGTTCACTCTACTTCCCTGTGAGCTAACCATCCTCCCCTCCTCCCTTCGGTCACTGCTTGCAGAGGCAATAAAGTCATTGTTGCTTCACATTCGTGCATTCTTTATTCATTCATCACACAAATAGGGGGATAACTGCCAAGGTAGCCCGGGAGGGGTGGTGGAGGAGAGAAGCACTGGGAGGGGTGGTGAAGGAGGGAAGGACTAGGCCACACAGCACTTTAAAAGTTTAAAACTTTAAAACTTATTGAATGCCAGCCTTCTGTTGCGTGGGCAATCCTCTGGGGTGGGGTGGCCGGAGCCCCCCCCCCACCGCGTTCTTGGGCATCTGGGTGAGGAGGCTATGGAACTTGGGGAGGAGAGCGGTTGGTTACACAGGGGCTGTAGCGGCGGTCTGTGCTCCTGCTGCCTTTCCTGCAGCTCAACCATACGCTGGAGCATATTAGTTTGATCCTCCAGCAGCCTCAGCATTGAATCCTGCCTCCTCTCATCATGCTGCTGTCACCTTTCAGCTTCAGCCCTCTCTTCAGCCCACCACTTACTCTTTTCAGCCCGCCACCTCTCCTCACGGTCATTTTGTGCTTTCCTGCACTCTGACATTGTCTGCCTCCACGCATTTGTCTGTGCTCTGTCAGTGTGGGAGGACAGCATGAGCTCAGAGAACATTTCATCGTGAGTGCATTTTTTTTACCTTCTAATCTTCACTAGCCTCTGGGAAGGAGAAGATCCTGTGATCCTTGAAACACATGCAGCTGGTGGAGGGGAAAAAAAAGGGACAGTGGTATTTAAAAAGACACATTTTATAGAACAATGGGTACACTCTTTCACGGTAAACCTTGCTGTTAACGTTACATACCTAGCACATGTGCTTTTGTTCCAAGGTCACATTTTGCCTCCCCGCACCGCGTGGCTCGCCCCTCCTCTCTCCCCCCCGCAATGGCTAACAGCGAGGAACATTTGTGTTCAGCCACAGGTAAACAGCGCAGCAGGAATGGGCACCTCTGAATGTCCCCTTAAGAAAAGCACCCTATTTCAACCATGTGACCATGAATGATATCACTTTCCTGAGGATAACACAGAGAGATAAAGAATGGATGTTGTTTGTCCTGCTTTGAGCAGGAGGTTGGACTAGATGACCTCCTGAGGTCCCTTCCAACCCTGATATTCTATGAACGCCAGCAAACATACACTGCAATGCTTTGTTCTACAATGATTCCCGAGTACGTGCTACTGGCCTGGAGTGGTAAAGTGTCCTACCATGGTGGACAGAATAAGGCTGCCCTCCCCAGAAACCTTTTGCAAAGGCTTTGGGAGTACATCCAGGAGAGCCGCGAATGTCTGGGCAAATTAATCATTAAGCATGCTTGCTTTTAAGCCATACACTCACCAGAGGTCCCTTCTCCACCTGGCGGGTCCAGGAGGCAGCCTTGGGTGAGTTTGGAGGGTACTGGCTGCAGGTCCAGGGTGAGAAACAGTTCCTGGCTGTCGGGAAAACTGGTTTCTCCGCTTGCTTGTTGTGAGCTATCTACAACTTCATCATCATCATCTTCCTTGTCCCCAAAACCTGCTTCCGTGTTGCCTCCATCTCCATTGAAGGAGTCAAACAACACGGTTGGGGTAGTGGTGGCTGAACCCCCTAAAATGGCATGCAGCTCATCATAGAAGCGGCATGTTTGGGGCTCTGACCCAGAGTGGCTGTTTGCCTCTCTGGTTTTCTGATAGGCTTGCCTCAGCTCCTTAAGTTTCATGCGGCACTGCTTCGGGTCCCTGTTATGGTCTCTGTCCTTCATGCCCTGGGAGATTTTGACAAATGTTTTGGCATTTCAAAAACTGGAACGGAATTCTGATAGCACGGATACCACTCCCCATACAGCGATCAGATCCCTTACCTCCCGTTCGGTCCATGCTGGAGCTCTTTTGCGATTCTGGGACTCCATCATGGTCACCTCTGCTGATGAGCTCTGCATGGTCACCTCTGCTGATGAGCTCTGCACTCACCTGCAACTTGCCACGCTGGACAAACAGGAAATTGAAATACAAAAGTTTGCGGGCCTTTTCCTGTCTACCTGGCCAGTGCATCTGAGTTGAGAGCGCTGTCTGGAGCGGTCACAACAGAGCACTCTGGGATAGCTCCTGGAGGCCAATACCGTCTAATTGCGTCCACAGTACCCCAAATTCAACCTGGCAAGGCCGATTTCAGCGCTAATCCCCTTGTCAGGGGTGGAGTAAGGAAATCGATTTTAGGAGCCCTTTAAGTTGAAAAAAAGGGCTTCGTCGTGTGGACAGGTGCAGGGTTAAATCAATTTAATGCTGCTAAATTCTACTTCAACTCCTAGTGTAGACCAGGGCTGTGACTATATCTTTGAATTCTATTTCTACTGGCTGGCTAAGGATTGCTTTTAATCTTCCCCCTTTCACTCCTTCAATCCATATGGTTCAACAGGTGAGGGGGAGATCTTGGCTGGTTATCAATACCGAGGCTCCTGTGTCTATTAACATGTTGCATGGTTGGCCCCCAACTCATGCGTTAAGAAACATTCTGGAGCCGCCTTTGGTTCCAGCCACAGAGGCTGCTAATATCTATTTGTTAGCCAGAAGTTTGAGCAACTCCTGGATTTGTTTATTCTTTTCTTGTTCTTGGGTACTGGTTGTATCAAGTTTATTCTGTTTGTTTGGCCACTGGCCCTCCTTACCACCCCTGGGGCAGAAGCAGTCTTCCTTTAAGTGGCTGCTCCTTTTACAATTACTGCATATTTTGATTTTATTTTTATTTTTACACTTATGCCAGATCTCCAAGCTTATTGCATGTGAAGCAGGTAGTGGTTTTGATTGCATAAACTGCTGTAATTTCCTCAGAGGGGATGGTTGCTGCTATCTTCCTCTTTTTTCTGTTTTTTACTTCTGTGGCCCATTTCATTACTGCTGAGTATGTCTCTCCCACTGAGATGCCTAATGCCAAGACCACTTGGTGGGCTGCAGACAGCCCTTCCTTTAGGATTTGGAGGAATACATCATGGTCTCAGGATGTTATATTCTCCAGACCTGAATAAGCTCGGAATGCATTCCATTTCTTTTCAGCATAAGACATGGCAGACTCCCCCTACTGCTGAACCACTGATTGCAGAGCCCCCTCAGTTGGTGGTCTGGGCTCCTAGAGCAGCAGATAGTGCAGTTCTGAATTCTGTTACAGTCTCTGCCTCTGGGTTTGGAATTCCTGCTGGTTCTCCAGCTTGATCCCCTCCCGCAGGGTTGGGGTTATGATCTTCAGCCCCGTGCCCCATCTTCCATTTATCTTCTAGGTTGTCTCACACATCCCTGGGGCATTTACACTTGACCAGGATGTGAACATCCTTCCTATGGAGGCCGTGTATTTCAGCCAGGCCATCCAGCTTGTTCCAGAACTCAGTGTTCTTGTTATCTTGTTTGAGTTCGGGTAAATCAGACAGTAACACCTTTTTTCCTGGGGGGTGAAGGGACAGTAGATTTCAGTTGTTTTTGTCCTGAGTCCCCTTACTGGTTCACCCTCCTCATTAACATTCCTGAACCTCCTTAACTGAGTTTTGATTGGAGCCATACGCTGTACTTGCTCCCCTGAGACCATTAATCTTTGTGATGCCCTTTTATTGTCTCTGGGGGTGCCCAAATTTGGCCTTTCACACGAAGAAATGTATGGAGGGGGTTCTGATTCCTCAACTTTGCCTTGTGCTGCTGAGTTTTCCCTCAGATAGTTAACCAGTGGTGCAGTTGGCTGACAAATGCCGGGAGTGGGCTCTCCCCCTCCTGCTCGGGGCATGTGTCCCGGGTATGGTGAATGTAGTTCTTTTGTTCTGGGATCTTTTCCAATTTCTTGACCATTACATGGTTTAAAGCACAAGCTCTTATCCTTTAGAGCCTGATTCTCAGATTTTAAAGTTGCAATTTCTCTTTCTTTTACACTGAGTATATTTAATAACACTATTACTGCCTTGTCTATTTTGTCACTTTTCTGATTATTTTACCAAGTAACCAGATTCGCCTCTGGTCTGGCTGCAGAGTAGTTTGTTTTTTTAGCTGTTGTCTGTCGAGTTTTGACATGTTTATATTCCAAATATTCTCATGGGCTGATTATCGCCTCTGCTATTGATGCCATGGGCTTTTACTCGCCCCGGCTGCTGACCTTGTTTTTGGGAACTTATGTTTTCCCCTCTAAATGCTGTAGTCTCAATCTCTACAGCCTTGATGGGGATTTACCTTTCCCCCTTTTTATGCTATGGTCTCAAGTTCCACAGCCTTGATGGGGACGTCTTCCCCTTCTTGTTAACTGCCGCACGGTCTTACGTTACACACAGCTGCCTGCCTTATTGGTTGGAGACTTTGTGCTATTCGAAAGCACGTACGTCACATGCCTGGGGGGGGCACTCCCCTAGGACTTGCAATGTTACATGCAATGCGGAAATGGGACCACCAGTTTGCACTGCCTACCGCTTGCGTACCCAGCCAGGCCTGGGTTTAACTCATGGCCAATTGCTTGCTGTTGGTTTATCCAAGTCCCCTGTAACACTCCCTTAATTTAAACAGTACATGACCCTCTTGCACTCGTCTTCCCTTCCAATGGGTACCCTTATTTAACCCCTCTGCTTGGACTACACGAGTCTAGGTTCCTTCACACTTAAATTTAAAAGTGGAAACAAGATGTGTCTGAAAGGGGATGAAAGACTTCTATCCTTGGCCTAATGAGGTGGTAAAGTAAACATACTCACCTCCTTTTTGGATTTTAGTCTCAGATCCTCAATCAGCTCACAAGCTTGGCTCCTGGACAAGCCCCCAAATTGAAGGACATAAATCCACACCGTGTAGAGGTCAAGCATAGGAGTTTATTATGCACAGCACTGACAGAGTGTCACCTCACTTATTAGGCTCAGAGACACTGTCAATTAATTTATTACAATGGAATATATGGATTTTCAATGGGTGGGGAAAGTGACGGGGTAGGCAGTCCCACACCCCCAGATAGGTCTAGCTGCAAGACATGATAGCACAGTAGCCAACGGTCAAAAGGTTACATAATGTCTCCGCCCATGGTCTCAATGTTAACAAATTAACATTTAGTATTTAATTAGTACTTTAATAAATGTATTAGTAAAGAATATATGTTGGATTTAATTTGGGGTCTATAGGAATGAAGTAGCTCCTTGGATTGTCCAACAGATACATATCTAGGGGTAAAAGCACAGAAACAGTGAAAGTATATGGCAATAAAGATGGTCTTTCAAGTTGCTTATTTGTGTTTTAAGGCAGGCATTGATTCCTGGGAAAGGGAGGTGGGAGGAAGCCATATCTTATACTGACATGTTCCAACCTTTTCATAAATTCAAGGTTGGATGTGTGGGAAGACCATTTCCCTACAGAAGAAACTAACACAACAGAAACAAGGCTTCTTTGTTCTACTTGCAACTTTGAATAAGATACAATTATTGCCCGCAACATCTGGCGTTTTGCTGACCAGGCATATATTAGCAAAAGCAAGGTTATCTTTGTTTATTCTGCTTTCTCTTAGTTATTACTAAGCCTCTGACCTTTTGACCAAACTCTGGACTTTGGGCCTGTACACAAATCCGTATATCAGGTTATTATATCAGCAATGGATTTTAACACTTCAATGTTGACAAATATTTTTGTTTGTTTTTTCTTGTCAACAATTTCAGGAATTAAAAACAAATCAATCCTGCTCCACATATAACAAACTAGATTAATATTTGAATGAAAGAAGCTGTTTAAATTTGTGTCTGTTTCTTTTTATTTCCACTGTTGTTTAAACTGAGCAGCTTGGAAGTGGGAGCACAATCCTGCACACACTTATATGTAGGCCTGGTTTGACATGAGTAGTTAAACATGGGGGAGGCTTCATTTTTTTTTTTTTTTTTTTTGGATTTAGGATTAGGGAGGGTAACTAGATCAAAAGGCTGAAAACTAGAATGTTTTGACAATGAGTAAAGTATAGCATGGACAGTGTGTAGACAGTGCACGTTGTACAGAGATAGGTTCCAGCAAGGGAACCAAGCCAATCCCAGAACATGAGATGCAATGTGTAGTGAATGTAATGTGATGTGTAAATGTATAAAAAGGAAGAGATTTTTTGTATAACTCTGGATGTGTGGTATACACTGTACCCAGATCCTATGTTTGAGTGTGATCAACTCAAGCGTAGTTTGATTGTATAGTAATCTTGGAGGCTGCTAAAAATCCATCCAGAAGCAGCCAGCGTTTTCCTGGCAGACTTAATTTTGTTAGTTAACCCTTTCGGTATCTCAATGCTTCTAAAAATGTTAACTTTTTTTAAAAAAAATAATATAAATTAATAAATAAAAATAGGGACTAAAAGGGTGTTCAAAATCAGAATAGTTGGAAAAGACCCTAGATACCTTCTTCAGTAATAAAGCAACAGCTAAAGAGCTGCACAATATTAACCAGTGTGGAGGTGATAGGGTTCCTTACCATATAACCCAGAACTCACACCAGGGTTACAGGGCTCTTTACCATATAACCCGTAACATGGGGTAGGCTCTCCTCAGCCTCCCCCCCGCTTTCCCCCGCCCCCCAGGAATTAGCTCTCTCAGAGTCCTAACACTCTCTCCTCATGAGAGAGATAAGAGGGTTCAGCAGGGGGAGGGTGTCCTCAGCCTGTGAGGGGCACGAGGTCTGACCTCAGTCCATGAAGGCCACAAGCTCTCGCCCTATCACTTAAGCCCAAGGCCCATCACCAAAATTCCAGTCTTTTACTTGAGAGAACCATTCAGTTTATTCTCTTAACTGCATTGGAAAGTGGCTGTGATGAATAAACAACACCCCAGTACCTCAGTTAGGTACTAATTTTGTTCCTACTTAACCCACTGTGGCTTGAAGGTGTTTCAAGGAAGTCAGAAAACCTCCCTGATCCTTCACCAATTGGCCCATGGGGGGAAAAGATCCTTCCTGACCCTTTAAACAGGTGATCATCTAGACCTGCAGTACCTGTCAGACTGGGTTCCCATTCTTAGTTTTGGTGGATAGAGTGGAATGCTGGAACAGAGCTGAAAGGGTATTCACATGGCCCCTGTGTTAGGCTAAATCCTGGGAGCTGAGGAATGCTGAGACCCTAAGGAGGAGAAGCAACCTATTGTCTCTTAGTGATTGTCTCCCTCCCTTGCCTTTGGGATTGTCCCCCTTTCACCACCGGCTCCATTAATCTTCCCCACCTGACTTTTTGTACCAACCCAGAAAATGTTATTTTAATTGGCTTGTGTTCTGTTTCATACCTAAACACCTGATGGTAATAAATAAAAAAATATTTTGTACCAGTTTTTGTAATGTAATTCAAATAAAAGCAAAATTAAAATAAAAAACAATGCTTTAAAGGCAAAGCAAGCTTATAATGTAAAATCACAATCTGGTGGGCTATAGCATAGAAGGTAAGCTTGCTCCCCTCAGTTCATACTTTAGCCTAGTAATTATAATAGTTCAAATACGTACAACTACTATAATCTTAAAAATGTGTTGCTAAATAATAAACTTAAAGCACAAAAATAAAAATGTAATGCAAATAAAAACAATTATATATATATATGAAAAAGAAAGGCAGTGGAATGTAGACCTGGCTTGCCATGAGTAATTAAATATGGGGGAGGCCTCATTTCCTGGAAGACCGGATTAGGGAGGTAACTAGATCAGCAGGCTGAAAACAGAATGTTTAGGTAAAGAGTAAGGTAGAACATGGAGATGGTGCATGGACAGAGCATGCTGTACTGGGATTGGTTCCTGCAAAGTAACCAAGCCAATCTCAAAACATGTGATGCAATGTATAGTGAATGTAATGTGATGTGTAAATTTATGTAAAGAAAGGGGTTTTCTCTGTAACTTTAGGTGTGTGTAGTACGGGGAGAGAGATAGCTCAGTGATTTGAGCATTGGCCTGCTAAACCCAGGGTTGTGAGCTCAATCTTTGAGGGCGCCATTTAGGGATGGGGCAAAAATTGGGGATTGGTCCTGCTTTGAGCAGGGGGTTGGACTAGATGACCTCCTGAGGTCCCTTCCAACCCTGATATTCTATGATATCTTGTACTCACCCTCTATGTTTGAGGACTGATCAACTCAGCATAATTTTGCTGTAGGCCAAATAAAGGAACCTGAGTGACAAGACTGGAGTCAAACTGAGTTACTGGGGAACTGTGTGGAAGAGGTTTCTGAGGTTACCCCAACATTATGCATATTTCGAACTTGACTCATGCAAGAAGTCTCATTAAATCTGTAAATACTGGCAGGACCATGACTTATATTTATAAAGAGACTGAGGGACAGATGCTCACCAGATGTAAATTGACTAAATGGAGCTATGCTGATTTACATCATCTGAGGATCTGGGCCTAAAAGTTTGGCTCTATTTTAACTCATTTTAACCTGACCTAAAATTCCTGACTCTGAATTTTGCCAATAGATGTCAGTGACAGGCTATCTAATCAAACCGGCTGCAGCAAATGCTCATCTTGTTATATGGCTCTTAGAAAAGCCGCCTTCTGCTCCAGAGAAATACTCTACCCCCTCAAATGTCACCTTTGGGAAGCATTTGTAACACTGTCATTTTATTAAGGTACTGCCAGTAATTTGTGACTATTGTGGTCTAAAAGAATCTCACTGATCTAAACTTTCCAGAATTTTTGAAGATATATGCTTTTCCCCAAATTAAAAACTTCATAATCAATCTCTTTAGTGTTGTAGAAAGGAAGATGCCGACCAAGTGCAATCTCTCTCTCTCCTGCTGATAATAGCTCGTCTTAACTAATTAGCCTCTCACAGTTTGTATAGCAACTTCCGACTTTTATATATATGTGTTCCATTCTATGCATCCGATGAAGTGGGCTGTAGCCCACAAAAGCTTATGCTCTAATATATTTGTTAGTCTCTAAGGTGCCACAAGTACTCCTGTTCTTTTTTCAGAAGTGTAGTAAGTGAATCTGCTGCATGGCCAAAGGAGTCCATCAGTTTTAATTTTGCCTTTCGTTTGTGAGGCTTAAGGAGTATGTGGCCCTCAGCAATAGAGAGTTTCATCCATGAATGGATAAAATATAGCTGTATTAAACATATTGAGCTGAGGGGTTCTAGCCACATAACCAGATACATGATCTATTAGTTGGAGGTTAAATTTGAGTAAATGTGTGGGCATTACAGTGGTCATGACTGTACTTGACATTGTTTGCAACCAGAGAGTCAGAGTGACCGAAACCTGATGGTGCTTAGAGAATGTACTGCCCAGAGAAGGGGTGTAGTGTGTTGGCAAGGTGATATAGGAAAAGCTTATACTATCCATACTAAAGATGCTTTTTGATTCAGTAGACTTCACTGTCCACTGCTGTCAATCCAGCACATTTCACCATCACAAAAATTATTTAGTGTTACAAGAAGAATTTGTCAAATATTATTTATGAGTTATTTTGTACTTTACAAACACGTACCTTCTTTCATTTATAAAAGGTTTGGCTGAATATTCATAAAGGGCCAGATTGTGAACCCCTGTCCTATCTGGGTGAAGTCAGAATTTTACTCACATAAGTAAGCACTTACCAGGGGGAATAAAAGGTTGACAATGTGGCTGATAGTATTTAAATACCAGATGATTATTAAGATGTTTATTGAAATTTTACTATCTAATTACTGTATGGCACTGTATTTGTTAATTCTCTATTAGGTTATCACTTAAGTGTCTGCCCTGTTTTACAAGATAATAATTGTATCTGGAGCTGCATAGACTCAGCTCAGTATGGATCCTTTACTCATTGCTTGTCTACATTTTTCTAACCTGCTGGTGGGAGAACCTCAATACGCTATTCCCTTCTTGTAGGCATCTCCAGGTGAAGCCTTCATGCCTTCCTTCCCTCCCTACTACAAAGTTCCTCTGTGAGAAGTCTCAGCACACTCTTGTGTGGAGTGAAGGTAGTAGTTAGCGTGTGTATCGGTGACATGATGTTACCCACAATCAGGAAACAGAAACAGTATCATATGACTTATTCTACCAATCACAATTTTGCAACACAACTCAAATTCCAAATGTTCTTCAAGATGACAAAGAAGAAAAAAGTCTAAATGTGCTGAATAAGCTATTAGTTGGGAATTAGTTGCTCAGCTCTCTTCTTCTTAAGATATTTGGCCTTGGCCCTACTTCAGCTAAAAAGTGGAGGAGGAGACATTTGACAGATTTAGTTGTGTCATTAAAGTGTTTCATGTAATCAGAAAGTGATCCCTTAGAATAAAGGATAATTCAACACACCATCCATTAAAATATGAAATCAAACAGAATGTTTTCATATTAGCTTTTCTGAAGATTTTTGTGGAAGCTTATGTCATTGAATATGATAGTAAGTGAGAGATTATCAAACGTTATCAAGATACCTACAATAGGTTTTCTATTTTAGATCTCTTACTGAAAGAGTACTTCATAAAACACCCTGACTTAAAACTTATAAATGTACTGAAGCCACCAGGTCCAAAGTAATTTATGCTAGTTCAAAATCCATCAGCTCTGTAAATTGGCACCTCTGCTGTCATGATTAACGAATTCAGAAATATTAAAGGTTCCATCTACCTTCACAACAGGAGCAAGAAACTCAGTATGTTTGCATGTGTTGAGTTCTCTTTTCATTCTTCCACTGAAGGCTGTGCTTTGTTTCCCCAAGACATATTGACGCCACCCCTCGATGTCTATACAGGTCTCAGAGGAGCAGCGGGAACCTGAACTATCTGTGGAGAAGCCTCTATGTCTTGAGCTAATGTCCAATTCCTCCATCCCCTTCTGACCCTTTGGGAATACAGATCTTACGAAGTCATATGGCCAGGAGCTTTCCCACCCGTCACTTATTTCTAGGGGTTGGATTCACAGGGCAGTGAGGTCATACTGGTGAATTATTCTGATAGGGACATTATTAACCTATCCACTGAAGTGTTTATGGTTTGGTGGTAGGATGCTGCCATGGAGAGCGACTGTCCCTTTGTGAAACCCTTATGGAGGTCCTTTCACAGGGATCGAAGAAAGGCTTAAAATGTTGCACAGACAGTAGAGAAGACAGTATGGCCTTAGATGCTCAAAACTGTAGAAACTCTTTTGAGAGGAAAATCTCAGCTGATGTGGGAAAGTAATAGCTTTACACCTTTTATAACATTTCAATTTCTATAGCTGTCGTCAGAGATTGGGATCAGAGAAACAAATCCAGTAATTCAGTATATTCTCTGTAAAAGAGTTCAACACTCAATGGGCAAAAAATAAGGTACACATAAAAAATGTACGATCACACGTAAAGTAATGTAGTTGCAAAATAGTGGAGGAGGGTTGCAAATGAAAAACATTTCCCAAATCTGTGGAAACGAAAATAACTGGGTAATCAAAGCTCATGTTTCAAAGCATAAGGCCGTTGATATCATAGGGATCAGGACTAAACATTTTTTTTCTCCAGTATGTACAGTAGTACACAACATTCTGGGGGTATAAATGCAGATTTTTGTCATCTTCCCTGGAAGCATCTGATAGCTGGATATGCCGGGGGTATTGAGAAGTTGGGAGGATAACCAACTAATAGAGAAATAGTCTGAGCCAATATCCTGAATCCTGTGCTCCTATATTCCTGTCCACTTGCATGCCACAGTCCTAAACTGGCTGACTTCTGTTAATTAATATGACTGTGATAAGCTTTTGGGAGGGAGATAGTTATTGCTAGGGTCTCCACAGTTCATATAAGTTTTCAGAACCTGTCTTTCCAATGAGTCAGCTTAAGATGCTGCATATAGATCATGGTTTGAATTAAAAATACTTAAGCAGTGTAACTATTCTTCTCTGTTTCTTTTACAGGAAATATTTAAATGAATTAATTAAATGTAACAAGGGGAATTGGATTTCCCTGTAGCTCCCCTGTTGCATTAGCCCTGATTTTGATGACTGTATAGAAATTTCTCTCTTCACTTTTATGTTATTTCTCAGGGATACCCAAACTAGCAGCATGATGGAGTAGTTATAGTGCGACCAAAATCCCAACTGGCAGTGTGTGTAGCTGTTTCCTAGAGAGGTGTCTTTCATCACCATTTGAAAACAGAAATGTTCTGGAAAACTAATAACAGATACAAAGGCAAACAACTCCAGGAGGCCTAATTTACAGGTAAATCTAACAGAATAAGTATAAAACTGATGCTAATTGCAGGTTTTTATGAATTATTAAAATACAGCTAATGAATATTCAGAAATATAGCAATTAACAAAGAAGTAAACTATTGTTATGAGAATCTCCCAGTCCTATGTGAGAGGGAAAGAACTGAATAATGGAGAAGAAAATAATTTTCAACAGCTACTGTCTCAGGACCAGGTTTTGTGTGCAGATTTGGGAAAATAACTTGTCTTTGAAATGAAACCACAAGTCAAAAATGTAGACACAACGTGTTGTGTTTCATTTATTAACTTCAGTATCTAGTGCCCTAATTCACATTATTCTGAGCATACCCTAGAAGGAAAAGATGCTCAGCAGTTCTGACTCCTACTGCGGTTTCTCTAGGCTCTTAATTAACATTTTATAAATCAGACAGAGGTAATAATGTGAGGTGAGTTTTTCTTCTTTTAAGAATACAGATTTCTAAATGATCTCTTCTAAATGGGTTCTAAAGATCAATAATTAGACAGGACACATAATTTGGGATTTTCACTGACCAGCTTCCTTTAATGTATTTGTTGTAAACTGCTTTAAATGTCCAAGAAAATTTATTATGGTTACTTGGATGGGTTTAATGTTTTTTTTTTAATGAAAGCTGATCAATAAGAGCAAATAAGCGGCATGTTCTGCACGTATAACAAAAACAGTAAACTAGTGTCTCATGAATTGGTATAGAAGAACGAAAGAGAAAACAAAAGTTCCTATTTCATCTCTTTATGAAAGGTTTTTGAATAATGTAATGAAATTTTTCCTGATACAAAGATTAGTTTCTGCCTGTGTTTGTTTTGAGGAGGAAGTAGGTAGCATCTCAACCATCTGAGGCCAGAATTTCTGCTGGCATCAACCCATTGAGTTCAGTGGGATTACTTGTTACTTGCTAAGGTGCTACTTAGTGTGAGTATGGGGATCATAATATGGCCTTTTGTTTTCACTCATTTCTTATGTCGGCAAATGCCATTGATACCAATAGGAGTACACTGAGGTGAGGACTGAGTAATAATGGAGTAGAGTCCTCAAGATTTGTCTCATTGTTACTATAGAAAGCTTGTAACTACTACCATGTATATATGCTTATAATTAATTCTTAACCATGTATATCTGCTTACATATCAAAATGTATATATGCTTACAATTAACTTTTACATTAAATGTATCCTGCAGATGACTTCTCATACAGCACAGGTTGGGAATAGGAATATGTAAACAATTTACTTGTTCTGTTTTTTGCCAGGATTGTCTTTATCAGGAAAATCAATAGAGCACCTAACTGGTATTAGCCAATCACCTTAGTTCAGTGACCTAATTTCAATCTGCATTTGAGCACCATGGTTTCACTTTCTGTGAAGACCTTAATTTAGAAAAGGGTAGGACAGGGAGTTTCCTTGATTATAATATGATCTTGTGCAATATTACAGTTTTAACAGGGTTAAAACTTAGCTGAAAAACCTGAAATGTACACTGAATTGATCTCATTCTTCACCTGTTACATGCATGCATGTGCAATTTTATTGATGTAATTTTGTTTTATAAATGCACATGCCCCATGGATTTAAGGATTACTTATAAAATAAAACCCTTGGGATATTTATCATATAAAAGTTCCATTATAATATGCGCACTTCAGAATATACATTTTCTTTGGTGTAAAGTCCTTTTTCATCTTTGCAACATGAACATACCTTGTAGTGCAATGCAAGCAATTCCCAATTAGTATTTATTTTTAGGCAGTCAGGCAAAAAACCTTATGAGAAGGGAACAATCCCTCCGAAGATTGTGGGGGGTGGATTCTGCTTTACTCCATACGAGAGTGCAGTATTGCCCACGCTGCATGTCCAGACATTTCTATTTGCCATTGTGGAGAGGGGGCCGGCTAACATCACCACTTTCCCTTGTCTCCTATGCAGGTTGTCTAACACTTCTTGGTGCCACCAGGGAGTAGTCCCTGAATTCAGGAGAGCTCAGGGACTAAAATAGCAGTGTCTCAGCGAAGTCAACTTTATATGGTTGTTTACTCTTTTGTTCTATGAAATAGGAACAAACTTAGGGTCATATAATGAATGCCCTTGATCTGCCCAGGTAACTCAAACTGACATCAGATTAAACCCTCATTGTAGTAACATGTTGATTGCACAGTAGAGTTGCTTTAAGTAGCTTGTAAGAAACAGAGCATATTCTTAAAGTGGAAAGTAACTGTGCAGGAATGAGTCAATATGTTTTGTCAATTTTATAATACAGCTCAGTTTTGGCAGCAGTCTTATCCAACCATTAAAGTGAGCCAAAGCATTTGGAAGAGGAGTCTGTCTATTTTTCACTCTCCATTAACACCTTTCAATACAGTACCTGTGAATGAAAAATAAATGTGCATAGATGGGGAATATTTATGATGATAGTGAGGAGGAATCTATTTGCTCATGGCCTTTCAGCTGAGATCTTTCTGAGAAGACTGATGGACCCTGCTGGGTTACAGAAATCTGAAAGAAAATTCTGTGTGGCCATTGAAGCACCGTACTAATGGTCTAGTCGGAGAGTAAGACGATCATTTGTCCTTAGACATTGATGCAGTGGCTCCTACATATCCTCCTTCATTACCCTGTCTTTATAGGTCACATTGCTTTACAGATGATCTGTTATATGGGGAGTAGGTTAATGCTGTTGGCTGTTGTTCAGCTCAGAGTTTTTCAGTGACTGCAGCACAGGGAGTGCTTGCAGGCTATGACAAAAGTATGGTGGATTCTAAGAAAGGATTCTTCAACTCTTGGCATGCATGAAGTCTGGAGTAATGGATTGCTCTGGGTGGTGGGCAGCTTGGGGAATTGGGGATGTTTCCTCTCAGAAATGATCAACTCTTTTGGCCTGTAGAGAATTTTATATTTCCTCAGATAAGAACAGATTGCATTAATAATGGATTGTCTGCTTGCATGGGTACAGATTCATACCAACAGGGAAAAATGCATTGTTTTTCTGGATGATATACAGCTAGTTTCACTTACCAGGACTCTGAGTGCCGAAGGAGCTCCATTATGCCAACCATAGCTGGTGAAAGTAAGCAGGAGGAATCTAGGACTAATGCCTCCATTTTGGTGGGAATGGGATCAGCTTCTTTAACTGGTGATTAAGTCCCTGCACAAAATATCATTAATTGATGTTTACAGTCTCCCCAATTACCACTTGGTCTTATACCTTCCTTATGTGGTAAGGGCACGTGTAAAGCAGGGCTGGTGGAATCTGGAGCCTTTTGACTTCCTTGACCCTGTTCAGTCTGGTTTGAGACACAGGTATGGTGAAGAGAATGGATTTATTTTCTGAGTCAGTGATCTTCTCTCTCAATGGGCAAATAAGAGGTGTCTATTCTGAATATGTTAGATTTAAAAGAGTTGGCCTCAAGGTGCACTGTTAACATGCCTACAGAAGCTTTCAGGGCTGAATAGGTTCCCTGTTCAGTGATTTAATTCCTCTTGATGAGGTTCCAGAAGGCAATATAGGGAAATTGTTCAGCTGAACTGATGGCAATTTTGTGTGTGTGCTCCTGTCCTGCTCAACAAGTATGTGACACCTCTGAGAAAACATATGAGAAGTTTGGGACTGCAGTGACCTACATCAGCTTTGTCTCTCTCTTTCATAGGATGTGAGCAGCACAGTTGCTCTGCTTTACCAGTGCTTCACTGAGACAGGGACATGGGTGAGAGCGAGCTGGCTGAAGCACAGTCTAGATAGGAAACCGGTAATACTATCAGTTAGGGAGAAGGAACTTGTTTAGTCATCAAAAGAAAAGTCTTAAGTCTAGATTAAGTTTTTGTTCTTTGTGCAGAGCTCCTAATGCTGTAAATGAGAGCTTTGAACTTGGAGGCACACTGGAGCTTTTAATATTTTCTTTCCCATACAGAATAAGAAATGTAATTGTTCAGTGTTAATTTTTAGAAACAAATCGTGTGGGCCTTACTCTGTTGTTAGCCAGCCATGCTTCTGTGATGGTGTTAGCATGGAGAGACAGTGGAGTACACCAAAAACTGCACACCACATCTCAGGAGAGTCGTGTGAAGGAGGCATAGAGCTCACTTTTGAATTCTCCCATTTCTGGTTTGGCTGTGTGCCTAGCTGCTTCACCAGCATACATAAGCAGAGTCTGAAGGAAGTTGGGCATAAGGGAGCCCTAGCCCATGCCCCTTTGCTCCTGGCTTGACCCCCAATGACGGCATCAGGGAAAACATAAGCTAGAGCTCCTATGCCACCACAGGATTGCCTTACACTGGGGAGATCTTTCCGTTGCCAGTTATGACAGCTTTAAGGCCACTTCACCTCAGTGATGCACTGCAGCATGGAATCTGGACTTCTGAGTGCAAGTGCAGTTGTCATGGTAAAGATTCACAAAGGAAAGATAAAACTTGTTGGCTGTGCATTGACAATAAACAGAGAAAAGGCAGATCTAGGAAGACAGATACATCCTGCCTTTTGTTGCAGATCACCTCAGGAAGAGAGTTTGTGGAGAAAAAAGGTGCATGAAGCCACAGAGAATCCCAAAAGACTTCTGATAGTAAACGGAATCCAAGACTTAGTAGGCCATTAAGACACTTTTACAATACAGATTTATTTAAAAGCATTTTAGATAAGAGGACTTCCATTGTGTTGAATGTGACGATTGTAAGGATAAGGCCAGAGGAGAAAGTCTATAAATGACTATAATAGTTACTGGGCTTTTTGTGACGACAAAACAATGTTGGTTTATGTTTGCCTCTGGTGGGTTTGTAAAAGCAATAGGGGAGGAATGCAATGATGTGTCCCTTCAGGGCTACTGGAGTACCGTAATTTGAAAAACCCAGCACTGCTAGAAGTTAGTGGAGTGCTTGAGTCATCAGAATGTGGAGCAAATTGCTGGAGCTTTGCAAATAACCATCATTAAACATGTATCTGTGTGTGTGCCATGATTTACTTGCACAACTCACTACACTGGGGCAGAGGAGGGAGGTACGTGCTGTACCATCTTCAAAGGAAGTGTAGCAGCTGCACTCCACCCATTCTCCCCTCCCAGAGATACCATTACTCCTGTAGCTCTCACTGGGATGGATTGGTTCCATGGCACCCTTGAGGCAGAGCTGTTCCATAAAGGCCCTCTAGAGCCCACAGTCAGAACCCCAGGATTTGACCCTTAGGGACAGCACTACAGTTTTTTATAATTCTTAAACATTTTATTAATGTTAATGCAATGGTAATACCTATACTAATGCAGGATGCAGTTTTATGTATAGCACATTCATGATCACAAGTACTTTTCTACTCTCAGGCTATTCTGCTGAGGAAAAGAGATGAAGTTTCCTTTAAAACAGGAGACCTCCTGTAACTTTGTTCAGAAATTTCCCATGCACATCTTTTTGTTTACACTTCATACTCTTTTAATGATGCCTCCTTGTTTGCATAGATAAAAAGATCCCTGAGATGCATACAATTTTAGCAGTTGTTAAAATTGCAGAGTCTGTTCTAAGAGTGAGCCTTAGTGAAATGTACAAACAAGTCTCTTGAGGCCCGGGAGCTTTAGTTGAGATATTTTCTGCCATCCGCATTGTTGTGGCACTCTGCTCTGGATGACTGAATTATGCCCAGGAGGCTCACACTGAAGAGTGAGCCTGCAGAAAATTTTAAAATTTGCACCAGCGAGCATGTGAGAGATTAGCATTTGAGAAGTGGGAAGAGCCAACTGGGCTGCTCAAGTGAAAGGTCACATCAAAACAAGGTCATTTCACTGATTTTTTTGGAAGTGAATGAGGGGAGATATGTTCTGATGACTGTTATTGTGACTGCTTCAAAAAGTGAAAGAGGAACAAGGCAGATGAATTGACTAAGAAAATAATGCCTCTTTAACGTGTCTTGCCTTGGACTCTCTTGAGTGTAATGAAGGGAGAATAGGCTTTTGAAGGGAAAAAAAACACTCTTTATTGTATAGTTTCTCTTATCACTTGTGTTCTGTCCCTATTATCCTTCTCACTGAGAGATGGCTCAGACCCTAGCACAGTAGAGAGCAGAGTTTAAGTCAGTAAACATAACAAATGCAGACTAGCTTTGAGCAACAAAATAAAAATCCTAGCAACAGAATTTTACCACTGCCAAATGAGCAAAGTTCATAGTAGAGGGCTGGTATTTCCTCAGTGGACCATTTTCCTGCAGTCAGGGCCAGAAGTAGCTAAGCACTTAAGCACACGCTTAATTTTATTTTCATGCATAGTCCTAATGGCTTCATTAGGACTACTTATAACTTAAAGTTAGGTCTGTGCTTAAGTACCTTGTTGAATTAGGACCTCTTTATATATTGCTAACCATTTGAGGGAGTATTGTTTAAGATAGCTGCAAAATTTCAGAGAATAGTGAGCTGTTTTATAAGACGTTTATTTGGCAAAATAATCCACTCTCCCATGATATTCACAACTATTGGAACTTTGCCTATTGAAAAAACTTGCTCTGTTGTATTAAAGGAAATCTGAGAAACTGAGGTAGGAAGAGGCTTAAAATAGCATTCCTTTCCCTACTCAAAGTAGCATACACGGCCTTGTGTCCACTGGGGAAGTGCAGCAAATATTTTCACCAGTGCTACCACCAGTTCAGCTACATCAGTGGTAGTGCCATTGGGAGCATTGGCATAGACAAGCCTCTGGCAACTTCAGCATTTTTATTACTGTGTGAACCACTGTGCTGTGTCAATGGAGTTGAAAGCCACCGGAAACCAATGGAACTGTGTCCACCTTAGGCTTGCTCTGACACAGCTACACTGGTGGTTGCACTAATGGAATTTTCATGCTAAAATATTTTATTGTGGGAAGGTCCCCTAACACAAAAAGAAGGGACAAATTACATTTTTAGGGTTTTTTTTGGAGGGGGGTCTTTAAATGCTTGAAAATGGGTGCTGTAAATAATTTCCCAATAATGCAAATGAGTAAATGCCTAAGATACATAAGAGAGACAAGGTGAGTGAGGTAATATCTTTTAGTGGACTAACTTCTGTTGGTGAGAGAGACAGGCTTTGGAGCTTACACAGAGCTCTTCTAGAACAACTCTGCACACAAGATATGTTGGTTAATTCAAAACAATCTAGTCCAATAAAAAATTAAATTGCCAACCAAAAACATTAATTTAAAATTGTTATTCTGAGTTAATTATTTACCTACAAATGCAAGTTGTTATATCATTGAACATCCTGGTTTATAGTAGAAGCTACAGCAGAAGTTTTAATTTTGCTCAATGCTGCTACAGTATTGAGTCTGAAATGACTGAG